>NC_090929.1:881845665-883095665 GCF_040938575.1 Ambystoma mexicanum | reverse complement strand
CGCCTGACTCTGGTGTTGCTTGTCCTCTCTGCTCTCCTGCTGCAATAGCCGTAATTCAGCAGTGTGTGCAACAATGGAGGAAATGACATTTTCCACAAGGCGATGGAAGTCCCATGGCATCTCTTGTAAGACCTCGCCCTGTTAGGCATTGGCATGCAGAAACTCCTTTTCCCACTCCAGGTGTCCAGAATACACACATCCACCACATGTGCGTGCCCTAAAAAGCCAGGATGCCAGAGCCCAGGACAATTGCAGTGAGTGCACTAGGCTAGGTTTGTAGGTTGGTGTGGTACAAGCCTCCCACTGCCATCACTGCCTTCATGATGGTAGTAGGCTATGTTGCAGACACAGAATCCACCATTGAAGGAGGCCTCTCCACTGCCAGTCCCAGGGTCTCCTGGATATCCTCCTCAGACTCATCAGCCTCTAGGAACTCAAGGAGTACCTTGGCATCTGGACTACTCATTGCTGGCCCCACCACCATGCCCCTCATTATGCCTTCTACATCTGATTCGACAGCAACATCAGAAGATGTGTTGGTAGGCTTGCTGATGATGGCATGAAACACCAAGGGATTCTCAGCAGACACAGAACCCCGGGCTGCACTGGTGGCTGGTTGTGCCTCATCCCCCACTGTGCCATCACCTGCACAAAGTCAGACAACAATGTTGAAAATCCCATTCATCCACATGAACATGCATATTCAAAATCACACAAAAAAGGTCTTGGCACACATGCATCAGACAGTGAAAATGAGAATACTGTAATGTGGAATGCAGAGGTGGGTACCAATCAATGCACTGTGCAATCATATGAGGACACATTGGGTCAAGCATCAAGCAATGGATTGGAGGAGTAGGTGACCATACATACAGCCAGAAGTGTATGTGAGTGGAAGATGTAACAGTAGACTGATGGCGTTCCATGCTTCATTACTGAACCCATTCTCAACTTGATACATGCATACACTATGCATACATTCTCAACTTCATACATGTATCATTGCTAACCTGATCTGTTAACATACATCTTGAATATCTGCCATTTTCACTATTGTCTATGCATCACCGTCTTCACTGCCATCTAACTGTGCCGACTCTGTAACTAAGCAAGCATACTTAACAGCGCCACAATGCCTAAGAGGCATTTTTTTGCGCTATACAAATGTAAATAAATAAAAATACATGCAACATGTGAAAGTATCATGTTTTCTCCTGCTGATATTGAAAGTCTAAACAGTTTTGTGTTGCCAACATCCCCATCACCCTCTTTGCCAGATTGGGCAAACCCCAGGTATTAGTTAACATGCTCACATGCATCTATACCATGTATGAGGAGACTACAACATGTACATGACCAGTGGCAGTCAGAAGATCTGGATGGACATCATGGTTGCTATCAACATGAAGCGTGAGGCAGTCCGTATAGTGGAGAATGCGAAGAAGCGCTGGGACAACCTGAGGATCCAGAGCCAGGCAAAGGTGGCCCTTAAGGCAGGTGCTTCTGTGGAGGTGCATTGTGCAGGCCGCCATCTGGTGACAACCCTTCACCTCCGGATCCTGGAGAGGATTAACCTAGAGGTTCTTGTCCAGGTCCTTGACCTGCAGGCTCACATCTAAGCTGCTGGTGCGTACTCACAGGGTGAACATGTCCACAGTTTTTGAATGTCCTCGATGAGTATGCATGAATTTAGCAAGTTAATGCTTTTCCCGGCATGTGTGTTGCACAATTCTGAACTGGCATGAAGCTGAAAGTATGTCATGGCACGCATCTGTAAAGCGGACCGGTGTAGAAATTAGCTCTGGCAGCTTTGGGTGATTAAGGATACTTGCATACATGCAATGTGAGATACTGACAGCAAGGTCTCAGTCAGGGACATAGCAGGAATTAGATCTTGAGGCCATTTAAGTTACATTCATGCACACCTCTACTATGTGTTGTTCAATTTGGAATTATGATTGAAACATATCTACTCAGCAGCTGACACTGAGTCATATGTTTGGATCTCAGGTCATGGCACTTTGGTGCATTTGCGTTTCTGGATCAACATTGGAACCTGTCAGACCACTGAATGAGGAGGCACAAATGATATGTCATTATAGCATTTTTTTGTGTTGGGACCGACTGCATTGCTGTACTTGCTGCATTCTTTCATGTTGAACTGTCAAGGTGCATGTTGCAAGATGTGGTTGGATGAAGATGTGACTATGGTGCTACAGATGCGTGTGGCCGGGTGCCCTTCCTGTGATCCTGCCTGCAGGATAACCCTGGGTCACTGCTTCATTGCTATTGTGATGTGAAATGAGATTTTGTCATGTGTATGTGGCCACACGTCAATCTGCTGTGTTCACATATGCATGCCTCATCATTGTGACTCGTCATTTTGCATTCTCTTGGGAGACAGGATTCATTTAGATTTTCAAGCATGGGCATGTATGTGCGAGGCAGTAGATTGTTAATTAAAGATGACTGCATGCTATTGATACAATTGAGGGGAGTACATATTCATTGGCACTAATGATTGATTTGCATGTTGTATCTTCCCTTTTCCACAATGCAGTGTCTTAAGAAGAGGATACAACCTGAGCTGTGGAGCTGCATCCCAGGGCCCAGACTGCCAGACGAAGGTACAGACTGCCGGCACGCCCAGCTATATCCACCTACTCTGATGGTGATGCGCCTGGGGGAGTGCCACATTCTGATGACACTGCTTCTGAGGTCCGGAGGAGGTACTGAGGAGTTCCACATTTACTTTGTTGTAGTGGACACTTCAGCAGCAGAAGAATAGGGTGGTGGTGACGTTACCACCCTGGGGGCCCCAAGGCATGGGAACCTCATTGGAGGTGTTAGGGTTGATGGAGAAGAAGGAGGAGGATGAGGCCAGTGTAGGCCTGCCCACATTGTCAGGTGGGGTACCGAAGGGGATGTGCAGGCTGCATACCTGACCCTGAGACCGGAGGCTGAGCAGTCCACTGTAGAGGGGTCAGCACATTCTAATCTACCAGGGCCATCTGCTGCAACACTACCAAACTTCGCTGATGCCTCCACCCATACATAGCCCACACTTCCGGATGATAAGGCCATCCATGATTCAATGTTGCCACTGCTGTTGGTTGGCTTGAGGTTGCAAGTGTATATCCATGATGTTGTTATGCCACTCATTAGTTGCTTGTACAGCACCAGGGTCAAATGGGCCACCTCTAGTCCCGAATGACAATAGCACTGCCTGGTGGTGGCCTCTCTGGACAGGTCACTGCAGTGACCCACTCCTTCTCATCTGTGCACCAGTCAACCTCAACTGAGGCCTCCATGCCAGCTACCGCCATGGCCTCCTGTTCCCCTGTCCCCCCATTGGAGAGTTTGAATGTGACTGTATCTCTGGAGGAGGTGGAAGTCAGTACCGTGGCAGATGAGTTGGTGGCAGAGCTTGCCCAGGAACATACAGGGGAACAGGGTGTGGAGGAATGCCAGGCAACTGATAGTAGTGCAGGTGCATTCTCCCCTTACACAGAAGGTCATCCAGTTGGAGGGAGTAACTGCACCAGAGACACATTGCTAGGCAGCAGGAGATGTTGTTGGTGAGGAGGTAAATACTTGATGGCATAGCTGGCAGGAGGATGCACGAAGGTGCATAGATGGTGCCAGGATTGACAGGAGGCACGACAGTGCCTGCAGGCCGTGGTGTCTTCCCAGGTGGCTTTTGTGAGGCAGCAGGACAAGTAGAAGCATCAGGCAGATGAGGCAGCAATTGCCAAGGCCAAAGCTGTGGAGATGTGGCACGGACCATCCTGTAGGAGTCTTGCAGGGCAGCAGAGGGGATTGAGTCAAGGATGAGGGAGGCCATGCAAGTCCACCAGGAACAAGAGAGGCCCACCTGCAATAGGCTGATGTAGAAGGGGAATCAGCCTTGGCTGAGGCATTGTCCGATATTTATGTGGACTGGCGCACTGAGTCTTGTAAAAAGTCCTTTTGTTGATTTAATTTTTCCCATGAGGATCATTTTGTATCCATTTTTGTATATATATTTTATTTAATACATAGATATTTTAATATTCCATTTCACTTTTTGCTATCTCTTTCACCACTTAGCAAGCACCGCCCAACTGGTGCCTTTCTGCTTGCCACTCTTTTCCACCACTTAGCAAGCTTCGCCCACCTGGTGCCTTCCTGCTTCCCGCTCTTTTTCACCACTTAGCAAGCCACGCCCCCTGGTGCCTTCCTGCTTGCAATTCTGTTTCCCTACTTAAGGAGCCCTCCAGCTTCTTTTCCTTTGCAGATAGGGAGCAGGTGCAAGTGGATTTAGGTCACCTGGCCTAAGCCCCGGCCACCTGGTACCTTCCTGCCTGCTGCTCTTTTTCACCACTTAGCAAGCCCTGCCCAGCTGGTGCCTTCCTTCACCATCACTGTCTTGTGGCCAATGCTGGATTTGACTTTTATGGACTTCATTCATTCACGGTGCATCACTCTTTCTCAACTCTCATGCTGGACTTCCTTTGCATCTTGTACTCATGGTGGCCCTGAATCATGCTTTTCCCATCTTCATCTTGCATCCTGGCTTGCAACATTATGTGTTACTACTGACTTCTGCACTTGTATTCGCTCTCCACTCTTGCTTCTCCACTCTTTTTTTGACTGCTTACTCTCTTTTCTCTCCTCCTTTCCCTTCTCCCTTTTCCTATCTCCTCCCCTTACTTTCTTCTATGCACTTACTCTATCAGAATTGTCCCTGGACCTAATATGATAGCAACCTCGTCTGTTTCCTCCACCCTCCCATTACTATTTTTTTCCTCCCCACCACCCCTCCAGCACTATCTGAAATGTCGTCAGGCCTAGTATGATAGTCGCTTGTTTTGATCCTCCCCTCCCTTTCTGCACCCCTCTCCCTCACCTTTTGTTTTTCTCCGGCTCTACCAGAAATGTCGTCAGGCCTAGTACGGTAGTCGCCTGTCTGTTTCCATTTCCATTTCCTTCCCGCTCTCCCCCTCCCTTCCTTAGCTCTTGCACTATCTGAAATTTCGTCAGGCCGAGTACGATATTTAATTTCACATCCTTACTGTTCATGGCCTGTAAGAATGTGGTTGTATTTTACCTTGTTCCCTCCCTTGCCTTGAAGTGCTTTGAAACACATTGTGTATAGGTGCTATATAAATAAACAATCATATCATATCATATCATAGTCGCAAGTTATTTCCCATTTCTGGTGTTCAGCCCCCTTGACAGCCCTCTGCTCAGGCCACGCCCACCAACTTTTGAAGTCTTGCTCAAGGCCCAAGACGGCTCACAGAGGTGTGCCAGGCCAGCACAAAATCCATGCAAGTCCAGGAAAAGTCCTACGCATTTGATTCCATGAATCGAAAAAAAAGAGTTGCACTTAGAGATTGGGCACAAGTTGACTATTTTCTGTACGAAAAATTCCATGAATCGGCCCCTTATATTTACTTGAAGCATGAAAGACAAAAATTAATAAAGAAACAGAAAAAGATATGCCACTGTATGAAAGTCCCAGATCTCAATGTGCAAACTAGGCAGTGCATCTTGCAGTGTCATTGTGAATGTTGAAGGCCACATTCTAATCAACTGCAAGTCATTATGTTAATTAGGTGGAATGTGGGTGGTCCCCTTTTACTTGTGACTCACAAAGGAAAACTTATACAGTGAGCCGTGCCTCCTCCGTCCGCCGCCACTCCGCACCTATCTGCTAGCCCAACCACTGCCACACGGAAGACACTCCCATTCCAGGGTCCTCCTGCCCTCTGGCCGATGCCTGCCCCTCTAATGTAATTGCCCCGAGCAATGATGCCTCCCACATTGCGCCTTCTGCTGCCTCCGATGCAACTGCCTCTGCCAGCACGACGGCATCCAGGCTGATGGAATCCACCGACGCCGTCGTGCACATGCCCTGCTGGATGATGCCGGCACATCCTCCATCTGCTGGGATCCAGTTGCTGTGGTGTCCACCCCTGCTGGACCTCCGACTCCCGACTGTGGCAGGGATGGGATCCCCACGGAGCTGGCTGTTTTGGTCAGGGCAGGTCCACAGGGGGCCTCCGCGGCGACCTGTGCTGCCTCCTTCCCCTGGCCTGCACCACTTGCACCAGTGGTACCACCCCCACCAGGCCCCATGTGCAGCTCAGTAGCAGCCTCCTCCTCCTCTGTGGAAACCACCAACCTGGATGGCTCCACACCGTCTTCCGCCGTTGCAAGCCCCTGTGGGGGCTCACCCACCCCTTCCGCTGCAGCTGTAGTGGCAGACGCAGCACCAGTCCCCTCACTCCCGGACGATGGTAATTTCTGGGAGGGTGACTGGGCCTTGTGTCGCCGGCCGGTGGGGGCATGCCTGCCCCTTTGCTCCACAGTGCTGTCTCCGCCCTCTTCATCACTTGCCGCTGTGTAGAGGGAGACATAGAACACAAGCATCAGGGTACTGTACAATGGTCCCCTAGACAGGAAGCAATAGCAGATGAGTGGCACTGTCAAACATCACTTCCATGATGTCCCTCCACAACACATGGGTCAGTGCAGGCAAAACACATGCAGTAACAGGCATGGCGCATGCTATGAACATTAGCATACATGTCCAAGGGACTCTTGAAACATACAAAGCTGGTTTGAAACTCACATGCATCATGGGTCATGCCTATCACATGCACACACTTCACCGTAGTTTCATCCATCTGGCCTCGTACACCCCAGACACAGTGGATACAAGGATGAGTAGGCTGCATCAGTGAATCTGAACATTGTCACAGACATGTGTCATGCATCCATGGCATTTACAAGTCACAAACACACAAGTCAGACACACAGACATGGACACTATACATGTCCATGACAGCAGCACCCATCTCTCACAACCCATCCATGAACAATAACAGAGACAGGCATGCATTAATGTGTGCATTCCGCATGCTGCTCCGCATGTTGCATTGTAACACATGCACCTACCATGTGGTTCACACATTACTTGTCTCACATGTATAACCATGATGTCCCTGCACACACACATACGTACATGGCCTATGTCACACATACAGGCAAGTATCAGACACCCAGCAACATGCCCTGTCTTACACAGCAATGCTTGGCCACTTACCGCTCAACTCCGGACGGGTCTGCCTCTGAAGGATCTGGGCGTGGAGCGTTGGGCCTACGCGTTCCAGGACCCTCATCTGGATGGTACTCATGCTGCCCCGGCCCCCCTCCACGAGGCGCTGGGCCTTTATGAGGTTCCTGGACCTCAAGTCCTCCCAGCGCTTCTTGACTTGCTTGATGTTGCGGGTTGCCACCCCCTCCGCGTTGATGGCAACCACAAAGTCGTCCCAGATCCTATCCCGTCCTTCCTTGTTGGCGCGTGATGTTCCAAAGAGGGCATCATAATGCCCCAGGACATGCTCCACCAGGACACCAACTTCCTTCTGACTGAAGCTGGTGGCCCTCTGCCCCTCTGGCTGGGGTTCGCCAGTGGTCTCAGATGGTGTTTGCCCCGACATGGCAAACCCCTAGGCAGGTGTGGGTGGGCAACTGTGTCCTGGGGCTGGGATGTGGAGCGATGGTATCCCAGTCGGGAGTCTTCTGTTCCAGTAAGGGTGGACACAGCAACTGAACCCCTGCAGATGGCTGATGTGCAGGCACCAAATAGCAGGGCACGTGGGCAGCAGGCACAGGTCGGAGCGTGCTCGGGGCTCTGGGGGGCAGGAAAATGGCCTACAGGGCAGCAGCGTGGTCTTCTGTGTGTGTACTCGTGGCCAGATTGATACGGAGTGATTTGGCACGTGAAAAAATTGCACGTATGCGATTTCATTGGACCAAAGGCGCTTAGCACGTAAGTGCGTCTGTGACGTATCACACACGGGTGTTGCCCTTTCGCGTGTAAAACTTCCCGCGAACCCCAGGGATACATGCACCCCACTCGCACAGGGCCCTTTCGCGTGTAAAACTTCCCGCGCACCCCCGAAATACATGTACCCTGCTGAAATCGTGTGTGTAACTTCCCGCGCACCCCTGAAATACACGTACCCTGCTGAAATCGCGTGTGAAACTTCCCGCACACCCCCCGGAATACACGTACCCTGCTGAAATCTCATGTGAAACTTCCCACGTACCCCCGAAATACACGTACCCTGCTGAAATCGCGTGTGAAACTTCCTGCGCACCCTCGAAATACACGTACCCTGCTGAAATCGCATGTGTAACTTCCCGCGCACCCCTGAAATACACGTACCCTGGTGAAATCGCGTGTGAAACTTCCTGCGCACCCCCGAAATACACGTACCCTGCTTAAATCGCATGTGAAACTTCCCGCGCACCCCCGAAATACACGTACCCCACTCGCACAGGGCCCTTTCGCGTGTAAAACTTCCCGCCCACCCCAGGAATACACGTACCCCACTCGCACAGGGCCCTTTCGCGTGTAAAACTTCCCGCCAACCCCAGGAATACATGTACCCCACTCACACAGGGCCCAGGAATACAGGTACCCCACTCGCACAGGGCCCTTTCGCGTGTAAAACTTCAGGCGAAGCCCAAGGTATACGCGTACCCCACTCAGTATATGCATGCTTTTTATTTGTGCACACTTTTGTAATGCGCAGGGACGCTACCACCTGCCTTCGTGTGGTGGACGTAATTAGGCCAGTGCGTGTCTTTGCCCGTGCGCGGGTTTGCCCTATTCGATTCCATGAATACGTGTGGTTCGCGTGCGTGTGGGCGTTCCGTGTACTTCCCAGCAGTACTTCCCCCGTTACGCCTTCTTTTTCACGTGTTATTCCCCATTCCTCGTGTTACGCCCCCTGTTCCGCCTACTTTTGTTGTGTGCGCTGCTCTATGTGCGCTTTTGCTGTGCGCTTAGCGCACGCTGTTTGGAGACGTGTGTGCCAGCGTGCGCCATGCACGGATTTGGCGCACAACCAGTGGGAAAGTAGCGCAGCGCCTTCCTTGAATCGCACACGTGCACGTGTACTTGCTTTCTCACGCTTGAGCCTCCTGCGCCTGCTTGCGCTGGGATTTTCGGCGCACGTTTGTTCCATGAATCGGCCCCTAAGTTTATTGTATTGTTGTTTGCAATCTAAACCGGCCAACCCAGTAAATCTTGGGGACAATTTGTATTATTCCTTCCTACCACTGGGGAAATAAATTGATTTCTTATCAAAAGGGAAGCCTTAAAATGAATCTCATTCAACACCCTTGCTTTTAACACTAAAGTGATAGTCATGAATTATCGAACCCTCAATACGATGGTACCACTTGTATCAAATATATATCTTTATTATACACACTTAGTACCCTGCGAGGGGGGGTGTGGCAGCCTCTCAACCAATACAGAGGCTTGGAAATGGGGAATTACCAGCAGTAATCCCCCCTGCTCTGAGCCGCCTCACGGCTGGATGTCGCCATCTTCCTCTGCCAGGGAATGAGGTAAGTGTGCCGATGCTCCACTCTTCCTCCTCCTCCACTGATCTTCCTTCCCACCTTCCCTTTGTAGAGGAGGCCCCATTATGGCCTGCACCCCTTCCTCTCATTTTCGATGTACCAAGAGCGTACTCGCCAAGATATGTGAAGTATGAAGAGCAAATGAACCTACAAAGAGCTGCACTACATCAGAAGATCCATACCGGTTGAAGCACCCTTAACCAGACAAACCTGGGCAGCACTGTACCCTATTAGACAGCCATACCAGCCGCTGATACAAAATGAGGAGTACCTACACACGGTCCACGACGAGACCCCAAAAGCCTTGATGGAAGGCCAGTGGAAATGACACAAGGGCCTGAACAGACCCGTGAATGAATAAAAGCAGCTGCCGAAGATAACACGCCCATGCGAGTAACTACGAAAATGCATGGAATAGAAACAGAGAGGAGACAATGTTACAACGTGAGGAAACAGTGCTACGAGACAAGATGGAAGCAACCTCCTGTTAAACGTGTGTAAATAGGCTTGAAACGCAAGATGCTAAGAAATCGATATTGCTTGCAATGCTTAGTAGAAGATAGAGCGACAAGCGCCAACCATATATCTACCTCAATAAGGCACATTATACAAGTGCAACTCCATTTTGTAAAAGCAGAAAGGTACCCAGGCGGCCAGAGGCCTGACAGGCCAAGTTTCGAAACCCAGCCAAAGGCAATAGAAGGAGCGGAATCGAAACTCAACAAAGAGCAGCTCAGGCCTAGGAAATCGAGGTCAAATAGAGAAGGGGCGGAGAGCGTCAGCTCACGAGACTCCAACTTCAGAGCACACCAACCTGCCTCATGAAGGTCAAGATAAGGGGGGCCCATGCAGGTGGCAAGGCTGAAACAGAATTAAATGCACTAAAAGCTGGAAACTGAAGCAGATTCATGGTGAATTAACATGTGACCAGCCAGGCGCGAAGAAGTACCATCACCTGATGTCATCCAGGACCCGAGGATGCCATAACTTTTCCTGATAAGAGACTACAGTTTTGAGGCCATCCTTAGCCAACTAATTTACACGTCGCCCTAAAACACTGATTGATGGAAGGGAGGCAGGGTGAAACTTGGGACACCAGGCACAGGGGTGTCCATACTTCATGCTGCTAATTAAAAGTGGAAATTTATGTCTAGGGGTGTAACCTGCCCAATAACAATGGACCAAGTTATCTGGAGTCCTATAGATATTGTAACCAATAGTACGTCGTAGTTGTAGTGACGTCTATCACGCGTGATGTAGAGGGATGGGCGTAGACGCCCACCCGATAACAGTCATCCAATACGCATGCCCTATTATTTTATACCGATATAGCACCTATACTTAAGTTACCTTTCCTAACCAATTGTATTGCGTGATGATTTATTATAGAAATTAGATGTCAGTGATGACGATTTTTGCCTATAAGAAGTGGTGTCCGACTGAAGTTCGAGGAAGTCGGAACGAGACAGGTGATCGCAATGCTGCTGATTTCCATTTGTTTCTCTGTTTGATGTAATTGTCATTAAACGGACTTCCCTTTGCCAACTTAATCATTATTGAGTCGTGTCGGAGTAAGTGAATCCTGCACCCCCTGTCCTCACATGGTGCAGCTATCTTGTCTTACAAGTTCTGGAGGGTGAGCGCTGACCTATGGGCCCGTCAGTAACTTCTTCCCCTCCTGAACACTTGGTAGCAGAGGACGGTTTCGGCCATCGATTATTGATTATCGATTGATATAATTATAAGACACCTTTAGACCGACGGCAAAATCACGAGTCCTTAAGCCATTCCGGCTGAGTAGACTGAGAATCTCCCCATGGACAATGATAGAGTAAAACTTCAAAAATCTGCAGTGGGTCTGAAGGAACCTGCCTTTCCAAGCATAACCCTTCTCATTCCCACAGGCAGCGGATCGGATGAAAACCTTAAAAGCGGGAAGAGGAAGGGGCGGTGATCCCGAAGTTCCAGAGAGGAAAAGATGCGATCGGTGAGTGAAGCAATAAAACTCGTTACTTTGGCAAATGTCGTGTAGGCATTAGAGCCAGTAAGGGATAGAAAAATAAAGTAGTTAAAATTGGAGAAGACTGTATATATATAGGGGGTAATGACTTGAGCATAAGAAATAAAGAGAGGATTACCAGGGGAGCACCTGAGACAAAACGTAAGGATTACCAGGGGGGCACCTGAGACAAAACGTAAGGATTACCAGGGGAGCACCTGAGACAAAACGTAAGGATTACCAGGGGGGCACCTGAGACAAAACATAAGGATTACCAGTGGGGCACCTGAAAAAAAAACATAAGGATTCACCTTGTTCCTGTGCTTTAAAGAGTGGTCAGAATGAACGTGAACCCGTAGCCCGCAGTGGGATGGACAATTTAGGCTACAGTGACGATTAAAGACGGCATCAAAGGGGTTCGTTCACATCCCATGATGGGGTATTGATTAGAAGGCAGGTATATGTATGACCAGCTGGTGTCCGTCTAGTCTGTTGAGTGTCTGTCATATGTGTCTTGTTGTATGTCAAATGTAAAATAATTGTATTAATGATTGGTTGAAATGCATTTTTGCTTTGCGCGATTCTGTAACTAAGAGGGAATCGCCTTTGAATTGATGGGTTTTGAGTAAATTGTTGGTATACATTTTGGTGGGAAAAGATTGGATTGGAGCTTGCGTATGTGGTGCTCGCTCATACCATTGGAGGGTTAAAGAACTGTGTAAATACTGTTAGTGACGAAATTAAAAATGGAGGATGTTACTCCGCTTGCTCATTTGTGCATGCAACTGCCCAAGCATGCACCAAAACTAAAGAAATACAGCCAGGAGTGGGTTAAGGGTACCGCCCATAAGATGTTTATGCCGTGGCCCCAGAACGGGTCACTCTCTAAGGCTGTTTTACAGCAGATGACTACCTTCCTACACGCCACATATTCGGGCAAGAAGTTAGAGAAACGTCTTGCTGTTCTAGAGTTGTGGAAATTGTTTGAAGAAACAAAGGTGGAAAAACCAACCACAGACTGGATACTAAATGTATGTACAGAGGGAGGTGAGACACCTTGCGCGCCACCTGCCCCGCCTGAGCCAGTCATTGAAGGAAGCAAGTCAGAGGTTCTTTACCCACTAAGACAACTTAAAGCAGCCACGGGGTATAGCAACCTCGCATATGAGTCGCCTACATACAGTAGTGACGATAATAAGGGAAAAGAACAAGAAAACAATATCGCCTCCGCAGTCTCAAGGGACAAAGAAAGATGCGAAGATAAAGGGAAAGATTGGGCACGGAGTTGTGCACCTCCAGATAAGGAGAAGGAGGGAAATAAACATAAAGGACATGAAGGTAGAGGTGATGAGATAGCAATGACGAAAGACAAATGGATGGGACGTCAAATATTACTGAAGTTAGATGGAAAAGGAAGTGATGATTTTAGGCCAAGGGAGAAGTCTGATGAGACGCAAAGGGGAGAGAAAGAGAAAGGGATGGAAGAAAGAGATGAACGGACTAGAAAGAAAGATAGGCTAAGGCGAGAACAACTATATCGTGAAGACCAAGGAATACCGCTCAGTCGCACACAGTACGCAGCCTATAATAAGTACAGCAGAACATGTTAAGATTGGAGAAAGAAAGGAGAGTGCACAAAAGGAAAGTAAACAAGCGGGAAGATGAGGAAAGTAGAAGGGCAAAAGAACATAGAAATGAACGGATGAGGGAAGTAGATAAGGCTAGAGAAGAAGCAAAGAAGCGAAAGGAAATAGATGAGGAAATAGAACGTAAGCACAGACAGAGGGCACGGGATCTTGAATATTTGGAGTGGGAAGTGATCAATCCCAATTCTACAGTAGAATGGGAAGACCGAGAAGAATTCTTTCCTGCAAGCGATGCAGTACCAGGTACAAGCGGGACAAATATTGAAGATGACTTCGACACCAGAAACATCGGAGAAACGATTGATAAAATACACGACGAGATGGGGCTAGAGCAGATATCCGATGTGGGAAGGGAAAATGAGCACTTAGAGAGCACTCAGCTATATGACACTGAGGATGTCACCCGAAGTAGTGGGAGCAGGGGACTCTCCCTAGACAGGCTGGAGATTGGGCGAAACGAAGAAGATGCTAGGAGTTGTGTAAACTGGGAGTATTCAGAATCTGACTCTGGTGGGGAAACGGAGGATGTGGCACATGAAGAAGGGAGACGGTGTGAAAAATGACTCCCAGGGGACCAAAGGGTACGATGGTCAGACGCTGGGGGGTCCACAAGTAGGGCACCGAAGTCTGCCGCGCAGTCTGGCCATCATGAAGGAACACCCCACGGTCAGAGGGGGGCATCAGCACCTGCCTATGCAGACAGATTAAGGGCATTGCCAGGTAGACAGCAAGGCGGGAATGCCACCCTGGCGACAGACCGGAGAGCTATGGGGAAAGAGAGGAGGACTGTGCATTCCAATTCCCGTTGCTAGAAAAGGGGGGAGCCAGACCACAGTATATTCCATGGCCACATATGGACCGAGAGAACCTTAAAAAATAAGCTTCCAATGCTGACATCGGGAGCCGGAAAGTGGATACATGAGTTAGAGAAAATGACGGGTGGTGTCACCTTAGCTATAGGGGACATTAAAGGCCTCCTAATTGCCATACTTGGTGAAAGAGCAGATGATGTATGGAAACGGGCAGGCTATCCTAGGGTAACCCTAACTAACGCCTCCCATGACGGAGTGCCGTTAAATAACTGTAGGGCAGCAGTGTGGAAAGCCCTGCGAATGCTATATCCAAACACTTCTGATATGGGGGCTATAATGACTCAAAAATGAAAGTGTCAGAGGACTCGTTGATTTATATCCAGAATTTCCAGGATGCGTGGGTGCTCGAAACGCATGAGACTTGGACGAAATCTGTCCCTGTATTCTACCATATATTATGCAAAGGGTTGCCTGAACCGGTGCAGAAGCAGCTAAAAAAATTGGTAGGAGTAGAAGCAAAACCATGGGCCGAAATACAGTTGACAATTGCACAGTACTGTAGATTGTTGCAAGAAAAGAATCAGAAAAAGGAGGCAACTCGTAAGGGCGAGGAGTCGAAGCTGGTGCAAAAGAAACTCTCGAAGTATGCTCTCAAGGGAGCCATGCTCACCAGCGCAGCCGAACCAAGCGCACAACAAGTGACCAACCCATCACAGAATAATCAGGGTAACGCAGGATTTTACCGGAGAGGAAGGAATTTTGGAGGAAGAGGATGGCAGAGTAATCAAGGAAGGTTTCGAGGTAACCAGGGAGGCTTTCAGAATAGTCAAAATGGCTTTCAGAACGCGCAGGTGGGCAGTCAAGCTATGCCAGATGGACAGATGGCCAGACCACCGCCAGCGTGTTGGCTGTGTGGAATGACATGACACATGACGTGCATGTGCAGAAGCCAAGGCATGTGGCAAAACAGGGGGAGTTAACCCTGGGACTGGGGGAAATCAACAAGTATACAGTGGGCCAAATTTATATATAAAATAGGACAGCTCACGGGGGACTCTAATGTGCTATATCCTATCAGTGACACCAGACCCTAACAGGGAACCAAGGGTGAATGTCACCATAGGGGGAAAGCATATTTCTTCTTAGTTGACACGGGTGCAACACGCTCGTGCATTCAAGAAGGCAAGTTTTCCTTGTCCAGCGAGGCTATAGATACTCAGAGTTTCACTGGAGCTCAAAGTAGAGTTCCCTTTATAGACGCACTCCCAGTCTCAGTGGGAGAGCGCAAAATGAATGTACCTCTGTTATATTCGCGTCAGACCCCAGTAAATAATCTGGGTCGGGACCTGATGGCTAAATTAAACATGACCATCACGTTTACAGAGAATGGCATAGTGTGCTCCACTTTAGTAATGCATTATTCAATTGTGTGCAAAAAGATCAGAGCATACTCAGGACGTATAGCCATGAGAGCTATACCGTTAGAACCAGAAGTCTTTGCATATGGCGTACGGGTGCTTATGGCAGGACTGCCAGGCCTCGCAGGCAAAACTATGAGAACCCCTGATTAGTTTCTGTTCAGACCAAGAATACCCATGCATGAAGAGGAGGGGAAAGTATTTCCCTTAATGATACAATCTGCTGCAGTGCGAGGAAAAGTGGTATTGGTCGAAGGATATGACGATGAAGGCAGACAATGGTGTGCGATTATCGCCATTGAAAAACGGTATCGAGTGACTGACGTCACCGATAACGATCTGTTCGAAGAGCACCCTGACCTAGAGGAGACAAGGGTAGAAGTGAGTCTCATATTTTGGGTCAAAATGATCAAATGGGAGGTGCCGCAGAGAATGATGCTGGCACTGATACGTCCAGAGTACTTTGATGATGACATAGCCCAAGTGCCTGCCGCAGTAGGGACTACAGGGCCCTATGACGTAGGTCTCCTGAAGGAGAAGGTGAAGTGAAGATTAAATTTAAACCAGGAGCGATTTTGCCACGAGCACGACAATACCCCATGTCCAGAGAGGCAGATGAAGGGATCACGAAGACAATTTCTGCCATGATGGAGCAGGGCATCCTAGTGACGTCAGAATCACCTTGCAACACAGTGATTTATCCTGTCAAGAAATCAAAAGGAGGTTCTTGGCGTTTAATCCAAGATTTATGAGCACTAAACGATATAGTTGAAGCCGAATTCCCTCTACTCCCTAATCCATCCACAATACTGTGTAACATACCCACTGAGGCAAAATATTTCACGGTGATCGATTTGAAAAATGCATTTTTCTCTATTCCGTTGCACCGTGAATCACAAGACCTGACGTCATTCACTTTCAGTCAAATGCGCCTGAAAAGCACGAGGTTGCCACAGGGGTACTGCGAGACCCTGTCTATTTTCAACAGAGTCCTGCAAATGGACCTAAACAATATTGCAGTGGACAGTGTTGTTTTGCAGAATGTAGATGACATTCTGATCTGCAGCACCACTGAAGAGCAATGCAGGTGCGACTCTGTCCAGCTATTTACTATACTGGCTGAGAAGGGATACAAGGTTGAGAATGAAAAGCTACAGTACTGTCAGCAAGAAGTGTTGTACATAGGGCAACTGATCTCGCATGAAGGGAAAAAGGTAACCCCAGAAAGGGCTGAAGCTATCATGAACACGGCCAAGCCACGCAAGATAAAACAAATGCAAAGCTTCTTAGGTCTGTGCAATTATGTCAGAGCATGGGTCTTTGACTACAGCTCATATACCAATCCCTTACTGCAGGCCCTAAAGAAGGCCCAGGCGACAAGGGAAGATCTCGAATGGACTGAGGCAATGGAAAAAGGGTTTACAGAACTCAAGGGGGCAATTTGTAAGGCCCCAGTTCTCGGAATTCCTAATTACACAGAGGAATTCTACCTGTTCTAGCACACCGATGGCAATTTTATGACGGCAGTGCTCGCACAGCAAACCTCTCTGGGGTACAAGCCCCTAGCATATTACAGTGGGACACCTGGCGAACAGGGAATTTTGAGTACATGTTAGTGCACGAATACCATCCCATTATTCGGCACAGGCTGCAGAACTATTGGCATTGATACTCGCCATTGAGAATCATGCAGACCAGGTAGTAATAGTGTATAGTGACTCTGCCTATTTGACGTCCACGGTGCACGCAGGATTAGCACGCTGGAAAAGGAGGGGCTACCTCTGAGCAGACGGCACGCCAGAGCAACATGCAGCCTTATTGGACAGGCTGATAAAAGCACTACAGCTCCCAGTGGGCATAGCGGTCGTGAAATGCGCTGTTTATACCAAGGGGACGGATTTCGTGTCACGTGGAAATCATGAAGCGGACACGGAAGCCAAGTGCATGGCATCCGTCGAAATGCCTGTCGCCCTTCTAAAGGTATTGTTAGAGCAACTGCACTACCCCATCCATATGACAAACAAAAATTTGCTGCAACGCTCGCAGAAGACTGGTTCACACAGAATTTAGCAGAGCATGTTGCATTTGTCATGCTGAACTGCATAATCTGCCATTCCAGCACTTGCATATCGACTATGTCGACATAATCCAAGTGTGCAACGGGTACAGGTATTTAATTGTGGTGGTGTGTCCATTCTCTAGATGGATAGAAGCAGGTCCCTGTACACAGCCAGGTGCTACCTGTGCTGCCAAGTTCCTAGTGAGTGAGGTGTTCCCTAGGTGTGTGGTGTGCTAAGTAATGAGTTCAGATAACGGGGCTCACTGTGTAAATTCAGTTTTCGAACAGATTGGCTTGTTGCTTGGAATAAAGCACAAGTTCTCGTTGGCGTATCATCCTGAGGGGAACGGGATATGTGAACGGATCAACGGCTTGCTTAAGGAGAGGATAGCCAAGGTGAAGCTCACATTAAAGAAGGGATGGCTGTAATGTCTACCATTGGCATTGTATGCACTTCGAAACCAACCAGGATCCGACCATCATCTCACGCCGCACGGGATAGTTACAGGCAGAAGGATGAGTACCCCTCTTAACCCCCGAGATAGAACTAGTTGTGATGCCCAGCCGACTAGAGAGGTCCTGGAAACAGAGATGCAAAAGTACCTAGACTGTATGACATCCAGCACCTCTGTCATTACAGGCCAGCTGCAGCGATGGCGAAAAGGGGACGGTGCAGCATGAAACACAGCAGGAAGTGCTGAAGCAGACACCGAGCAAGGTGTACATGCGCCCCTCGTCTTCCCTGGTGACAGCGTACTTGTGAAGAACTTTACCAGGAAAAGGTGGGACGAGCCAAGATTTAATGGCCCTTTCATCATAGAGGACTGCACCCCCTTTACCGTCAAGCTCCAGGGCAGAAGGGCATGGATCTTCCTGAATGACATTAAACCCTTTATAGGAGAGAGCCTTCCTGCTGCATCCAACTGTAAAGAAACCACAGACAACGGGGAAGAACCTCAGCATGTGCAGCCAAGATCCATGGCGAGGAAGAAGGACGCATGAGCAGAAAACCAAGACAAAGAACCCGGATGCAAAGTGTGGCATAGAACTGGACAGATTCCCCAAGCGAGGGGTAATAAGGACATAACAAACACTCTGTACATTCCAGTTGCAGTATAAAGAGAAGCACATCCTAAGCCACAACTACATTGATAAAATGAACTTTCAATAGCACAACATGCTCAATTAGTACAAAGAATCAAAACTCTGATAGACTGCAAATAAGACATTGCCTGAGAGTGTAACACAGTATCCTAAAGCAATCAGTATTAAGACTTTGTTCACAGAACTTATGGTATCCTCCAGTAGAAACATCACATAGGATGTGCTTACCTGTTTCCGGCTAGTATTAGAGACATATCCATCACTTGTAGGGAGAGTCACCAGTATCACAGACTTTATTCATGATCCGGCCAACAAGAAAATAATCTGGCAATTACTGACTGTCATCACGGAAGCTTTCATCGCACTGCCCGAGTACAGTGATAAGGGTATAGATGCTTCCACCACAAGTGATCATTGATGAACTGACATGCGCACTCTTCTTCCGCATCATATAGGAATGCCCAGGACTTGTCGGTAGAACCACAGATACCCTAAACTTTTTCAGAGATCCAAGAAACAACAAATTCCTAAACCAAGTGTGGTACAAACTGAATTACGTGGTCGCAATACACGCAGCAGGAAAGTGTAAAAACTGTTCACGTCACAAGAAAGGTCTGTGATCAAGAGACCAGAAAGTCAGAGCAAATGTCGTTGCCACCAGAAGACAGCAGATACGCATACCAAGTCTTCTTCCACCTCATTGAGAACTTTCCAGAACTAGTGGGTAGACCCAACAATGTTGACGTACCCACATTCCTCAGAGACCCAGTAAAGAACACACAATTAAACAAGCTCCTGAGAGCTATCATAACGCAACTGAGAAGCAATTACGGACATCCACTGCTAAGGAGAGCCTTAGAAGGAGGAGTTCCACAATAAAGCATTTCGTCATCCTTCCGCCATGGAGCAGATCGAGGAAAGAGACACTGTTCTTCAACTTGTCGCCGAGAGCCCGAGTGAAAGGAGTGGACACAAGAACTTCACCATCTTATTTTCATTCTCCTGCATTTTTCTCATTTTTTCCTATTTTTTTATATGTTCACTTTTATTTTTATTTTTGTTTTTATTTTTACAACATTTTATTTTTTGTGTGATTTTTAGAAGTTCCATCTTCTCCTTCCTTCGCATTGAGCAAATTCCAGCATGTCCTCAGGACCAAGGCAAATTCGAGGCGTGCATTGGGACCTCACCTATTATCGATATGTATAATGAATGTGATGTGCCAAAGGTGTTAGCCTAACCTTTTTCCATAGTCTAGCACAGGAACAGTACTGAGTACCCAGAGATTACCGTCATCACTCACGTGAGGGGGGACATTTGGAGAATCACTCGTCCCTCTAATAGTAACAAACTCTCGAAATACGAGACCAGAGCAAAAGAAGGAATAAATCACTGACTGTGAACTCATTCTGAACTTAATGATTACCTCGAAAGCAAAGCCCATCTCGGAAACAACATATGGTACCAGCACATGAAGGAAGTAGGGCGAAGAAAGTCGGAAGGAGAATGCTTCGTCTGTGCTCTCCTACCATACAGCATGGGAAAATCCAAGATCTTCGTGGCTGTAGAAATTGATGTCCCTACAGCACACTGTATGTCACATGTAGCAATGTGCAACACCAGAGGACAATTTATGGGAAGAGATGCCTCATTGATATGGGCCAACGAAAAGGATTACCCGGATGAAGATGGCTACGTCCAGGACATTAAAACAAGAAACCGAGCGCACACCAGAAATCATGTGATCAGGTACGAGAACCCTAGCATCAAAGGATCAAGGATAAGATGGGAAGTTAACCCGAGACTGAACGTTCGAGGGTAGACTGCAGAAGAGGCTCATATCTGGAAGAACATAGGCCAAATGCAGATCTGGGGGTCAGTGGTCTCCCCAGATGGATGGGAGGACGGAGTAGTAATCTGCCGAGCATGGATGGTCCTTGGAGCCTGCAAGGAAGCAATAGAGAATTCGCAGAGGTTATGCAAACCTCTGTGCCCAAAGCTAGTAAAGTTACTAACACGGGTCGAAGATAGAGGGGGACCCCTGCAGATAGTGCCACTGAAGAGCCCGAAACTATGCTACAGAAACAATGGCACAAGGAAGATGGGAGAGAATCAAAACTTCGGAAGAATCTTTGAAGCTCCAGGAATGACACAAGGAACTGCAGTTATTATGGACCATTACTGGGCATGTGGTTCTAAGGCATACATAAGGTTGCAGATGAACTGGGGAGGCATATGCACACTAGTGAACGTCCACGTTCCCGCGCTATTGATCCCCAAGAATGACCTGAAGTTGGACAGTTTCCCGAAAGCAGATGCTCATCTAAGAAGAAGGAGATCTGTAGAACTGGTATCAAGGATGAAGAGGAGAAACTACGTTTCTCCCAAATCAGAAGAGGCATTCCATGCAATCTCGTACGAACACAGGCTGTTCAGCCTCACCTCAACAGTATTCACAACACTACTTCTACCCCACATCCAAGTTGGAGTGAATACTAAATGGTTGCAGATAACCAGATGGGAGTTATTGCAGACCATCAATACCACTATAAAAGGATTCAACGCGATCAAATAAGAGCTGAGAGTAATCAGACTTCTGACCCTCCAAAACAGATATGTGCTTGACATGATCACTGCAACGGATGGAGGTGTTTGTGCAAAAATCGGAGTATCATGTTGCACATTTGCACCATCACACGATGAAGAAAATGGAACCCTAACAGAGGCCATAAGCATGTTGACAAGCCTGAAAAACCAGATGATCGATGAAAGTGATGAAGTGGACGATGACAGCTGGTTTGGAGACCTATTCTCGTGGGTCCCACAATGGATGGCAGATATATTCAATTTTCTGGGAGCTCTACTAGCAATGGTATTGCTAGGATTCTGTGTTATCAAGATAATCATTACACAGTTACAGAAAACTGAGAAGAAAGCCATAGGGATGAAAATAATGGTTGATGTCGAGCCAGGATGGAAGCCCAGAGACCTGACTGATGAAGAAATAAGAGACTTTGTGAAAGCCAGCAAATTTGCGCCAGAGGGAACAAAGTTCACATACCCTAAGAAACGAAGAGGGTATGAAGGAAAATGGATCTACTGCAGCCCAAATGGACAATGCCAGCTAATGACATGGAACAAAGACTAACATGTGAAAACAGCAGGGAGTTTGAAGGGAGTGATTTAAAATATGGACTCCAAAGGCTCACACATTCACACCATCATGTACCAACGCAGAGGACGATGAGCATGACACCGAATAATCAAAAGAAATGAATGCAAAGGAGGGTGCAGAAGTGGTCGATGAACAAATCAGAGGGGGGAGTGTAGTTGAGGTCCCAGACGTGGCCTGCACCCCTTCCTCTCATTTCGAGGTACCAGGAGCGTACTCGCCAAGGTATGTGACGTATGAAGAGCAAATGAACCTACAAAGAGCTGCACTAGGACTCTGCCCAGTATACATCAGAAGATCCATACCGGTTGAAGCACCCATAACCAGACAACCCTGGGCAGCACAGTACCCTATTAGACAGCCATACCAGCCACTGATACGAAATGAGGAGTACCTACAATAGGTCCACAAAGAGACCCCAAAAGCCTTAATGGAAGGCCAGTGGAAATGACACAGGGGCATGAACAGACCCGTGAATTAATAAAAGCAGCTGTCGCAGATAACACACCCGTGTGAGTATCTACGAAAATGAATGGAATAGACATAGAGAGGAGACAATGTTACAACGTGAGGAAAGAGTGCTACGAGGCAAGATGGAAGCAACCGTCCTGTTAAATGTGTGTAAATAGGCTTGAAACGCAAGATGCTAAGACATCGATATTGCTTGCAATGCTTAGTAGAAGATAGAGCGACAAGCGCCAACCATATATCTACCCTAATAAGGCACATTATACAAGTGCGACTCCATTTTGTAAAATCAGAAAGGTACCCAGGCAGCCAGAGTCCTGACAGGCCAAGTTTCGAAATCCAGCCAAAGGCAAGAGAAGGAGCGGAAGCAAAACTCAACAAAGAGTGGCTCAGGCCTAGGAAATCGAGGTCAACTAGAGAAGGGGAGGAGAGCGTCAGCTAACAAGACTCCAACTTCACAGCATACCAGCCTGCCTCATGAAGGTCAAGATAAGGGGGGCCCATGCATGTGGCAAGGGTGAAACATATTTAAATGCACTAAAATCTGGAAAATGAAGCAGATTCATGGTGAATTAACACGTGACCAGCCAGGCGCGAAAATGTACCATCGCCTGATGTCATCCAGGACCCGTGGATGCCATAACTTTTCCTGATAAGAGACTACAGTATAGAGGCCATCCTTAGTCAACTAATTGACACGTCGCCCTAAAACACTGATTGATGGAAGGGAGGCTGGGTGAAACTTGGGACACCAGGCACAGGGGTGTCCATTCTGCATGCTGCTAATTAAAAGTGGAAATTTATGTCTAGGGGTGTAGCCTGCCCAATCACAATGGACCAAGTTACCTGGAGTCCTATAGATATTGTAACCAATAGGACGTTGTAGTTGTAGTGACGTCTATCACGCGTGATGTAGAGGGATGGGCGTAGACACCCACCCGATAAGAGTTATCCAATCCGCATGCCCTATTATCTTATACAGATATACCACCTATACATAAATTACCTTTCCTAACCAATTGTATTGCATGATGATTTTTTATAGAAATTAGACATCAGTGATGACGATTTTTGCCTATAAGAAGTGCTGTCCGACTGAAGTTCGAGGAAGTCGGAACGAGACAGGTGATCGCAATGCTGCTGATTTCCATTTGTTTCTCAGTTTGATGTAATTGTCATTAAACAGACTTCCCTTTGCCAACTTACTCATCATTGAGTCGTGTCGGAGTAAGTGAATCCTGCACCCCCTGTCCTCACATGGTGCAGCTATCTTGTCTTACAAGTTCTGGAGGGTGAGCGCTGACCTATGGGCCCGTCAGTAACTTCTTCCCGTCCTGAACACCTTCTTTGTTGCTCCTGTTCGGGAGTGGATGTGCTGGAAACACTTCTGTCTCCAGCGTGTCCGCTCCCTATCTACGACAGTTCACCATGGAAAGGAAGAAGGGACTGTACGTAGTCTCTTCTTCCTTTCCACTGCAGCCAGTCTTTTGTTTACTTTTTTCCCTATTTTTTGAATGGCCGCAATGGGAAGGGAAAGGGACTACATATAGTCCCTTCTCCCTTTCCATGGCAGCCATTTTGTTTGTTTCCTTTTTTTATTGTTTTCAATGGCCGCCATGGAGAGGGAAAACACACTACGTTTTCCCTTCCCTAGTTGCCATTTTTAAAACTTTTGTTTTCTGTTCTGAAATGCTTGGGTACTAATAGCAATATGCCCCTTGCAGGGGGGAATCATCACTTTAGGTAATGCCCCGGGACCTTTCTTATGTAAAATAGGGTGCCCCCCCTGCTCAAAGCTTATTGCTTATTTAAATCACTCTAAAAATGATCATGGCAGTGCAGGAAAAAATGGGCAATAACGGAATTACTGCCACATTTCCTGCTCATACATACTACCAATATGGCCCTGGAGTGGAGGATTTCCTCCAGCTATCTGCTGAAAATAGGCAAAATCAGTGGAATTACTGTGGTGGTAATTCCATGACAAATGTCCCATAGAGTCCAATGGGCTCTCACAAAATGGGGATTAACTCCACGACCACCACTTGTAATCTAGCAGTAATTCCGCTGGACGAAGTGGCGGCAAAAGTTATTCCGTTGGGTGGTTTTCTGGTGAATTTATCACCGGAATACTGCCCAACCCGTAATAAGCGCCATAGTGTGTTAAAAACAATATTACAATACATAAACATCTTCCAAAATTATGCACATAGTGTATAGCACATAGTGTATAGCACAAATATATATATTCCTTTCCAAAATGTAGACTTGTGTCCAAAATCAAAATTAGTGGATCTTGAGTGTGGTACAGTCAGAATATATTTCATTGCCATAATCATTTGCCAAATTCTTTATTCTGCCCAAAATATTGTTCCTGGGTCTTGAGATGTAAGTATATTTAGCCATCCCCATAAGTAGTTCCTAGCATTATCTTGGAAGAAGTGTTCTTCCTGAACACACAGTGAAGTTTCTAATAAAGTGTTAAGTTTCTGCACCTTTATAGAGAATTGTGCCCCCTGAGGAATATCCGGTAGAGAGACACTGTATGGACAGAAACATGCACATGTTGGGCAATGAAAGGAATTTTGACACGTGTATTTTGACAGTGCCATACTCTGGACCCAAGAAAATATCGTGGGTGAAATCAAGAAAAATTATTATGGCAATGTTATGTATTCTCACTGTACCACACTCAAGGACTAATAATGAGTATTTTGGGCACGAGAATGCATTTTTAGAAGGGATTATATATATGTGTGCTATACACTATTTGCAATAGTGTTGGGTGACGTTTAATATTGTCTTAATGTTTTTTTACATACTATTCATTTTAAGGGTGGTTTAAGTGTGTATAATAAAGATATATATTGGATACAAGTTGTGCCATCATAGTGAGGGTCAATTATCTCAAGATTATCACTTTAGTGTTAAAAGTCAGGGTGAGGGATGAGGTGCATTTTAATCCTCCTCGCCTCCTTGGAAGATCTAATATTTGATGCAAAAAAATGAGGTCTTAGCCATCTCGTACTCTCCCGTTTTCTAAAAATTGGCATAATTAAATAAAGCGCACAACATCTTTGTCCACACCTGTACCACAGTTGTATTTGGTTGAAGCATTTGACCAGGTGGTTCTTTTTGACAGCGGAAGCAGGTTTAACCTGGCTTTAAGTAGGAGTCTTTGTCCCTCCTGGAAATCTAAATCTGATATTGGCCCTGGGGCACACAGGCTCCCCTTATACTGTACATGTGCTACAAGAGAGGGTAGAGCACAAATGTTCCTCCCATCAACCCACAACCAATTTTCTCTGGACCAGGTTTTGATTTCTGTTTTGGCTTGGTCATAATTGACTCTTCCTCTTCCTACCAGGAACCTTCCCCAAAGTCTGCTTCAAGCTTCATACGAGTCAGGCTTATATACTTCCGGGCGGCTTTCCATAACTGACAATCCCAACTGGAGATTCTGATTAGCGGTTACATTTAGTTTTATTTTTGCAAAATAGACCAGTTGTCTGGCTTGCACCAAGGAGGTAATATTCTGGATCCCCAGATCAATACTCATTGCACTACTTTGACAGACGGGTGGGAGCCCCAGTGTGACACCAAAATTGCAACTGTACATCCTCAAGGCTTTCACAAGAACAATAGCCCCAGATCACACTGCCATAAAGCATTTGAGTTAAAACTTTGCATCTACAAACCTCAATGCATTTGTCCAATTTTCAAGCACCAGTTTATATTTCTTTAACACAAATTCACTTAAAGGTTTAAATACAGTTCATTTACAGTTTATTTATCAAATTTTGGTTTTAAGAACATCAAATAAGCATTTGTAAGATTTGCTGGTAGTCTCTGCTTTAGAGTAATGGTACTATCATTACATTCAAACCATCCACATTTCTTTTTTATATATGCAGTGTAGTGCCCTGAATTGGTTGTGGCTCCTGCGTGGTAGACTATACCTATTGTTGTGAAGGTTTTCTTACCAAGTGATATTTGACCATGTGTGAATCCAGTCAGCCTGCAGTTGTTTTTGGTACCATCTGCATTGTAACGTAGAAGCATTAGTATTACGTATTTTCTATGTGTTTGTATTACTAACGTGGAGCGATTATCTGAATTGCAGATAGAGCATAATCTACCATGGTTTGCATTTTGTACAAGTTGCTGAAATGGAATGGATTCACAATTTGGTATTGATATATATATGAAGCGTTCATTGGGGATTTCTTCTTGTATCACATTGTAGCAGGGAGTGCATGTATGTTTCCACATGTATGAAATCTGAAAGATTTCATTTATAGGTATGTTTTTGTTTTCCAGTACTTGTAGTAAGTACATTAGAAATTCTTGTGGATCTTCCTGTGAGTTTATAGTGAATTTCACCATTCCAGCACAGTAGTCCAATTGTCGTCTTATTCCAAAAACACTATATGTATTGTCAGGATTGTTTGCTGCATTTCTGTGAAGTACTAACATTTGCAAACACAATGGGTCTGTACTGTGTAAGTAAATGTTGTCAACAATTGGTGGTAATTGAAATAGAATATTCATTGCTACATTTGCATAGCAACTTACTATATTTGAGAATTTAAATGGTCCAGGTAGTTCTGTATCTAACTGCTTTTTTTGGAGTTTGTCTTCCATCTTTAAAGAAGTCCCTGGTTTACTTTCCCTAATTGATTCTTTTTTGTTTGTGGTACTTGATGAAGTATTAGTTTCTTTTACTCTCTTTGGAGGATTTGCAGTGACGTCCTGTTGCATTTCTGTTTGATTTAGTTTTCTTTTACAACGTTTTAGTTTTTGTGGAACAGAATATGTGTTTAGATGGGGAGTGTATAGTGAGCGAGGTCTATTATATTCTAAAATGCAAGGAATATCAGCGTTTATTTTACTTGCATCAAAGTTGATTAGAAATAGACCGTCAAGTGTACGTAAGCGTGATAGTGCTACGTAGCTGATGCCTTCTTTAAAGACTGTGTTACCAATATCTGTAATTGCTTTGTCTAGGGTAAGACCTTGTGATTTATGAATCGTGACTGCGTATGCAAGAGTTAGAGAAAATTGTTCTCTGCGTACATACATATCTTTGAAGAGAAGGAATCTAGCTGTTGAGCGTCCTATCCGTTTTACTTCTGAAAGTTTGTCAAAGAGTATATTGACAAATTGAATTTTGTTGTCACGTGGGTATGTTTGAAAGCCAACAACTGTAACCAGTGCTCCATTAACTAGTCCTTGGTCCACGTCAAGGTTACGTTTAAGCATTACTCTGCAATTTAAGGATAATTTTAACATCTTTTCTAAGCCTGCTGTGTTTGAGATTGATTTTTCTAAATTATTTACAGGGTAATTAATAGAATTTCGCAGAAAAGTGTCGCAAGCGGCTGGCGCAGAGTGTCCGCGTGCGATTGTCTGTGCCAGCCGTGTGCGCGAAAATCGATTTCCGCGCAGATGGATTTTCGCATCCAAAACCAGCCGTGGCGCAGCGTGGCGCAGCAACCCTGCAGCAGCGCCAGTTACGCCCCCAAGAACGCCCTCGCGCAAGGAAAAGCCTTCAAAATCCCTAAATAATCGCAAAGGGCTGCACTAACCCTGGACCAGTTCACCGGGCTGGCAAACAGCAAACGCCAAGCGGGGAACGTGTATTTCAGTGGTTCGCGGGAAGTTCCACACGCGATTGTCCTGTGTACGTGTGCATCAGGGGTGCGCGGGAAGTTCCACACCAAAATCAGCAGGGTACGTGTATTACAGGGGTGCGCGGGAAGTTCCACACGCGATTACAGCAGGGTACGTGTATTCCAGGGGTGTGCGGGAAGTTCCACACGCGATTTTCATCAGGGTACGTGTATTTCAGGGGTGCGCGGGAAGTTCCACACGCGATTGGGCCAGTGCGAGCAGGGTACGTGTATTTCAGGGGAGCGCGGGAAGTTCCACACGCGATTGGCCCCGTGCGAGCAGGGTACGTGTATTCCAGGGGTGCGCGGGAAGTTCCACACGCGATTTCATCAGGGTACGTGTATTTCAGGGGTGCGCGGGAACTTCCACACGCGATTGGCCCAGTGCGAGCAGGGTACGTGTATTTCAGGGGTGCGCGGGAAGTTCCACACGCGATTGGCCCCGTATGAGCAGGGTACGTGTATTCCAGGGGTGCGCGGGAAGTTCCACACGCGATTTCATCAGGGTACGTGTATTTCAGGGGTGCGCGGGAAGTTCCACACGCGATTGGCCCAGTGCGAGCAGGGTAAGTGTATTTCAGGGGTGCGCGGGAAGTTCCACACGCGATTGGCCCCGTGCGAGCAGGGTACGTGTATTCCAGGGGTGCGCGGGAAGTTCCACACGCGATTTCATCAGGGTACGTGTATTTCAGGGGTGCGCGGGAAGTTCCACACGCGATTGGGCCAGTGCGAGCAGGGTATGTGTATTTCAGGGGTGCGTGGGAAGTTCCACACGCGATTGGCCCCGTGCGAGCAGGGTACGTGTATTCCAGGGGTGCGCGGGAAGTTCCACACGCGATTTCATCAGGGTACGTGTATTTCAGGGGTGCGCGGGAAGTTCCACACGCGATTGGCCCAGTACGAGCAGGGTACGTGTATTTCAGGGGTGCGCTGGAAGTTCCACACGCGATTGGCCCCGTGCGAGCAGGGTACGTGTATTCCAGGGGTGCGCGGGAAGTTCCACACGCGATTTCAGCAGGGTATGTGAATTTCAGGGGTTCTGGGGAGTACTACACGTGAATTGGCCATGTGGGTCCTCCCAGGTGTACGCTCGACAACCTCCACGGCCCCTGCAGGCAGCCCACACCACGGGGGACTACCCTGCACCCCTGCTCATGTCCCGCAGGTAGCCCATCCACCATGGGCATGCCCCCCAGCCAACCCACATGTCACCTTGCACTACGGATCAACAATGCATGTCTCCCACCACCCCCAACCCCGAGCAGTGCAGGGGCAGCCTCCACCAGGCCCCCACTCATGTCTCCCACCACCTCCACCCCCCAGCCACCATGGGCATCCCCCACCAGGCCCCCACTCATGTCTCCCACCACCCCCACCCCCCCAGCAGTGTGGGGCACCCTCCACCAGGCCCCCACTCATGTCTCCCACCACCCCCACCCCCCAGTAGTGCAGGGGCAGCACCACCATGCCCCCACTCATGTCTCCCACCACCCCCACCCCCCAGCCACCATGGGCACCCTCCACCAGGCCCCCACTCATGTCTCCCACCACCCCCATCCCCCAGCCACCATGGGCATCCCCCACCAGGCCCCCACTCATGTCTCCCACCACCCCCACCCCCCAGCAGTGTGGGGCACCCTCCACCAGGCCCCCACTCATGGCCCCTATCACCCCCACCCCCCAGAATCCAGGGGCACCATCCACCAGGCCCCCACTCATGTCTCCCACCACCCCCATCCCCCAGCCACCATGGGCACCCTCCACCAGGCCCCCACCCATGTCTCCCACCACCCCCACCCCCCAGCCACCATGGGCATCCCCCACCAGGCCCCACTCATGTCTCCCACCCACCCCCACCCCCCAGCCACCATGGGCATCCCCCACCAGGCCCCCACTCATGTCTCCCACCACCCCCCAGCAGTGCAGGGGCACCCTCCACCAGGCCCCCACTCATGTCTACCACCACCCCCACACCCCAGCAGTGCAGGGCACCCTCCACCAGGCCCCCACCCATGTCTCCCACCACCCCCACCCCCCAGCCACCATGGGCATCCCGCACCAGGCCCCCACCCATGTCTCCCACCACCCCCACCCCCCAGCCACCATGGGCATCCCCCACTAGGCCCCCACTCATGTCTCCCACCACCCCCACCCCCCAGCCACCATGGGCATCCCCCACCAGGCCCCCACCCATGTCTCCCACCACCCCCACCCCCCAGCCACCATGGGCATCCCCCACCAGGCCCCCACTCATGTCTCCCACCAACCCCACCCCCCCCCAGCAGTGTGGGGCACCCTCCACCAGGCCCCCACTCATGTCTCCCACCACCCCCACCCCCCAGCAGTGCAGGGGCAGCCTCCACCAGGCCCCCACTCATGTCTCCCACCACCCCCATCCCCCAGCAGTGCAGGGGCAGCACCACCAGGCCCCCACTCATGTCTCCCACCACCCCCATCCCCCAGCCACCATGGGCACCCTCCACCAGGCCTCCACTCATGTCTCCCACCCACCCCCACCCCCCAGCCACCATGGGCATCCCCCACCAGGCCCCCACTCATGTCTCCCACCACCCCCACCCCCCCAGCAGTGTGGGGCACCCTCCACCAGGCCCCGACTCATGTCTCCCACCACCCCCACCCCCCCAGCAGTGTGGGGCACCCTCCACCAGGCCCCCACTCATGTCCAACTCATGTCTCCCACCACCCCCACCCCCCAGCCACCATGGGCAGCCTCCACCAGGTCCTCACAATCCCCAATCATGTGCGTTATGGTCAGCCTCCACAGCCAAAAAGCCCTACCAAGTAACCCATTCACCCACATGGAAATGGAAATTACATGTTACACCCCCAATGTTCATGAAGCTAATGAACCCATGTCCGTCACACACAATGGTTGCAATTGAATGGGAAAACACCCAACATGACATGCATGAAACCAATGAGATGATACCACACAGTGAAGTATGAAAACAAAATTGTATTAAAAAAAAGAAAGAATGCTAAAGAAATGGGAATGAAAAAAAGATAAGCTGCATGTCCGTTTTAAAAAATAAAAACACCAAATCCTAATCCAAAAAAATGTCGTCCAAAGTCAAATGAAAAAAAAAATCTATCCAATTAAGAACTATGTAAAAAACATCCAAGGGTCCATGAGCCCAACTGAACAAAGGAAACCTACAAAAAACCCTAACTAAAATGCAACTATATACAAAAAGTGGAGCAGTGTCCGTCGACTCCAAATCATAAGAACAAACAAAGGAAACCTAAAACTAAAGAACTATATACAAAGGCGGCGGGCAAGTCCAGCGGCTCACTCCGTGGTGTTCCGGGCCAGGGCATCATCGAACTCCTGTTCGATGTCCCGGAGGCGGTCCTGTTCAATGGCCCCGAGGGTCCGCAGGGAGGACGCCGTGTCCTCCTCCAACCCCCTGCGGATTGCCTCGAGGCACTCGGCCCGCCTCAGGGCCCTCCGCATGGAGTTCTCCGCCCTGACCATTGTGAGCCGCGCCTCTTCCACCTGCCGCCGCTCCGCACCTATGGCGTGGCCCAACCGCTGCCACACGGAAGACACTCTCTGTCCTGGGTTCTCCTGCCCTCCGGCCGATGCCTGCCCCTCTGATGTTGAAGGCCCCGAGCCTTCATGGCTCCCACCATGTTGCTGCTGCTGCTCTGCCTCTGCCCGTGCACTGCCTCCTGCTGCCTGCACATCCTCCGCTGGCTGGGGTGCAGTTGTTGATGTGGCCACCCCTGCTGGACGTCCGACTCCCGACTGTGGCAGGGATGCCTCCTCCACCAGCCTGGCCGCACCGTCAGAGGCAGCTCCACAGGGCACCCAGGTGACTGATGGGTGGGAAGATGGCACAGAGGACGACTGGCGCGTAGGGGGTCCAGTTGAGGAGGGGGTCGGAGCAAGCCCCATCAGACGGAGGAATCCGGCCTGGGTGACCTTTCCCAGCAGGCTGACGTGGTCAACGAGCCATTCGAGATGACGTGCAGTCTCTCCATGAAAAGAGTGCAGGTCACCTCGCATGGCCTGTTGACGCAACGCCACACCAGCCAGGACAGGCTCAACCCGGACCTGGATAGCCACGTCCGCAGGCAGAGGAAGGCCAGTTGACGTCAGCTCATCCCCTGCCTGAAAACGGGTCTAGACGTAGGCATCCCTGCTGGTGCAAGATGATGCAGGGACAGGATCGGGGACAGGATTGCACACAGGCACCTCCGCGGCGGCCTGTGCTGCCTCCTGTCCCTGGTCCTGCACTGCACCACTAGCACCAGTGGGATCCCCACCTCCAGACCCCGTCTCTGGTGCTTGCACGGCCTCCTCCTCCACCAAACCCCCCACCAACCTGGATGACTCCGTGCCATCTTCCCCTGTTGGGCCCTGTGGGGTCCCAGCTGCCCCTTCTGCTGCCGAGGAGTCCAACTCCAACCTCCGCCTCTTGGACCTCCCCCCGGCAGCTGCAGCCTGGGACGCGGCACAGGACTCCTCACTCCCCGACGAGATGACAACACGGGAGGGGAGCCGGGCCTTGCGTCTCCGGCTGGCGGTGGGATCCCCGCCGCTGTGCTCCACAGCACCTTCTCCGCCCTCTTCATCAGTTGACGCTGCAGACAGGGAGAAACAAAACACAGGCATCAGGGCACTGTACAATGGACACATACACACATGACAGTTGCACATGAGTGGCATTGGCAAACCTCAGACATGTCATCACAATCCCCAACACACATGTCATTGCAACTCGCACACATGAGCCATACCACAGCCATATCGCAACTGCCACCACCATCCCTACACATACAACAGCATGAGCAGCCAAAGGTGAGCCAGACATCACATGCAACACAGGAAGTGCACCACACATGTACACACACCACCACACTTGCATGCATGTGTACACCTCTGCCAAGTGTTGCACTGTTCAGACGGACATCCATGTCACATCTGCCAATCAGGCTTCCACATACCGCTGTCACATGCATCCATGTTGCATCACTGTTGCACCCTTGTCAAATACACACACATGCACATGTACACAGTGCTCATACATGCAGCCGAAAACAACATACATGCGTGACATCACGGACATGTCTACTTACATACACATTCATCCAAACATGTGTGCCCACACAACTGCATTTGGCATGCAAGCCTACACACACAAGCACCATCCATGTCTCACACATTACAGCCCTCGCATGTGTCAGCCCCACGGCCGTGTACACCCCCACCCATACTCGACCCCATACAAACAGATGTGCAACCTGCACACTACCGAATAATCACCACACGCACTGCTCACAATCAGGATGCATGTACACTCACCGCTCGACTCCAGACGGGTCTGCTTCTCTAGGACCTGGACGTGGAGCGCTGGGGATATGCGTTCCAGGACCATCATCTGTTCTTCCGACAAGTGGCCCCGGCGCCCCTTGGCATCCGCTGCCTTCAAGAGGCGCCGGGCCTTGTTCAGGGTCCTGGACCTGAAGTCCTCCCAGCGCTTCCTGACATGTTGTAAGTCGCGGACTGCCACCCCCTCCGCGTTGATGGCAGTCACGATGTCAGTCCAGATCCGAGTCCGTCCTTCCTTGTCGGCGCGGGAACTTCCGAAGAGGGCATCATACTGCCCCAGGACTTGCTCCACCAGGACTCCAACTTCGGTGGCACTGAAGCTGGTGCCCCTCTGCCTCTCTGGCCGGGGGTTGTCAGTGGTCACAGATGGTGTTTGCCCCAACATGACAACCCCAGAGGCAGGAGTGGGTGGGCAACTGGGTCCTGGGGCTGGGCTGTGGAGCGATGGAATTCCAGTCGGGAGTCTTCGGTTCCAGCAGGGGCGGTCACAGCAACAGCACCCCTGGCTGATGTGCAGGTAGCAAATGGCAGTGCACGTGGGCAGCAGGCAGTCAGGCAGCAGCAGATGGCAGGTGGGAGCGTGCTCGGGGCTCTGGGGGGCAGTAGTTCGGCCTTCTGGGCAGGAGCGTGGTCTTCCGTGTGCTTACGCGTGGCCAGCTTGATACGGAGTGATTTGGCACGTGAAAAGTCTGCACGTCAGCGTGAAATTCGAGGAAAGGCCCTTAGCGCGTAAGCGCGTCAGCGCGCATATGCGATTCTATTGGACCAAAGGCCCTCAGCGCGTAAGCGCGTCTGTGACGTGACCCGCACGGGTGTTTCCCACACAGCACGTGATGACAGAGCACACTTGGAAAGACTGCACGTCAGAGTGTCATCGCGTGTAATTGGACAGCACGTCAGAGTGTCATCGCGTGTAATTGGACAAAAGTGCGCGTACACGCGATTGGCCTATGTACGTGTATATCAGGGGTGCGCGGGCACTTACACACGCAAGTACGTCAGCGCACCTGTATCCCGGGGTGCGCGGGAATTTCCACACGCTATTGGACTGGGTACTGGATTTCAGGGGTGCTTGTGGAGTGAGACATGGATGGTGCTTGTGTGTGTAGGCTTGCATGCCAAATGCAGTTGTGTGGGCACACATGTTTGGATGAATGTGTATGTAAGTAGACATGTCCGTGATGTCACGCATGTATGTTGTTTTCGGCTGCATGTATGAGCACTGTGTACATGTGCATGTGTGTGTATTTGACAAGGGTGCAACAGTGATGCAACATGGATGCATGTGACAGTGGTATGTGGAAGCCTGATTGGCAGATGTGACATGGATGCCCGTCTGAACAGTGCGACACTTGGCAGAGGTGTACACATGCATGCAAGTGTGGTGGTGTGTGTACATATGTGGTGCACTTCCTGTGTTGCATGTGATGTCTGGCTCACCTTTGGCTGCTCATGCTGTTGTATGTGGAGGGATGGTGGTGGCAGTTGCGATATGGCTGTGGTATGGCTCATGTGTGCGAGTTGCAATGACATGTGTGTTGGGGATTGTGATGACATGTCTGAGGTTTGCCAATGCCACTCATGTGCAACTGTCATGTGTGTATGTGTCCATTGTACAGTGCCCTGATGCCTGTGTTTTGTTTCTCCCTGTCTGCAGCGTCAACTGATGAAGAGGGCGGAGAAGGTGCTGTGGAGCACAGCGGCGGGGATCCCACCGCCAGCCGGAGACGCACGGCCCGGCTCCCCTCCCGTGTTGTCATCTCGTCGGGGAGTGAGGAGTCCGGTGCCGCGTTCCAGGCTGCAGCTGCCGGGGGGAGGTCCAAGAGGCGGAGGTTGGAGTTGGACTCCTCGGCAGCAGAAGGGGCAGCTGGGACCCCACAGGGCCCAACAGGGGAAGATGGCACGGAGTCATCCAGGTTGGTGGGGGGTTTGGTGGAGGAGGAGGCCGTGCAAGCACCAGAGACGGGGTCTGGAGGTGGGGATCCCACTGGTGCTAGTGGTGCAGTGCAGGACCAGGGACAGGAGGCAGCACAGGCCGCCGCGGAGGTGCCTGTGTGCAATCCTGTCCCCGATCCTGTCCCTGCATCATCTTGCACCAGCAGGGATGCCTACGTCCAGACCCATTTTCAGGCAGGGGATGAGCTGATGTCAACTGGCCTTCCTCTGCCTGCGGACGTGGCTATCCAGTTCCGGGTTGAGCCTGTCCTGGCTGGTGTGGCGTTGCGTCAACGGGCCATGCGAGGTGACCTGCAGTCTTTTCATGGAGAGACTGCACATCATCTCGAATGGCTCGTTGACCACGTCAGCCTGCTGGGACATGTCACCCAGGCCGGATTCCTCCGTCTGATGGGGCTTGCTCCGACCCCCTCCTCAACTGGACCCCCTACGCGCCAGTCGTCCTCTGTGCCATCTTCCCACCCATCAGTCACCTGGGTGCCCTGTGGAGCTGCCTCTGACGGTGCGGCCAGGCTGGTGGAGGAGGCATCCCTGCCACAGTCGGGAGTCGGACGTCCAGCAGGGGTGGCCACATCAACAACTGCACCCCAGCCGGCGGAGGATGTGCAGGCAGCAGGAGGCAGTGCACGGGCATAGGCAGAGCAGCAGCAGCAACCTGGTCGGAGCCATGGAGGCTCGGGGACTTCGACATCGGAGGGGCAGGCATCGGCCGGAGGGCAGGAGGACCCAGGACAGAGAGTGTCTTCCGTGTGGCAGCGGTTGGGCCACGCCATAGGTGCGGAGCTGCGGCGGGCGGAAGAGGCGCGGCTCACAATGGTCAGTGCGGAGAACTCCATGCGGAGGGCCCTGAGGCGGGCCGAGTGCCTCGAGGCAATCCGCAGGGGGTTGGAGGAGGACACAGCGTCGTCCCTGCAGACCCTCGGGGCCATGGAACAGGAACGCCTCCGGGACATCGAACAGGAGTTCGATGATGCCCTGGCCCGGAACACCACGGAGTGAGCCGCTGGACTTGCCCGTCGCCTTTGTATATAGTTCTTTAGTTTTAGGTTTCCTTTGTTTGTTCTTATGATTTGGAGTCGACGGACACTGCTCCACTTTTTGTATATAGTTGCATTTTAGTTAGGGTTTTTTGTAGGTTTCCTTTGTTCAATTGGGCTCATGGACCCTTGGATGTTTTGTACATAGTTCTTCATTGGATTGATTTTATTTTTCATTTGACTTTGGACAACATTTTTTTGGATTAGGATTTGGTGTTTTTATTTTTTTAAACGGACATGCAGCTTATCTTTTTTTCATTCCCATTGTAGTTTGTTTAATTTCTTTTGCATTTTTTTTATTTTTAATACAATTTTGTTTTCATACTTCACTGTGTGGTATCATCTCATTGGTTTCATGCATGTCATGTTGGGTGTTCTCCCATTCAATTGCAACCATTGTGTGTGACGGACATGGGTTCATTAGCTTTATGAACATTGGGGGTGTAACATGTAATTTCCATTTCCATGTGGGTGAATGGGTTACTTGGTAGGGCTTTTTGGCTGTGGAGGCTGACCATAACGCACATGATTGGGGATTGTGAGGACCTGGTGGAGGGTGGCCCTGGATGCTGGGGGGTGGGGGTGGTGGGAGACATGGGTGGGGGCCTGGTGGAGGGTGCCCCACACTGCTGGGGGGTGGGGATGGTGGGAGACATGAGTTGGACATCAGTGGGGTCCTGGTGGAGGGTGCCCCTGCACTGCTGGGGGGTGGGGGTGGTGGGAGACATGAGTGGGGGCCTGGTGGAGGGTGCCCCTGCAATGCTGGGGAGTGCGGGTGGTGGGAGACATGAGTGGGGGCCTGGTGGAGGGTGCCCCACACTGCTGGGGTGGTGGGGGTGGTGGGAGCCATGAGTGGGGGCCTGGTGGGGGATGCCCATGGTGGCTGGGGGGCGGGGGTGGGTGGTAGACATGAGTGGAGGCCTGGTGGAGGGTGCCCATGGTGGCTGGGGGATGGGGGTGGTGGGAGACATGAGTGGGGGCCTGGTGGTGCTGCCCCTGCACTGCTGGGGGATGGGGGTGGTGGGAGACATGAGTGGGGGCCTGGTGGGGGCTGCCCATGGTGGCTGGGGGGTGGGTGGGAGACATGAGTGGGGGCCTGGTGGGGGATGCCAATGGTGGCTGGGGGGTGGGGGTGGTGGGAGACATGAGTGGGGGCCTGGTGGAGTGTGCCCCCCACTGCTGGGGGGTGGGGGTGGTGGGAGACATGGGTGGGGGCCTGGTGGAGGCTGCCCCTGCACTGCTGGGGGGTGGGGGTGGTGGGAGATATGGGTGGGGGCCTGGTGGAGGGTGCCCCACACTGCTGGGGGGTGGGGGTGGTGGGAGACATGGGTGGGGGCCTGGTGGAGGGTGCCCCTGCACTGCTGGGGGGTGGGGGTGGTGGGAGACATGGGTGGGGGCCTGGTGGATGCTGCCCCTGCACTGCTGGGGGGTGGGGGTGGTGGGAGACATGAGTGGGGGCCTGGTGGAGGGTGCCCCACACTGCTTGGGGGTGGGGGTGGTGGGAGACATGAGTGGGGGCCTGGTGGAGGGTGCCCCTGGATGCTGGGGGTGGGGGTGCAGGGGGACATGAGTGGGGGCCTGGTGGTGCTGCCCCTGCACTGCTGGGGGGTGGGGGTGCTGGGAGACATGGGTGGGGGCCTGGTGGAGGGTGCCCCTGCACTGCTGTGGGGTGGGGGTGGTGGGAGACATGAGTGGGGGCCTGGAGGAGGGTACCCATGGTGGCTGGGGGGTGGGGTTGGGTGGGAGACATGAGTGGGGGCCTGGTGGGGGCTGCCCATGGTGGCTGGGGGGTGGGTGTGGTGGGAGACATGGGTGGGGGCCTGGTGGAGGGTGCCCCCTACCTGCTGGGGGGTGGGGGTGGTTGGAGACATGAGTGGGGGCCTGGTGGAGGGTGCCCCTGGATGCTGGGGGGTGGGGGTGATAGGGGCCATGAGTGGGGTCCTGGTGGAGGGTGCCCCACACTGCTAGGGGGTGGGGGTGGTGGGAGACATGAGTGGGGGCCTGGTGGAGGGTGCCCCACACTGCTGGGGGGTGGGGGTGGTGGGAGACATGAGTTGGACATGAGTGGGGGCCTGGTGGAGGGTGCCCCTGCACTGCTGGGGGGTGGGGGTGTTGGGAAACATGAGTGGGGGCCTGGTGGAGGGTGCCCATGGTGGCTGGGGGATGGGGGTGGTGGGAGACATGGGTGGGGGCCTGTTGGAGGGTGCCCCTGCTCTGCTGGGGGGTGGGGGTGGTGGGAGACATGAGTGGGGTCCTGGTGGAGGGTGCCCCACACTGCTGGGGGGTGGGGGTGGTGGGAGACATGGGTGGGGGCCTGGTGGAGGGTGCCCCACACTGCTGGGGGGGGGTGGGGGTGGTGGGAGACATTAGTGGGGGCCTGGTGGGGGATGCCCTTGGTGGCTGGGGGGTGGGGGTGGTGGGAGACATGGGTGGGGGCCTGGTGGAGGCTGCCCCTGCACTGCTGGGGGGTGGGGGTGGTGGGAGACATGAGTGGGGGCCTGGTGGAGGGTGCCCCACACTGCTGGGGGGTGGGGGTGATGGGAGACATGAGTGGGGGCCTTGTGGGGGCTGCCCATGGTGGCTGGGGGGTGGGGGTGGTGGGAGACATGAGTGGGGGCCTGGTGGAGGGTGCCCATGGTGGCTGGGGGGTGGGGGTGGGTGGGAGACATGAGTGGGGGCCTGGTGGGGGCTGCCCATGGTGGCTGGGTGGTGGGGGTGGTGGGAGACATGGGTGGGGGCTTGGTGGAGGGTGCCCCACACTGCTGAGGGGTGGGGGTGGTGGGAGACATGGGTGGGGGCCTTTTGGAGGGTGCCCCACACTGCTGGGGGGTTGGGGTGGTGGGAGACATGGGTGGGGGCTTGGTGGAGGGTGCCCCACACTGCTGGGGGGTGGGGGTGGTGGGAGACATGAGTGGGGGCCTGGTGGAGGGTGTCCCTGGATGCTAGGGGGTGGGGGTGATAGGGGCCATGAGTGGGGGCCTGGTGGAGGGTGCCCCACACTGCTGGGGGGTGGGGTTGGTGGGAGACATGAGTGGGGGCCTGGTGGAGGGTGCCCCACACTGCTGGGGGGTGGGGGTGGTGGGAGACATGAGTTGGACATGAGCGGGGGCCTGGTGGAGGGTGCCCCTGCACTGCTGGGGGGTGGGGGTGGTGGGAGACATGAGTGGGGGCCTGGTGGAGGGTGCCCATGGTGGCTGGGGGATGGGGGTGGTGGGAGACATGGGTGGGGGCCTGGTGGAGGGTGCCCCACACTGCTGGGGGGTGGGGGTGGTGGGAGACATGGGTGGGGGCCTGGTGGAGGGTGCCCCACACTGCTGGGGGGTGGGGGTGGTGGGAGACATGGGTGGGGGCCTGGTGGGGGATGCCCATGGTGACTGGGGGGTGGTGGGAGACATGGGTGGGGGCCTGGTGGAGGCTGCCCCTGCACGGCTGGGGGGTGGGGGTGGTGGGAGACATGAGTGGGGGCCTGGTGGAGGGTGCCCCACACTGCTGGGGGTGGGGGTGATGGGAGACATGAGTGGGGGCCTGGTGGGGGCTGCCCATGGTGGCTGGGGTGTGGGGGTGGGTGGGAGACATGAGTGGGGGCCTGGTGGGGGATGCCCATGGTGGCTAGGGGGTGGGTGTGGTGGGAGACATGTGTGGGGGCCTGGTGGAGGGTGCCCCACACTGCTGGGGGGGTGGGGGTGGTGGGAGACATGAGTGGGGGCCTGGTGGGGGATGCCCATGGTGGCTGGGGGGTGGGGGGGTGGGAGACATGGGTGGGGGCCTTGTGGAGGCTGCCCCTGCACTGCTGGGGTGTGGGGGTGGTGGGAGACATGAGTGGGGGCCTGGTGGAGGGTGCCCATGGTGGCTGGGGGGTGGGGGTGGTGGGAGACATGAGTGGGGGCCTGGTGGGGGATGCCCATGGTGGCTGGGGGGTGGTGGTGGTGGGAGACATGGGTGGGGGCCTGGTGGAGGGTGCCCCTGCACTGCTGGGGGGTGGGGGTGGTGGGAGACATGAGTGGGGGCCTGGTGGAGGGTGCCCATGGTGGCTGGGGGATGGGGGTGGTGGGAGACATGAGTGGGGGCCTGGTGGGGGATGCCCATGGTGGCTGGGGGGTGGGGGTGGTGGGAGACATGAGTGGGGGCCTGGTGGAGGGTGCCCCTGGATGCTGGGGGGTGGGGGTGCAGGGGGACATGAGTGGGGGCCTGGTGGTGCTGCCCCTGCACTGCTGGTGGGTGGGGGTGCTGGGTGACATGAGCAGGTGTGCAGGGTAGTCCCCTGTGGTGTCGGCTGCCTGCAGGGGCCGTGGAGGGTGTACAGGGAATACCTGGGAGCACACAGCCAAATCGCGTGTAGAATTTCCCGCGTACCCCTGGCCAAATCGCGTGTGGGACTTCCCGCGCACCCCTGAGATCCATGTACCCAGCCAAGTCGCGTGTGCAAATTCGCGCGCATGTACCCGGCCAAATCGCGTGTGGAACTTCCCGCGCACCCCTGAAATCCACGTACCCTTCCAAATCGCGTGTGAGACTTCCCGCGCACCCCTGAGATCCACGTACCCAGCCAAATCGCGTGTGGAAATTCCCGCGCACGTACCCTGCCAAATCGCGTGTGCAACTTCCCGCGCACCCCTGAAATCCACGTACCCTGCCAAATCGCGTGTGAGACTTCCCGCGCACCCCGGTATACACGCACACGTATTTTTTGTCAGCAGGTGTCCGTGTTTGTGGGTACCCCTTTGCACGTCATTTGTCCTGGAGGGCCACAGTATAGGACATTCATCATGGCTGCATATAGGTGCTATTTGTTGGCGCACCTTTTGGCGCACATTTCTTCCAGGCGCAGAGACGCTACCGCCTGCTTTCTTGTGGCGGTCGTGTTTGTGCCTGTGCGCTGGTTTGAGCGTGCGCTTTTTTGCCCTATTCTATTCCATGAATACGTGTTGTAGGCGAGCGTGTGGGCGTTCCGCGCACTTGTACCCTGTACTTCCCCCGTAACGCCCACATTTTGGCAAGTTGTTCCCCATTCCGAGTGTTGCGCCCCGTGTTCCACCTACTTTTGTTGCGTGCGCCGCGCTATGTGCGATTTTCGCTGTGGCCTGTGCGATTTTCGCTGTGACCTGGCGCACGCAGTTAGATGGCCTGTGCGCCAACGTGCGCCGCGCACTTTTTTATCGCACATCCGATGGTTTTCTCGCGCACGGCCTTCCATGAATCGATGTGCGCTGCTTTTCGTGCGATTTTCGCACTTGCACTGCGATTTTCGCTATTCCACTGCGATTCGCACGTTTTTGCCCACTTGCGCCGCGCTAATTATTCCATGAATCGGCCTCTTAGTCTTGTTGTGGCTTGGTCACACATGGGTAGTATCATACCATGTACATCTAGTTTGTCTGTGGCGCTAATTTCCATTATTGGTTGCATTTCTTTACTTAACATTATTTCATTGAATTTGAGACAGCTTGCAAGAGTTGGCATTAAGGCCATACAATTGACATTTTTGTGGGCTAATTGTTCCATAACATCTGTAGCACATGCATTATCGCCATAAAGTGCATTAATGTGCCAGGTTTTCAATGTTGCTTCTGCTTCTTTAGAAAGTATACCAACTCTCAAACTTTTTAAAATGTTGGCATAAGTTAGATCTGCAGATTGGCGCATGTTTTCTGTTAATTCTCTGTATTGGAAATGTTGCCAAAGGTTGACATTTCCAATGCTGCCAACAGTTTTACGGAAGAGTTTGTGCCCTAATGTTTTAAAAATAGGTTCACCTTTTACTGGTGTTAATTGAAGCAGATCTCCAAGAACAATAATGTGTTTTCCTGCAAAGAGCTCTTCATAGTCTGTTTTGAGTACTTCTTGTAATCTGAGGTGAATCAAAGCTAACATCAGGTTGGAGACCATGCTCACTTCATCTATTAGTAGCATTTTCATTTGTTTCAATACTCTGCGTAATTCCATTGCAGCTTCTGCAGAAAGTTTGTAATAGTCTAATTTGTTCTGGTGTTCTACTGGTAATAGTAGTAATCGGTGTAATGTAACACCACCTATGTTGTAGGCAGCTAAACCTGTGGGGGCAGTGACAACAGCTGACAGTTTGTTGTTTGTCAATTGTTGAAGGAACTTACTAATGATTTTGATTAGGAATGTTTTGCCAGAACCAGCTTCACCACTGACGTACAGTAGTATAGGTTTATAATTATGGCAGGAACATTCTTTATTTTCATGTTTTACACCATGTGCAATTTGTTGTGTTACTTCTTGAAAAATGCTACTTTGCTCATTGTTTAGTTTTGATTGTAGTATAGTTAAGTCTTCCTTATCTTCATACTGACACATGGTGTTTTCTACTTCTATCATAGCTAATTCTGCCTCATTTGTTATTAGTGGTTCTCCCAGTGGTTCTTGGCTTCGTGTTACAGAAGGTTGACTACTGTCAGGAGTATCCTTATCTAGTTGGGCTTGGAGTTCTTCTTCATGTTGTTGTTCATTGTGCAACATTGTTTTGTACTGTGTAAAGTTTACATCAGTTATAGTGCTTTCATTTGCTTTGAAAGCATCCTCATATGAGTCATAGTTATCTAGTAATTGTTCTTCTTTTCTCCATGGTTTGAAGAGTTGTAGCAGGGACATGTAATATACTTCTTTATGTTGAGGAGTCTTCAATGACAATTTGATATGATTAATTAAATTTGGTTTAGTGAGTTTAACTAAGCTGCCTTCACAGTCTGTCACTCTATATTTACCTTTTTTTTCATCAGGTTTCATATTATTTTTGTATGTGTAGTTTTGGGCTATTTGGTATAGACACATGTTTTCCAAAGTATTACTTCTGTTTGGGTAGTATGTGTCCAATAAATTGTTTTTTAAAATGTCTTGGCTGTTGGGATCATGTTTGGCTATTGTTTCTATATCTTCATATGATTTTAGAACTCTTTTTCTAGATTTAGCTGGACCAAGACTTAGCCATACTATATTTTCAGATTTACCATACAATGAAGTACCAGTTAAACGATCAGCTGCTTCATAAGATCCACATTCTCTATGGGTGAGCATTTTTATGCCCAAGCTGTATAATTTCTGAGATACTGTTTTATCTGATGACAGGTCATTCCAGAGGTCTTGGAGCTCTGTCTTTTCTGCTTTAGTTAAGTATGCTGTGACATATCGTGCAACTGCAGTAGAATTGTCTGCAATGTACTGCACATCTATGTTTGCATTCCATAAGTGGGCAATGATTGCATTATAATCATTGATATATTTTTCTTCTTCTTTTCTTTTTATGTAATATGTATTTTTAGGTGACTTACCTTTAACACTATGTCTAACTGAAGACATGAGGTTGTTTACTTGACCTGTATTTGTAACTGGTCTAGGGAAACCAAATCGGCATTTGGTGTAGTATTTGCCCTTGTTTTTGTATTTGCGACGACAATATTTTCCACATTTGTGTCTTTGAAATTGTAAAATTTGTGCACGAAGATCACTATTTGTGGCTTTTGATGGAATTACACAAGTGACATATTTTTCAATAAACTGTAAAACAGTGGCATCACTGTCTTGACCAAATTTAGGAGCATCTTTAATCCATAAAATCATGTGGATATGTGGTGCTCCTTTGGCTTGGTATTCTTTTCTCCAAAAGAAGTGTTGCACTTCTCCAAGGGGAGGAACAGTTTTATTACAAATAAAATGTAGCATAGCAATGAAGCGATGGTGAAAATATCTTGAAACATTAACAGGATCAAAAGAACAAAGTTCTCCAGGTGTTAGAATATCTATGTTTGTTTTGTTTTTATTTGATATGCGTAGGAAATCATGTAAATCTTCCCATGCATATTCTGCACAACTTAATGTAACAAACCAAGTAGGTGGGCAAAGGTTTCTGATCATACAACGTACATCTCCATGACGTCGAAACCAGTACTCTGTAGTACCACGCATATTTGCTAATAGATTTGTAATATTTGATTGTAAAACCTCATCCTTTTGTTGCACTTTCTCTAATAATTGTGTAGCTGTCATATTTTGAAAGTGTAATCCTGATTTTAATATGTGTGCAACTCTGTAACATAAAGTTGCTAGTTCACTTTCAAAGAGTAGGTGGAATATGTATTCCACATTTTGTCTAAATCTGGGATCTTCAGAATACATGCGTAATGAGCGATATTCTGAAGCTGATATTTGAATAGGTCTATCATCATACCTTCCTCCTTTGCCAGTAGGAAAGAGTAGAGGAAAAGCACGTGCTTCTATACTTTTTTCCCATATACTAATTGGCGATCCTTTTGTTTGACGCATTTGGTAAGTTTCCAGTACATCTTGTACGGTGTCATTACAGTGCAAAGAATGAATTGTATAATGGTCTAAAGTATTTGATATTGTAGCAGGATCTAGTAGCTCAAATTGACCAGCTTCTTGTGTTTCTTGAATTATTTCAGTTGTATCTTTCAAGTTTTCTTCAATATTAATTTCTTTGTAATATTCATTATTCTCTTTAAGATATTGGAAGGCTTGTCTAACTTTATATAAATCTACCAGCTGTTGCCATATTTTTTTGTCTTTTGTAGGTACTCCATTTAGTAATATAATTAAAGATTGCTGCATTGGACGTTGCACTCCTAGAGTATGCACATTTTCTTTTAGATTTAATGGTAAATAAACTACTTTTCCACTAATGCCTTTTACCAATTCAGAGGGAGGTAATTTTGCTGTTATTGCTTGAAATGGGTGTACTGTTTGAATTATGATGCTCTCATATAAATTAAGTTGTTGTAGAGGTTTTGGTACTGGGTATAATTCCAAATCATTTGTGATAGAACGTGAAGGAGTTTGGTTGTTGTCAAGTTTTGTAGTGCAATAACTGCAAAGTATTAAGGGCTCAGTTATTTCATATTTGTTTTCTGCTACAAGGTAGAGAGCTAATTCAAATCATTTAGAATCATCATTGTCTTCTATTTTGTATGATAGGTCCACAGTTTTTGTGTTACTTTTATAAAAAATTCTACGGCAACATACACATACATGGTTTGGTACTTCAGCTGATGTACTTTTAAATGTTAGTATTTCTTTTTTGTATGTGTTTAGCAAAAGGTTGCCATGTGTAGAATTGTTGCTTAATTGGTTTAAAGCTATTTCATTCTGTAAATGGCTTTCACTTGCAAAATATTTTTTCTGGATATAGTGAATTTCTTCAAGTAGGTCTTTTGCTGTACCATGTAGAAGGATGTTATTTAACTTTGCTAGTGCTAAAGCAGGACTTTTAGCATAGTACAGTTTATAGACTAGATTTCTTATAGTTGAATGATGTGTTGATATCCTTTTGATATCATGGAAAGTGGTTTTACAAGTAGGTCCTGTAATGCAGGCCAATGAATGTCCTTGTAGTCCTGTGTACTTGCGCACTGGACAGGTATCTATATTTTGCAGTAATTTAATTTTGATTTTGTCTTTGCTTTTTACATATTTATTGAGGAATTGGTGTAAAGATTTGAAACATTGTTTGGGAATGTTACACATTGACGTGCATGGCCATTTGTACACTAGACGTTCTGATTCAGTTGAATGGAGGGGTAATTCTAAGTTTTCAGGGCATATTTTTGTAAGGAGTACTTCTTGTTCCATTATGGTATTATTCACTTTTTCATAACCTCGACCACTGCTATGTATGGCAATTGTATTTGTTTGCTTTTGTTTGTACGCTTCTTTATTAAAATATGGTTCTGTGCTCGTAGTGTGATTCCATTCACCTCCGCAGATACTTAAGAAGTTCTTTCTGTTGACATTTCGCTTATTGAGAAGTCTTTTTTGTAATTTAGTTATTAGTTTTGTTAGTGGTTTCATTTTGTTTAACAGTAAAATAAATAACTTTCTTTTGAGAAGAATTGCACTGTCCATCAATGCTTCTAAGATTAATCTCCTACGATAGGTTTTAAGCTTTGAACCTGATTTCTCTCCTGTTTTTATAAGATTTTGAAGGACTTTGTGACAGTATATTTTGGCTAAAATACTTTTCTTGGTATGCTTACTTTGCACTATATTAAAATTTGAAGAAGTAGTTTTATCTGTACTGATAGCTGATTTTCTGTTAATTGTTTTTTGGTTTGTTTTACATTTTGATAGAGGAAGCAAAGTTGTTGTACTTGAAACTTCTTGTGTTTCACTAAATGATTGTATTAGCTGTTTTGTTTCAACTTTTTTTACAAATTCTGCTAGAGATGGATGCTTATGTTGGACACCTTTATTTTCATTTGCTCTACTTTTGCGTTGCTTTCTACGGACCTGACTTTTGGTAGGCATTCTTTAGGGTCTGTTGAAAAAAATAAAGAAGATATGGGTTGGGGTGTTCTGGAATGTATCTGTGCTGTGTGCATGAGTGTTTGAGTAAGATGATAAAGATGTATGTAATGGTGTGTGATTGTGCATTGGGAACTAAACTAAAACTAGTAGGGATAGGTATTCTTGAATTTATGTGTTACTAAACTGGGGTTCAGATGACAAAAAAAAAGTAAGCTAGTGGTGTGGAAAAGTACAAATAGTAAATCTAATGTATACAATTAAAACAGTTGTTTGTTCTATAATATGAAAATTGTAGTGGTTCAGTTGGGTAATTTGTGTGTCCAAAAATAGAAATTTGTGGGCCATTCTGGCTGTAAATCGCTGTTTAAGACATGGGCCCTCATTACGACCCTGGCGGAAAGTAACTGACCTGACCGCCATAGCGTAAATAGCGTTTCCGCCATTGCACGACGGAGTAAAGTGCGGCTAATTCCGACCCATCGGGCACGAGCACTACGCCATGGCGGAAGTGCAAAGTCCGCGATGGCGGAAATGTCCCCAAAACGCCCCTCACCGCCGTCGTACGGCGCCCTAGGTGCAATTCCGCCACCCATCATAGCGGTCACCGTAATGAGCGGCAATCGGAAAATACGGTGACCGTAAATATACGGAAACGGAAGTAAAAACATGGTCCCGAAACGGGAAACAGCACGCCGTACACCTATAAAATCAGAATTCCCACACAACCATTAAAAATACTACCCTGAGACACATCCCAACCCATCATCCACCCTAGTGAAAACAATAAAAATGGGAAAAGTAGCGAAAAAAGCGTGCGACCGCAAGCGGCAGGTCCACTTTTCCCGTGAGGAACTCACCGTGCTCACAGAGACCCTCCAGGAGAATGCTGCCGTCGTCTTCTCGACGCAAATGACCAGGACGGCACTTGCGAACAAGAAGGCCATATGGGCCCTGGTGGCACAGCGGGTAAGTGCGGTGGGGACCGCACCCCGCAACCCACAGCAATGCAGAAAGCGATGGGACGACTTGCGGATACGCGTACGGAGCATACTATCCGCCAACCGTAACATTGCCACAGCTACCGGGGGAGGATCGGAATCACCCATCAAGTTGACCCCCTGGGAAGAAATCTGTGCCTCCACCATTGGAATGGAGAGTATAGAGGGAGTCGGAGGGATGGAGAAAGGAGTGCAGACATCCGAAGAATCAGGTAGGTGGCCCAAATAAAACAATGCTAAATCCACAATGTCCAATCATGTGAAGTACCATGTGTCGACATAGTGCAACAGAAACACATGGCCAGGAGAACGTCCACTTACATTGGCCTGACAGCGCACTTTAAAAGTCACATTAAATACATAAATAATTAAAAATCCTAAAAACACCCTCTACACGTGCAGCAGGCACACCCTAACTGCAGGCTGCAAAACAACTGCATCCTCAATCCACACAAAAATGAAACCACCTCCAAGGCCCTGACCCAAATCACCCTCAGGTACCACCCCAATGCATGTGATACATTGCCATTCCAATTTCCACAGACCCATTATTAACGCTTGCCCTCCTTTACTCCACCACAGGGTCCGATTCAAACGACGAGCTCCAGGACACCCCTACCAGCACACCTGCAAAGAGGGCCAAGACCAACGGCCAAAGACCCTCCACCTCAGCTGCACGGATCAAAACACGGCAGCAGCACAAATCAAGTGGCAGCACACAGGAGGGGACTTCAACAGGCACCCCAGCAGCCAGCATGCCCACAACAGCACCACCACAGGTCCCCCCAATGGATGCCACAGAAGGCACTGCTTCTGGTGGCAGCAGCACCATAGGTGACACTGCATTAATGGCAGCATGCTCCGACACAGAAAACGGTGATGTCGATGTAGGATCCATCCATGACCTGTCTCAATCCCCCTGTTTGTTTCATCCCGTACACCATGAGGATACCACGCAGGGGCACCCACAAGACGACGACTGGCCATCCCCCACAAGCCCTGTGGCAAGGCAACATGAGGTGATCAGCCCCTCTGTGACACCACCGCAAATGGCCATGGCACAGCAGGGGCAACAGTCCCTCGACCAGGTGATCGTGCAACAGCAGCAACTGGCCACGCTCCTCAAGGACCATGCTGATGAATGTGGGGGTACTAAGGCAGCCATAGAAACATCAACTGAGACACTTAGGGCAGAAATGGAGAGAAGTACAGAGACACTAAGGGCACAAATGGAGAGAAGCACCGAAAGCCTGAGAGTACAAATGGAGAGAAGCACCGAGAGCCTGAGGGGGGAACTGCATGCGACGTCCAAAGACGTATGTGCTGAACTTGCCGCTGTGCGCCGTGTGCTCACTGAGCTCTCACAAACCCTTAGGGACATGCATGGACGTGAGCAGGCAGAGACATCATCCGTTGCAAGTTCCGTCCAGGGCAGCCCCCAACGTACATCTGGGAGGAAGCTGCGCTCCACAGGCAGGGGTGCCCCTGATACCCGGAGAGGGGGCTTGCAATAGCGTCTGCCCACTGACAATGAGCATCTTTGGACACTGGTGTTCGGGGGGGAGGTAGGAGGGTGGAGGGGGTGTGTTGGGCTCACTTGGGTGGCGGGTCGATGGGGTGTGTAACATAATTTCACATATGCTATAAACATTGCACAATCATCCAATGAGATGTGTGGACATTGATCTTTGTGTACGAGGCCTTTATAGGCGTACAGTCCATATTGTGCATGTTTCAGACACACACAGTGCCACAAGTCCCGTGTCCATGTATTAGCCACCAGGCGTGGGTGCTAGAAGCATGAATCTATGAGAATCTGATGAATTTCACGGCCCTCCTGTGCCTCGCGGACTCCTTGAGGTGCTGCCACATCCCCACCCTCATCATGACCATCTTCAGGTGCTTGCAGTTCTGCGTCAGGGGGCATGGGCACATTTCTACGTACGCACATGTTGTGTAGCATGACACATGCCATGACCATCTTTGCAACCTTCTCATGGCGGTACAGGAGTGCCCCGCCAGACCTGCTGAGGCAGCGGAAACGAGTCTTCAGTAGGCCGAATGCCTGTTCTATGACTACACGGGTACGTGAGTGGGCATGGTTGTAGTCCTCCTCATGCTGGTTCTGTGGGTTCCGGAGTGGTGTAAGGAGCCATCTCTTCAGTGGATACCCGGCATCACCTGTATGTGGACAATAAAGGATGTTTGTGGAATGACATAGCTACGTACGCACCCCCCCCCTTCCTGCCAGGTCATTGCCGCATCACATATCCCACATTATCATGCATGAAATGAGACTCACCGAGTAGCCAGGATCTGTTCCCTGCGTGTCGCTCCATGTAGTGTGGTATTGTAGAGTTCCTCAAGACCATAGAATCATGGGTTGATCCAGGAAATCGGGCACAACAATGTGTAATGATCCTGTTGGAGTCACACACCATTTGTACATTAAGAGAATGATATTGTTTTCGGTTGCGGTACTGGGCCTCCATGGCATGTGGGACAACCAATTCCACATGGGTGCAGTCGATGGCACCAATGCAACCCGGTATGCCGGCAAGTGCATGGAATCCCACTTTTGTGTTCGTAATTTCCTGCTCCGAGCGTGGTAGAGAGATGTAGTCGTCTGCGTGCTTCAGGAGGGCATCGAGCACTTGCAATAGTGTCCGTGACAACAGTGGCTGTGAAATGCCATGCAACTGTCCGACTGTGTGCTGGTAGGTGCCTGTGGCCAGGAAGTGGAGTACAGACACCACCTTCAGTAGGGGTGGGATGGCGGTTGGGCTATCTATCATGCTGGCAAGGTCAGCGTGTGTCATGTCCACAATGGCGGTTATGGTGTCCCGGTCCAAACGGTAGAGGGTGTGGATCTGCTCATCAGTGAGGTTGAACGGATGTGCTCGGAGGCGTGGGATTGCGGGCTGCCTGCGTGGTGGTAGTGGCTGTGCTGGTGGGCCTTGCTGGCCCTGCCTTGCCCTCCTCCTCCTCCTGCGTCTCCTCTGTGCGGCCGGTTGTTGTAGTAGTTGGTGTTCGTCTTCTTCTTGAAGTTGGAGTACTTGCAGTGCTATCAGGTCCCCCAGGGCCAACATCGCTAGTCCTGCCGGTAGCATTTTGGAGTGGGTGTGGTTGTGGGAGGGGGTTGGGTGTGCAATTTATGTGTTTTCAGGCTGTATAGCCTCCACCTGTGGTGATTCATTCCACCTGTGCAAGCTGCAATCCCCTTTGGGCGAGCACGTCCCGCACACAACGCTGCAATTCGACGCATGGCATCTTGCTATTACAATCATGTATTTAATCCCGATGGCAGTGAAATATTGGTTCATGTGTTCATTCTGCTATGGTCCCATTGTTTCACATACTATCTTTGCAGTCGCGAACAAACTTGTGAAGGGTCAGTGGAATGTAGTACTCGATTGACGGTGGACCCTCATGCAGCACTGTACCGAGGTTCACCGACGGGCGGGGCGTCCCATTTGTGAGTGAAGCCAGTTGCCATTTTCACACACTGCCGCACTACATGGATGGATTTGTGATTTCAAGCGGTCACAGATGCCTTTTCGACGTGATGTTGCAAATGAGGAATTCGAAGGACAGCGCTTTCGGTTTTCAGCTAGCGACGAGGAGACGCCCACAGGTCTGACTGCAGATATAATGTTCTATTGTTTAATGTCCTTCGGACAGGGGCCATGGCGAGAATGCAATGATTGATATGAATAGCATGGGATGCGCAATAGCGTAGTGGACGATAAGGCAGGACGTTCCCAAATACATGTCACTTCACAACACTGGAATTCCGGGCTGGAGCACAGTGGATTTTGCAGACTGCATTACGCACAGACTCAATGGAAATTTCACATGTTATGTGAGTAAATAATCAGGCGTTTTCATACCGGGATGAGGGAATGATGTATGGATGCATGGACAGATGATTTAATGGAGAGTTTGCCATGTACAGGGCTTCTTGGAATCTATCCACTTCCCCTGCGCTATGTGATGCAGGGCTGCCATAGTGGGACCATCGTCTATCTGCCCTTGTTGAACCCTCCCTGTCTCGGCGCGCCTTCAAACACTTGTGTCTATGCACGTTACTAATCCCATCTAATGGATTCTGTTTTAACAGACGCATGCACACAAACACTCGTTTGTAATGGTGTTTTCACCTCGATTTATATAGTTATGATTCGCAAGTGATTTTTGGGTGGGAATAATCCTTTTGAGTGGGCTAGCATGCATATGGCTGTGGATTTAGTGTGATCATTGAAGAGAGTAATTCAAATGAAGTTCTGATGCCCATACTATTCTTTTTCATTTCATTTGGGTGACAGGTATCTCCTCCCCTTTTGCCGCTGCCATCTGTATGCCACTCCTGCAGATGGGTTTTACTCCCGACACCTGCTGCTTCGTGTTAATCAGTGGAGCACCATTACGATCTTATGGGACGATCGCCAATGGGCCACATGCCCTTACGCAGTACTAGTGGCTAGGAGCAACATATCGACCTTTCAGCTGGACTAGTGCCTACCTAATGGGACGGCCCTGCGGCTCTAGGCGCTTCCATGTTGCCTTTTTGGACGTGAATGTAGCCCCTGTGTACCATGAAGGAACAGGGCATCACACAAGAAGAAGCTAGTCATTTATTGCGGATGCAGCCCACAATAATGAAATATATTTTGGAGTTCATGACCTAATAGCTGTATGGGCTTGGTGATTTTGTTGTGCATTAAATTTTGATTATGATATTGACCGTGTAGCGTTATTCTTTGCAAGTAATGTAGCATATTCCTTTTTGTGGAGCGATGTATTGTGAGAAGATCTGCATTGGGTTCCGGCTTCTGAGTATAGTTGCGTGGTACTGTACTGGGCGCGTTTGCCTACGTAGCCCAGTGAGGTCAGGGATAGGGGCTGCCATTATGACTGTTTTAATGATGTCATGCTCAGGGGCGGGGGATTAGCTTTTGTGTAACAGATGCCGGTCAGCCAGGTGGATTGGTGGAATGATGTGATTATCAGAATATGGCTGGTCACAGGTGCCTGTGTTTGCGTGCGTTTCTTGGAGGGAGACTGAGGTCATGTCCATTGGAATAGCTTCTGTATTCGTGCCATCTGTGCCCTGCAGCTCCCATTGGCCCCTCTTGAGATGAGCCTGGCTGCTCAGTCACTCTGCCAACTTGTGTGGTACATGCTTATGCTGATGGTTGGTTTGTTTACTGGCAGGAGTACAGGGCTGGTGCAGTCTCACTCAGGATACTGCTTTGAATGTTGCCTTACACTGGTGTCAAGCGATGGGGGGCCTGTTTTTGTTTGTCTCATATTCCAGTTTCAGTTCATGTTGCTGGACTTGAACCTTCACATGCCTGTGCTGCATCAGTACGGCAATGGTGCCATGGCAAATATGGATGGCCACTCACAAGGCACTTGGAGCCCCTAGATTCATTTGTTCGTTGGCATGCATGGGTGACTTGTACATTTCACTGGTTGCATTGTGACTTCATTGCACCTACGAGGAGTTGTGCAATGTGGCCAGGGAGTGGTGTACAGGCACTCAGTAGGGCCTTTTACGGTTGGTTCGCGATGCCGTACTTCTCACCATGGCGGAATGGTACTTTCCGCCATGCTTGATGGCGTTAGGTATATGTCCGCTAGGGTCAGAATTCGCGTACCGTTGCGCCATGGTGGTAATTACGGTTTCGCATGGCGCGCGTGCGCGTACTTGGTGCAGTTAGCGTTGGCGTTCAATACGGTGTCGCTAATGGCATCTTACTTTACGGTGACGGGTCATAATCGCACCGAGCGCTATTCGATGGCGGTATTGCATTTCCGCCATCGTTTTTCGATTTCCGCCAGGGTCGTAATGAGGGCCATGGACATTTTTGGACAAAATGGTACAAAATCTCTATTTTTAGAAACCGAAATAGCTCGTATTAATGTTATAGTATATTTGATTAATAATACAAATATTATGGTGATATTTTACTTACTTTTTTTAAAAATTAACAGGTAACTTCGTAGTTTTTCTTTCTTCTTCGAATTCGGCTGCTTCTTTTCAGGAAACTGGTCTTCACTGCAATTGTAAAAGCTTCAAATTAGTAACTTTGTTTGTATATAGCACTGTTTTTAATTTAGATATTGATTTTCTTAATTGAAATCCTCAGTGCCTTCTGTAAAACCATTAAACTAATTTATTTGCATAAGATACATTGCATCAGTTCAGTACATATGATATGTTCTTAATGAACAAATTGTATTGAATGACTAACTGTAGCAAAAAGAAAAATATCTTTACTATGTCTTGTGAAATTTATAATATATTAGTGAATACCACTATTTCTGTAAGTAAACTGTTCTAGGTAATGGCGCCTCAATGTCATGTCTAATTTAAAGTAATTAAGTAAATAAATAAATAAAAACAAAAAATATGAAATTGTATAAGTATTTTTATAAAGGTTTAAACATAGATTGTGTTTGCATGCAATTTTGTTTGAATATATGTAGTCTATATATTTCATTTAAAAAATGTTAGTTTAACATGATTTGAGTGTGTGTGTATAAAGAAAGTAAAAAGTATAAAGGTTTATAAGTGATAGTTGATTTTAGGAAATTGAAAAAAGTACAGTAAATTCATTTTACAGATTTTACAAGGTAAAAGTCTGTTTGAAAATGTGTTCATCTACTATACAGAAAATATGCATACCTGAAGTTTGTGTTCATGCATATGGATATGCATGGAACTGCAAGTAGAAATCTTGAAGACTTGTACAGTATTTCTGGTAGATGCTGCTTGCCAATGATATGACACTTGTACTCAGAGAGATTCAGAGTACATTTGCAGTGCTGATCTATGAAGATGCAGTTAGATGTAGAGGTCTTGAATGTGATTGGTGCATGGTCATGTGATTTTTGAGGTACATCCAATGCGGGAATGGCAGAGAGAGTGTAGTGGAAATGGTAGAAGGGCTGTTCATGTTACGATATGTCCGCGGACATGGCGGTAGTTTGCGGACATCGGGAGTTACATCCGGGGATTTTTGGGTTCAGAAGTCATGCAAATGAGAATAAGCACTGAAAGGGATTGGTCAGGAAAGTTTGGTGGGTGTGTTGTGCCAGGAGAGATTTTCTCAGATACTCTTTTTGCTGAGAGAACAAAAGATAGCTATGGCTGTGTGTTTCAGAAAACAGATTGTTTGGATTTTAGGAGATTCGTGGATGCATTGGTTGAAGGTGCATGCAGAAAGCTGTGGAGTAGCTGTAGATCTTGGATTCCCACATGTGGAAGTACACTGGCATGGAGTACGTGGAATGAAGTGGTTGGACTTGCTACCTCTCTGTGCTACTTTGGAGACAGAGCAACATCCAGACATAATTGTAACTCATTGTGGAGGGAACAGTTTAGGACATGTGACTGGAATTTTTTTGCAATTTGCTATGAAAGAAGGACTTAGGAAGGTTATGGACATGTTTCCTAATTCTCAAGTGATATTTTCACGGATTGCGCAGAGACAAATGTGGCTTCGTCCTTCTTCATTTGGTCCACAAATGGAAAAAGCAAGGCGCAATGTTAATAAGGCTGTTTGTGGCTTTCTAAGAGATTTTGGCATGTCTTCTTTTCACAATGAAAATATTATGTTTTGTAGTACATACATTTTTCGCAGAGATGGAGTCCATCTTACTTATGCTGGCAATCAGATTTTTCTGAGAAATGTACAAAATGCATTGCGACCTTTTTTGGAATTACAACAACGATTTAGAAGTAGATGTTAAGCATTTACAATTTTTGACTTACAAACACCACCCAAAGGCTCTTTTCAGAGCCACCACTTCTTTCCAGAGAAAATTACAATGTTTGTGATGGAGTAGCAACCCAATTTTTTTATTGTTTGCGAACTGTCCGCGGACTTCTAAAAAATACAAAAAGCCCTGCTTCATTTATTTTCACTTCTATTTTTTAACTGGGAAAGGCGGCTCTGAAAAGAGCCTTATTTTTTTTGATTTTTGTAATTTTGTATTTTTTTTGGTTTTGGTTTTTCAGACACGACACACTAGGAGAGGAGGGTAAAGGAGGGTAAAGGGGGGGACACCAACCACAGGGATAAGAAAGGGCGAGCTGAGAGAGGAAGATGTAGAGTGGGTTTTATTTGGGTAGTGAGCAGGTCTTCTCGTGCTCTGAGACGATAGTCTCAAAAGCACTCCGAAGTCGCTCCCCCCTGCAGAGTACTGTGTCACAGTACATACATACAACTGTCACCCTCTAAAGGTAAGGGTCATCAGCATTCTGTATGGCCTGTGAGGCAGCTTGAGAAAGACGCTGTCCCACAGAGGTGGTCCTTGTGGTGACAGGATCAGAAACAGAGGATGAAGTAGAGGAAATCAACCTGCTACGTTCTTCGCAAGGTATAACCCTGCGAATAGCCCCAGAGTGAAATGACCTCAGGTGTCGCTTCATAGTAGTGGTCCCAAAGCTGTACTTACCGTGCTTCCCGCAACTGAGTATCATTTTGCACTCATTGCAGGTAACACGGTTTGCACGAGCCTTAGGACCATTCCCATGAATGGTAAATAACCGCCACACCCAAGACTCACGCCTAGTGCGGGTAGTAGGGATTGCCTCTACCTCATTCTCATCATCCTCTTCTTCCTCCTCCGCATCCTCACTCCTGTTCCCCTCTTCAGGCCCTTGGGGAGGTGGTGGTGGTGGAGGGGGTGGGGGTGGTGCTGAAGCAGGTGCAGCACCAAGTGGCAGTTCAGCAGCCAAGGATGCCATCTCGATGATGGTGTAGTCTGCAGGTGGCAGCAAAAATCACTGTGTTCTGAAGAATAGCCAGAAACACAATGGGAATAAGCTCTTGGGCGTGGTCTTTTATAGGGGTGCTTGTGCGCTGTCCGCGGACATGCGCACTGTCCGCGGACAGATCGAACACAAAAAAAGGATCGGAAAGTTTCAAAAGGTATATAGAAACTCAAGATTGCTATGTGGGACTTGTGCCATGGTGAGATTTTATTGAAAAATATTATGGATTAACTGAAAATGTACTTTTAAATTGTTCGGGGACACAAACAGTGTCCGCATTTCAGGACACACGATGAGCGTGGGCGCGGTCATATGATCCGTTTGCGAACTAGTCCGCGAAGGAAGCGCCTGTCCGCAGGACACCAAGTGCACGGAGATTGGTTAGCGCATGCGCATTGATGTCCTACAGACACTGTTCGGGTTCTGAAGTAATTAAAAGTGCGTCACACATGAAACGAACATTTCAGGACACCGCGTGTGTTCTTAGAACAGTTTAAACTTGGTAGCGAACAGTAAGGACTGATATAGTGTTCTTCAGGACACGTGTAATTTAGTTTATGTACGAACATTTCAGGACACCAATTGTGTTCTTAGAACAGTTTCAATTGGGTAGCGAACACTACGAACAGGTATAGTGTTCTTCAGGACACCTCCATTTTCGTTTACGTACGAACATTTCAGGACACCAATAGCGTTCTTAGAACAGTTTGAACTTGCTAGCGAACAGTACCGGACAGGTATAGTGTTCTTTAGGACACTTTAATTTTTGTTTGTTTACGAACAATTCAGGACACCGCGTGTGTTCTTAGTACAGTTTCATGTTGCTAGAGAACACTACGAACAGTTGTACTGTTGTTCAGGACACATCATTTTCGTTTATTTACGAACGTTTCAGGACACCAATTGTGTTCTTAGGACAGTTTTAAGTTGATAGCGAACATTACGGACAGATATAGTGTTCTTTAGAACACTTTAATTTTTGTTTCTTTATGAACATTTCAGGACACCACGTGTGTTCTTAGAAGAGTTTCAACTTGCTAGCGAACAGTACGAACAGGTGTGGTGTTCTTCAGGACACCTCCATTTTCGTTTATGTACGAACATTTCAGAACACTCGCACTGTCCGCGGACACTTTTATTATTATTATTATTATCTTTATTGTTTTTGGTTTATACAAAAATTTACAAAATAAATTCTTTTCATATTACAATCGAATAGTGAAAGTAGTTTACATAAAAATACATCATAAAAAAGAAGAAAACACAATACATTACACTACATTTTTTAAAACACATTTGCCTAATACAATACCGAACCAGTAATTCATTAAACAGCTAAAAACGGACAATTCATATTAAAATACCTAGCGCCTAGTACTTCTCAATATACATAATAATTTTACCAGATAAGTGAGACATTATTAATAAACTATGACTTCAACTCATTGTTTCTTAAAATCTTCCTGAGTATTTAGACATTTAGATAGTCTTCATGTTAATTCACAGATAATTCTCAAAAATTCATTAATACGTATTTTTAAAACCGTCGAGTTACCATGAAGCATTTCAAACCACAAGTTGCATCTATTTACATTCGATATATCATGGACAAACATTGCAAAGTATTCTATTCTTTGTTTCAGTAAGGCAGGACAAACCAGCAACAAATGCATTAATGATTCATTAACCCTGGTGCCAGCACAATGTCTGCAGGATTTCTTTACCTCATACCTGCACCTTATGTCCTGAATTTCATGAGTATTTAGAACATTAAAACAAAATCTCATGAATTGGTTTCTATATGCTCTGGATGGATATTTTTCTAGATATTTCTCAGGATAAGATTTCCATTTCCAGAATGATATAGCTAGTGAATATATCGGGGAGTTTAAGATTATCACATTGTTCTCCAACCAGTCTGAGGCTTTTAGTAATTCTTTCACTTTAAGAGGATTCCTTTTTAGATTTTCTATTATAAGGCCTAAATCGCTTAGAATTTTCACACAGTCTTTTTTTAACTCACAGATGAAAACTCCAAGCAAGTCAACACCCATGAAGTAATACAGTGTGTTATCTTCAGACATCATGTACTTTCGTAGTAAAGATAATTTTTTCCAATGTACTGTACACTTTAAAGAGGACAAACCTAACTCATAACGTAGGAGTTCCATAGGCAAACATTTCGGTAGATATCTTAAAACCCTTCGCCATACTTGTGCTTCAACTGTTTTCAAATAAGCTACCAATTCTTCAGAGTAAAACTCAAGACCGTATGTCAATCGAGGAATGGCTTTTGACCGATAAAACAGAATACAAGGCATCATTGTAAACCTGCCATATCTTCTCTCCACAGCTGATATCTGGTTGGCAATAGCAGAGGCTTTTATGCCAAAATGTCTTTTTATAAACCCCAACGAATGAGGAGATGTGTATACATAGCCCAGGTATTTTAGCATTGATTTGTTTTTTAATTTTAGACCACCACACATAATCGAAAAAGAGTCTTCTTTTATATTTTTCACACCAGTGTAAAATATTATTGTTTTATTTGGGTTTATCAGTAGCTTTCTATTCAAGATGAATTTCTCAAATGCTACAATCAATCTTTGCAAACCCTCCTTAGTCCAGTCAAACAACAAAAAGTCATCCGCATAAGCTAACCAATTTATTCTTATTTTGCCCAATTTAGGTGAGACTAAACCACTATCATCTAGAAAGCTCCCTGCTTTTGAGACGTAAAGATTGAACAGTGTTGCTGCCAATCTGCAGCCTTGTTTTAGAGAAGGGTAGAAATTTGATCAGATAGTAGGCCACTGTTGTTAAGTCTCACTCTAAGCACAGTGTTCGAGTAAAGAGCTATTATAACATCTAGCAGGTTTTTTTCAATGCCAAGATCAAGTAAAGTTGTCCATAGGGTTTTTCTATCGACCATGTCGAAAGCCATGGATAAGTCCATGGATGCTAAATATAATGACGGCTTGTCTTTTATTCTAGCCATACTCAACAGATTTGCTACGATTGATCCGCCCAAGTCTGTACCCATCCCTTCTCTGAAACCTATTTGTTTTATATCTAATATGTTCTTATTTTTTATCCATAGATTTAACTCATCCAAAACAATTGCTGCAAAAATCTTAGATTCTACATCTGTTAACATAATTGGCCGATAATTCAAGGGACTTAGGCGGTTACCCTTTTTGTATATCAATATTACATATGACAACTTCCAGGTTTTAGGAATTTTCCTCTCGTGTATAATGGATCTAAACATACCGTTCAATAAACCTGCCCATAATGTTACATTGTTTTTCAGTGTAATGTAGGAAAGATTGTTAGGACCGGGGGTGCATGTAGACTTAACTTTATTTATGTGCCTGGAGATGTTATTTAATGATATGTTCAGCGACCATAACCGGTCAGTAATATATTGGATTGAGAATTGGGTATCTGATTGTTGGTACAACTTCTCAAAATGGTCTACCCAGATATGCCCAGCAATCGGATTTGTTGTCAGTTGTCGCTGAGACACTTCAGTTCCATTGATTATAGACCATATATCCCTAGAGTTGCCATAATCTATGGCATTAACCATCGCTTCCCCATCCTTTTGTGCCATGTTTGCTCTGTGAGACAGTAACCAGTTTTTATATTTCTGTTTGATCTGTTTTGTTTTATAGATCAATTCTGTCTGATTTGATGTTTCCTTTTTAGCTATGCGTAGTTCTTTTCTTAACAAAGCCTTCCTATTTCGTACTTCAATATCAAATACATGTAAACATTTGTTATTGGATATCTGTGAAGTTGATTTTATGATATTACCTTTTGCCAGCATATATGCTACATATGTTTCAAAACAATCTCCTGAATAAGTTGCAAGTTTCCACTCAATTGACAAAGATAAGTAGTCATGTAACATCAGGGTATTTAACTTGGTTATGTTTTCAGGGGTCCATTTTACCTTAGTACCGGCAACATTAACTGTGATGTTCCCCATATTTTGCACTACATCTATATTTGCCTTCCTCCAGGGTAAAACTGTAGATAGCATTGCATGGTCACTTTCCAGCAGACAAGTCACCTTTAGTGAACAAAAGTAATTTTGAAAATTATTACTTACAAAGATATAGTCCAATATGGAACTAAGGCCCCGTGCTTGCCATGTTGGAGTGGTATTAAATAAAGGATGCAGTCCCCAACTATACATAAAAACCACCCACATACTACCTCTATATATTTTATTACGGGCCCCCAAAGCCTCCAAATCTGTGGATGCGAGAATCCAGGTTGCATCATCATATTCCATGCTGCAATCTGCATTCAAATCTCCTGCAAGCAACAAGGCACTACCCATGTTTGAATCCAGCCAATCATGCAGTATTTGATTAAGCATTGCGAATAGCTTTAGGAGCTCTGTGTTTGTATGAGTGGCGGTATTCCAGTATACATTTAGCAACATTATGCAGACATTGCCATTATCTGTAGCTAATCTGAAAATACCAACAATTGCACAATCCATGACCTGCTGTTCAGAAACCATCTTTATATTAGTCTCTGATCGATAACCCAGTACAAGACCACCGCTAGGACGGCCATGCAGACCTTTAGATGCCTTCAAATTAATTGTACCATAGCCATCCCATAATAAATTGCCTGTGGCCCAGGTCTCTTGCAACAAGACAAAATCAAAACACTTTAACATTTCAACAATTTTTGTATTAGCAGTCAGATGTGAGCATCCCCTAGTATTCCATGATGCAAGGTTAAAAGCTGTATCTACGCTAAAGTGGATCCTTCATTGTTTTCAGCTTATCTATGGATTCCCTGAGAGATAGGGCTAACCATCTCCATTCTTGCATATCAGATAGTTGGGGTTTAACTTCCGTCATTACCTGCTTATCACCTTCTTTATCGATGGAACATCTAACCTCTTGTGTATAAGTGCCTTGATTAGATGGATGTTTCATGTAGCCATCATTTGAACCCAAATTTCCGTCAATATTATATGACTCCTGAAATTCCATCACGTCAAATCCTCTTTTTTGAAGAGCACCCGCTTCTTTCAATATAAGTGTTCTGACCAGAGGAGGATTGATTATTAATCTAACATAGTCATATCTCTCTTCATGGATAAAATCTACAAGTTGTATGTCTGAGGAGGTTATTAGGCGTAATTCATCAATGTCATTAAATAAACTTAGAATGTACTGCCTATTTAGGGACCAAGGTCCCCCATCATCAAAGACATAATAAAGCACCAGACTTGGTTCATTTGGATACACAGGACGCCTTAGGTTGCGGGTCTCATTTCTCTTGTTGCTATTATGGTCAGATTCTAGAAATTGATAGCGTTCCTGTCTGCCTTGAAACGACCCTGTACCTATGTTTTGACTTGATACTGCATCAGGCAACCATTTGTTTCTGTTTACGTCACTTTCCATAGTGGGATTATCATGTTTACCTGCAGGAGGATCCGCTAAACTTGGGTAGAGTTTTTTTACTTCGCTTAGCTTATGATTCAGAATATCTTCCACAATGCTACTAACTGCTTCCCTAGACAAATTAGGGTATTCAGTAGTGCCTATATTCTGATTCACATTTTTGTACATTTTTGATGTTATATTTTCAACATTTTTTATTTGGGGAAACTCAAGAGTTTTATCTTTTACAATGAGTTCGGGATACTTGTTCTCATGCAAGCCCTCTTTAAGATTTCCACGTGAGGTGACCCCACCACCCCTGTTGTCAATTTGTTGAGCCACTATAATTTCTTTAGTTTGTGCTACTGGGGATATGGAACAAGCGGTGGGGGTATAATCCATGATTGTGGGAGTATTTGGTCTAGATAAGGCATTCGGGTTCTTGAAGATATCAAAAATGTCTTGAACCCCCCTTTCTAGGGCACGAAGATTGCTATGAATCCTTTCAGAAGTAACTTTATTTTTAAGTACCGCTGATAGCATAGAGGTGCCTTCTGTATACTCTGATTTGTCTGGATTAGGTGTGGCGACCGATGGTAGGGCTGCCAATTTAATTGATGATACTGGAGGAGTTGGTTCTACTGTATTATTTTCAACCCCCACCTTGTGGATGTTATTATTATCTTTCTTATCTAGCCAAGCCTCACGTATATCAAGAGTTCTCATAAACTTACGAGATGTGGTGAGGCTAGCCTTTGCTTGTTTTGCCTGTTTTTTTCTATTTTTTTTCTCCTTTTTTTTCGAAATGTTTTCAGTAAAAGCACCATTATCGTCATCACTTATAGTAGTTACACCTTCAACAACAGTGGTGGGATCATTTAGACCTGATTTTACAATGTTAGTCTCTAACACAACAGGAGCCAGTCCCTGCAAGGTCTTTAGTGGAATTACATTTGTGGCCAACTCTTTTATCTTTGTAATACCACTATTGTCTGAATGCTTTTTCATACAGTTGGGCTCAATACCATAATTTATGATCATTTGTGTAAGCATTTCAGGTAAAGCTGTAAAAGCCAACACCATCTCATTTAGCAGTCTAGAATGAGTCTTTAATTCAGATAGAACCAGTGCTTGAGTCTCTATACAACATGTCCCCGGGGCCACGGCTGAATTTCCATTATTTATTTCCAGTACTGAGGTAGTGTCGTAGCTTAAATCCTGAACCAAGTGTTGTGATACATCCAACATTGAGGTTACTCCAATGCTAAAAATTGGGGGAGTATCAACATAATTTGGGCTCTCATTCATTCTGTATTTTTTACTGTTGGGTTCAGTTTCCCTATTTACGTCAGCATCAGTGATTAAGCAATCCTCAGCAAATAGGGATTGCAAACTTTCTGAAAGTTGAACATCATTGATTGATGCCTTTGGGCTAATTGTAAGATTTTGTTCCATAGAGCATGATTGCGCGCAATCCACCATTTCCCTTTCGGAGTTAGTTAAATCAGAGGCAGATAGGGCCATTGCACGGGCAGTACTCAATCTGGTGGCCATATAGGGCACAGACACGCTGGAGGAGCAAAACTTTATTTTTGCAGATTTTTTTTCAGCTACTTTAGCAGATTTTTTTGGGCTCATGACTCATTATACTATATCTAAGATGAGACTTCGACCATATTTTCAGAAAATGAAGGCTATAACAAATACCATAGGATAACAGAGCAGTGTGGGATTACCAAGAAATGCAGAGAAATGGACTTTCACCCCGCGACCTTACCAGACCAAATAAACACATCGAGCCACTTCCAAGGCCACTTCTCAAAGCACCTTCTGTGAGAGAAGAAGATCGTATACCTGTAATCATGTTATACATACATGCGCGCGGTTGGAATAGAGTAGCCAAAGATGAATGCAAGCACTCACAACGCAGCTCGCTGCGAGCAGCGAACAGCCAAACAGCCACTTACAGAGCCACTTGCTCTGAGCGCGCGCGCATGAGCGCGCGGCGACCACTTCTTATTGAATTCTGGGAAAAGTGGGAGGGGCCAATCTAAAAGATTAAATAAAAAGATCAAGTTAGGCTCTATAATTCATGTAAAGTCCTTATAAATATATTAGGTGGTCCACAAGTCACAGTTCCTTTGGCACAGTTCCTTTAGCAAAGCGAGCGGCAAGCTCTCTAGCGTACCAGTAGAATCTTCTTAGGTTTCACGAGTAGAATGCCCAGCCGAACAGCCACTTACAGAGCCACTTGCTCTAAGCGCGCGCGCATGGGCGCGCGGCGACCACTTCTTATTGAATTCTGGGAAAAGTGGGAGGGGCCAATCAGTAGAATCTTCTTAGGTTTCACGAGTAGAATGCCCAGCCGAACAGCCACTTACAGAGCCACTTGCTCTGAGCGCACGCGCATGAGCGCGCGGCGACCACTTCTTATTGAATTCTGGGAAAAGTGGGAGGGGCCAATCAGTAGAATCTTCTTAGGTTTCACGAGTAGAATGCCCAGCCGAACAGCCACTTACAGAGCCACTTGCTCTGAGCGCGCGCGCATGAGCGCGCGGCGACCACTTCTTATTGAATTCTGGGAAAAGTGGGAGGGGCCAATCAGTAGAATCTTCTTAGGTTTCACGAGTAGAATGCCCAGCCGAACAGCCACTTACAGAGCCACTTGCTCTGAGCAAACTATTCACAATACGCAAACTATTCACAATACAATATAAAAATTAAACTTTATTTAACATATATTAATAATTTATGACAGAGAAGGTAAGGCAGAAACAGAAACAAAAACAGGAGAATTTGGGGTTTCAACATGATTGGTATTAGTTGAAGAAGGGATGGAAATCTCATCAAAACGTTTTGGATTATGGAGAGGCTTTGGGGATAATTGACTGGGATATGGTGAGGAGGGACAAGTACATGTGGGGCAATGGTACGAGGTTTTTGGTTTGAAATGATTTTCTACAAAAGTTTTTAAATTATTAAAATTAGCCAACAATACATCCATTTTTTCTTCTATATTGTGAAGACTGTTATCCATAACAGGGTTTTCTGAAGTTTTTTCTATTCTGGTATGCTCTGTACAAAAAAATAATATATATGTTAAATGTATATAAAAAAATAATAAATAAATGGTTTATATTATAAAGTGTTTACCATTAGTTTCACTATCTTGTGACATTTCTTCATGTGGGAAATTGTCCTCTAGCCATTCCAGAGTACTAGACATTTCTGTGAGAAAAAAAAAAAGATAATATATTTTTTAATCTAATACAGAAAGTTTATAAATATATGAGTAAAATGAAGTACACTTACTATTTCTGGTAAGATAAGTCCTATGTATTCAGTGGGTCTGGTCTTGTTCTCAGTTCTGTTGTATCTGTGAGGTAATTATGTTGGAAGCCAATTTATCTTCTTGTGGTATATTCCATTTCAGAACATATTGTATTTAAATGAATGGTTAGTGTGTTACATATATGGGTTACATTTCTTATGTATTACTATATATAATGTGTTTGTGTGCTGCTTTTTAAATTTGTTAAATGTTCCTATATTATGATATAACAATCAAACATACCCCACCACCCCCCCCACAGTTTTTAGGTAGTGGTACTGGTCTCCGAACATGTCCGCGAACATTAAATAAGTTCATGGACATCAAGTTCATAAGAAGAGACCTAGTCAGTTCCATATGACATGTATATAAAGTCAAAGTCATTATTGTTAAGTTGTGCTACTAAAAAACTATGAAATTCAGTGAAAAAACTTTGTTAAAGGGACATTATGGTTAAGTTGCGCTACTAAAAACCTATGAAATTCATTGAAAAAACGTTGTTAAAGGGACGTTATGGTTCCAAGTAAAACCGAAAAACCTTTGAAATTCGCCAGTTATGGTAAGCTAAGCAACCATAACTTGCGCCACCACCGTGCACGGCTAAGACTAACACCCAGGACATCAAAGATGACATCACAAATGTCATTGATTACATCACTGATGACATCACATGTCAGGCTCACTATTTTTTCTTTTGCTGGCATATCTAGGCCACATGGTTTTCTTCAGTAACAGTCAGAAACTAAGAATTTTATTTTATTTGTAGACCTATCCTTCTAGTAGGTTCTTCCAGTAATTCCCTTAGAGTACAGTCACATCATATGAAACATATACATATGGGAAAACACAAGCTTGAAAGACAGCAATCCTTTTTGTGCATAAAGATAATCACTAGACTTATGAGCACTTTCTGATAGTTCTGTTTTTTTTATGGCTGTACTTTCCCTGTGGGTCCAATCACATCAAGTGATACACATACATAGGGTAAATAGCAGCTTTGAAACAGAGCAATCATTTATTTGCATGAAAATAATCAGTTAAGTTATGAGTTGTTTCTGCTACTACTTGTGCTTTTTTGCTAACTTCACTTTCCCTGTATATACCCATATTGGTATGTGTTCTTGTGTCTTTGTTTTCTGTCTATAGTAATGCAATTATGTAATACATGGGTTATATTAGCTACTTATTACATATTTCACAGTACACAAAAATCTATTAAGAAAACAATTATTATTTCATTATTCAACATATTAACATTATGAATATCATACCTTCATCTTGTACGCTGCACACAATGTTATGTTTCTGTATGAGTAGCTTAGTATACTAGATAGAACCCCATAATAGGATGCTATTTATATCAATGCATCGTTCAATGCACTTATTAGGGTATATTTCTTGCAATGATTCTTGACACTTTTTTCGCAACATAATAAGAATCCCTTCTACACATATTTCATGAGAAGTACATACACATTGAAGTGGGAGAATGGAAAACCAGGCTCCCGTCCTTCACCTCTCGCGCTTGGCCTAGAGGGTCACGACCCAAACACCCGCCACGAGAAGAGTTTGCCCATTTACCAGACGACCAGATACCCTGGTACAGGAACATACGGGTGTGTCCATCTGCCTGCCCAGCAGCCCGCACTGGCCATGCCGACACCTGCGGCACGGATCAACTAGACTAAAATCTACACGTCGTTAGAGATGCCATGACGACCTAGACGACGGGAAGCACATCTGTACAACGATACTCACTGGACATTCCCACACCAACCTACACGAAGAATATACTCAGTGCTATGACGTAGGCGACAGGCATATTCACGGACGTGCATCTTTATTATTTTTATATAGGCTTTCAGAATGCAGAAACGCAAGACGCGTCATGAACTTTTACTAGCTTGCTCACGCTTCTCTTTGAAATCAGGTACAATGATGAGAAATATAATAAAGACAATACCGATTATGGAATTATATGCTCCTATAACTTAAAGCACCTGTGCACCAAACGGACAACTTATGCACCGGGCCAAAGTAGGCCTCAAACAAGAGCTCCCGTGGACATCAACAAGACAAGAGTCAGTTGCTGATCCTGCAGAATGAGCTTGGCGAAGCAACCAGCCAAGGTCGCAATGTTGCAAACCCATGTTCCAAGAGCAAATCATCAAAGGCACGATGTTGCAACCTCGCACTCCGCGCACCAACGTTAAAGTCACACCGACAAATTAAACCAGACGCACAGTAGAAAAACAATATTAATTGTGCAGAATTATGCCTCTTTCACGGTCCCTCCCCACGTGATCAAGCCGAACCTGACGAGATGCCAAACCCTGGAGAACAGAGGCGTCTGGATCCCTCGCTACGAGACACTGGCAGATACACTTGAAAGGCTCAATGGACATCTGCAACAGTGGGAACGGTACCCCGTCTAGCTATGAATAAGTCCTCACATTGTCTGCATGTACCCATAGTGAAACATTGTTGCAACTTACAGGTACACCGAGAGCTGGGAACGACGGTGGTCCCAGGCTGGGAAGCTCACGGGTGCACCAATCAGAACTTGGGGCTCTTATCACTGACGCCAGCACATTTAGCCAATCCTCAGGAGCCTTCATGTAACAATTTTCATGTATCTAATTGTAGGGACAACCCAGATATACCACCTGACTACACCTTGTCCACTAATATCTTTCTCTATATGTGTGCTATACTAACCCTACCACTCGAACACCCAATTAAGAGTGGCGATAGGTTTTTTGTTAACTTTCTGAAGTGACGCAAGTAGCGCGTCATACTACAGTAAAAAGGGCCTGCGAGCCCCACAATTGAGTGTGTGTCAGGACGAACGCGTGCGCTCCTTGACCCATCCCTGACGTTTTGTCTAATAAACAGCAGAGTCACCTTGCTCCTTGTGTGCGTCTCATACTCTATCTCATCTTATCTGGGATACACACGGGAGGAGTTGGGGCCTCCCTGCCTGGAGGTCTGCGGACGGCCCGGCCGACCCCGGCAGAATTTCCCCCCGACAAGTTGGAGGCACTGCTGAGATCTGTTTAAGATCGACTTTTATTTTTACTTTTTCCAGGCACTCCCGTTGCGAGGAGGCCCGGCGGCGCGGCCCCCTCTGCCGTTGCCCCCTTCTGAGGACTACAGGACCATCGCGGAGCTGCGAGAAGACCGGACAGCGCAATCCGGATATTGGCCCTCGGGAGCCGGTTGAGAAGTATCCCGCCCGCGGTTGGCGAGTGTCCAGACGTGGTCCAGACGAGGGGAGGTGGCGAGCCGCTTGGAGGGGTGCACGCAGTCGAGCGGCCCTGCATCGAGAGAACTTGGTGAGCATGGCACACACAACGAGCAATGCGAAATTGTGAGGGAGGGGGGAGGAAGTAAATGAGGGAGGAGGGAGGTGTTACACAGGTGCGCGGCGAAGGTTTGACAATATAGTGTTGGCAATGGAATGAAAGGGAGTGAAAAGAGTGCGAGAGCAGTGACGTGAAAGAGGGGGGCGGAGCACGAAACATCACGTGTGGCCGCTCGTAGACACTGATTGGCCTAAATCGCGACTAACGTGTAGGGTTGGGCGTGTGTGGTTTCCTACGATTTGGCATTTATTGATCAATGAGTAGATGAGGTTCCCTATTGTTCGAGCAAGAAACTCGATAGGTAGATGAGGTTTCCTATTGGTCGAGCAAGAAACTCGATAGGTAGATGAGGTTTCCTATTGTTCGAGCAAGAAACTCGATAGGTAGATGACGTTTCCCTGTAGGGGGTAGCTAGTTGCATAGTTGCCAAATACGGAAGATAATTGGCTGGTTAAGCCCTCCTGTTGAGGGGCGTATCACACGCGAGGCGACGCAGCGTGTGCAGTCCAATTATATTATTGATGAGATTACCTTGTTCCAGGAGAGACAGGAAGACAGCTGTAGGGTTAGCGGGGGTAAATTGCAAGTGTATTTTGAAACTAATAATGAGACTGTACTAGTAGCGTAGAGACATCGGTGACGTCACCAGTAGGGATTTTATAGGATATCACGAGCACAAGGAACATTGAGTTTTGAAAGTGGTGGGGAAGAGAAAAATGATGAGGGAGCGGGTACGAAGATAAGCAATAAACGAGTGGATTGGAAGAGGAGAAGGGGAGAGGGGCGTGGCTGAGCACGGAGAACGCCAGCAACGGCAAATGTAAAAGGGGGAGGAGAACGAGGAATAAAGGACGACTGTATAAGATCGTCGTAAGGGGTACGCAGTCACAGGGGGCTGCGTGCGCTTCGGCCGCAGGGGGCCGTAGGGGAAGGAATATACAATACAAAATTATACATATTTGTGTTTTATTATTTCTTGTTTTTTATTATTATTGCATACTTTGTAAAGGATTGTCGTAAGTCCCCACACTTACGGGGCCAGGTAAACAATATAAGGTTGTAAATTGCAAACTGATAGCGAAGGGAGGAGTAACAAGTGGGGCACGACTATGTCATATGGGACAGGGTCGGGAGGGTGGGGGAACACCCTCACTACCCCACTACAACACATATGCACAACACTGCCACCCCATAGGGAGAAATTAATTAAGTACAGCATAGAGTGGACCCAGGGGACGGATAACAAAATGTTAACACCATGGCCGCCTAATGGTAGTTTCGATCCATATGCCCAACATTCATTGCTAAACCATCTGCACAATACATACAAGGGGAAGAAGTTGGCGAGCCATATGGAGGTGTTTAACTTATGGAGGATGTTCCAGGGATCCCGACCAGGACCAAATGGAATGTTCTCTGTGGGAGAAACACCGGAAGTAAAGGAGATTATGAAAGAGGGAACGGATGGGGAAAAGGGGTGTGAAAGGAAAAAGAATGCGGAGAATGAAGGAGAGGGAAGAAAAAAGATTGACACTTTAGAAGACATAAAAAAGGAACCGAGCAACGAGATACCCATAACACCGGGAGTGAAAACAGAGAGAGAAGGGTTGTACCCTTTAAGAGAACTAGGAGAAATGGAAGGACAGTTAAGGGCGGCTGAAGGATACTCGAACCCGGCTTACAGCCCTCCACCATATGTGGCTCACAGGAAGATAGTGGGGGAGGGGAGGATTGGAGAAGAACAGATTGTAGAGATAGGACATGATGAGTGGGTAGCTGCACAGATATTATTAAAATTACGGGGTTCACTAACGGGAGAAGAAAGGGAGGCTGTAAAGAGAACAGGCGAGGATAGTAGAAGGGGGAGTGAGATGAAGGGGGAGGAGCTACTTATACAAAGAGAAGAGATTTTGGAGGAAAAATTGGCAAAACTAAGGGATGAGCAGAATGAATTACTAACACAGCTTGAGAAGGGGGAAAAAGAGAGAGTGAGGAAAAGGAAAGAGGGTAAAAACGAATTGGACAAATTAAGGGAACGAAATGAGGAGCAAAGGATAGAAGATGGAACGGTAAGAGCAGCAGCAGAAAGGGTGTCAAGAGTAGTATTGAGAGAAAAAAAGAAGGAAGAAGAGGAAAAGGAAAGGGAATTGGAAATATGGAGGAGGAGGGTAGTATCAGAGGCAGCTAAGAAATATGAAGAAGAGAAAGCAATAGAAAGAGAAAGGGTGAAATGGGAAAGAAAGAAAGAAGATGAAAGAATATTGGAACAGATGAGCAACAAAGTGATGGAGGAATTAAAAAGGAAAAGGGAGGAAAATAGTAGGGAAGTGGAGGAGAGGAGTGAAGGGGAAAGAGGGAGAAATAAGGAGAGTGAAAAATGGGGGGATGTATATAGAAGTAGAGAAGTAGCAACAACATCAACACCCGGGGGAACAGTTGGTAACAAAGGAAGAGGAGAAATGGAGCTAATAGACTTAGAAACAGTAACAGTAAAGGGGAAAAGAACAGAGTGGGGGATACCATCTATGACTGATTTTTGCAGTGAGGAGGAAGAAGGAGTAGAAAGGGTAGGAAGAAAGAGTGAAAGGGAAAGCTTAGATAAGCTGTACCTCACTAGAACCAATATAGACTCGCCATGGATCCGTAAGAGAAGGGAGGAGCTGGAACAAAGTGAGGAGAGGGTGCAACAACTAGTGGAAAAACAAACCCATGAAGCCACACCATCGCCATCTCCATCACGCCCTCCCCCATCGCACCCTACATGCTCAACAACCACACGCACGCTGAGCAAAATAAAGCTTGCGCCATTCATGGACGAAGTGACTCCCTATGCGTGCCGGCTTAGAGACCTCCCTAGCCGCAGGCAAGACAGACAGATAAGCATACCCATATTAAGCACAGAGGATGACGAAACAAGGGGAAGGGAAGGAGAGGTAGGTAGGAGGAGGGGTAGTAAGGAAGAATTTGATGTGGTAAGGGAAATAGGGGAGGAGGAGGGGTGTGAGGACTCAATATTATGGAACATAAAGGGTGACACAAGACACAACTTAATGCCACTGTTGGAGAGAGGAGGGGTTAGACCGCAGTATGTACCATGGAAGCATACGGATAAAGAAAATATAAAATGTAGGCTCCCATCACTAAGTGGAGGTGCGGGTAAGTGGATATATGAAATGGAAAAACATACCGCAGGGCAGAAACTAGCAGTAGGAGATGTGAAAGGCCTGTTAATATCAATATTAGGGGATAGAGCGGACGACATCTGGAAGAGAGCGGGATTCCATGGGATAACAATAACAAACACATCGCATGATGGGGCGCCATTTGCAAACTGCAGACATGCGCTATGGCAGGCACTGAGAGTACAGTACCCAGACACATCAGACATAGGAGCAATCACTTCCCGTAAAATGCGTGAGAATGAAGATCCCGTTGATTATATACAGGATATTCAAGAAAAGTGGCGCATGGAAACGAGAGAACAATGGGATAAAACACCAGCCATATTTTATCATATACTAGTACAAGGGCTCCCAGAAGGAGTACAGAAACAACTAAAGAAAGTAGTGGGAATGGAAGTAAAACCATGGCCTGAAATACAGCTGACAATAGTACATCACTGCAGGATATGGCAAGGAAAAATGAAACAAAAGGAAGAGGACAGGAAAACGGAAGAGGCCAAACTAGTACAGAAAAAACTAACTAAATATACAATGGAGGGGGCACTAATAACTGCACCCACAACAATGGCCCAAAGCCCCACGCAAATAGTGGCTGCACAAGACCCAGCTCTAATAGCACCTCGACAAAGTATAATACAGCAAATGCCGCCACTACAATTACACGCACAAAACGTGGGAGGAGGGTACCAGATGCAAGGAGCTGGGTATTATGGTTATAACAGAGGGAGAGGAGGATTTATGAGAGGGAGAGGATACGGATATAATACCCAACAGCAGGTGGGGGGAGTTGGAAGTTCATACCCCACAGGGCAACAGGTATACCAGGACAACACAGGGAGCTTTCCATGGCAAAACAGAGAACCACCCGTGTGTTGGAGTTGTGGACTACTAGGACACATGTCACGCACGTGTAGGGTCAGGCCAGGAACACCAGCATGGAATGAGCAGGCACAACCTAGGCCACCACAAGAACAGCAGGGCATGCAGCAACAGCAATTAATACGACAACAGCCACTGCAACAACAGCAATTAACACAACAACAGCCACTGCAGCAACAGCAATTAACACAACAACAGCCACTGCAGCAACAGCAATTAACACAACAACAGCCACTGCCACAACAACAAGTAGTGATAACACAACAATCCCAAAATGAACAAACACAATTGGGTAGGGTGACGGTATTGGGACACAACCCTTACACAGGAAATGGCCAATCATTGTACCCCCAATAGGACAGCCCACAGACGGCCTTGGTGTGTCCCATCCTGTCAGTAACACCTAATAGTGCGGAGGAGCCACGCATAGAGGTAACGATAGGTGACAAAAAATTATCTTTCCTTGTTGACACCGGGGCAACCCGGTCTTGCATAAGGGAAGGTAAATTTAAGATGTCAGGTGAAGCCATGAACACCCAAGGATTTTCTGGGGCTAAAGGATTGGTTCCTTTTACTGATAACGTTCCCTTATCTATCGGAGATTACGATCTGTCAGTTCCACTCTTGTATTATAGTGCCTCACCAGTAAATATACTGGGGAGGGACATAATGAATAGGTTAAATATGACAATCTCCTTTACAGAGGATGGTATAATTTGCTCTACTCCAGGGATTAACATGCTAGCAGCACGACAGATTATGCAAGCATACTGTGGGCAGACAGCGATTAGGGCGGAACCAGTAGATGGCGAGATATTCCAATATGGGACAGACATGGCAATTGCATGGATGCCAGGGATAGAAGGTAAAATATGGAGGAGGCCAGCAGCTTACCTGTTCCGACCAGAAACACCTGTTAATGAACAAGAAGGAAAGGTGTTTGCAATAGACATTGAAAGCATTATTACAACAGCTGAGTATATTGCTGTGCACGCCCAAGACAAAGAAGGAAGAGCATGGAGGGCAGTGATAGCACTAGCAGAAGGATGTAGGTTGACCCAGGTGTCAGATGAGGAACTGTTTTCAGAAGAAAAAGAGGAGGGGGAAATGGTGTTCATGATGAGTGTAGAAATATGGTTACGAGTGGCTCACAAACATATAGCGCAGAAAATTGCTATGGCACTTGAGGCACCTGCATGCACCCCAGTCCCCTTCTTTAAGGAGGATATGGCAAAGGTGCCCAAATCATTATGGACCATTAGCCCTTATGACGTAGGATGCATTAAAAGCATAGGGGGTGTACGGATAAAATTGAAAAAAGGTGCAATACTACCAAGAGTAAAACAGTACCCATTGTCAAAAGAGGCAGATGAGGGCATATATGAAACTATAACGGCCCTTATAAACAATGGCATATTGGTCCCCTCAGAATCACCATGTAACACGGCTGTGTACCCAGTGCGCAAGGCTAAAGGGGGGTCTTGGCGCTTCATACAGGACCTAAGGCCCTTGAACAACATAGTGGAAGCAGAATATCCAGTAACAGCAAACCCGGCCACAATATTGTGTGGCATTCCAGCAGAGGCATCACGATTTACAGTAATAGATCTTAAAAATGCTTTTTTCTCAATACCATTACACCCCGACTCACAAGATCTAACAAGTTTCACTTACCGAAATACTAAATGGAAACATACCAGGTTACCACAAGGGTATTGTGAATCACCCTCAATTTTCAATAGAGTGATACAGATGGATTTGGGTAACGTTGAGGTGGAAAGCACAGTGTTACAATATGTGGATGATATAATAATTTGCAGTACAAATGAAAGTAAATGCAGAGAGGACTCGTTAAAAATGTTGACTATATTGGCTGAAAAAGGGTATAAAGTAGACATGGAAAAAATACAATACTGTCAGGAACAGGTACTCTACATTGGCCAACTGATATCCCAATATGGAAGAAAGATTGCACCACAAAGAGCACAGGCCATCTCAAGCACTCCCATGCCACAGACTGTGAGAGAACTGCAGCAATTTTTGGGGCTATGCAATTACTGTAGAGCATGGGTATTTGATTACAGCTCATACATAGGACCCCTGCTTGAGGGGTTGAAGGAAGCAAATAAAGGGGAGAAAAGGTTGGGGTGGACTATGGAAATGAGGGAGGCATTTGACGAATTGAAGGACGCGATATCAACAGCTCCAGTACTGGCATCCCCAGACTATGAGCGACGATTTTTTATATTTTCACATTGCGACTCAGCAGTAATGAAAGCAGTATTGGCCCAAAAAACAAGCATGGGCTATAAACCAGTAGCATTTTATAGCGGTCACTTAGACCCCGTGATGTTAGGCCACTTCCCTTGTGAACAAGGCCTCGCTGCAGCTGCTTTTGCAGTAGAAAAGGCATCAGCAATAACCATGGGGTGTCCAACTACACTGTTTGTGGAACATGCATTATTTGCAATATTGAATAAACCCAAGTCCACACTAACGACACAAAGGGCATCAGGTTATGAGATCATTTTGTCTAGGGCTGAACTAGCGATTGTTAGATGTAGCACTGTTAACCCTGCAAGATTTCTAGCAGAAATAATTGAGGAGGGAGATTACGCCCACGACTGCACCCAACTAAATGAAATATATTCATGTACTAGAAAAGTTGAAGAGAATGCACTAGAGGGAGGTGAGCTTTTGTTTATTGATGGGTCATCAACTATTGATCAAGGAGATGGGATACGGAGAACTGGGGCAGCAGTGGTAAAAATGATGGAGGCTCCGGTGTGTGTGGCTATGAAATGTGTACAGTTACCACAGCATTACTCTGCTCAAGCCGCTGAACTAGTTGCACTAATATTGGCATTGAAAGAAAGTTTTAACAAACGTGTAACAATATATTCCGACAGTGCATATGTTACATCCACTGTCCACTCAGGGCTAACAAAATGGAGGAGAAGAGGGTTTAGGAGAGCTGACGGCACTCCAGTGCAACATGCCCTCTTGTTGGCTGAATTAATTGAAGTAATAAACGACCCCCAAGAGCTAGCCTTAGTAAAATGCACCGCACACACCAATGGTGAAGACCATGTATCAAAAGGGAATGCAGCAGCAGACGCACATGCGAAATATGCTGCATACTTTGGTGAGATATGGGACCCCACAGACTCACAGAGAGGGAGAGGGAGGGGAATGGCTAGGGAGATGTTAATAAGAGAAGGGTATACCCACCTCCCAGCCACACAGATTATGGAATTACAAGCAGCAGCACCAATGGCCGAAAAGGAAATATGGGTAAAAAGAGGATGTACAATGTCACCAACCGACGCACTATGGCGCCAGAGTGGTACTGGGAAAGTTGTAATACCATTGGCACTTTTAAATACCGCCCTGAGCCAATTACATCACCCAGCCCATACAGGCAAGGAAATAATTGCAGCACGAATTAGAGATGATTGGTTCTGTCCCGAGTTAAATTCTCATGTTTCAAATTTTATCAGCAATTGTCTCACATGCCAACAGTTTACGGCCGGTCATACCCTAAAAGTGATAAGAGGTACCATACCCCGGCCAGAAGGACCCTTTCGGCACCTCCACATTGACTATGTTGATATGATCAACATATGTCAAGGTAATAGATACATGATTGTAGTAGTATGCCCATTTTCTAGGTGGATTGAAGCAGGGCCCTGTTCACACCCAGATGCATTTAGAGCAGCCAAATTCATAGTAAGGGAGGTCTTCCCCAGGTGGGGAGTGTGCGAAGTATTAAGATCAGATAATGGCCCACATTTCGCAAACGAAATGTTCCAACATATCACAGCCCTGCTGAGCATAAAGCACAAATTTGCATGTGCATATCACCCACAGGCTAACGGCGTATGTGAACGCCTAAATGGCTTATTGAAGGAGGCAATTGCAAAGATACAACAAACAACAAAGAAAAGTTGGTTGTATTGCCTTCCGTTAGCATTGTTCGAGCTGAGGAACAGGCCAGGGTCCGACCACCACCTCACCCCACACGAGGTGGTTACTGGACGTCAAATGCGCCTTCCTCTAACGCCAACGTCAAGGGCATTTACTGACCACGAAAGTTCAGCGAGTATACTAGGTGATGAAATGTATCAATATGTGTCATCTTTGATTACTAGTGTTGTGTTTGTGTCTCAACAGCTCGAGCGCACGCGGGGCGGGTCCACCAGAGATAAAGAAGAAGGCGCCAGTACAGAATTAGAAAAAGAGAACTTGTGCAAAATTGCCAAAGGTGACCACGTGCTACTTCGCAATTTCAATAGAAGGTGGAACGACAAAAGGTTCACCGGTCCACATCTGGTAGAAGACGTATCAACAAGAGCAGTAAAACTAAAGGATAAGCGTGCTTGGAACCACCTACATGATGTAAAGATATACAAACTGCAGACCCGCCCCAGCGCCAACGACAGGTCCATTGGAACAACAGCAACAACATCCCTGACAGCGGAAGGAAGTTCGACCACAGACAACGACCCAATTGTCCCCTTACCTTCTCACTACCCAGACACCCCAGAGACAATAACTGACGAAGAAAGGGGTGATCACTACACTGCCCACCCCATGGTCACACGTTCAAAGAGTAAAAATAATTACGCCATCCCCCCCCAGGACAGTTGTAACATAAACTAAAAGACATTGGTCGCACAAATACACATGTAAACACGTGAATGTTCTCTTTTTCTCTCGCACATACAGGAACTGCGTATTATTGTATTGTTAAGTAGAAAGCTAACTAACAAAGTCCACTGTCCAGGCGTAGATGGTACTCCCAGACGATAACTACCCAGAAGAATTGTCACACCAATTTGTATACGAAATAAAAAGGCCAACATACCTAAAAAGAAGAAGGGTACGTGTTTACTACACAGCCTTCCTCCTGGCCATAGAATATTACATGCCCCACCTCCGCCCATACTTGCCGGTCTTAAGAGACCAATCACTTAGAGTAGCATGGGAGCAGCTCTTCGCCTGGGCACTGAATGACTATTTGATAGGGAGAGCTTAAACAAAACAAAACTAACATTTAAAACGAGCATTTCTGAGAATTTTTAGGCGGGCAACTTTAACGTCGCAAGAATAAGCTGCCAGGACTGCAGCAAGGTAAGAGCAAAATGCCGGTGAGATTAGCAATTGTAATAAAAATAATAGGGATTTTGATAGTCACCGGATTTTTGGCTGCTTCTGTATGGCAGTATAGCTGTGCTATCAATTTTGTTGCTGCACCCAAACCTAATATACCCCCGTTCCTTGATGCAACAGGTGTTACGTCAGGTGGTAATAGTAACATTGCACCAAAGAAAAATAGAGTTAAACGCAGCACATACTCAGACAATAAAGGTATTGATAATTATGTACAAGATTCAGCACACGTCACAAACAATATATGGTACCAACACATGACCCGCATTGGTAAGCAGACAACTGAGGATAGCTGCTACGTCTGCTCATTAATACCATACGCCATGAGTGCTTCACGAACATTTGTTGCCACAGAAATAAATGAGAAGATAGCACAGTGCATAATATACTTGGCACTGTTCCAGACGAAAGGAAGATTTCAAGGAACTGTAGTGCACATGACATGGAAAACACGAGACTCATACCCATATGAAAACAACTTCCTCAAGACCTACTTGAGTTATCACAAGACCAGTTTACATGCTGAAGCATTCAAATATATAACAAGTGGCCCTGCAAAAGGAGAAACACAGAAAGTAACACTGCAGTATCTACCATGTGATTGGTACGCCACTGAAATTCCGGGTAAACAAGGATGCTGGGAGAGGCCGCTACTGACGATAACAGGAAAGGTGTATCTGGATAACAGCTGGGAGATAGGAGTGATTGGCAGCAACATGGTAACAAAAGAAACTATCTCAACCATCGAGACACACAATCACCGATGTTGGACGACGTGGATCAAGTATGTACCAATGCTCACATGGGTAGAAGAAGATGAAGACCCAATAACGATACTACCGTTGACTGCGCCCAAGGTATGTTACCAGCATAAAGGAGAGGTGGACGTAGGGTATAACACCAATTGCGCAAGTGTGACGGAGTTACCTGAGGGGGGAGCAGGAACAGCAGTAATAATGGATCATTATTGGGCCTGTGGAGAAAAGGCATACCATACACTGCCTCCCCTGTGGAATGGTGTGTGCACAATGGTACACGTCAATGTACCATCATTAGTGGTACCTAAGAAGCACGTTGATGTGGCGAAATTTCCTAGAATGAATGAAGGGGATAAGAGAAGAAAGAGATCTGCACCACTCCAGGAGGAGCAAGTGAACAGGACCAACAGCAATGGCACTGTACTAAATAGAAGAAAAAGACAAGGAGAGCCGCTGACAGGAAATTACCTGTGGGGAAGGTCGGAAACGGCACTAACATCAATACCGCCAGAACACAGACTATTCAGCAGAGCAGCAATGTTCTTCTCCTCAATAATACACCCGGGATTACAGGCTTACGCAAACGCAAAATGGCTCCAAATAACTAGATGGGAACTAATGATGACCATCAATTCTACAGTAAATGGGTTCAACGCAATAAAAGAAGAGCTGCGAGCTGTAAGGATGGTAGCACTACAGAACAGATATGTATTGGACCTTCTCACAGCAATGGAAGGAGGAGTTTGTGCAAAGATAGGACAATCATGCTGCACGTTCATACCTGCCAATGATGCTGACAATGGTACACTGACAGAAGCAGTTTCACAATTAGCTCAGATGCACTCCAAAATGACGGATGAAAGCAATGGTGTGAACAAGGATGAGAGCTGGTTTTCACTATTATGGTCATGGATGCCATCCTGGCTGTCAGATGGACTGAAAATAATAGTGGGCTGTACTATATTGGCTGGAGCTACCCTGATCATAATTAGATTTTGGAAGGCACGAAAGGCACGCACTACTGACGAATTGCTGGAAATGGTGGGAATGCACCCCTTGATGCCAGCAGATGACGGCCAGCATACAGGTGTAATTATACAGGAAAGGGAGAAGCTGCGCACCCAAATAATTACCAACCATCTAGACCCACCGTCAGTAAAGACCGAGAACCCAAGAAACCCCAGGAGCTACATAGGAAGATGGGTATACTGTACTCCTGGGGGTACCTGTGAATATATGTATTGGTCATTTGAAGATCATGTAAACCACTATGGACATCTCGGAGGAATAACTAAGATATGGCGAGTAAGAGGAGATAACGAGAAGGATATGTTTGTGGTCGACAAGTCGACCAGAGGGGGGACTGAAGTGGGAGAATGGAAAACCAGGCTCCCGTCCTTCACCTCTCGCGCTTGGCCTAGAGGGTCACGACCCAAACACCCGCCACGAGAAGAGTTTGCCCATTTACCAGACGACCAGATACCCTGGTACAGGAACATACGGGTGTGTCCATCTGCCTGCCCAGCAGCCCGCACTGGCCATGCCGACACCTGCGGCACGGATCAACTAGACTAAAATCTACACGTCGTTAGAGATGCCATGACGACCTAGACGACGGGAAGCACATCTGTACAACGATACTCACTGGACATTCCCACACCAACCTACACGAAGAATATACTCAGTGCTATGACGTAGGCGACAGGCATATTCACGGACGTGCATCTTTATTATTTTTATATAGGCTTTCAGAATGCAGAAACGCAAGACGCGTCATGAACTTTTACTAGCTTGCTCACGCTTCTCTTTGAAATCAGGTACAATGATGAGAAATATAATAAAGACAATACCGATTATGGAATTATATGCTCCTATAACTTAAAGCACCTGTGCACCAAACGGACAACTTATGCACCGGGCCAAAGTAGGCCTCAAACAAGAGCTCCCGTGGACATCAACAAGACAAGAGTCAGTTGCTGATCCTGCAGAATGAGCTTGGCGAAGCAACCAGCCAAGGTCGCAATGTTGCAAACCCATGTTCCAAGAGCAAATCATCAAAGGCACGATGTTGCAACCTCGCACTCCGCGCACCAACGTTAAAGTCACACCGACAAATTAAACCAGACGCACAGTAGAAAAACAATATTAATTGTGCAGAATTATGCCTCTTTCACGGTCCCTCCCCACGTGATCAAGCCGAACCTGACGAGATGCCAAACCCTGGAGAACAGAGGCGTCTGGATCCCTCGCTACGAGACACTGGCAGATACACTTGAAAGGCTCAATGGACATCTGCAACAGTGGGAACGGTACCCCGTCTAGCTATGAATAAGTCCTCACATTGTCTGCATGTACCCATAGTGAAACATTGTTGCAACTTACAGGTACACCGAGAGCTGGGAACGACGGTGGTCCCAGGCTGGGAAGCTCACGGGTGCACCAATCAGAACTTGGGGCTCTTATCACTGACGCCAGCACATTTAGCCAATCCTCAGGAGCCTTCATGTAACAATTTTCATGTATCTAATTGTAGGGACAACCCAGATATACCACCTGACTACACCTTGTCCACTAATATCTTTCTCTATATGTGTGCTATACTAACCCTACCACTCGAACACCCAATTAAGAGTGGCGATAGGTTTTTTGTTAACTTTCTGAAGTGACGCAAGTAGCGCGTCATACTACAGTAAAAAGGGCCTGCGAGCCCCACAATTGAGTGTGTGTCAGGACGAACGCGTGCGCTCCTTGACCCATCCCTGCCGTTTTGTCTAATAAACAGCAGAGTCACCTTGCTCCTTGTGTGCGTCTCATACTCTATCTCATCTTATCTGGGATACACACGGGAGGAGTTGGGGCCTCCCTGCCTGGAGGTCTGCGGACGGCCCGGCCGACCCCGGCAGAATTTCCCCCCGACAACATGTGATGTCATCAGTGACATTTGTGATGTCATCTTTGATGTCCTGGGTGTTAGTCTTAGCAGTGCACGGTGGTGGCGCGAGTTATGGTTGCTTAGCTTACCATAACTGGCGAATTTGAAGGGTTTTTCGGTTTTACTTGGAACCATAACGTCCCTTTAACAAAGTTTTTTTACTGAATTTCATAGGTTTTTAGTAGCGCAACTTAACCATAACATCCCTTTAACAAAGTTTTTTCACTGAATATATATATATATATAATACATGGCCACGGTAGTGGCCATGTAGTTATGGTTAAGTTGGTGTTTCCATAGGAAGAGCACTTTTTGGGCGGCTTATAACTTCGCTCTCCCTGGACGGATCCTCACCAAACTTTGCAAAAAAAGGATTTGGGTCACTCTGAATTTTTTCGCAAAGTTTGGTGAGGAGTCGTCCAGGGGGTGCAAAGTTATAGGGGGGGTCCCAAAACTTTTTTTTTCCCATAGACTGAATTTTGCTCGCGTCTACAGCCCAAACCGCTGGTCGGATTTTCACCAAATTTGGACCAGGAGCAGCGGCTTGGTCCCGAAAGCGTGCTTTTGCAAATTTGGTGAAAATCCATCAAGTAGTTTTTTTTAAAATGACCAAAAAGTAGGTAAAAAAAATTAGTGATATCTGTGTTCGGTCCGCGGACGGACTTCCCTGTTTGCTCCGCGGACAGTGTCCTGATTGGCCAATCGGCTTGCGTGATGTTCGCGGTCATGCAACGTGTTTGCTGATTGGACAGCGTAGGGCGTGAAGCACGTCAGATTTTCGGTAGCGCCCGCCATCTTGGATTTGCGGTCGTCTGCGGACAGCGCGGTGAAACTTTGTTCAAAATTTGTATTTAGTAGAGTGTGTTGATGTGTAAGAGTGTTTGGGGAGGGTGGGAGAGTATGAGATAGGTTAAATGTTGTGTTTTTTTATGTGGTGGACGCTCTTGTTGGGTTCGATTTGTCTGCGGACAACACGGCTGTTCTGAAATGTTCTAAATAAACTAAATGGGGGGTGTTCTGGGGACGCAATATGTGTCCGTTTTGTTTGCAATCAAGCTGAAACTGTTTAAGAACACTCGCGGTGTCCTGAAATGTTCGTGAATAAACAAAATGGAGGTGACCTGAGGACGCTGTCCGTATTGTTCGATGGGAAGTTGAATGTGTTCTAAGAACACTCGCGGTGTTCTGAAATGTTCGTAAATAAACAAAATGGGGGTGTCCTGAGGGCGCTGTCCGTATTGTTCTCTGGCAAGTTGAATGTGTTCTAAGAACACTCGTGGTGTCCTGAAATGTTTGTAAATAAATAAAATGGGGGTGTCCAGAGGACGCTGTCCGTATTGTTCGATGGCAAGTTGAATGTGTTCTAAGAACAGTCGCGGTGTCCTAAAATGTTCGCAAATAAACACAATGGGGGTGTCCTGAGGACGCTGTCCGTATTGTTCGTTGTCAAGTTGAAAGTGTTCTAAGAACTCTCGCGGTGTCCTGAAATGTTCATAGGGGGTGTCCTGAAGACACTGGGCCTCATTACACGGTAGGCGGTAAGGGTTTACCGGTACCGGTATTTTACCGGTACCGGTAAATCCTTACCGCCTTACTACGAGGTCCCTTTGCAGGTTGGGGAATTTAACACCTGCTTTTTGCAGGCGTTAAAATCCAACCCGCAAAGGGACCAGTGGAGCTATTTACGGTACCGCAATTTGCAGTACCGTAATTAGCGCCTTCCCCATTCCCATAGAGCCCTTTGGGGCAAAAATGGGAATGGGGAAGGGCAATGGTGGAAGGGGGAATTACCGCCCCGCCAACCTTGGATGGGGCGGTAATTCCCCTTTCCACCAAGGCAGTGCCGTTATTTTACCGGCATGAACCATGGCGCTAATGGCGCCATGGTTCACCGCCTTCCGTGTAATGAGGCCCACTGTCCGTATTGTTCGGGGGTGTCCTGCGATGCTGTCCGTATTGTTCGTTGTCAAGTTGAAAGTGTTCTAAGAACCCTCGCGGTGTCCTGAAATGTTCGTAGGGGGTGTCCTGAAGACGCTGTTCGTATTGTTCGCTGGCAAGTTGAATGTGTTCTAAGAACACTCGCGGTGTCTTGAAATGTTCGCAAATAAACGAAATGGGGGTGTTCTGAGGACGCTGTCCGTATTGTTCGTTGTCAAGTTGAAAGTGTTCTAAGAACTGTCGCGGTGTCCTGAAATGTTCGTAGGGGGTGTTCTGAAGACGCCGTCCGTATTATTCGCTGGCAAGTTGAATGTGTTCTAAGAACACGTGCGGTGTCCTGAAATGTTCGCAAATAAAAAATGGGGGTGTTCTGAGGACGCTGTCCGTATTTTTCCCTGGCAAGTTGAAAGTGTTCTAAGAACACTCATAATGTCCGCGGACATTAAAAGTTTCCATAGGCCATAGTTGAAATGTTTGACTCTATGGGTGTGATATGCTGCGGTGGTTGTGGACAGGGTATAGAGTCTTGGGTGCATGGCCATTTGGCCATGCACCCAAGACTCTATGCCCTGGCCACAACCACCGCAGCATATCACACTCATAGTTGCTTATAACTTTGAGTCAAAAACAAATTTATAAGGAACAATGTTATAAACCACTATGGGTGTAATATGCTGCGATGGTTGTACTTATTATAATATACTTACTGTTTGGTTTAGTAACTTGAGTACATGTATTTCATGGTCATTTCTGAGATAAAAGTAAATATATATTTTGTAATGACTTATTACATTGTATAATCAACAATTTTTTTTTGGACCCTCATATTTAGTAGATTACAAACCAGAGTACTGTGCAATTTGCTCAGTTCCTGTGTTTGTTGCTAAAATCATTGGGTCTGTGGGAGAAAAAAAAAATCCATGTTGGATTAAAAAAAACCTTTTTCTGTTATGCTACAGTTTTTTGTTTGTTTGTTTTCAGTGTTCACTTGTTGTTTCTGGCTAATGCTTTATAAATTGGCTTGTTGCAGTTTTTTGAAGCAGTAACATATTATTTATTTGTTTGGATATTGTAAAATTTTGGAGCAGTTAGATACTAGTAGGCGTATTCTAACTGTCTATTTTTTTATATATTTTAGTGGTATTGATTTATCTGTTTGGATATTGTTAAATTTTGGGACAGTTAGATACCAATTGGCGTATTCTAACTGTCTATTTTTTTCTCTAATTTAGTGGTATTCATTTATCTGATTAGTTGTTGTAGAATCTTTGGACAGTTAGATAGCTTTTGGAATATTCTAACAGTTTATATATTTTTTACTATAAGTTTACTTAAGGTTTAAGTACAGTTTAGTTATCAAATTTTGGTTTTAAGAACATTAAATAACCATTTGTAAGATTTGCTGGTAATCTCTGCTTTAGAGTAATGTTACTATCATTGCATTAAAACCATCCACATTTCTTTTTTTATATATGCAGTGTAGTGACCTGAATTGGTTGTGGCTCCTGCGTGGTAGATTATACCTATTGTTGTGAAGGTTTTCTTACCAAGTGATATTTGACCATGTGTGAATCCAGTCAGCTTGCAGTTGTTTTTGGTACCATCTGCATTGTAACGTAGAAGCATTAGTATTACGTATTTACTATGTGTTTGTATTACTAACATAGAGCGATTATCCGAATTGCAGGTAGTACATAATCTATAATCTACCATGGTTTGCATTTTGTACAAGTTGCTGAAATGGAATGGATTCACAATTAGGTATTGATATATATATATATATATATATATATATATATATATATATATATATATATAGATATGAAGTGTTCATTGGGGATTTCTTCTTGTGTCACATTGTTGCAGAGAGTGCATGTATGTTTCCACATGTATGAAATCTGGAAGATTTCATTTATAGGTATGTTTTTATTTTCCAGTACTTGTAGTAAGTCCATTAGAAATTATTGTGGATCTTCCTGTGAGTTTATAGTAAATTTAACCATTCCAGCACAGTAGTCCAATTGTTGTCTTATTCCATAAACAGTATAAATGTTAACAGGATTGTTTGTTGCATTTCTGTGAAGTACTAATATTTGCAAACACAATTGGTCTGTCTGTGCTGTGTAAGTAAATGTTGTCAACAATTGGTGGCAATTGAAATAGAATATTCATTGCTACATTTGTGTAGCAACTTACTCCAACTATATTGGAGAGTTTAAATGGACCAGGTAGTTCTGTTACTGATTGATTTTTTTTTAGTTTGTCTTCCTTCTATGATGAAGTACCTGGTTTACTTACCCTAATGGGTTCTTTTATGTTTGTGGTACTTGATGAAGTTTTAGTTTCTTTTACTCTCTTTGGAGGATTTGCAGTGACATTCTGTTGCATTTCTGTTTGATTTAGTTTTCTTTTACAACGTTTTACTTTTTGTGGTACAGAATATGTGTTTAGATGGGGGGTGTATAGTGAGCGAAGTCTATTGTATTCTAAAATGCAAGGAATATCAGCGTTTACTTTACTTGCATCAAAGTTGATTAGAAATAGACCGTCAAGTGTACGTAAGCGTGATAGTGCTACGTAGCTCATGCCTTCTTTAAAGACTGTGTTACCAATGTCTATCATTGTTTTGTCTAGGGTAAGACCTTGTGATTTATGAATGTTGACTGCGTATGCAAGAGTTAAAGAAAATTGTTCTCTGTGTACAATCATTTCTTTGAAGAGAAGGAATCGAGCTGTTGAGCGTCTGAAAGTTTGTCAAAGAGAATATTGACAAACTGAATTTTGTTGTCATGTGGGTATGTTTGAAAGCCAACAACTGTACCCAGTGCTCCATTAACTAGTCCTTGGTGCACGTCAAGGTTACGTTTAAGCATTACTCTGCAATTTAAGGATCATTTTAATATCTTTTCCAATCCTGCTGTGTTTGAGATTGATTTTTCTAAACTATTTAGTCTTGTTGTGGCTTGGTCACACATGGGTATTGTCATACCATGTACATCTAGTTTGTCTATGGCGCTAATTTCCATTATTGGTTGCATTTCTTTACTTAAAATTATTTCATTGAATTTGAAACAGCTTGCAAGAGTTGGCATTAAGGCCATACAATTGACATTTTTGTGGGCTAATTGTTCCATAACATCTGTAGCACATGCATTATCACCATAAAGTGCATGAATGTGCCGGGTTTTCAATATTGCTTCTGCTTCTTTAGAAAGTATACCAACTCTGATACTTTTTAAGATATTGGCATAAGTGAGATCTGCAGATTGCCGCGTGTTTTCTGTTAATTCTCTGTATTGGAAATGTTGCCAAAGGTTGACATTTTCAATGCTGCCACAGTTTTACGGCAGAGTTTGTGTCCTAATGTTTTAAAAATAGGCTCACCTTTTACTTGTGTCAATTGAAGAAGATCTCCGAAAACAATAATGCGTTTTCCTGCAAAGAGCTCTTCATAGTTTGTTTTGAGTACTTCTTGTAATCTGAGGTGAATCAAAGCCAACATTAGGTTGGACACCATGCTCACTTCATCTATTAGAAGCATTTTCATTTGTTTCAATAATCTGCGTAGTTCCATTGCAGCTTCAGCAGAAAGTTTGTAATAGTCTAATTTGGTTTTGGTGTTCTACTGGCAGGAATAGTAATCGGTGTAAAGTGACACCACCTATTTTGTAGGCAGCTAAACCTGTAGGGGCAGTGACAACAGCTGACAGTTTGTTGTTTGTCAATTATTGAAGGAACATACTGATGATTTTGATTAGGAATGTTTTGCCACAACCAGCTCCACCACTGATGTACAATAGTATAGGTTTGTAATTTTGGCAGGTGCATTCTTTGTTTTCTTGTTGTACACCGTGTGCAATTTCTTTTGTTACTTCTTGAAAAATGCTACGTTGCTCATTGTTTAGTTTTGATTGTATTATAGTTAAGTCTTCTTTTTCTTCATACTGACACATGGTGTTTTCTACTTCTATCATAGCTAATTCTGCCTCATTTGTTATTAGTGGCTCTCCCAGTGGTTCTTGGCTTCCTGTGACAGAAGGATGACTTCTGTCAGGAGTGTCCTTATCTAGTTGGGCCTGGAGTTCTTCTTCGTGTTGCTGTTCATTGTGCAACATTGTTTTGTACTGTGTAAAGTTTACATCAGTTATAGTGCTTTCATTTGCTTTGAAAGCGTCTTCAAATGAGTCATAGTTATCTTGTATTTCTCCTTCTTTTCTCCATGATTTAAAGAGTTGTAGCAGGGACATGTAATATACTTCTTTATGTTGAGGAGTCTTTAATGACAATTTGAAATGATTAATTAAATTTGGTTTGGTGAGTGATGTCAGTGACAGTTGTGATGTCATCTTTGATGTCCTGGGTGTTAGGCTTAGCAGTGCACGGTGGTGGCACGAGTTATTGTCGCTTAGCTTACCATAACTGGCGAATTTCAAGGGTTTTTCGGTTTTACTTGGAACCATAACGTCCCTATAACAAAGTTTTTTCACTGAATTTCATAGGTTTTTGTAGCGCAACTTAACCATAATGTCCCTTTAACAAAGTTTTTTCACTGATATATATATACATATACATATATATATATATAATAGCGAGAAACATTGCTGTAGAGTCGGACTGGGATAGTAATGGATGCCAGCCTGAGCCAGGTAGCTGGCGGGCCCTTACAAACCCTGTCCGCACCACATCTCACATAGGGGTGATTATCAATACTAATTTCCCTGGACTCCTTTCATGAGCTATTATTTTTTCTAAAGGCAATTACAGCTGCAAGTGTAATTTGTGATTAAATGTCACATGGGAAGGGATGTGGTCCACTAAAGTGCACTGCAGATTCATTGTGGATCTCTGCAAGCATGCTGATTCAATAGGAACTCACTCAGACATTTGACATGTCATTTTACTTCTGGTGTCAGTCCTGTACACTGAAAGGGTAAGCGTGGGCATAGGGATGATGTGTAATTGCGGTGCATTATTGTGAGGTTGCACCTTGTTTGGGCAGGTACTGTGTGAAATAAGAGTGGGTGTAGAGTGATGTGGATTTATTAGTGCAGATTGTGTGTGCTGCCTTCATGTGGGGTGTTGGGGTGCAGACTAGTTGAAATACTGGGGCAAGGGAGGACTTGTGGGTGCTGCCTTAATGTAAGGTTTTGTGGAGCAGATTAGTGGAGGTAATGGTATGAAGGTGGATTTGTGGGTGCTGGATTGATGAAGGATGTTGGGGTATAGATAAGTGGAAGAACTGGGTTGAGGGAGGACTTGTGGGTGCTGCCTTAATGTAGAGTGTTGGGGTGCAGATTTTTAGAGGTATTGGGACGATGCTGGACTTGTGGGTGCGGCCTTAATGTAGGGCATTGGGGCAAAGAAAAGATTAGTGGAGGTAGTGGAATGAGGACTTGTCACTCGAGGAAGAGGAGTGGAAGGAATGGTGATTGCCGTTAAGTAATTCTTCATTACTTCTTTCTTATGGGTCTGGCAAAAAAGGTTGTTGGACAGCACTATGAGAATTCTTTCTTTGCACTGCATGTTTCTGCGCACATTTACTTCCATGAAGCAGCTCACAGTGCTGTGCATTTAGGCTGTGTAATGTTTGCGCTCGGGCAAACTCCTTTGTGCAGACTTATTGCTTTTTAAAATGAAATTAAGCCCATAGACACTGGCTTAATACATAACACCTTTATTTTAACCTATGACTCAAAATGATCAAGATTGCTTGTGAAACGCCACAACCAATTTTTAAATAGCTTTGGAGCTCATGTTTGTTATGGCGTAACATACTTCTAATGCATATATACTGTGGAACAAGCATCTCATCATCGCATTTGTAATCACTCTGCCTACTCAAGTCTGCATCCAACCCCCTAAACTCACAACCACCACAAAAAGAAACTGGAAACACGTCAAAGAAAGCAACCTATTCGAACAACTGGAGTTAACCAAACCCACAACTACAGAATTAGAGCTAGCTGACCTAGACGGGAAAGCAGAGCTACTACACAAATGGATTGCAGATGCAATTGACAAGATCGCCCAAGAAAAATCATTCACCCCATCAAAATAAAGAGCAATGGCGAAATGGTTCACCCCACTATTAAGCACCATGAAAAAGGAAAACAAAAAATGGAACTGGAATGGAGGAAAAAATATAACCCAGACAAAAAACACTGTTCCAGAGACAAATCCGTGCATACAAGAAGGAAATTCAAAGGTCGAAGAGAATGCATTATGAATCACCAATGCCACCAACACACAAAAATAAATGTTTAACACCATTAAAGAGATGAGAAACTCACCAGGCTACGACAACACCCCAAACCCCTCAGAGAAACTATGCAACAACATGGCAGACCACTTAAAAAAAAAATAGACGACATCCGGCAAACCATACAAAACATACCAACCGACCACAGCATACTACCAAGCGAACCTATCACAAACTCATAAACTTTCCTGAAATATCAGCAGAGGCATTCGCAATGCTGGTAAAACACAGCAAAAAAGCTGGATCACCGATGGATCCCTGTCCCCCGGACATATACAAATCAATCCTTGCACAAGGAACACCAGCAGAATACTACAAAAACCTTCTGAACCTATCACTAGCAACAGTAATTGTACTGAGGACCTTCAAATCAGCATATATCAAACCACTTCTGAAAAACACAAGTGGCGAAGTAGAAGACCTCTCCAACTACAGGCCGATATCAAACATTCCCTACCCGGCAAAACTCCTGGAAACCTACATATATAAACTAACCCAAGTATACGTAGAAAAACACCACCTGCTAGACCAAGCTCAAGTCGGTTTCAGACCCGCAAGAGGAACGGAAAAAGCACTACTATCCATCTGGGATGACCTAAAAAGTAATGCAGACTCTAACACAACCTCAGTCCTCATTCTACTCGACATCTCCGCAGCTTTCAACACACTCATGACACCCTAACCAAACAACTAGAAGACATAGGCATAACAGACACAGCACTACTCTGTACTAAATCATTCCTAGCAGACAGTACAGAAACCATATGGATTAAACCCTTGAAATCCACTCCAAGAGTTAACGACTGCGGAGTGCCACAAGGATCCTCACTATCCCCACTCTACTTCAACATCTACCAGACTCCGGTTATCAGAATCTTCAAAAACTACAACATTACCTGCTACAACTACGCTGATGATAATCAAATCAGCTACAAAATCAAAGACACCCAAGCTGATCATTCAACCCTAATCGATTGTCTAAAAGAAGTCTTCAGCCGGATGACTGCCACCAACCTGAAAATCAACCCAGGAAAGACAGAACTCATCATTATATCCAAAGACCAAGAGAACAAAACGGCCATCCTATGGCCAACGGAAATGGGAACCGCACCATCAGCATCTAAGGTAGTAAAAAATCTGGGAGTCCTGCTGGACAACACCCTAACCTTAGAACCACAAGTAAATGCAACTGTCAAGAAATGCTTTTTCCTCTTCCACACAGCAAGAAGAATCCTACCTTTCCTCTCCTTCAAGCACAAAACACTCACTATCGTCGCCCTCATCATGACAAGAATCGACTATGCAAACAGCCTCTACCTCGGAATAGCAGAATACCTCCTGAAGAACCTACAACAGATCCAAAATGCAGCAGCCAGACTACTCCTTAAACTATCAAGAAGAGAACACATCACTCCGGCCCTAAAAACACTACACTGGCTCCAGTAAAACATTGCATCACCTTCAAAACAACGTGCATAACCCACAGGGCAATCAGTGGGCAAGGAGCAGATTTTCTACAAAAGAAAATAACAATCTACAAGCCAACAAGACTCCTCAGGTCAAGCAACGAAATCCACCTGGAACCAAAACCATACCAAAAGAAAAAACTTGGAGGCACCTCCTCCTACCACTTAGCCACAAAAACCTGGAACAACATCCCAAAAGAAATAAGAAACACCAAAAATCACCTGAAATTTAGGAAATTCCTAAAAACCAGGCCCTTCAACACCACTGACTGAAACTGAAAACTGAAACAGAAAGGAAAAGGGATGACTAAACTGGAGTGGACACGGACAACCCCCAGAACCGACTGTGGACAACTCCTTCTGTGGAGAAGCTACCATGGCACCTGGATGAGGGATGCCGGGTAGAGTGGAACACAGGCGACACACAGACAGATGAAGTCAACAACCCACCCTAACCCTACCCAACACCCGCACTCGCCCCTTAGTTGCCACCAGGTACCACAGTGTTGTGGAACTGTCGGGATATTGGCAATCACCACACTAGAAGAGCTGTGGACATTGGCAGGTGCACTAGCAGTATGAACGGGAAGGGAAGACAGGGAGGGCTGCGAGGGAGGTTCGGGGAAGGAGGGGGCAAGATGTGAAAGGGACCTTGAAGGCCGGACTGACCCAGATGTGGACAGAGGTGCAGGGGCGCTCCCGTACCCCACCTGGGAAATTACAGAAGCCCAGCGCCTCAATTCAGGATAAAGATGCCAACTAACCAATTGCACTAACAATTTCCCCCTCTGCATACACCTCTCAAACTCCAAACCAAACACAACCACAAACCTACAGCACAGCAAACTGCACAAACTTCACTACATTGCAACAACAAAACAAAAAACCACACACAGACCCGCACAACAGTACGCAACGACTACCGGCCACAAACACCCCAGACCCAGCCAACTGACCAACCGGGCTGAGGCCGACAACAGCACATCACTGCTCTCTTGCACTTTTCCAGCTTCATCCTACTAACCTCCCCTCCCCCCTCTTTCAGAGCCACCAGAGCGCTAGGGGACCACTCCGGTGGGGATAGTGCGTGGTACAAATGTCCTTTAACATTAACATTAACATTAACATTAATTAACATTAATGCATAAGACATTTATGCAATATTTTTTACTTTAGACTTCCTTTCTAATCATTTTTATGGTGGACAGACAGCACGGATCGTAAGTTACGATTCTGTCGCCCCCGTTCCATCTGCCATAGAAATTCTCCAGGATTTATGCCAGCATGATATTTTCATGCTGGCTTAAATCCTATGGATTTCTATGGAATCCACCTACTTTTTACACTACACAGCATTGTGATTCCGTAGGAATCCATTGTAAAGGCTGCCTGTCAGTCAGCATTTACTCATTTTGTACGGCAGTGTGCACAAAGGTGTTGTAAACATTAGACCTCCTAAAGTTATATATCCCTGAATGTTTCTAATAGTCTGTTGCATATTGAACAAGGTGCTACAATTTCCATAAATTAGAAGCAAAGGTTTATGTATGTGACCTGTTTAATTGTTTGTTTTATATGTAAATTGGTTTAGTGTAAGCTAAACATATTCTTAATCAGAAAACAAAATAGCGGGCTAGCATATAATCTTTCCATTAGCTTCTTTAAACAGTGTGAAGATAGATTTAGGGGGTAATTCATAGAATTTAGCGCATAAGTGGCGCACGCGGCTGGCGCACAGTGTGCGCATGCGAATCTCTTCGCCAGTCGCGTGCGCTAAAATCCATTTCCGCGCACAGCGTATTCATGGATTTCAGCTACCAAAACCAGCCGTGGCGCAGAGTGGCGCAGCAACCCTGCAGCAGCGCCAGGTATGCCCCCAAGAACGCCCCTCGCACAGGGAAAAGCCATCAAAATCCCCAATCCAGGGTAAAGGGCTGCGATAACCCTGGACCAGTATACAGGACCGCCACACAGCACACGGCAAGCGGCGAACGTGTGTTACTGGGGTTCGTGGGAAGTCTCACACGCGATTGGAGCAGGGTACGTGTATTTCGGGGGTGCGCGGGAAGTTTCACGCGCGATAGGCCCTGTGTGAGTGGGGTACGTGTATAACTGGGGTTCGCGGGAAGTCTCACACGCGATTGGAGCAGGGTACGTGTATTTCGGGGTTTTGCGGGAAGTTTCACACGCGATTGGCCCTGTGCGAGTGGGGTATGTGTATAACTGGGGTTTGCGGGAAGTCTCACATGCGATTGGATCAGGGTACATGTATTTCGGGGGTGCGGGGGAAGTTTCACACGCGATTGGCCCTGTGCGAGTGGGGTACGTCTATAACTGGGGTTCACGGGAAGTCTCACACGCGATTGGAGCAGGGTACGTGTATTTCGGGGTTTCACGGGAAGTTTCACACGTGATTGGCCCTGTGCGAGTGGGGTACGTGTATAACTGGGGTTCGTGGGAAGTCTCACACGCGATTGGAGCAGGATATGTGTATTTCGGGGTTCCGCAGGAAGTTTCACACGCGATTGGCCCTGTGCGAGTGGGGTACGTGTATTCCTGGGGTGCGCGGGAAGTTTCACACGCTATTTTGCTGTCAGAGCAGGGTACGTGAATTTCAGGGGTGCGCAGGGAGTCCTACACGGGAATTGGCCGTGTGGGTCCTCCCTGGTGTTCCCTCTACACCCTCCACAGCCCCTGCAGGCAGCCCACACCACAGGGGACTACCCTGCACCCCTGGTCATGTCCCGGAGGCAGCCCATCCACCATGTACATGCCCCCCAGCCAAGCCACATGTCAGCTTGCACTACTGATCACCAACTCATGTCCCCTTGTACCCCCACCCCCCATCAGTCAGGGTCACCTGCCAGCAGGCCCCCACTCATGTACCACTCATGTCCCCCAGCACCCCCATCCCCCAGCAGTCAGGGGCACCTGCCAGCAGGCCCCCCCTCATGTCCCACTCATGTCCCCCAGCACCCCCACCCCCAGCAGTAAGGGTCACCTGTGCAGCAGGCCCCCACTCATGTCCCACTCATGTCCCCCAGCACCACCACCCCAAGCAGTCAGGGGCACCTGCCAGCAGGCCCCCACTCATGTCCCACTCATGTCCCCCAGAAACCCCCACCCGCCAGCAGTTAGGGTCACCTGCCAGCAGGCCCCCACTCATGTCCCGCAACACCCCCACCCCCCAGCAGTCAGGGGCACCTACCAGCAGGCCCCCACTCATGACCCACTAATGTCCCCCAGCACCCCCACCCCCCAGCAGTCAGGGGCACCTGCCAGCAGGCCCCCACTCCTGTCCCCCAGCACCCCACCCCCAGCAGTCAGGTGCACCTGCCAGCAGGCCCCCACTCATGTCCCACTCATGTCCCCCAGCACCCCCACCCCCCTGCAGTCAGGGTCACCTGCCAGCAGGCCCCCACACATGTCCCCCAGCACCCCCACCCCCAGCAGTCAGGGGCACCTGCCAGCATGCCCCCACTCATGTCCCACTCATGTCCCCCATCACCCCCACCCCCCAGCAGTCAGGGGCACCTGCCAGCAGGCCCCCACTCATGTCCCCCAGCACCCCCACCCACCAGCAGTCAGGGGCACCTGCCAGCAGGCACACACTCATGTCCAACTCATGTCCCCCAGCACGCCCATCCCCCAGCAGTCAGGGGCACCTGCCAGCAGGCCCCCACTCATGTCCCACTCATGTCCCCCAGGACCCCCGCCCCTCAGCAGTCAGGTGCACCTGCCAGCAGGCCCCCACTCATGTCCCACTCATGTCCCCCAGCACCCCCACGCCCCAGCAGTCAGGGTCACCTGCCAGCAGGACCCCACTCATGTCCCCCTGCACCCCCATCCCCCAGCAGTCAGGGGCACCTGCCAACAGGCCTCCACTCATGTACCCCTGCCCCCACGTCATGACGATCCTCACTCATTGGCCTTATGGCCAGCCTCCCCAGCCCAAAGACCCAACCAAGTATTGCATCCACCCACATAGAAATGCCAATTACATGATACAACCCCAATGGCAAGTATGTAAATGAACACATGTCCGTCACACACACACAATGGGTGCAAGTGAATGTGAAAACCCATATCAGGACATGCATGAAACCAATGAGATAATACCACACATGGAAGTATGAAGAAAAACATGTATTAAACACAACATGAATGTAATGAAAATACAACACACAACAATGGGAATAAGAAAAGAAACGCTGCATGTCCGTAAAAGAATAAAAAACAAGAAATCATAATCCAAAGAAATCCAAAAGAAATGGTGTCCAAAGTCTCAGTCCAACAAAGTAAATCCAAGGGAAAAAAGAAAGTGAAATCCATTGCTCCATGGTGAAAAAAAAAAAAGAAAAAGATGAATCCACTGGTGAACTATGTACAAATCAACAATCCAGGGTCCATGAGCCCAACTAATGAAATGAAACCTACAAAAAAGACTACCTAATAAAAAAATATATACAAAAACCTGGTGCATTGTCCAAGCGCCCCAAGATAAACATAAACAGAAAGGAAACCTAACACTGTCTAACTATATACAATGGCGGCGGGCAAGTCTTGCGGCTCACTCTGTGGTGTCCCGGGCCAGGGCATCATCGAACTCCATTTCGATGTCCCGGAGGTGGGCCTCTGCCCTGGCCCCCAGGTCTCGCAGGGAGGCACTCATGGCCTGTTCCAACTCCCTGCGAGTTGCCTCGAGGCACTCTGCCCGCCTCAATGCCCGACGCATGGAGAACTCCGCCCTGACCATGGTGAGCCGCGCCTTTTCTGCCCGCCGCCGCTCCACATCTATCCGCTGGCCTAACCGCTGGCACACGGAAGACACTCCCATTCCTGGGTCCTCCTGCCCTCTGGCCGATGCCTGCCCCTCCGATGTTGATGGCCCCAAGCCATCATTGCTCCCACCTAGAGCCTGCTCCTGCTGCTGCTGTCTATGTGCCCTGTCTGATGGTGCCTGCACATCCTCCATCAGCTGGTCTCCAGTTGTGGTGTCCACTCCTGCTGGACCGCCGACTCCCGACTGTGGCAGGGATGTGAGCTCCACCAAGCTGGCTGTGTTGGTTGGGCCAGAGGGCCCTGGTGGAATCTGGGCCGAAAGACGGTGTGGAGAACGACTGGCGCATAGTCTCCACAGAGGAGGAGAGGTCCGCCAGAGTGCGTGACACATGTAGGAACCCACCGACCAGGGCCCCTCCCAGCAGTGCCAAGTCACAACGCTGCGCTTCGTGATGGCGTGCGTTCTCCACCCAGGAAGAACGCACGTCATCACGAATAACATGCGTGCGCAACGCGTCACCAACCAGGACGGAACCCATAAAGTCGTGGGAACCCTCGTCCGCAGGTAGTGGAGAGGCAGATGACATGGCACTCTCCCCTACCTGCGGACGGGCCTGGGACGGGGCATCGCTGCTGGTGCATGGTGGTGCAGTCACAGGGTCAAGGACAGCGACATGCACAGGCCCCTCCGCGGTGACCTGTGCTGCCTCATGACCCTGGCCCTGGACTGCACCACTTGCGCCAGTGGTACTACCCCCACCAGGCCCTATATGCGGCTCAGTAGCGGGCTCCTCCTCCTCTGTGGAGACCACCAACCTGGATGTCTCCGCACCGTCTTCTGCCATTGGAAGCCTATGTGGGGGCTCACCCGGCCCTTCCGCTACAGCCGTAGTGGCAGACGCGGCACCAGCCCCCTCGCTCCCGGATGATGGAACCTCCTGGGAGGGTGGCTGGGCCTTGCGTCGCCGCCTGGTGGAGGCATCCCTGCCGCTTGGCTCCACAGTGCCGTCGCCGCCCTCTTCTTCACTTGACGCTGCGTAGAGGGAGACATAGAACACAAGCATCAGGGTACAGTACAAAATTTCCCTACACAGGAAGCAAAAACACGAGTGGCACTGTCAAATGTCACTTCCATCCTGTCCCTCCACAACACATGGTTGAATGCACGCAACACACATGCAGAAACAGTCCCGCAGCCTGCAATCAACATCAGCATCCATGTAAAAGGGACTCTGTTAACCAAGATGTTGCCTTCAAACTCACATGCATCCATGGCGTTTCAAAGTCACACACACACTTCTCAGACACACACACAGATGTGCACCATACATGTTCATGACATCAGCACCCATCCCTCACCCCCCCTCCATGTCCAAGAACAGAGACTGCCATGCTTTCATGTGTGCATTCCGCATACAGCTCTCCATGTTGTTGTAACTCATGCACCACCCATGTGGTTCACACATTACTGGCCTCACATGCAGGACCATGATGTCCCTGCACACACACATCCATACATGGCCTATGTCACACATACAGGCAAGTATCAGACTACCAGCACACTGCAACATGCCCTGTCTCACACACCAATGCTTGGCCACTTACCGCTCAACTCCAGACGGGTCTGCCTCTGCAGGATCTGGGCGTGGAGCGCTGGGCCTACGCGTTCCAGGACCCTCATCTGGATGTTACTCATGCGTGCCCGGCCCCCCTCCACGAGGCGCTGGGCCTTTATGAGGGTCCTGGACCTGAAGTCCTCCCAGCGTTTCTTGACATGTTTGATGTCGCGGGTTGCCACCCCCTCCGTGTTGATGGCAACCACTATGTCATCCCAGATCCTCTGCCGTCCTTCCTTGTTGGCGCGTGATGTTCCGAAGAAGGCATCATAATGCCCCAGGACACGCTCCACCAGGACACCAACTTCCTTCTGACTGAAGCTGGTGGCCCTCTGCCTCTCTGGCTGGTGGTCGCCAGTGGTCTCGGATGGTTTGCCCCGAGGCAGGCGTGGGTGGGCAACTGGGTCCTGGGGCTGGGCTGTGGAGCGATGGTATCATAGTCGGGAGTCTTCTGTTCCAGCAGGGGTGGACACAGCAACTGGACCCCTGCAGATGGCAGATGTGCATGCACTAAATAGCAGGGCACGTGGGCAGCAGGCAGTCAGGCAGCAGCAGATGGCAGGTGGGAGCGTGCTCAGGGCTCTGGGTGGCAGGAAAATGGCCTTCAGGGCAGGAGCGTGGTCTTCCGTGTCTTTTCGCGTGGCCAGCTTGATACGGAGTGATTTGGCACATGAAAAAAGTGCACGCCAGCGTGTAATTCGAGGAAAGGCCTTTAGCGCATAAGCGCGTCAGCACACGTAGCGATTTCATTGGACCAAAGGCCCTTAGCGCATAAGCGTGTAAGTTACATTACGCGCGCGGGCGTTTCCCTCATAGCACGTGATGACAGAGCACACGTGGAAAAACTGCACGTCCGAGTGTCATCGCGTGTAATTGGAGGAAAGGGCCTGCATACATGCGTACGTGACGTGTACGTGTGGGCCAGTTTAAAAGCTATGTGTAGGACGCCATTTCATTGTATGTGCTTTTCGTGGAGAGAGAGTGGGTGAATTCTGTACTTCTTGTCGGTTCACACGCAATTACTTCACAGCGTTTCAAGTTCGTACTCCCTGTTACCTCTGACAGCTTTTTTCTGATTTTTTGTTGGGCCTGTTTCCTCAAACACCGTTCACTTCTTCTTTTGTCCTGTCTCCTCAGACAGCGTACAAATCTTCTTTTGGCGGGGGTGTTGCCAACGCGCACACAGGCGTATTTTTCACGTTCTTTTTCCAGGCAGATGGTGAGTCGCGCACGTATTTAACAACTGTGCTTGCCCCGTGTGTCACGTACCCCTTCAGAGGTCATTGTAGGCTGCGTGTATTACGCGTACGCTTATTTTTGTGTTTCTGGGTGCCACAGCGTAGTGCGGGTTCATTTTTTCACGCACGTGGTCTACGAGGGTTTGCGTGCACGTTATTCTTTGATTTTGGGCTGCCTGCGCATTGCCTGACCCGTCATCTTCCCCCAGGGGTCACAGACAGCCATGTTAGAGCACTATGGTACGAATTCCATCTAGTACCCTACCCCTTTGACCCCCAATTGCCCAGGACAATTGTTTACTGCAACTCCCATACGCACAACAAAATCAGTGCCATGGTTGGGAGGCGACCAAGCGGTAAGGGAGGCAAAGGTGGCCGACCTTCAAAAGGTGGCCGTGGTGGGCGCGGTAGGGGACGTGGCCGTCTTTGCAGGGTGCCCCTATTCCCCCATGTGTGGAAGACCAATCAGGGACACCCATGCCCCCCTCCCATGGTTGAGGGAAACGTGGCTGACACCATCCCAGCTCAACCCTTGTTGGACCAGCCCATTGTGGCACCTGACCTGGCACAGGATGACACCCAGGCTGACTTCCAGGTCAGCAAGTCTAGGCCACGTGTGGCGGTGCAAGTTGTTGTCACCAAGCCACGTGGATCTGGGGCAGCTATGTCATATGCTGCCCCAAGTAGGCAGGGTGGAGAGGCTGCAGGGGCAGCTGCAGCTCCATCCGCCCAGCTCTGACTCTCCCGGCCAGGACAGTGTCGGTCCAGGTCCATCAAACTGACGTTCCCCCTGCCAACATCACCCTGAAACCAATGCCTGCACCAAGACCTATGGTCATTGTGCATTTGCACACTCCCAGCACCCAGTCCACATGCGCTTCTGCCCCTACTGACCAGAGCAGGGTAAGCCACTCAGGCTCCGCTCCACCTTTGAAGAAGAGGAAGAAGGGTGCTCTGGCACAACAGGCTGAGACCCCAGACACGGCTGCACACTCCGGCACGTCAAGGAACCCTAGCTTTAATGACCCGGAACTTGATGCACTTGTGACCTATGTGTCGGCACAAAGCCGTAAAATGTTGGTGACTGCAGGGTACAAGACCACACCTGGTCAATGTAGGGCACACTGGCAGACCATCGCGGACCGCATTAGTGCCCTTGGATTTGTGAGGCGCACAGCTGATGATTGCTACAAGCGGTGGAATTACCTGAAATGCAGAGCAAAGAACAAGCTGGCCTCAAATCATGCCACTACTGTGGTGACTGGCGGTGGGTCTCCACAAGAGGACAAAAAACTCACTGAACATGAGTTTGTTGCTGGGACCTTCGTCACAGAGGAACAGATCCAAGGTGTGGGAGATCTACCTGATTACGAAGCATTGTCCGGTGAGCGGCCATGCGTGTGTGTGTAATCCATGTGTATGTTGTTTGGGTGACGGGTTCTGATTCAGTGCCAGGTGAGGGTGTGTACTCCTGAGTGTTATGGGTCACTCATTTGCTTCCTCCCATACATTCACGTGCCTTGTATTTGGGTATGACTGTATCCCTTCTGCCCACAGTTGTCAATTAGGCTTACATTAGTGCATTTTATCTTGAACTGTCATCTTGCAACTACATAATTCACATTTTGTAAGTGTTCATTCATGCTGATTGTTTCCACTCTCCCCTTTTTGCTAGACATTTTTCTGCACTATTGCGACATATGTACTATGTTTCGGTCATTGTTCACAGCCCAAACTGAGGCACTATTTTCACATGGTTATGTTAATGATTAGACCATTCAGGCCGATGGAGTCTTGGCCTGCAGAACATTTTCATAAGGGCCTGTTTGCATGTGGAAGATGACAGGTGTTTCCTGTGATGTCAAAGGGACCAACCATTGATCAGCCCACAATGACTGTGTTATTGGACACTGGATGTGTTTCAGCGTGTGGCACATGGATATTTTGCAACACTATTCAGCATCAATCTTCGCATCATGTCGATGTGACATGGATGTGTGACATTACTCATTCACTGACATATTGCTGTAGATTTTTAATTTACCGTGGCTATGCTACATGACATCTGTGTGGTGGCATGTGTCATGGATGTGTATTGGACATGCCAGTCACAGCCTGATGTGTGATGCCAGTGTTACCCAACATGCTGCAAATGTGTTGCATATCCATATTGATCTCCCCAGTGTCTGCCTTTTTGACTCCACTTCCAACTCTTTGACAGTGCATGCATGGCAGGGTTATAGTCATGTGGGACATGTGTCATTCATGTACTGGATCTCTGGCTTGTCACAGCCTATGTGTGTGCTATGGTTCTCATGCCTGTTTCCATTTGTTGTCTTTCATGTTTTTGCAGATGATGACGCACTTGGTGCTGTTGAGGTTGAGGAGATGGTGCAGACCCAGGAGGAATCTCAGGCACGACCGGGCACCAGTGGGGGACGTGGTGTGGTGGTGGGTGAAAACCCAATGTTACTGCAGACAATACTGTCCAGGGGTGCCTCTCGGTGCACCTTCCCAGACCTCTATTCAGGTGCTGAGTCGGATGATGAGACTTATGTGCAGTCGCAGGTGAGTGTTTCTGGCAGGGATTCTGTTCTGTCCAACCCACCTGGACCAGGGGTAGAACCCTCAATGGGGATGTCAGTGTTGGTAGGTCCGCCTTTGGTGGTTACGGATGCAGGATCACACTCCACAGCAACTGATCCTGTTCCTGGGCCAGCAGATCAGAGGGGGAATGCAGTCCTGCAGCCTCAGGCAGTGCCAGCAAAGCAAGGTGCAGATAGCCTTGCCCCAAACAGGTGTGGTGCCCGTCGCCGCGGTGGCCGTGCCCCACCAGGCAACACTGTATGGGAAAACTCCATGTACAGTATGGCAACCCAACAGGCAGCATCAGTAGAAATGATGGCTCAGGCAATGAGAGGGTGGCCACTTCCATTATCCCCCCTAAAAGGCAGATGGAGCAACAACAGCAGGCAACAGACTCCATTTGCCAATCACACAGGGAAGACATGTTGGTGTCCAAAAGGGACAGACGGGCGGCACTGGAGACTCTGCGCAAATCCATATCAATTGAGTCCCAGGGCCACAGGGAAGCCATGAGGGTAGAACTACATAACCTCAGGCAGACTCTGATTGCACTTGAGGCTTCCAGTAATTTAAGGGCAGAACAGCAGCTGGAGCAGCTCACACATTCGCTCTCAGCTGAGCTACATGCAACACGTGAGGAGATCCAGGCATCGCGCAAGGCCATGCGTGCAGAAATGCAGGCAACCCATGATGTTCTGCATGGGGATCTCCGCACTTTAATCCTCCAGAATCAGACCTTCCAGACCCGCATGCTTGCTGCCATGGAGGACCATACCAGGGCTTTGCGTGGGCTGCCTCCCATAGTGCCACCGCCTCCTAATGCAGCAGCAGAGGATGAGCAGAGCGACAGCAGTTCTCCCACAATGGCATAGCCGTGCAGGCCATGAGCCCATGGAGGTTTTTTTTTGCAACATCCACACAGGTGGGTGTTGGTGTGCACCCTGTCCTCGAACCTCCTGGGTGGCCTCCCCTAACCCCCTTGGCCCCCACATGGCCATTTTTGATTATTTTTTTTTTACAGTGTGTTGCCTTGTGTAGCTCCCGTGGGCATCCACTGTATTCCGGCTGGGCACATGCAGGCTTGTCCTGAGTGCAGGTTCCTTCCTCATGTCTTCACAAGGCCGTCTACTTTGCAGATGCAGCTCTTGTTGTATGCAGTACACTGAGACATATGCGTGGCAGCAACACTGTACAGTTGGAGGGGTCGATGTGGTGGCATATTCAGGTAGTAAGACTACGACTGCTTTAACTTAGTACTGTCATGTTTTTGCTATTTTTGATGTTGTGTTGCTGCTTTGTATTGTTGGTAAGTATTTGGTCATGGGTGTTGTTAGGTATACATTACTGGGAGCATATTGTGTGTGGGCATTTTCCATTGGGGACAGTGTACTTTGTGACACTGTGTCAGGTTTTGTGCATTTCTTTGCTTTCACATTGCATGACATGCCATGGTGTGTTGGGTGGCGGAGCTGGGGAGGGGTTGGGTGACATGGCACTGTTTTCATGTTGTATTTTGTAAGGGGGTAATGAATTTAACAGCATAGATGTATGTCTTTTGATGACACAGCATTGGTGGTGTTTGTGTAGGTAGGGGTGCACACAATGTAACACTTCCAGGTGACCAATCTCTGGCTGGTATGGTTGTGACAGTTGACTGTCCCTTATGTCATCATCATTGATTGTCAGCTGGTATGTACCAGGGCTGTGTGCACTCCACAGGGGTGTGATTTTAGGTGAAGTAATTAGCCACCAGCTGCGTACGGGCTGCCTCACCACGTGCCCTTTCCCCTCCCATGCGCAGCAGGCGTGCATGTGGTTGGGGTTGTGGGGGCACCTCCATGTCCACCGGCAGGCCCCAGCATGTTGCAACGTTGTGCAGGACACATGCTGCCACTATAATCCTGCACACTACTGGGTGAGCGTTTAGCAGCTGCCCACCAGAGTGGTCAAGGGAGCGAAAGCGTGACTTGAGCACTCCGAATGTGTGCTCCACTATGCCCCTGGTTGCAATATGGGCTGTGTTGTATCTTACCTCGGGTGGCATGGTGGGGTTCCGAATTGACGTCATCATGTGGGAGCTCAAAGGGTAGGCACTGTCCCCTGGGAAGGTGGTGATGGGTATCATTAGTGGGGTTGTGACATTACTCAGTATGTGACATGCATGCATGTGCAGTGGCATTTATACTCACCAAGCATCCATGTATCGCCATGTCGCCCAGCTTCTAGGTCCCGGTTTAGGGTTGACATTCTGTAAATTAAACTGTCGTGGGTGGACCACGGATAGTTGGCATATACTGAGGTGATGATTCCCTTGGCATCACATACTACCTGCACGTTGATGGAATGCCAGTGCTTGCGGTTTCTATAGATGTGCTCAGATGCCCTGGGGGGACGTAGAGCCACATGGGTGCAATCAATGGCACCTAGCACTTTGGGGAATTGTGCCACCCCGTAGAAATCCTGGATGGCAGCCTGCCTTTCTGCAGGTGTTCTGGGCAGGTATATGTGCCTGCGGATTGATGGGCGTGCAGTCATGATGGCCAACACCTGGTGTAGGTAGCGTGACTGCGTTACCTGTGACACCCCCCCACTATAGCACTTGTCCGCTGAAATGATCCAGTGGCCAAGAAGTGCAGTCCATTGAGGACCTTCTCCAGGGGGCTGAGTGCTTGGGAGCACAGGGTGGGTGATGTGAGGTCATCCTCCCACTCACTCACCAAGTCGAGTATTATATGAGGTGGAAACCTGTACCTCCCATACACCTGGTCATCAGGCATCCCAAAAAGGCTGGTTCTGGGTGTAAAAATTCTGGGCCTGACTATCCTCCTCCTCCTCCTGCGGTATCCCACGACCAGTGCTGCTAGGAATGTTATATTCATCCTTGCGTCTAAGCTTGTTTGTTGTTTGCGCGCACATTTATGCTGAGCGGGTCCACGTATGCCTGCTTCCTGCTGGCGTACGTGTTTCCGGATTAGCACGTCTTTTTTGGCGCACGTGTTAGCCCCGTTCGATTCCATGAATATGTGTTTTGAACGTGCATGTGGGCGTTCCACGCATTTGCCTCCTGTACTTCCCCCGTGCCACCCACATTTTCACGCGTTGTTCCCCATTCCACGAGTTACGCCCCCTGTTCCGCCTACTTTTGTTGTGTGCGCCGTGCTATGTGCTCTTTCGCTGTGCGCGTAGCGCACGCTGTTTGGAGACGTGTGCGCCAGCGTGCGCCATGCAGATTTTTAGTGCACATCAAGGGATTTACACGCGCACGGACTTCCATGAATCTCTGTGCACGCGTTTCGCTGCGATTTTCGCACTTGCGCTGTGATTTGCACGCTTTCGCACGCTTGTACCGAAAATTTCATCGCACATTAATTCCATGAATCGGCCTGTTAGAGTTTAACCAGATGGCTTGTTAAAAGGCTATGTTTATTGTATTGTTGTTTCCAATGGGAAAACCCAGTAAATCTAGGGGACAATTTGTATTATTCCTTCCTACCAACTGGGGAAATAAATTGATTCCTTATCAAAAAGGAAGCCTTATAATGAATCTCATTCAACACCCTTGCTTTTAACACTAAAGTGATAATCCTGAATTATTGAACCCTCAATACGATGGTACCACTTGTATCAAAAATATATCTTTATTATACACACTTAGTACCCTGCGAGGGGGGTGTGGCAGCCTCTCAACCAATACGGAAGCTCGGAAAGGGGGAATTACCAGCAGTAATCCCCCCTGCTCTGAGCCGCCTCACGGCTGGATGTCGCCATCTTCCCCTGCCGGGGAATGAGGTAAGTGTGCCAGTGCCCCATTCCCCCTCCTCCTCCACTGATCTCCCTTCCCCCTTCCCTTCTTTGTTGCTCCTGTTCGTAAGTGGATGTGCTGGAAATACTTCTGTCTCCAGCGCGTCCGCTCCCGATCTAAGACAGGTCACCATGGAAAGGAAGAAGGGACTGTATGTAGTCCCTTCTTACTTTGCATTGCGGCCAGTCTTTTGTTTACTTTTTTCCCTATTTTTTGAATGGCCATAATGGAAAGGGAAAATGGACTACATATAGTCTGTTCTCTCTTTCCATGGTAGCCATTATTTTTATTGTTTTCAATGGCCGCCATGGATAAGGAAAACGCACTACATTTTCCCTTCCCTAGCGGCCATTTTTAAAACTTTTGTTTTCTGTTCTGAAATCCTTGGGTACTAATAGCAATATGCCCCTTGCAGGGGGGCATCACCACTTTAGGTAATGCCCTGGACCTTTCTTATGTAAAATAGGGTGCCGGGGCATTACCTGAAGTGGTCCAAAAGAGCAGTAGGGTGCTGTGGCACACGCATAAAAGGAATGTACAATGAAGATTCTGTACAAAATAGGAGTTGTTGAAACACAAAGTATGCACAATTGGAATACACAGAGGCACTCTGTGTAAGAGAACAAGAGTCTGCAGTTAAGTTACCTTTGCAGCTAAGTTCATGTTTTAAGGATTGGTCTGAAAATCTTAAGTGGTTTTAAATGTCACTAGGTCCCTTAAAACCAGGAAAGGGGGATGGAATAAATTTGATTCAATCTGTCAATCTTCTTGGGGACTTCCCCGGATCAAGCTCGGCTTCTTGTCACTTTTCAGTGGGTCAAGTTGGCACCAAACAATTTATTTAGGTGCTTCCAAATGGATTGAGTTGGTGTGAACATGGCTGAGCCAGTTCAATGTGGTTCGGTGATGCAAGGGGATGTTGCAGCCTTGAGAACAGGCAAGTGGTGGATGAGTTGGCATCTCAAAATGGCTTGAAGTGGTTCAAAATGAATTAAGTGTCAAAGTGTCTTGCAGCAGCCCAATAATAACTTGAAAGCATTTGAATCAGCTCAAAAGTGGTTGGAGGTGGGAAACAGAGCCCAGTGCTGTTCATTTTTCTTCTGGATTGCTGTGGGACCCTGGCCAGAGTCTCAGGCAATAAGAGAAGTCCTTTGTCTGTCCTTACCACCCACAAAGGTTGTCAGAGAGCATATGCAGGGCTGTAACTTTCAAAAGGCAGGGTTCGGAGTACCAGATTCCAAGCTGCAGGCAGGCCTTGTCAAATAGTAAGTTACTTCAAACATTGATCTGAAATATTTGAGGTAAGGGTCTTTCTCCCTTCTTGGAAAATTTCACCTTCACATTAGTGAGGGTGAGGATTGTGCCCTAGTAAAGATCCAGTGAAACGTTCCTTTTCTTGAGTCCAAAGATTATTCCCTTAATGGGAGTGTTAGGTTCTCACCCCCTTATCAATTAATTTTGCCACAGGGGCTTTGTTCATTTTAATCCTTCTGTAATAGGACAATTCTAGCTGTTGTAACAAGAGTTTTGACCTTTCGGTTGTTAGTTCCCAGAATGCCATCTCTGCAGGAAGTGGACAGGGGGCACAGAAAGTGTGAATGGTCCTAGAAATGTAAAGATGGTTAAACGCCCTCTCTATTTGTAACTGCTCTCCTCAGCTAACCGTAATGTCCCCTCGCCTGTCTACCTTACATTAAAGATATTCTAGTAATGTGACTGGAATATCTTCTCTATTGTATTGCCAGGGTATCTTTTGACACACTGGTCCTTTCATTACCCTCTGTCTGCACATACTGCCCTCCTCTGAAGGTGTTAAGGAGAAAGAGAGCTTCTTGAGTTGACACGAACATGTTTCGGGTGAAACTCTGCCCCACACAGTAATACAAATAACTGTGAAAGTTGTATGAGTCACCAGAAAACAGTACAAAACATTATTGCATGATGTTTTATTTGCAATCTTAACTGTATATCCTCATAGACTTCACAAGTGGGCAGTAGCATTAGATCCCAAGTTATGGTGTGGCGGTAAATCCCCATTTATATTGGGTCCATTGGACCCAATGGGGCCTATTTTGGAGCAATTACCACAGTGCTAATAGCACTGCGGTAATAGTGCCGAAAATGGGCATAAAGTCAGCAGATTCACCTCCAGCTCTGAGCTGGGGGTAAATCTGCCGACTTTCTGCCCAATTCATAGTTGGGTGGAGTGGTAGTGCAGCAGTAATAGCGTTACTGTTGCATTTTTACCACTCTGCTGAACTTGTGATGAGGCCCATAGGCTCTATCCTATCACTATGGATCTTCAATATCTCACGCCTCTGGCTCACCTTATCTCCTCCTTCTCCCCCCAATTTCAATGTTATGCTGATGTCACACAGCTTTCCTTCAAACTTCCCTCTACTACCTCCTCATTCTTCTCTCTCATCCCCGATTGTCTGTCCGCCATCAAGGCATGATGTGCAGCTAATGACCTGTATCTCAATGCTAGTAAGATGGAGATCCTTCTTATTGGCACACCTGCGCCCTGCTTCTATCATACCCTATGCCTGCTCTACTTGGACCCTCTACCCTCACCATATTGTGAGGCCAAAAACCTTGGGGTCATCTTTGACTCCTCTCTCTCCTTCACACCTCACATCTTGCACTTTGCCAAGAAGGCCCACTTCCAGCTCCTCACCTTAAAGGCATTCTTCCTTTCCTCAGCTTTCCCCAGATGCTCAATGTCTCCAGGGCTCTGGTCCTATCTAGACTGCACTACAGCAACTGAATCTTCCTCAATCTCACCCCTTTCCTCTGTACGCCCCCTTCAGCTATTCCAGAACAGGGTTGCAAGATTTATGCCTGCCTCAAGCCCAGGGACTGTATCTTTCGAGCCCTTAAATTTCTCAACTGGCTCCCCGTGGCTGCAACGATCAAATTCAAGACCCTCTGCATCATACACAAGGCTTTTTGGGGCCTGGGACCATGCTATCTCCGACTTTCTATCTGCAAATACATCCCTGCTATAGCCCTCTACTCCTCTAACTCCTTCTCTCTACTTGTTGAACGCTTATCCAAACAGAGAGTGGGGGCCAGATCTCTTTCTTTGGCTGGCGCCTCTCTTTGGGACAGCCTCCTTACCCCTCTCAGACTTGAGCCGGACCTCCTTAAGTTCCTTAAATGTCCTAAACTAAACTTCTGAGAGTGTTGGGGGCTGGGGTTCCAGTGAGCTCTGACAGGTTGCAAATCTTTTGACAGGGGAAAAGTCTTGGGGTGTTGGACAAAGCAGGGAGATATATTGAACACAACCAGGTGCGGTGCAAAGAGAGTCAAGAGAATGTTGCTGGTTACTTTTGGAAACCACCCATGTTCCTGGCAATCTGATTGACAAGGGACTCCCTCACCTGTGCACTCATTTCTAAACTCTTTCATTTCATTATGGTTTTGAATAAAGTCAGTGAAATAATATTTTTTTTATAGCCTTAGTTGTATGTAAATGGAATTCAAATTTGGAAAATAACTATTTTAATATGACTTGGCTTAAAATGAAGCATGAACAAATGCAGATTTGAGAGAAAAGGAATACACATAGAGGAGTAGAAAAAGTTCAGACAGTACTCTGCGCTTGTCATTGATTGATGTTTAAGCATATTTTGTTAGGAAATTGGACCAGATGTCGTTACATTTTTTTAAGAAGTTGCTCCCCATAACGGCTCCTTTCTCTGGTTTAGCTACATATATCATGTTCTCTAGCAAAACCTCTATGATATTCCTACTCGACAACAATCATATCCATCAAGCTTGCTTCATTCACATTTCAATCAGACCCAGAATTCAGTCATCTAAATTTAGGACCAAACGACAGTGAGGACAAATAACTTTACAGTGGCGTTAATATTATAGTGGCAATAAATATGGTGGTGGCAAATATTGGGTAGAAACAATATTATTGAGCGAACACGGCAGGTGTGGGGTCACAGATTAGAAAACAAAGGGGTAAAGTGGGTTGGAGAAGAATGTTTTTTGGTCGACTCCACCTGAAAAAGGAGCAGAATAGAAGAAATAAAAAGGGGAAACAATATATGAGCCTCAAAAAATAATGGCACGATATTTAGAGGCACAGACAGGGACGTCATTTGGGGGTCGCTGGGTTCGCAGTTACGACCCTTGAGGTCTCCCTTGCTATCTGTGAGGTCTGCCTTGCTACCCCTTAAAAATCAAAATAAAAAAATAAACGTTTCAAAAAAATATATAAATGTAAGCTCTTCGGTGTTGCCAGCGCTGCAGCTCTTTATTTTTGGAGTGACTGGCTTTCTTGTTCAGTCCTCTTAAAAAAAACAGGTGGGTTCCACAAGTGTAACACTGAGCAGTGACCCGAAATAAAAAAGAATAGGAATAACAAATAATTTGTCTTTCTGGAATTCTATACAATAATTGGTAGACTCATTAAAGGTTTATTTCAGGTACGCTACAGCTGCGAGTCACTGATTTAGCCTGTTCTTAAACATCTCAACTCAGACTTTCATGCTTCCGAGGTTGATAAATGAGTACCAACACAGGTTGGGTGATATTGCATGTATATTTGTTCTATATAAAGTGCTTATGCGTAAGTGCTTTATAATAATACATCATTATCATTTGGCCTTGGAAGTCCCCTTGCATTCACAGTAATTTGGTAATATGGGCCTATACACACTGATATTAACGATACATATGGTGAGCCATTCTTGTATGAAACTTATAGCAAATTATAGTGATATCGTAACCATATTTTTCATAGTGTACTTAGGAACAATGCTATGTGCACACCTTAGCAAGTACCTACAAGTACCGGTTAGCCCCGAGACTCTCTGCTGCTACAAATAAGGATTACCTGATTCCAATGGGGATTATTACGCTGTGAACTATCTGCTGCAGCTCACGTTGAACAACACGCCCCTTTTGAGGCAGAAGTATTTATTGTGAGCACGAGCACACCTTAGCAAGTACCTACAAGTACCGCTTAGCCGCAAGACTCTCTGCTGCTGCAAAAAAGGATTACCTGATTCCAGTGGGGATTATTATGCTGTGAACTACTACTATCAGAAGGTGAACTTGGACACATTAGTGGACTATATTTACATCAAATATATTAATGAACATTATATACATACAGCCTATTTTGTTGTTTTAGGCACTGCAGCAGCTCACGTTGAACAACATGCCCCTTTTGAGGCAGAACTATTTATTGTGAGCGCGCGTGCACCGGCACGCACCTTAGCAAGTACCTACAAGTACCACCTAGCCGCTTCGCTGTGGCGATGCTATGACCCTGTGGGAATATTCTGGTTGAAACAACGGTTGCAGAAATAGTAGGCATAAAATAAGTGAAAGCATACTGCTTAATCGTTGGTAAAGTTAAGTGTGATTTTGTTAAGCTAAATTTGTGCTATTTGGTGTAAGCACTTCGGTTTGTGCCAAGAGGCATGTCATATCGTTCATATTCTTTAAAAAAAAATACGCCTAATGACTTAGGTCCGCCGACATGCACACCGGCATGCACACCTGATAAGATCACTGAAAAAACAAAGCGAACTTCTTGTACGTCCCGGAAAGTAATCACGCTGACACCAGTCATACGGACTCCAACGGTGAATTAGGATATTCAGACTTTTTGTGCTAAAAAAAGGGAGGTTACCACAGACACTCAAACTATAGACTCTGTGATACCCCCTCAATCTTGTAACAATAAGGGACATGGAGAAAGTATGAGCACCTCAAATGTTGACAAGGGGGTGCACCCACTGGAGTTTCTGACCAAACAATCCTAACCATACCTCAGACACCTATTAAAGGCTTCTGCAACAAAGGGAATGTATCTGTAGTAGAAGAAGAGTCAGAAAGGGGTGTACCATCCACTGATATTTCATTGCATGCCAGTAGTGGAGAATTAGATATCTCCAAGTGTACAGATGTGACTGATTACAATGCACCATGCTCAATGGATACAACCAGACAATCTATAGCTAATTCTTACATACAACCGATGCCTCAATGCTGTTTACCAATTAGTAACTTTGGCAATCCATCAGAAAATCTTGCCCTTATTGAAATCACGCTTGGGGCTGTTAATACAACTATAGCAAGTCTCTTCAAGTTATTTGAAGGACTGGATATGAAAATTACCCAGCAATCCACAGAGATTCAACAAATTTCTGAATGGATTGAAAGGTTAACCCATGATTTAGCGAACTCAGAAGTCAACAAGAATGACTTGGAGAGACTTGCCAGTATTGAGCGCCGTCTGGATAATATAGACACAAGTACAGCATGCCCAATGACATTGGTTTTACCATTGTTTACAAAGGTAATACGGCCAATAGAGTGTGGCGAGGTGGAAATATTGAAGTTAAACGATTCCTAGGTTAGCGTGGATTCAAACTCTGATAATGTACGCTCTGTGGCATGTCCATGGATTTCAGATATGTTGATATCTCCCGTAGAAGTATATGACACGTACAGTCAGTATACGCCAGAAATGCAGAGGAAAGTGATACAGGTTATGGTAGAATACCTACAGGGTGAATGTATAAAAAGAAAGATTTGTTGTCCCGCAGAATTATTGAATATCTACAAGAGAGCCTTTTCGTCTGACACTCCTTCAGCTGCTTTAGCACTCGATTTAGCTCTGTTGCTCAGTAAGCGTTCAGAGTTTCCTATCTCTCAGTTGCCTATGAGAGAGGTTCCTCCAACATTTGTCCCAAAGGTTGAGGTTCCAGCTAATGCCGCAGCAGGTACTGCTGCTTACGACATTCCTGCACATTATGTATCACAGTTTGTTCACGTCCCGTTCTCGAGACAGGAAGTGAACACTATTAGACAATCCATCCCAGATATTAGAAAGAATCCAACAGGGTTCTATAAAGAAATAGAATCTGTCTTGCAGTCGTCAGTATTCACTTTGAGTGATATAGATTTGTTATTTCTTGTGCTCCTACTCATTGATTTGTGGAAACAGATCAGGACAGTAGATGATGCAGCGGGGTTAGGGGACACATGGGATAATATGGTGAGACAATATAGCGATAGACCAGCTGGCGAGAGACCGACTGACTTTGCCTGATAGAATAGTGACAAAATTGAAAGCCTTAATTCCTGAGAGAAGGATTGTCTGGGACAAACTTACTGCTTGTGTCCAAGGATAGTCTGAGGGTGCCACCAAATTCTTTAGTCGGTTTGAACAAGTGTTTTTGGATTTCAGTGGACAGGATTTGAGCACAGAGTCTGGAAAACGACTATTTGAAGACACATTTGTGCGTGGATTGTTACCTGACATCCAGTCACAAATTATGACTTCTGAGAGCACTTGGCAAGCTAAGTCTCAGTCTGAAGTATTGCATATGGCTCAGTATTATGAAAACCGAGTCAATAATGAAAAAGAGAGGATCCAAAAGAGAAAGGGAGACCTGAAAACTAAGGTTTTGTTGCAACAGATCATTAGAGGTCCTAGAGGGGGTAGTACACAGTTCAGGGGACAGTATGTTCCACAGGGTACTGCGCGGTTGGGTCCTGTACACGTGAACCACTGTGCTTATTGCAGACAAGAGGGTCATTGATGAGCACAATGCCCGATCCTCCAGCAGAGGTTGAATAACACATTTGGTACTATGGTTAGATGATCCAGAGGTCGCCCTGGGGCTGGGGGTCCTGGTAGAAGTCAGTTTTCTCAGAATTCACAGCCTTTTTCACAAGAAAATCAGTCACCGAGTGTGGATGATAGAATTTTTTTTGATCATCCTTCTACTGCATATCTCTCCTTAGATCTTCCCTTTGATGATATATTGTTTCGCTAGGATTGCCCGAAACAGGGTTTGGAACCAAAAACTATTCCCGTTAATCAGAAAGGTCCCTACGTTGAAATGATAGTGGGAAATAGGAAACATCTATTCTTGATAGATACAGGAGCGCAGAAGTGTTCCATTGACCATTCACGGGTTCCAAACATTCTACTGTCAGGGCAAACCAATGTTTCTGTAGGGTTTTCTGGTACACCAGTGGTTAGTCCGGTTTCTTCTCCGGTACCGATTACACTGGGTCCTTTCACGGATCACTGTCCATTTCTTTTGACAATGAACTGGGGGGAGAATTTGTTGGGGTTCAATCTGTTGAAGGAATTAAATGTGGTAATTCATTGTTCTTCGAATGGAGTGCGTTTCACCATTTCACCACCGCAACTTTCTGCCTCACAGTTCCTGACTAGACCTTTGCCGCCGAAATTTAGTGATGTTCTGGAGTGTTTATGGGTGATTGATGACAATGATGTCGGTGTTTTACAAATTGAGCCTGTTAAATTCATTTTGAAAAATGGAGTAAAGTTTCAACGTATTCCTCAGTATAAGATCTCGGTTGATGGTGAGCAGGTTTTGAAGGGTATAGTTTTCGATTTTGTACACAGTGGGGTAACTGAAGAAATTGCAGGTAGTTTGTGCAATTGTCCGATGTGTATAAGAAAGGAGATAATGCAATTCCTTTTCGTTTTATCATTGATTTACGTGCTTCCAATAAGCTTGTTGCTCCACAATTTCCTATTGTGCCTGATGTAACGACGATATTAACTATGATTGCAGCTTCTGCTATTCAGTTTAGTGTCGTAGATCTTAAGAATGCTTTCTTTAGTATTCCTATACACAAGGATAGCAGATACCTGTTCGCGTTCACCTTAGGGGGACGCTCGTTTACATTCACCCGTGCGCCACAAGGATACACGGAAAGTCTGAGCATCTAGAGTAGGGCTTTGAAAGAGCAGCTTGACACACTCGAGTTGCCTACCACTTGTACATTGCTTCAATACGTAGATGATTTTCTTTTAGCTGCTGATTCAGAAACTTCCTTAAGGAGGGCACTGTGTTGTTGCTTATTCACCTAGCAAAGCATGGACATAAAGCTTCACTGAAAAAGTTTCAATCTTGTCTACAGGAGGTCACCAATTTTGGCTATCTCCTGTCAAAGGAGGGAAGAAGGTTGACGCCTGAACGGATTAAAATCATTTCTAGCATGTCTGTCTCAAATGCACAGAAGGAAGTCAGAGTCTTGATAGGAATGGCTTCTTACTGTAGGCAGTGGATCCCAAACTTCTCACTAGTGATTACACCAATGTTGGCTTTGACAAAGAAGGGCATTTCTTTGCCATTGCCATGGAACTTGGAACACCAGAAAGTGTGTTACGCTCACCTGGCTCCCACAGGGGCATCGATCGGACCCGGACAGCAGCGACCTCCTCCAACGTGAAGCGTAGTGCAGAGATGACAGATTGGACTGGACCGCCTAATCTCATCTGCTTGACCCGTAGAAATATTCTCCTGCAAGTGTAGAAAGGGATTCAGCCACCCGTGGATGTTAGTAATGGCACCCCACTGTTCTCCCCACTAATCACCAACGATATTCACTTCCTGTAAGCTCACCTTATGTTTGTAAATGATGAGCTCTCCATCCTGTGTGGAATGCAAGGGCGCGTAGATACCAGTTACTTCACTGGTTTGAGGGCTTTGGAAGAGTTCCGGATGAATATTGACTCTGCGGTTCCAGGCGAGAACCCGTAAGTATAAAGTTAAAAGAGTTCCATATGAGCTCTCTCGGCTCACCTTATGTTTCTTTTGTCCCCTAGATGGTGGAATTCGGCAGAGAAAATGATGGAGGCTGCGCCGGATTGAAAAATACTGTGAGGACTGGTGAGTATGGCGCGGCGCTGCAGCTGGCAATGCAACGCGTGTAGAATAATGTCCTTTTCAAGTTCGAAGACGTGATGGATCCGGAATTCAGGTAAGGATTGAAATAATATCTGTTTTCTAACCTTTCCTTCTTCTTTCTTCTATTGCTAGGAGCTCTGGATTCGAGACGGGCGTGGCTGAAGACTGGATGCTGACTGCAGGCACGGTGCGCATTACGCATGTGCTGCTGTTCGGCCGTGGTTTAAATAGCCTCCAAAGTAGTTCCAGGTAAAAAGTCCCTAGAACCACACCCGAGTAAAAAATAGTCCCTGTAGAAAAATAGTCCCTTCCAGGCCTCACGTGGGCTTGGATTCATTTGCAGCATGGTCTGCATGAGGTAAGTAAAGTCTATGAGCCTGGCGCCTATGGCACCAGGACTGATTTCTATTATGAGCCTGGCGCCTAAGGTGCCAGGACTGAACCCAGACAGCCCCCAGCCGGGGCTGCTGGGGTTTTATTAAATACCTGGATGCCTGCTCCCGGGGCTGATGGGCTTGATCTGGATGCCCGGGGGTAGGCATCATGACAGCACTCCCCCCCAAGGCCCCTCCTAAAGTTGCTCTTCCCCTTGGTCCTCGTTTGTCTGGGAAGTTCTGATGGAATTTCTTCACCAACCGAGGTGCATGAACGTGGTCACTAGGTTCCCATGATCTTTCTTGTGGTCCGTAACCCTTCCAGTCGATTAAATAAAAAAGTCTTGATTTAACCATCTTAGAGTCCAGGATATTCTTTACCTCGAATTCAGGTTCTCCATCTATTAGGATGGGGTCAGGTGGTTTGGTTAATCTTGTCCCAGGTTGAACTGGTTGTAGAAGTGAAACATGAAAGACAGGATGAATCCGCAAATTAGAGGGTAATTCCAATTTGACGGCCACCGGGTTGATAATGGCCTTAATGGTGTAAGGTCCCAAATATCTAGGATTGAAAGTTCGAGTTCCCTTTAGAGGTATGTGTTTTCTAGCTAGCCAAAATTGATCTCCAATCTGGTATTGTGGAGTTTCACTTCTATGTCGATCAGCATTGTTCTTGTATTTCTCCTTTGCATGTTTCAAGTGTTCTATTGCTTCCTTAAAAACTTGTGTAATAGTAGAGTGCAGATGAGTCACTGCAGGCATTTCTAAGTGTTGAGGCGAATAGAGTTCTGAGGTTCGAGGATGATGTCCATATATGGTATAAAAGGGGCTTTGTCCGGTTCCTGAATGTACAGAGTTATTGTATGCGTATTCGGAAATCCATAAAATATCTTTCCAATTGCTTTCGGTTTGGTGTAGCATACAACGTAGGTCGTGTTCAAGAGTCTGGTTGGTCCTCTCCGTCTGACCATCAGTTTGGGGGTGGTGACTGGTTGATAGCCTTACGTCGATTTGCACCAATTGACAGCATTTCTTCCAAAATTGCGAAATGAATTGACTACCTCGGTCAGAGACCAATACCGAAGGAAATCCATGGATTCAAACAATGTTTTCGGTAGATCTGTAATGAAGTCTAAAGACAAGGGGCCTCATTACAACCCTGGCATTAAGAGGTTAACGGCGCCGTAAAAGGCTGCGGCGCCGTTAAACCCTTAACACCAGATTCACACTTTAACGCCTGCTTTTTGCAGGCGTTAAAGTCCAAGGCGCTAAGCGAGCTTGGTGCTAATTACTGTACCGTAATTTACGGTGCCGTAATTAGCACCTTCCCCATTCCCATTGAGCACTATGGGCCAAAAATGGGAATAGGGAAGGGGCCATGGTGAATGGGGATTTACCTCCCCGCCAACCTTGGAATGGGGCGGTAAATCCGCCATCCACCATGGCGGAATCCGGCATGGACCATGGTGCTAATAGCACCATGGTCCAACGCCAGGGTTGTAATGAGGCCCAAGGTGTGCCATGGTGTAGGTGGAATATCCAAAGGTTGTAAAAGGCCAGCTGGTTTTTTCTTCTGACTTTTGTTTTGGGCGCAGATACCACAAGACATCACAAATGACTTTACGTCCTTTCGCAGAGTGGGCCACCAGAATTGTCTTTTAATTTTAGCTTCAGTTTTTGTGATACCTGAGTGTCCTTCCATAAGGGCGTCATGATAATTGGAGATGACTAGTTCTTGTAGTTCCTTGTGTGGTAGAAATAGACGTCCTTGATAGTAAGGCAGGTCATTGATGAATGAATAATCTTGGCCTTTCTTTACCCAGTCCTGCAGGGCTTCTGGATCGAAAAGTTGTTGGATTTTTAAATGAATGTCTTCTAGAGTCTGTAGAGTAGTTATGCCAAGAATTCTTTGTTCTGAAATTATAGGCACCGGTTCCGGGTTCGAATATACTTCTCACATCCCTATTTGGGATAGGGCATCTGCCTTGCCGTTTTTACAACCTGGTCGATAAGTGATCACGAAATCGAATTCGGCAAAGAATAATGCCCACCGAAGTTGACGCGATGATTGGGCCTTGGCTGTTTTCAAATACTGCAGATTCCTGGTATCTGTGATTACAGTGATGGTATGCCTGGCACCGAAAAGATAATGCCGCCAAGCCTTGAAGGCGGACTTGATGGCTAATAACTCCTTATCAGTAACCGCATAGTTTAATTCGGGTGCTGAGAACTTTCTTGACCAGAATGCTACTGGATGAAGTTGACCGGTATCGGGATCCTTCTGGGACAGGACAGCTCCCATGGCTAAACTGGATGCATCGGTTTCAACTATGTATGGAAGCTCAGGGCATGGATGCTTTAAGACAGGTGCAGACGTGAATTTCGATTTTAGCTCTTGGAAGGCTCTTTCGGCCTCTTCAGTTCACAAAAAATTTTTGTTTTTTCGCAAAAGTGCTGTGATGGGGTGTACAATATGTGAGAATTCAGGAATAAATCTGCGATAGAAATTAGAAAATCCAAGCATGCTTTGTACCCCTTTAACAGAACTGGGTGATGGCCACTTGAGGATTGCGTCCACCTTTCGAGAGTCCATTCGAACTCCTTTTGGAGTCAGGATAAATCCCAGGAATTCAACTTCTGTAGAATGAAAAACACATTTCTCTAATTTTGCGTATAATTTGTGCTGGCGTAGTTTCTCTAGGACTGCATGAACGTGCTTCACGTGGTCTGATTCTGAGGAGGAGTACACTAGAATATCGTCTATGTATACGTCAACACAGACATCAATGAGTTCACGAAGGACATCGTTCATAAAATACTGGAAGGCTGCTGATGCATTGCACAACCCGAAGGGCATCACCTGGTATTCGAATAACCCGTACTTGGTGCGAAAGCATGTGCTGCTGTTCGGGCGTGGTTTAAATAGCCTCCAAAGTAGTTCCAGGTAAGAAGTCCCTAGAACCACACCCGAGTAAAAAATAGTCTCTGTAGAAAAATAGTCCCTTCCAGGCCTCACGTTGGCTTGGATTCATTTGCAGCATGGTCTGCATGAGGTAAGTAAAGTCTATGAGCCTGGCGCCTATGGCGCCAGGACTGATTTCTATTATGAGCCTGGCGCCTAAGGCGCCAGGACTGAACCTAGACAGCCCTTAGCCCGGGCTGCTGGGGTTTTATTAAATACCTGGATGCCTGCTCCCGGGGCTGATGGGCTTGATCCGGATGCCCAGGGGTAGGCATCATGACAAGTGTTTAATCTGCTGAAGACTGCACTGTGTTCCGCATCAGTTTTGGGCACACCAAATTATGAAAAGGCCTTCGAGTTGTATGTGCATGAACGTGATGGATGTGTTTTGGCTGTATTAACGCAGGAACATGGAGGGAAGAATAGGCCGTGCGGTTACTTTTCTTCTGCCCTTGATCCTGTCAAATGCGTTTTGCCAAGATGTTTGAGAGCTGTCGCTGCTGCTGCTGCGTCTGTAAAACAGAGCGAGGGTATGGTCCTAGGCCATGCTTTAACCTTGTTGGTACCTCACTCTGTAGATGTTCTATTAAATAGAACGCAAACACAACACCTCACCTCCGCACGATTAACGAGATATGAATTGATCTTGTTTGCACCGCATGTAAAAATAAAGAGGTGTTGTGTATTGAATCCAGCTGAACTATTACCTTTCCCGCAAGGTACTGCTTGCAGTGATGAAATGTCACATGACTGCCTTTATACCACAGAACAAGAGACAAAAGGCAGGTTTGACCTGAATGATACACCTTTGAATGACCCACAAGGGGAGCTGTTTTGCGATGGCTCTTTCTTCAAACTTCCAGATGGTACATCCACGGCTGCTTATGCCATCACCACACTAAGCACGATTGTGGAAACCAAAAGAATGTTGCATACTTCTGCGCAGGCCGTTGAGATTATTGTATTGACTCGAGCTTGTGAACTTTCCGAAGGGCTTAGAGTAAACATATATACTGATAGTCAGTATGCTTTTGGAGTAGTTCACAACTTCGGCAGACTTTGGGCAGAACGAGGTTTCTTGACCTCACATGGAACGAAGATTCAATATGGCTCCTTAATAGTGCGGTTACTTTCAGCGCTTGAACTTCCCACTCAGCAATTATGAAATGCGCAGCGCATCAGAGAATCATAAATGATGTAGGAAAAGGGAACGCTTTCGCTGACCAGATAGCAAAACAAACTGCTAGTGATTTCTATACAGATATGTACACTACAAGGGAAGCCACAAATGTTTGTACCATAGATGAAGGTATTGAATCTGTAAAGAATATGCAAGCTGATGCCACTCTAGAAGAAACTAAGCAATGGGCTGAGGGTTTGTCGAGGTTGGATGATGATGGGTGTTGGGTGGACAAGTTAGAGGGAAAATGGATGCTGGCAGATGCGTACATTACTATGATGGTCGCAATGGCACATGGGCCCACCCAAATCTGTGCCAGGAAGGTTTGCAAAATGTTTGAAAAAGTCTCGGTGAACGATAACATCTCGAAGACAGCTGAGAGTTGCATGATCTGTCTAAAGCACAATATGAGGAAGGGCACATCGACACCAAGGGGTAGTTTTGGTCCACCTTCTGTCCCCTTTGAAGTGATCGACTTTGACTTTATTTAAATGGAGCGTTGTAATAATTTTAAATTCGTTTTGGTTGTTATTTGTGCCTTTAGTAAATGGGTTGAAGCCTTTCCTGTAAAAGATGCCACAGCAATGACAACGGCGAAAACCATGCTTAAGGAATATTTTCCTAGGTTTGGTTTGCTAAGGGTCATCTGGTCGGACAATGGTCCACATTTTATCGCTGCTGCAATTCTGCAGATATGCGCTGGATTGCAGATCGATAAACGGTTGCATTCGGCTACACATGCTCAGAGTGCTGGATTGGTAGAGAGACACAATGGATGGAATTTTGAAGAACAAGATTGCTAAGACGTGTGCCGGCACCAAATTGAAATGGCTGGACGCCTTACCGATAGTGTTACTGTCAATGAGCACCACCCCACAGACTAAGACTGGGCTCTCCCCATATGAAGTAGTCATGGGTAGGCCAGCTAACATTTGGAACCTCCCAAGTCCCTGGGCCCTGAGGGACATTGAGCATGTACTTCTTTCCGATTACTGTGACCGGTTAACTAAAAATCTGTTTTGATTTACCAACAGGTGCGAGAAGCCCTTCCAGCAAAATACGAAGGGCCAGGTCATAGTATCTGACCTGGGGAGTGGGTGCACGTCAAAGCATTCGAACGAGCATCCTGTCTCGCACCGGGGTGGAGAGGACCGCACCAGGTTCTCCTGGCCACACAGACGGCGATTCGGGATGATGGCAAGAGGCACTGGATACACGCGTTGCATGTCAAGAGGATACCCTTCCCTTTGCCACACAATAAAGAAGATACGGAGAAACCTACCTGCTCTACTCCCAACTATCACTCAGCATTGAGTAGTACTGAGAGTGCTTCGGAGACACTCCCTGAGCCCTCAGGGCCTGGGAAACAGTTGCTTTATCTCCACACTCTCCCACAGATCCTTTTGTATCTCCATCTGATTCTGTTGCAAATTCATCACTTCCATCAGGAAGCAACGACACGTTGTTCGCAGATCACACTGTACCAGGAGTCACAAGGTACAAACTGCGTCCACGGAGCTAGACTTACTGGACGGTTCGGCTGTGCCAACAGGAAAATCATCATAGGGCTTGTCCTTTGCCCTATCTTTTGCATAAAAAGGAAAGTTGTTGGTTGGGGATAGGGAAAGACTAAGAAAATGTGTGATCTGGAGATCTCCAGCACATGAACTACAGCGCTTTTCGTTTCAAAGGAACAATGCCTGATATCGCCTCTACACGTACGGAACAAATAAGTGACTGTGTGGCCAGTAAAGGCAGGGGACAATCGAATACATGGTCTTTTAAAATGTATTGCTTTCTTATAATCATGTTAACCGGTTTCACAATAGTAATTGCTTTAGGATTTTGGTACATGGAAGAAATTTGCCCGCTCGAAACTTTTTTGCCTACTGAAAATGTACCTACTGTATCTACACCTTTCGTGTGTCTGCACACTCTATCTTCTAGAGACTCTCAACACAGACAGAGTTACCACAATAACCATTAATGCTTATAATGAATGCAACACACGCCATTTTGAACAGGTCTAATTGTTGGGTCTTCTCTCATTTACCGCAACATGGAGACAAAGGGTTGGGCTGGTATATTCATCCTTTGCCTCTGACTACTGCATGTTATGCTACTCTAAGGGCACTATTCTGTGGCCGATGGAATGATAGCATCTTGGGGAACTTTGATAGAACGAATTTGATCGAGTTTGAGAGATGAGTTCTAATATCCCTGGGAGGTTCACTTTTCGCAAATAGAAGCAAGCTCAATGTTGCTTCCATTAGGCCTACTGATAAACTGTCTCAACATTTTTAATCTCTGATCTCCTTCAAGATGGCTCCTATAGGCAATAGGGATGCCACGCCACCTTCCTATACTGTTAACCACAGCCCGACTCAGTTTCTTTCTGCATACAGATGAATGGTACTCAGTCAATGGGTGATTTCAAGGGTTGCACCAATGTTGCGAACTTGACCAGTGAGGACGGACCTTTGTATGTAGGCGAACCCGTCTATTTCGTTTGCAGTAATGAAGCTTTCCCATGGCTACCTATGGATTGGCAGGGAACCTGTTATTTAGGGATCCAGTTGCTAGGGGTATTTATAGCTAGTACCACAGAACTCTATAGGGCTCGTCCAAGGCGGGATGAGAATGGCGATACTTCGTCGCAAGTTCTGGGTGACGTAGTGAAATCCTTCGTACCTTTCTGGGGCAAATACTAAATTCCGAGGATATTAGGAAAATAGCGAAAGTACTGGAGAGAACCATCAACCGGACCATTGACATACTCTATAACATGATTCTGGAACAGAAAGCAATAAGGTTAGTGGCACTACAGAATCGGATGGCGTTAGATGTCATCCTGGCTGAGTGTGGTGGAGTATGCAAATTAGTGTGGTCCGCTTGTTGCGTTTTCATACCAGATTCCTCCCCAACCATCTTTGAGGCTATACAAAATCTGCACATCCTTAGTTCAGAAGTGCATATTCCCGAGGGAAATAGGGATCTTAGCGCTTGGTTCAGGGACTTCTTACGATCTTGGGGATGGAAGCTACTTTCAGTCTTACTAGTTATTCTGGGTGTTCTGTTGTTTTGCTGTTGCTGTATACAATGTCTTCCTGCATGTGTTCAATGCTAGGGGGATGTTGTGCACAGACTATGGGAACATTAGGACAAAAGGTACGCGCACCGGAAAGAATGACCAATGATTTTGTGTTGAAAGAAATTTCTGTTACAGACATTATGGCGATTGATATCTCTGATGATTGTGATTCAGGTTGTATGGACATTGAGACGTGGAGTTACTCGTAAAGTGACTAGTTGTAATTTAGCACTTGTCTTAAGCCAAAAGGAGGGTTTGTTAAACGGTAAATCATATTGTGCCTCCTTCTGATACATATTAGCCTAAGCGTAGTCGCTCTGCGAAGAAAACCACGTTGCAAGGTTCCGATTTTGGATCAGCGTCGCTGCCATTTTAGAATCGTCCGCCATTTTGATTTCTGTTCGTATGTGAATTCACTGTTCTAAAATGGTGGACTGTGTTTAACTTGCAACCGAGCCTTCCCAAACTTTGAGCCTTGTTAATGGTTAGACTGTCCGAGGGGTGACTGTTTAGGCTAGGTAATGCGACCTTGCACCAAGTTTGACTTGTTGTCCTAGGATCGTCTGGATTAACAAACCTAATCCACGAATACACATCGAGGACAATACTATGTAAATGTCGAGCGTGGACACTGGCAGAACTACATTGTGAAGGGATATGTACTAAGGCACACTGCTAAATCCAGGAATGCACTTCGCCATTGTAACTTGTTGGAAACACAAAGCTATGTAATCCATATGCATATTATTGTATGAGCTATGTGTGAACTCGATACAAACTCGAGACCGCAGATTATTAACCTGTAGAGGGGTTAGACAATATTGTAGGAAATGTATAAAAATGTAAATGTTTAGATGTCCAGCACTCTCGCTCCTCACTCTGATGGGGTACTCATTGCGGGGTGTCGAGAGCCAGATAGCTATCTGTATCAGATCTGTGTTTCTATGTAACTGTGCAGTATTAAAGATCTGGAAATCTTTATAGCCCGTGTTTGGTGTATTTCCTTTTGTGGTACTCAGCCTCGATATTTCCTTGCTTTTACAAACTCGAAATGTATTAGCTCGAAGGAAGATCATTTAACCCGAAGACAATTATTGTCGTTTTTGTTGTGACCTGCTCACTAAGGTAACATTAGAACATCTAATAGTAGAGTGTCGGTCCCTCATGGTGATAAGGAAAACACACTTTGTTAATCACATGGCTTATTTTGGTAATATGAATCCAGAAAACAATCTCCTCCATTATATTTCTCGCCTCTTCTACTGCTCTTCCTTACTCTTTGGACTACCTACTTCTCATCTCGCCCCCCTCAAATCTATCTACCATTCTGCCATCCGTACCATCTGTCTCCTTACCTCCTGTGACTCCATATCTGCTTCCCTTTCCTCCCTTGGCTGGCTTTGCTTTCACTCCCAACTTAAATTTCATTTTCTCTGCTTAGTCTTTAAATCTCTCCATGGTCTTTCTCCCCCTTATCTCTCCTCCCTCCTCTTTTTCTACACTCCCTCCTGCTCCCTTCGTTATGCTGACCACTTCCTTCTCACTGTTCCTCCATCCCCTTGTGCCCCCTCCCGTTTCCTCTCCTTCCAGCTCCTAGCCCCCCTGCACTGGAACTCCTTACCTCTCTCAATCCGCTTTAGTCCTACCTTCTCCTCATTCTGCACATCCCTTAAATCTTCCCTCCTCCATTCCCCGCCATAAAACCCCTCCCCCTTCTTGCTCCCCCTCCTTCCTTTATCTTCTCCCCTTATCATCTCCCTCTCCTCCCCCACCACCCCACTCTCACCCTTTTTCCCCTTCTGTTTCCCTCTGACCCCTCCGTCCCCATTTCCGTTCTACTGCACTACTCTCCCTCTTCCCTTCAGTTTAATTGCTCTAGTTACTGTTTTGTTGGACTGATTCATAATTTGTAATTTGCTTCTACTGTTATAATGTTATATGTATCAAGTTGTTAAATTGGTCAGCGTTTTGGAGTAAAGCGCTATATAAACTAAATAAATACAAATACAAATACAAAACAGGTGGATAGCGGTTGTGGCTACTAAGGTTATGAGTATTCGCATAGCAACAGTCTATTTTATGAATGCTTTGAATTTGATAGACCAGTAGTTGCAATGAGCTCAGAACCAGCAGTTCTGTAACTTTGAGATTATAAATAATTCATGAAGTGAAAGCCATTAGTATGTTATTTGATCTGAGATGAAATTGCATTGTACGTTGGTACATTTTTATGAGTGGGTAGGCATAATTAATTAAATATTTTTTTTTCTACTTTATTATGAATTTAATCCAAGTAGGACTGTCAATACAGATGACTATTTTTTCCATGTATGTGTGAAAATATATACATACGTTGTTAAGGTATATATTTTTTCTTGGTGATCGTATGTTTAATTATACTGTTATGTTATGAAACCACTGTTATTGACTATTGTACAAGTGATTTGGCTGTAAATGTGTTGATATTAATGTGATACTTTAATTGAAATTGCGAAATTAATAATTGAAAAAGTTGAGTAACATTAGCTAACTCAATAAAAATATAAAAATGCTATATGAGGCTACTTCGTGTTTTGTCAAGGGGTGAAAACCTGTGTTCTTTCGATTCCTGTGATGTCAATTTGGGTGGCAGTCAAATGTTATCACTTCCTGTGGTGTCATCAGAGGTCAAAGGTCATGTGATGTCACTTCCGCTACCCCTGGCATTTTGGTGAAATGACGTCCCTGGGCACAGACATGTGACATAAAGCCCAATCGGGGCTTTTATGATGCTATAGCAAAAATATGGAATAGCATGCAATATCAAAAGATATTCACACTAAACCAGCTATTCTATCTCTCAGAAAAAAGAAGAAAAATATGTTTGGAAATACCTGAATCTTTGACCCTGTCACTGCCTTCAAACGTGTTGCCCATCGGAAAATCCCTGATTGTATTGTAGTTCAAACCTCCTGACTTGTTCAAGAACAGCAACATATCCATCAACTGTGTCCTGTTGGGTAAGGATATTTGTATTGAGCCACTTCCCTGCTCTAATGAGCTCTCTAATTAGGGCATAACTGTTCTACTAACATTCTAACAGCCTTCTTACTGTTTCCGTACATGTTAAATTGAAGCCGAAGTTATGCATCATCAAGCAGGTGTTTACATTACGGAACATCTTCTGCTGAATCCAATACCTCCTACAATCTGTGAAGCAGTTGGAATATCCCCATGAATACGTTCATTACTCATTCAAAATGAAAATCCAGCTCTTCCACACACAATGGCCCTCATTACGACCTTGGCAGAGGACCATGGTGCAATTTGCACCATGGTCCATGGCGCTAAGCTGCCAACTCCGCCATGGGGGTTGGCGGACTTACCGCCCCATTCCGAGGTTGGCGGGGCGGTAAGTCCCCAATCCCCATTTACCCTTCCCCATTCCCATTCCTGGCCCCATAGGGCATAATGGGAGTGGGGAAGGCGTTAATTACGCCACCGTAAATTACGGTGGCGTAATTAACAACAAGGTCCCTTAGCACCATGGATTTTAACGCCTGCTAAAAGCAGGCGTTAAAATCACCATGGCGCTAAGGGAACTTGTACTCAGGCGGTAAGGTACGCCATGGTTTACGCCGGCGTAAACCCCTTTCCGCCAGGGTCGTAATGAGGCCCAATGGACTTACATTTGAGGACAAATGGAAATTGCTTTCCTGATGTGCTTGTGTTAGGCGGAAACCTGTGCAGTTCCCTCTGGGACCACTGCAAAAGATTTAGGACCACAGGTGTTGCGATGAACCCACTTGGTAGCAGTCTGTACCACACAGATTCAATTGGTAGCTGTGGCTGAGCAGTCAGACTTCTCTCAAGAAAAGTTGGTCAGTATAGGGAGCATACAATATAGGGTAATTCTCTGCAGCAAAACGAGTAAACACGCAACCAGGCTTTAGTATAAAGATAGTAAGTTATTTATTGATAACAGAACGTCTACGAAAAATACTAAAGCGAAACACGGCAAATAATTCAAAATACAATTACTCTGCAGAATGGAATAAGCTCAATCCCCCGAAACACCCTATCGACAACTCTAGGTTCTACGGCACCACTTATTTTCAGACAGAGGTGTATACCTCAACCCAGATGACACTCGAATATTTAGTGAGGAAGGGAGAGAAGAGAAAGGCAGGTAACGAAGTCAACATGGTTCGTACTGAAGCGGGTAAAAATGCAAGGCAAGAAAGCATTAATCACACTAGATCATACAGTTCGGCGGCCAGGCCCACTCGGTGAGAGGCAAGGCACGATGTCCTGGAAAGTCTCTACGGGAGATGCATTCAAGTCTCGTTTAGCAAATTGGTTAGCGACAGGTGGAACCAGTTCAGAACAAAGAGTGAATAAAGCTTGGAGGCAACCCAACGGAACGAAGAGGAATCAGATACCTCACACGAACCGATCGAAAAGGGAAGCCAGGCGGTTACGGTACCTTGTTGTGGAAGACAGCTCCGACGGGGGCAGTTGTTCCTGGTGGTGGATGCACGACGGGTCTTGGCCAAGAGAAGAGATGCTCTCGTCGTCGAAGAGAAGATGTCCGGTGCACCACCAGGGAAGAAACCAGCCGCGGAGTGCTCCATCACAAGGCACCACCTTTCGATCACGGTGCAGGAGTAGTGGCTATCCGGTTGCCGGGTGCTCTGCACGGGCAATTCGACCACTGCGTCCTGGGCGACCAAAAAGCACAAAGAAGAAGAAGGCTGGTTGTTCCCACCAGCCAGGGAAAGAGCCTCTCCGGCAGGCAGATCTCTTCTGTCGTCGGGAGATTGTGAGACGATTCCGCAGGGCTCCACCGGAGGTGTCGTCGTGCAGGTCGATTCAGCGTTACCCTCGTCGGATTCTTTAGGTCCAGTGGCGACTTCCTGAAGATCCAGTCCCAAAGGCCCTGCTTTTATGCAGACGTCCCCCATTCATTCAGCCTAGCTTGTCAATCAACACATGCTAAGTGGTGAGCGGGAAGGCTCACCACCTGGGCCAATCACTTCAGAGTGCAACCTGAGTTGGCAAGGCAACTCGGTCCAGGGTGTCTAAACCCTCTCCCACACCCCTGAGGTAACCCAGACAGAATGGCGCCACCTTCGCGGGTCTCTGTCCAGAGGCCCGCCAAAAGTGGAACAAAGGGCTCAACCTTTGGTTTAGGAGTCACAGAGAAAAACACAGACGCCATTTTACAACCCGAGTTCTGGCAGAAAATACCACTCGATAAACCTATTTAAGATAAGTAGATCGGTGGTACGTTGGAGATTAACGAAAAAACAGTATCAATCTTCAACAATGGGACGGATCCCATAGGGTTATGCTCGGGGTCGAACATAACAAGTAGTTTCCACTGCCACCAGCCAAAACTCGACGAGGAGGGACGGGACAGTGCCCCCTCGAGTAACAGATCCAGGAGTAATCGTATTACCCCTACTAGCACGTCCACAATAAGATGGTTGGTACTAGTTCTGTTAGTAAATTTAGGTCTAGTAAAGCCAATGGTGACTTTACATGCCCGGGGAGACAGTAGTCAGTCCCCGGGTATGGAGTCTATGGTGGGGGGACCCGCTAGGGCGCCCCCGTGTCACGACACGTAGGGTGCAGAGTGACACACATAGAAAAACTTATGAGACCCTATGGAGTAAAAGACCCCATAGCCCATCGAACACATTGACATCTCAAAGGAATTACACACATACATGTCCAAGAGTGAGAGGAAAAGGGTCACACTCTTGGCAGGATGGGAAAAACAAACTCCAGAAATCCAGCAAAGCTGCTGGGGGACTCACTAGGTTAGGAAATTCAGCCTAAACAGAGAATTCTCCCTAACACTCGCCCCCCCCAGACTAAGGGACAGGAGGATTTAATCCACTCCTGGATGAATCTCATACCTCTAGTCGATGATATACATCCTAGAGAGACCATCAGCATTTTGGTGGTGACACCCTGACCTGTGCTCAATGGTGAAATCAAACCCTTGCAGGCAGATCGACCATCTCAGTAGTTTTGGGTTTTCCCCTTTAATTTGCATTAACCATCTCAAGGGTTGGTGGTCAGTCTGAATAACAAAAGTAGAACCATACAAGTACGGCCTAAACTTCTTCAGAGCCCACACGATAGCAAAGCATTCTCTTTCGATTGTTGCCCACCTTGTTTCAGGATCATTCAGCTTGCGGCTGATGTAGCAAACGGGGTGCTCCCTACCTTTCCCATCCAGTTGACTGACTACGGCACCTATCCCTACATTGGAAGCGTCTGTCTGCACAATGAAGTGTTGGCGGTAATCAGGAGCTCTGAGTACTGGGGTTTGGCAAAGAGCCTTTTTCAGGTTTTCAAAAGCCTGATTGCACTCCTCGTTCCATTTAACCTTTTTAGGGAATTTGGGCGAGGAGATGACATTCAGTGGTGAAGCTATGGTCCCATAGTTCTCTATGAAATTCCTGTAATACCCGGTGAGGCCTAGGAAGGCTCTCACCTGAGTCTGAGTAGTCGGTGTTGTCCAATTTTGCACAGCTTCAATCTTACTGAGCAAAGGCCTTATTTCACCACCGCCTACCTCATGCCCAAGGTAGACTACCTTACTCTGTCCAATTTGGCATTTACTCGCCTTTATGGTCAGATTGGCTCGTCTAAGAGCCTGCAAAACATCTCTTAGGTGGGTTACATGTTCGTCCCAGGAATTGCTGAACACTGCTATGTCATCCAAGTATGCCATGCAGAAGTCCTCCATCCCGGTTAGAACTTGGTTTACCATCCGTTGAAACGTAGCAGGTGCATTTTTTAGTCCGAAAGGCATTACCGTAAATTGGTATAAACCAACGGGGGTAGAAAATGCAGTTTTCTCCTTGGCATGGTTGGTCAGGGCTATTTGCCAATAGCCTGACGTCAAGTCAAATGTGCTGAGGAACTTGGCGGCGCCAAGTTTATCCACCAACTCATCTGTTCTTGGCAAAGGGTGGGCATCAGTCGTGGTGACTGCGTTAAGAGCTCTATAATCCACGCAGAATCTAAGTTCTTTAGATCCGGCCTTTGGTACTAACACAACTGGGCTAGACCATGGACTAGTAGAGGGCTCTGTTACCCCGAGATCAAGCATCTTGCTGACCTCACCTTTGATGTGGGTTCTTACGTTTTCTGACATGCGATATCCTCTGCTTTTGACAGGCAGACAGTCACCAGTGAGTATCTCGTGCTGGCCCCAAGGGGTCAAGCCTGGTGAGAGCGAGAACAGAGAGGCAAACTGATTCAACATAGACTTGCACTCTTCTTGTTGCTCGGGTGTCAGATTGGAGGAGAGATTTACTCCTTCAATGTTTTCATCTAAAGGTAAGCCTCTGAGGAGATCCGGAAGAGCTTCACTCTCTTCTTCTTCCTCGGCCGATGCTAGAAGCAACGCTCCTACATCAGGTCGTGAGACATACGCTTTAAGTCGGTTGGTGTGAAAGACTGTCGGAGCCTCCTTGGGGTTACCCAAGTCCACCAGATAGTTCACCTCGCCGAGCTTACCCACTACTCGGTAGGGTCCCATCCATTTATCTTGCAAGGCCCTCTGCCTTGTGGGGATCATAACAAGAATAAGCTGGTTTTGAGCGAACTCAACCATGTTAGCCTTTTGATCGTGCCAGTGCTTGACCAATGCTTGTCCAGCTTTCAAGTTAGCTCTTGCTTCTGTCATCAGGTGCGACATTCTCCTCCGGAGACCTATCACGTAGTCAGTCACTCTGACTGGCTTGGGGGAAGGAGCACTCTCCAACCCCTCCTTAATCAGGGCCAACGGACCTCTGACGGGATGACCATAGAGTAGTTCGAAGGGAGAGAGCCCTACTCCCTCCTGAGGGACTTCTCTATAAGCGAAAAGAAGGCATGGCAATAGAAGGTCCCACTTACGCTTAAGGGGTTCTTCTAGAGCACCTATCATGCTCTTCATGGTTCGGTTGAACCGTTCTACCAACCCATTGGTTTGTGGGTGGTAAGCCGTTGAGAACTTGTAAGTTACTCCGCAGGTTTTCCACATGGCTTTCATGTAGTGGGACATAAAATTTGACCCCCTGTCAGAGATAACTTCCTTAGGAAATCCGACCCTAGTAAAAATACCAAGGAGGGCCTTAGCCACAGCCGGAGCTGTAACAGTCCTCATAGGAATTGCCTCAGGATACCTAGTAGCATGGTCTACTACAACAAGTATAAACCTGTTGCCTGAGGAGGTTGGAGGATCAAGGGGACCAACGATATCAATCCCTACTCTCTCAAATGGGACTCCCACAACGGGAAGAGGCACTAACGGTGCCACATTCTTGGACCCAACCTTACCAGAGATTTGGCAGGTATGGCAGCTTCTGCAGTGTTTTTCTACTTCGGCCCCCATTTTTGGCCAATAGAAGTAGAGTGAGAGCCTTTCCTTAGTCTTCTTGAAACTCACGTGACCAGCCAAAGGAATCTCGTCGGCTAACTGCAAGAACTGTGGTCTGTTCTCTTGGGGTACTACAAGGCGTTTGTAGTCTCCAGGTGCAGACTCGGTTGGTTCACTATAGAAGAGGCCATCTTCCCAGTGCAACCTATGTTTCCCAGGCTCTTGCCCTTCAGCCTGAGTTTCTGCCTGACGGCGAAGACCTTCCAGAGTTGGACATTCTCTCTGTCCCTTACTGAAGTCTGCCCTGCTGGGTCCACCTTCTGCCAGTAACGACTGCAGCTCAGGATGGTCAACAGGATCCAGATCTCCAATGAGTTCCTGGCCTTCCATTAGCTATTCTTCAGAGTCTAATTCTACCATACAGGGTTGTACTTCCCCCTCAGCCTCAGCTGGAGGTGGAGTTACGGGTGTGACGTTGGACAACCGCGGGGAAGTCCGTGTCGGCTGCATCGGAATGTGGGCTGTTGGTTTTGGTTTGGAAGTTTTAGGTTTCCCTTTTACTTCTGTGTTCCTAGAGACAGCGGCCGCCATTTCCAATGGAGCAGGAGTGATTTCTTTCTTCATCATCTCCCCGAGAGTACCGCGCAGGGTCCTCTCCCTTGCAGGTCTGGTTAGCTCCTGTAACCGTTTACTAGGAGGTCTGGGAGTATGCGATACAACTCTGAGAGTTTTTAAATCGTTACCCAACAGTACACGTCCTGGTACCTCACTCTGTATGCTGACAGGTATCTTTACAGTCATGTCGTTACACTGGATGAGAACTGGTAATTGGGGAAGCATCTGCACAGGCCCTCCAGCTAACTTGGTGAGGCGTTTGGGTGCCTTAGCAACATCCTCAGCCTGAAAAAACGATTTATCCACCACAGTTATGCTGGCCCCAGTGTCCCTAATGGCAGGCGTCTCCTGACCATTCACCTGGACACTGTCCTTATAATACTCTTTAGTATTATCGGGGATAGAATTATAGACATCTAAATTCTGTTGTTCCCACAACCCCAGAGATACTAAAGAAACGCTGGCTGAGACTCCAATGGGTTCGTCAGCTAGCAGTAGAAAGTTTCCACTTGCCATTGGGACTTCCTCCTCTGGAGCGAAGGCTAAGGAGACAAGCTGGACCCCTGAAGGTTTACCCTTACATCTGGGATCTCCTTTCACGTGATCAGTCGAGCCACAAACAAAGCATTTCCCGAATGCTTTCTGGAATGGTGGCTTGTTCTGACCTCCTTCCGGTTTGGCACCAGAAGACACACTATTCTGCTGTGGTTTTCCCGGTGGCTTACCCTTCTGGTTTTGTTTGGGGCCCTCTTTGGAATGTGGGTTATTCGAATTCTCTTTTGAGTCTTTTTTAGGCTGTTTTCCCTCGTCCTTTTTCTGAGTTGCCCCAGAATCCTTGTGAGTAGCCCTGTTGGCAACCCACAAGTCAGCAGCCTTAGCTAGAGCCCTGGAATCTAATTCCTTCGAATCAGCCAAGTGCTGTCTGAGCTCAGGAGAACAGGCATCATAAATCGACTCCAACATAAAAAGATTTTGCATACCCTCGTAAGTGTCAACTTTGTAACCCTTAATCCATCCCTCTAAGTTTTTCAACCCTTCACTCACCCAGGTAGCCCAAGGGGTACCATCATGCTTTTTGAGGGTTCTAAACCTCTTAAGATACTGGGAAGGGGTCTTCCCGAATCTAGCTATCAAAGCTAGTTCCACACTTTCGTAATCCGTCTTATCCACCTCCCCCAATTCCATTACCACATCAGTCGCAACAGGAGGAAGCCTAGAGAACAACCAGGGAAGCAACGCATTCCCGGTGATGTCCTGGAGCCCATGATTGTATTCAAACAGTTTCAACCAATCCAACACATCCAATCTCGGTTCGTACATACCCACTAATTCCTTCGGCATCCGGGGTCTTTTGGGACTGGAGCTCCTAGAGGAACCAGAGGAGAGAGAAGCTTTTTCCATAGACAACTTTTTCATTTGTAACTCATGATAAGCTCTATTTCCCTGAGTCTTAACTCAGCTTGTTTCTGCTCAGCCTGGGCATTCATTCGTCTGAACTCGAGCTCTTGGTTTCGTTCAGCTTGAGCCAAGAACCGTTTATATTCTAATTCGAGCTTCATTTTTTCAAGTTCAAAATAAGCAGGGTTACTTGTGGGACCTGGTATGGGCCCCGTAGGCACAGTTGGTAAGGCAGGTAGAGGAGCGGGGGAGACAGTTTCGCTAGCCTCGCCGTCCTCGTCAGCCTCTTCATCGCTATCATCAGAATTACGATTCAGATCAACACCATTACTGTTATCTACAGTTGCTGGAGAGTTTGTTTCCTCTGAACCAGTACCCAGACTTTGGTTCGCCAGCAATCTCTCTATCCGTTCTAACTTCTTGCCTTTTACAGGAAGATTCTCTTGTCTACAGAGAGCTCGCAGACTCTCAGTATTTTTATCCGACAAAGACTCTTGGCTGTAAATTTCCATTGTAGACATGTTTTTTGAAAGTTGCTTTTGTAACGTTTTGTGGTTAGTCGTTCTACAGCGTCGAAAAACACTCTAAACTGTATACTCGATACAAATCCCACCGCTGTACACCAGTGTTAGGCGGAAACCTGTGCAGTTCCCTCTGGGACCACTGCAAAAGATTTAGGACCACAGGTGTTGCGATGAACCCACTTGGTAGCAGTCTGTACCACACAGATTCAATTGGTAGCTGTGGCTGAGCAGTCAGACTTCTCTCAAGAAAAGTTGGTCAGTATAGGGAGCATACAATATAGGGTAATTCTCTGCAGCAAAACGAGTAAACACGCAACCAGGCTTTAGTATAAAGATAGTAAGTTATTTATTGATAACAGAACGTCTACGAAAAATACTGAAGCGAAACACGGCAAATAATTCAAAATACAATTACTCTGCAGAATGGAATAAGCTCAATCCCCCGAAACACCCTATCGACAACTCTAGGTTCTACGGCACCACTTATTTTCAGACAGAGGTGTATACCTCAACCCAGATGACACTCGAATATTTAGTGAGGAAGGGAGAGAAGAGAAAGGCAGGTAACGAAGTCAACACGGTTCGTACTGAAGCGGGTAGAAATGCAAGGCAAGAAAGCATTAATCACACTAGATCATACAGTTCGGCGGCCAGGCCCACTCGGTGAGAGGCAAGGCACGATGTCCTGGAAAGTCTCTACGGGTGATGCATTCAAGTCTCGTTTAGCAAATTGGTTAGCGACAGGTGGAACCAGTTCAGAACAAAGAGTGAATAAAGCTTGGAGGCAACCCAACGGAACGGAGAGGAATCAGATACCTCACACGAACCGATCGAAAAGGGAAGCCAGGCGGTTACGGTACCTTGTTGTGGAAGACAGCTCCGACGGGGGCAGTTGTTCCTGGTGGTGGATGCACGACGGGTCTTGGCCAAGAGAAGAGATGCTCTCGTCAACGAAGAGAAGATGTCCCGTGCACCACCAGGGAAGAAACCAGCCGCGGAGTGCTCCATCACAAGGAACCACCTTTCGATCACGGTGCAGGAGTAGTGGCTATCCAGTTGCCGGGTGCTCTGCACGGGCAATTCGACCACTGCGTCCTGGGCGACCAAAAAGCACAAAGAAGAAGAAGGCTGGTTGTTCCCACCAGCCAGGGAAAGAGCCTCTCCGGCAGGGAGATCTCTTCTGTCGTCGGGAGATTGTGAGAGGTGTCGTCGTGCAGGTCGATTCAGCGTTACCCTCGTCGGATTCTTTAGGTCCAGTGGCGACTTCCTGAAGATCCAGTCCCAAAGGCCCTGCTTTTATGCAGACGTCCCCATTCATTCAGCCTAGCTTGTCAATCAACACATGCTAAGTGGTGAGCGGGAAGGCTCACCACCTGGGCCAATCACTTCAGAGTGCGACCTGAGTTGGCAAGGCAACTCGGTCCAGGGTGTCTAAACCCTCTCCCACACCCCTGAGGTAACCCAGACAGAATGGCGCCACCTTCGCGGGTCTCTGTCCAGAGGCCCGCCAAAAGTGGAACAAAGGGCTCAACCTTTGGTTTAGGAGTCACAGAGAAAAACACAGACGCCATTTTACAACCCGAGTTCTGGCAGAAAATACCACTCGTTAAACCTATTTAAGATAAGTAGATCGGTGGTACGTTGGAGATTAACGAAAAAACAGTATCAATCTTCAACAATGGGACGGATCCCATAGGGTTATGCTCGGGGTCGAACATAACAAGTAGTTTCCACTGCCACCAGCCAAAACTCGACGAGGAGGGACGGGACAGTGCCCCCTCGAGTAACAGATCCAGGAGTAATCGTATTACCCCTACTAGCACGTCCACAATAAGATGGTTGGTACTAGTTCTGTTAGTAAATTTAGGTCTAGTAAAGCCAATGGTGACTTTACATGCCCGGGGAGACAGTAGTCAGTCCCCGGGTATGGAGTCTATGGTGGGGGGACCCGCTAGGGCGCCCCCGTGTCACGACACGTAGGGTGCAGAGTGACACACATAGAAAAACTTATGAGACCCTATGGAGTAAAAGACCCCATAGCCCATCGAACACATTGACATCTCAAAGGAATTACACACATACATGTCCAAGAGTGAGAGGAAAAGGGTCACACTCTTGGCAGGATGGGAAAAACAAACTCCAGAAATCCAGCAAAGCTGCTGGGGGACTCACTAGGTTAGGAAATTCAGCCTAAACAGAGAATTCTCCCTAACAGCTTGCAAACACAGATGATTTCCTAAATGTTGCAGATTTTAATCTTTTTAAGGGGCATAACTCCTCTAATAAACCCACACAAAGCTTCCAGAAGATTTTTAATATTGGGTCACCCTCTGCTCTGGTATGACTTCACTTTGATAGTGCAGACTTCCTCAGAATCTTAGATGGCTTCATAGAAATAATTTGACCAATAGTAATACCTGGTAACCAAAAAAAGGCATGCTTTCATTGATTCATGTTTAGAGTTTGCTGGACATGCCGACACTCACTTGCCCCATAATGACTGCATCCAGCAAAAGAACGGAGTAACACATTCAATCAAGTCTGCATGTGCCATGCACTTTTTCATCATCGAAATTGATGGCATGATATTGAGGTGACTTGAAATGAAGAATACTGAATCAAAGAGAAACGTGTATGTCTCATCATATCTCTCTCACCCTCTACCTGGGGATTTTCCATTATCAATTCTATCCTGCCTTAGAGTCAGTCCATCAGATTATATAGGAATAGGGCCATAGGGTCGTTTACAAGGGTATGAACTTCTACAGCCATTAGCGTGACAGCATATTTGTGTAGTGTATGTATATTTCTTTTCTCCATGTTTTATACACATAATGCCAGATTAATCAGATACCCAGTGCACCCTTTAATAACCTCAGATGCATAAACTATGCAACCAATTAGATTCACCCTGGGTATGATTTCATCATATGAACAAATAACATGTGGCTTGAAAGTTTGCAGTATTCAAATATGTCCTTCTTTTACAGAACAGATTTGTTTTATTTTGATAAAAAGAAATACTTTCTAAAGCTAATCAAAATAAATTAATTTCGGAAACACTTCATATTAATCCGAATTCCTTTCATTTGAAGCTCTGATGAAAATGGCGTGTTTGTGACCTAGAAACATATACGTTCCACTTTATTCAAGATTAATATAAAGTCATTATTGTATGCTTACTTTGAGCACAAACAGACAGGTCCCTTTGCCATGACATTTAATTTGTGAATCTCTGTTTCTAGTTTCAAAGTATGATTCCCCAGGAGTAAAATAGAAACTTTGTTCCCCTAATACAATTGTTTAATCTTGTTAGGATGCAGGTGCAACGCCCTACACTTGAAGGGAAGGAAAAGTTGTGGAAATTCAATTAGCATGAAGATGTGGTCAATTTTAGTGTCAGTGTTACTCTTGCATAATTTCAGTCCATTGTCGAATTGGATTTAGTTTTGCCACATTCTAGCGAGCACTGGGCTACCAGGTACGTGGTGGAATGATGGGCTGCAAAATATATTGTTTTTGGTTTCCAATATTAGTAGTAGCAGTAGTAGTAGTAATTTACATTGTGCCTTTTCCAATTTGTATGGCCTCAACATGCTTGTGGTGGGAATGCCCTCCAGACCGAAGTCCAGGTATGTGAACATTCTCAGAAAAGGCCTAGGGTGCATGTAAGCATTTGACCAAGATTAGGCTATGAGTTCAGCTAACTAGGCTTCAGTAAGCAACCCAAGAGGTCAGGCATGAGGGTGGGTGCAGAGAGAGGTCATGACAGAGCGCTAGTGCAGGAGACTTGATGTGTGACCAGCTAGACCAAAAATTATCATAGGTTGTCGCTTTATTCTAAGAGCAGAGGTGGTGAGGCAAGTCTGGTGTAAGGAGGTGAAACCATTATGTGTCCAGCTAGACTGAATTTTTTGTAGTTGTAGCTGCATTCTAAACTGTGTGGATGGATAGCCATGCCTGCAGCAGATGTCTACCGGAGTGGTACATTTACACGTACCTTAAACTCAGATGGAGCTTATCTTTGATCTCGCTGTGTGATCCAATCATCTGCGTGACAAGACAAGCTTCCCTTCTAGGCTCTTATAGGCATTATAGACAGGCTAATCTACAGTCTTCTGAGTGCAAGTAGAACGACTATCGTAGACAGTCTTCTGTGCATTAGAGACAGGCTGCCTTAAGATCTAGGGCTCATAGGATTTTCTAACACAATAGGCAGACTTCACTTTGGTCTTACTCTTTCTTCTATTTTCCATAGTATGTAGCCATCAGGCAATATGTGCACTATCAAGGATACATGAATATATATTTATGTGTTACAATGATGAATTTACAGATCTTCTAGTAGCAATGGACATATTACCATCATATATCTACATGGCACAATGGCTAGGTTAACATTATAGGTGCAGCTAAAGCGTCAACTTCCAGATCCTTCTAGGTGCAGCAGACTGCCCACCATTCAATCTGTGTAGATTTTGCCAATCTAAGTGAAATACATGTGCTAACCTTCACAATTTCTTCTAGCGCATTAGGTGTGCTTGCCTTCACAGTCCTTAATGTGCAATTGTCTTTGAAGTAGTTGGTGCTTAGGTCATCTGTAAAGGCTGCACTATGTCTAGATTGGAACATGACATGCTGGCCTGATACAACATCTAATCATAATAGACAGTTGTCCTTGAACTTATGTTTCCAATTTCAAGAACATTCTGGACACTTTAGCAACATTCCACATACATCTTTGACAGGAGATGGGCTACCGGTTTGGGTCCTCTAGGCGTGCAGCCCAGACGTTGTGTAATGGATGGGAATACAATATTTATTTTATACCCTGGGTGGCTACCCTAATATATTTCTAAGTCAAAGTACTGGCTACTATCAAACTGTCAGGAGATGTATACAGGTAACCTGAGAGTACTAGTCAGTGAAGGAGGCCAGGTGTGCTGATGTGTATTTGTGTACACTGCGTGGTATGGTGGCTGAGTGTGTATGGCAGGCTGCTGCAACAAGGGCCTTTTGCCAAGGTACACAGATTCCTGCCATTTTGAACTAGGCCCCATCATAGTTGTAGATTTCTGGCATTCAGGGCAGCAGACCGCAGATCTGAGCCTCTGTCCTTCCATTTAATAAACTTTATTCCTGCTCCCCCAGCGAGTGTTCAGCGTGTCAAGATCCTCGGAGGAAGGGTGAGGTGCAGCACACATATTAGTTATTGTCGCAGGGCCTAGCTGTTCTCAGGAGCTTTGAGTGAAAAGTAGAATGATGGTTTGTATTCTCGATGATAGATACATACAATAGTTTTGAATTACATATTTTGGTGTGATCGTAGTCTTGAGTGGAGACATTGCAAATGCATCAAACTAGATTGTGGATATACTGCCCCCTATGGAATGTCGGTGCAACTGGGTCTGCAATGGAATGGCTTGTTAGTACGAATAAATATGATAAATGAATCTCCAAAGTGTGGAGCCTCCATTACATTTTTTTCTACGAAGCCACCTGGTTCCCAAAAGGTAGCCAGGAAGAATGTGTGACAGGGATATCAACAGGGTTCAAAACGCGAGTTTCAAAAAGTGTTGCAGAGTAAACTGTCACAAGGCCTGGGAACTGTCTGGGATTGCAAAGTGGCTGTGCTCATGAGAGAGGATATTACTGTGTCTAATTTGCTCACTTCACTGTTCACACTCACAACCTGATTGGGTTGTTTCGTTGAGACTGCACATCAGAAGTTACATGAATTTGCTGTTAAAAATTAGGGTATGCCATTTTGATAAATGTTACATGTATAACTTTAGGCACTCAGGATGGAGTATGTTTTGCTGACTGTGCAATTAGGTCAATTGTCGGGGAGAACTTAGGATGGTCTGCACTTAGGCTGCACTTAGGATGGTCACGGGTAATGTACTAACCAATAGGGCATAGAGTATATTGTGTTTAGATTTTTTATATAGGTGAGAGCCAATAGGGAACATGGGATTAACATGTACCTTATACTTGCAATGTATTCAAAAATGATGTGGTTTTTGTCTTTAAATTCTGTAACTCAATTTGGGTGGGTCAAGAGCGTTTTCAGTTCTAAGGAACAGACTGACCCTCCAGGACATACTTTGCATGTATTATAACAGTTTTTCTTCAAAATCATGCACTCCATTATTGCTTCCATGGATTAATTTTTCTGATCAGTTTTTGGGCCTACGGTACAATCTTATTTACCATTTCCATGCAGAAAGGTAAGCCTGAGAAACCATCCTGAACTATTGCGATTCTGCATTCCAGTACACTCGTTTTGCAGAAATCTATCACATTTGAACTTTTAGTATAATATTGAAAGATATTTACTAAATTGATTTCTGAGCTGCCTGCATTTAAAATTCAGAACCTCGTGGAGGGTTTCAAATACACAACTTGAATAGTGTTGGTGATTTCACATTTGTATTGTTGTACTCAAATGGTTCCATGTTCTGCCAAGACTAAGGTACCTTTATATCACCCATGTGCATACCTCTCAAATATTACCATCTTGACAATAGGCTCCAGAAAATGCTAATATGTGTTATTGCATCTGTGGGCCATTTTATCATGCTGTTTAATAATTTGTGAATAGGGTTTTGTACTCATTTATACATAAATGTCTTATTAATATTGCACAATATTTTTATCCTGATTCCTAATTCACGTTAACTACATATGTCGTGCAAAGTGTAGGGTTTAATTAATAATTAATACACATGTTAGTTTTAGTAGCAAAAACATTCTCGTACTGAAATTAAAAATCAGTGGTTGTGAGGGATTGCAGGATGTATAGCCCTGTTTTTTGTCTGTTTTATTAGTACACTAGCTAGCCTAAGTACCCGGCTTTGCCCATGATGTCCATTCTCAGATTTCTTTTCATATTCCACCGAAAAAGAACAACAAATATTGTTGTTTGCCAAAAAGGTAAAACGTGATACATGTTAATTTCACTAATTAATTGAACACCACATTTCCATTTATCTCCAATTTAAATTCTCAAATGAATATCATATTTATATGCTTTGTTTGATTATTTGCGGTCTTGCGAGAAGTGCTGGCCATTGTCGCTGCTAAACACACACTGCAAATAATCAGAGTAAGCATACACATATGATATGCATGTGACAATTTAATTCAAATGTAAATAAAAAGGTGGTGCTCAATTAATTAGTGAAATTAACATGTATCAAATATATTCCAAAAGAAATCAATGAAAAGAAAGACACACTCACTCTCTTCTAAAAAAAAATAGAAAACAAAAAAAATGCAAGACCAGTTTAGCACAGACATTGCAATGATGACACTCTCTACAAATGACCTGTAGATGGCTCACAGAACACCACAAAACATAATGCCGAAAAAACTAAAAAAGTTAATTAAATCAGGAATGGGATGACCTATGGAGCTAGAAATAGTTGCATTCATTCTGCAATGATATAAAGAATATTTCATGCAAAATCCATGATGCCAGACCTCACCGTTCTTGAGGAGTTATGCCCCCAAGATCATTGACACATACAAACCCACAAACAGACATGACTTTGCTTTATATATATATAGATATAATGATGCAGGTTATTCTGTCTCCAAAGGGGCAATCTGCAAACCAGCTCACCCTGTGTTGCAAAACAATGCCAAAAGCATAGTGCATTTGTGTCCTGCTCTGCTGAGGAAGGGAATGGTATGGTAAGGTAATGTTTATTTATAAAGCACCTATACACAATCAAGTGTTTCAAAGCGCTCACGAAGGGTGGGAACATGGGGAAAAACAACGGTTGCTCAGAGCCCTTGAAATTCAGAGACAATAAAAGTCTGCACAGGCAGAGTAAGTGCATATAATACATTTAACAGATTGAGACACAGCAAAAAGGCCTGAGTAGCGATTCTGCAGTTTACCAGTGCATTTTGGGGTGAAGACAAGGGAGAATAGACAGACAATCTTCTGGCGCAGTGCATTTGAATTGTGCAAGTGCACAGATGGTCACGGGGGCGTCAAGTGCACCTAGTCGGTGAAAACTGAGAGCTACACTCTAGGGTAAATTCTCAAGTGCAGTAGGGTGGGTGGAGAGTAGGGCCCTGAGGCAAGTGTGGGAGAGGACGGGCAGGGCTTTCCAGGGCCTGTGAGACTCTGAGGTACACCGGGTGGCCAGTATTACATTCAGATGGGCTGATACTGCCAAACGACAAGACAGAAACCAAGAGGACCTGGCCTCTCTTTGATTCTGTTTGGAAGAGCCTGTAAGCCCCTCACCCAGAGACAGCCGTGCAGTAGTCAGCTGTCCTAGCCCCAGAAATCAAAGTAGCACACCCATTCAGGAGGAGTACACTCACACCATGGTGCTGCATATCCAAAGGTCTTTGTTGTCTGTAGCAGAAGGGGGTGGGAATAGGATAGGCAGGAGTGCTTTGAACCCTGGAAAAATCATTTCACTATCTTGTTCTCATTATCTCTCTTTCCCGTTCCTATCTCCTCTAGTTCCTCTGGAGAAAAGCACTTTGGGTGCAACATCAACGGGGCAAAGTCCACTCCAGCCATGAGCAGGTATTCGTTCCATAAAGCAGGCTAGCTTTAGACCTATCACCTGAGGACTTGCACCCTTAAAAGGAGTATAGTTCCCATTCAGAAGAACTTCCTCCTCTCCTCAATGATCCTTTAAGGCAGGCGAGACATTCTGAACATTCGCACCCGGACTTCCTTTGGGAAAGTGGCACTGTCTGAAGCTCTCCCCCGGAGATGAAGAAGGAGCCATCCAAGACAGAAGGAAGATCTGTCCCCTAGCCACTCCTAGGGAACACTGGGTGTGACCAATGACGTGGACTAGGACCAATTAATGTGCAATGGATCTTCTGTGCAAGAAGAACGGACCCTAAACTGGAGCATCCTGTTTTTGAGTTTTTTGTGAAGGCCCCACAGCATCCAGAGGAACAGACCACCCAAAACTCCCTGTTCTTTTGCAGCACACCAGTTACTCTGTCTTCCCCATATCCTGAAGAATAGGGAAGGTGCAGGTGTCTGTGTTCTTCCAAACAACTGAACTATTGCACTGCATCTAAACCAGGCCGACACTGAATCATGCCCTAGCAAAGCATGTAACCTGCTAGGCCCGAAGCATCTGCTCAACACCGGAACCCGAAACAAATCTTGAGGGTCACTCGCAGACTCTAACCAGGGGTTACAACCACACATGGCCCAGCTAGCCCAAAACCCCCCAACATATTAGGAAATCTTTAACTAACCGCCTGCTCGCACTGTCACTTTGAGGCAGAGCAACAAGCAATGAAGAGCAACCAATTTCTAACCACTACTTGTATGTTTTGATTGCTGATGAAACTTGATCCGTTTAATGTTAATGTTTCTCTTATATAACTGGCTTCCACACAATAAGCAGCGTCTTGCTGCCCAAGGGCTTAGTGCACTTTACAAAAATAGATAAGTACATACATAAATAAATATTGACTCCACAACGATGAACCCTCTATCACCAATTCAATGACAGTTGCCCGCTGACTTGAGCCGCAGGGGCATCACTCGCAGACCTCTTTCAGTAGCCAAAGCCAGGCCCAGCCTGGCCAACTGTGAAGTATTCTTGGGACCCCCCTGACCTGCATCAATTGAATCACCACTGTTTGACCACACTGAGCAGCTGCATTTTGAACCTACTTGAAGAACGCCGGCTGCAAGGGCATCCATGATCTACATGCCTGACCTGATCAGCTTGCATCAACATTCAAGCCTGATGTGTCAGCCCACCAATAACTGAATCAAGCTACTGTGACACTCATCTGACGCCACAGTAAACTTGGCCCCCAGGGAGTGGTTTTGTCACAATTTCTCCTGTTTTCAACCCATTATCCTTCTTATGGTATTACCTTACCTACCACACCTAGAACTACAATCACAGTGCTACTTTCTGCAGTCTGTTGCATCTTCTCTGTTCTTTCTCTTGGGGTGGGTTTCAGCATAGCCATCTTTTTTTATTCTACTTGCAGATGGTGTGTTTTATTAACGTGTTTATAATTTTATAGAACCTTGATTGGACATCCCCTTTATTTTGGACTGTGATACTGTGTTGATTGGGTCCCTTCTGGTTCACCATCACACCCCTCATGAGAGTATAGCCTTCCCTCTGTCTGCTTTGCCACAAAAGGCTAAGGAAGCATATCTTTTGATTTCCCATGTTTTACTTTTATGATTGGATTGTGTTTTGGTTTGTAGAAATGTGAGAGCTGAGTGGGATATTTTACCCCTACTCACCCTTGTACTTCTGTGAGGTGGAATCCAATTTGCCACCCTGGTGGCAGCTGTGGCATTTGAAGCAGACTGTGCCTACAGCGCAGCGAGCCAAAACATGTGTGTGCATTTAGCATTTGTTTTACCTTCAAGGTATATTTGCAACCATGGAACTCGATATGAGCACGATGCAGACCTTGACAGCAAGTGCCTTTCCAGAACTCTGTCGAGAGAGGGGTCTCCCTCATGGCAGTAAGATTAAGAAAGCTGGCCTGCTGAAAAGTCGGCAGGCTTCAAGGAAGCTACAGGGACGGAGGCCTACACCCATGGGCGTAGGACATGGGGGGACAGTGGGGACAAATCCCCCCCACAATTTTAAGTGGGGGGGGTGTAATATCATTTATCCCCCCCAGAATATGTGTTTGGTTTGTCGTGCAGGGATCTGTTTTTGAAGAGGGGGGATGGGTTGCTTACTATGTAAGCTGCCCTTTCCCCCCTGGCACCCAAAGCATAGGGGCAATACCCTGGGGGCAGATGGGTGATCATCTGCCCCCAGGGAAGGGGGGCTAACAAAAAAAAAGATTTCTTTTAAAACATAGTTTTGGGTGGGGTGGGTGCGAGTGGGAACACTAGCCACCAGGGATTTTTGTAAGGGGGGGTGGCCCTCTCCCCCCACCCTAAGTGGGTGGGGACACCTTATATAGCCCTTCATGGGGGCATATTTCTGCCCCGAGGAAGGGGTACATGAGATCCCCTCCATCCATTTGGGGTGGGGGGGGGCATTGAAAATATTGGCAGAGCCACCCCTCCCAAGCTGGGGGCAGTATGTTGAATGCCACACACATGTGCCCATCTGCTCCTAGGGAAGGGCAAAACAAAAATATATATATTATAATTTGTTTTGGTTGGGGATCTGGGGGAGCACTAGACAACCAGGATTTTTTGTGTTTGAAAGGTGGGTGGACCTCCCCCCCACCCTAGGTGGATGGGGGCACCTTATGTAGCCCTCCCTGGTGGCAGATTTCTGCCCCTAAGAAGGGATACATGAGTTGCCCCCATCCATTTGGGGTGAGGGGAGAGGCCACTGCAAATATTGGCAGAGTCACCCTGCCCCCAAGCCTGGGGCAGTACATTTTGCCACCCCCCTGGGGGCAGATGGTCACACACATGGCCCCATCTGCCCCTAGAGAAGGGCAAAACAAAAATATATATATTATAACTTGTTTTAGGTGGGGTCACGCTAGACCACCAGGATTTTTTGTGTTTGAAAGGGGGGTGGCCCTCTACCCCCACCCTAAGTGGATGGGGGCACCTTATGTAGCCTTCCCTGTGGGTAGATTTCTGCCCCTAGTAAGGGGTACATGAGATGCCCCAATCCATTTGGGGTGGGCGGGAGGCCACTGCAAATATTGGCAGAGCCACCCCCAAGCCTGGGGCAGTACGTTTTGCCCCCCCGGGGGTAGATGGCCACACACATGTGCCCATCTGCCCCTAGGAAAGGGGCAAAACAAAAAAAAATATATGACTTGTTTTGGGTGGGTGTGGGGGGCACTGAACCACCATGGATGTTTTTAGTTGAAAGGGGGTGACCCTCTCCCCCACCCCAAATGGATGGGGGCATTTCATGTAGCCCTCCCTGGGGGCAGATTGCTAGTACAATCTGCCCCTAGGAAAGAGGCAAAACAAAAATAAAAAAAAATATAACTTGCTTTGGGTGGGGGTCACTAAACCACCATGGATGTTTTTAGTGGAAAGGGGGGGTGACCCTTTCCCCCCACCCCAAATGGATGGGGGAATCTCATGTAGCCCTCCCTGGGGGCAGATTACTAGTACAATCTGCCCCTAGGAAAGAGGCAAAACAAAAATAAAAACAATTATAACTTGTTTTGGGTGGGTGTGGGGATTACTAAACCACCAAGGATGTTTTTAGTGGAAAAGGGGGGTGCCCACGGGTGTCTTCTTTTCGGAAATGCATGGGGGTTCTCTGTTTTTTTTGGTGGCTTCGACACCCTAGGCCCAAATCTGTAGATTGTCCACATGAGCAAAATCTGCTTTGCCGAAAGGCTTGGGGTTATCAGTAGGTTAGCCTTTTCCCTTTGCGCCAAGATAAGTGCATCCACACATGTGAAGTGGTGCATCCACACATGTGAAGTACCGTTTTTGTCGGGACACATGTGGGAACATGGGACGGTAGGACATCTGTTGTTGGCGGCGTGTTTTGGTGGATGGGCAGAGGGAAATGTCTCTCAAATTTGGTTGTAAAAAACACAATTTTCAGACATTTCACTCTGGCCACCCACTGAAACACGCCACCAATAACACATGTCCTGCCTTCCTGCCTTCCCACAGGTGTCCCGACAAAAACAGTACCTCACATGTGTGGGTGCACCTACCTGGGCGCAAATGGAAAAGGCTAACACCCTGGTAACCCCAAGCCTTTCGGCAGAGCAGATTTTGCTCATGTGGACAACATACAGATTTGGGCCTAGGGTGTGGAAGCCACCAAGGAAAACAGGAAACCCCATGCATTTCCAAAAAGAGGACACCCGTGGAAATCCACAGAGATTCCCACGGGTGTCTTCTTTTCGGAAATGCATGGGGTTTCCTGATTTCCTTTGCGGCTTCGACACCCTAGGCCCAAATCTGTAGTTTGTCCACATGAGCAAAATTCCTGAAAATCTGCTGTGCGAAAAGACTTGGGGTTACCAGTGTTTTAGGCTTTTCCCTTTGCACCAGGTAGGTGCACCCACACATGTGAAGTACCGCTTTCGTCGGGAAACCTATGGGAATGCGGGAAGGTAGGTCATGTGTTGTTGTCTGTGTGTTTCGGGTGGTGACCAGAGTGAAATGTGCGGAAATTGTGTTATTTTCCCGATATCCCCCCCAAACTATGGAATCTTTCCCTGCATAGTTGTTGCGTGACCTTTGCAAATCACCCCTTCATAAACTTCGAATATTGTCTACTTTTCAGAAATGTATGTATCAAAATATGTTATTTTGGTTTCCACTCAATCTCTTCTTGAAAGCCTAGAAAATGGCGAATCCAGCACAGCAAACCATTTGTTCACAGATCTCATGTGTCTCCTACGCCCCTGTGAAAGGGAAACACATTGGGGCTCATTATATGTTTGTTGGTGACCCGCCGGTATATCCAGCGGAATACCACCAAACAGAATTACTGTTACCGGCACACAGTCTGCCAGAACTACAGGCAAATTCCAAGTACCAGTAAGGGTAAGTTAATCCCCATTGCATGGAGTCCTGTAGGACTCCTTGTGGGTGGGATTGCCGGTAATACCTGTGCCGGTAATGCCAGCTGTTTTTTGCCAGTGGGGTGCCTGACTTACCTTCAGCTCTTGGCTGGAGGTAAATAAGGCCCCCCAACGGCCAACTGGGAGTATGCTAGTGAGGTAATGTGCCGGTAAACAGAATTACCGGCATATTAATACTGCACCGACATATTCCTAATGAGATCTCTAAACATTTTCTCAGGTCATTTGTGCCATTCAGCGGGAAGAAAGGATGAATGCCGATCTTTCAGGTCTTTTCCTCTAAGGGACATTTCTCAATCAGAGATATGGGAAGCCGAGATTGGGCTGATACCACACTTTCTCACTAACAGTTGCAGTCAGAGCATGGTTTCACACTCCTATATTAAGAGTAAGAGGACCGGTTTAGAAAGCCCTCAGCAGAAGATAAGCAAGTTTGGAGAAGATGTGGAAATTGTCAGATAGTATTATAGATTCTTATCCACGCAGTATGCGACAATGTACATGCGCTTATATTTGCCTGCTGTGATGTTGAAACCAAAGCAATACTGTAGACATGCAAATTCACATTCCAGGGCCAGGTTGCGTGAAGGCAGCATTGACTTCATACTGCCATTGAATGCCATCAACTTCCCCTTTGAAAATGACTTCACTTTTGCTCGCTTGTATCTTCACTCAACCTTTGATGAATCCCTCACTGATCAAATGACATGAACAACATTAACCCTCACCTCACCCCCTCCTAATTTCTTCCCTCTCCAACTCCCTCCCAAGGTTTGTTCAGTCCATTATATCACATACAAAAATCCTTACAAGGAAAATACCACAGGCTTCATTGTACAACATTTTATTGGCATTTTCTGAAGAAAAAAACAAATGTTCTCCTTTTTGGTTATTTTCTCTCACCCCCCCCCCCCCCTACAGCAAACTAGCATTCCTGGGTGGTGTTATGGCCCCCTACATGTGGGGAAAAAAGGGCCAACTTTGGCCGAGATATCTCATGTAACAAAGAAGTTACAAGGGATTGAATGGCAAAATACTTAAATCACCAAAAAAAGCCTTGGCACTGGGGGGAAATACCCATGGCAGCTAAGGGGTTAAGACGGTAAAGCCCCAGAGGAGATATCATTTGTAAGGTAGCTCAGTTAGTTAATGCTCCAAATGCAGATTGTGCAAAGGAATATGTAACTCCTGTGTTCAGCACCTGGCTTAATCATCCGGTGGGATAATAGGCAGAGTGAATGCATTCACCTTCCAATGCAACACAGCATTGTCCAGGTCAATTGGTTCAGAAAAAGTGGTGGAAAACAATATTACTGTCGCTTTTTCTAATTGGCCAGATTTTCGTGCATTTTCAGGGTGGAGTTCGGGAGTCGAGTGGACACACCAGGACACCCTGTATTTCCCGCTCCACCAGACAAATGCTGCCTTACTGCCAGCATGGATCTCATGCTGGAAATAAGGAAGGGGACTCCTCTGGGATCTGCTTGGAAATGAAACCTGGTAAAAGTGGGTGGAGTCCAGTGGAAGCCATTGTCAATTCCGGCAGCAATCGTTAATTGCGCAAGGTATTTACACTGTTCCAAACTTGAAAAGCAATGTGATTTTACTTGCCTTTTACGCTAAAATCTTCCATTTTGTGACGGAAAAGTAAAAACGTGCGCCAATGGAAGTGGTCCACTCCATGCAGTTTACTTTGCGCCTTGATGCTTGGGGGTTTTGCGTGATGCTACACATGTAATAAATAATTAAATACATTTAACATGACCCCAGATAAATGGCAATTCGTGATCAGAATGAGTGAGCATGGCATGTCGCTGGCAAGAGGGTGTCCTGTGCTTCTTGAGTGCGTTGGCAAATGCCCTTAATTGCCATCTCGCGTGAAGCAGTCGACAGAGGTATTTCAAATGGCCAATTTCGCTCTTTGGGTGACATTGTCAAAGTGGGAGAATGTTGCCCAGCATGTGACACTTCCTCTGCAAAGTGAATTGTGCCCACCCCAAGGAAGAAGTGTGAAAAACCCACCAGGGCACTGTGCCCTGCTCTTTCTGTGTGTCTTCCCCACAGGGCGACAGATGCCGACTCAGACATGGGTAAGTCTCAGATGGCAAGCCTGTACCCTAGTTAATGTGGCAAAGGATTCCAGACTTCTAAGACTGATAACATTAGTAGCATTGAGTTACATGCCACCTGACAGTTATGTGTGATAAATTTGCAGAGCAGAGCTGTTAGTGGGCTAAAGCAGGAGGCAATGTCTGCCCACCCTCAAAGGGTACGTACAACCAAAAGTAATAGGCCCCACCATCATGGCTGTAGGGGCCACGCTCCAAACCAGGGCAAGAATGCCCTCCAATCATCCATGCCTACGAGTAGGGTACCCCTCGTGCTCCAGGAACCCTTTTGAGCAACCTCTGTGCTTTCCAGGTGATACTAACGTTATTTAAAGCCAGAAGTCTAAAAGATAATCGCTTAATTGCAGCTGGAAATTAGCTCCTGGCGTGATCAAAATGTCTTAACCAAGTGCAACATCATCCCCTTCATTTATAAGCAATATGTGTGTTCTCGTGTTTCTTCATCCACTGAATTACTGTTAGAAACAAAGGCAAGAGTTGTGTCTCTTGTGTAGGCATTGGGAAGGCAGTTGCCAGCCGCTGGCATAATATGCCCATGTTCTTCCAATATTGGCTAGCTGTTGCCCTCTTATGGCCAGGTAGAACCATCATGGCAGTGACTGGCAAATGCCTTTCCCCTGCAGACAGAAAAGCGGAAATAAGAGGCCAATTCAAGACACAGAACAAATAGAAGTTAAGACAGACTGCAGCTGCCATTGCTGTGTTAGGGAGAATATGTTGAGTGTTCAAGCAAGGAGGTATGTATTAAGCAAGCAAGCAGTGAGACAAGGGAGAGAAAAAGAAAGGCCAGAGGGGCTCTTTGAATAATGTAACAGGGCAGAGGACCCATGCTCTGCTGTCCTAGTAACATATGAGAGAATCAAATAGATCAGGCTTTGCAGCAAATGTTAAACGAGAAAGGAACAGAGTCCAGCTCTGCATTCAGAATGACAAAGGCAAAGAAAGGCTAGGCTCTGAAGCCAGCATTGGATGGAATAAGAGGGACCAGACTCATTGTGAGAGGCAGGCCCGTCCCTCGCAGGGTGGTAGAGGGGCCGCCCACATAGCGGGTGGCCCCTCTGGCCACCCCCCTGGCTCCACATACACCCCACCTACTGGGCATCCGGCCGCGGACCTGGGGAGTGCTTATAAGGGGGTGGGCTTGCGATCGCTCATCCTCCTTGTTTGCTGTACACTCCCACCCGATCCCCCAGAGGACAGTCAAAGCAGAAACATAACACACCTGGTCCCTCTACTCCCATTACAGGTCTTACTCAGAGGTACAAACAAGATTTCCTCTTTCTTTGAAATCCCCATCCTTCCATTCCAAGAGACACACACATGTCTCCTTGCCCGACACAAAAATGTAGCAACTTGCAGTTGGTGGAAAAGGCTTAAACTCCTTTAATTGGCAGGAGTCCACTTACAGGTGATCATCTGCCTCTTAACGAGCTGGCGTCCTAGCTGTGGCCCACTGGAAGTAATTGTTATTTCCTCTCTCTTACCATGAGCTCATAGTCAGATGAAAAATCCAGAAATGCAACATACAAAGACATGTTCTTTGCTGCTGCATCCTTTAATTTCCTTATATTTTCTTTTCTTCTTTTCTCTTGTTTTATAGTGATATTTGTAATTTAATACATACTGCTATTTTAATTCTAATTTTGTGAAAAGTCGAGTTCTTTGACTAAAACACAATAAATAAAGCAAAGTCCCCAAAATGTCCCCTGTCCCCCCAAGATTTTATGTGTCTCCTGTGCCTCTGCCTACACCAGAACCGGAAGCACACTGGATCCCCTAGCCGTGTTGCCCACGCACACGGGGGGCACGAAATCTGCTAAAGATAGAAACAGTGATAGTGCTTCTCAGCATTCCTCCCACCGGGCAGGCACTGTGGTATCCCACAGTTCCCAAGAGTCCTGAAGGTCACACTCATCGGGTACATCCAGTGCTTCAGCCAAGCCATGAGAGGTTGTCACAGCACTCAGCGCTGCCAGGCTCTACCTGCTAGGGGAGAGGAGGATGGCCATAGTGGAACAGAAGCAACAGGACTAGTGATGTTGAGCAAGCTGGATAAGGAAATATGTCCATCAGGACTTAGTCAAAACGTATGTGGACGGAAAGGATATTTTCGACTGGTTCTAAAAGATTGAGTTAGCTTTCTGTTTCCAGGAGGTAGACAGAGAGTTGAGGAGTGCAGTATTTATGAGCCATCTATCAACAGTAGGAACTAATGTTATTATTCAGTTGACTCTGGAGGAGAGGCCTATCTATTTCAAGATGCAGGTTGTGGTCCAACAGAAGTTCTGCAGTGACCCAAAACAGTACCTTAAGAGCTTCAGAGTGCTCAACAAAAAGGAGAGTCAAACCTTTGAGGCATTAATGCATCTTTCCATGACATATGTGAGTGATTGTGTCACAGGTAACACAGTTCACTCATTTATGGGCATATTCAATCTGATTGCATGTGAGAGTATGCTTAAACAATGTGAGATGCAGTAACACTAGCATTTAGTGGACAAGACTAGCACAGACCCTCAGGTGCTTGCAATGCTGCCGACCGGTTTGTGGTTAATCATGTCCTGAAAAAGGCTCTGGGTAGTGTATTCAAACCAGATGACAATTGGTTAGACAAACATACATTGAAGGAGGATAAGGAAAAAGCTTTGCACCCTTTCGCCAACAAAGAGCCCCAAAAGTCAGAGGTTAGAACCCTTTTACCTACATCATCTACATGAAAAAGGCAAGGCACCTCTAGCACTGGGCGTCTACACTCACAGCTCCTCAAGCTGCTTTACCTACAGATATCAGAAACATAGGAAGGAAGATATCCACCTGCAAGTGTAGACGCATGTCCGCCATAAATAGCGCTATGCTCAAGGAGGAAGCAGGGGAAATAGTCAACATGGGCATCTTAGATGATGAAATCCCATTCAGTCTAGGGTTGGCCGAATGTACCCTAAAATTCCTCAGCTGGAAAGGTACTGGGTCTCCCACCAAGGCTGCAATTCCTGCAACAACAGAGATCCTTCTTGACCACATGTTCATTAATGGGAGCTGAGCCCCAGCATTTGTAATAGTGCTGCGAGTATCACCGCTGTTCCACAACAGCTGGTGCAAGAGGACTAGATCATCCCTGGTCCTCCCAGACTAGTCGGAGCATTCAATGGTCTCACCCGATGCCCACTGGCTACAATGGAGTTCAGTTGGAGGGGGGAAACTCTCAGCTCTGTGTTGCTGTAAAATATGCCATTCTGGTAGACAGCCTGTTAGGAAATGCTAGACCTAATGCCGAATTCATCACTGAGGTCACCCAATGGAGTGCCAATGAAGCAGGTTGGGTAGCTGCCCTGGATGCCCTGGGTCTAGGGGCTCTTTTCTGCTAATGATGGCATAAGGCCGGATCTGCCGGCACTACCCAGTCCCCAGATACACCTGCTCCTGCCAGAGAGGGTCTTGTGTATAGGGGCATTGTAATGGACCAATAAATAAAATATATAAAATAATGGACATTGAAGTGCCTGCTGTGGCGGCAACTGCCTCAATAACCTCACCGTTGCCTACAGGCATAGAACCCCAACCTGAGGCAGAAGACACAGCAGAATCAGAACTCATAGGTTTTCCCAAACTAGGTGACTGTCATGATGCCTACCTCTAAGGAGCCAGGCCGGGCCCAGCAACCCCAGAGGCAGACATCATTTTCCCCAGGGAAGTCTCAGCGGGCCCAAGTCGGGGCCCTTTGGACTCAGTCCTGGCGCCTTAGGTGCCAGGCTCATAGCGGACCCCAGTCCTGGCGCCTTAGGCGCCAGGCTCATAGAAGAGGATATGTGTTTAAGTGCTTGGGTGCACACTTACCTGATGCAGACCTTGCTGCTTCATCCAGGCCCTCTTGAGGCCTGAATGGGACTACTTAACCTGTAGGACTACTTCACCACCCGGGTGTGGTCGGGGAAGGATACATACCTGATTGGTGGAAGGATACATACCAGGAACTTCTTCCAAGGCTATTTAAACCCCACCCAAACAGCCACACATGCTTTGCGTTGTTCTGCACCTAGCAGCTGGACGCTCACCATGTCAGCTCCTGCATCCTGACTTCAGCCACGCCTGCCAGCACCCTGGAACACCTGCAAGGGGAGAAAGGAAGGGAATAGGAGAAGAAAAGCCCTTACCTGCTAAATCTGCATCCCGGAGTCATTTCTCCAACGGATCTGAAAAGGAATACATCATTTTAAAGGCATTTCGTTTCGATCGCTGCAGTGCTGCATTTTACTCACCTTTGCAAGGCGCTTCCATCTTCAGCAGCGATCTTCCGGATTCAGCTACGCCCCGGCGCCTAGAGGAAAAAAGACAAGAACAAAGGGTTGGAAGGGAGTGGGAGGCTTGAGCATTGTTCCACAGTTGGTAATACTCCCTTCTCACGCACAGGAGGGTATCCAACGAGCCAGGGAAGCCAGAATAGAGGGGCCCTTCCTGTCCATCTTCAGAGTTCTGCGCCTTCGACGCCGCGCCTCCGTGGGAACCAGGTGAGCGTTACAGAACGCGAAGCCTTACCACAATTTCCCACCTGGGCGCTATGGAGACTTCCGAGACAGATCAGCTGGCCCATCTTTTAGGGGAATTACGGGCAGAAGTGCACTCAGCCCGCCAGGAGACTAATGCTCTCAGAAGGGAACTAATCCTATCCAAGGAAAGAACTGATGATCTGGCCAAAAGGTTATTGCAGGGCCAGGCAGAGCACACTCCTTTACCTGTTTCCGGAGAAATTTCTACAACAATGGGTTCGAATAACCCGGGACAAATCAATCTACCTGGACACATGCCTTTGGCCCCGCCGGAACGTTTTGCGGGGGATCCCAAGAAATATGCCGTTTTTATGAACCAATGCCGTTTACACTTTTTATGCAGGCCCGGGGCCTTCCCCAACGACCGGACCAAAGTAGCCTTTGTACTATCTTACCTCAGTGGCTGTGCTGCCGATTGGTCTATTCCATTGGTAAATCAGGATGATCCCATTCTCCGGGATTTCCAGGGCTTCCAGGCCAGCATGGAAAGATTGTTCGCTCGACACTCGCAGGGACAGGCCCTTGACAACGAACTGCTATCCTTACGACAAGGTAATCAGGATCTTTTGTCCTATATCGCCACCTTTAATAGACTAGTTGTGGAAACCGGATGGCCTGAAAATAAAAGGATCACATTGTTTCATCGAGGCATGCGCGGAGAGCTTAAAGATGTTATAGCTCAGATAGTAGATCCACCCCAGGCCTGCACAGACTACATAGACGTAGTGGTTCAATTTGATCACAGACTTCAAAATAGAAAAGCAGATCGGCTCAAGTATGAAACCAGAGTACCTATCAAGACCCACGTTAACTCCAAGAGTACTGACGTTTCCGAACCTATGCAAATTGGCAGTGTTAAAGGACCATTAACGCAGAAGGAATGAGAGAGAAGGCAACAAATGCAACTTTGTCTGTATTGCGGAACTTCCGGTCACTTTCTTCAAAGTTGTCCAGTTAAACCACCCAAGAAGGTGGTTGGAGCCACTGATAACGAGTTATTGACACCTGGTTCGGGAAACGACCTAGCCCGACAAGCGTAGGGGTCCGCTTGCCGAGCTTGAAAACAAACTCTTTGACCTCGCATTTTGTCATGCCAATGGTGCTTGTGAACCCAAAACAGCCTCAGCAGTTGCATGCTATAAAAGCATACATAGACAGTGGAGCTATTGGAAATTACATAGACCGTGAATTGGCTTCCAGGATTAAGCTTCCTCTCCGCCCGAAAGTAACCCAAGATGTAATTACTACAGGTGATGGAACCGAAATAGCCTCAGGGCCTGTAACGCATTCCACAGTTGAAATCACTCTGGTGGGTCAGGACGGACATCAGGAAGCAATCGTGTTTGATGTGATCAAGGCCCCACAATTTCAAGTACTTCTTGGAATCCCTTGGTTAGAAACACATAATCCGAGAATAGACTGGCGAGCAAAGAAGATAACTTTTCCTGATTGTGAACCAACCTGTTACCCAAGGAATCCAGCTATGGGTCTAGCCTCTGTAACTTCCACCCCTGTACAGCTACCATCTGAATACCAAGAATTCCAAGACGTTTTTCAGAAAGAGCAGGCTAACACCTTACCTCCCCATCGATCTTACGATTGCCAAATCGACTTGGTACCCAATGCACAACTACCTTGTAGTAGGATCTATGCTCTTACTGAACCTGAGAACCTGCATTTGCGCCAGTATTTGGATCAATACCTGGCCAATGGTTTCATTCGCCCATCAAAGTCACCAGTCTCTTCCGCTTTGTTCTTCGTACCTAAAAAGGAAGGAGACCTTAGGGCCTGTATTGACTACCGCGCCCTAAATCAGATAACGATTAAGAATCGTTACCCTTTGCCCCTGATACCTGAGCTTATCGACCAAGTAAAAGATGCTCGTGTGTACACCAAGCTAGATCTCCGAGGAGCTTACCACCTGGTACGTATAAAAGAGGACGACGAGTGGAAGACTGCATTCCGCACCAAATTTGGGCTCTTCGAATATCAAGTAATGCCCTTCGGTTTGTGCAACGCACCTGCCGCCTTTCAGTACTTCATGAATGATGTTCTTCGGGAACTTATCGATGTTTGTGTCATCGTTTATATTGACGACATCCTGGTGTATTCCTCCTCAGAATCTGATCACAGAAACCATGTTAGGGCAGTTCTTGAGAAATTGCGCCAGCACAAATTATTTGCCAAGCTCGAAAAATGCGTTTTTCATACCACAGAAGTGGAGTTTCTCGGATTCATCCTGACACCTCAAGGAATCCGAATGGACTCGCGGAAAGTGGACGCCATTCTCAAATGGCCATCTCCTAGCTCTGTGAAGGGAGTGCAAAGCATGCTTGGCTTTGCCAATTTCTATCGAAGGTTCATCCCGGAATTTTCTCGAACTGTTCAACCCATCACAGCTCTCCTAAAGAAAAACAAACGCTTTGAATGGACTCTTGAGGCTGAACAAGCCTTTCAGGACCTGAAAACCAAATTCACCTCTGCACCTGTATTGAAGCACCCGCGCCCAGATCTCCCTTACATCGTGGAAACCGATGCATCCAGTTCGGCCATGGGAGCTGTCCTGTCGCAAAGAGACCCAGAAACTAACCAACTACACCCTGTAGCCTTTTGGTCCAGAAAATTCTCTCCACCTGAACTCAATTACGCAATTACCGACAAAGAACTACTGGCTATTAAATCAGCTTTCAAGGCTTGGCGTCACTATCTTCTCGGTACCACCATCACCGTAATTTCGGACCACAGAAATTTGCAGTATTTAAAGACGGCCAAAGCTCAATCTTCGCGACAACTCCGATGGGCTTTATTCTTTGTGGAATTTGATTTTGTAATTACCTATCGCCCTGGGTGCAAGAATGGTAAGGCAGATGCCTTATCCCGGATAGGCATGGAAGAACCCAATTCGAGTTTAGAACCTGTGCCAATCATACCGGAACAAAGAATTCTGGGCTTGACTTCAGTGCAAACCATTGAGGACATCCAAGCTCAAGTAAAACAGCTTTTTGACTCTTCTGCCTTACTGGAATGGAGTCAAAAGGGTCCTCACTACACCGTTAAGGATGATTTACCCTACTTCCAAGAGCGGTTATTTCTGCCAAGTAAAGAATTGCAGGAACTTGTCATTACCCGTCATCATGAATCATTAATGGAAGGACACCCCGGTATCGCGAAAACAGAAGAAAAGATCAAACGCCACTTCTGGTGGCCTTCTTGGAGAAAAGACATAAAGTCATTTGTGTTGTCTTGCGGAATCTGTGCCCAAAATAAGAGTCAAAAGAAAAGGCCAGCCGGCCTACTTCAACCTTTGGACATTCCACCAGCACCTTGGCACTCCTTGTCAATGGACTTTATAACTGACCTGCCTCCTTGTGGTGGTTACAACACAATTCTCGTAATAGTGGATCTATTCTCCAAAATGGCCCATTTTATCCCTTTAAAAGGATTGCCGTCAGCTTCCACCTTGGCCAAGGAATTTATGGAAAATATAGTGCGGTTACATGCTTTCCCTTCTATATTAGTCTCAGACCGTGGAAGTCAATTTATCTCCCACTTTTGGAAGAAATGTTGCCAACTAGCACAAATAGACGTGCGGTTATCCACCAGCCACCACCCCCAGTCCGACGGACAAACCGAGAGAACCAATCAGACTCTCGAGCAATATCTGCGGTGCATGTTACACCAATCCGAGTTGAATTGGAAGGACATCCTTTGGATTGCAGAATATGCATACAGCAATTCAGTGCATTCTGGAACCGGACAGACTCCTTTTTATACCCTGTATGGTCACCATCCTCGGACCTCTGACCTAGATCCACCTCTGACCCTGGAGATGCCTGCAGTAAATCACCTACATTCCACAATAACCCAAGCCTTCAAAGAAGCTACAACCCACTTACAGCAAGCCAAGAAAAAGTATAAAGAAAACGCTGATTTGCACCGAAGTAAAACTCCTCCTTACCAAGTAGGAGATCAGGTATGGCTAGCAACTAAACATCTACCCCTCAAGGGTCAGCAAACTTTTAATCCCAGATTCATTGGGCCTTACCCCATCAAAGCTATTATCAACCCAGTGGCCTTTAAACTCGATTTACCATCCAACATGCGGATTCATCCCGTTTTTCACGCATCTCTTCTAAAACCAGTACAACCTGGAACCAGACTGTCTGAGCCTCCAGGCCCTGTCCAAATTGATGGAGAATTAGAATTCGAAGTGAAAGACATTTTAGATTCCAAGATAGTTAAGTCCAAACTCTTCTATCTTGTTGATTGGAAAGGATATGGACCTCAGCAAAGATCTTGGGAACCCAGTAACTATGTTCACGCACCACGATTAATTCAAAGATTCCATCGAAGATTCCCGCACAAACCAAAACCCCCGGAGGAAAAGACCTTGGGAGGGGCCTTGAGGGGGGGTACTGTCATGATGCCTACCTCTAAGGAGCCAGGCCGGGCCCAGCAACCCCAGAGGCAGACATCATTTTCCCCAGGGAAGTCTCAGCGGGCCCAAGTCGGGGCCCTTTGGACTCAGTCCTGGCGCCTTAGGCGCCAGGCTCATAGCGGACCCCAGTCCTGGCGCCTTAGGCGCCAGGCTCATAGAAGAGGATATGTGTTTAAGTGCTTGGGTGCACACTTACCTGATGCAGACCTTGCTGCTTCATCCAGGCCCTCTTGAGGCCTGAATGGGACTACTTAACCTGTAGGACTACTTCACCACCCGGGTGTGGTCGGGGAAGGATACATACCTGATTGGTAGAAGGATACATACCAGGAACTTCTTCCAAGGCTATTTAAACCCCACCCGAACAGCCACACATGCTTCGCGTTGTTCTGCACCTAGCAGCTGGACGCTCACCGTGTCAGCTCCTGCATCCTGACTTCAGCCACGCCTGCCAGCACCCTGGAACACCTGCAAGGGGAGAAAGGAAGGGAATAGGAGAAGAAAAGCCCTTACCTGCTAAATCTGCATCCCAGAGTCATTTCTCCAACGGATCTGAAAAGGAATACATCATTTTAAAGGCATTTCGTTTCGATCGCCGCAGCGCTGCATTTTACTCACCTTTGCAAGGCGCTTCCATCTTCAGCAGCGATCTTCCGGATTCAGCTACGCCCCGGCGCCTAGAGGAAAAAAGACAAGAACAAAGGTGAGAGGGAGAAAAGGAATAAGGAAAGCTCAGTTTCCTTTTAAGTCTTACCTGTTGGATTATTCCCACTGCATTTCGGGTCCTGCCGCTTCCTGGCATCTCCGGACCCCGGCCCCTATGGGGAAAAAAGACAAAGACATTGAATGAGCGAATGCAAAGACATTACCTGAGCGCTCATCCAGAACTGTTTCACTTCGGGTCGGCGCCATATCTCCGGCACTCCGAACCCCGGCCCCTAAGGGGAAAAAGACATAAGCATTAGCGCTTGCTGCAATTAGACAACGAACATTATTATTAAGCTTGAACTTTTGAACAGAACTTTTACAGCGCCTTACCTGAACAGTCAAGCTTACCTGAACTCCCATCAATCCTCAATCCAGTGAAGTAACTGGGTTTCAACGCGCCCCTGCATCAGAAGCAGGATGGAGAGCTCATCCTTCCAAACCCTAAGGTGAGGCTTCACGGGGAATCGTGGAGGAGGTATCGTGGAGGGTTGGAAGGGAGTGGGAGGCTTGAGCATTGTTCCACAGTTGGTAATACTCCCTTTTCACGCACAGGAGGGTATCCAACAAACCAGGGAAGCCAGAATAGCGGGGCCCTTCCTGTCCTTCTTCAGAGTTCTGCGCCTTCGACGCCGCGCCTCCGTGGGAACCAGGTGAGCGTTACAGTGACTTGTCCTAAGCTGGGAGCATTAGCCATGCCAGGTGTAGCGTGACTGTCCAACTATGGCAGATCTGCATGAACAGGCAGAGAATGAAGACCAGGGGCAAGCCCCTGGGATGTTGAAGGTGTTCTGGGAGAACAGACTCCTGTACATTGAGTCCAAGGCTTTGGAGATGAGGGCCAGTCAGTGTTTGGTGGTTCCCCAGTGCCACAGAAGGTTCCTGTTGGACTTGGCTCACAACATTCCATTGGCAGTTCACCTTGGGATGATGAAAACAGCAACCGGCTGTTGACCCATTTCTACTGGCCCCAGATGGGGTCAAAGATAAAAAGCATTTGAAACTGACTGACTTGCAGAGACAGCGCGACCTGCAGCAGACGAACGCGGACATCAAGAGCTAGTGGAGGGCTCGTTTCGGCATATCCACGCTTCCTGGAGGAGGCGGAGCCGGGAGTGTCACGTGACCTTGCACGTGACTCAGCTGAGTGCAGAAAACAGCGAGCCCACCAGCAAAGCGGTGTGAAACTGACTTGCAGAGACAGCGCGACCTGCAGCAGACGAACGCGGACATCAAGAGCTAGTGGAGGGCTTGTTTCGGCATATCCACGCTTCCTGGAGGAGGCGGAGCCGGGAGTGTCACGTGACCTTGCACGTGACTCAGCTGAGTGCAGAAAACAGCGAGCCCACCAGCAAAGCGGTGTGAAACTGACTTGCAGAGACAGCGCGGCCTGCAGCAGACGAACGCGGACATCAAGAGCTAGTGGAGGGCTCGTTTCGGCATATCCACGCTTCCTGGAGGAGGCGGAGCCGGGAGTGTCACGTGACCTTGCACGTGATTCAGCTGAGTGCAGAAAACAGCGAGCCCACCACCCTTGTGGCGCTAAGCCCGACAGGTGCAAAGGGCGCATACTGTTTTGTGGCTGTATGGTGTGTTGGAACCCACCATTAAGGCTGATTCTGTGGAGCGTGGCAGGAGAGTGTCGCCTGTGTTCCCTGGGAGCCTTAGGAGTGGGCAGAAGATGATGCCAGGAAGACCTGGAATCCCGCAGACCCGAGCGCAACTAAGGAAAGCCGAGCGAGATGAAATCACGATGGCCGGAAGAAAGACGCCGCAAGCCCACGGGAGAGCGGTAAGTGTGTTGGCTGACAGCCCAGCAAAGCCTTGCCATGATCTTAAGGGTCTGAGTTTGCTACCATCTAAACCTTTTGAGCAGAGAGTTAATGGCGTCAATATCACAAACACCACGACCATATTAGGATCTTTAGACTCAGCACCAAAAACAGCTGAGTATGTGATTGACTGCCTAGAGGCAACCCCGCCCCCTCCATCCCCTAGCCCATGCGATATATTGGAGCAACTGGACGTGCAACAGGACATGCAGTTCCGAGAAAGAGAAGCGGCCAAAGGGGGGGAGCTTGCAATATGCCCAATTATAGAAAGAGAGGAGCAGTCTGAGTACCAGACCCCGAGCGAGGTCCTGGAGGTGCAAAGTAGCACAAGAGATAGCCTCTGTGACCTCGCCCGAGTCAACGGGAGTGCCCGTGACATGGAGAAAGAGGGGAATCCCCCTTTGACAGAGAGGGCCAACAACTTAAATAGAGTGGTCACACACGCTAATGGCCCCCTAATTAAAAAGAAAAGCATGCCAAAGCCAAATCCTGACCGAGCGAATCCGCGCAGAGAAATCTGCTCGTTGAAAATACTAGCATGGAAGAATGTCGAGGAGATAATTAAAAAAGATATGGAGAAAGTAAAAAGCATCTCAGTGTTAAATAGGTCAGGCCCTCCTAATTTGGCATCAATGAGGCTCCAAAGGCGATGGGAAACTTCTAAAGAAAGCCCCATAAAGGAACTACCACCTGCTAAAAGTAAATTGGTCAAAAATCTGGGGACGAGGGACAATCCATGGCAACCCGTAATGATGACCAGTCGACAAGAACAAGAGCAATGGTTACCAGACGAAATGAGTGACGTAATGTCGGAGGACGAGGAAGGCATGATAAGTCGGAGACCGAGCGATACAATCAAAGAGAGAAATCCACGCGAAGAAGACATCTGGAAGCCGGCAGAGGAAGTCTCCTCCATGGTCAATCAGGAGAAAGACCCCCGACAACAGCCCCGACGAAGCTCCATAGCCATAGCAGATCAGTTGATCAGAGATTTAACCCGATTAAATGCTAAAATGGCGGCCCCAAGTGTGAGCCGCCAACAAAATATCCAACAGCAAGGAAACACCTCTAACCGAACGGCTCTCGAAGAGAGCGGTAAGGATACCGGAAGAATGGAGGACTCAAATTTGCGTCTGAGACAGACAGAGAAACGAAGGACTGAAGCATATTCAAGGCATTATTTCCATATACATAGCTCGGACTCCGACCTCCATCAATCGCAAAAACATAAAAAGGGAAAAAGAGACATAGAAAATCACAACGTAAATGCTTCCGCAAATACATTAAGGAATATCAGAAGGTCCGGGTCGGGGTCGTCCATTATATCTACAAGAAACACCGAGACCGAAACAGAAAAAGAGGAAGTCGAACAGATTGAACATAACAAGACCAAACTATCGCAAAGGAAAACAAGGGCCAGGACCTTAACATCGAAAGCCATGATCGAAAAAGTGGTGAATGAATTACGACCAACTATGATGTCGGCAACGACAATAGCAACAACGCCGCTAATAAAGCTCTATGAGCAACTAAATGAAACGTGCAAAGATCAGAACACACTGATCGCGCTGTTAAATACGAAAATAATAAAAATGGAAGGTGACATTTTGGAAATGACCCTACAAAATAAAATGTCATCTCGTGGATACGAATACGCGACAAACACACTGAAAAATGCCTTGAAAAATAACGCCGAGGATAAGCGATTATTTGCAGATGTAGCCAAACATGCGATACTAACCTTGAATAAAGAGCAGGAGAAAAGGCACGTACAAATCAAAAGATCCGATCAGCGTCCGGATCATTATGAAACGATACTGGTCGAACAAGAGCCCCAAACCCAGCCAGCCGCATCGAAAGAGTCCCCCCCAATAAAGCAAATGAGAGTGGAGGATAGAAATGAGGTTGGAGCAAACAAAAAATCAATCCCAAGGAAACACGACGTGATTAACGCAGAGCAAGAAGGGAAAGAACAAGATCACCAGCACAAAGACAACGTGCAAGAGCCAAAGACCACAGGACCCGGAACCAAAGAGAAGGAGAATAGAGGGTCATCTGTTGGAGTCTCTGGTAAGGATAAAAAAAGTGAGGACACACGATTAAGCGAGCCGGAGGTAATAGTTGCCCCTTCAACTTCCGAAAATACCAGTAATGAGAGCGATAGAATGGACGACAAAACTGAGGATACACGAACAAGGGAGTTAGTGGCACAGGAGGCTCCACTATCTACTGAAAATATCAATAATGAGTGTGAAGACAATAGGATGAAAGACGTGATACCAACACAGACAATACTTGAAAATAAGAGCCCAGATAAAGATTGGTATGAGATATTTGAAAAACAACTAGCAACCAATCCAAAGAATAGCGGAAATGGGATAACAAATGGCAATAATAAACAAGGGAAATGTAAAAGGAAAGCAAAAAACCTGTCAGCCCCAAAGAACAAAAAAGCCAAAAACACAGCAAACTTTTTTAGAAATATTAAGGCCCTAAACGTGACAATAAATAAAACAGAGTTGATTAAAGAGGATGCTAAAAAACACGCGGTTAGTGATCCAAATACTGGACAAAATCAAAATAAGCAGCAAGAAATGCCTCGGCAAAACGGTACTGACTTAATAGAACTTGATCAAGTGGAGGACGATGAAGATCTGATGAACGTGTCAGTATACAGCACTCATGATGACACAGAAGATGAGTCGGGAAGTGTGATAGAGGTGTCCCACAAAAAGAAGGATGGGGGCGGACATAAGGATCCTACGAGAGAGAGGGTGCCAGAGAGGACAAACGATGAACCGAAGAACAGGAGAGTGATACGCCTGATTTGTCCATCGGAAAAGATAGAGGGCGCGCTGGTTGGAACAAGTGTGGATGATACCTTGGCAAAAAAGCCATTTTACACCATGAAAGAAAAATTAAAAATCAGTTTACTGAAAAACAAACTAGCCCAGGAGAAACATAGGAAGCAGATTAACTTAGAAGTAAAAGCTGGCTCAAATCAACCAGAAGTGGAACCATCAACAGACAGAATGCCAAAGCTCAATAAAATAGTGAAAGAAAAGAGTGAAACAAGTGAGAGATTCAAAGAGGACTCGAGAATCCAAAATAATCAGGAGAAGTATAATCCAAAGGAGGGCCAACCAAAATTCAGGGTCTTGATTGAAAAGATTGAACAAAATAAGAATGATAAGTCGCCGAATAGGAATACAATACTACAACTGTTTCAATCAATACCGGTATTGCGAGCTATCCGAAGCATCGTATTAAGCAGAGTCGAAATGATAAAAGAATATGGTCGCGTAAGTACCTTGTTATACATCGACTCAAGGAAGATCACTGTTTTGATTATGATGTGTGAAAGGCAAATAATGGAAGCAGGATACCAAATCTATGAGGTAGATAATCTACTAGCATCAAATCAGTGCTCACAGAAGGAAAATCAACAGCTGCAGGCTGATCAGCACGAAAGAAAGGGGAGTGTGGATAAAGGCACTGAAGTCGGTGAAGAGTGCAGAAAAACGAGGGAGAAGATAGACGACCCAAAAGGCCTAAAAATCGAAATAACAGTGCCGAACACACCTGCCACGGAAGATCTAAACCAGCAAGCTCCGAATGGAAATAGCCCTAAACCGGAAAAAGAAGCAGATGAATGGGCATGGATAGCTAAAGCCATAAATAACCAACCACGAAGTTAATGCCAAAGGGACAAAAACACCATAACATGGGCAACTTGGAATACCAGAGGATTCGCACATCTTGCCAACAGTTCCAATGAACTGCTGAGGAATTGCGATATCGTATGTCTCCAAGAGACATGGCTAGCCAGTTGCCCGTGTATAGAAGGTTTTGAGGTGGCAATGAATCCGGCCATAATAAAAAAAAAGGGAAGACCCATGTCTGGTCAACTAATCTTGGTGAATCACAAGAGCGGGTTTGTGATAAAGGAGTCCATGAATCTGTCAAACTACATACAATATGCAAAGGTCGAGGCCAAAGATTTTGAGGATCCACAAAAAAACATAAGAATACATATTTTCAACATCTATTGGAACAATCAAGAGGCTAAACAAGAGAATTTAATGGACGACCTGTTGGATGCCATTGATCACTTGAAATCAATAGAGAGGGATGCCAAGATGGTGATATGTGGAGACTTGAATTTGAAATTAATAGAAATTGATAACAAACCCAAATCGAAAAAAGAACGATCAGTAAAGGAAAGGAGGAAAGAAAAAATGTGTCTCGAAGAGATGGAAGATCGCGCTATGATAATGATGAATGGGAACACATTGGGCGATGTACCGGCAGTAGAGACATGGGAGAGAGGTACTCAGAGGTCAATCATAGATTATTTTTTCGTGACAGAAAACATCGTTGCAGAAATGTCCTCCATGAAAGTGATAAAATCGACACAGAGTGACCACAATCTTGTCTCACTGATGTGGAGCCAACCCACACATAAGAAAATCTCACAGAAGCATCAACAATATGAAGTGGAACCCGGAAGAACAAGGCTGAGAATGACGGCTACTGATATAGAATCACTGGTAGAGGCCATAGACCCTGATTCATGCCATTTGAGGACCTCAACAACAGAGTACAGTGAATTTATGGAAATCTATAGGGTGAAAGTTAAAGGTCAGGGGAAACTACAGTATAAAAAGCATGCACACGACAAAGAAATCGCTGAAAAAAAAAGAACCCTAAGGAAAAACTGTAGAAAGCTAAAGCAAACAAATGACACGAAATACAAGCAAAAGACAAGTCTGTTAAAAAACAACTACAGGTCATGGGTGAGGTTGCATAGGGCCAAATTAGAGCAAAATGACGCGGAAGCCATGCTGAAGTCGCTGAGGCAGCGAAATTCCAGAGGATTCTGGTCTTTGTTAAATGAAGTAGAAAATCCCCAGAAAGCAATAATGAAGAACATGGTGACGGAAAGTGAATGGGAGAAGCACTACACATCCCTGTTCGAGAAACAACTTAAAACAGAAACACCGGTTTTTCCGAAAATACAACCATGGGATCTAAGCTTCAAACGCATAGATATATCAACCTGTATTAAAAAATGTAGTGACTCAAGAGCAGCAGGGCCAGATGGCCTATCAAACCTGATGCTGAAACAAAACATCGATGAATGGTCCGCGTTTTGCGAAAGACTATTTCAAAACTTCATACAAGAGGTTAGAATCCCTGCATCATGGAAAGAAGACATCATAGTGCCGATATTTAAGAAAGGATGTCGCCTGAAACCAACAAACTACAGGCCAATTGCCCTGCTAGACGTACTTGGGAAAATCTTTGCAACTATGCTCTTACAGAAACTGAATACATGGCTAAAAGAAAGTAAGTCAATTGACGTCCGACAAGCAGGCTTTGTAAAGGGCGCGGGATGTAACCTAAATCTGCTAATATTGAACCTAGTAAAAATGGAAGCAATTAGATCGGGCCAGAAAGTGTATCTAGCTCTGATTGATCTTGCTCATGCGTTTGATGGGGTAGACAGAGAAACGCTATGGCAAAACCTGAAAGATCGTGGCTGCCCATTGAGCCTTATCCTGGCTATAAAAGAATTATATTCGCAAACATCCGTAAAAATTCGATTGGACGACCAGGGAAATCACTCAAAATCAATACCAACGGCCAGAGGGATAAAACAGGGCTGTCCATTGGGCGCTACCCTATTTAACTTTTATATATCAGAAGTGGGTAGGGTGTTTGAGGAAGTGCGAAGCACGCCCCCCACGATAAACGGAAATAAAGTTAGTTGGCTCCTGTATGCAGACGATATGGTAATTTTAGATCTTACACCAATAGGGCTGCAACGCAAATTAACAGCACTTAAAGAATATACAATAAAAATGGGCTTGGAGGTCAATGCAGAGAAATCAGAGATCCTGACCCTAGAAAATCTAAAGGGTACCTCATCAAGGAAACGTCAATTCCAATGGTCACTCGGAAATGGAAAACTTAAAAAAGTAAAATGCAGCAGATACCTAGAGGTGTATATCAACTCAAGCCTACGAGATGAACCTATGGTAGTTAAGACCCTAAGTAAATGTAAACAGCTGACAGCACAAGCCCGGGTAATCCATAACAAATATGGAAAATTCTCATATAAGCCAGTGATCAATTACTATAAAAGCAAGGTAATCCCAGCACTAATATTCGGAGCGGAATGTTTGTTCGGTTGTTCCAGTGAGATCTGGGCAAGATGTGAGGGGCACTTTTGGAAAAAGATTCTGCAAATACCCCAAAGTTACCCGACCGCTTGTGTAATCTATGAAGTTGGTGTAGCAACGTTAGATGCGAAGATCACATAGAACATGCTAAACCTGTATAGGAAAACAATTGAAAATTGTGTCCCCCAATTCGAAATCTTGGCAGAACAGAACAGTATACAGCCCCACTCGATCCTCCAGCAATGGAGATCAAACTGTAAAAGGATTCTGAAAGAGATAGAAGTAGACGAGAAACAGCTTGTCAACAACCCAAATGGAGTGAAAAAAAAAACTAATGGATCTTGACTGGATTAAAATAATAGAAAAAAGAAATTCATACAAATGTATGAAGAACCATCCTGGAGAAGCAAAAGGGAGAATGCAGCTAACCCAATACCTTGAATTGTTTCCATGTAAAGTCCTAAGGAGGGCATATCTGCGATTCAGATTGAATCTATATGAAACTAAAGAAGCCCAAATCTATAACAGGAAATGGCCAAACGAAGAGACAACATGCCGTTTCTGTCGAATAGAGTCAGAATCACTAAAACATTTGATACTTTATTGCAGCGAACTCAAGGAATTAAGAACAAAATACCTGGCAACGGAAAGAAAATTAGTCTCCACGTATAGTGAGGAAGAATGGTGGGGAAGGCTACACTGCAGTAACAACAAAAAACTGGCGGTGGCACTCACACTGTTCTTGAAACAAATAGAAATCATGTGGGGAAAAATGGAGGAACAAACACAGACATAATTCGTATACAAAAGAACCACTGAGTATGGATTCTCCAAGAGACTGCGGCGTCGATCAAATGTTTGATAAACGAGACATTGAGAAATGAGGACGAAGCATTATAAATAGAGAAATTTTAAGAGAAAATTTTAAACCTCGGATAGAGCTGAGGAGGCAATTGGACATTGTATATTGTATAATGTATAAGTTTTGATATAAAAAGATTTTCTAAAGTTTGTATAAACTAAATGAAAATACAAAAAAAAAAAAAGCATTTGTCCATACCTGCCATACTTACCAAGCATTTGGCAAAGTGGGTAGAGTCACTAAGGCTCCCCTAATTCCACTGCTTGTGGTTGTGCAGCCTTTCAAGAGAACAGGTATGGATATTGTGGGTCCTTTAGATCCTCAAACCTCTTCCAGAAACTGGTGTATGTTGGTTGATAATGCCACCCGGCACACTGAGGCTGTCATCCTGATGAGCATCAAGGATCCCCTTGGTCACGAAGGCTCTCATCGGGATATTCTCTCATGTGGGATTCCCTAAGGTAGTAATTTCCGACAAGGGATCCACCTTCTTATCCATGTACATATAGGCAATGTAGGATGAGTTTAGAGTTACCTATAAGTTCTCCACAGCCTTTCACCCATAAACCATTGGGCTGGTTGAGTGGTTCAACAAGAACCTCATGGACATGTTAGGTTTCCTGGAGGAGCTACTCAGGAGAACATTGCATTTTTCTCTGGCCATGCTGCTTGTTCTCCTACTGGGAGGTGCCACAGAGTGGTGTCAGGTTCAGAGCTCCAATGTGACCATCCCCTTAGGGGTCCACTAAGACTGGCGCAAGAAGGATGGGACGGCAATCCCTGAACTTCGTCCCACGACATAGTGGACTATGTGCTTGGCCTCCGATCCCAGATGGTGAAGTATAGGGAATAGAGTACCCAGAACCTAAAGGCCAGCCAGGACTCATGAAGTACTGGCATAACCAGAAGGAGACCATGATGGGGTACACGCCAGTCCAAATTTGCTGTAATCATGGAACCCGACAAGCCCAGTGCTTCACATGACAAGTGGACTGGGCTCTACATGGTGCTAGAAAGGGTAATTGAGGTGAACTACCTCATTAGCACAAAAGACCCAGAGGCAGATGCATCAGGTCTTTCACATCAACCATCTAAAACCCCATTATAAGCGGGTTGAATTGGTGATGGCTCTGGTCACTGATGAGGAGATGGAGGAGATGATGGAACCCCTCCCTGACTTCTTATATGCAGAGCCCACCAAAGGGTCTGCCAAGGGTGTTCAATTCTCTCTAGACTTCACCGAAGAGCAGAGGCGAGACTGCCAGAAGTTGCTCTATCTGTATGTGGTCTTTTTCTCCATGCCTCCTGGGAGGTTCGATTTGTGCATCCATGACATCGACACTGGAGCCAGTAAGAATAGGATTTACCAGATGTCAGACAAGGTGAAACATGCCATTAAGGAGGAGGGAACCACGATGTTGGCATTGCAGGTTATTGAGCTTTTCTGTAGCCCATGGGCAAGCCCAGTGGTACTGGTCCCTAAAAAGTCTAGTAGGGGGAAGACTGAGGTCTACTTTTGCGTGCACTATCGGCGGCTCAACTCTGTCATGAAGACAAATGCATATCCCATCCTGTGGGCAGATAAGCTAATTGAACAGTTAGGCACTGTCTGGTTCATGAGTATCCTCAACCTCACGGCAGGGTACTGGCAGGTAGGTCTGACCCATCCTGCAAAAGAGAGGTCTGCATTCTCCACCCTGGGTGCTTATTATCAGTTTACTGTTATGACATTCGGACAAAAAAAATCCCCTCCCTAAACCAGTTAATAACAGCTGGAAGACTTCAGCGACACCCACCTCAACAGCATTGTCATATTCAGGAAGACCATCTATCACACCTGGAACAGGTGTTTCAAGCCAACTGGAAGGCTGGCTTTTCTATTAAGGTGTATACATGCTAGATAGTGCAGGGTACTGTAAATGACCAGGTCAGTGGTGATAAGAAAAGCCTCTCCAATCCAAGTCCATGAGGAGATGGACTTGTATGTCCCCACTGTTAAGACGGATTTCTGAACTCTGTCCTGGTGGCGCAGAAGTTCAGAAGGCCAACCTAATTACTTGGAACAGGGTAACCTCTGGACGAGCCAGACCAATCAAGGTAGTGATCGTGGCGGTCAAGACTAGGTCTCAAGAGGGGTGAGGGTGACTGAAAGCCCGCAATGAGCACACAAAGCAAGAGCGCTTACAAACTACTCCAAACAGTTGTTATATCAAAAATAGATACACATTTATTTTAAGGCCTTTAAAACAATGACCGTAGCGAGAAAATCACAATATCACAATACTAAGCCAACACATACCATATCAACACAATATATATACAAATACGACAGTCGCAAGCATTAGAGGCACGAAATGTGTAGTCCACCTGCAAGGGAAGGAAAACAGGCAGTGCGATAATGCTTTAGACTCAGTTCGCCTTCAGAGGCACCTAACTAGATGGAAGTCCGAGCCCTGCGAAGAGTGGAGCCTTGTGCTCAAAGTACCTGCCACGCCGGTGCCAACGGGCAAAAGGGGAAGCTCTTCGGAGGAAGTCAGGCAGTTCGGGTTAGTGCCCAGCAGAAGGAGAACAGGTTCCGCAACTCAAGCGCAGCCTCCACAGCGAGCATAAGCAGAGCGCGAGTACGGACAAAAGGGTGCTGTTTTTACACAGCGGGGAAAAGCAATGGGCTACTGCAGGAGGGCGACCAGATCCTAGCTAAACTACTCACCGGTCCCCGAAGCAAGCAGACCCAGGCTTCTCCACGTTAGTTTCAGCAGCTGGCAGGTTCAGAAGAGCAGGGAACGCCTCGTAGTCGTGTAGAGCAAAAAGACGTCCCAATCGACGAAACCAGCACAGTTTGTTGCCGCAGCAGGACAACGGAGCGGCCGTGTGTATCCGAGCCAAATGTACACTCCTCCCTTCAGACTTGGGAACGCCAAGTGTACGAAGCGTGGGAGAGTGACCAGGACTCGAAATACAACACAACCTGGCGGCGGTTACAGAGCAGGACTCCCTTGTAAGCTGGTCAGTCAACTGGATGGCCCAGAGACACTTCCGAAGGCTTACTTGGCAGGAGATGATGAAGTCGCCGGGAATAGCTGTTCCTGCTATTCCAAAGGTCGAAGCACCAGTACAGGCCTTCTGGTTCGATCAAAGGAGGAAAGGGATTCACAGGACGACAGCAGTGCAAAGGAGGATTCCTTCAGCGGGTCACCAGCGATTCCTCGGTCCAGCCTCTTGGTTGCAGGATACTTGGCTCCTGTATTCCTTCGTTCGTGAGAACTCAGGAGATCGACATGGTAGTGGTGTTTCCAGCCCCCTCTTATCCACGGTTCCCTTCGCGCCAAAACGGAGGGGAGACAATGGGAGATCCGCTCATCAACACACATACCATACGCGGACCAATCACGGACCACGGTGGTCCCAGGCATTCACACTACCCTAGACTCTCTGGCACCCAGGATGTGTATTGGGACCAGACATCCCAGCCCACACCCTGGAGGCACACAAACGACATGTAGAAGCCCGCGAAAGCAACCACGTTTCGCGGGAAAGTACATGCCCAAATAAGGAAGGCCCCGTGCCGCTCAACCTGGGGAAGGTGAAGGGAGCAAGACGGTCAGTGGACAAGACAAAGGAGCCTCGTGGTCTGGCCATTTTGGGAGCCAGGCCACCATTTTGGGTTCAGTGCGAAAAACGTGCTCAGAACGCCAAAAGGAGCTCAAAATAAACAAAACGATCGCTGCCACCATTCGAGTCCCTGAATGACTTGCACCGATCAAATACCATCCTAAAAGAGTATCTAGGGCCTGTAGAAGGCTAGAGACCCAAGAGAGCTGTAACTTAGCTTACAGTGCCCTCTTGTGTCATGTTGCACTAAAGCCGCAACACGATAAAAGAAACTACGGGAAACAGCGTTCCCCGGTACTGACTGTCTTAAGGGCATGTCAGTTTCCCCGTAAGAAAGGAGCGAAAGCCCAGAGGAGTGCGGCAGAAGGCTTCACTTCTCTGGCAAAGTCAAGAACAAGGTGAAAAACAACAGCAAAAAGTTTAGGGGTTGCCACATGGAAGGAAAATTACCTACAATTACGAAATCTTTCCTAACACTCGCCCCTCCCAGACTATGGACAGGGGGAACTAATCCACCCCTGGATGAGTCTCTTGTTCAGGTCGGTTAAACATTCTGGACAACCCATCAGCATTGCTATGTTGGACACCTGGCCTATGCTCAATAGTGAAGTCGAAGCCTTGTAGACTTATGGACCACCTAAGCAACTTTGGATTCTCCCCCTTCATGTTCATTAGCCACTTTAACGGCTTATGGTCAGTCTGCACAGTGAAGTGGGTCCCATAGAGGTAGGGCCTCAGCTTCCTTAGGGCCCACACAACAGAGAAACATTCTTTCTCTACCGTGGACCATCTGAGCTCTCTGTCCTTAAGCTGGCGACTAATAAAACCGATAGGGTGTTCCTTACCCTTCTCATCTACTTGTGATAGTACAGCTCCTATCCCAGTGTCAGAGGCATCCGTCTGCACGATAAAAGGTCTTTGATAATCAGGGGCCCTAAGGACAGGGGCCTGGCACCAGGAGTCTTTCAAGCCATTGAAGGCCTTCTCACACTCGTCGGTCCAAGTTACCTTCTTGGGTTTCTTCGGAGTTGTGAGGGCAGTCAGAGGAGCAGCTATGGTGCCATAGTCTGCCACAAAATTGCGGTAATACCCCGTGAGTCCTAAGAAGGCTCTCACTTGGGTTTGCGTAGTGGGGGTAGGCCAGTCTTGTACTGCTTGTACTTTACTGGGTAGAGGCTATATCCTCCCTCCACCTACTTCATGTATGTCCAAGGTAAACCACTGAGCCTTGTCCAATCTGGCATTTACTAGCCTTTATGGTCAAGTGGGCTTTCTGAAGAGCCTGGAGCACAATCCAGAGGTGTTTCACATGGTCTTCCCAGGTGGCACTGAAAACTGCTATATCGTCCAGATATGCAAGACAGAATTCGTCCAACCCATTCAACACATGATTCACAAGCCTCTGGAAAGTGGCAGGTGCATTCTTCAACCCGAACGGCATTACCCGGAATTGGTAAAGGCCGTCTGGAGTAGAAAATGCTGTCTTCTCCTTGGCATGTTCTGCTAAAGCTATTTGCCAATAGCCAGCAGTGAGGTCAAACGTGCTGAGGTACTTGGAGGCACCCAAAGTATCCACCAGCTCATCTGTTCGAGGCAAGGGGTGTGCATCTGTCTTGGTGAGAGCATTCAGAGCCCTGTAATCCACGCAGAACCTCAATTCACAAGTGCCTGCTTTTGGAACCAACACCACTGGGCTGGACCAAGGACTACTAGAGGGTTCAATCACCCCAAGATCTAACATCTTGTTGACCTCGGTCTTAATATAAGACCGTACTTTGTCTGACATCCTGTATCCCCTACTTTTGGTAGGTACACTGTCTCCTGTGTCAATGTTATGTTTGCACCAAGGTGTCAAACCAGGGGACTGTGAAAACAGGGGGGAAAACTGCCTAAGCAAACTTTTCACCTCAGCCTGCTGATCAGAAGTCAGGTGAGGGGCCACTCGGACACCCTCAAAGGAGCTATCTGAAGGACCGCTTTGGAACAGGTCGGGAAGAGGTTCAGACTCCTCTTCCTCAACATCTGAAGCCAGTAGCAGGGCTGCGATTTCGACTCTTGGGACGAAAGCCTTCAGCCTATTCACGTGAAACACTTTTGGAGCCTGTCCAGGCCTTCCAAGGTCCACTAAATAGTTCACCTCACCCAGGGGCTCCACCACTGTGTAAGGGCCTGACCATTTGTCCTGTAAAGCTCGAGGCTTTATTGGATTCATGATCAGGACTTGCTGACCAGGTGTAAAGTTGATGAGGGAAGCTTTCTGGTCGTACCAATGTTTCACCAGCGCTTGCCCTGCCTTCAATTTATCACTAGCCAAGCCCATCAGAAGTACCATCCGTTTTCTGAGCCCCAGCACATAATCAACTATGTTGGTAGTAACAGGGGGAGTGGGCATCCCCCATCCCTCTTTGACGATGGCTAAGGGTCCCCGTACGGGATGACCGAACAGAAGTTCGAAGGGGCTGAAGCCAACACCCTCCTGTGGTACCTCTCGGTAGGCAAACAGTAAGCATGGTAACATAAGATCCCATTTTCTTCTCTGAGGCTCCTCCAGAGCCCCAATCATGCTCTTTAACGTTCTGTTGAAACGTTCCACCAGACCATTGGTCTGGGGGTGGTATGCAGAAGAGAACTTGTAGGTGACCCCACATTCTTTCCACATAGCCTGCATATACTTCGACATAAAGTTGCTGCCTCGATCCGACACAACTTCTTTAGGGAAGCCAACCCTAGTAAATATGCCGAGTAAAGCTTTTGCAACTGACTTGGCAGTTACAGTTTTCAATGGGATGGCCTCAGGATACCTGGTTGCATGGTCGACCAGCACCAGGATAAACCTATTGCCCGAGGATGTTTGCGGGTCAAGGGGACCAATGATGTCGATCCCTACCCTTTCAAATGGTACCCCCACAACTGGGAGCGGTACCAACGGAGCTTGGATTGTCGCGCCAACCTTACCAGACAACTGGCAGGAGGCACAACTCCTGCAGTGACTTTCTACTTGCACCCCCATCTTGGGCCAGTAGAAGTGCATGGATAACCTTTGCTTGGTCCTCTTCATACCAAGGTGACCAGCAAGGGGAACTTCATGCGCCAACTGCAGGAGGAAGGGCCTAACAGCAAGGGGAACCACCAACCTCCTATGGTCTCCTTCTGTAGACTCTGTGGGCTCACTATACAGGAGTCCACCTTCCCAATAAATCCTATGCTTCCCAGGAGGTTCACCCTCAAGCTGGGAGCAGGCCTGTCTCCTTAGGCCTTCCAGAGATGGGCACTCACGTTGGCCTTTACTGAATTCGTCCCTATCAGGACCTCCTTCAACTAACAAGTCTTTTAGTTCAGGATGATCGTTGGGGTTGAATACTTCAGGCATCGCCACCTCCTCGTCAGGCCCGGGCGATTGACCAACTTCCTCCACCGCAGTGGTAGGCGAGCTCGGGGGAATATTCTCTTTCCCTCGTTTTGACTTGTAGACTCCTTTCGCCTTGGGTTTCCCCTTCGGCTGGGGCGGCGTATTGGACTTGGCCAATGCTGCCCGTGCTTGAGACCGTGTGTAGGGTCTTTCGGCAGTGTCTCCTACGAGCCCTAAAGCTCTGAGATCATTACCCAACAAGTTCTTTCCCGGGACGTTTCTCTGAATGCTCACTGGAATCCTGACTGCTGTACCATTTAAAGTAAGATTTACAGGTATTACTGGAAACATACGGAGGGGGCCGTCAGCCAACTTAGTGGGCATCAAAGTAGCTCTGGCAACTTCCTCTGAGTCTACCAAGGTAGAATCCACTACAGTGCGACTGCACCCACTATCCCTAAGAGCTGGAGTATCCACTCCATTGATCAGCACACTGTCTTTAAAGTAGTGTTTGGTATTATCCGGAATCCTAGCATAAGCCTCTGCGACTTTAGGCTCCCAGGAACCCAGGGACACTAAAACTACCTCAGCCTCTATTCCGCTGGGAAATGAGTCTGAGGAGAAGGATGCTCCTGTAATCTCTTCTTCCTCGTAGGAGAAGGCCAGATTAGCGGAGTGGACCCCCAAAGGTCTAACCTTACACCGGGGATCCCCCTTCACATGGTCAGTTGCTCCACAAGAAAAACAAGCCCCAGTGGGTCTGTTTACGTAGGGAGGCTTATTGTAACCAGAGTTCTGTTTCGGAGGCTGACCTCCACTACCCTGTGAGTTCTCTTGTGTCTTACCCTTGTTTTTCTTTTTGTGGCCCTTATGGGAAGAAGATTTAGCAGATTCCCCACCCTCCATATCTTTGGACTTTTTCCCTTCCTCCTGCTTACCAGGATGAGTTTTGTCCTTATGGGACACTCGATGTGACACCCATAAGTCTGCTGCAATGGCCAGCTTCTTAGGATCTATCTCCTTCGAATCGGCCAAATACTGCTTAAGCTCCGGGGAAGAAGAAGCAAAAATGTGTTCCAGCAAGATTTATCATGCCTTCGAAGGTAGAAACCTTATAACCTTCGACCCAGCCAGTTAAGTTTTTCAAGGATTCAGCGACATAAGATACCCAAGTACCACCTTCCTTTTTCTTATACTCTCGAAAATGCTTTAAATATTGGGCCGGAGTCTTCCCAAACTTTAAAATGAGAGTTTGCTTTAACATTGCGAAATCAGCTCGCACAGCCTTCGACATTTCCATAATGGCACTACAGCCAGAATGGGGCAGTCTACTGAGCAACCACGCAATCTTATCAGCATTGTCAACTTCTTGAACCTCGCATGCATACTCAAACGCATTCAGCCACTCCATAATGTCATTCCTTTCTTCATACACACTGAGCAGATCTTTCGGAAACCGTGGATGAGAGGAAGCCCCAGACCCATGTCCAGGACCCTTGGACCCATTTGCAACCTGAAGCTTGGCCAGTTCCAACTGGTGATCCCTGTCTTTCTGTTTTTCTGCCTGTTCGATTTTTAGTTTGGCTATGCTGAATTCAAGCTCCTGCTGCCTAAACCGCAGCTCTTGCTTCTTGAATTCAAGCATAGACTCCCCATCAGCACTGGCAGAGGAAACATAGACATCTCGTCCTCCCTGTCCTCGTGGTCGCGATGGATCAGTGCGGCGGCAGAACCATCGGTTCTACCAGTGAGAGCAGCCCCACCACCTTCCGCACTGTCCTCAGAAGTTATAGCATCAAGATGCGCTTCTTGCCACGCCACGATTCTTTGGATCATTTCCAATTTAGTGCCTTGAGAGGAAACACCTCTCTCCGCACACATCTTCTTCAATGTTTCTGATTTGGAAGCATTTAAAGTTAACAAGGTATTTGTTTCCATACTGTTAGATAGGACTATGGCCTTTTTAAAGTTATACTATAACAATTCACTACGTGTACTGGTTGGAATAACCTGAAATGCCTTAGTTCGAGCGCAACACTGGATACCTTCAGTCGTATCCCACCGCTGTACACCAATTTGTTAAGACGGATTTCTGAACTCTGTCCTGGTGGCGCAGAAGTTCAGAAGGCCAACCTAATTACTTGGAACAGGGTAACCTCTGGACGAGCCAGAACAATCAAGGTAGCGATCGCGGCGGTCAAGACTAGGTCTCAAGAGGGGTGAGGGTGACTGAAAGCCCGCAATGAGCACACAAAGCAAGAGCGCTTACAAACTACTCCAAACAGTTGTTATATCAAAAATAGATACACATTTATTTTAAGGCCTTTAAAACAATGACCGTAGCGAGAAAATCACAATATCACAATACTAAGCCAACACATACCATATCAACACAATATATATACAAATACGACAGTCGCAAGCATTAGAGGCACGAAATGTGTAGTCCACCTGCAAGGGAAGGAAAACAGGCAGTGCGATAATGCTTTAGACTCAGTTCGCCTTCAGAGGCACCTAACTAGATGGAAGTCCGAGCCCTGCGAAGAGTGGTGCCTTGTGCTCAAAGTACCTGCCACGCCGGTGCCAACGGGCAAAAGGGGAAGCTCTTCGGAGGAAGTCAGGCAGTTCGGGTTAGTGCCCAGCAGAAGGAGAACAGGTTCCGCAACTCAAGCGCAGCCTCCACAGCGAGCAGAAGCAGAGCGCGAGTACGGACAAAAGGGTGCTGTTTTTACACAGCGGGGAAAAGCAATGGGCTACTGCAGGAGGGCGACCAGATCCTAGCTAAACTACTCACCGGTCCCCGAAGCAAGCAGACCCAGGCTTCTCCACGTTAGTTTCAGCAGCTGGCAGGTTCAGAAGAGCAGGGAACGCCTCGTAGTCATGTAGAGCAAAAAGACGTCCCAATCGACGAAACCAGCACAGTTTGTTGCCGCAGCAGGACAACGGAGCGGCCGTGTGTATCCGAGCCAAATGTACACTCCTCCCTTCAGACTTGGGAACGCCAAGTGTACGAAGCGTGGGAGAGTGACCAGGACTCGAAATACAACACAACCTGGCGGCGGTTACAGAGCAGGACTCCCTTGTAAGCTGGTCAGTCAACTGGATGGCCCAGAGACACTTCCGAAGGCTTACTTGGCAGGAGATGATGAAGTCGCCGGGAATAGCTGTTCCTGCTATTCCAAAGGTCGAAGCACCAGTACAGGCCTTCTGGTTCGATCAAAGGAGGAAAGGGTTTCACAGGACGACAGCAGTGCAAAGGAGGATTCCTTCAGCGGGTCACCAGCGATTCCTCGGTCCAGCCTCTTGGTTGCAGGATACTTGGCTCCTGTATTCCTTCGTTCGTGAGAACTCAGGAGATCGACATGGTAGTGGTGTTTCCAGCCCCCTCTTATCCACGGTTCCCTTCGCGCCAAAACGGAGGGGAGCCAATGGGAGATCCGCTCATCAACACACATACCATACGCGGACCAATCACGGACCACGGTGGTCCCAGGCATTCACACTACCCTAGACTCTCTGGCACCCAGGATGTGTATTGGGACCAGACATCCCAGCCCACACCCTGGAGGCACACAAACGACATGTAGAAGCCCGCGAAAGCAACCACGTTTCGCGGGAAAGTACATGCCCAAATAAGGAAGGCCCCGGGCCGCTCGACCTGGGGAAGGTGAAGGGAGCAAGACGGTCAGTGGACAAGACAAAGGAGCCTCGTGGTCTGGCCATTTTGGGAGCCAGGCCACCATTTTGGGTTCAGTGCAAAAAACGTGCTCAGAACGCCAAAAGGAGCTCAAAATAAACAAAACGATCGCTGCCACCATTCGAGTCCCTGAATGACTTGCACCGATCAAATACCATCCTAAAAGAGTATCTAGGGCCTGTAGAAGGCTAGAGACCCAAGAGAGCTGTAACTTAGCTTACAGTGCCCTCTTGTGTCATGTTGCACTAAAGCCGCAACACGATAAAAGAAACTACGGGAAACAGCGTTCCCCGGTACTGACTGTCTTAAGGGCATGTCAGTTTCCCCGTAAGAAAGGAGCGAAAGCCCAGAGGAGTGCGGCAGAAGGCTGCACTTCTCTGGCAAAGTCAAGAACAAGGTGAAAAACAACAGCAAAAAGTTTAGGGGTTGCCACATGGAAGGAAAATTACCTACAATTACGAAATCTTTCCTAACACCCACCACCCAGACTCATGTGAGGACCTTCATGGGCCATATGGATTATTACCAGCCTTTCATTAAGGGGTATTGGACTCTTGCCCTTTCCCTTGAATGTCATAACCTCAAAAAAGGTGCCAAAAAAGGCCACTTGGACCCCTATTTGTCAGTCATCCTTCCAGAGCTTGAAGGATGGCCTGTGACTGGCCCCAGTTTTAACAATCCTGGGTTTCAGAAAAGAGTTTATCATACAGAAAGAGGCGTGCACATTTGGCATTGGTGCATTGTTAGCACAACTGAACTCTAAAGGGATATAACAACATTGTGTGTACCTAAGTAGGAGCTTTACCAAGCAAGAGTGCAAATAGGCATACTGCGCTGGGCCATATCTAGGGTGACCCGATGTCCCGGTTTTCCATGGACCGTCTGGTGAAATCACCCTCCATCCCGGGGTCCCGTGAGTGTTTTCATTTTAGAAACCACATCCTGGGTTTGCATGGTCGGTTGGCTACTGTCCCGGTTTTTGTTGTGAACCAGATTTCGAAATCTCAAAATCGGGTCCCGGGATGACAATTTCTGCATGAATGGGGCTGTGAAATGCCCACATTTCCTACCACTTCCCCTCCCGGCGCTCTCCTCCAATGAGAGGAGTGTGCCTGTGAGCACACACCCTTCCCACCACCTGCAACAGACCAGCAACATAGAAATAGGACTATAGTTGTATTTGTATTTACGTTAGTCCTACCTCTATGTCTATGGCCAGTCTTGTTTTTTTTTATTTTATTTTAATCTGGTCACCCTAGCCATATCCCTAGAGAGTTTGGACTTACACATCTAGAACAAATGAGCAGCACATCACTCCAATGCAGATGGTCTCAGTAGGTACTTTCGCCAAGAGGATGAGCCATACCCTTAAAAATGTGAGGTTTAACTTTTTTTGGTTGGGTTGCATGTGAGGGATTGCCATCCATGGAAGGGAATGTGTAATTGGGGGAGACGGGCCGGTACTGCCACATGGCAGGACAGAAATCCAGAAGACCAATCATCTATTTGATTCTTTTTTGGAGGATAGGTATCCCCTACCCTAGAGACAGTTGTGAACCGGGCAGCTTTCCTGAGTCCAGGTATCAAAGATGCACACACTTTCAGGAGGAGTAACCTCACACCAGAGTGTTGCATAGCCTGAGGTTGTCCATAGGAGGGAGGGGGTGGTAGGATACACAGAAGGGTTCTGTACACTTGGAGAAGCCTTCTACCAGCTTGATTATCACTGTCTCTCTTTCCCTTTCCTGTCTCCTCCACTTCCTCTGGAGAGAAGCACTTTGGGTGCAAGATCAACAGGGCAAAGTCCACTCCTGACAGGAGCAGGGATTGGTTCACTCAAAACAGGCTAGCTCTAGACCAATTGCTTGAGGATGTGTGCCCTTAAAAGAAGGAGTCTCAGGCCCCATCAGCAGAATTTCCTCAGTTCCTCAAGGATCCTTTAAGAGACATTCAGAAAATTCTCACCTCGACTTCCTTTGGGACTGTTGCAATGTCGAAAGTTATCTGCTAGAGGCAAAGAAGGAGCAGTCCAAGAAATAAGGAATATCTGACTCCTAACTACTCCCCGGAACATTGGAGGTGACCAGAGCTGTGGACTAGGACCAAACAATCTGCAACAGATCTTGTGTGCCACAAGAGCCGACACTGAACTGGAGCATCCTGTGCTCAAGTACTTTTTGAATGCCTCAAAGCAACAAGAAGCAGTCATACAACAAGATTCCTGTTGTATGACAACATACTGGTCGCTCTGTGTTCCCTGCATCCTGAAACATAGGAAAGGTGCTGGTACTGGTGTCTGGGTTCCTCCAACCTGCCAAACTATTGCACTGCATCTAAACAAACTGAATGCTTTCATTGCTGTCCTTGCGAAGCACATCAACTGCTAGGCCCAAAGTGTCTGCTCAACGCCGGAACCCAAACCAAATCTCTGGAGGGTCACTCACTGATGTTAACCAGGGGTTACACCACCTCCTTGATTGCACATAAACACACCCTCAATCACCACTTCAATGACGATTGATGGCTGACTCAAACCACTGGAGAGTCACTCGCTGACCTCTGTTACCAGAATGTGTAACACACATGGTCATCCAAGGGCATCCTGGCACGAGGACAGCACAGGAAACACTATTGAATAGCAGCAGTCTGGACAAGCAGTGTTTTCAGAAGACGGCAAAATTGGAAGTGATTCTCGACACGTCTAATGGTAATGGGTAGCTTATTCCATAATTTGGCAGCAGCAACAGAGAAGGCCCAGCCACCAAACTTGAAAAGTGCAATTTATGAATAGTCATTAAGGGAGCATTTCTTGAGTAAAGAGCGTGGCCCAGGACATAGGGTAAGCATATTTCACAAAGGTAGTCAGCTCCTTGTCCATACTAGGCTCTGTGTACCAAGCAGAGAGATCTAAAGTCAATCCTCTTAGTGACAGAGAGCCAATGTAGAGAGTGGAGTAATGGACTAATATGAGCATGGCAAGGGGCGAATGTGGCCACCTTAGCAGCAACGTTTTTGAGAAGCTGCAACCGGCAAATCAACCCCATAGCTTGTGCCAAAAACAAAGCATTACAGTAGTCAAGTACAGCAGAAGCTACAGCCAGCAGACGCAGACGGGCAGGGAGAAAAGGAAGAATCACTCAAAGTACCCGTAGTAAGAAGTGGCCAGTTTTACATACAGCACTAACTTGAGCAAACGTAGACAGTGAAGCAGACAGATAGACTCCGATATTCTTCAACAAGGACACTGTCATAGGAACAGCACCAAAAGCAGTGGGCCATAGAGATGAGGACCAGAGTACAGTATCAGTTGAGGACTCTACCGCCAGGACCTCCATCTTGTCTCCGTTGACCTTCAGCCAATTTCTGCCCACCTCTCCCTGTGGTCAAAGCATGACTCGGCCAGGCCAACTGTGAAGCATTCTTGGGACCACCCAACCTGCATCACTTGGACTGCTGCTGTGCAACCGCACAGAGCACCAGCATTTCAACCCTACCTGACCCCCAACATCACAGTACAGTGCAGGGGACATTCACATGTTGGACATACCTTGATGGAGAAGCTGATGAGCACATACAGTAGCAACTACAAACAAAAACATGGCTACAGCTACCACAATGCAACATACACAATCCAAAGCAATGCTGGCAAATGGCCACATCGCATCACACAACAGCCACTCTGCCAGTACCACAGCCAAGAACCCATGTGTGCCCAGCCTGCAATGCCAAACCGGTGGCCCAATAAGCCCCGGAAGCCTAGAGACGGTCAATGGCAAACTAAGCATGTCACATGCATGGGAAAAATACACTGCCACAAGACAGCCACCATGTCAGCTGCATATGTCACCAATGTTAAACTGTATTCATATAATGCCACCTTGTTATGAATATTGTCCTAAGCCCATATGCGTTGCATGGAAAACCGCGTTAGAAATGTACCGATTTCTGATCAACTTCGCCGCCATTTTAAGAATTATCCGCCATTTTGACTTCTACTCCTGCTTTGTGTTCTAAAATGGTGGACTGTGTTTTCAACTGCAGCCGAGCCGAACGACCTTTGAGTTGTGTCAACATTGAGGCTGACCAAGAGCAGACTGTTTGTTCTATGCAAAGAAACCTTGTGACTCGTATGAACTGCAATCCAAGTGTTGTCTGCACTCACAAGTCTCATCCTCATATAAACAATGAGACAATGTAGAACAAACTCAGATTGTGTATTTTTGCTGAACTGCATTGTAGCGTTTCTTGAAACAAGGCTTACTGTGGATCAGAGAACAAATGGCATCATTGTAACTTCATGGACATGCAAACTTGTTAAATACGTTGTACAATATTGTAATATGCGACATGTGAACTGGGCACTAACCCTAGCATGTAAATTATTAGTTTGGAGAGGGGCTGGACAATGATTGAAACAATATAAAATTGTCTGTGTTACGATGTACAGCACTCTCACCCCTCACTGTGTCTGCTGGTACACACTGTGAGGTGTTGGGAGCAAGATGATTCTGTACAGAATACAAGATACTTGTATCTTTTCGACCCGTGATTGGCATATTTCATTTTGTGGTACTAAGCCTCGATAATTCTTTGGCCTTTCAGATGGTGCCCGAATAGGGACCCTCAAGATTGATGTCTCCTCGCTGAAAAGAAGGCGCGGCTATCGGACCCGGATCGGACAGTGAGAAAAAAGGGGGCCCCTTTGTATGAGACGTGACACCTTGACAATACTGCACGATCCGATCCCTGAACGGTGAGCATGTGGTTCGAGAGGACATCTTGATGAGGGTCCCCATATCGTGGTGGGCTCTTTGCCGAAATAGCCAACCACGAGGATCCTTTGTAATCCAATCGGACCACCTTTGCATTTTGTAATCAGGTGAGTCGTGACCCGATTCCTAAGTATCCTGATATTTGGTTGTAGATTTGCACTTGCAAGTTCAAACGATGCCAGGTAACACCAGTTGTCTGACATTCCTTGAAATTGTCTGCCTGCTGCAGGGGTTTATTCCGCAGAGACAGACAATCTTTGGAATACGGCGACAAGCGCCACTTGAGGGTTCACTGGCGTGTACTATGTACTGTAAGTACGGCCTTGGTATGTAAGTGATTTCAACCCGGCACTCCACCTAAGTCAATGCCTAGCGTGTGATGCACAGCTGGAACCCTTAATTATTTATTTATGTCTATAAGATTTTATATTTCTGAATGATATACCCTTATATCACGCCCCTCTCTTTGAAACCCCCCCGGTCACAATGAACCAGGAAGCAGGCTGTTTTGCAAAGCTAAAAATATTTATTATATGGATTTCACTATATATATATATATATCACACTATTTTAATGGTTATATAATGATCACCAATGGGGTGATGTCACGCCAAACAATCTTTTTAATCAGAAGGAGTAATGATAGGAAAAATAATGCAGCATAGAATAATACTTGGTATGGGTTCAATCAAAATGCAATATGATCACTCTTTCCCCCTGCACACTACTCAATCCCCCCAATATGCAATATAAAGAGATGGAAGAAGAGAAAACAGGTTTCAGGAATACAGAATTCAACAAAGGAGTATCAATCCCAGTTTCCCCCCAGAAAACACAGAGAAAAACAGGATTGATTGCAAACTTGTCAAAAATGGTTTTAAAGTTGGCTTTGCATGAATGGTAAAAACACTGAAAATGGATTTAATTCACTAAAATGGTTTCAATACTAGTGGGAGCCGCTTGGTATGGTTTCAAACAAACACTAGCAATGATTATTGAATAACGAGCAGGTTGAAAACTTAATTCTGAGGTTGGATGCAATGAACAGCTATTTCACAGGTGATGGATTTGAGCCAAACGAAAAATGTGCGGCAAAATTTTCCACTGCCGGTAAGCACGATTGCAGAATAACTAGAAGGATTTGGGATGCAGTTTTGGGTTTGTTGGAAAGCTGAGGATGTTAGCTTAAAGTAGACACTTACATTTTTAAAATTAACAAACAAAGTTTCTTTACACTAGGGGAGACTATGAAGATGCAAACTACAGGAAAGGGCAGCCACAAGCCCAGGATATCACTGGTTGATTTGGCCTGCCGAGACGCTCGCCTTTCTTCAGAAAATATATTAGCGCAAAGATGATTTTTAACACTACTATTGCAAAAGGACTATAGGGTAAGAGAAAGAGTTCAGGTAAGACAAAAGAATTCTAACAATGCAGTTCGGGAAATAAGAGAATAGGTTTGGATAGGATGATTTATGGATAATACATATGCTAGGGACAATCCTATGCTATGGATACTCACTACCAATGTTTGGAATGGACCCGTCAGGGATCTGGGCAAAGATTTCTGGACTGGAATTCTGCTAGCACACCGGACTGGACTCAAGGCGCTCTGGTTCTGCAATCAGCAAGGCACTGAGGACACTGCACGTCGGAATTGGACTGGATCTGATGGGCTCTGGTTCTGGTCCACAGCTATCTGGTGACAGCTCACCTCTACTGGGTTGGATCTTTGGATTCTGGCAAGAATTCTTAGCTAGAAATCAGCACATCACAGCCAGGATGTTCTTGGGTTCCCCTTAGAGATCTGGGGAAAAATCTGGTTTCAGGATTTTTAAAGGTGAAGCTGAGAATGGTACAGCTTTGGAAATGGGCCTTTCTGCTTTCAAAGTTCTGGAGTCTGGAGTCTGAAATATGGAATTCTCTTGCAAAGTGCTCTTCCAGCAATCGGTTGGTGGGTGAATGTGTGTGTCTATAGGTCCTAAGCTATCTCTATTTATGTATTTTCTAAAGGGGTGGGTATGCTGAATTCTACTAGGCACACCCCTAGGTAATCTATTGGTTAGGGTCTGTCCTCTCCCTTGATTTGAGAAGAAAACAGGGTGTCATCATGACCCTGTGTTTTATGATCCAGGGAGAACCTCCCCTATGTTTCTGCACATGAAATCTATTTTTCATACAAGACAAAATTACAATTTTGCAAACCTGATACCAATAGCATATTTATATCAGATATTTGTTGGAGCAAGTATTCATCCAAGCCCCGTCACAGTGAGATCTTGGGTCTAGATTTGGCAATTTTTCGCACTTTTGGTCTGGTACCCAATGTCGGATTTTTCCACAATTTGACACATGTGTGCGCATGATATCTGGGCATAATCATATGAAGTTTCATGTTTCTGACATCACCAAAATTGCTACAAAACCACAAATTCTGTCTGTAGTCATGTCCCTGAACATAGCACAGAGTTCTGAGTACTTTTAAAACATGACCAGAAATTTCACATTAACAATACTGTTATTTTACAATTTTTACAATTTCACACAGTTCGGTGTCAGTCCTTTTCAAAAATATACTTTTCTGTGTTTTGAGAATATACAACACTGTCTGTCCCACCCCCAAAGTTTCTGGTGGGTCAGAGCAATCCCGGCCTCTTTCCTCTAGCAGGGGTTTCTGTTGACACTTGCCTCTGCATATTCTTTTCAGCCAAGGAAACCCTTTGTCTCTCCCAGGAGCAGTAGAGCAAAATCCCCTCCCTCTTCATTAACACCTTACTGAGAGTCCCTGGGCTTTGATGAGAAGCAGGAGATGTGCCTTTTGTAGGGGCAACTGTGGAATTTGCTTTGAAGTTCTTTGGCTTGCATCAGATTTACTTTAAAGTCAATTGTTACATTTTTCTTAGTTGAAAAATAAACGTACATATTTTCAAAACAGGCAAACAGATCTCTAATTCCAGTCTTTTTAAACATAAAATAATAATAATAATAATAATAATAATTTGGCATTTATATAGCGCTACGAACCCTCAGGTATCTGAGCGCTGCTTATTATTACCCACGGTGTGTGGTGCTCATTTATCGACCTCGGAAGGATGAAACGCTGAGTTTGGCGCTGCCGGGATTCGAACCTGCATTCGCAGTCTCTGCACTGATGTCAAAGCGAGCGCTCTACTCGCTGTGCCACTTGACCGGCTAGTGGCACCAGAACCAGCAAAATAGCTGCAAAAAGCCCTATGCGTGCTAAACCTAGGAAAAATGCGCTGTGAAACCAGAAAGATGGCTGCCAATCTACATTGCCTGTGTCAGTAGTGGAACAGGAGACCACACTGTTGGGAGACCACATAGAGAATAAATAGTTGCAACCTATATTGCTTTTGATGGCAAGTCACTTAATTCCAACAATTTTATTTTAACTGCACAAGTTTAAGCTTCCAGTGTAATTAAATGACAGCTTCATACAGGCGGGCGACGGTACTGCGCCCATATTTTACAGATTTTCACAGACAAGCACACTTTTTAATGTGGATATTCTTATGATGGATTCTGCTTCTCCTGACAATGTGTGCTTATGTGGATTCCTTAAATAGGATGATGGGTAACACCCAGCAAGGATGTTGGACATTTTCTGATGCTTGGAACCATTATTTTGTAATCTCAGCAACCAAGAGAAAAAAAGGATTTCAAAGCACCTTTGGGTTTCCTTGCAATAAAGCGTTGCCTTTCATGTAGTTTCCATTTTCACTCTGTGGGCAGCCCAATGACAGGTTTCAGAAGTGTGGTCTCCCAACAGTGTGGTCTCCTGTTCCACTACTGACACAGGCAATGTAGATTGGCAGCCATCTTTCTGGTTTCACAGCGCATTTTTCCTAGGTTTAGCGCGCATAGGGCTTTTTGCAGCTATTTTGCTGGTTCTGGTGCCACCAGCACACAGTGATATCGCAGGCCAGAGCTAGTGGGTCAGTACATCCCACAATCCCCCCCTTGTGATTTGGCTTTGACCACCCGTCAAGGGGAAGTCGCGAGATTGGGATGATCAGTTTCTTTTCTTTCTGGTCCAAATGGCAAAATTCATCTGCTTCTCCCATCAAAGGTGGATCGACCGGTTCTCCTCGCTGATTCCTGATGAGAGTATGGAGCGATACCCCGGGGCCCTTGGATCTTTCCTTCCGGCCCTGGGTGGTCCTCCTTGGTTTTAGTCTCCATGGTTTCCAATTCTCGGATGAGAAAGCAAAAGCATATTTGTAGACATTTCCCCACCACTATTTATGTAGTGGGGAAGATACATACATTTTGACATATAAGGACAATTTTTTCTAGTAGCAATTTATTGATTATACAGATGGAATAGTTTTTTTCTAGTTGGAATTCTAGGGAGATGGAGTGACCCCCTCTGGGGTTCCAGGAGAATCCTCTAGTTTCTGCAGAGTGTGCATAGGATGGCAACACTTCAGTTGGTTGATATGGACTTAATTATCTTCCCCCTCTGCCAAACTGCCTTTGGTGATACGGATTCTGTAGGCGACTGGTGAGATTTTGTGTACAATTTCAAACAAAAGGACCCCACCAGCTAGGCAAAAATGTGCGCTGTTTGGCCTGGTTCCTTTGGAAATTGTATAAGTAGACCCGGTCTCCTACATGGTGTTCTTTTCTAGTAGTCTTTAAGTCATAGTGGGTCTTCATGCTGTCTGCAGATCTATCTAGATTTCGCTGAGCATAGGCAAAAGCATGTTGAAGATGTTTTCTCAGATTTTCAACATACTTATGAGTTGTGGAGACATTGATCAATGTCTGCTCTTGGGTTCTGTAGAGCAGATGCTGGGGAAGCACCATCCTGCGTCCAGTCATCAGCTCAAATGGTGACATTTTAGTTGCAGATGAAGGGGTAGATCTGATGGCCATCAGTACAAGAGGTAATCGGATATCCCAACTTGGCCCAGAATCTGCCACAAACATTGTTTAATATGCTCACAATTGTCTTGTTGTATCTCTCCACTGCACCACTAGAGGCTACCCGGTAGGCAATGTGTAATTTCCTTTTCACCCCAAGTATCTCCCACATCTTTGTCACTACTTTGCTAGTGAAGTGGCTACCTCGGTCTGACTCAATCCTTTGGGGTAGTCCAAAAAGCGAGAAGATGTGGTTGATCATCAGGGCAGCTGCTGTCGGGAGACATTCCACCCATTCAGTAAACAAGCATGTCACGGTCACCATGTAGTTGTTCCCCCTAGAGGAGCGATTCACAGGCCCGATAAAATTGACTGGCAAATCTGACCACTGCAGTGTCATCCCCCTCCTTTGGAGATACGCACGGTGTGTGAGGGATGTTGGCTGAAATTGTGCACACACAAGCCACCCCTTCAATTATTGGTCGAGGTCCTGCCCCATGTGTGGCCAGTATGCAACCTCTCGTAAGATTTCAAGTGTTGTATGAAACCCCCTATGACCGGCTGTGGCTGCATCATGGGCGTGACTTAACATCAGTCTTTGGAATGAGGTAGGGACCACCTACTGATCATGGCCAGCTAGGGATCTCCTCACCAACAAACCGTCTTGGATTCGAAACAGTTTTGGACATTTCATCAACACTCTGAGGTCCTCTTTCCCTATGTACTCGGTATCTTTCAGGGGAAAGTTTTCAGGGTCCTCAATGTGTTGATAAAACTTACCAATTATTGGATCCCCTTTTTGAGCCATAATCAAATCAGCATCTGGGGTCTCCTTACTCCATTGTGCAGTTAAGAGTTCATTGTGAGCATTTGTCTGGGACCTAGTGATAGCAGTGACCTAGATTTCCCCCAACAGGGACTCGATCTCAGGTAGAACCCCTTGGATGGCTCCGGTTTTGGCAAGCTGATCAGCTAGGTCATTTCCAGTTTTGTCTGGTCCCTCTACTTTAGAATGACCCTTGATCTTTTTCCAGTAGATGGTCATCCCATTCGAGGTGACTACCTCATCAATATTTTGGATTCATTTCCCATGTTTCAATGGTTTGTTAATAGCATGCCTCTGGTTTTCCAGTTAACCAGTTGCTCCACGAACCCGTTCCATACATAATCTGAATCTGTGATTATGACCAGTTTGTGGAGTTGGTATTGGGCAGCAGTGAGGATGGCTTGATGCACAGCCATCAACTCTGCCTCTTGACAACTTCGGGACCAATTTTGTACCCAGTGGAGGGTTCTGGGGCGTCATTCACCCAGGCATTCCCTACTCCGGCCACAAGTTCTTTTTCACCGTTGTTGTCAACATGGTAGGAGCATCCATCCACATAGACAGTGGACATTCCCTCACTCCGGTCTTCTTCAAAGACCTTGTGTGGGGAATTAAGGTATGCCTCCATGTTGTCCTTAATTTTAAGACTTTCGTCCTCAAGACAGTTTTCTCTGGCACAATCATGCAAGTCAGCCCAAACTTGCGCGACAGGACTCTTCTTGTTTTGGCCATATCTGAACTTCACAGGAAAGCCTTGCATTGACAGAATCAAGGAAGTAATTCGGGAATTACTCAGATTTCCGTCCTGGATTCTGTCACTTTGGAGATATTGCAGAGGCTGGTGTGGAGTCTCCACTATGATGTGTTCCCACTGGATAAACGGGCGGTAAATCTTCAATGCCCACACCGTTGCCAGGAGTGCCTTCTCACAATCGTTGAATTTTTCCTCCACAGAGGATAAAGTTTTACTCGCATAGGAGATTACTTTATTGACCTTGTCATGCTTTTGGTACAATACTGCAGTCAAGTATGTATTTGAGAACCCTGTCTCCAAGAAGAACTCCTTGTTTTTGACGGGGTAAGCTAGGCAAGGCACTTATGAGCGGCTTCTTCTGAGTTGTCTTACTGCCTCTGCTTGTTCTGGACCCCATTCCCACTTGACCCCCCCTTCAAAAGCTGGATCAGGGGACTTGTGATCTCTGCGTAGTCCTCAGTGAACCTTCTACTGTAATTAGTTAGTCCAAGGAGGCTCCTTAGTTCCTGCAGAGTTGTGGGGTCTTTTACTTTCTGACGAGCTTCCACTTTTTTTTCCTGGGGAAAGAGACCCTGAGGAATAATCTCATGCCCAAGAAATTGACACGGGTTATACACCACTGTGCCTTTTGAAAGGAAAGTTTTGCTCTTGGCAGCCCTCAACTGTGTCAGAACATAACGGATCTCCGCTATGTGTTCCTCCACAGTTGAACTTTTGATTAGTACATCATCTACATAGGCCAGGTTACCCCTTTCACCCAGGTCGGGCATGGCCTTATGTAGAAAAATGTTAAATTAATTGCCAGAGTTGATGTATCCAAAGGGAGTCCGGGTCCATGTGTACTGCTGCCCCCCGAAGGTAAAGGCCAGCTTGTATTGATCCTCCCTACTGACAGGTACAGTCCAGTACCCATTAGTCAGGTCTATTGCAGCGAATACCTGTGATCCCTGGTTCTGGGCCAGCCCTTGGTCAATGTAGGGAAGAGGCCATCGGGAAGTATGGACCCGTTTGTTGAGCTCCCTTAGGTCGGCGCAGAGTCTCCACTGGCCGTTTGGCTTCAAAATCCCCAGCACCTGATTATTGAAGGTGCTGTGGACTGGACAGATTATCCCACGGACTCAAGGTTCTTAATTATTTCAGTAAAGGACTCCATTGATGCGAGAGGCAAGCGATATTGCTTCACAAACACTGGAGTCATGCCAGGGTCCGTGGGAATTGTTGTTGTCTGAATGTCGGTGCGACCACAGTCATATGAGTTCACTGCAAAGAGATCTTGAAAATCTAAGAAAACTTGTTTCAATTTTTGCTTCTGCTCCAGAGTCTCACAGGCATCAGCTAGGTTGACTTTCTCTTCAACCATCTGCATGAAGCCTGGTAAGATTTCCGGTTCTGCTATCTCAGCGGCCTCCTCCAGCTGGCTGGAGAAGTCCCTGGTCAAAGTGCTGATTTGGACTGGTGGCTTCAGGTGGGGAAGGCAGTCCTCTCGGACCGGGAAAATCACCTCATCCCTCCTGAAGTCACAGGTCACATCCTACTTGCCATAAGGGCAGGAAATGGACACCAGGAAATTCCCCCCATGCCGGGTGTAGATCCTGCCTGGTGTTGTGTTGTCATCACTATCAGTGTCAAAACAGTTCTTGGGGATTGGTCCTAACAGTTCATTGCCTTAATCTATGGAAAAATGTCGGTCATCAACCACCCTTCCAATAATGGTGCCTGTGGCTAGAGTGATACTCTTTAAGTCTCTGTTATCCACCTCTATTGGAATGGTGTCATGTTCTATATTAACTAGTGGTGTTCGGTTCATCCCCAACCCTTGCTGTTGAAAATAAGCATTAAGATGAATATAGGCATCAGGGTTTTTCAATCTCTGTCCTCTTTTAACTTTCACTTGCAGGGAGAATTGTCAGGTCCTTTCTGGGATGGTGACTTGCTCTAAAATCTGAATTTCAACTGCATAAGGCAGCAGTTGAGCTGACCTAAATGCTTACTCTGCGTCATCAACGCTCATGGGATTATCCGCTAGTCGAGAATAAGCTTTGAAGTTTATTAAGTCCAAACTAATGGCAAAGCGATTGAGAATGTCACTGCCTAAGTAAAAGACGGCAGTGACGTCTCGCACGACCCAACATTATGGACTATGCTCTTGTTGCCTATGGAGATTTTGAGCATACACCTGCTTGGCAAGAGATGTTTGGAATTGGGTGTTTCCAGATCCATTTCCCATTTGTCTATCAGTTTAAATGTGGGAATGCCTGGATCTTTTGGGAGTTGGCAGAACATGGCTTCGCTGATGAAGCTCTTACTGTTGTTCACACACACTCAGGCGAGAACAGAGTCCTTCCCTTCATTTAACTGAACAGGGATGAACAACTGCTCTCCAATTTGCTAAATATCAGCCAGGCTTTGAGCTGATTTCTCATCTTTCTGGACTATAGGAGTGGGAATGTCTGATTGTGAATTTGTAAAGAATTTCAGAGTGTTTCCTTCCAGTGTGGTATGCCACCTTAGACTGGAAGGAAGGTTGATTTTCAGAAATAGAGATGACCCCCAATCACCAGTTTGTTGTCCTACTGCTATTACTGTCACATCTGGGATTTGGTTGTTCTGGAAGTGAAATTCTACTTGGTCAGATTTTTGTTCAACCATTTGGCATGTGCTGTTTAAACTAACATGGTTGACACTCTGTTTCAATTTTATTGGTCGGCTAGTCTGGGTCCAGAGCACCTTGTTTACACAATTTATTAGGGGTGACAACCTTCACAGGAGGTAATTCCCTAGTAAACAAGGGGTGCCCTCTGGAGTTACAACTATGACTGGGTGCTTCAACTTGTGTCGCCCCATTTTAATATCCAAATCTGCAGTGCCCTCGATGGGAATTTCCTTCCCGTCGACCTTCTGAAGTTGTCCAGGAATAGGGGTGAGAGGAATTTGGTATTTCTCACCCCTTCCCTAATTCAGTTTATCACAGGCCCTTTTTGACAGAAGGGTAGCTTGTGATCCAGTGTCCACCAGTGCCAAAATTGTACACTGCCCCTGTATCTGGACCGGGGAATAGAATCTTCCCTCCTTCTCCTCAAGAGGGCACAGATAATGTACATTTTTGGACAACTGGTGGGTTAGTTTCTTGGTTTTGGACACTGATAGAGATTTGGGCAGGATTCCGTTTGGTTGGTCAAGTTTTGGGTTCCCCTGGTGATGATTCTGGGCCGCCCCCCCCCTTTTTGGAAGCAGTCACCAGGGTGGGTTGGAACGAGGGGAGTTTCATGCTGATGATTCTGGGGTTGGATGATGGGCGGTGCTGACTCAGTCCCCACATCTACCCAGTCTGTATTTGAATCGTTTGGGACCCATTTTTCTTTTGGAGGAGTTCCACCATCTCTGAAGGAGAAGATCCTTTTCCCAGGATCCTCTGAGAATCCCTAGTCTTCAAATTCGAAGATTTGTACCTCCTCCTCAAAATGGGTCTTTTTGGGTTATTTATTTCTCCTACCCCCCCTCTGCTCCTTGGGTTCCAGACTTTCGGGGGCAGGAGATTTTGGTTCTGGTTCCTGGGTCTCCAGGAGCTTTTTACAAGTGGGGAAGGAAGCTTCCTCCAAGGCTTTAGACCCGCCTTCCCCTTGTGCCTCCTCCCTGGGAACCGGTGGGTTGTCAGGGTTCTTCCCCCGTCATTGCTCTGGAGCACCAGGTCCGGAGTTTGAGACATTCTCCGCCGGCATGCTCATCTGAGGGTTCTGTTGATCCCTCAGCATGCAACCCAGATCCTGCGCCCAGTTTTGGACCTGGTGCTCTAGTTGTGACATGCGCTCAGGCTGATACTTGGTTCTCATTTCTCTCCTGGGCTGATCCCAGGAAGATAGCTATCCCTTCTACCAAAATACCCCAGGTTAGGGAAGTTTGGGTACCCCTCTACCCTTGGCCTCCCCTCTCTCAGATTAGGTTGTCTGGGCTCAGGAAATTGGGGAAAGAAAGATGGACGGTTTTGTGGTTGAATGTTTTGCGGGTACCTCGGGAAGAAATTCTGTCCAGTATTTGGGGGATTACTGCCCTCCTGGAGGAAGGAAGTTCCCTGCTTGGTTGGATCCCCCCCTTGAGTTGGAGGAGTCCACACATAACCCAGGATGGGTCTATTCCCCTTGTAGCGGGGGCTGATGTAGTCAGGGACGTTATGGGGCCCATTTGTGGGATTGCCTCCCTAGCTCCCTGACTGTGATTGGCCTGAGGGCCTTCTGGGCTTAGGGTTGTTCTGATTCTGTGCAGGCAGATTTTTAGGCCCCCCATCTCTAAATCTAAAATGGGGGCAACCTTCACCTCTGCAACCTTAGCAGCAGCAGGGGTGTTGGTTGGTTTGGGGTTTTTTGGATTATTTTTGTCTTCTACTGGCTATTGCACCTCATAAATGCATGCGGCTTGTTTGATAACCCAGTCTAGTGATCTTTTCTCGTGAAAGTCCCTCACTAGCTGGGTCATGATGTCCTTGGGGAGAGCGTGGAAGAAAGTATTCACAAACTCTTTGCTGTCAGTGCGCACCCTTCTGATGGTCTGCGCAAATGCACGCTTTAATTCTTGAACAAATTCTTGTGGTGCCTGATCTTCTCCACATTGCAAGTTGTAGGCTGCCTTGCAAGCCTCCTTAGGATTCCTGTGCACAGAAAAATGTTTCAAGATGGCCGCCCTATAGGTGGACTATCTAGAATGATTCTGGTCCTCCAGCCCCGCAAAGAAGCTGGAGTACTCTGGAGAGAAGGTCCATTTCACATATTGAATACAGCTTTGTCTGTCCTTCAAATGGAAAGTTTCCATCGTCTGTTCAAAGAGCTCTAGGTGCTCCCAAACTGAATACTTCGCGTTCTTATGATAGGGTGTGATGACGCTCCTTATCGCTTTGATTTGCTTTAGGGGATCCTTGAGCAAAGCTCTTCTGACCTTGTTTGCTTTTTTGGTTCGGGTGACCCTGGTCCACTCCTCCTCTTACTCAGAGGCACTGCTCCCAGAGTTGCCCGTCTGGTCTTCTAGGCTCTCCCAGATTCTGCAAGCCTGGAAATGGCTGGCAGAATGTGGGGGCCTAGTTTCCTCTGTCCTGGGGTGCTCAGAGGACTCTTCTGATTCCCCTTTCACCCAGGATTTGATGAGTACCCCCCACTGTCCTAGCTGGGTAGAGGTTTTCAGGATGCCCTTAGTGGGCCTACTCTCATGGAGTTCCCCACTAAATTTTACAGTACTTGGGAACCCATACCCGCCCATCCATTCCTGGGAGGTGCTGATGTGTGAGCCCCATATACCTCATTGGATGGAAGTCTTCCATCCCTGTGGCCCTTGGCTCATGTGTGCCAGTGGACATGGGGGTGGCAGAGTCAAGGGATTGGAAGAGATGAAGGCCTCTGGTACTAGGGTTCCTGAGGTTATGCTCAGGTGTTTCCCTTTCCCAGCGAACCTCATCTCTCTCAGCCCCTGTTCTGTATTGCCTGTCATTTTTCTCACAGAGAGCCTCATTGTCTCTCTGTGCTTCCCGTGCCATTTGAGAGTACTGGGACAGTTTTTGCTACAGGAGGGTGACCTTGGAAGTCCTGTCAAAACTGGCCTGGTTCTTCCTTGCTAGAGCATCTTCCACCCTCCTGGTGTGCTCTAACAATTTTTCATGGTCTTTTTGGAGGTCACCCAATCCCTGAAGGGCCAGGTGATCTTCTATCTTCTCTTTTAAATAACAGACTTCCTGGCCTAAGGTGTCCCTTTCCTGAGCAAGAGTATGCCTCTGTGCAGCCAGGTCGTCCCTCGGTCTTTGGAGCGCACCAGCTTTCTGGCGCACTTCATCAAATTCTGCCTGGGTGTCCAGGTCTTTGAGAATTAGTTTATTATTCTCTTCTTTTTCTTGGTCTAGGCGGATTGTCAGGGTGACTACCTGCTCTGAGCATGCCCAATTAAAATGGATTTGCTGTTCCAGATTTTTCTGGCTCTGCAGTAGAGAGTCCAAACTTTCTTGGTACTCCTTCTGCAAGGCCAGCATTCTTGTATCATATTCTTCTCCTGCTGCAGGATACCCATATCTTCTTTTGTTTTGGTTAGATACTGCCTAATTTCATTTTCTGATTCATGGCTCCTCTACAGACTTTGCTCAGCAGAGTCGAGATCAGTTTGGGCTTTTTCTAATGCTTGCAGTTGCTTGTTTGCCAGATCTTGGCCCTCGGCATATTTGTCCTGTATTGCTCCAATAAGGAGGTACAGATATTCCGCTATTTTGTCAATCTTGCTTTGTTCTTCCTTTACCTTAGGGGCCATCTACAGTTCACTCAGGGCCACATGCAATGGACCCTGATCTTGCCATATGTCTAATCATGTTGCAGTGGTCTGTTCTGTGACTGCCTGAAACCACACATTCTTATCCTGTTCTGTCCATTCACCCCTTACAAATAATTTATGCAGTAGGTGTTCTTTAGCCATATTGATTTCTACCAAGGTCACCATTCCGGAAATATTAATTTCCTTCCTGAGTTACAGGAGTTTATTTTATCTTTGCAAAACAGACCAATTCCTTAAAGGGTTCGTATTGAGAGGTGCTTTTCACAGCGTAACACAGCTTGGTAGCCCAACAGGGTTTATGTACCCCGTCAGTTAGCACACTGTATTAAGCTGTCACAAGTGGTATGTCTAATTCAGAAATCTCGGACACGAGCCCCAATCTTGTAATTGATATCAACCCAGCACTCCACCTAAGTCAATGCCTAGCGTGTGATGCACAGCTGTAACCCTTAATTATTTATTTATGTCTATAAATTCTTTTATTTCTGAATTATGTACCCTTATATCACGCCCCTCTCTTTGATTCCCCCCCACCCCCCCCCCCCCGGTCACACTGAACCAGGAAGCAGGCTGTTTTGCAAAGTTAAAAATATTTATTATATGGATTTCACAATATATATACATATCACACTATTTTAATGGTTATACAATGATCACCAATGAGGTTATGTGAGGTTATGTCACGCTAAACAATCTCTTTAATCAGAAGGAGTAATGATAGGAAAAATAATACTTGGTATGGGTTCAATCAAAATGCAATGTGATCACTCTTTCCCCCTGCACACTACTCAATCCCCCCAATATGCAATATAAAGAGATGGAAGAAGAGAAAACAGGTTTCAGGAATACAGAATTCAACAAAGGAGTACCAATCCCAGTTTCCCCCCAGCAAACACGGAGAAAAACAGGAATGATTGCAAACTTGTCAAAAATGGTTTTAATGTTGGCTTTGCATGAATGGTAAAAACACTGAAAATGGATTTAGTTCACCAAAATGGTTTCAATACTAGTGGGAGCCGCTTGGTACGGTTTCAAACAAACACTAGCAATGATTATTGAATAACTAGCAGGTTGAAAACTTAATTCTGAGGTCGGATACAATGAACAGCTATTTCACACGTGATGGATTTGAGCCAAACGACAAATTCACGGCAAACTTTTCCGCTTGCGGTAAGTGCGATTGCAGAATAACTAGAAGGAGTTGGTATGCACTTTTGGGACTGTTTCGTTTCTAGCATACACGGTTACGAAGTTATGAAGGTTTTTGTGGAGGTTGTTTTTTCTCAGAAAGAGGCAAAATAATAAAACAAGAATGGGCTTTCTTAAAATTAACAAACAAGGTTTCTTTACACTAGGGGAGACTATGAAGATGCAAACTACACGACAGCGCAGCCACCAGCCCAGGATATCACTGGTTGATTTGGCCTGTCGAGACGCTCACTTTTCTTCAGAAAATATATTAGCGCAAAGATGATTTTTAACACTACTATTACAAAAGGACTATAGGGTAAGAGAAAGAGTTCAGGTAAAACAAAAGAATTCTAACAATGCAGTTCGAGAAATAAAAGAATAGGTTTGGATAGGTTGACTTATGGATAATACATATGCTAGGGACAATCCTATGCTATGGATACTCACGACCAATGTTTGGAATGGACCCGTCAGGGATCTGGGCAAAGATTTCTGGACTGGAATTCTGCTAGCAAACCGGACTGGACTCAAGGCGCTCTGGTTCTGCAATCAGCAAGGCACTCTAGACACTGCACAGTGGGACTGGAATGAATATAATGGGATCTGGTTCTGGTCCGCAGCTATCTGGTCACAGCTCGGCTCTACTGGGTTGGATCTTTGGATTCTGGCAAGAATTAATAGCTTGAAAGCAGCAGAGCACAGCCAGGCTGTTCTTGGGTTCCCCTTAGAGATCTGGGGTAAAATCTGGTTTCAGGATTTTTAAAGGCCAAGCTGAGAATGGTTCAGCTTTGAAAATGGGCCTTTCTGCTTTCAAAGTTCTGGAGTCTGGGGTCTGGAATATGGATTTCTCTTGCAAAGTGCTCCACCATCAATCAGTTGGTGGGTGAATGTGTGTGTCTCTATGTCCTAAGCTATCTCTATTTATGTATTTTCTAAAGCGGCGGGTATGCTGAATTCTACTAGGCACACCCCTAGGTATTCTATTCATTAGGGTCTTTCCTCTCCCCTGATTTTAGAAGGAAACAGGGTGTCATGATGACACTGTATTTTATGATCCAGGGAGAACCTCCCCTCTGTTTCTGCACATGAAATCTATTTTTCATACAAGACCTATTTACAGTTTTGCAAACTTGATACCAATAGCATATTTATATCAGATATTTGTTGGAGCAAGTATTCATCCAAACCCCATCACTGTGAAATCTTGGGTCTAGATTTGGCAATTTTTGACACTTTTGGTGTGGTATCCAATGTCAGATTTGTCCACAATTTGACACATATGTGCGCATGATATCTGGGCATAATCATATGAAGTTTCATGTTTCTGACATCACCACAATTGCTACAAAACCACGAATTCTGTAGTCATGTCCCTGAACATAGCACAGAATTCTGAGTACTTTTAAAACATGACCAGAAATTTGACATTAACAATACTGTCATTTTACAATTTTTACAATATCACACAGTTCGCTGTCAGTCCTTTTCAAAAATATACTTTTCTGTGTTTTCAGAATATACAACACTGTCTGTCCCACCTCAAAATTTCTGGTGGGTCAGAGCAATCCCGCCTCTTTCCTCTAGCAGGGGTTTCTGTTGACACTTGCATCTGCATATTCTTTTCAGCCAAGGAAACCCTTACAGGGTAATTCATAGAAATTCGCACAAAAATGGCGCACGCGGCTGGCGCACAGTGTCCCCGTGCGATACACTGCGCCAGCCGCGTGCGAAAAAATCCTTTTCATCGCACAGCGTATTCATGGATTTTAGCCTCCGAAACCAGCCGTGGCGCAGAGTGGCGCAGCGACCCTGCAGCAGCGCCAGTTACCCCCCCAAGGACACCCTCGCGCAAGGAAAAGCCTTCAAAATCCCCAAATCATCGCAAAGGGCTGCGCTAACCCTGGACCAGTTCACAGGGCTGGCAAACAGCAAACGCCAAGCGGGGAACGTGTATTTCAGTGGTTCGCGGGAAGTTCCACATGCGATTGTCCTGTGTACGTGTGCATCAGGGGTGCGTGGGAAGTAACACACGCAAAAGCAGCAGGGTACGTGTATCTCAGGGGTGCGCGGGAAGTATCACACGCGATTCCATCAGGGTACGTGTATTCCAGGGGTGCGCAGGAAGTATCACACGCAAAAACAGCAGGGTACGTGTATTCCAGGGGTGCACGGGAAGTATCACACGCAAAAGCAGCAGGGTACGTGGATTTCAGGGGTGCGCGGGAAGTATCACACGTAAAATCAGCAGGGTACGTGTATTTCAGGGGTGCGCGGGAAGTATCACACGCGATTCCATCAGGGTACGTGTATTCCAGGGGTGCGCGGGAAGTATCACACGCAAAAGCAGCAGGGTATGTGTATTTCAAGGGTGCGCAGGAAGTATCACACGCGATTCCATCAGGGTACGTGTATTCCAGGGGTGCGCGGGAAGTATCACACGCAAAAGCAGCAGGGTACGTGTATTACAGGGGTGCGCGGGGTGCACCACACGTTAATTGCATGTGTGGGTCCTCCCACATGTTCCCTCTACACCCTCCACGGCCCCTGCAGGTGGCCCACACCACAGGGGCCTACCCTGTACATGTCCTGCAGGCACCCCATCCACCATGGCCATGCCCCCCAGCTAACCCACATGTCACCTTGCACTACTGCCCACCAACGCATGTCCGCCTGTACCCCCATCCACCAGGGGCAGCCTCCACCAGGCCCCCACTCATGTCTCCCACCACCCCCCCGCAGTGCAGAGGCAGCCTCCACCAGGCCCACACTCATTTCTCCCACCACTCCCACCCCCCAGCATTGCAGGGGCAGCCTCCAACAGGCCCCCACTCATGTCTCCCACCATCCCCACCCCCCAGCAGTGCAGGGGCAGCCTCCACCAGGCCCCCACTCATGTCTCCCACCACCCCCACCCCCCAGCCACCAGGGGCAGCCTCCGCCAGGCCCCCACTCATGTCCCCTATCACCCCCACCCCCAGCAGTGCAGGGGCAGCCTCCACCAGGCCCCCACTCATGTCTCCCTGCACCCCCACCCCCCAGCCATCAGGGGCAGCCTCCACCAGGCCCCCACTCATGTCTCCCACCACCCCCACCCCCCGGCCACCAGGGGCAGCCTCTGTCAGGCCCCCACTCATGTCCCCTATCACCCCCACCCCCAGCCATCAGGGGCAGCCTCCACCAGGCCCCCACTCATGTCTCCCTGCACCCCCACCCCCCAGCCACCAGGGGCAGCCTCCACCAGGCCCCCACTCATGTCTCCCATCATCCCCACCCCCCAGCCACCAGGGGCAGCCTCCACCAGGCCCCCACTCATGTCCCCTATCACCCCACCCCCCAGCAGTGCAGGGGCAGCCTCCACCAGGCCCCCACTCATGTCTCCCACCACCCCACCCCCCAGCAGTGCAGGGGCAGCCTCCACCAGGCTCCCACTCATGTCTCCCACCACCCCCACCCCCCAGCCACCAGGGGCAGCCTCCACCAGTCCCCAACTCATGTCTCCCTGCACCCCCACCCCCCAGCCACCAGGGGCAGCCTCCACCAGGCCCCCACTCATGTCTCCCATCACCCCCACCCCCCAGCCACCAGGGGCAGCCTCCACCAGGCCCCCACTCATGTCTCCCACCACCCCCACCCCCCAGCCACCAGGGGCAGCCTCCACCAGGCCCCCACTCATGTCTCCCTGCACCCCCAACCCCCAGCCACCAGGGGCAGCCTCCACCAGGCCCCCACTCATGTCCTCTATCACCCCACCGCCCAGCAGTGCAGGGGCAGCCTCCACCAGGCCCCCACTCATGTCTCCCACCACCCCCACCCCCCAGCAGTGCGGTGGCAGCCTCCACCAGGCCCCCACTCATTTCTCCCACCACCCCCACCCCCCAGCAATGCAGGGGCAGCCTCCACCAGGCCCCCACTCATGTTTACCCACCACCCCACCCCCCAGCCACCAGGGGCAGCCTCCACCAGGCCCCCACTCATGTCTCCCATCACCCCCACCCCCAGCAGTGCAGGGGCAGCCTCCACCAGGCCCCCACTCATGTCTCCCTGCACCCCCACCCCCCAGCCATCAGGGGCAGCCTCCACCAGGCCCCCACTCATGTCTCCCACCACCCCCACCCCCCGGCCACCAGGGGCAGCCTCTGCCAGGCCCCCACTCATGTCCCCTATCACCCCCACCCCCAGCCATCAGGGGCAGCCTCCACCAGGCCCCCACTCATGTCTCCCTGCACCCCCACCCCCCAGCCACCAGGGGCAGCCTCCACCAGGCCCCCACTCATGTCTCCCATCATCCCCACCCCCCAGCCACCAGGGGCAGCCTCCACCAGGCCCCCACTCATGTCCCCTATCACCCCACCCCCCAGCAGTGCAGGGGCAGCCTCCACCAGGCCCCCACTCATGTCTCCCACCACCCCACCCCCCAGCAGTGCAGGGGCAGCCTCCACCAGGCTCCCACTCATGTCTCCCACCACCCCCACCCCCCAGCCACCAGGGGCAGCCTCCACCAGTCCCCAACTCATGTCTCCCTGCACCCCCACCCCCCAGCCACCAGGGGCAGCCTCCACCAGGCCCCCACTCATGTCTCCCATCACCCCCACCCCCCAGCCACCAGGGGCAGCCTCCACCAGGCCCCCACTCATGTCTCCCACCACCCCCACCCCCCAGCCACCAGGGGCAGCCTCCACCAGGCCCCCACTCATGTCTCCCTGCACCCCCAACGCCCAGCCACCAGGGGCAGCCTCCACCAGGCCCCCACTCATGTCCTCTATCACCCCACCGCCCAGCAGTGCAGGGGCAGCCTCCACCAGGCCCCCACTCATGTCTCCCACCACCCCCACCCCCCAGCAGTGCGGTGGCAGCCTCCACCAGGCCCCCACTCATTTCTCCCACCACCCCCACCCCCCAGCAGTGCAGGGGCAGCCTCCACCAGGCCCCCACTCATATCTCCCACCACCCCCACTCCCCAGCAATGCAGGGGCAGCCTCCACCAGGCCCCCACTCATGTTTACCCACCACCCCACCCCCCAGCCACCAGGGGCAGCCTCCACCAGGCCCCCACTCATGTCTCCCATCACCCCCACCCCCCAGCAGTGCAGGGGCAGCCTCCACCAGGCCCCCACTCATGTCCAACTGATGTCTCCCTGCACTCCCCCCTTCACCCACCAGGGGCAGCCTCCACCAGGCCCCCACACATGTCCCCTATCACCCCCACCCCCCAGCAGTGCAGGGGCAGCCTCCACCAGGCCCCCACTCATGTCTCCCACCACCCCCAGCAGTGCAGGGGCAGCCTACACCAGGCCCCCACACATGTCCAACTCATGTCTCCCTGCACCCCCACCCCCCAGCCACCAAGGGCAGCCTCCACCAGGGCCCCACTCATGTCTCCCACCACCCCCACCCCCCAGCCACCAGGGGCAGCCTCCACCAGGCCCCCACTCATGTCCCCTATCACCCCCACCCCCCAGCAGTGCAGGGGCAGCCTTCACCAGGCCCCCACTCATGTCTCCCACCATCCCCACCCCCAGCCAACAGGGGCAGCCTCCACCAGGCTCCCACTCATGTCTCCCATCACCCCCACCCCTCAGCAGTGCAGGGGCAGCCTCCACCAGGCCCCCACTCATGTCTCTTACCACCCCCACCCCCCAGCAGTGCAGGGGCACCCTCCACCAGGACCCCACTCATGTCCCCCTGCGCCCCCACCCCCCAGCAGTGCAGGGGCAGCCTCCACAAGGCCCCCACTCATGTACAACTCATGTCTCCCTGCACCCCCACCCCCCAGCCACCAGGGGAAGCCTCCACCAGGCCCCCACTCGTGTCCCCTATCACCCCCACCCCCCAGGAGTGCAGGGGCAGCCTCCACCAGGCCCCCACTCATGTCCCCTATCACCCCCACCCCCCAGCAATGCAGGGGCAGCCTCCACCAGGCCCCCACTCATGTCTCCCTGCACCCCCACCCCCCAGCCACCAGGGGCAGCCTCCACCAGGCCCCCACTCATGTCAACCTGCACCCCCACCCCCCAGCCACCAGGGACAGCCTCCACCAGGCCCCCACTCATGTCTCCCTGCATCCCCACCCCCCAGCCACCAGGGGCAGCCTCCTCCAGGCCCCCACTCATGTCTCCCACCACCCCACCCCCCAGCAGTGCAGGGGCAGCCTCCACCAGGCTCCCACTCATGTCTCACACCACCCCCACCCCCCAGCTACCAGGGGCAGCCTCCATCAGGCCCCCACTCATGTCTCCCATCACCCCCACCGCCCAGCAGTGCAGGGGAAGCCTCCACCAGGCCCCCGCTCATGTCCCCTATCACCCACACCCCCAGCCTCCAGGGGCAGCCTCCACCAGGCCCCCACTCATGTCTCCCACCACCCCCACTCCCCAGCAGTGCAGGGGCACCCTCCACCAGGACCCCACACATGTCCCCCTGCACCCCCACCCCCCAGCAGTGCAGGGGCAGCCTCCACCCGGCCCCCACTCATGTCCAACTCATGTCTCCCTGTACCCCCACCCCCAGCCACCAGGGGCAGCCTCCACCAGGCCCCCACTCATGTCCCCTATCACCCCCACCCCCCAGCAGTGCAGGGGCAGCCTCCACCAGGCCCCCACTCATGTTCCCTATCACCCCCACCCCCCAGCAGTGCATGGGCAGCCTCCACCAGGCCCCCACTCATGTCTCCCTGCACCCCCACCCCCCAGCCACCAGGGGCAGCCTCCACCAGGCCCCCACTCATGTCTCCCTGCACCCCCACCCCCCAGCCACCAGGGGCAGCCTCCACCAGGCCCCCACTCATGTCTCCCATCACCCCACCCCCCAGCCACCAGGGGCAGCCTCCACCAGGCCCCCACTCATGTCCCCTATCACCCCCACCCCCCAGCTTTGCAGGGGCAGCCTCCACCAGGCCCCCACTCATGTTCCCTATCACCCCCACCCCCCAGCAGTGCAGGGGCAGCCTCCACCAGGCCCCCACTCATGTCCCCCACCACCCCCATCCCCCAGCAGTGCAGGGGCAGCCTCCACCAGGCCCCCACTCATTTCACCCACCCCCCAGCAGTGCAAGGGCAGTCTCCACCAGGCCCCCACTCATGTCTCCCACCACCCCCACCCTCCAGCCACCAGGGGCAGCCTCCACCATGCCCCCGCTCATGTCTCCCACCACCCCCACCCCCCAGCAGTGCAGGGGCAGCCTCCACCAGGCCCCCACTCATTTCTCCCTGCACCCCCACCCCCCAGCAGTGCAGGGGCAGCCTACACCACCCCCCCACTCATGTCTCCCACCACCCCCACCCCCCAGCAGTGCAGGGGCAGCCTCCACCAGGCCCCCACTCATGTCTCCCACCACCCCCACCCCCCAGCCACCAGGGGCAGCCTCCACCAGGCCCCCACTCATGTCTCCCTGCACCCCCACCCCCCAGCAGTGCAGGGCAGCCTACACCAGGCCCCCACTCATGTCCCCCTGCATTCCCACCCCCCAGCAGTGCAGGGGCAGCCTCCACCAGGCCCCCACTCATGTCTCCCACCACCCCCACACCCCAGCCACCAGGGGCAGCCTCCACCAGGCCCCCAGTCATGTCTCCCTGCACCCCCACCCCCCAGAAACCAGGGGCAGCCTCCACCAGGCCCCCACTCATGTCTCCCATCACCCCCACCCCCAGCCACCAGGGGCAGCCTCCACCAGGCCCCCACTCATGTCCCCTATCACCCGCACCCCCCAGCAGTGCAGGGGCAGCCTCCACCAGGCCCCCACTCATGTCTCCCACCACCCCCACCCCCCAGCAGTGCAGGGACAGCCTCCACCAGGCCCCCACTCATTTCTCCCACCACCACCACCCCCCAGCAGTCAGGGGCAGCCTCCACCAGGCCCCCACTCATGTCTCCCACCACCCCCACCCACCAGCCACCAGGGACAGCCTCCACCAGGCCCCCACTCATGTCTCCCACCACCCCCACCCCCCAGCAGTGCAGGGGCAGCCTCCACCAGGCCCCCACTCATGTCTGCCTGCACCCCCACCCCCCAGCAGTGCAGGGGCAGCCTACACCAGGCCCCCACTCATGTCTCCCACCACCCCCACCCCCCAGCAGTGCAGGGGTAGCCTCCACCAGGCACCCACTCATGTCACCCACCACCCCCACCCCCCAGCCACCAGGGGCAGCCTCCACCAGGCCCCCACTCATGTCTCCCACCACCCCCACCCCCCAGCCACCAGGGGCAGCCTCCACCAGGCCCCCACTCATGTCTCCCTGCACCCCCACCCCTCAGAAACCAGGGGCAGCCTCCACCAGGCCCCCACTCATGTCTCCCATCACCCCCACCCCCAGCCACCAGGGGCAGCCTCCACCAGGCCCCTACTCATGTCCCCTATCACCCGCACCCCCCAGCAGTGCATGGGCAGCCTCCACCAGGCCCCCACTCATGTCTCCCACCACCCCCACCCCCAGCAGTGAAGGGACAGCCTCCACCAGGCCCCCACTCATTTCTCCCACCACCCCCACCCCCCAGCAGTGCAGGGGCAGCCTCCACCAGGCCCCCACTCATGTCTCCAACCACCCCCACCCCCCAGCCACCAGGGACAGCCTCCACCAGGCCCCCACTCATGTCTCCCACCACCCCCACCCCCCAGCAGTGCAGGGGCAGCCTCCACCAGGCCCACACTCATGTCTGCCTGCACCCCCACCCCCCAGCAGTGCAGGGGCAGCCTACACCAGGCCCCCACTCATATCTCCCACCACCCCCACCCCCAGCAGTGCATGGGTAGCCTCCACCAGGCACCCACTCAGGTCACCCACCACCCCCACCCCCCAGCCACCAGGGGCAGCCTCCACCAGGCCCCCACCACCCCCACCCCCCAGCCACCAGGGGCAGCCTCCACCAGGCCCCCACTCATGTCTCCCTGCACCCCCACCCCCCAGCAGTGCAGGGGCAGCCTACACCAGGCCCCCACTCATGTCCCCCTGCACCCCCACCCCCCAGCAGTGCAGGGGCAGCCTCCACCAGGCCCCCACTCATGTCTCCCACCACCCCCACCCCCCAGCCACCAGGGGCAGCCTCCACCAGGCCCAAACTCATGTCTCCCACCACCCCCACCCCCCACCAGTGCAGGGGCAGCCTACACCAGGTCCCACTCATTTCCCCTATCACCCCTACCCCCCAGCCACCAGGGGCAGCCTCCACCAGGCCCCCACTCATGTCTCCCACCACCCCCACCCCCAGCAGTGCAGGGGAAACCTCCACCAGGACCCCACACATGTCCCCCTGCACCCCCACACCCCAGCAGTGCAGGGGCAGCCTCCACCAGGCCCAAACTCATGTCCAACTCATGTCTCCCAGCACCCCCACCCCCCAGCCACCAGGGGCAGCCTCCACCAGGCCCCCACTCATGTCCCCTATCACCCCCACCCCCAGCAGTGCAGGGGCAGCCTCCACCAGGCCCCCACTCATGTCCCCTATCACCCCCACCCCCCAGCAGTTCAGGGGCAGCCTCCACCAGGCCCCCACTCATGTCTCCCTGCACCCCCACCCCCCAGCCACCAGGGGTAGCCTCCACCAGGCCCCACTCATGTCTCCCTGCACCTCCACCCCCCCAGCCACCAGGGGCAGCCTCCACCAGGCCCCCACTCATGTCTCCCATCACCCCCACCCCCCAGCCACCAGGGGCAGCCTCCACCAGGCCCCCACTCATGTCCCCCTGCATCCCCACCCCCCAGCAGTGCAGGGGCAGCCTCCACCAGGCCCCCACTCATGTCTCCCACCACCCCACCCCCCAGCCACCAGAGGCAGCCTCCACCAGGCCCCCACTCATGTCTCCCACCACCCCCACCCCCCAGCAGTGCAGGGGCAGCCTACACCAGGCCTCCACTCATGTCCAACTCATGTCCCCTATCACCCCCCCCAGCATTGCAGGGGCAGCCTACACCAGGCCCCCACTCATGTCCCCCTGCACCCCCACCCCCCAGCAGTGCAGGGCAGCCTCCACCAGGCCCTCACTCATGTCCCCCACCACTCCCACCCCCCAGCCACCAGGGGCAGCCTCCACCAGGCCCCCACTCATGTCTCCCACCACCCCACCCCTCAGCAGTGCAGGGGCAGCCTACACCAGGCCCCCACTCATGTCCAACTCATGTCCCCTATCACCCCCACCCCCCAGCAGTGCAGGGGCAGCTTCCACCAGGCCCCCACTCATGTCTCCCACCACCCCCACCCCCCAGCCACCAGGGGCAGCCTCCACCAGGCCCCCACTCATGTCTCCCACCACCCCCACCCCCCAGCAGTGCAGGGGCAGCCTACACCAGGCCCCCACTCATGTCCAACTCATGTCCCCTATCACCCCCACCCCCCAGCAGTGCAGGGGTCAGCCTACACTAGGTCCCCACTCATGTCTCCCTGCACCCCCACCCCCCAGCCACCAGGGGCAGCCTCCACCAGGCCCCCACTCATGTCTCCCACCACCCCCACCCCCCAGCAGTGCAGGGGCAGCCTACACCAGGCCCCCACTCATGTCCAACTCATGTCCCCTATTACCCCCACCCCCCAGCAGTGCAGGCGCAGCCTCCACCAGGCCCCCACTCATGTCTCCCACCACCCCCACCTCCCAGCCACCAGGGGCAGCCTACACCAGGCCCCCACTCATGTCCAACTCATGTCTCCCACCACCCCCACCCCCCAGCAGTGCAGGGGCAGCCTACACCAGGCACCCACTCATGTCCAACTCATGTCCCCTATCACCCCCACCCCCCCAGCAGTGCAGGGGCAGCCTACACCAGGCCCCAACTCATGTCCCCCTGCACCCCCACCCCCCAGCAGTGCAGGGGCAGCTTCCACCAGGCCCCCACTCATGTCTCCCACCACCCCCACCACCCAGCCACCAGGGGCAGCCTCCACCAGGCCCCCACTCATGTCTCCCACCACCCCACCCCCCAGCCAACAGAGGCAGCCTCCACCAGGCCCCCACTCATGTCTCCCACCACCCCCACCCCCCAGCAGTGCAGGGGCAGCCTACACCAGGCCTCCACTCATGTCCAACTCATGTCCCCTATCACCCCCCCCAGCATTGCAGGGGCAGCCTACACCAGGCCCCCACTCATGTCCCCCTGCACCCCCACCCCCCAGCAGTGCAGGGCAGCCTCCACCAGGCCCTCACTCATGTCCCCCACCACTCCCACCCCCCAGCCACCAGGGGCAGCCTCCACCAGGCCCCCACTCATGTCTCCCACCACCCCACCCCTCAGCAGTGCAGGGGCAGCCTACACCAGGCCCCCACTCATGTCCAACTCATGTCCCCTATCACCCCCACCCCCCAGCAGTGCAGGGGCAGCTTCCACCAGGCCCCCACTCATGTCTCCCACCACCCCCACCCCCCAGCCACCAGGGGCAGCCTCCACCAGGCCCCCACTCATGTCTCCCACCACCCCCACCCCCCAGCAGTGCAGGGGCAGCCTACACCAGGCCCCCACTCATGTCCAACTCATGTCCCCTATCACCCCCACCCCCCAGCAGTGCAGGGGTCAGCCTACACTAGGTCCCCACTCATGTCTCCCTGCACCCCCACCCCCCAGCAGTGCAGGGAAGCCCCCACCAGGCCCCCACTCATGTCTCCCACCACCCCCACCCCCCAGCCACCAGGGGCAGCCTCCACCAGGCCCCCACTCATGTCTCCCACCACCCCCACCCCCCAGCAGTGCAGGGGCAGCCTACACCAGGCCCCCACTCATGTCCAACTCATGTCCCCTATTACCCCCACCCCCCAGCAGTGCAGGCGCAGCCTCCACCAGGCCCCCACTCATGTCTCCCACCACCCCCACCTCCCAGCCACCAGGGGCAGCCTACACCAGGCCCCCACTCATGTCCAACTCATGTCTCCCACCACCCCCACCCCCCAGCAGTGCAGGGGCAGCCTACACCAGGCACCCACTCATGTCCAACTCATGTCCCCTATCACCCCCACCCCCCCAGCAGTGCAGGGGCAGCCTACACCAGGCCCCAACTCATGTCCCCCTGCACCCCCACCCCCCAGCAGTGCAGGGGCAGCTTCCACCAGGCCCCCACTCATGTCTCCCACCACCCCCACCACCCAGCCACCAGGGGCAGCCTCCACCAGGCCCCCACTCATGTCTCCCACCACCCCCACCCCCCAGCAGTGCAGGGGCAGCCTACACCAGGCCCCCACTCATGTCCAACTCATGTCCCCTATCACCCCCTCCCCCCAACAGTGCAGGGGCAGCCTACACCAGGTCCCCACTCATGTCCCCCTGCACCCCACCCCCCAGCAGTGCAGGGGCAGCCTCCACCAGGCCCCCACTCATGTCCCCCACCACCCCCACCCCCCAGCCACCAGGGGCAGCCTCCACCAGGCCCCCACTCATGTCTCCCACCACCCCACCCCCCAGCAGTGCAGGGGCAGCCTACACCAGGCCCCCACTCATGTCCAACTCATGTCCCCTATCACCCCCACCCTCCAGCAGTGCAGGGGCAGCCTCCACCAGGCCCCCACTCATGTCTCCCACCACCCCCACCCCCCAGCCACCAGGGGCAGCCTCCACCAGGCCCCCACTCATGTCTCCCACCACCCCCACCCCCCAGCAGTGCAGGGGCAGCCTACACCAGGCCCCCACTCATGTCCAACTCATGTCCCCTATCACCCCCACCCCCCAGCAGTGCAGGGGTCAGCCTACACTAGGTCCCCACTCATGTCTCCCTGCATCCCCACCCCCAGCAGTGCAGGGGCAGCCCCCACCAGGCCCCCACTCATGTCTCCCACCACCCCCACCCCCCAGCCACCAGGGGCAGCCTCCACCAGGCCCCCACTCATGTCTCCCACCACCCCCACCCCCCAGCAGTGCAGGGGCAGCCTACACCAGGCCCCCACTCATGTCTCCCACCACCCCCACCCCCCAGCCACCAGGGGCAGCCTCCACCAGGCCCCCACTCATGTCTCCCACCACCCCCACCCCCCAGCAGTGCAGGGGCAGCCTACACCAGGCACCCACTCATGTCCAACTCATGTCCCCTATCACCCCCACCCCCCCAGCAGTGCAGGGGCAGCCTACACCAGGCCCCCACTCATGTCCCCCTGCACCCCCACCCCCAGCAGTGCAGGGGCAGCTTCCACCAGGCCCCCACTCATGTCCCCTATCACCCCCACCCCCCAGCAGTGCACGGGCAGCCTCCACCAGGCCCACACTCATGTCCCCCAGCCAACATGTCAACACAATCTAGATCCCTGGCCCTTATGGTCAGCCTCCAAATGCCAAACACCCACCTGAGTATTGCATCCACCCACTTAGAAATGGCAAAAACATGATATAACCACAATTGCAAGTTTTGAAATGAACACATGTCCCTCACATACACCCAATGGGTGTCAGTGAATGTCAAAACACATATCATGATATGCATGAAACCAATGAGATGATACTACACATTGAAGTTTGAAGAAAAATATGTATTAAACGCAACATAAATTGAACCAAAAATAAAAAAACAATTATGGAAATTATTTTAAAAAAAAACAAGCAGGTACGTGAAATAATGCAAAACCACAAATCATAATGCAAACGAAAGGTGTCCAAAGTCACAGTCCACAAAAGTAAATCCAATGGAAAATTAAAATCGAAAACCATTGCTCCATGGATAAACAATCCAGGGTCCATGATCCCAACAGAAGAAATGAAACCTATCTAATAACACTACCTAAAAAAAAAAATATATACAAAAATCTGGCCCATTGTCCAAAAGGTCCAAAAAAAAATGCTAAACCAAAGGAAACCTAACACTAACTACAGAACTATTTACAAGGGCAGCGGGCTAGACGGCTCCCTTCGGGATGTTCCGGGCCAGGGCATCATCGAACTCCCGCTCAATGTCCCGGAGGCGCTCCTCCTCCATGGCCCCGAGGGTCCGCAGGGCCGTCCACATGTTCCCCCCAAACTCCCTGCGGATTGCCTCGAGGCACTCGGCCCGCCTCAGGGCCCTCCGCATGGAGTTCTCCGCCCTGACCATCGTGAGCCGTGCCTCTTCCGCCCGCTGCCGCTCCGCATCTATGGCGTGGCCCAACCGCTGCCACACGGAAGACACTTCCCGTCCTGGGTCCTCCTGGCCTCTGGCCGATGCCTGCCCCTCCAATGTCGAAGGCCCCGAGCCATCATGGCTCCCACCACGTTGCTGCTGCTGCTGCGCCTCTGCCCGTGCACTGCCTCCTGCTGCCTGCACATCCTCTGCTGGCTGGGGTGCAGTCGTTGATGTGGCCACCCCTGCTGGACGTCCGACTCCCGACTGTGGCAGGGATGCCTCCTCCACCAGCCTGGCCGCACCGTCAGAGGCAGCTCCACAGGGCACCCAGGTGACTGATGGGTGGGAAGATGGCACGGAGGACGACTGGCGCATAGGGGGTTCAGTTGAGGAGGGGGTCTGAATAAGCCCCATCAAACGGAGGAATCCGGCCTGGGTGACCTGTCCCAGTAGGCCGACACGGTCAGCGAGCCATTCGAGATGACGTGCAGTCTCCTCATGAAAAGACTGCAGGTCACTTCGCATGGCCCGTTGACGCAACGCCATACCAGTCAGGACAGGCTCAACCCGGACCCGGATAGCCACGTCTGCAGGCAGAGGAAGGCCAGTTGTCGTGAGCTCATCCCCTGCCTGAAAACGGGTCTGGACGTAGGCATCCCTGCTGGTGCAAGATGATGCAGTGACAGGATCAGGGACAGGATTGCACACAGGCACCTCCGCGGCGACCTGTGCAGCCTCCTGTCCCTGGTCCTGCACTGCACCACTAGCACCAGTGGAATCCCCACCTCCAGACCCCGTCTCTGTTGCTTGCGCGGCCTCCTCCTCCACCAAATCCCCCACCAACCTGGATGACTCCGTGCCATCTTCCCCCATTGGGCCCTGTGGGGTCCCAGCTGCCCCTTCTGCTGCCGAGGAGTCACTCTGTCCTCCGCCTCCTGGACCTCCCCCCCGCAGCTGCGGCCTGGGATGCGGCACCGGACTCCTCACTCCCCGACGAGATCACAACCTGGGAGGGGAGCCGGGCCTTGCGTCTCCGGCTGGCGGTGCGATCCCCGCCGCTGTGCTTCACAGCACCTTCTCCGCCCTCTTCATCAGTTGACGCTGCAGACAGGGAGAAATAAAACACAGGCATCAGGGCACTGTACAATGGACACATACACACATGACAGTTGCACATGAGTGGCATTGGCAAACCTCAGACATGGCATCACAATTGGCAACACACATATCATTTCTACATGCACACATGAGCCAAACCACAGCCACATCGCAACTGCCAGCACCATCCATACACATACAAAAGCGTGAGCAGGCAAAGGTGAGCCAGACATCACATGCAACACAGGGAGTGCACTACACATGCACGCACACCACCACACTTGCATGCATGTGTACACCTCAGCCAACTGTCGCAGTGTTCCGAAGGGCATCCATGTCACATCTGCCAATCAGGCCTCCACATCCCGCTGTCACATGCATCCATGTTGCATCACTGTTGCACCCTTGTCAAATACCCACACATGCACATGTACACAGTGCTGATACATGCAGCTGAAAACAACATACATGCGTGGCATCACGAACATGCCTACTTACATACACATTCATACAAACATGTGTGCCCACACAACTGCATTTGGCATGCAAGCCTACACACACAAGCAGAATCCATGTCTCACACATGACAGCGCTCGCATGTGTTAGCCTCACGGTCCTGTACACCCCCACCCATAATCGGCCCCATACAAACAGATGTGCAATCAGCACACTACTGGCACATCACCACACGGCCAGCTTACAATCATGATACATGTACACTTACCGCTCGACTCCAGATGGGTCTGCCTCTCAAGGACCTGGACGTGGAGCGCTGGAGATATGCGTTCCAGGACCCTCATCTGATCTCCGACAAGTGGCCCCGGCGCCCCTTAGCATCCGCTGCCTTCAAGAGGCACCGGGCCTTGTTCAGGGTCCTGGACCTGAAGTCCTCCCAGCGCTTCTTGACATGTTGGAAGTCGCAGACTGCCACCCCCTCCGCGTTGATGGCAGTCACGATGTCCGTCCAGATCCGAGTCCGTCCTTCCTTGTCGGCACGCACACTTCCGTAGAGGGCATCATACTGCCCCAGGACTTGCTCCACCAGGACACCAACTTCCCTGGCTCTGAAGCTGGTGCCCCTCTGCCTCTCTGGCCGGGGATTGTCAGTGGTGTCAGATGTTGCAGTGCCCGACATGACAACCCCAGAGGCAGGAGTGGGTGGGCAACTGGGTCCTGGGGCTGGGCTGTGGAGCGATGGAATCCCAGTCGGGAGTCTACGGTTCCAGCAGGGGTGGTCACAGCAACAGCACCCCTGGCTGATGTGCAGGCAGCAAATGGCAGGGCACGTGGGCAGCAGGCAGTCAGGCAGCAGCAGATGGCAGGTGGGAGCGTGCTCGGGTCTCTGGGGTCAGTAAATCGGCTTTCTCGGCAGGAGCATGGTCTTCCGTGTGCTTACGCGTGGCCAGCTTGATACGGAGTGATTTGGCACGTGAAAAGTCCTGCACGTCTGCGTGTAATTCGAGGAAAGGCCCTTAGCGTGTAAGCGCGTCTGCACACATACGCAATTTCATTGGCCAAAGGCCCCCATGCGCAGCTGTGACATCACGCGCATGGCCGTAGAGAATGGCGCGTGTAAAAAAAAAGAGATACACGTCCGAGTGTCAAAGCACGTAATTGGTGGAAATGGCCTCATCGCGTATGCGCGTCTGTGACGTGTGTATAAAAGGTACGTGTAGAACGCCATTTCCTTGTACGTGCTTTTCGTGGAGAGCGAGTGGGTGAAGTCTGTACTTCTTGTCAGTTCACACGCGATTTACTTCACAGCTTTTCCAGTTCGTACTCCCTGTTACCTCTGTGTCATGATCTCTGCTTCCAAAAGGTCAGGGTTTTCCCAACTCCCTTGGAAGCAGATCCATAACCCAGGTTCCGAGTGCCAACCAGTCCCAATTGGGACCTTTTGGACCCAGTCCTGGCGCCAGTGGCACCAGGCTCATAAATATGCCCAGTCCCAGCGCTGGAAGCGCCGGGCTCATAATGCTTGGGTGGACTTACCTGCAGCAGACCATGCTGCTTACTTGCCTGCCAGTTGAGCCTCTGATCCTCTTCTGTTTGGAACTACTTTTCCTGTTGGGTGGGGCAGGAGCCACTCCCTAGATTCAGAACACTGGAACTCTTCTGGAAAGCAGGAACTCTTTTCTTACCTAGGCGTGGCTGTATAAGGAGACACCTAAGCACTACAGGAGGCTATTTAAACCACACCCGATGGATGAATCTTGCTTTGCGTTATTCTGCATCCTCTGCAGCAGAACGCTCATCGTGTCTTCTGCATCTGATCCTGGGCCTAAGGAAAAAGGCTTACCATCCTGAATCCAGTCTTCAGCAACACCTATAAAGACAAGAAAGAACAGGTTAGCATTACGAATTACCAACACTTGTGGGATCGCTATTGGGTCATGTGCGCTATTTACCACCAAAAATCTTACAAAATGGGTCGGCAGCAAGTTATATCTTACCCTCAAACTTCCCACAAAGTTTGTAACAAAAATACAAATTGAAAAACTGGTTCGGGAAGATATCTCGCGCTCACACCTGTACTTTCACAAAATTCCTCAACAATTTTAGTCAAATCAACATCAATTAAAATCCATCAGTACAATAATTCCTAACAAAAAATGTTTTTTAATTTGTCAAAGAAAAACAGCCAACAGCCGACACGTGTTTCGACCTTAGGTCGTTCTCAAGGCTATGTACAGTTATACAGTCAAATAATATATAGCAATTAAGAAAATTAATAAATGGAAAACCATACCATATAGTTCCCCATGTCAGGTCAGGATGAGAGAGGTTTTTTCATAGTCAAATGTTTGAAATGATATGAAAGAAAATCACAAAAATCAAAAACCATGAATTAGTTCGTATGTCCAGGAAATCTCTAATATGGAGACATTACCCCCATAAAAACCATTCTTTATAACGATTTCCAAATTTAACTAAATTTAAAACATTTTTTAAAAAAAATATAATATTTAGTATTTCAAAAAAGATTGTTACATGCATAGTTAGTTTTTAAACACAAAATCCTATTATTTTCTATTTTTTATTTTTTATTTTTTCTATTTTTTCACCTTGTGAGACCACTCTAGCTAAACCAAAATATAAATTTTCGTGAATTTATAAATTTGACTGTGTTCCCCTGTTAGTACTTGATCAATCATGCAATATTGCTGTAACTAGGGCTTACCCCATATATAAATCTCTAGAATTCTCCTGTTTGAAGTGTAACGGATCAATCAGTTTACTCGGTCTTGAGTTGTCAATTCAATTTTCAAATCTGTATAAGAGATTCCTTTTTAATTTAATTCATTAATTTGAGTTGCTAAAATGACTAGTATAATGGAATAATAATAAACAAATATATAAAAAATGCTCACCAGCTTCTAACGATTAAGTTTCCTGTTTATATATAGCTGAATGCTATCACACCAAACTTTTTAACACATAAATGTGTATCTGGAAACAAGGTTCACCTACAAAAATAATAATAAACTCTATTGTATATATCACTTTGATACAATTTCCTCCATTAAACATTAATCTTAAATTTACTTAAAACTCACCATTCAAAGGGTTAGATCCCACGTCTGTTATATTCTAAAGGGATCCTGCACCCATCACAGGATCTTATATACATTTTACCCGCGAAAACGCGGGCCGTGTTTGCGATGACGTCACGCGCACATGGACGCGATGACGTCATGCGTTAGATACCGTGATGACGTCACGCGTACGGACGCGCGACGCCGTGCTCGAATACATTTAACAAACACGGGCGTGTGACTTGTGAGTTGCTGTGCTCACATCAAATGGCCATTCCCCAAAGAAATCCAAACTCTCACAAAATAACTCAGTATCCCTCCAGTGGACTTCAAAAAAATATAAAAATAAATTTAGACTATGCAACTAAAATGAAATATTAATATATAAAGAGTATGTAAAAGTTATCTTATAGAATAAACAAATTAGGTTTAATTTTGGTATATGATAGAGTGGTCTCACAAATGATGAATATATCATAATATTCATAAAAGAGATATTGCCAATTTATAAAAACACATGCATCTCATGATCATGATTGAGACCATTTCCTAAAATAACAAATTAACTTGCATTCTTCTTGCCTTAATTTGAGCCTAAGATTACCACCTCGTTTCCCCAATTTAATCTGTGTTAGTCCAATATACCTAATATTTTCTTGATTATCTAACTGATGACATTGCTGCCAATGAATTGCAAGAGGTGACTTCGGGTCGATACTTCTTAGACTAGCCAAATGTTCCCTTATTCGAAATCTCAATTGTCGAATGGTACTACCAATATAAAGTTTTCCACATGTGCAGATAATGGCATAAATAACATAACTAGTTTTGCAAATAATGAATTCCTTAATCTTAATTGTCATTCCATTGATATCAGAAAAAACATCACAATTTACATGTGCATACTTGCACTGATTGCAATTGCCACATTTGAAAAAACCCTTCTTTCCTTTTAACCAAGTCTCCTTAATATTTTCCTCTTTGATATTCAAAAAAGACGGACTCAATTTCTGTTTTATAGTATGTGCTCTCTTAAAAGTGAACTTAGGTTTTTCCGTCAGAAAAGGTAGCAGATCCTTATCAAGTCTCAAGATGTCCCAATGTTTGGACACCATTTTGTAGAGATATGATGAGTCTTGAGAAAATTGTGTTATTATAGAAATATGTTCACTTGGTTGTTTCTTTACATGTTCACATAAAAGTTCCACTTGACTACATTCTTTGTACTTTTCAACCGCTTTCTTTATGCATCTCAAATTGTAACCCCTATCTCTGAATCTGTTCACAAGCAATTTAGTTTCTTCATTGTAGTCCATATCTCGACTACAGTTTCTCCTGGCTCGATAAAATTCCCCCACTGGGATATTCTCTATTGTAGATCTTTGATGACTACTTTGTGCACAAAGTACAGAGTTTACCTCTGTTGGTTTGCGATATGTTTTAGTCTCAAAATGCCCATTGTCAACAAAGATATGTAAATCAAGAAAATCAATGCTTTCCGAACTAGCTGAACCAGTAAAACTAATACCAAATTTGTTGTTATTGGTATGTGCCACAAAAGTTTCAAAAGATTCAGATGATCCTTTCCATACAATTAATACATCATCTATAAATCTCTTCCATACTATTAGGTTGGTTCTAAACGTTTCTTGTACATAAATGTGTGTCTCCTCATATTGAGCCATAAACAGGTTGGCCAGGGACGGTGCAAATTTTGCACCCATGGCCACCCCTTTGGCCTGTACATAGTATTGCTCATTAAAGATAAATACATTATTATCTAATGTGAATCTCAAAAAACTCTTGAGCATGTCTATATGTTGTATATAGGAAGCAGACGAATTTCCAAAGGTGTAGTCTAATGTCTGAATTGCCAAATCATGATCTATGCTAGTATAAAGTGCTGAGACATCCAGCATAGCTAAAAGATAATCTGGTTCCCATTTCAAATTTTTGAGAGATTGCAAAACATGTCCACTATCCCTAATGTAGGATTTCATTTTCAAAACATAAGGTTTTAGGGCTTCATCCAAATACTGTGACATGCCTTCTGTTACCCACCCTATACCACTCATAATAGGTCTAACGGATGGTAAAGTTTCGTAAATGTTGTTTATCTTGGGCAGAAAATATAGGGTGGGCATAGTCGGCTCCGTATTGGTCAAAAAGACTTTTTCATCGTCTGATAAAAAGCCCTTGTCATACCATGACTGTATTAATTTCAAATGTTCAGTTACAATTTTCTTTGTAGGGTTAGATTTCAAAGGGGTGTAACATTGTGAAGTATCCAAATGTAACATGGCCATTGTAATATAATCATTAGTGTTCATCACTACAATGTTGCCCCCTTTGTCCGCTTCTTTGATAGTTATCATTTTATCATTCATTAAAGCCACTAAGGCTTCCGTTTCCTCTTTCCTTAAATTGGATCTGCATCCCTTTCTCCTATAGATTCCACTATCCATATGTCTATGGATATCTTTAATGATTGCCTTATGAAAAGTTTCAATTACATTCTCTGAACCCAATTGTGGAGTAAATTTCGATTTCGGATTTAATTCTTTTAAATCAAGATGTCTGGTATTGACACCCAATGTTTGACAGATTGACTCTGTATCCACTATAGTATCTTGATTTAAATTCGTCAGGGTAGTAATATTGTAAATGTCAGAGATAGTATACATACTCAGCGGGTTCAAAGTGGTCTTAGGCTGAAACACTTTTACCTCAGTTGCAAAGAATTTCTTTAATTTCAATTTTCTTATAAATTTGAAAATGTCTATCTGAAAATTCACAAAATCTGTTTTTACACTTGGTGCAAAGGAAAAACCTTTATTCAACACGGCAATTTCCACCTCTGAGAGGCGTTTATCCGACAAATTGATAACCAGATCGCATTTCATTGGTTCCCCTGTCGTTTCTTGGTGCTGGACCTGGTCAGAATTCCAGGACGACCCTGATCTTCGTCGGAGCTTCCACTCCCGCTTCCGCTTACCCCCTCTCCTGCCCCTTGTGTGGAACCTGGTATTGGTATAAATGCTGCTGGAGGTGTTGTGAATCTGACTTGTTTTTGATTTGTAAATCTGATATTTCCCTTTTTGTGTCTCCGTATCTGTTCTAAAAAACTTTTTCCTCCACTAGGTGCGGCATCAATAACTTCTTTAGTGTTATCAGAGAGTTCCATATTGTCTATGACATCTTCCTCTGAATCTGGATCCGAGCTGGCAGGTGTAGAGTTAAATGAACTTACTCTCGATGGTGGTGTTATGTTATCATACTTAGGTTGAAAAGTATAAAAAAAATATACCCGTTGTAATCTATAGTCCTTATCATCTCTGAAAAACTTTCTAAATTTTCTTAATTTAATGTCATCTTGATATTCTCGCATGATTTCATTCATTTTTTCATAATTCTTCTCTTTTGTACTTTCTGCATTTGGCATACCCTTGATTTCCTCTTTAACTTTATTGATTTGTTCTATAACCCTCTTGTGTTCTCTTGTAGCATGTGTTATTAATAATTCTAACATTGTTCTAGAGCTTTGATTAAGATTCTTTTCCCAATTTTCTGCCAGATCAGCATCCTCATCCTTATCGAAATTTGGGAATATCAATGTTCTCAAACCTCGGGGAATGATGTTATTTTCTAAATAATTTACTAAGGATGCATTTTCCCAATACTTGTTAATTTCCTTTTTCGACAATCTCTCCAATTTAACAAATTTCTGTCTAAGTGTTTCTGTTGCAGTATAACTACTCCTAAAGGGGTTGGATGTGCTTCCCCTAGGTGCAAATAATGCAGCTCTGTCCTCATCCCTGTTACTCATATAACTCGCCATCTCTGGTGGTGGATTTCAGCAGGCACAAAAAGCGAAAATAACAAATTACCAACACTTGTGGGATCGCTATTGGGTCATGTGCGCTATTTACCACCAAAAATCTTACAAAATGGGTCGGCAGCAAGTTATATCTTACCCTCAAACTTCCCACAAAGTTTGTAACAAAAATACAAATTGAAAAACTGGTTCGGGAAGATATCTCGCGCTCACACCTGTACTTTCACAAAATTCCTCAACAATTTTAGTCAAATCAACATCAATTAAAATCCATCAGTACAATAATTCCTAACAAAAAATGTTTTTTAATTTGTCAAAGAAAAACAGCCAACAGCCGACACGTGTTTCGACCTTAGGTCGTTCTCAAGGCTATGTACAGTTATACAGTCAAATAATATATAGCAATTAAGAAAATTAATAAATGGAAAACCATACCATATAGTTCCCCATGTCAGGTCAGGATGAGAGAGGTTTTTTTCATAGTCAAATGTTTGAAATGATATGAAAGAAAATCACAAAAATCAAAAACCATGAATTAGTTCGTATGTATAGCATTACGGTCTTCAGTGACAGCTCTTCACTTACCTGGTCCATCGGCTGTCACCAACGCCTCGCGCTGCATTCCGGCATCTGAAAGACAAAGGCTTACCTACTCTTCGTGCGCTCCGGAGGTCTTCACACTGCATTCCGGCATCTGAAAGACAAAAGCTTACCAACTCTTCGCACTCTCCGGAGGCCTTCGGCGCTGCATCCCGCATCTGAAAGACAAAACAAGGTGCGTTTAAAGACATTGGGGAACTTTAATACTCACGTGCCATTACTCCTTTCCACATCTAACCCAGTGGGTATTCCGGCACCCTGCAGCCGCTCCGAACTTGTACCTGCAAAATAAAAAGACAGTTAGAGCGCATCGTGAAGCAGGCAACAAGCGCTTACTTACGTGCTTCCAGGCGCTTCTATTCATCACACGGGCTCCATCTTCAACTCACTTCAGCCCGTCATCCGCCATCGCCGGAACCCTGCAAAACAAGAAACATCATTACTAAAGACTTTAAAGACATTAGAATTACTCGAAACTTACAGTTCGTGCAGTAAACGACGGACAGCAGTCCTCTGAAGTCAAGAGGCCTGCTCCCCTTAACCAGTGAAGAAACTGGTTACAGCACCGTGCCCCGAGGCAGATGGAGAGCACGGCGTTCACTTACCTAAGGTGAGAGCGTTAACCTTTGGGGTTCTACAGGAGAAGAGAAAGGGAAGAAGAGAGAGACATTCAATAACCCAGTTCCTTAATCCCATATTTTCTATCTGCAGACATCTTACCCTTCGAGTCAGACATACAGTGCACAGAGGTCCAGCCCAAAGAGCCAGCTGTGTGTTACACATCACCTTTGAAGATACGGTATACGCCCAGTCAAGACCGGCGCCTCTATGGGAATCAGGTGAGCATTACACTCTGACAGCTTTTTCTCTTTTCCTCTTTTTCCTGGGCCTGTTTCCTCAAACAGCGTTCCCTTCTACTGTTGTCCTGTCTCCTCAGACAGCGTACAATTCTTCTTTTGGCGGGGGTGTTGCAAACGCACACACGCGCATATTTTTCACGCTTTTGTTCCTGGCAGACAGTGAGTCGTGCACGTATTTCACATCTGTGCTTGCCCCGTGTGTCGCGTACCCCTTCAGAGGTCATTCTAGGCTGTGTGTGACACGCATACGTTCATTCTTGTGTTTCTGGGTGCCACAGCGTAGTGCAGGTTTATTTTTCCACGCATGTGGTCTAGGAGGGGTTGCATGCACCTTACTTCCCTTTTTTGGGGTGCCTGTGCGTTGCGTGACCCGTCATCTTTCCCCAGGGGTGACATACAGCCTTGCTAGAGCACTAGGGTACGGTTACCATCTGGTACCCAACCCCTTTGACCCCCAATTGCCCAGGACAATAGTTCACATTGACTCCCATACGCACAATAACATCAGTGCCATGGCTGGGAGGCGAACAAGCCGTAAGGGTGGCAAAGGTGGCCGAGCCCCAAGTGGTGGCCGTGGTGAATCCGGTAGGGGACGTGGCCGTGACTTGCAGGGTGCCCCTAGCCCCAAATGTGTGGAGGAGCAGTCAGGGACACCCATGCCCCCCCCCTGGTTGAGGTTAACATGGCTGACACCATCCATGCTCAGCCCTTGTTGGACCAGCCCACTATGGAACCAGACCTGGCACAGGGTGACTCCATGGCTGACTTCCAGATCAGCAGGTCTAGGCCACGTGTGCTGGTGAACGTTGGTGTCATCAGGCCACGTGGATCAGGGGCAGCTAGGTCATCTGCTGCCCCGCGTAGGCAGGCTGGGGAGGCTGCAAGGGCATCTGCGGCTCCATCCACCCCACCTCTCACACACCCAGCCAGGACAGTGTTGGTCCAAGTCCATCATGCTGACTTTCCCCCTGACACCATCACACTTGAGCTAATGCCTGCACCAACTCCCATGCTGAGTGTGCAATCCCAGACTCCTAGTAGAGTCCACTGGGGCTCCTGCCCCTAGTGTCCAGAGCGGCGTAGGACACTCAGGATCCCCACCACCTTCCAAGCGGAAGAGGAAGATTGCTCGTCCAGTAGAGGCTGATGCCCCAGACACGGCTACACAGTCCGGCCCATCAAGGAAGCCCAGCTTCAATGAGGCCGAACTGAATGCACTTGTAGAGTATGTGTCCGCACATGACCGCAAAATGGTGATTGTTGCAGGATCCAAGACCACACCTGCACAACGTCAGGCACACTGGCAGACCATTGCGGACATCATAAGTGCCCTTGGAATCGTGAGGCGCACAGCTACTGAATGCTACAAGCGCTGGAATGACCTGAAGCGCAGGGCAATGAATAAGCTGGCCTCAAGTCATTCCGCAACTCTAGTGACTGGAGGTGGGTCTCCAGCAGACGACATAGACCTCACTCCACATGAGCAGGTTGCTGGGACCTACGTCACGGAGGAACAGATACAAGGCGTGGGAGAACTGGCAGATTACGAGGCATTGTCCGGTGAGTGCACATGCATGTGTGTGTCATCCATGTGCATGGTGTGTGTGGGAGGGCTTCTGTTTGGGTGCCAGGTGAGGGTGTGTGTGCCTGAGTGGTTTGGGTCACCCATGTGCCTCTTCCTATACATTCTGCGCACCAGCATTTGGGTATAGCAGCATCCCTTCTGCCAACATTAGACATCCAGCCCAACACCACCCCAGTTGCCCTTGGAGTGTCATCTTGCCAAAACATTGTTGCTTATTTACCTCTGTTTATTCAGGCAGATTGTTTGCATACCACCACTTTTACTCGGGATTTCTCAGTCCTATTGTCACATGTCTGACATGGCTATGGTACAGTGGACTGGCTTTGTTTCCTGGACATGATTTGTTTAGACATGTCCCTGTGCTATAGGACCATTTTGGACTGGCAGCTGCAGGTTAAACATTTGAACCATTTCAATGAAAAAATCAATTTCATTAGCAAACTAGACTGAATGAACAATTGGTGACCTCCTCTCCCTCTTCAATTCATGGCTAGGGTACATGCCATCTGTGTGATGGCATGTGTATTTGACCTAGAGCAGGAAGGTAAGTAAGTGGGCACCACTTGTTTAAATTCACTTTCAAACAGATCAAAAAAGGTTGAGGTTATAAATCATCTTTCAAAAAAATTCACAGGAGCTGGCTACGATGAGTCTGGAGACACCCTGACTCGTGGAACACAAAAATATACAGAAGACCAGGTAACAAACCTGGCCACACAGCCGCTCTCTGTATAAGCCCTACCAAGGGCAGTGCAATTTGCAAAATTAGAGTCAACTAGTAAATGTTCACTGTATTTACAGAATGTAACTCATCCAAATAAATCTCTTAGTCGGATCCAAAAGTAATATGCGTTTATCAAAAAGAAAATTCCAAGTTGGTCACTAATAAAATCTTAGTGAGGCCGCGGCTAACTCATCCCATAATTGTTATAGACATAAAGTGCCAATGCATTTCGGAGCATACAGCTCCTTCATCAGGGCAGGTCTAATTTACACAAACTGTGGAACATTTATACCAAAAGCATCAAGTTTTGAAAAACATAAACAAAATCGTGATTGTGTTACAAAATATAACCATGCGTGAAATCAATATAAAAATAACATACCAATTTTCGATGAGTTGCAAGGTAAATGGAAAAGGTGAATTAAGCCACACAGTAGGGAAAAAAAAGAGATGCCAAAATAAATAATGTGTAGATGAAATAACAGTTAATTTGAACATGATCTGAAAACCAAGGAAAGTTACCTCAAGGGATCGAGGTAGCCCGTGGAAAAAATGTGCGGGGAGTTGACAACAACTTCACGCAAGATCAAAGGTCTGGAAACCAGACCAAATCAATTCTTCAATCTGTAGGTACAACAACATGTGTTTTAGTGGGTTGTCTCAGAATTTGTCATAGACACTAGTTGTAGAGGTCTGCAGACTTACCTGTACTCGTAAAACTACGAGTGTACTGAGGCTGGGATTGCGGTCAAGCAGGGGACGCCATTCCGCATTGCCAGGGAACAGCGTTCCCAAGGTTACTCATACTAATATAAACACGTGACCCAAATGTGTCCATTGATCGACACGATGCCGATAGGCAGTTGCACTCTATGCAATCAGGCAATCAAGGCTAAGAATCATAGAAATAAAGAATTTGCAGTAGAGCTGATGATAATTACGGAATTATAGAAGGAAAAAAATCGAAAATTAAATATGAGAAAAACGGCTGATGGACATAGAAAACATACTGCCGATTACACTCTATGTAATCAGACAATTCAAGCCAAGAATTCAAATAAAAAAGAATTTGCAGTAGAGCTGATGATAATTACGGAATTATAGAAGGAAAAAAATCAAAAATTAAATATGAGAAAAAAGGCTGATAGACATAGAAAACATACTGACGATTGCACTCCATGCAATCAGGCAATTCAAGCCAGGAATCCAGATAAAAAAGAATTTACAGTAAAGCTACTGATAAATGTAGAATTGTAGAAGGAAAATAACAGAAAATTGAATATGAGAAAAAAGGCTAATAGACATAGAAAACATACTGACAATTGTGTATAAATGAGTGAAAATGTCATAGATAAAATAAACAAACATTGTGATAATAATAATAATGATAATAATAAGCATATTAGACACACTGCGATATATGGAAAAAATCATGCAAGGGTAGCATGTGTTTCTAAACCATTACATAAACAACTAATGGGTGTAATCGTGGATATATCATGTACATTTATCATAAATACACCAGTCGCATGCGGTAGCCCCCGGAAGGCGCTACCTTGGGTCCCAAACCTAAGTTCGGGAAGGGCGACAATGGTGTGTAAACGTTGGTGATTGGATCCTAATGTGATAACAATTCATATTGAATCCTAAAATAAAAGACATGAATGACCCCCTTAAAGAGAGAGGTCATCCAAAGTGTCCCGGTATAAATGTACATTGGTAGAGGAAGGGAATCATGTACCAGTCACTCATGTATCAACATAATCCTCTTAAGTCAAGCATGGAAAACAATGATTCAAATGTAACAGTGATAGTTAATCTCTTCATTTAGGCCATTTGGGTAGAGGCTCCCAAGTTTGTCTATCCAAAAGGTTTCTCTTTGGTTGAGTCGCAGGCCCAAATCCTCATGGGGATTCGATTTCTTTAACACTTCAAGAATGACAAATCTAATTTGAGTCAGGTTGTGGCTCTCATCACGCCAGTGGCGTGCCACCGCCGAGTTGGTGTTACATGTACGTATGCACGAACGGTGCTCGTTCCAACGTGCCTTTGCTGATCTCGTGGACTGTCCTACATAATACTTACCACAGGGGCATTGTATACCATATATAATGTTCACACTATCACACGTACCAAATGTCTTCAGGAAAATCTTGTTGCCTGTTCTGGGATGGTATATCGTGTCACCCTTGATCACCAAATTACAATTGATGCAATGTAAGCACGGATATGTTCCTGTGCGTGAAGTAATGGGTTCTTTCATCGGTAGCCTCGTGTGGACAAGTTCATCTCGTAGGTTTTTGCTCCTTTGATAAGCAAAGACTGGAAGTTGTTCAAATAGATTCTGGACCCTTACATCATTCTTAAAAATGCTCCAATGTTTCTTAATGGAATTCTTTATTTTGTTACTCTGAATGGAAAATTTAGAAACATATACTGGAGTTTTGAGTTCTTTCTTGGGTTTAGTAGTACTTTTCAATAGGCTGTCACGATCAAGGGAATTAACCCTCTGGACTGCCAAATCCAATTCATCCTTTCTGTTTCCACGTGCTTCAAATTTCTCTCTCATGTTCAATTGCTGTGCTAAGTAGTCTTCAGGATCGCTCACGATCTTTTTAACTCTCAACAATTGACTGTAAGGAAGATTTTTGAGTAAACTGGACTGATGGAAACTCAGGCGGTGAAGTAAGTTATTGCGATCTGTGATTTTTCGAAATAATGTAGTAGAATAGTTGGCGTCTTTTTTCTCAATCTGAACATCAAGGAATGTGATTCTGTCTCTGGAGGTCTCTTTGGTGAACTGGATGCGCTGGTCGATGTTGTTAAGATATGTGAAAAAGTCACTGAAGCTCTCATCCGTGCCTGTCCATATTCCAAAAATATCATCGATGAACCGTAACCAGAGGTGTATATTTTTGTTCCATTCCTGGTTATTCAGTATATGGTCCATTTCATACTTATGCATAAAACAGTTCGCATAGGATGGTGCCATAGTGGCCCCCATTGATGTACCAGACACTTGAAGGAAGAATTTGTCCTGAAATTGAAAATATGAGTTCTCTGAAATAAAGTGAAGGAGAGATAGTATAAATTCCTTCTGTGCTCGAATTTCTGGTGCTTTTAACAGCAGCCATTCAACTGATTCTATCCCAAGGTCATGAGGTATAGATGTGTATAGACTCTTCACATCAATGGTAAACATCAGGTGATCACAATCAAAAATAACAGAGTGTAGTTGCTGTAAGAAGTGTGTGGTATCTCTAACATATGTGGAAGTTTGTTGTATTAGAGGTTGCAGAAAAAAGTCTATATACACTCCCAATGGTTGATTGATGCTACTCATTCCAGCAACAATAGGTCTCCCCGGTGGTTTAACAAGATCCTTATGAATTTTGGGCAACGTATAGAAATTGGGAACCCTTGGGTGTGGGTTGTTGAGGAATTTATAGGTGTGTTCATTTATCCAGTCTAATTCCATGGCTTTATCCAACAACATCTCAAGGTTCAATTTGATAGAAAGAGTGGGGTCTTGGTCTAAAGGTGCATAAATGGTCCGATCTTGCAGTTGTCTGATGCATTCAATGTTATAATCTGTAGTGTTCATGATGACTAGGGCGCCTCCCTTATCAGCTGGGCGTATGGTGATATCCTTATCACAATATAAATCTCTGATGATTTTCATTTCATGAGGTTTCATGTTTCTATGCGGTGGAGTTTTATAACTGATCCGTTCAATGTCTTGAGTAACAAGTTTTTGAAAAATATCCTTGGTTTTCAGATCATGTTCAAATTAACTGTGTTATTTCATCTACACATTATTTATTTTGGCATCTCTTTTTTTCCCTACTGTGTGGCTTAATTCACCTTTTCCATTTACCTTGCAACTCATCGAAAATTGGTATGTTATTTTTATATTGATTTCACGCATGGTTATATTTTGTAACACAATCACGATTTTGTTTATGTTTTTCAAAACTTGATGCTTTTGGTATAAATGTTCCACAGTTTGTGTAAATTAGACCTGCCCTGATGAAGGAGCTGTATGCTCCGAAATGCATTGGCACTTTATGTCTATAACAATTATGGGATGAGTTAGCCGTGGCCTCACTAAGATTTTATTAGTGACCAACTTGGAATTTTCTTTTTGATAAACGCATATTACTTTTGGATCCGACTAAGAGATTTATTTGGATGAGTTACATTCTGTAAATACAGTGAACATTTACTAGTTGACTCTAATTTTGCAAATTGCACTGCCCTTGGTAGGGCTTATACAGAGAGCAGCTGTGTGGCCAGGTTTGTTACCTGGTCTTCTGTATATTTTTGTGTTCCACGAGTCAGGGTGTCTCCAGACTCATCGTAGCCAGCTCCTGTGAATTTTTTTGAAAGATGATTTATAACCTCAACCTTTTTTGATCTGTTTGAAAGTGAATTTAAACAAGTGGTGCCCACTTACTTACCTTCCTGCTCTTGTTCTTCCTTTTTGAGACACACGTGAGTGGAGGCACACAGTGATAGAGATTGTAATTTATACTCATACGACAATTTTAAACAACATAATGTCCTTTGAAGACATCGAAGGTCTTTCATCCAAATGCGCAGAAACCCTAGGGTTTTCCACAGAGGAGGCGGCAGCCATTCTAGAACTGATTAGTGAAACAAGCATTGGCACATACTCCACCACAACTAAAGACCCGGCTAAACGCATTAAACAACTTGAATACTTGATACGGAAGGAGATAAACCGCAAACTACATGCGATCACTCTAGGCCGCTATTTCAAGAATCAACGTATACCAAGAGGGTTACGGATCCAACTTCGCCCAACACTTTGCAAGGAAAGCAAAGAATTTGTACGGAAATGGGAGGCTATTTTGAATAAGTGTTCCCTTGACCTGATTTTATTAACCATACAGGAATTATCAAAAAATTTGGTTACACTAAACACTGAAATTCAGGAAATTGAGAAAGAACTTGTAGGTTCACTAGGAAAAGAAGAATACGGTATCATTCTAACTGACATCAATGCGAAACTGGAAGACTACAAGAACGAGTTGGAACAAAAGAAGGTGAAGAAGTTTAAAAGGGACACATATGATTATATCAATGAAGAGGTTTATACATGGATGGAGAAGTATGGCCCGATAGCACCAAAGAAACTCCACAGGTATCCATCAGATAACACTTCCAGCTCCGATTCAGACGCACAGAGGGAGACCGAGGTCCCGACAGAACAAGCATCGAGCGATCCCAACCAAACGGCCAGCCCGTCCACACGCACATCTACGACTGGACCTTTTTTAGGAGCTCGCCCAAAAGAACCCGCAGGGGGAGGAGGAAATCTAAAAAACAAACCACAAACAAGATTACAACTGAGGAAAACCTAGTCATAAATATATCTCATAAAACTCTGAATAAAACTGAAGAGGATACCCTACAAAAGGGGTTGAGTTTTGTACCCACTTACAGTACCACTCTATTTAATACCAAGATTGAGTTGTACAAATTCATAAGAAAACTTAAATTGAAAGTATTCTTTGAGGAGTTAGAACCATACGAGAACACCTCGGATGCCCCAGATTTTCAAGAATTCAGAACTAAGAGTGGCTTCATACCACCAATCTCAGTACCATCAATTGATATTTTTCAAAAACTTGTTACTCGAGACATTGAACGGATCAGTTATAAAACTCCACCGCATAGAAACATGAAACCTCATGAAATGAAAATCATCAGAGATTTATATTGTGATAAGGATATCACCATACGCCCAGCTGATAAGGGAGGCGCCCTAATCATCATGAACACTACAGATTATAACATTGAATGCATCAGACAACTGCAAGATCGGACCATTTATGCACCTTTAGACCAAGACCCCACTCTTTCTATCAAATTGAACCTTGAGATGTTGTTGGATAAAGCCATGGAATTAGACTGGATAAATGAACACACCTATAAATTCCTCAACAACCCACACCCAAGGGTTCCCAATTTCTATACGTTGCCCAAAATTCATAAGGATCTTGTTAAACCACCGGGGAGACCTATTGTTGCTGGAATGAGTAGCATCAATCAACCATTGGGAGTGTATATTGACTTTTTTCTGCAACCTCTAATACAACAAACTTCCACATACGTTAGAGATACCACACACTTCTTACAGCAACTACACTCTGTTATTTTTGATTGTGATCACCTGATGTTTACCATTGATGTGAAGAGTCTATACACATCTATACCTCATGACCTTGGGATAGAATCAGTTGAATGGCTGCTGTTAAAAGCACCAGAAATTCGAGCACAGAAGGAATTTATACTATCTCTCCTTCACTTTATTTCAGAGAACTCATATTTTCAATTTCAGGACAAATTCTTCCTTCAAGTGTCTGGTACATCAATGGGGGCCACTATGGCACCATCCTATGCGAACTGTTTTATGCATAAGTATGAAATGGACCATATACTGAATAACCAGGAATGGAACAAAAATATACACCTCTGGTTACGGTTCATCGATGATATTTTTGGAATATGGACAGGCACGGATGAGAGCTTCAGTGACTTTTTCACATATCTTAACAACATCGACCAGCGCATCCAGTTCACCAAAGAGACCTCCAGAGACAGAATCACATTCCTTGATGTTCAGATTGAGAAAAAAGACGCCAACTATTCTACTACATTATTTCCAAAAATCACAGATCGCAATAACTTACTTCACCGCCTGAGTTTCCATCAGTCCAGTTTACTCAAAAATCTTCCTTACAGTCAATTGTTGAGAGTTAAAAAGATCGTGAGCGATCCTGAAGACTACTTAGCACAGCAATTGAACATGAGAGAGAAATTTGAAGCACGTGGAAACAGAAAGGATGAATTGGATTTGGCAGTCCAGAGGGTTAATTCCCTTGATCGTGACAGCCTATTGAAAAGTACAACTAAACCCAAGAAAGAACTCAAAACTCCAGTATATGTTTCTAAATTTTCCATTCAGAGTAACAAAATAAAGAATTCCATTAAGAAACATTGGAGCATTTTTAAGAATGATGTAAGGGTCCAGAATCTATTTGAACAACTTCCAGTCTTTGCTTATCAAAGGAGCAAAAACCTACGAGATGAACTTGTCCACACGAGGCTACCGATGAAAGAACCCATTACTTCACGCACAGGAACATATCCGTGCTTACATTGCATCAATTGTAATTTGGTGATCAAGGGTGACACGATATACCATCCCAGAACAGGCAACAAGATTTTCCTGAAGACATTTGGTACGTGTGATAGTGTGAACATTATATATGGTATAAAATGCCCCTGTGGTAAGTATTATGTAGGACAGTCCACGAGATCAGCAAAGGCACGTTGGAACGAGCACCGTTCGTGCATACGTACATGTAACACCAACTCGGCGGTGGCACGCCACTGGCGTGATGAGAGCCACAACCTGACTCAAATTAGATTTGTCATTCTTGAAGTGTTAAAGAAATCGAATCCCCATGAGGATTTGGGCCTGCGACTCAACCAAAGAGAAACCTTTTGGATAGACAAACTTGGGAGCCTCTACCCAAATGGCCTAAATGAAGAGATTAACTATCACTGTTACATTTGAATCATTGTTTTCCATGCTTGACTTAAGAGGATTATGTTGATACATGAGTGACTGGTACATGATTTCTTTCCTCTACCAATGTACATTTATACCGGGACACTTTGGATGACCTCTCTCTTTAAGGGGGTCATTCATGTCTTTTATTTTAGGATTCAATATGAATTGTTATCACATTAGGATCCAATCACCAACGTTTACACACCATTGTCGCCCTTCCCGAACTTAGGTTTGGGACCCAAGGTAGCGCCTTCCGGGGGCTACCGCATGCGACTGGTGTATTTATGATAAATGTACATGATATATCCACGATTACACCCATTAGTTGTTTATGTAATGGTTTAGATAGACATGCTACCCTTGCATGATTTTTTCCATATATCGCAGTGTGTCTAATATGCTTATTATTATCATTATTATTATTATCACAATGTTTGTTTATTTTATCTATGACATTTTCACTCATTTATTCACAATTGTCAGTATGTTTTCTATGTCTATTAGCCTTTTTTCTCATATTCAATTTTCTGTTATTTTCCTTCTACAATTCTACATTTATCAGTAGCTTTACTGTAAATTCTTTTTTATCTGGATTCCTGGCTTGAATTGCCTGATTGCATGGAGTGCAATCGTCAGTATGTTTTCTATGTCTATCAGCCTTTTTTCTCATATTTAATTTTTGATTTTTTTCCTTCTATAATTCCGTAATTATCATCAGCTCTACTGCAAATTCTTTTTTATTTGAATTCTTGGCTTGAATTGTCTGATTACATAGAGTGTAATCGGCAGTATGTTTTCTATGTCCATCAGCCGTTTTTCTCATATTTAATTTTCGATTTTTTTCCTTCTATAATTCCGTAATTATCATCAGCTCTACTGCAAATTCTTTATTTCTATGATTCTTAGCCTTGATTGCCTGATTGCATAGAGTGCAACTGCCTATCGGCATCGTGTCGATCAATGGACACATTTGGGTCACGTGTTTATATTAGTATGAGTAACCTTGGGAACGCTGTTCCCTGGCAATGCGGAATGGCGTCCCCTGCTTGACCGCAATCCCAGCCTCAGTACACTCGTAGTTTTACGAGTACAGGTAAGTCTGCAGACCTCTACAACTAGTGTCTATGACAAATTCTGAGACAACCCACTAAAACACATGTTGTTGTACCTACAGATTGAAGAATTGATTTGGTCTGGTTTCCAGACCTTTGATCTTGCGTGAAGTTGTTGTCAACTCCCCGCACATTTTTTCCACGGGCTACCTCGATCCCTTGAGGTAACTTTCCTTGGTTTTCAGATCATGTTCAAATTAACTGTGTTATTTCATCTACACATTATTTATTTTGGCATCTCTTTTTTTTCCCTACTGTGTGGCTTAATTCACCTTTTCCATTTACCTTGCAACTCATCGAAAATTGGTATGTTATTTTTATATTGATTTCACGCATGGTTATATTTTGTAACACAATCACGATTTTGTTTATGTTTTTCAAAACTTGATGCTTTTGGTATAAATGTTCCACAGTTTGTGTAAATTAGACCTGCCCTGATGAAGGAGCTGTATGCTCCGAAATGCATTGGCACTTTATGTCTATAACAATTATGGGATGAGTTAGCCGCGGCCTCACTAAGATTTTATTAGTGACCAACTTGGAATTTTCTTTTTGATAAACACATATTACTTTTGGATCCGACTAAGAGATTTATTTCGATGAGTTACATTCTGTAAATACAGTGAACATTTACTAGTTGACTCTAATTTTGCAAATTGCACTGCCCTTGGTAGGGCTTATACAGAGAGCGGCTGTGTGGCCAGGTTTGTTACCTGGTCTTCTGTATATATTTATGTGTATTTGACCTGCCAATCACTGGCCAATGTGTGATGCCACTGCTAGGCAGCATGCAGCAAATGTGTTCATCTTCCATCTTGATGTCATCAATGTGTGCCATCTGCCTACCCTTAACACGCAGTGACGGTGCATGCATGGGAGGGTTTTAGTCATGTGGGACATGTTTTAATCAAGTACTGTTTCTGTAGCCTCTCAGCCCTAATTGTGTGCCATAGTGCTAATGCCTGTTTCCATTTGTTTTCTTTTATGTCTTTGCAGGGGATGACGCACTTGATACTGCTGGGGTTGTGGAGATGGTGCAGACCCAGGAGGGGTCTGAGGGCCGACCGACCACCAGTGAGGGACGTGGTGTGGTAGTGGGTGAGAACCCACAACTGCTGCAGGTCGTGCTCTCAAGGGGTGTCTCTGGCTGCACCTCCCCCGAGCTGTATTGAGGTGTCGTTTCAGATGATGAGACCTATGTGCCGTCGCAGGTGAGTGTTCCTGGGAGGGAATATGTTCTGTCCGACCCACCTGCACCAGGGTTAGAACCCTCAATGGGGATGTCAGTGTTGGCAGGTACGCCTTTGGTGGTTATGGATGCAGGGTCACACTCCGCGACATCTGATCCTGTTCCTGGGCCAGCAGATCAGAGGGGGAATGCAGTCCTGCAGCTTCAGGCAGTGCCGGCACAGCAAGGCGCAGTTCGCCTTGCCCCAGACAGGTGTGGTGCCCGCCGACATGGTGGCCGTCAGCCACCTGGCAATACCGCATGGGAGCAATCCATATACGGTATGGCAACCCAACAGGCAGCATCATCAGAGATGATGGCTCAGGCCATGGATAGGGTGGCCACTTCCATTGTTCCCCCGAAAGGCTGATTTAGTGACTACAGCAGGCAACCGACTCCATCTGCCAGTCACACAGGGAGGACATGTTGGCGTCCCACAGGGACAGGCGGGCGGCACTAGCGACTCTGCAGGAAGCCATTTCCATAGAGTCCCAGGGCCACAGGGAAGCCCTGAGGGTGGAACTCCTTCACCTCAGGACGACTCTTGTTGAGCTTGAGGCTTCAACAAACCGAAGGACAGAGCAGCAGCTGGAGCGTCTCACACGTATGCTCTCAGCTGAGATGCAGGCAACTAGGGCAGAGGTCCGGGCATCCCGTGAGTTGTTGCATGGGGACCTCCGCACACTTATCCTCCAGAACGAGACCTACCACACCCGCATGCTTGCAGCCATGGAGGAACAGACTAGGGCTTTGCAGGGGCTGCCTCCCATAGTGCCACCACCTCCTGATGCAGCTGCAGAGGGTGAGGAGAGCGACAGCAGTGATACTCCCACAATAGGGTTGCCGTGTAGGCCATGAGCCCATAGAGGTGTTTTTTTTTTCGCAAGATCCACACAGGAGGGTTTTGGTGTGCACCCTGTCCTCGGACCTCCTAGGTGGCCTCCCCCACCCCCCCAGGCCCATTAATGGCCCTTTTTTTTTGTTTTTTTTTGGGACAGTGTGTTGCCTTGTGTGGCTCCCGTGGGCATACGCTGCATTGTGGCTAGGTACATGCAGGCTTGTCATGAATTTTGTTCAGATGCTTGGGTTTTTGTGACACACACCCCTCCTGCTTCCCGTTTCCATGGGCTTGCAAAGGGTGTGCCCAAGTGACATTGACGTACATGGTGACATTGGACTCCCATTCAATGTGTGGGCAGTCTGTAGTCAATACTGTGTATACATTCATAGTGCATATTGTTGTATTGTACACTGCATGGTGTATTGATATGTGCCTCTGCCTCCATCTCATCCTCCTAATTTGCAGGTCCATTCCTCATGTCTTCACAATGCTGTCCACCTTGGAACTGGAGTCCATGTTGTAAGCAGTGCACCTACACTCTTGCGTGGCGCTAACACTGTATACTTGGAAGTGTTCGGAGGGCTGGCATCATCAGGTAGTGAGGCTAGCACATTTTTAAGTCTGTAATGTCATGTTTAAGGTAGGTTGGAGGTTGTGTAGGTGATTGGTATTCTTGGTAAGTATTTGGTAATGTGTGTTGTAGGTCCTGCATTACTGTGAGCATTTCATGTGTGGCCATGTTTCCATTAGGGACACTGTAGCTGATGACACTTGGGGCATGTTGTGGGGATTAATTTGTTTCCTCTCACATTGCATGACATGCCATGGTGTGTTGTGTGGCCATGCCGGGGAGGGGTTGGGTGACATGGCACTGTTTTCATGTAGTATTTTGCGAGTGGGTATTCATTTCTGCAGCATGGAAGTGTGTCTTTTGATGACACTGGATTGGTGGTGTTTGTGTAGGTACGGAAGCACACATTGTGATACTTCCACATGAACAATCTCAGGCTGCTATGGTTCTGACAGTTGACTGTCCCTTTATTTGTCTTAATTGTCAGGTCGAGTCATCATTGCTTATCAGATGGTATGTGCCGGGGCTGTGTGCACTCCACTGGGGTGTGATTTCTATGTGAAGTTTTTAGCCACCAGCTGCGTACGGGCTGCCTCACCCCGTGCCCTCTCCCCTCCCATGCGCAGCGGGCGTGCATGTGGTTGGGGATGTGGGGGCACCACCATGTCCACAGCCAGGCCCCGGCGTGTTGCAACATTGTGCAGGACACATGCTGCCACTATGATCCTGCACACTATTGGGGGCGCATATAACAGCTGCCCACCAGAACGGTCAAGGGAGCAAATGCGTGACTTGAGCACTCTGAATGTGCGCTCCACTATGCCCCAGGTTGCAATATGGGCTGTGTTGTATCTTACCTCTGGAGGCGTGATGGGGTTCCGAATTCGCGTCATCATGTGGGTGCTCAGAGGGTAGGCACTGTCCCCTGGTGAGGAGGTGATGGGTATCATTATTGGGGTAGTGACATAACTCTGCATCTGACATGCATGTATGTGCAGTGGCATTCATACTCACCAAGCAGCCATGTATCGCCATGCCGCCCAGCTTCTAGGTACCGGCTTAGGGTAGACATTCGGTAAATTAAGCTCTCGTGGGTGGACCCTGGATAGTTGGCATATACTTAGGTGATGATTCCCTTGGCATTACATACTACCTGCACGTTGATGGAATGCCAGTGCTTGCGGTTCCTTTAGATGTGCTCAGATGCCCTGGGGGGACGTAGTGCCACATGGGTGCTGTCAATGGCACCTAGCACTTTTGGGAATTGTGCCACACCGTAGAAATCGAGGGTGGCAGCCTGCCTTTCTGCAGGTATATGTGCCTACGGACTGATGGGCGTGCAGTGATGATGTTCAAGACATGGTGTAGGCAGCGTGACAGCGTGGCCTGTGACACCCCACCCACTATGGCACTTGTCCGCTGAAATGATCCTGTGGCCAAGAAGTGCAGTACATTTAGGACCTTCTCCATGGGGCTGAGTGCTTGGGAGCACAGGGTGGATGATGTGAGGTCATCCTCCCACTCACTGACCAGGTCCAGTATTATGTGTGGTGGAAACCTGTACCTCCCATACACCGGGTCATCAGGCATCCCAAAAAGGCTGGTTGTGGGAGTGAAAATTCGGGCCCTCACTATCCTCCTCCTCCTGCTTTGGTAACCCACGGCCACTGCTGCTAGGAACGATATATTCATCCTGGCGTCTGAGCTTGTTTGTTGTTTGCGCGCACTTTTATGCTGCGCGGGTCGACGTACGCCTGCATCATGCTGGCGTACGTGTTTCAGGATTGGACCATTTATTTTTCAGCGCGTCGTAGGCGAAAGTGTGAATCTTCCCGCCCACCCCAGGAATATAAATAGCACGCTCTCCCAGGCCCAGTCGCGAGTAAATATTCCCGCCCACCCCTGCAATACATGTACCCCACTCTCACAGGCCCAGTCGCGTGTGGAAGTTCACGCGCACCCCGAAATACACGTGCCCAGGCCAATCGCGTGTGGAACTTCCCACGCACCCCGAAACACACGTACCCAGGCTAATCGCGTGTGGAACTTCCCGCGCACCCTGTAGTACACGTACCCAGGCTAATCGCGTGTGAAACTTTCCGCGCACCCCGAAACACACGTACCCAGGCTAATCGCGTGTGGAACTTCCCGCGCACCCCGAAGTACACGTACCCAGGCTAATCGCGTGTGGAACTTCCCGTGCACCCCGAAACACACGTAGCCAGGCTAATCGCGTGTGGAACTTCCCGCGCACCCCGTAGTACACGTACCCAGGCTAATCGAGTGTGGAACTTCCCGCGCACCCCGAAACACATGTAGCCAGGCTAATCACGTGTGGAAATTCCCACGCACCCCGAAACACACGTAGCCAGGCTAATCGCGTGTGGAACTTCCCACGCACCCCGTAGTACACGTACCGAGGCAAATCGCACGGCTGGGGGGTGGGGGGGGGACATGTGTGGGGACCTGGTGGAGGCTGCCCCTTGTGGCTGGGGGGTGGGGGTGGTGGTAGACATGAGTGGGGGCCTGGTGGAGGGTGCCCCTGCACTGCTGGGGGGTGGGGGTGGTATAGACATGGGTAGGGGCCTGGTGGAGGCTGTCCCTGGTGGCTGGGGGGTGGGGGTGGTGGGAGACATGAGTGGGGGCCTGGTGGAGGGTGCCCCTGCACTGCTGGGGGGTGGGGGTGGTGGTAGCCATGGGTGGGGGCCTGGTGGAGGCTGCCCCTGGTGGCTGGGGGTGGGGGTGGTGGGAGACATGAGTGGGGGCCTGGTGGAGGCTGCCCCTGGTGGCTGGGGGGTGCGGGTGCAGGGAGACATGAGTTGGACATGAGTGGGGGCCTGGTGTAGGCTGCCCCTGCACTGCTGGGGGGTGGGGGTGGTGGGAGACATGAGTGGGGGCCTGGTGGAGGCTGCCCCTGGTGGCTGGGGGGTGGGGGTGGTGGTAGACATGAGTGGGGGCCTGGTGGAGGCTGCCCCTGCACTGCTGGGGGGTGGGGGTGCAGGGGGACATGAGTGAGGGCCTGGTGTAGGCTGCCCCTGAACTGCTGGGGGGTGGGGGTGCAGGGAGACATGAGTGGGGGCCTGGTGGAGGCTGCCCCTGGTGGCTGGGGGGTGGGGGGGTGGGAGACATGAGTGGGGGCTGGTGGAGGCTGCCCCTGGTGGCTGGGGGGTGGGGGTGGTGGGAGACATGAGTGGGGGCCTGGTGGAGGCTGCCCCTGCACTGCTGGGGGGTGGGGGTGGTGGGAGACATGAGTGGGGGCCTGGTGGAGGCTGCCCCTGCACTGCTGGGGGGTGGGGGTGGTGGGAGACATGAGTGGGGGCCTGGTGGAGGGTGCCCCTGGTGGCTGGGGGGTGGGGGTGCAGGGAGACATGAGTTGGACATGAGTGGGGGCCTGGTGGAGGCTGCCCCTGGTGGCTGGGGGGTGGGGGTGGTGGGAGGCATGAGTCGGGGCCTGGTGGAGTGTGCCCCTGCACTGCTGGGGGGTGGGGGTGCAGGGAGACATGAGTTGAACATGAGTGATGAGTGGGGGCCTGCTGGCAGATGCCCCTCACTGCTGGGGGGTGGGGGTGCTGGAGGATGTGAGTGGGACATGAGTGGGGGCCTGCTTTCAGGTGCCCCTCACTGCTGGGGGGTGGGGGTGCTGGAGGACGTGAGTGGGACATGAGTGGGGGCCTGCTGGCAGGTGCCCCTCACTGCTGGGGGGTGGGGGTGCTGGGGGGCATGAGTGGGGGCCTGCTGGCAGGTGCCCCTCACTGCTACGGTGTGGGGGCGCTGGGGGACATGAGTTGGTGATCACTAGTGCAAGGTGACATGTGGCCTAGCTGGGGGCATACCCATGGTGGATGGATTGGTTGCGGGACATGACCAGGGGTGCTGGGTAGTCCCCTGTGGTGTGGGTTGCCTGCAGGGACCGTAGAGGGGGCAGAGGGCACACCTGTGAAAACCCACACTGCCAATTGATGTGTGGGACTCCCCGCGCACCCTCCTGGATACCCGTACCCCGCTCTGACAGCGAAAGCATGTGTGGAACTTCCCCCGTACCGCGTTATCCACGTACCCCGCTCGCACAGGGCCAATCGCGTGTGAAACTTCCCGCGCACCTCAGTTATCCACGTACCCCGCTCGCACAGGGCCAATCGCGTGTGATACTTCCCACGCACCGCAGTAATCCACGTAGCCCACACGCAAAGGGCCTGCCGCTTGTGAAACTTCCCGTGCACCCCAGTTATCCACATACCCCGCTCGCACAGGCCTAATCGCGTGTGATACTTCCCGCGCACCCCAGTAATCCATATAGCCCGCACACACAGGGCCTGCCACTTGTGAAACTTCCCACACACCCCCCAAATCCACATATCCCGCACGCACAGGGCCAATCGCGTGTGAAACTTCACACGCACCCCCCAAATCCACGTACCCCGCACGCACAGGGCCAATCGCATGTGAAACTTCCCGCGCACCCCAGTTATCCACTTACCCCGCTCGCACAGGCCCAATTGCGTTTGATACTTCCGCGCACCCCAGTAATCCATGTAGCCCGCACGCACAGGGACTGCCGCTTGTGAAACTTCCTGCACACCCCCCAAATCCACGTACCCCGCTCGCAGACGGCCAATTGCGTGTGAAATTTCCCACGCACCCCAGTAATCCACGTACCCCGCTCGCACAGGCCCAATCGCGTGTGATACTTCCCGCGCTCCCCAGTAATCCACGTAGCCCACACGCACAGGGCCTGCCACTTGTGAAACTTCCCACGCACCCCCCAAATCCACATACTCCACACGCACAGGGCCAATCATGTGTGAAACTTCCCGCGCACCCCAGTAATACACGTACCCTGCTCGCACTGGGCCAATCGCGTGTGAAACTTCACGCAAACCCCAGTAATCGATGTACCCCGCACGCACAAGCCCAATCGCATGTGAGACTACCCGCGCAGCGGGGTACGTGTATTCAGAGGGGTGCGCAGGGAGTTTTACAGGCGTTTTCGTGGTCGTGAGCCTGTGTGCAATGTACGGGATTTGTGCGCCGTACATGGCGCACGGGGAGGGATTGGGGGCGTAACTGGCGCTGCTGCAGGGTCACTGCGCCACTCTGCACCACGGCTAGTTTTGGATGTTGAAATCCATGAATACGCTGTGCGTGGAAATGGATTTTAGCGCACGCGGCTGGCGCAGAAAGTCGCACGCGCACCCTTTGCACCAGCCGCGTGCGCCACTTGTGCGCAGAATTCTATGAATTACCCCGTAAATAGTTGCAACCTATATTGCTTTTGATGGCAAGTCACTTAATTCCAACAATTTGATTTTATCTGCACAAGTTTAAGCTTCCAGTGTAATTAAATGACAGCTACATACAGGCAGCCGACGGCACTGTGCCCATATTTAACAGATTTTCACAGACAAGCACACTTTTTAATGTGGATATTCTTATGATGTATTCTGCTTCTCCTGAGATTGTGTGCTTATGTGAATTCCTTAAATAAGGTGATGGGTAACACCCAGCAAGGATGTTGGACATTTTCTGATGCTTGGAACCATTATTTTGTAATCTCATCAACCAAGAGAAAAAAAAAGGATTTCAGAGCACCTTTGGGTTTCCTTGCAATAAAGTGTTGCCTTTCATGTAGTTTCCATTTTCACTCTGTGGGCAGCCCAATGACAGATTTCAGCAGTGTGGTCTCCTGTTCCACCACTGACACAGGCAATGTAGATTGGCAGCCATGTTTCTGGTTTCACAGCGCAATTTTCATAGCTTTAGTGCGCATAGGGCTTTTTGCGGCTATTTTGCTGGTTCTGTTGCCATCAGCACACAGTGATGTTGCAGGGCAGAGCTAGTGGGTCAGTACATCCCACAGGTAGTATAGTATTGAACAATATTTGGCACAGACAAACTAGTCATGCTTACGAAATTTCAGTGGCCAGTTCATGGTAGTTTTGAAATTGCCTGTATAGAGTACTTAGTCTATATTGTTGAAGAAAAAGGCTAGGCCTGCAGCATTTGATGTAATTAAGAATTGGAGAAAGAAAGCTGTGCAGCCACATAAGAGTAAAGAGAAACTCGCATGTCGAAATATGTCTAACTCTAAAAAAGCATTATTGTTTTATCAACTGAAAAAGTTGGAATCTATTAGAAGTATGGATAGGGTTTTTCAACTCGAGGTACAGAATATATATCCGTCTCAGGATTTTCATGCCTCAGACGAGCTAATCGATACACTTTTGAATGAGCATAGGACTGTTGCCACCGCACCACCTGCTTATGTGCCTCTCCCTGTTGTTTAACCTCTTCCCGTTGTTGCACCTCCTCCCTTGTTGTTCCTATTCCTCCCGTTGTTGCTCCTCCTCCAGTTGTTGCTCCTCTTCCTGTTGTTGTTCCCTCTTCTGCATCTCCGCCCTTACCTACAATTGCTGTTCCTGTAATTCCGTCTTTACCTCCAGCGGTAGTGTCTCCACTACCCCTTGTACAAGATTTGTCCGAACTTTCTTTTCCAAGTGGTTCTGCTCCACTTGCAGTGATTGAAGGGGCTGAAATGTGGAGTGATTTGACGGACATGGGTGTCCCACAAGGGTTGAGGGATTTGAATGTCTTAGCCTACTCAAGGGACACTGCAGAGAAAGTACATGAGCATGTTGAGAGGGTTTTTGAGATTCAAAGGGAGTTAGCTTGGTTACAGAATGATGATATGGATGGCGATAGATTGGACGCTTCGTATGTGCAGAGACAATTTCTTCCCTCTTGTAAACCAATGAGTGAAGAGACGCGTATTTGCACAAGAGACGTGCTTAGATGGATTTCGGATGTTTCAATTTCTCCCATTGAAGTGTATGACACGTTTAGTTAGCATGCTCTGGCAATGCAAATGAAAGTGTTATAGGTAATGGTAGAGTACCTGAAGGATGAGTGTATGAAGAAAAAGGTCTGTTGTCCTGCTGATTTGATGGCCATTTACAGGAGAGCATTTTTGCCCGCTACTGCTTGACTACTTTGTATTTGATTTAGCTTTGTTGTTTAACAAATATTCAGAATTGCCTACTTCTCAATTGCCAATGAGGGAAGTTCCTCCGACATTTGTTCCTAAAGTAGAGATTCCAGCTAATGTTGCAACAGGCGCAGCAGCCACTACTATTGAAGCTCATTATGTCTCACAGTTTGTTCATGTCCTATTTTCTAGACAGGAAGTGAATACCTTTAGACAGATGATTCCAGATATTAGGAAATATCCAACAGGATTTTCTAAAGAAATAGAATCTGACTTGCATTCGTCAGTTTTCACGCTTGGTGATATAGACTTGTTGTTCCCTGTGATCCTACCTGCTGATTTATGGAAACAGATTAGAACTGTAGATGATTTGGCAAGATTGGGTGACACATGGGTTAACTTGGTACGGATAGATGGAGAAAGGAATGCTGGCGAGAGACCGCCACAGGTAATATTGACACTGCCAGACAGAATAGTGACTAAAGTGAAGTTTTTAGGTCCAGAGAGAAAAATAGTTTGGGACGAGCTTACAGCTTACATCCAGGGGAAATCTGAGGGCACTACAGAGGTTTTTAATCAGTTCAAACAAGATTTTAGCAGTCAGGATTTGAGTACTGAGTCAGGAAAAAGGCTGTTTGTAGATTCATTTGAGTGTGGATTGTTGCCTGATATCCAATCACAAATTATGACTCCCGAAAGCGCATGGCAAGCTAAATTGCAGTCTGAAGTATTGCACATGGCTCAGTATTATGAAAATAGGGTCAATAATGAAAAACAGAGGGTAGAAAAGAAGAAGGGAGACTTGAAGACAAAAGTATTGTTGCAGCAAATAGTAAGAGGAACCAGAGGTGGGAATACACCGTTTAGAGTTCAGTTTGCCCGACAGAGTAATGCGCAAATGGGTCCTGTACACATGAACCAATGTGCTTAATGCAGACAAGAAGGTCATTGGCGAGCACAATGTCCGATCCTTCAGCAGCGATCGAATAACACATGTGGTACCATGGGTAGACGATCCAGAGGCCATCCTGGGATAGGGAGGCCTGGTAGAAGTCAGTTCACTCAGAACCAACAGTCACAAGATAGTCAGCCGCATAGTGTTGATAATAGGAACATTTTTGATAATCCTTCGGCTGTCTATCTTTCTGAGGATCTTGCTTTTGATGCTGTACTGTTCCGTTAGGACAGCACAAAGCAAAGTCTGAAACCAATACCAATATCCCGTCGATCAGAAAGGGCCCTACATAGAAATGAAGGTGGGGAATAGGAAGCATCTATTGTTGATAGATACAGAAGCACAGAGGTTTCTGTTGATCATTCGCAGGTCCCAGATATTCCACTGTCAGAGCAGAACAACATTTCTGTAGGGTTCTCTGGTACACCAGTGGTTAGTCCGGTCTCTCGGCTGGTACCAATTTCACTGGGGCCATTCACCGATTAATGTCCATTTCTTTTGACAACAAATTGTGGTGAAAATGTGTTGGGGTTGAATCTGTTGAAAGAATTGAATGCAGTTATTTATTGTTCTCCGAATGGAGTGCATTTGACGACCTCACCTCAGCAAACCTCTGCTTCACAATTTTTGACGAGGCCTTTACTGACTGAATTGGATAAAGTTCTGGCATGTTTATGGGCGGTTGATGATAATGACTTTGGTATTTTACAAATTGAACCTGTTCAAATTGTGTTGAAACCAGGTGTTAAACTAACACGTATGCCACAGTATAAGATTTCAGTTGACGGTGAGCAAGCTTTAAAGAGCATAGTTTCTGATTTTGTACATTGAGGAGTGATTGAGAAAATTGCAGGATGTTTGTGTAATAGTCCGATTCTACCGGTGTATAAGAAAGGGGATAATGTGATTCCTTTCCATTTTATTATTGATTTACGTGCTATGAATAAGATTGTTGCTCCACAATTTCCAAATGTGCCTGATGTGACTACAATATTAACAATGATTGCAGCTTCAGCTACTTATTTTAGTGTTGTGGATCTAAAGAATGCTTTCTTTGGTGTCCCTGTACATGTCAACAGTAGATCTTTGTTTGCGTTCACCCTAGGGGGGGGCGCTCGTTTACATTCACTTGTGTGCCACAAGGGTACACTGAGAGTCCAAGCATTTACAGTAGAGCTTTGAAGGAACAGCTCGATACACTTGAGTTACTTTCCACTTGTATGTTGTTGCATTATGTTGACAATCTTCTTTTAGCTGAAGACTCAGAAGTTGCTTGCAAGGAGGACGCCGTGTTGCTGCGTATTCATCTAGCAGAACATGGGCATAAGGCTTCATTGAAAAAGTTTCAATATTTTTGACAGGAGGTCGCCTATTTAGGCTATCTCCTGTCAAAGGAGGGGAGAAGACTGACACTTGAACAGATACATATCATCTCTAGCATGTCTGTCCCAAATACACAGAAAGAGGTCAGAGCCTTGATAAATATGGCTTCGTACTGTAGATAGTGGATCCCTAACTTCTCATTAATGATAAAACCAATGTTGGCATTGACAAAGAAGGGCATTTCTTTGCCTTTACCGTGGAACATGGATTGTCAGAAAGCTTTTGATATGCTCAAGGTTGTGTTGTGGTCAGCACCGGTTTTGGGCACACCAAATTATGACAAGGCCTTTGTTTTGTATGTGCATGAATGTGATGGATGCCATTGGCTGCGTTAATGCAAGAACATGGAGGGAAGAATAGACTGTGCGGTTATTTTTCCTCCACGCTTGACCCTGTTCAGGCTGTTTGCCAAGATGTTTGAGAGCTGTTGCTGCTGCCGCTGCATCTGTAAAACAAAGTGAGGGTATGGTTCTGGGTCACTCCTTAACCGTGATGGTACCTCACTCTGTAGACTTTCTATTAAACAGAACACAAACGCAAAATCTCACATCAGCACGATTCACAAGATAAAAGCTGATTCTATTTGCACTGCATATCCAAATTAAGCGATGTTGCTCATTAAATCCGGCCAAACTATTGCCTCTTCTGCAAGAAATTGCTTGCAGTGACAAGACTTCACATGACTGCCTCTATACCACAGAGCAAGAAACTAAAGGCAGAATTGACTTAAGTGATACACCGTTAAAAGATCCACAAGGGGAGCTGTTTTGCGATGGCTCCTGCTTTAAACTTCTGAATGGTACATCCAGTGCTGCTTACACAATCACTACATTATGCACTATTTTGGAAACCAAAAGAATTCTACATATTTCTGTGCAGGCCGCAGAGATTATTGAATTGGCTCGAGCTTGTGAATTTTCTGAAGGGCTTAGTGTGAATATATTTACAAACAGTCAGTATGCCTTTGGGGTGGTTCACAACTTCGGTAGATTATGGGCAGAGAGAGGTTTCTTGTCCTCACATGCAACTAAGATACAACATGGCACTTTGATAGTTTGGCTACTCTCAGCACTTGCGCTTCCTACTCAACTAGCAATAATGAAGTGCGCAGCCACCAAAAAGTAACAGATCATCTGGGGAGAGGAAACGCTTTTGCTGACAGGATAGCCAAACAGACTGCAACTGATTTGCATTCTGAAATGTATATACCAAAAGAAGTCACTAACACTTGTATAAGAGACAAAGGAATTGATTGTATAAAAGACATTCAGGCTGATTCCACTCCAGAAGGGATTAAGCAATGGGCTTAGGGTTTAGCAAGTTTAGACGATGAAGGCTGTAGGGTAGAGAATGCAAAGCAAAGATGGATGCTACCCAATGCTTATGTCACCACTATGGTTATGATGGCTCATGGTCCAACTCATATATGTGCATGAAAGATTTGCAAACTGTTAGAACCTGTCTGGGTGAATGTAAATATCTCAAAAACTGCTGAGCGATTGGTCCAAAATTTCATGATATGCTTACAGCATAATGTGGAGAAGGGTACATCGACACCGAGGGGTAGTTTTGGTCCCCCATCTGTGCCTTTTGAGGTTATACACTTCGATTACATTGAAATGGAGCGTTGTCAGAATTACAAATATGTTCTGGTAGTTATTTGTGCTTTCAGCAAATGGGTTGAAGCCTTTCCTTTAAAAGATGCCACAGCAATGACAATGGCAAAAACCATGCTGAAGGAATATTTTCCTAGGATTGGTTTGCTGAGCGTCATTTGGTAGAACAATGGTCCACATTTTATTGCTACTGTTATCCTGCAAGTATCCGCAGGATTACAGATCGATAAACGGTTCCATTCGTCCAGACACGCTCAGATTGCCGGACTTGTAGAACGCCATAACGGTATATTGAAGATCAAAATGGCAAAAATCTGCGCCAGTAACAATTTGAAATGGCCAGATTCCTTACCGATAGCTCTATTGTCCAAGCGGACGACTGCACAGTCAAGAACAGGGCTCGCTCCCTATGAGATAATCATGGGAAGATCAGCCAATATTTGGAATGTACCTAAACCTAAGCAGCTGAAAGATGGAGCATTTGCTCCTTTCTGAGTACTCTGACCAGTTAACTCAAAACTTGTATTTGATTTATCAACAGGTGCGAGAAGCCCTTCCAGTAAAATACGAGGAGCCGGGTCATTGACACCGACCAGGCGACTGGGTGCTCGTCAACGCATTTGAAAGAGCATCCTGTCTCACACCTTCACTGGAAAGGACCGTTTCAAGTCCTATTGGCCGCACAGACCGCTCTACGAGTAGAAGGAAAACGACACTGGATTCACGCAACTCACATCAAGAATATACCTTTTTCTCTGCCTCACTATGAAGCAGAAGAGAAGGAAATGGTTCACTCTGTTCCTCATCACCAGTTCATTCTAACCGGTACTAAGAGTGTCCGTCCCGGAAATCCTTCCTGAGCCTGTAGAGCCTGGGGAGACTGCTTCTTGGCCTTCAAGTTCTTCTTTGGATCTTTCTGCATCATTGAGCAATCTTGCTTCTGCTCCATCACTTCCGTCAGGAAACGACGACTCTCTGTTTGCAGATCACACCGTACCTGGAGTCTTGAGGTATGATCTGCGTCCGAGGAATCAGACTTACAGCACAGCATCGGCTGTACCCACAAGGAATCATCTTTGAGCCAGTCCCTTGTCACTCTTTCACTGGAAACAATAGATTCGAGGCAGGGACCGTCAAAGTTACCATCGAGCAAGATAGGCCACGTGGTCAGGAGTCACTGACGGATGAGAAACAATGTCCTTTCCTAAATCTACTTGTGCGGTACAAGCTATTGGTCTTGTGGCTGACAAAGAATCTGTACATCAAAGATCATGGTCCCTGAGGTCCCATTGTTTTTTAATCCCAGTACTGGTCTGCTCAAAAATTGTATTTGCGCTTGGGTTGTAGTACATTGAAGGGGTGCGTCCGCTTGAGACTTTGTTACCTACTGAAATTATCTCCACTGTGTCTCCACCTTTCGTGCATCTGCCCACTATTCCTCATCGAGAGTCCCAACATAGACAGGGTTATCATAATAACACTCTTCTATTGCTCATGAATGCGAACCATGCGATTCTAATCAGAACAAATTGCTGGGTGTGTTCACACTTGCCACAACACAGGGAAAAGGGGTTGGGCTGGTATATTCATCCTCTTCCTTTAACTACTGCATGCTATGCCCCACTAAGGGCACTATTCTTTGGTCGTTGGAATGACAGTATTTCTGGGAACTTCGATGGGACTAATCAGATTGAATTCGAAAAATGAGTCCTGACACCTTTGGGATGGTCCCTCTTTGCAAATAGGAGCAAACTCAATGTTGCTTCTATTAGGCCTTGCAATAGACATTCTAGACCTTTTCAATCACTGATTTCTTTCAAGATGGCTCCCATAGGCAACCGGGATGCCATGCCTCCTTCCTATACTATCAATCATAGCCCCACCTCGGTTTCCTTCTCTATACAAAGGGATGGTTCTCAGCCAATAGGTATATTCGAGGGTTGTACAAACATTGCAAATCTAACCATTGAGGAAAGACCTTTGCATGTAGGAGATCATGTTTACTTTGTTTGTGGCAATGGAGCTTATCCTTGGTTACCTAGAGATTGGCAGGGTACTTGCTACTTGGGTATCTTGTTACCAGGGGTATATGCGGCCAGCACCTTTGAAGTTTCTAAAGCTTGTCCAAGGCAGAATAAGAATGGTGATACTCCTTCACAAGTCTTGGGTGATGTAGCAAAATACTTTGTGCCATTTTGGGGACAGATAATGAGATAATGAACTCAGAGGATATTAGAAGACTAGCAAGGATACTGGAGAAAACCATCAACAGAACCACCCATATTTTGTACAACATGACACTAGAGCAAAAGGCAATTAGATTAGTGGCCCTCCAAAATAGGATGGTGTTAGACGCCATTGAGAGTGGTGGGGTATGTAAATTGGTATGATCTGCATGCTGTGTTTTCGTAACTGACTCCTCCCCTACTATATTCAAGGCAATACAAAATCTACATACCTTGAGTACGGAAGTACATGTCCCAGAGGGAAACTGGAATCTTAGTGCTTGGTTCTGTGACTTGTTAGGTTCATGAGGATGGAAGCTCTTTGCAGCCGTAATGATAGTTCTTGGTGTTATTCTGTTTTGTTGTTGTTGTATACAATGTCTTCCTGCCATATGTTCGATGTTAGGAGGATGTTGGGCACAAACTATAGGTACAATAGGACCAAAGGTACATGCGCCCAAGAAAACTCCTAACGCTTTTTTAATGAAGGATATTACTATCAAGGAACTTATGGCGATCAATATTTCTAAAGAATGTGATTCAGGATGTACGGACATTGGGATGTGGAGTTTTGAGTAAAGCAAATGTTTGAGAAATGCTCTTGGCTTAGGCCAAAAGGAGGGTTTGTTGAACTGTATTTATATAATACCGCCTTGTTATGAACTTTGGCCTAAGCCCATTCGCGTTGCAAGGAAAACCACATTCTAAATGTACCGATTTCTGATCAACTTTGCTGCCATTTTAAGAATCATCCACCATTTTCATTTCAACTCCTGTTTTGTGTTCTAAAATGGTGGACTGTGTTTTCAACTGCAGTCGAGCCGAACGACTTTTGAGTTTTGTCAACATTGAGGCTGACCAAGAGCAGACTGTTTGTTCTATGCAAAGAAACCTCGTGACTCGTATGAACTGCAATCCAAGTGTTGTCTACGCTCACAAGCCTCATCCTCATATAAACAAAGAGCAATGTAGAACAAACTCAGATTGTGTGTTTTTACTGAACTGCATTGGAGCAATTCTTAAAACAAGGCTTACTGTGGATCAGAGAACCAATGGAATCATTGTAACTTCAATGACATGCAAACTTGTTAAATCTGTTGTACAATATTGTAATATTTGACATGTGAACTGGGCACGAACCCTAGCATGTAAATTATTAGTTTGGAGAGGGGCTGGGCAATGATTGGAAACTGTATAAAAATGTCTGTGTTAAGATGTCCAGCACTCTCACCCCTCACTGTGTCTGCTGGTACACACTGTGAGGTGTTGGGAGCCAGATAGCTATCTGTTTGCTTTGAATCTGTACAAAATAAAAGATACTTGTATCTTTTTGACCCATGATTGGCGTATTTCATGTTGTGGTACTGAGCCTTGATATTTCTTTGGTCTTTCAACCGACAGACACCTTATGTAACATCTGCAGTAAGGGAACAGGGTGCATGTGAAGCAATAACAATGCACGATACGTGTGACACAGAATGCATAGACATTCTACAGACACATGTCCCAAAATGAAGCCCCATATGTATGCATATGGTGTCCATTGCCCTGATACCATGTAAGGCTATCCACACACATTACACTGTGACTAATAGCTGTGCCTCCCCCTGCAGGGGACTCTGGATACCTGGACCTGCCCTGGCTAATAACTCCTGTGCGTAATACACAAACACTGCAGGATATTTCCTACAACCACACTCACAGCAGAACCCGTGTATGCATCAAGCCTGCCTTCAGCTTCATGAAGGCACGTTTCCACTGCCTTTGACAGTACCAGTAGAGCCGTGATGTACGCTCCAGAGAAATTGGTTAGAATTGTGCTTGTGTGTGCCATGCAGCACACTATCTGCCTGAAGAAAAATGTTCTGTTGCCCCCTGACGTGGACATGCCAACCCTAGAGGCTGATGATGTAGTGCCTGTGGCAGAGGCAAATGCACACATTTCCAGAGATGACTTGAGGGATGGGAGACTGGATCATCAGAGACTGATAGACAATTTCTTCTAACACATTCATAAGCCATGCAGGCCTGTGTGACACTCACCTCTATTAATAAGCACAACAATGACACAATCAGGAATGTCCTCACATTGATGAAGTTCCACAGTTTTAATGTAATGATGTGCACCAACTATCCCCCAAGCACCCACCCACCACCATGTCCCCAGTACACCATCCCCTCATTCCACCCACCACTAACTCCCCAGCACACTATCCCCTGCCACCACCCACCACCAATTCCTCAGCACAGTAACCCTCTCGCCCCACCTCCACCAAATCCCCAGCACCCTATCCCCCTGCCCGACCCACATGCAACTCCCCAGCACGCTATCCTCTTTCCCCCCACATACCACCAACTCCCCAGCATGGCCACTCAGGGAAAAAGGTTATCAATGTTATTTCTATGGCCTCTTTCCTCCCATGCCAGCCCTTGGTGATCTGGGACCTAATTGGTGCTGGGACTGGCAGCTGAGTGTACTCTGCTACAACCCCTCAGTGGGTGTCATAGAACCTGAGGCTATCGAGCCTGGCCACCGGATGTGCCTGGAGTGTGACCGCTGGACTCTTATGGATGGCCTCTGCAAGAGCCAAGACCCCTTTGTCAGCTCCCTGACCCTCTGCCCATGCACCATCAGGGCGGCAGTACTCGCAGCTGCCTCTGCCCGGTTCCTTGACATGGCCCACACAACCCTGCAGGTGGCCCCTTGCAAGCAATCACAGATCACGTAGGTGTTCCGAATGGGTGTGCCCAATTGCCTCCATCTCCCTTGTCGCTTCTCCATCTCCCCCAGCCTCCAAAGCACAGTGTTGCTTGGTGGTGTTTGCTGAATGGGAGGGGTGGTGTTCAGTGGCTCTGGGCTGGAGGCAGGGGAGCCATAGGATGGCGTGTCCACGTCCTGCTCAGGTGTCTGGAAGAAATAGGCAACTGGATGTCTAAGAATTATTTGCAACTCAATGCTGCCAAAACTGAACTTATTCTATTCAGATCTGCTGTTAGCAGCCAATAAGCTGCCTATTCCATCACTTTTGGGCATCCAAAGTTAAAAATCTGGGCTGTATGTGGCAAGAAGACCTGGGCTGTGAAGCCCAAGTGTGAGCTAAGACTAAAACAGGACATTTTGCCCACTGAATACTACATCAAGCACTCCCCTATATACCAAACAAAGATCATGCATCTGTGGTAGGAGCACTAACCAGTGCCCACTTAGACTATTGCAAAAGTTAACTGTTGGGTATTCCTGCCAAACAGCTTCAACAGCTTCAGAAGGCACAAAATGCGTCTGCTAGACTAATATTTAGGCTGAGGAAAACTGACCATGTATCGCCTTTCTGCCGGAAGTTGCATTGGCTATCAGTCGACGATCGCATCAAATTTAAGACAGCTTGTATTGTCTATAAATGTATCAACGGCATTGCTCCCCTGTAGCTACAAGAGCTAATACAGCCATATCATCCCATGAGACAACTGCGATCATGCGACAGACATCTCCTGATTATCCCTCACTCGGTTTTTATAACTAGAGGTGACAGAAGATTATACGTTTTTGGTCCCAGGTTGTGGAATGCTCACTTCTTCAATTTCGCGAGGCACTGAAGACCTTCCTTTTTAGGTAGATGGCCTTTTTCGTCTAGATTTTTTTCATTTATCGTCTACCTTCAGTTGTGTCATCTGCACCATTGTACGGTTCATTTCGTTTGGTGAGCGCTATAAATGTAAAAAAAATCAAATCAAATCAAATCAACACTTTTATATATATATTTTTTAAGGACTAATACTTTTAAAGAACATTTATATTTCTAAACAGGATACTTTAGTATTTTGTATTCTTCCTTTTTTAGTAATAAAGATTATTTTGGTATAATGTTATTTTGGTGTATTCTGATACCCCCTTTTTGTACAAAAACCTTAGAAAACTGCTGGTGTACTGAGAGAAAGGTGATTACTACACTAAATACCAACTAAAGAAACCGTATACGGGCATTTCGTTGTCTGTGTTTACTTTTGTGTGTAGTAAAAGTTATATTATCCATGTGTTTCTTCCCTCTGGATTTTGGGGAATCCCATCCTAACCTTCGCCTTTTCATCCCATATCTACTTCCCGCTCAGGTGATCCAAGGTGATATAGATCTCAGGCAATAATGGGTGTTAGAGACTGGTAGGAGGCAGGGTCAGTGTTTAAAGTTATGTGTAATGAAGGTATATTAATACCCTCACCTAAAATGTCTCCCAATCACTGTGGAAATACCACCCTCCTGCTAAGCCAGTCTCACTCGTAACTTCCAGTCCACATCTAAAGTCCCCTGAGGGAACCACTGCAGGATGAGAGGGCTCAGTGGTCATTAATGTGACTACAGATGTAGCATAGGATTCAGTGATCTCACGGTCGACTACTACTATAGAAAAGGAACCTGAGATGATGGCAGCATAGTTTAAGACCTGCTGGGCCTACCAGAACTGAATAAGTTGTCTTAAGCAGCATTCCCAGGTCAGGTTGACTTATGCCAGGTACAGAAGGACTGTCCCACTTTGGCAGGTTTGTGGAAACATAAAAGGAAGCAGGTTCAGAATGGAAGTACTGAGACACTCCTCCAACAAATGGAAGAGGCACAAAGTGAGCCCTGGCTTATTCCAAAACAGGGAACAGGGGCAGAACTAAAGCCATGCCAAGTTCAGAAACAAGGAAGTTAGTAATTCTGAGGCAGGGTCCAGCCAGGAGTAGGTAGTGCACAGCAATTTCCAACCAGAACTGTCTCTATTTGTGATGTCATCTTTGATGTCCTGGGTGTTAGGCTTAGCAGTGCACGGTGGTGGCGCGAGTTATGGTTGCTTAGCTTACCATAACTGGCGAATTTCAAGGGTTTTTCGGTTTTACTTGGAACGATAACGTCCCTTTAACAAAGTTTTTTCATTGAATTTCATAGGTTTTTAGTAGCGCAACTTAACCATAACGTCCCTTTAACAACATTTTTTCACTCAATTTCATAGGTTTTTAGCAGCGCAACTTAACCATAACGTCCCTTTAACAAAGTTTTTCACTGAATTTCATAGGTTTTTAGTAGCGCAACTTAACAATAATAACTTTGACTTTATGTACATGTAATATGGAACATACTGAACCTCTTCTACTGAACTTGATGTCCGCAAACTCTTTTAATGTCCGCGGACATGTTCGGAGAACAGTACCACTACCTAAAAACTCTTGGGAGGTATGTTTGATTGTTATATCATAACATAGAAACATTTAACAAATTCAAAAAGCAGCACACTTACACATTATAATACATAAGAAATGTAACCCATATATGTAACAAACTAACCATTCATTTAAATACAATATGTTCTAAATGGAATATACCAAAAGAAGATAAATTGGCTTCCAATATAATTACCTCACAGACAATACAGAACTAAGAACAAGACCAGACCTACAGAGTACTTAGAACATATCTTACCTGAAAATTGATTTATTGTTGACCAATTTTAATAATTTGAAAACTTTTGTTGAAGATCATTTTAAAACAAAAACCTCATACGATTGCCCCACGTGTACGTGTCCCCCCTCCCCATATCCCAGTCAATTATCCCCAAACCCTCTCCATAACCCAAAACGTTTTGATTAGACTTCCATCCCTTCTTCACTTGATACCAATCATGTTGAAACCTCTAATTCTCCTATTTTTGTTTCTATTTCTGCCTCACCTTCTCTGTCATAAATTATTAATATATGTTAAACAAAGTTACATTTTTATATTATGTTGTAATTAGTTTCTGTTTTTTAAAAAGAAAAACAATGTAGGTGTCCACGGACAGCGTGGGTGTTCTGAAATGTTCATGAATAAACGAAAATGGAGGTGTCCTGAATAACACTATACCTGTCCGTACTGTTCGCTAGCAAGTTGAAACTGTTCTAAGAACACACGCGGTGTCGTGAAATGTTCGTAAAGAAACGAATATTAAAGTGTCCTGAAGAACACTATACCTGTCATAGTGTTCGCTAGCAAGTTGAAACTGTTCTAAGAACACAATTGGTGTCCTGAAATGTTCGTAATTAAACGAAAATGGAGGTGTCCTGAAGAACACTATACCTCTCCGTAGCGTTTGCCAGCAACTTGAAACTGTTCTATGGACACAATTGGTGTCCTGAAATGTTCGTACATAAACGAAAATGGAGGTGTCCTGATGAACACTATTTCTGTCCGTACTGTTCGCTAGCAAGTTTAAACTGTTCTAGAACACACGCAGTGTCTAGAAATGTTCGTTTCACGTGTGACGCACTTTTAATTACTTCAGGACCCGAACAGTGTCCGTAGAACATCAACGCGCATGCGCAAACCAATGTCCGTGCATTTGGTGTCCTGCGGACAGGCGCTTCCTTCGCGGATATGTTCGTGAAGTGATCATGTGACCGCGCCCATGCTAATCACGTGTTCTGAATGCGAACACTGTTCGTGTCCCCGAACAATTTAAAAGTACATTTTCGAGTAATCTACAATATTTTTCAATAAAAACTCATCATGGCACAAGTCCAACATAGTAATCCTGAGTTTCTACATACCTTTTGAAACATACCTTTTGAAACTTTTTGAACCCTTTTTTGCGTTCGATCGGTCCGCGGACAGTGCGCATGTCCGCGGACCGTGTACAAGCACCCCTATAAAAGACCACGCCCTAGAGCTTATTCTCATTATGTTTCTGACTATTCTTCAGAGCACTGCGATTTTTGCTGCCATTTGCAGACATCCATCATCAACCTGATGGCAACCATGGCTCCACTGCTGCCAGCCGGTGTTGTATCTGCCTCAGCACCACCCCCAACCCCTCCACCACCACCACCTTCCCAAGGGCCTGAAGAGGGGAACAGGAGTGAGGATGCAGAGGAGGAAGAAGAGGATGACGAGAATGAGGTAGAGGAAATCCCTACTACCCGCACTAGGCGTGAGTCTTGGGTGTGGTGGTTGTTTACCATTCATGGGAATGGTCCTAAGGCTCGTGCGAACCGTGTCACCTGCAATGAGTGCAAAATGATACTCAGTCGCGGGAGGCACGGTTCGTGCAGCTTTGGGACCACGACCATGAAGCGACACCTGAGGTAATTTCACTCTGGGGCTATTCGCAAGGTTGTACCTTGCGAAGAACATAGTAGGTTGATTTCCTCTACTTCATCCTCTGTTTCTGATCCTGTCACCACAAGGACCACCTCTGTGGGACAGCGTCTTCCTCAAGCTGCCTCACAGGCCATACAGAATTCTGATGACCCTTACCTTTCGAGGGTCACATTTGTATGTATGTACTGTGACACAGTACTTTGCATAGGGGAGCGACTTCGGAGTGCTTTTGAGACTATCGTCTCAGAGCACGAGAAGATCTGCTCACTACCCAAATAAAACCCACTCTACATCTTCCTATCTCAGCTTGCCCTTTTTTACCCCTGTGGTTGGTGCCCCCCTTTACCCTCCTTTCTCCTCCTCTCCTAGTGTTGTCGTGTAAAAAAAAAAAAAAATACAAAATAACAAAAATCAAAAAAAAATAAGGCTCTTTTCAGAGCCACCTTTCACAGTTAAAAAATAGAAGTGAAGATAAATGAAGCAGGGCCCTTTGTATTTTTTAGAAGTCCGTGGACAGTTCACGAACATCTAAAAAATTGGGGTTCTACCCTATTAAAACCATTGCATTTTTCTGTGGGAGGAAGTGATGGCTCTGAAAAGAGCCTTTGGGGGGTGTTTGTATGTCAAAAATTATAAATACTTAACACCTACTTCAAAATGGATGCTGTAATTTTAAAAAAGGTCGCAATGCATTTTGTACATTTCTCAGAAAAATCTGATTGCCAGCATAAGCAAGATGGACTCCATCTCTGCGAAAAATGTATGTACTACGAAACATAATATTTTCATTGTGAAAAGAGGACATGCCAAAATCTCTTAGAAAGACACAAACAGCCTTATTAACATTGCACCTTGCTTTTTCCATTTGTGGACCAAATGAAGAAGAACGAAGCCACATTTGTCTCTGCGCAATCCGTGAAAATATTACTTGAGAATTAGGAAACATGTCCATGACCTTCCGAAGTCCTTCTTTCATAGCAAATTGCAAAGAAATTCCAGACACATGTCCTAAACTGTTCCCTCCACAATGAATAACAATTATGTCTGGATGTTGCTCTGTCTCCAAAGTAGAACAGAGGGGTAGCAAGTCCAACCACTTAATTCCACGTACTCCATGCCAGTGTACTTCCGCATGTGGAAATCCAAGATCTACACCTACTCCACAGCTTTCTGCATGCACCTTCAACCAATGTATCCACGAATCTCCCAAAATCCAAACAATCTGTTTTCTGAAACACACAGCCATAGCTATCTATTGTTCTCTCAGCAAAAAGAGTATCTGAGAAACTCTATCCTGCCACAACACACCCACTAAACTTTTCTGACCAATCCCTTTCAGTGCTCAATCTCATTTGCATGACTTCTGAACCCAAAAATCCCCGGATGTAACACCCGATGTCCGCGAACTACCGCCATGTCCGCAGACATATCGTAACATGAACAGCCCGTCTACCATTTCCACTTCACTCTCTGTGCCATTCCCTCATTGGATGTAGCTAAGAAGTCACATGACCATCCACCAATCACATTCAAGACCTCTAAATCTAACTCCATCATCATAGATCAACACTGAAAATGTACTGTGAATCTCTCTGAGTACAAGTGTCATATCATTGGCAAGCACCATCTATAAGAAATACTGTACAAGTCTTCAAGATTTCTACTTGCAGCTCCATGCATATCCATATGCATGAACACAAACTACAGGTATGCATATTTTCTGTACAGTACATGAACACATTTTCAAACTGACTTTTAGCTTGTGTAATCTGTAAAATGAATCTACTGTCTTTTTTTCAATCTCCTAAAATAAACTGTCACTTATAAACCTTTATACTATTAACTTTCTTTATACACACACTCTATGTTGAAATCTCAAAAAATAATACGTATACAATTACATATTCTTTTTTATTTCTTTATTTATTTAATAACTTTAATTTAAGCATGACATTGAGGCACTATTACCTGGAAGAGCTTAGTTACAGAAATAGTGGTAGTCAGTGGTACATTATGAATTTCACAAGACATAGTAAAGATATTTTGTTTGCTCCAGTTAGTCATTGCAATACAATCTGTTCATTAAGAACATATTATATGTATTGAACTGGTGCGACATACCTTATGTAAATAAGATAGCTTTAAGGGTTTTGAGGAAGGGGCTGAGGATTTCAATTAAAAAAATCAACGTCTAAATTAAAAACGGTGCTGTATGCAGACAAAATTACTAATTTGTTTCTTTTACAATTGCAGTGAAGACCATTCTCCTGAAAAGAAGCAGCTGAATTTGAAGACGAAAGAAGAACTAAAAAGTAACCTGTTCATTTTAGAAAAAAAGCAAGTAGAATATCACCATAATATTTGTATTATTACTCAAACACACTGTAATGTTAATCCATGCTATTTCTGTGCCTAGAAATAGAGAGTGTGCACCATTCTGTCCAAAAATCTCCATGTCTTAAACAGCGATTTACAGCCAGAATGGCCAACAAATTCCTATTTTTGGACACACAAATTACCCAACTCAACCGCTAGAATTTTGATATTATAGAACAAACAACTGTTTTAATTGTATACATTAGATTTACTATTTGTACTTCTCCACACCACCAGCTTACTTTTTTCTGTCATCTGAACCCCAGTTTGGTAGCACATAAATTCAAGAATACCTATCCCTACTAGTTGTAGTTCCCAATGCACAATCACACACCATTACAAACATATTTATCATCTTACTCAAACACTCATGCACACAGCACACATACATTGCAGAACACCTCAACCCATACCTTCTTTATTTTTTTCAACAGACCCTAAAGAATGCCTACCAAAAGTCAAGTCCGTAGAAAGCAACGCAGAAGTAGAGCAAATGAAAATAAAAGTGTCCAACATAAGCATCCATCTCTAGCAAAATTTGTAAAAAAATTTGAAACAAAACAGCTAATACAGTCATTTAGTGAAACACAAGAAGTTTCAAGTACAAAAACTTTGCCTCCTCTATCAAAATGTAAAACAAACCAAAAAACAATTAACAGAAAATCAGATATCACTACAGATAAAACTGCTTCTTTACATTTTTATATAATGCAAAGTAAGTATACCAAGAAAAGTATTTTAGCCAAAATGTACCGTTACAAACTCCTTCAAAATCTTATAAAAACAGGAGAGAAATCAAGTTCAATGCTTAAAACCTATCGTAGGAAATTAATCTTAGAAGCGTTGATGGACAGTGCAATTCTTCTCAAAAGAAAGTTATTTATTTTATTGTTAAACAAAATGAAACCACTAACAAAACTAATAACTAAATTACAAAAAAGACTTCTCAATAAACGAAATGTCAACAGAAAGAACTTCTTAATTATCTGCGGAGGTGAATGGAATCACACTACGAGCACAGAACCATACTTTCATCAAGAAGCGTACAAACAAAAGCAAACAAATACAATTGCCATATGCAGTGGTCGAGGTTATGAAAAAGTGAATAATACCATGATGCAACAAGAAGTACTCCTTACAAAAAATACCCTGAAAACTTAGAATTACCCCTGCATTCAACTGAATCAGAACGTCTAGTGTACAAATGGCCATGCACGTCAATGTGTAACATTCCCAAACAATTTTTCAAGTCTTTACGCCAATTCCTCAATCAATATGTAAAAAGCAAAGACAAAATCAAAATTAAACTACTGCAAAATATGGATACATGTCCAGTGCACAAATACACAGGACTACAAGGACATTCATTGGCCTGCATTACAGGACCTACTTGTAAAATCACCTTCCATGATATCAAAAGGATATCAACACATCATTCAACTATAAGAAATCTAGTCCATAAACTGTACTATGCTAAAAGTCCTGATTTAGCACTAGCAAATTTAAATAACATTCTTCGACATGGTACAGCAAAAGACCTACTTGAAGAAATTGAATATATCCAGAAAAAATATTTTGGAAGTGAAAGCCATTTACAGAATGAAATAGCTTTAAACCAAATTTGCAACAATTCTACGCTAAACACATACAAAAAAGAAATACTAAAATTTAAAAGTACATCAGCTGAAGTATCAAACCATGTATGCGTATGTTGCCACAGAACTTTTTATAAAAGTAACACAAAAACTGTAGACCTATCATACAAAATAGAAGACAATGAAGATTCTAAATGGTTTGCATTAGCTCTCTACCTTGTATCAGAAAACAAATACGAAATAACTGACCCCTTAATACTTTGCAGTTACTGCACTACAAAACTTGACAACAACCAAACTCCTTCACGTGCTATCACAAATAACTTGGAATTATATCCACTACCAAAACCCCTACAACAACTTAATTTATATGAGAGCATCATAATTCAAACAGTGCACCCATTTCAAGCAATAATACGCCTTCAGCCAAAAACAGCAAAATTACATCCCTCTGAATTGGTAAAAGGCATTTGTGGAAAAGTAGTTTATTTACCATTAGATCTAAAGGAAAATGTGAACACTCTAGGATGCAACGTCCAATGCAGCAATCTTCAATTATCTTAGTAAATGGAGTACCTACAAAAGACAAAAAAATATGGCAACAGCTGGTAGATTTACATAAAGTTAGACAAGCCTTGCAATATCTTAAAGAGAATAATGAATATTACAAAGAAATTAATATTGAAGAAAACTTGAAGGATACAACTGAAATAATTCAAGAAACACAAGAAGCTTGTCAATTTGGGCTCCTAGATCCTGCTACAATATCAAATACTTTAGACCATTATACAATTCATCCTTTGCACTCTAATGACACCATAGAAGATGCACTGGAAACGTACCGAATGTGTAAAACAAAAGGATCACCAATCAGCATATGGGAAAAAAGTATAGAAGCACATGCTTTTCCTCTACTCTTTCCTACTGGCGAAGGAGAAGGTACGATGATAGACCTATTCAAATGTCAGCTTCAGAAAACCGCTCATTATGGATGTATTCTAAAGATCCCAGATTTAGACAAAATGTGGAATACATATTCCACCTACTCTTTGAAAGTGAACTAGCAACTTTATGTTATGGAGTTGCACACATATTAAAATCAGGATCACACTTTCAAAATATGACAGCTACACAATTATTACAAAAAGTGCAACAAAAGGATGAGGTATTACAATCAAATATTACAAATCTATTAGCAAATATGCGTGGTACCAAAGAGTACTGGTTTCGACGTCATGGAGATGTACGTTGTATGATCAGAAACCTTGGCCCAGCCACTTGGTTTGTTACATTAAGTTGTGCAGAATATGCATCTAAAGATTTACATGATTTCCTACACATATCGAACAAAAACAAAACAAACATGACATACTAACACCAGGAGAACTTTGTTCTTTGGATCCTGTTAATGTTTCAAGATATTTTCACCATCGCTTCATTGCTATGCTACATTTTATTTGTAATAAAACTGTTCCTCCCCTTGGAGAAGTGCAACACTTCTTTTGGAGAAAAGAATACCAAGCCAGAGGAGCACCACATATCCACATGCTTTTATGGATTAAAGATGCTCCTAAATTTGGTCAAGACAGTGATGCCATTGTTTTACAGTTTATTGAAAAATATGTCACTTGTGAAATTCCATCAGAAGCCACAAATAATGATCTTCATGCATAAATTTTACAATTTCAAAGACACAAATGTGGAAAATATTGTCGTCGCAAATACAAAAACAAAGGGAAATACTACAAAAAATGCCGATTTGGTTTCCTTAGACCAGTTACAAATAAAGGTCAAGTGAACAACCTCATGTCTTCAGTTAGACATAGTGTTAAAGGTAAGTCACCTAAAAATACATATTACATAAAAAGAAAAGAAGAACAAAAATATATCAATGATTATAATGCAATCATTGCCCACTTATGGAATGCAAACATAGATGTGCAGTACATTGCAGACAATTCTACTGCAGTTGCACAATATGTCACAGCATACTTAACCAAAGCAGAAAAGACAGAGCTCCAAGACCTCTGGAATGACCTGTCATCAGATAAAACAGTGTCTCAGAAATTATACAGCTTGGGTATAAAAATGCTCTCCCATAGAGAATGTGGATCATATGAAGTAGCTGATCGTTTAACTGGTACTGCATTGTATGGTAAATCTGAAAATATATTATGGCTAAGTCTTGGTCCAGCTAAATCTAGAAAAAGAGTTCTAAAATCATACGAAGATATAGAAACAATAGCCAAACGTGATCCCAACAGCCAAGACATTTTAAAAAAACTATTTATTGGACACATACTACCTAAACAGAAGTAATACTTTGGAAACCATGTGTCTATACCACCTAGCACAAAACTACACATACAAAAATAATATAAAACCTGATGAAAAAAAAGGTAAATACAGAGTGACAAAATGTGAAGGTAGCATAGTTAAACTCACTAAACCAAATTTAATTAATCATATCAAATTGTCATTAAAGACTCCTCAATATAAAGAAGTATATTACATGTCCCTGCTACAACTCTTTAAACCATGGAGAAAAGAAGAAGAAATACTAGATAATTATGACTCCTATGAAGATGCTTTCAAAGCAAATTAAAGCACTATAACTGATGTAAACTTTACACAATACAAAACAATGTTGCACAATGAACAGCAACACGAAGAATAACTCCAGGCCCAACTAGATAAGGACACTCCTGACAGTAGTCAACCTTCTGTAACAGGAAGCCAAGAACCACTGGGAGAACCACTAATAATAAATGAGGCAGAATTAGCTATGATAGAAGTAGAAAACACCATGTGTCAGTATGAAGATAAAGAAAACTTAACTATATTACAATCAAAACTAAACAACGAACAACGTAGCATTTTTGAAGAAGTAACAAAACAAATTGCACATGGTATACAACATGAAAATAAAGAATGTTCCTGCTATAATTATAAACCTATACTACTACACGTCAGTGGTGAAGCTGGTTCTGGCAAAACATTCCTAATCAAAATCATCAGTAAGTTCCTTCAACAACTGACAAACAACAAACTGTCAGCTGTTGTCACTGCCCCCACAGGTTTAGCTGCCTACAACATAGGTGGTGTCACTTTACACCGATCACTACTATTGCCAGTAGAACACCAGAACAAATTAGACTATCACAAACTTTCTGCAGAAGCTGTATTGAAACAAATGAAAATGCTACTAATAGATGAAGTGAGCATGGTCTCCAACCTAATGTTGGCTTTGATTCACCTCAGATTACAAGAAGTACTCAAAACAAACTATGAAGAGCTCTTTGCAGGAAAACACATTATTGTTTTCGGAGATCTTCTTCAATTGACACCAGTAAAAGGTGAGCCTATTTTTAAAACATTAGGACACAAACTCTGCCGTAAAACTGTTGGCAGCATTGGAAAAATCAACCTTTGGCAACATTTCCAATGCAGAGAATTAACAGAAAACATGCAGCAATCTGCAGATCTCACGTATGCCAACATCTTAAAAAGTATCAGAGTTGGTATACTTTCTAAAAAAGCAGAAGTAATATTGAAAACCCGGCAAATTAATGCACTTTATGGCAATAATGCATGTCCTACGGATGTTATGGAACAATTAGCCCACAAAAATGTCAATTGTATGGCCTTAATGCCAACTCTTGCAAGCTGTTTCAAATTCAATGAAATAATGTTAAGTAAAGAAATGCAACTAATAATGGAAATTTGCGCCAAAGACAAACTAGATGTACATGGTATAACACTACCAATCTGTGACCAAGCCACAAGACTAAATAGTTTAGAAAAATCAATCTCAAACACAGCAGGCTTAGAAAAGATATTAAAATGTTCCTAAAATTGCAGAGTAATGCTTAAACGTAACCTTGACGTGGGCCAAGGACTAGTTAATGGAGCACTGGGTACAGTTGTTGGCTTTCAAACATATCCACGTGACAACAAAATTCAGTTTGTCAATATACTTTTTGACAAACTTTCAGAAGTAGAAAGGATAGGACGTTCAACTGCTCGATTTCTTCTCTTCAAAGACGTGTATGTACGCAGAGAACAATTTTCTCTAACTCTTGCATACGCAGTCACAATTCATAAATCACAAGGTCTTACCCTAGACAAAGCAATGATTGATATTGGTAACACAGTCTTTAAAGAAGGCATGAGCTACGTAGCACTATCACGCTTACGTACACTTGATGGTCTATTTCTAATCAACTTTGATCCAAGTAAAATAAACGCTGATACTCCTTGCATTTTAGAATACATTAGACTTCGCTCACTATACACCCCCCATCTAAACACATATTCTGTTCCACAAAAAGTAAAACGTTATAAAAGAAAAATAAATCAAACAGAAATACAACAGGATGTCACTGCAAATCCTCCAAAGAGAGTAAAAGAAAGTTATACTTCATCAAGTACCACAAGCAAAAAAGAATCAATTAGGGAAAGTAAACCAGGTACTTCTTCAAAGAAGGAAGGCAAACTCCAAAAAAGCAATCAGATACAGAACTACCTGGTCCATTTAAACTCTCAAATTTAGTCGGTGTAAGTTGCTATGCAAATGTAGCAATGAATATTTTATTTCAATTACCACCAATTGTTGACAACATTTATATACACAGTACAGACACATTGTGTTTGCAAATGTTAGTACTTCACAGAAATGCAGCAAACAATCCTGATAACACATATAGGGCCTCATTACACATTAGGCGGTAAGGGTTTACTGGTACCGGTAAACCCTTACCGCCTTACTACGAGTTCCCTTTGCGGGACCCAACCTTAATGGCTGGTTTTACCAGCCATTAAAGTAGGGTGCCGCAAAGGGACCTCGGTGCTAATTACGGTACCGCAATTTGCGGTTCCGTAATTAGCTCCTTCCCCATTCCCATTATGACCTATGGGCGCAAAAAGGGGAATGGGGAAGTGCCTTGGTGAATGGGGAATTACAGCCCCCGCTCACCTTGGAGTAGGGTGGTAATTCCGCCCTCCACCAAGGCAGACACGGTAAAATACCGGCGGCAACCATGGCGCTAATAGCGCCATGGTTACTGCCTACTGTGTAATGAGGCCCATAGTAGTTATGGAATAAGACAAAAATTGGACTACTGTGCTGGAATGGTGAAATTCACTATAAACTCACAGGAAGATCCACAAGAATTTCTAATGTACTTACTACAAGTACTGGAAAACAAAAATATACCTATAAAGGAAATCTTCCAGATTTCATACATGTGGAAACATACATGCACTCTCTGCAACAATGTGACACAAGAAGAAATCCCCAATGAACGCTTCATATATATATCAATACCTAATTGTGAATCCATTCCATTTCAGCAACTAGTACAACATGCAACTCATGGTAGATTATGTTCTACCTGCAATTCAGATAATCGCGCCACGTTAGTAATACAAACACATAGTAAATACGTAATACTAATGCTTCTACGTTACAATGCAGATGGTACCAAAAACAACTGCAAGCTGACTGGATTCACACATGGTCAAATATCACTTGGCAAGAAAACCTTCACAACAATAGGTATAATCTACCAGGCAGGAGCCACAACCAATTCAGGGCACTACACTGCATATATAAAAAAAGAAATGTGGATGGTTTGAATGTAATGATAGTACCTTTATTCTAAAGCAGAGATTACCAGCAAATCTTGCAAACGCTTATTTAATTTTCTTAAAACCAAAATTTGATAACTAAACTGTCCTTAAACCTTAACTAAACTTGTAGTAAAAAAATATAAACTGTTAGAATATTCCAAAAGCTATCTAACTGTCCAAAGATTCTACAACAACTAATCAGATAAATAAATACCACTAAATTAGAGTAAAAAATAGACAGTTAGAATACGCCAATTGGTATCTAACTGTCCCAAAATTTAACAATATCCAAACAGATAAATCAATACCACTAAAATATATCAAAAATAGACAGTTGGAATACGCCAATTGGTATCTAACTGTCCACAAATTTAACGATATCCAAACAGATAAATCAATGCCACTAAAATATATAAAAAAATAGACAGTTAGAATACGCCTACTGGTATCTAACTGCTCCAAAATGTTATAATATCCAAACAGATAAATATGTTACTCCTCCAAAAAAATGCACCGACCCACTGTATAAAGCATTAGCCAGAAACAACAAGTGAACACTGAAAACAAACAAACAAATAAACTGTAGCATAACAGAAAAAGGGTTTTTTTTTAATCCAACATGGATTTTTTTTTCTCCCACAGACCCAATGATTTTAGCAGCGAACACAGAAACTGAGCAAATTGCACAGTACTCTGGTTTGTAATCTACCAAATATGAGGGTCCAAAAAAAAAACAAATGTTGATTATGCAATGTAATAAGTAATTACAAAAATACTAATACTACCATGCTATTTTCTTTTATCACAGAAATGAAAAAGAAATACATGTACTCAAGTTACTAAACCAAACAGTAAGTATATTATACACTCTATGCCCTGGCCACAACCATCGCAGCATATCACACCCATAGTATCTTAAAACTTTGTTCCTTATAAATTTGTTTTTGACCCAAAATTATAAGCAACTATAACTGTGATATGCTGCGGTGGTTGTGGCCAGGGCACATAGTGTTGGGTGCCAAATGGCCATGCACCCAACACTGCGAGTGTTCTTAGAACACATTCAACTTGCCATCGAACAATACCATGCCAAATGGCCATGCACCCAACACTCTATGCCCTGGCCACAACCACCGCAGCATATCACACCCATGGAGTCAAAAATGTCAACTATGGCCTATGGAAACTTTTAATGTCCGCGGACATTATGAGTGTTCTTAGAACACATTCAACTTGCCAGCGAACAATATGGACAACGTCTTCAGGACACCCCCTATGAACATTTCAGGACAACGCGAGAGTTCTTAGAACACTTTCAACTTGACAACGAACAATACGAACAGTGTCCTCAGAAAACCTCCATTTTGTTTATTTACGAACATTTCAGGACACGCTGAGAGTTCTTAGAACACTTTCAACTTGACAACGAACAATACGGACAGCGTCCTCAGAACTCCCCCATTTTGTTTATTTGCGAACATTTCAAGACACCGCGAGTGTTCTTAGAACACATTCAACTTGCCATCGAACAATACGGACAGCGTCTTCAGAACACCCGCTACGAACATTTCAGGACAACGCGAGAGTTCTTACAACACTTTCAACTTGACAGCGAACAATACAGACAGCGTCCTCAGAACACCCCCATTTTCTTTATTTGCGAACATTTCAGGACACCGCGAGTGTGCTTAGAACAGATTCAACTTGCCATCGAACAATACGGACAGCATCTTCAGAACACCCCCTACGAACATTTCAGGACACCGCGAGTGTTCTTAGAACACATTCAACCTGACAACAAACAATACGGACAGCGTCCTCAGAACACCCCCATTTTGTTTATTTGCGAACATTTCAGGACACCACGAGTGTTCTTAGAACACATTCAACTTGCCAGAGATCAATACGGACATCGTCTTCAGGACACCCCCTACGAACATTTCAGGACAACGCAAGTGTTCTTAGAACACATTAAACTTGCCAGAGAACAATACGGACAGCGTCTTCAGGACAGACAGCGTCCTCAGAACACCCCCATTTTGTTTATTTGCGAACATTTCAGGACACCGCAAGTGTTCTTAGAACACATTCAACTTGCCAGAGAACAATACGGACAGCGTATTCAGGACAACTCCTACGAACATTTCAGGACACCACGAGTGTTCTTAGAACACATTCAACTTGCCATCGAACAATACGGACAGCGTCCTCAGAACACCCCCATTTTGTTTATTTGCAAACATTTCAGGACACGGCGAGTGTTCTTAGAACACATTCAACTTGCCATCGAACAATACGGACAGCGTCTTCAGAACACACCCTACGAACATTTCAGGACAACGCGAGAGATCTTACAACACTTTCAACTTGACAACGAACAATACGGACAGGGTCCTCAGAACACCCCCATTTTCTTTATTTGCAAACATTTCAGGACACCGCGAGTGTCCTTAGAACAGATTCAAGTTGCCATCGAACAATACGGACAGCGTCTTCAGAACACCCTCTATGAACATTTCAGGACAACACTCGAGTTCTTAGAACACTTTCAACTTGACAACGAACAATACGGACAGCGTCCTCAGAACACCCCCATTTTTGTTATTTACGAACATTTCAGGACACCGCGAGTGCTCTTACAACAGTTTCAGCTTGCTTCCGAACAAAACTGAGACATATTGAGTCCTCAGAACACCCCCATTCAGTTTATTTAGAACATTTCACAACACCCGTGATGTCCGCAGACAAATCGAACACAGCAAGAACATCTACCACATGAAAAAACACAACTTTCAACCTATCTCATACTCTCCCACCCTCCCCAAAGACTCCTAAACACCAACACGCTCTACTAAATACAAATTTTGAACCAAGTTTCACTGCGCTGTCCGCAGACGTCCGCGAATCCAAGATGGCGGGCGTCACCAAAAATCTGACGCGCTTCACGCCCCACACCGTCCAATCAGCGAACATGTTGCATGTCCGCGGACATGACGTAAGCCGCTTGGCCAATCGGGACACTGTCCGCCGAGCGAACAGGGAAGTGTGTCCGCGGACTGAACACAGATATCAAACATTTTTTATGATCCACTTTTTGGTCATTTTTTATAAAAACTACTGGACGGATTTTCACAAAATCTACAAAATCACTCTTTCGGGACCAAGCCGTTGCTCCTGGTCCAAATTTGGTGAAAATCCGTCCAGCGGTTTGGGCTGTAGGCACGAGCAAAGTTTTTTTCCCATTCTGTCTATGGGAAAAAAAGAAATTTTAGGACCCCGCCTATAACTTTTCCCCCCTGGACGAATCCTCAACAAACTTTGAAGACTGAATATATATATATATATATATATATCAATGAAAACACTTTGTTAAAAGGAACGTTATGGTTAAGTTGCGCTACTAAAAACCTATCAAATTCAGTAAAAAAACTTTGTTAATGGGACGTTATGGTTCAAAATAAAACCCAAAAACCCCTGAAATTCGGCATTTATAGTAAGATAAGCAACCATAACTCGTGCCACTGTACACTGCTAACACTAACACCCAGGACATCAAAGCTGACATCACAAATGTCATTGATGACATCACTGATGACATCACATGTGCATTTACTTTTCATGAAAACTCTGTAGGAGGGATTCTTATAATGTTGACCAAAAAGTGTCAAGTATCATTTGAATAAATATCATGAGCTAATTAGTGCATTAAGCAATGCATCGATATAAATAGCATTCTATTATGAAGTTCTATCCAGTATACTAAGCAACTCATGCAGAAACTTAGGCAGTGTGTGCAGTATACATGATGAAGGTGCAATATTCATAATCTTGCCATGTAGAATAATTAAATGATAAATGCTTTCTTATTAGAGTTTTGCGTACTGTGAAACATGTAATAAGTAGCTAATAAAACCCACTTAATACATAATTACATTATTACAGACAAAACACAAAGAGACAACAACACATACAAATATGAGTATATACAGGGACAGAGAAGTAAGCAAAAAAGCAGAAGTAGTAGCAGAAAGAGTTCATAACCTAACTGATTATCTTTATGCAGAGAAATGATTGCTCTGTTTCAAAGCTGCTACTTACTGTACATATTTGTATCAAATGATGTCAGTGAACCCTAAGGAAAGGAGTGTGAGTGCAATGTATACAAATATGAGCATACACAGGGAAGGTATAGTAATAAAAATATAACTATGAGAAAGTGCTGATAACTCTAATGATTATCTTCATGCACAGAAAGGATTGCTCTCTTTCAAGTCTGTGTCTTCTGCTATATATATGTTTCATATGATATGACTTGACCCTAAGTCTACAAATATAGTACCTTTTCAATTTTTACTTCCTGACTGTTACTGAAGAAAATTATGTGGCTTAGATATGTCAGTAAAGGAAAAAAAGGGAGAGCCAGCCATGTGATGTCATCAGTGATGTCATCAATGACATTTGTGATGTCATCTTTGATGTCCTGGGTGTTAGTGTTAGCAGTGCACGGTGGCGCGAGTTATGGTTGCTTATCTTACCATAACTGGCGAATTTCAGGGGGTTTTCGGTTTTACTTTGAACCATAACGTCCCTTTAACAAAGTTTTTTTACTGAATTTGATAGGTTTTCAGTAGTGCAACTTAACCATAACGTCCCTTTTAACAACGTTTGTTCATTGAATTTCATAGGTTTTTATTAGCGCAACTTAACCATAACGTCCCTTTAACAAAGTTTTTTGACTGAATTTCATATGTTTTTAGTAGCACAACTTAGCCATCATATCCCTGACTTTATATACATGTAACATAGAACATACTGAACCCCTAGCTAGTGATTTCGATGTCCGCGGTCTACCGCCATGTCCGCGGACATATCAAAAATCTGAGGGTGGTGAATGTAAATTTAAATAGTGTGCCCCATTTCCCCTTTCTGGTTGGCTCTGAAAAGAGCCGTTTTTGGGGGTTTTTTGCAGATGCTGACAGACATCTGTTATTTTGTATTTTTTTTTTCTTCTTACTTTACTCCTAAAATGTTCACATAACCTTCTCCAAAGCAACCCTTACATTCCAAAACAGAATGGCATTTCCCATAAAAGATAAGGAAATGCCACCTTCTTTAAAATAAACAGCATTACTGGAATCAATATTCTCATTATTACAGAAGAACATACCAGCTCTAAGCATGAAGGCACACATGCCTCGGTTGATTACACACCTAGCATTGTTTTGCTGAGGAAAAAAACTGAACTATTGTCCCATATTGCCCTAGGTACTAATCCAGAAAAAATTACTTTGGCATTTGGAAGGATGTTCATTACTGCTTGATCCAAGTGTTCCAAATCTGCCAACAAAGTAGGGGCACTGACATAGCCCAAATGGAAAGCACCATAGTGCAAAACTACCACATGGGGACTGTTCATCCTGCCCATATCTTCACAAACTTGTACAATTCCCTGTACATTGCAATCAGGCACAGTACTCCACACCGCCTCCACTCCTTTAACATCAAAATTATTTGCAACATGCCTGCATTGAGCATACTGTTGTAAACCATGCACACACATATCTCCAAACACCAACACCCTGACTTTTCTCCACTTCCGCCATCTTCACTACACACAGTCTCTTTGAACACAAATCCACAACCTCAACATCTGATTGGCTGATCCCTACAGTCTTCTTTCCATGCTGGATTTGCTGGAAAACCCTGGATGTAGCACGCCCTGTCCGCGGACCGCGTAACTCTTAGACAGCCCTTCTACCATTTCCACTTCATTCTCTGTGCCATTCCTTCATTGGATACAGCTAAGCAGGCACACAATACGGAGAACCTCCTCAGAACACCCCCATTTTGTTTATTTTCAAACATTTCAGGACATCGCTTGTGTTCTTAGAACACATTCAACTTGCCAGCGAATAATACAGACAACGTCCTCAGAACAACCCCATTTTCTTTATGTACGAACATTTCAGGACACCGCGAGTGTTCTTAGAACACTTTCAGCTTGACAACGAACAATACAGACAACGTCTTCAGGACACCCCCTGTGAACATTCCAGGAACCCACGAGTCTTCTTAGAACACTTTCAACTTGACACCGAATCCATTCTGTTTATTTACGAACATTTCAGAACAGCCGTGTTGTCCGCAGAAAAATCGAACACAACAAAAGTGTCTAGCACATACAAAAACAGAACATTGAACCTATCTCATACTCCCCCACCCTCCCCAAACACGTTTACACACCAACACACTCCACTAAATACAATTTTTAATTCAAGTTTCACCGCACTGTCCGCGAATGCAAGATGGTGGGTGCCACAGAAAATCTAACGCGCTTCACGCACCACGCCGTCCAATCAGCGAACACGTCGCATGTCTGCGGACATCACTCAAGCTGCTCGGCCAATCAGGGCACTGTCCGCGGAGCGAACCGGGAAGTCCATCTGCGGAGCGAACGGAGATATCACACATTTTTTTGCCTTACATTTTGGTCATTTTAAAAAAAACTACTCGACGGATTTACAACAAATTTGCAAAAGCACGCTTTCGGGACCAAGCCCCCGCTCCTGCCGCAAATTTGGTGTAAATCCATTCAGCGGTTTGGGCTGTAGGCGTGCGCAAAGTTTTTTCCCATTATGTCTATGGTAAAAAACAAAAGTTTTGGGACCCCCCTATAACTTTGGCCCCCCGGACCAAACCTCTCCAAACTTTGCAAAAAAATTCAGAGTGGGCCATATACTTTTTTTTGCAAAGTTTGGTGAGGATTCGTCCAGAGGGAGCGAAGTTATAAGCCACCCAAAAAATGCTCTTCCTATGGAAACACCAACTTAACCATAACTACATGGACGCTTCTGCGTCCATGTAATAACAGGACACTTCATTCAGAATTTTGTATTTTCCCTTGTTTAGAAATAGACCTTATTTTGGTATAGTGATATTTTGGTGTCTTCTGATTCCCCCTTTTTGTTCAAAAACCTTAGAAAACTGCTGGTGCACTGGGAGAAAGGTGACTACTACACTAAATACCAACTAAAGAAACCAGACACCAGCATTTTCTTGTCTGTGTTTACTTTTGTGTGTAGTAAAAGATATGATATCCATGTATTTCTTCCCTCAGGTTTTTGGGGAATCCCATTCTAACATTTGCCTTTTCATTACATATCCACTTCCCACTCATGTAATCCAAGGTGATATAGATTTCAGGCAATCATGGGTTGTTAGAGACAGGTAGAAGGCAGGTTAAGTGTTCAAAGTGAAGTGTGATGGAAGTATATTCATACCCCACCTAAAATGTCTCCCAATCACTGTAGTAAGACCACCCCCCTGTTAAGCCAGTCTCACTCGTAACTCCTAGTCCACATCTAAAGTCCCCCGAGGGAACCACTGCAGGATGAGAGGGCTCAGTGGTCAGTGATGTAACTACAAATGTAGCATAGGATTCAGTGATCTCAGGGTTGTCTACTGCTATAGAAAAGGAATCTGAGATGGTGGACAGCATAGTTTCAGACCTGATGGGCCTACCAGAACTGAATAAGTTGTCTTAAGCAGCAGTCCCAGGTCAGGTTGACTTATGCCAGGTACAGTAGGACTGTGCCACTTTGGCAGGTTTGTGGAAATAGAAAAGGGAGCAGGCTCAGAATGGAGGTACTGAACCACTCCTCCAACAAAGGGAAGAGGCACAAAGTGAGCCTTGGCCTATTCCAAAAAAGGGAACAGGGGCAGAGCTAAAGCCCTGCCAAGTTCAGAAACAAGGAAGTTAGTAATTCTGAGGCAGGGTCCAGTCAGGTCTAGGTTGTACACAGCAATTTCCAACCAGAACTTTCTCCTAACCACTTGTTGGTCATTTAGAGGTGACTGGGGTGTCCGACAGCTTGTCAGATAATATGTACATGCCGTAAGTGGATATACTAATGAAAGAAACAACACATTCTCTTCAGTCTTGTCAAGCTACTGCTAATACAGGCAAGGTGACTCTGACACCTAACCCGCTTAAATCCACTACTTATGGTTTAGTGGTTTTGAGTGTGGAAAGGTACCTTCTCACAGGTGGTATGCACCCAGGCATTCACAGCTGACAGGGGACCCCATTATATGCCAGTTAGGCACATGAAAATCTGTAATTGAAGTAGACTCAGCAAATCTAAGCTCAAAAGTTCATGATCATTCCATTGCCTACCATTACAGGTCGCTGATGGGATCAGAGAGAAACTGAGCAATAGTGTAGAAGAATCGAGTATTGGCATTGGACCAGTACTCTACAGCAATGACAAATGGGAAATCTGCCAACGCCTTGATCTCAACATTTTAGTACAGATGGCATCAGCATATCTGCTCACCTTAAGGATGAACCTGGCCCTTAAACATGTGATTGCCAAACTTTTTAATGTGGGTGTGTGAGGAATTGCCCTCTTGTATGGGTGTGAATGCCTAAGCTTTTTCTGATTTTGATTAAATGATACAATTATACCCTCAGGGAAGGTGGTCTGCCAATCAGTACACCATTTCACAATACCTCACGTCAATAGCATAGTGACACCTTTGCCCTGCTGCATCAATCTCCCAAACTGCATATCTTGTGGCACAGAGAAGGTTCAGAGGTCTTAAGTGCCTTGTTTGACATATGTGGCTGACAGAAACATCACTCCAGACAAAAGATGTATTTACATCTGCACCTTTGAACCAAAACCATAATAATAATGATCAGCTACTACCTGGTGGCAGGAAAATATTTAAATATAAGCCATTCCAAGATTGTTGTGTAGTGGCAGGTGGTCACATAATTATTGAAGTCATATCTGATTTGGAACATACCAATGTCAAACCGGTGAGCTCAGACCAGTTATGAGGGGCTATGCAGATCCATGTCTGTATTCCGGTGAATGAGACAAAAAGTAGGATGCCCACCTCTGTTGATTCTCTGGGAGGATGGGTAACTGATCCCTAAAATTCCAAATAGCTCCCAGCGGGAGATCCCCTGAGAGTGTGACTTCAAAGACACACTTCCATACTAAAAGGTATGCCTCATTCTAGGCGGGACAATCATAGAGTTAGGGTAGTTACATGCTTTTACTGTGGACTTTTCTCTCCTTCATGTACTGTGGACTTCGAACAGGACACTCTGGGGATGACACCAGAAGGCATGGGGCACTTGTCACAAAGTATGGGATTGGACCCCTAAAAGCAGGCTTGCTTTTCCCCAATCCCCTGTAGCACTGTGCCTACAATAGAGGCACTCTCACACTGCATCATTGTTTAATTCCTGGAAATCAAGAAGAATTATTTCTTTATTGACGGGCATAGTCAAGTGGAAAGAAGCTTAACTAAAATTGCTAACACATTGTAGAATGCTCAACCACCGTCATTTAATATTGTGCTCCTACAAGGAATGCAGTTAGTAGTATATTAATGCTTAGACATATAACTGGTAGCACATTTTCCAAGTCAATTTCTTCCATCTATGATTATGAACCTTAACACATTCCTCAAGGAATGCATATGCTTTCTACATGCTATGTACCACTCTGAGGTAAATATATTCTCCTCCGTAGGTAATGCTATAGGATCATGGTCCCTTTCCATACAGTGCTATATTTGAAAATCCTTTATAACCCCCCATGTCTGAGTGTGATTTAAAATAAGATATATATTTTGTCTGCTCTAAATATTGAATTTACTGTTGATTCCCTTTCAACTCACCCATTGCTATTCCTCATCTGTAGCTTATGAGTACGAAGGTCAGTGATCCCCATATTGTGTCTTTTTCATCTAGCAATCTAGGTAAGGTTCTCAAAGATGCAAATTGAGCAATAAATAATACATATTTATATTTGATATTTAAATAATAAATAAATACAAATATGTGTGTTTGGTCATATGCCTTCTGCACAAGACTACAAGCAACCTCGGTAATGTTTTGGCCTTTGACTGTAAGAATTTGTTTACCACCACTACACTTTTTATCCCGGGATCCTTTGCTAAATATGAACAAGGCTTAGTGCCATGCAATGCAGCACAATGGCAAAGCTTGGAATCATGCCAAGCAGTAAACAATCTCATACCCTTTTCAGAAACCAAAATAAATGTTGAAGCAATGATAATCACAACACTCTTTTTGCATTTGTTTTTTTAAATATTATATTTCATCAAAAACAACCAACATGTAAGAACTCCTTATCATACATTGGCACAAATGTAGAACAATAATATATTACATTCAGCACAAGGGACAAATAAACAAGCAAGAACAGCGTCCATGATTCAAAATTACATTTGTAATCACAGTTTACAGATATCAACAGCCTTTAAATCCAAACCTCCTTAGCCCCCATTCACAGCCCTCACCCCAGGACAGTGATGTATCCTTCCTCAGAGCAACCCAAGCTGATATTCATTAGTGAAATTGGCAGGATGACATACATTCCTAGACGTATCCTTGGATATATACTTGGCAAGTTTTGAGCACTCCTGTATGAGAGAACAAAACTCTTCCCTTTCCGAACAATTCACAATGTAAACCCGGGCTAACGCCCCAGTTGTCTTTGGTACCTCAAAGACAAATAAGTTCTTGGCCTTTTGTGTTCAGTTTGACACTTCATTAATTAGACTATGGGGATGTTTTAGTTAAATTTCTTTTTTATTATCTGTTCTCACCAAGATTTTAGTGTCTGCATCCTCTGCATACTGTGAATTTCATCGCACTGGAGCTTAGCCTCCCTTCTCATGTACTCTCCCTCTCTCTCTCTCTGTGGAATATCTGCTGTCTATATGGTCACAGTGGGCCCAGTACAGTGCCCAGCTCCTGCCTATGCAGCTATTGTCTCCCCACAGTCTGCACTGTCACAGTTCAGCCAGCCAGCCAGCAACACTGATCCAATTTCCTTAATTGTCCTTTTTCCCCTTCACCTTCACTCTCTGTACTTGCATTTTGCATGTCCAACCCCCTTTTTTCTCCTCCCTTCACCTTTTAAGCTCTTTATCATTCACCTCCCCTCAATCTATATTTCTGTATGGATACTTTACTGTTTCTCCTTATATTCTCATATACCACTGTGACGTATGCTTGCCATGTGTAAACAGTTTTGTCTATCATGGTATTATTTTGATGGACATTCAGTTTCATACTCAGCACTCCATTTGTTACTACATTACAGAGGACGGAACCCTAGACAACATCATGTGTAATCATTCACAACTTTCATTAAATTCTGTAACATTAATTCAAACCATGTGAGCATGTGTTTTTGTTAATATCAAAGTGTCAGCAAATGGCTTTAAAAAAATTATCATAAAAAATATATAGTTGTTCCTAGATTAAAATAAAATGACAATTGGCCAAACAGAGAAAGAAATTGACAACAAATGCCCATACCTAGAAAGAAATGGCAGCAAATGTCCATACCTAGGCAACAGAGAATATAGAAATGAAAATATCATGAAAGAATTATAGTGAAGACAAAAAAAGAATAGAGTCAGAATTCATTGGACTTAGTAGTGACATATCCATCACAAAACCTAATGTCGACCATGTCTTGAGTATGTCTAGTTTGCCGGGATGGCCTGTGTCCATGTCACAAAGTACATCCCAACATATGCATCTGTCTTCTTCCCTCGTAAGTCTCTTTCCTTCTTTTTTCCCATTTTGATCCCATGGACTCCACCTCTCTCTGTTCCGTGGCCCACTCCTTGGACATCCAGCTCCAGGGAACACTAATGAAGTAAACAAGTTAGAGAATCTAAACCAGAACGAGAGAGACAGACAGGTTAAGTATTAAGCTAATACATTTTTCATTTAAAAATCCCCTTGTCCTTTAATTACCTGAAAAAATTTGTTTTATTATATACACGTACATTTACTATTTAATATCAGTATACTTCTCATTCATACCTTAAGGCAAACCTCATCCAACACACCTGTTTACCTGCTCTGATGAACCCCTTTCATTCCTTGTGTGAGTTACTTATTTCACTGCCATTCAATGACTTATCTTGATTGTAATGCTACTGTTTCACCTTTCACTCCTAACTGGTTTCTCCAAACTGCCCTATCTTTTTAATATTGTGTTTCAGGCAAAACGGTTTGATCTGGTTGACGTGGACAAATGATTTCACAACCACATCACCTTCCTTGGTCATTATTATGTACACAGCAGGAACAACCTTGTCCACAATTTTAAATGGACCATGCCAGGATGCCATGTATTTGGCATTTTTTATTTTTGCCTTTTGTAAAATTAAATGTACACACCCGATCACCTACTTCATATTCCCAAACAGGTGATGTCCTTTCATGTAGGATTTGGTACCCTCAGCTCCTCTTTACAAAGTTTGCTGTGCAAATGAATATGCAAATGCATGCTGCAAATGCTTTCTCAATTCTTCCACATATTTATGAATTGTGGATGCATTCACCAAGATGGTTCATTGATTCTGTACAGCAAGTGCAGAACCATGTTTCTGCCTGTTATGATTTCATGTGGACTGAGACTTGTAGACTTTGATGGTGTCGTGGTAATGGCCAATAATATCAAAGGGACTCACAACCCCCACTAGACACTGCTTACGAAACACAATTTTAAGAATATTAATAATGGATTGGTTGCATCACTCCATATCACCACTAGAAGATGACCGGTAGGAAAAAAAAGTAGCTTCCTTTTTACTCCCAGAATCTGCAACATCTTGGTCATCACTGCACTAGTAAAATGCATTCCATTGTCTGATTCTTTTCTTTGAGGTAAAAAAAACTAGAAAATATATGAGTCACCGACAAAGTAGCCTCTGTCTGTGCACTACAGTCAGGTGCCGGTATGCACTCTTACTATTTAGAAATTAAACAGATAACTGTTAACATGTACTTGTTTCCTTTTGATGAACTTTAGACTGGGCCAATGATATAAATTTGCAAATCTGACCAGGGTAGTTTCAACCCTCCTTTAATTAATGGTGCTCTATGTGTTCGGGAGGCAAACTGAAACTGTGCACACACAAAACACCCTGAGTATACAACTCCACATTTTGGGACACATGTGGCCAATAAGCATATTCTCTCAATATTTCCAATGTTTTCTTTGAACCTCTGTGTCCTGCTGTTATTACATCATGGGCATGATGTAGCATCAACCCCCAAAATGACATGGGGATCACCCACTGGATCTGACCCTTAATGGATTCTCACACCAACAGTCCATCTTGCAGTTGAAAACTCTTTTTATTCTTTAACAACACCCTCAATTATTTTCTTCCTATGCAGTATGCCTCTGTTAAAGGATATTGTTCTGCATCTGATCAATGATTGTACAAGAGAGCTATGATTGGGTATTCTGTCTGTGCCTTAATCAAATTCTGATTAGGCATGTCAAAGCTCCATTGCACCACCTGTTGATCACTTGCTCCCTGAGATTTGGAACGTGTTACCACATCCACTTGGATCTCACCGAGCAAGTGCTCAATAGGAAACAATCCCCCATCCCTGCTCTAGTTGTGGCCAATTGATCAGCTGTTTCATTCCCTTCCTTGTCTTCCCCTGGTTTTCTAGAGTGCCTTTGTATTTTCCTCCAGTGAATTTTCATCTCATTCACTGAAACAAGATTGCCAACGGCCTAAATTAATTTCCCATGTTTGAGTGTTTTTTTTGTTACAGTGACTATTCCTCTCAGCTTCCACCCCTGTTAGTACACTACACAACTTTTCTGGACATATTCAGAGTTGGTAACCAAAACTATTTATTTTAAATTAATTTCTACTGCTGTGTATATCGCTTTGTAAATTGGAGCCAACTTTGCCACCTGACTACATTTTAGTCCAATGTTCATGCTCTCTCTTTAGATATCATCACACTTGACCAACACAATCCCTATTTTATTCCATTTCATTCTCAGGATCACCCCTGACATTTTATGCACTTCCATCCACATACAAAGTTGGGAGATTATTGCACCCTTCTTCAGTGAAGGCCTTGTCTGGTGACTGTTCAAATTCAGTCAAATTTGTTTCTAATTTTGTATCATCTGTAGCACCCACATGTGCACAGTAAGTATGCCAGCCCCTGAGCTACTGGACTCTTTTTATTCTGCCCATATCTCACTTCCACTAGGAAACCCTGTAATACAAATGTCCATGACATTATTCTTGACTGGGCTAAGTTTCTTCATCTGATTCTTTTACTCTGCAAGAATTGGAGGGGCTGATGATAAGTTACAACAATTACCCGCTCTGCTTGAATGATGGGGTGGAAGTGTTGTAATGCCCACACAGTAGTCAAAAGTGTTTTTTCACAGTCATTAAATTGTGTTTCCACATGTGACAATGCTTTGCTAGCATATGAAATGGTTTTGTTATTTGAATCATGCTTTTGATATAAGACTGCTGACATCTGTGAACCTTAGCTCCAGAAAGAAATCTGGGGTTTTCTTTGCGTATGCCACACACAGGTCCTTTAGTAGACAATCTTTCAATGTGTCTACTGCTTCACAATGTGCTTGTCCCCATTTCCAGGGCACTCACTGTTTCTGTAATTTAGTCAACGGTTGTATGATTTCTGCATATTCTTCGAAGAATTTTCTATTGTAATTCGTCGTTCCTAACAAACTTTTTAAAGCTCTTCAGATTTGTGGGATCTTTTAACTTTTGGATAGCTTCTACCTTTTTTGTGGTTTTATCCCTTGTTCTGCCACTTCATGTGCAAGAAATATAGAATTTTCCTACACTACTGTGCCTTTTGCTTTGACAGTTTTGCCCCAGTCTTTTGCAACTGGCCAAGCACATGTCTAATGTAATTTAAATGCTGTTTATATCTACATCTCTGATCAACGCATCATCCACTCAGATCACAGTTCCCCTCTTGGCTGTATCTGGGAGTGCGTTGTTCAGGAAGATACCATTCTCAATTCCACTATTGATAAACCCGAAGGAGTATGTTCCCATGCCTATTGCACCCCTTTAAATGAAAAGGCAAATAGATTGTGTGTATATTTGGCTAGAGACACACTCCAATGCCCTGCTTTAAGATCCAAGGAAGTAAAATATTTTGACCCTTGGATCTGCGTAAGGCCTTGGTCAATACATGGGAATGGTCACCTTGACACATGCACCCTCGTATTTAGTTCTCTCAAGTCTGCACACAACTACCATTGATCATCCGGCTTCAGCACACCTGATATGTGCATGTTTGAGGTACTATGAATGGGTCTAATGATTCCTCTGGATTCTAAATGTTTTATTATTCCTGCCAAGGAATCTAAACCGCCCAATGGTAGTCTATATGGTTACACAAATACAAGTTCCCTACAACAGCCTTCTGGCAGTATAGCAACATGAAGATCAGTTGGCCCACAATCATAAGAATCCTTAACAAATAAATCCTTGAATTCAATTAATATTTTTCTCAATTTGTATTTCTCTTCTTCATTAGTGCAAGCATCTGCCCCCTGGATTTCATCCTCTACCATTTTAAAACATTCTGGAAAATCCTCCAAAGGAGGAATTCCTGTGCTTTCTTCTGACAGTGTGGCCATATCTCTTTGATGAGAAGCCACCCTCAAATACCTTGGCACTTCAGCCTCCAACTCAATTTTCTGCTGTTCCTCTGTCTCATTTAATCTGGGTACTATATTTAGCAGTGCCACTGAATTCAATTGTGGTTAGGTGCACCATGCAAAAAAGATGCTAATGTCATGCTAGGTTTGTGACTTTGTGCTGATGTGAGGCATGATTTGCGAGTTAGCTCAGCGCATTGTTGTGTTGGCTGGTAATAATTAACTTTACTAAGTACTAATAAACTAACATCTAATCTTAACAAACTAAACTAATTAGTAATTAGACTGGGCTTTAGGCCATAGCCCAGCTGGAGGCTGGGAGGAGCATGTACTCGCACCACAACATTGGCTTCGAAAATAAATGCACACATTATAAGTTGTTCTGCAGTTTGATGAACGTGAGGCAGATCACAATGAGACAGAAGAATGCATTTGCAAGAACAGCCCTTTGTTCGTACAGGAAACCACAGTGGATGACATGTTGCCGATTCATTTGGGCTTGAGAAAGAGTGCTGCATAAATACCATTGTTAGGAAGTAGAAAGGGTTTTGGAAAATAACTGGGGTGTTGGCTAAAAGGGTAGGTGTTTGATTAATTGATGATCTCATGGCAGGAGACACCAAAATGGGTGGTGAAACCAAATGCTTTCTTTATGAAGTATATGCAGGGGGACAGAAGAAAAGAGAGGTTATAAGACAGAGAAGGAAAAAGGAGGGCCAGTAAAAGATTGAATGGGAGAAGAAGGAACAAAAGAAAAAAGGGAAAATCTGTTCAAGTTCACTCGCTGGCTGGCTGTGGCGGTGTTGCTGCAGTCTGTGTGGGGAAGGACAGCTGAGCCAGTGACAGTCTAGGAAGGAGGGAGACAGTTGAATGCTTGCAGTAGAGAGTGGGAGAGAGATGGGCTGTTTCATAGAAGACAACTCTCTGCCAGCCCTGTAGACAAATTGCTGCTGAAATCTTGGTATCCATGAGTAACAAAATAAAATAGAAATATCGATTTAGAGTTAATATTATTCTAATTAGTGAAGTGTCAGATTAGGTACAAAGGGAAAATAATACATCTCCAACTTTCAGTGCTATGTGGATGACATCCAGCTCATTTTCAGGCTACCCTCGGCCTCCTCCTCTCCCTCCCTCATCTCTTACTGTCTGTCTGCTATCCAGGAGTGGTGTGCCGTCAATGACTTCTGCCTTAATGCCAGTGAGACTGAGATTCTCCTCATCAGCACACCCGCTGCATCCTTTCCTGTAGCTCTCTGGCCGGCCTTTCTTGGCCCATTTACTGCTCCCACCTGCAAGGCAAGAAACCTAGGGGTCATCTTCGACTCCACACTCTCCTTCTCTCCTCACATTTCCATGTCTCTAAGAAGTCACACTACCAGCTGCACCTCCTCAGAGTTATTCTTCCCTTCCTCTTCTTCCCCAGAAGCTCACTGTCTCCAGAGCTCTGGTTCTCTCTAGGCTGGACTATTGAAAGAGCCTCTTTCTAAATCTGCCTGCCTCTACTTTCCACCCTGTGCAACTTATCCAGAACAGGGATTGTATCTCTCTAGGACTGAAATCTCTGCACTGGCTCCCAGTGGCTGTGAGGATTAAGTTCAAAACCCTCTGCCTCATCCACAAGGCCTTCTGGGGCCTGGGGCCTCAATACCTTGAACTCTCTCTTCCTAAATATCTTCCTTCTCGAGCTCTTCGCTCATCCGCCTCCAACTCCCTCAGGGTCAGTCGCTTCTCCAAGCAACGAGTTGGTGGTTCTTCGGCTGGTGCCTCCCTCTAGAACAGCCTCCCTGCCTCCCTTAAACTTGAGGAGAGGAAAGCCATCTCCAGTTCCGGAACCACCTCAACACCTTGCTCTTTGCTTCTGATTTTTCTCCTCCTCTCCTATGCTGACTTCCTGGCTGTAACTGGAACTGTACTGGCTACCTGGACACCCCCTGATCTCGGATCCAGGTCCCTCCCCTGCCAGCGTCACACACCTGCACTGCCCACCTGGCAACCATTGTACTTGGGGACTGTTTCTGTATCCCTACAGTCCCCCTGCCAGCCCATGACACCTGATTTCTGCACTTACCCTCGCACTTTCCACATGCTGGCCGTTACTTACTTGTTGTTATCTATTCCCATGTACTGCACTGTCCCTGCCCCCTTCCCACGCACTTGCACAATCTGAATGATACCTGACCTAGTAGGATCGCTGTCTGTCCTCCCTCTGTTCCTCTCCCTTGCCGCGTCACGCCTTGAAACACTGTTTAGGCGCATTATAAATGCCATATCATATCATATCACATCATATCATATCATATCATATCATAGTCATTTGTTGGAAAGTGGGAGTTTGTAAGCCTGCTAAAGTATCACTTACATTCATGGTGGCATATACACATGTGTGTGCTTTGCCAGGTTTACTAAAATAGAAGCCAGTTTTGCTGGGTGCAGAAGGGGAACTATTGTCTTGGTGGGAAATTAAGAAAGTCTATGCCAATGCACTATGATTATAAACACACCATCATGCTATGAAAACTGCATTTTTTCAAGCTGCATTTAGATTGTTTTTCCTATTTCTGCCACATGTTCTATGTGTTGGTTGTGATAATTGAGGATAAATTGCTAGAGAGCATTAATGTGAAAATCATGCTTGGTCTGTCATTGTGTCGACTGTTTATTTTATGATATAGGGAGTGTGGAGCCGGGTGCTTCTGAACTGTCAGTGACAAGATTTTGTGTGCTCAGTGTAGCACAAAGTCTCTCATTGTCATAGCCAATGTGGCCCATGTAAAAAGGGTATAATACTGAGCTAATTTCTTATGTTCTCGCAAACAAAAATAAGAGAAGCACATGGACTAGATAAAATTACTTACATAATGTTGGTTTCCGGGGAGATTTTGGCTAGTTGCAATTACTAGGCATGACCTTTTGTAGTGTGGTTATACTGTGTTATACTGGGTACACTTTACAATAATTTATTTTCTCTTTCTTAGAAATATTGATTTTGCCAGAGCTGTTTTGTGATTTTTGATTTTTTTCAGTTGCTTTTGTGGCATTGTGTGAGCATTAGTGAATTGGAACGTTCTGGGCTCTATTATGGCGGTGCTATTAATCAATCCACTGGCTCCAGCAACAGAAGCTTGTACATTAGTCCTTGGTATCTTGGTATTTCATCATAGGTGGGGTTTTGCTATGATATGGTAGGGCCTAATAACACCCAGAATCAAATGAATCACGGGCCATACCAGGAATTGGGGGCTGACAGTAGGTTTGGCCATGGCAAAATGGTATATGGCAATCAGGCAAGACCAAAGTATGTAGATAGATTAATTGAAAATGAAAGTCAACGCAGGGAACAGTATCTTCAACCTATTGCCCGAGCCCTTGTGGCCAGTCCTCTCCACAGATAGATCATGGACAGAGTATGGTCACCCCATGTTCCCCGCCTCCTCTGTCCCGGGAATTCAGTGGAAATACAAACAGAATTCAGTCTCCGGAAAGTGCTTAGAGGCACAAGTGAAAATGTTGGCCGAACAGATAGGAAAACTGTGTGCAGTACTAAAACAGCAGCTGTATGAAGGGTGCAGCATGCCAAAAGAGTGACATTGTGCACAGCAGAGACTACTCATCCAGGCCTCCAACAATAAAAACACAAATGACCATGATCCACCATTAATTTAACAAACTGAATGTCCTAGTGATCTAAAATGAAGAAAGCAGTCAAATAATTACAACATAGAAAGTAAAAACATACACAAAAGGGAGTGTGGTTTAACTTAGAGTTGAACCAAACCATTCATGAATGTGAAAATGAGAGAGGAAAAGGAGAACTAGACAGGAATAATCTTAGGAGCAAAGGGTCTGAAGAAAATTTAAAAAGAACATGCAACATGACAGTAATGAAATAATAGATTAAAATAGAAAATCAAATGAAAGGGTTTCATCGCCTAACAATGCTAACAGTGATCATATCTTCACAGAAATTAAAATATTGTAAAGGACGAATATGAATGAGTCCACTAATAAGTATTTCGAGCCACAGATGTTCTATGAGGCAGAGCTGACAGGTACAGTACCAGAAATAGGTAAGCATCACACACAAGATACTGATGTTCTGCCACACAATGCTAATAAGGACACAACACAATTATACTCTAGAGTGGAGTTAAGTGAAAGAGATCCAAGTGATGGGGAAAAAGCAAAAGAAGAATGGAGTGAGAACACTGGTGGTCCCAATATAGAATGGGGGCAGTGAGTGGCAAAGATCCAAATTCATTCTCAGGATAGGAAAATAAACAGAGAATATGTAAAATCAACGAGGAAAAAGGGGGGTAGGATGTCATTTCATATGCCTCTTTTCTTAGAAAGAAGCCAGACAGGCCTAACGAAAATAAGTCCTGAGATTAGCAACAATTCACACGTTCTTTGTATACTTGAAGAATGTCAGGACAGGTATTATGCCCCTGTTATCATTGAAGAGAAATGAAATGTTTTTGCAGTGATAGACACAGGCGCACAGGCAGCCGTGATGTCAAGGAAACTATTGGACAGCCTAAATGAAGGGAGTTCCCCACAAGATAGATCCCCACAAGATAGGCTGAGATTGGGAGAGATTGAAGGCCATGAGCATAATTTCAACGAAGAAGAAATACCTGTGGAAGGTGCCACTGAAGTTGACCTGAAGGTAGGGACGCATAGACTGAGGCAGGAGGTGGTGGCCACATCCATTGAAGAGACCTCATTTCTTCTAAGAACAAATTGCCTTAAGAGACTGTCACACCTCATTGATAGGGTAAATGGGGTGCTGTGGTCTTTGGCAAAAAGCCAATACAACTAAAAAAGGGAAGAGCATAAAAAAATAGCTATGTGAAAGAATGCCACACTATTGCTAGATCATAGAAAACAGTTTAAGTGTATTGTTAAGTCCTGATGTTATTATAAAACATGCTTGCTACATCACGTTCCACCGCGCATCATATTCCACTACGGAATGTACTTTGGAATACGTTAGGTCATACAGAATGTTTGTTTTAAAAAGTGTTAATGTTGTTATGTTGGAACCGCCAGCACAGCTACGGCTCTGTGGGCTTTAATAAAGGAGCTTACCTAAACCCACTGGTGTCTTCTTTTCGGTGACGACGAAGATGTAAAGAGGGAAATCCATGGAGCACCATCACAGCAGCTGCTGGTTATACAAGCATCAACGTCTAAAAGCAAGATAAGTGAAGGAAGCGTGTGGCCCCATTGGCGGAGCGGAGCGCCTGGAGAAATCTTGCAGTAACAGAACGAAAGAAACTCTCCCCACTTGTGAGGTTCGCAGTGGGGAAATAAAGATGAAGTAATTAAGTATTAAGAACAGTGCACACAATTTGACGAGTAGGCTACCAGATTCGAGTAAAGGACCTGCGTGAGTGCCGTGCACATCTAAACAAGAAAAAAAAGTTACAGAGGACACGAAGTACTAGGAACACGCACAAAGCATTGACAGTCATATTTTGGAAACCGGAAGACGCACAAGACAACACTGCACGATTTAACTCAACCTGCACACAGTGACCTGCGAATTGATATTCATGAATTACAAACAAAGCAGCAATGTTTAAGCACATTTTTTTCTTCTCTGATCTTTTCCTCTTTTAAACAAACCTAAGCAATAATGAAAGCTATGGCCGCAGCAAGCATTTCTTCACCCCACCACCACCTTTCCTACTTTCCTAGCAGAGCCAGGAAATCCTCCAATAAGTTGGGAAAGGTGGAAAGTTATATTTGACACTTAACTCTTCGCAATAGGGGGTGGGGGGAATTTGCCCCTGCAAGAAAACATGCGTTGCTGCTACACAACTTGGGAATTTAAGGATGCTGTGTATTTGAAGGCCTGTCAGAACCCACAATAGAAGTTGTGAGTGATTCGAATGACTTTATAAAAGCAGTGAGAATGTTACAAGAGCACTATGAACAAAAAAAGAATATAACATTTGAGAGGCTACACACACTTAGTTACACTTGTGAATAAATTCTCGAATTAGAGATCAGTTAGTGAAATGCACAAACAATGTCAAAATCCAAGAACAATTATTGGCAAAAGATGTATCACTTGAACATGCAGTGGAGCTTACCCACAGCATTGAGTAGTCCACCCACTACATGAAAGATAAGAGAGCTGAACAAGGAGGGGGCAAGATTTGTGCTCTGAGAAACAGAAGAAACAATGAGGGAAAGAAAGAATTACACTGCTTCAAGTGTGGTTACACCGGACATGTGTTCTCAAGTTTATTCTGCCCAGCAAGGAATGAATCTTGCATAAAATGCAAACATAAGGGGCATTTTGCCAAAGTGTGCAAGGAAAGTAAAGTGAATACCATTGAGCAGTCAAGCCAACCAATGAAACAGAACAAGAAGTGGCACAACTGTGGCACAACTGTGTAGGACAGACAGCAACAACACAAACATCTGACATGTATTCGAGATATCAGCTCTGGGAGGAAGAAAGAAAGTACAATAAGATGAGTTTTGCATCAATGGGAAATCCTTAACAATGAAAGTAGACAGCGTGTCCCTTTGGACAATTATATCTGGTGAACCTTCATAAATGTTGTTGGTGGAAGAATACAAGAATGCAAGATTTACGAGAACATGGTATCCCACCACATGGATATGGAGAAGTTGAAATAGAAATGGTGGGAAAATTCAATGCATAAATAGAATATAAAGAGGAGCTGGGAGCACTCAAGGACTTTTCACACTATATAAAACTGAAGGCTGGTGCCAATCCAGTAGTAAAAAAAGTGTGTCCTGTACCTCATCAATTGAAAGAGAAGCTCAAGGAAGAATTATACATATGATTACAAAAGGGCGTTATTGAAAGAGTAGAAGCCACGGATTGGTTATCTCCAATTGTTCTAGTGGCTAGGCCAAATGGAAAATTGAGAATCTCTGTAGATCTCAGGGAACTGAATACAAATATTCTAGTGGATCGACATCCTCTACGAGTGATCTCAGAAGCATTAGCACTTCTAAATTTACGGTGATTGATCATTCTGCAGCATACCATCAGGTGCCATTAGACCAATCCTGCCAAGAACTTATGTTGTTCAAAACACATGAAGGAACATTTAAATGCTGCAGAATGCCTTTTGGTTTGGCTTCAGTGGTCACTGTTGATGGAAAAAGTACTTGAGTGTGTAAAGAACATCATGATATTCCAAGATGACATCTTGGTGTATACACCATCAGTGGAGGAGCATGACAAGAATGTGAAAGAAGTGTTGCAAAAACTAAAGGAAGCAGGATTAACTGTTCAGAGAATCAAAAGCAAACTTGCAGTGCCGACTGTTGAGTATGTGGGACATAACATTTCAGCAGGGGGGATTATTAAAAAGCAAGCCTGGTTGTCGCAATCAAATTGGCTCCAGAACACAAAGACAAAGAACAATTGGGATCAATTCCTGGGATTATCAGAATGCTGCCATACATTTGTTGAACATTTTGCAATATTATCCACGTTCCTCAGGTCATTACTGAAGAAAGGGGTGAGATTCATTTGGTCCAAGGACTGTGGGCTGCTTTTGAAAGAATCTAACAAATATATCGAAAGCTCCTTCATTGGGGAGGTTTTCAGCTAAAAGTAAAGCATTTTTAAATGTCTATGCTAGCATTCTGGGACTGGGATCGTCATTGACCCATAGGGATGGAAGTGGGGAGGAACATATTGCTACATTTGCCTCACCGCCTTTAAAGGGCTCAGAATCGAACAACCTTACACTGCACACACAAGCCTCCCACAGATTACCACCGGAGGCCTAGCCGTTAGCACATCAACAGCAACAGGGCCACAACAAAGCTCTTCTCTTTATCCCTGTCAGAATCTCCCACATCAGTGGCTAATCAGACAACAAAGCAGTGTAGTCTATCAGATCTTGAGCTCTTCCCTATGAATAACGTACTCCCAAGTTGTGTTGCACCAAAATCCTAGAAAGCAAACTGGCACTCGGGGACCGGGCATTTCCGAGCTGCGGAGTTTGTTAGCCGGGGAAAGGTGTTGGTAGCCCTCACAAGACAAAGCAACCTGCAACTAAAAAACGACACCTTTTAAAAACATTTCATCCTTTTCCATGCTTCCTGTATATTTTGCCTCGGATTAGATTCCCTTGAGCTAAGAAACGACTTTGATGACACAATTTCAGGGCAGAACCTACCTTCTTACACATGGTAGTGGATCCTCCAGTTATAGATGCCTTTGTGATCCTCAAAGAGCCTTTCAATTACAAGATCTGCAGATAAAGAGGAATTTAGATCATCACCCAATCTGTTGTCTGCTTCTTCAAGACAGTCTTTCTCAATTGGTTAATTTTTCTTGGTTGCCATTCCTGGAAGGACCTGACCGAGGTGTCTGTGGACGCCCATCCTGCTGACTGAACACACTTCACAGAGAAGAAGTGGAGTGATGGGGAAGCAGGTGTGGGATGTGTCGCTGGTCTTTGTCCATGGCCTAACTTCCTTCATACTACCCCAACATTAACATGTTACTCGCCTTCATGCATGAACCCTCTATTGAAAAGGTACATTGAACACTGATTGCTTCTATCATCTGTTTGTTTTCTATGTCCATAATTTCTGTTTGACATGACACCCCTCCATAAGCACAAATACAAGAAAGGAATCGGAATGACTAGTGAGGCGTTTAAGTGTTTTAGTAGCAGCGAGTATCCTTCCAAGAGCTTCCTTTCACACAGTTATCTGGCTATATGTCACAAATCAATTGTGATTATAGTAATTAGATATTGTGATTAATGTTCTTATTGCAGGTCTACTATACCTGTAATAATATTATTTACATGTGTCTATAGAGATATTGCATGTTTTCAAGTATTGTATGAATATTACATACATAATTGTATACAGCATTGTAGACTTCCCAATGTTTTTTGCTGACATCTAAATGAGGAATTGCTTTACAATTGTACAAGCAGATTAGTGGTAAACAATCAACCTCGAAACACTGGTGTATAGGAGCGTTATAAATGCCATATCATATCATATCACTGTGGAAATGGAAACATGCCTGCATTGTTTTTTTCACATTTCCTATCCGAAGCAACACCTGAACACATACCTAGTTGTCTCCCTTTTATTTAAAATGATGCACACCTCCTAAAAATAATTCATTAATTAATAATTGAAAGCAAATGTATACCTAGCACTTCAGAGCATCTATAGACATTGAATATGAAATGCTTTTCATCAGTGCATAGTAAGCCTTTCATGATTTGGAGTACACCTTTTTTCTCAAAGGAGTAAACAGATCCCAGCGCTTGCAGCTCTCCCCTTGATAAGTGTGTGTTTGGTGAATCTTTGATCAGCTGTAATGCAAATTGTTTGTCTTTATTCTCTATAAACATGTCTGCCATGTCAATGTTGGCGTCCCGGGTGCATGCAGTCAGTTGTTCTTTGTTCTTTCTGGTAGACGTCTTCACTCAGAATGCAATTTGGTGTGTCATAGGAATAGTACCTCCTTAATTGTTGATGTACAGTAAAATGAATTAACCTAGATGTCAGCTCATAGCAGTGCCAGTGTGTTTGAAATGCTGTCTCCTGCAGAATATATATTGAGTGGTAGCAAGTTATTTTCTCAGTTGCCATGGATACAGCACAAAGCACTGCAGCTCCAATTTGGGTATTGATCATGCTTTGAAATCGCTCTGCATTTAACAGACATGGCGCTCCATCATTGCGGTCCAAAATGCGCAGAATGAAACATAGTGAAGTCATTGTGTGACACGTGTGACATTAGCCACTTTCTGTAACAGAACACGGGAAATTCTGGATAATTCGCAGAAGTATATGATTGTGATACCAATTTGCGAATAAATGCTGTGTTCTTATAAATCTGCGTTTCTGCCGTTCGATCATCAGACAAGTCCCTTAACCACGTTCTAGCAAGTAATTATCTCTTCCAGTAGCCAAAGCCTTCAAAACAAGCAACTTAACAAGAGCATGCAGCTGCTGTATCCTTTTAGTGCTGCAAAAGGGCATACTTATTGAATTGAATCATAATTGCATCCTCTATAAGAGGTCCAATCTAAGCCAAACTTAATTCATCATGCTCATAATTTAGTGTGATTAGTCAGACTGTAATAGTAACTCCATCAGCCTTGCAGTTAATCTCACACCACAATTCTCCATTTATTGGAGTCGGAAAGTGTCCTAGAGGTGGTGAAAAGCTATCCTCTTATTACTCTGTCTTTCAGTTATTTTGGTGAGCAGTTTTAAGAGGAAGGGAGGCACAGAACGGGAAATCCACTCGGTGAGTGGATTTCCATCAGGTACCAACAGGAATCCTACGACATTTGAGTTCCTCTGCAATTGTTTGCCCCTTCTTGAAAATGATTAAAGTCCAGCGGAGACTAATATGAGAATGAAAGCAGATGGGGTCCATTTGCTATCCACCTTGTATCTCATGGCCTCAACAAAGTGAAGCTCTCAGAAACACACTGCAGATGGAAATACAGATGTCTGTAAGGGGTTAGCAGGACTCACTAAATCTCACTGAAATATTAAAATGTTAGAAGGTATTTATATTGAGAACCCAGGACTTTGGTTGAGGAATGGGTTTCACATCATTACATGTTGAGTTCAATTGAATAACATCATTCAGAGATAGCCTTCATTGGATTACTAATTTTGTTTTGTTATCATTACCTTTTTTTCTGAATTAGTGATAGGAAAGGTGAATACTGGCTTGTGCAGTTTTGCACATCAAGGTCTTCTGCTCCTTCACTGATTCCTAGACTAATGCCTATGGTTCCTTCACTGATTTCACTGATTCATAGACTAATGCCTATGGTAAAATGCAGATGGAGTGAATGATCATGTGTTGAAGGTTTATTTTCGATATTACTATCTTAAATAACGTTTCTCACTTTTTCACTTAGAAACATATTATTATGGTTTAGTTGTACCTGTTTGTTGTAATCTGAATGTCTGGTATGGATGCTGAAAAGAGGCCATGCATGCTGTGTTGAATGTCGAATGTCAGATTACATACAGTCATTATGATTATTCATATTCATCCTGGCTCATCACTTGTCTTTACTACATGAAGGCCTACAGCCTTCCCAGGTGTGAACCATAAAAAGTCAGGAATTTGTGCATGATGCTGAAGAGATGTAAATCTCAAAAGGGGGCATGTGCAGTAATGCCAAAAGTAATACACTAACATCAGAGGTAACTTTTAGGGTGATATCACGATGCACGTACATTACACCTAGTGTGCCACGGGTCAGGGAGTAGGGCGCGGCACAGGAGACTACACGTGCAAAAACATACAATGTAGGTGTAGTCCTGAGGTATAGATGAATAGGGATGTGAGAGCATGGTGATTGAGAAGAATAATAACACTTATAGCAATAATAGTATATGTGCTTGTGTTTTTTTTAAATTCTTTTTATTTTAGAGCAGATGTGTGCAGGGCTTTATTGCTCACATGCACATAGGGTTTTGCTTATTGTTGATTTTAGTACAGGCAGAGCATAATTAGCACTTGTAGCTAGAGCTAGTGGTAGATAGGAGTAAAGTAAGGTTTGGTGTTATGTGTATTAATGAACCACAGTGCAGCTATGTTTTAGTAGGCCAAGGACTGCCTTAATAAAAGCCATTATTATATGATACGGTATTTATAACACACCTATACACACGTGTGTCAAGGCACAACGAGGCAAGAAGGGGAAACAAGGGGAGGACAAGACAGCTATCTTACTAGGCTTAGTGACTTTGAGATTGTGCAAGTGCAGGCAAGAGGGAAGGGGAACAGTGCCAGGGGAAGGGGAGGAGGAGAAGTGCAAGACACAGGATCAAACATCAAAGAACAAGTAGTGCGGTTAGCAGGTGGCAGTGGAAGGTTATGTGCAGACAACAAGTGTCTGAAAAGTGCAGGTAGGGGGACTGTAGGGATGCAGATACAGTATCAAGTTCAGGGTTGCCAGAAGGCAGTTCAGGTGTGCAACTGGGAGGACAGGGGCCTGAGCCTGTGGTTCAGAGGATAGCTAGGTGACCAGTGCAGTATCAGACAGAAGATCAGCAGGGAAGAGGAAGAGAGAAGGCAGTAGCAAAGAGGAAAGTCTTGAGATTCTTCTGGAACCAGAGTTGGTTCCACTCAAGATTCAGAGAGGCAGGGAGGTTGTTCGAAAGGGAGGCACCAGCTGGATAGAGGGATCTTCCCCCAACTCGCTGCTTGGAAATGCGACTGACCCTCAACAAGGTGGAGGTGGAGGAGCGAAGAGCTTGAGTAGAAAGATACTTCCAAAGAGAGAGTTGGAGGTATTGTGGGCCCGGGCCCCAGAATACCTTTTGGATAATGCAGAGGCTCTTGAACTTGATCCTTGCAGCCACTGGCAGCCAATGGAGAGATTTCAGGTCTGGAGAGATTTGATCCCTGGGCTTGAGGCCAAGGACAAGTCTTGCAGTCCTGTTCTGGATGAGTTGCAGAGGACAGAGAGTAGAGGCAGGCAGATTTAAAACGAGTCTGTTGCAGTAGTCAATCCTAGAGAGAACCAGAGCTCTGGAGACATAGAGCTTCTGGGGGAAGGAGAGGAAAGGAAGAATACCTCTTAGGAGGTGCAGTTGGTAGTTTGACTTCTTAGAGATGTCAGAGATGTGAGGATGGAAGGAAAGTGTGGAGTCGAAGATGACTCTGAGGTTCTTAGTCTCGCAGGTGGGAGCAGGAAGAGGGCCAAGGGAGGCCGGCCAGAGAGTGGCAAGAAAAAAAGGTGCAGGTGTGATGATGAGGACGATCTCTGTCTTACTGGCGTTCAGGCAGAGATTGTTGGCAGCATACCACTCCTGGATTGCAGAACAGACAATCCAGGATGAGAGAAGAAGAGGTGGCAGAAGGGAGCCTGAAAGCAAGCTGAGTATCGTCCGCATAGCACTGGATATTGGAGCAGAGAGCAGCAATGTGATGGGAGAGAGGCCCCAGGTATTGGTTGAACAACGAGGGAGAAAGGATAGACCCCTGGGGGAACACTACAGGTGGAGAGAGAGATAGAGGAGAGGAAGGATCCAAGTTTGACTTGGGTGGGTTGGTCAGAGAGGAAAGAAGTCAACTAGGCCAGATCCTGATCAGTGATAACCAGGTTATCACAGAGCTGGTTGAGTAGGATGGCATGGTTCACTATGACAAAGGCAGAAGAGAGATCAAGTAGGATGCGGACAGAGGGGAGATTAGCATCAAGGTTAGTGTCATGATGCCTACCTCCAAGGAGCCAGGTCCGACCCAGAAACCCCAGAGGCAGGCATAATTTCCCCCAGCGGAGTGCCAGCAGGCCCAAGCTGGGGCCCTTTGGACTCAGTCCTGGCGCCTTAGGCGCCAGGCTCATGTTGGACCTCTGTCCTGGCGCCTTAGGCGCCAGGCTCATAAAGCTAGACATGTGTTCAAGTGTTTTAATGTGCACTTACCTGATGCAGACCATGCTGCCACATCCAGGCCCTCTTGAGGCCTGAATAGGAACTACTTTACCTGTGGGACTACTTTCCACCCGGGTGTGGTCGGGAAGGATACATACCTGATCGGAGGAAGGATACACACTTGGAACTTCTTCCAAAGCTATTTAAACCACACCCGATCAGCAACTCACGCTTCGCGTTGTTCTGCTCCTCGCAGCTGGACGCTCACCGTGTCAGCTCCTGCATCTGGACTTCAGCCACGCCTGTCAGCATCCTGGGTCACCTGCAAAGGGAGACAAGAGACCTACCAGCTAATCTGCACCACGGAGACATCACCGACGATCCTGAAAGGGAAGACATCATTTTTAAAAGCATTTCGTTACGATCGCTGCAGCGCTGCATTTCACTCACCTTTCCTGGGTTCCTCCATCTTCAGCAGCGATCATCCGGATACACAGCCACTTCCCAGAGCCTAGAGAAAAAGACAAGAATAAGAGGTGAGAGAAGGAAGGGAATAGGAAAAGCTCAGTTTCCTTCTAAGACTTACCTGTTGGGTCATTCCCATTTCATTTCGGGTCTTGCTGCTTCCAAGCAGGACCCCGGCCCCTATGGGGAAAAAGACAAAGACATTAGATGAGCGAATGCAAAAACATTACCTGAGCGCTCATCTAGGACTTACCAGATCTTTACTGGAACTGCACGTTTCACTTCGGGTCGGCGCCATATCTCCGGCATTCCGAACCCCGGCCCCTATGGGGAAAAGACATCAACATCAGCGCTTTGTTGCAAGAAGTCTCCAAAGGAATCTTCATTCATCACCTGAAAAAAGACAATGAACATTATTATTTAAAGCTTGAACTTTTGAACTTGCAACAGAACTTTTACAGCGCCTTACCAGTATAATCAAGCTTACCTGAACTCCCATCCAACCTCAATCCAGTGAAGTAACTGGGTTCAACGCGCCCCTGCGTCAGAAGCAGGATGGAGAGCTCGTCCTTTCAGACCCTAAGGTGAGACTTCACGGGGAATCGTGGAAGGGTATCGTGGAGGGTTGGAAGAGAGTGGGAGGCTTGAGCATAACTCAGTCAGTAGGTAATACTCCCTTTTCACGCACAGGGGAATATTCCTGCGAGCCGGAGAAGCCAGAGTAGAGGGCCCTTCCTGTCCATCTTCAGAGTCCTGCGCTTCACCATTGAAGAAGCATCAGCACTCGAAGCCAGACCTGCGCCTCCGTGGGAATCAGGTGAGCGTTACAGAACGCGAAGCCTACCCACAATTTCCCACCCGGGCGCTATGGAGACTTCCGAGACTGACCAGCTGGCCCAGCTTTTGGGGGAATTACGGGCAGAGGTGCACTCAGCCCGCCAGGAGACTAACGCTCTCAAAAGAGAACTGATTTTATCTAAGGAAAGAACTGATGACCTAGCCAAAAGGTTATTACAGGCCCGGGCAGGGCACACTCCTTTACCTAATTCCGGAGACATTTCCACATCAATGGGTTTGAGTAACCAGGTACAAATTAATCTACCTGGACACATGCCTTTGGCCCCGCCTGAACGTTTTGCGGGGATCCCAAGAAATATGCCGTCTTTATGAACCAATGTCGTTTACACTTTCTATGCAGACCCGGAGCCTTCCCTAATGACCAGACCAAGGTAGCCTTTATACTATCTTACCTCAGTGGCAGTGCTGCCGATTGGTCTATTCCATTGGTAAATCAGGATGATCCCATTCTCCAGAATTTTCAGGGCTTCCAGGCCAGCATGGAAAGATTGTTCGCTCGACACTCTCAAGGACAGGCCCTTGATAACGAACTGCTATCCTTACGACAAGGTAATCAGGATCTTCTGTCCTACATAGCCACCTTTAACAGACTGGTTGTGGAAACTGGATGGCCAGAAAGCAAAAGGATCACATTGTTTCATCGAGGCCTGCGCGGAGAGCTTAAGGATGTTCTAGCTCAGATAGTAAACCCACCCCAGGTCTGCGCAGACTACATTGACTTGGTGGTTCAACTTGATCACAGACTTCAAAATAGAAAAGCAGATCGGTTCAAGTATGAAAACCGAGCACCAATCAAACCCCACGCTACCTCCAAGAGTACTGACGTATCTGAACCTATGCAAATCGGTGGTGTTAAAGGACCTTTAACGCAGAAAGAACGAGAGAGAAGGCGGCAAATGCAACTTTGTCTGTATTGCGGGACTTCCGGTCACTTTCTTCGAAATTGTCCAGTTAAACCACTTAAGAAGGTGGTTGGAGCTACTGATAATGAATTAGAGACACCTGATTCGGGAAACGACCTAGCCCGGCAAGCGTAGGGGTCCGCTTGCCGAGCTTGAAAACTAACTCTTTGACCTCGCATTTCGTCATGCCAATGGTGCTCGTGGACCCAAAACAGCCTCAGCAGTTGCATGCTATAAAAGCATACATCGACAGTGGAGCTACTGGAAATTACATAGACCGTGAATTGGCTTCCAGGATTAAGCTTCCTCTCCGCCCGAAAGTAACCCAAGATGTCATTACTACAGTAGATGGAACCGAAATAGCCTCAGGGCCTGTAACGCATTCCACTGTTGAAGTGACACTGGTGGGTCAGGATGGACATCGGGAAGCAATCGTGTTTGATGTGATCAAGGCCCCACAATTTCAAGTAATTCTTGGAATTCCTTGGTTAGAAACACATAATCCCAGAATTGACTGGCGAGCAAAGAAGATAAGTTTTCCTGATTGTGAACCAACTTGTTATCCAAGAAATCCAGCTATGGGTCTAGCCACAGCAACTTCCACCCCTGTACAGCTACCGTCAGAATACCAAGAATTCCAAGACGTTTTTCAGAAAGAACAGGCTAACACGTTACCTCCCCATCGGTCTTATGATTGCCAGATCGATCTGGTACCCAATGCTAAACTACCTTGTAGTAGGATTTATGCTCTTACGGAACCTGAGAACCTGCATTTGCGTCAGTATTTAGATCAGTACCTAGCCAATGGTTTTATTCGCCCGTCCAAGTCTCCTGTCTCTTCAGCTCTGTTCTTCGTGCCAAAAAAAGAAGGCGACCTTAGAACGTGTATAGACTATCGCGCCCCAAATCAAATAACGATTAAGAATCGTTATCCTCTGCCCTTGATCCCTGACCTTATCGACCAGGTGAAAGACGCTTGTGTGTACACCAAGTTAGATCTCCGAGGAGCTTATCACCTGGTGCGAATAAAAGAAGGCGACGAATGGAAGACTGCATTCCGCACCAAATTTGGGCTCTTCGAATATCAGGTGATGCCCTTCGGTTTGTGCAATGCACCTGCCGCCTTTCAGTACTTTATGAATGATGTTCTTCGGGAACTTATCGATGTCTGCGTCATTGTTTACATTGACGACATCCTGGTGTACTCTTCTTCAGAATCTGATCACAGAAAACATGTTAGGGCAGTTCTTGAGAAACTGCGTCAGCACGGACTATTTGCAAAACTCGAAAAATGCGTTTTTCATACCACAGAATTTGAGTTTCTCGGATTCATCCTGACACCTCAAGGAGTCCGAATGGACTCGCGAAAGGTGGACGCCATCCTCAAATGGCCATCTCCAAGCTCGGTGAAGGGAGTTCAGAGCATGCTCGGCTTTGCCAATTTCTATCGAAGATTCATCCCGGAATTTTCCAGAACAGTCCAACCCATCACCGCTCTCCTAAAGAAAAACAAACGATTCGAATGGACTATTGAGGCCGAACAAGCCTTCCAGGACCTGAAAACCAAATTCACCTCTGCACCTGTATTGAAGCACCCGCACCCAGATCTCCCGTACATAGTGGAAACCGATGCTTCCAGTTCGGCCATGGGAGCTGTCCTGTCGCAAAGAGACCCAAAAACTAACCAACTACACCAAGTGGCCTTTTGGTCCAGAACATTTTCTCCTCCTGAAATCAACTGCGCAATTACCGATAAAGAGTTACTGGCCATCAAATCTGCTTTCAAGGCTTGGCGTCACTACCTTCTCGGGGCAAGACACACCATCACCGTAATTACGGACCACAGAAACTTACAGTATTTAAAGACAGCCAAAGCTCAATCTTCACGACAACTCCGATGGGCTCTATTCTTTGCAGAATTTGATTTTGTAATTACCTATCGCCCTGGCTGCAAGAATGGAAAAGCAGACGCCTTATCCCGGATTGGCATGGAAGAACCTAATTCGAGCTTAGAACCTGTGCCCATCATACCTGAGCAAAGAATCTTAGGCTTAACTTCATTGCAATCTATTGAGGATATCCAAACGCAAGTAAAACAACTTCTAGACTCTTCAGCCTTACTGGAATGGAGTCAAAAGGGTCCTCATTACACCGTTAAGGATGACTTACCCTACTTCCAGGAGCGGTTGTTTCTGCCAAGTAAAGAATTGCAAGAACTTGTTATTGCCCATCATCATGAATCTTTAATGGAAGGACACCCTGGTATCGCTAAAACGGAGGAAAAAATCAAACGCCACTTCTGGTGGCCTCCTTGGAGAAAAGACATAAAGTCTTTTGTACTGTCTTGTGGAATTTGCGCCCAAAACAAGGCTCAAAAGAAAAGGCCAGCCGGCCTACTTCAACCCTTGGATATTCCACCGGCACCATGGCACACCCTGTCAATGGACTTTATAACAGATCTGCCTCCTTGTGCTGGTTACAACACAATCCTTGTAATTGTGGACCTATTCTCCAAAATAGCCCACTTTATCCCTTTAAAGGGTTTGCCTTCAGCTTCCACCTTGGCCAAGGAATTCCTGGAGAATATAGTTTGCATACATGGTTTCCCTTCCATTTTAGTCTCGGATCGTGGAAGTCAATTTATCTCACATTTTTGGAAGAAGTGTTGCCAACTAGCACAAATAGATGTGCGGTTATCCACCAGCCACCACCCCCAGACCGACGGACAAACCGAGAGAACCAATCAGTCTCTCGAGCAATATCTTTGGTGCATGTTACACCAATCCGAGTTAAATTGGAAAGACATCCTTTGGATCGCAGAATATGCATACAACAATTCAGTGCATTCTGGAACCGGACAAACCCCCTTTTATACTTTGTATGTTCACCAACCTCGGACCTCTGATCTAGATCCACCTCTGACCCTGGAAATTCCCGCAGTAAATCATCTGCATTCCACAATAACCCGAGCCTTCAAAGAAGCTGCAACTCATTTACAGCAAGCCAAGAAAAAGTATAAAGAAAACGCTGATTTGCACCGAAGTAAAACTCCTCCTTACCAAGTAGGAGACCAGGTATGGCTAGCAACTAAACATTTACCCCTCAAGGGCCCGCGAACCTTCAATCCCAGATTCATAGGACCTTATCCCATCAAAGCTATAATCAAGCCAGTGGCCTTTAAACTGGATCTACCGTCCAACATGCGTATTCATCCAGTTTTTCATGCATCACTTTTGAAGCCAGTACAACCAGGAACCCGATTGTCCAAGCCTCCAGATCCAGTTCAAATTGAAGGGGAATTAGAATTCGAAGTTAAAGACATTTTAGACTCCAAGGTGGTAAAGTCGAAACTCTTCTATCTTGTTGACTGGAAGGGATATGGACCTCAGGAGAGATCGTGGGAGCCTAGTAACCATGTCCACGCACCTCGATTAGTACAAAGGTTTCACCGGAGATTTCCGAACAAGCCCAAACCCCCGGAGGGAAGAACCTTGGGAGGGGCCTTGAGGGGGGGTACTGTCATGATGCCTACCTCCAAGGAGCCAGGTCCGACCCAGCAACCCCAGAGGCAGGCATCATTACCCCCAGCGGAGTGCCAGCAGGCCCAAGCTGGGGCCCTTTGGACTCAGTCCTGGCGCCTTAGGCGCCAGGCTCATGTTGGACCTCTGTCCTGGCGCCTTAGGCGCCAGGCTCATAAAGCTAGACATGTGTTCAAGTGTTTTAATGTGCACTTACCTGATGCAGACCATGCTGCCACATCCAGTCCCTCTTGAGGCCTGAATAGGAACTACTTTACCTGTGGGACTACTTTCCACCCGGGTGTGGTCGGGGAAGGATACATACCTGATCGGAGGAAGGATACACACTTGGAACTTCTTCCAAAGCTATTTAAACCACACCCGATCAGCAACTCACGCTTCGCGTTGTTCTGCTCCTCGCAGCTGGACGCTCACCGTGTCAGCTCCTGCATCTGGACTTCAGCCACGCCTGTCAGCACCTGGGTCACCTGCAAAGGGAGACAAGAGACCTACCAGCTAATCTGCACCACGGAGACATCACCGACGATCCTGAAAGGGAAGACATCATTTTTAAAAGCATTTCGTTACGATCGCTGCAGCGCTGCATTTCACTCACCTTTCCTGGGTTCCTCCATCTTCAGCAGCGATCATCCGGATACACAGCCACTTCCCAGAGCCTAGAGAAAAAGACAAGAATAAGAGGTGAGAGAAGGAAGGGAATAGGAAAAGCTCAGTTTCCTTCTAAGACTTACCTGTTGGGTCATTCCCATTTCATTTCGGGTCTTGCTGCTTCCAAGCAGGACCCCGGCCCCTATGGGGAAAAAAGACAAAGGCCCTCATTACGACCCTGGCGGAAAGTGACTGACCGGACCGCAACAGCGTAAATAGCGTTTCCGCCATTGCACGAAGGAGCAAAGTGCGGCTAATCACGACCCATCGGGCACGAGCATTACGCCATGGCGGAATCCGAAAGGCTGCGATGGCGGAAATGACCCCAAAACGGCCCTTACCGCCGCCGTACGCTGCACCAGGTGCAATACCGCCACCCATCTTAGCGGTCACCGTAATGAGCGGTCACCGCAACGAGCGGGCACCGCAAATTACGGCCACCGTAAATATACGGAAACGGAAGTAAAAGCATGTGGCCGGAACGGGAAACAGCACGCCGCACAACTATAAAATCCGAATCCCAACACAACCATTAAAAATCCGACCCTGACACACATCCCAACCCGTTAGCAACCCCAGTTAAAAAAATAAATATGGGAAAGGTAGCCAAGAAAGCGTGTGACCGCAAGCGGCAGGTACACTTCTCCCGAGAGGAACTGACCGTGCTCACCGAGACCCTCCAGGAAAATGCCGCCGTCGTCTTCTCCAGTCAAATGACCAGGACGGCCCTTGCCAACAAGAAGGCCATATGGGCCCTGGTGGCACAGCGCGTAAGTGCGGTGGGGACAACACCCCGCACGCCACAGCAATGTCGCAAGCGGTGGGATGACCTGCGGATCCGCGTACGCAGCATACTTTCTGCGAACAGGAACATCGCCACAGCTACCGGGGGGGGTTCAGAGTCGCCCATCAAGTTGACCCCCTGGGAGGAAATCTGCGCCTCCACCATAGGAATGGAGAGCATAGAGGGAGTCGGAGGGATGGAGAAAGGAGTGCCGACATCCGGACAATCAGGTAGGTTGGCCAAGAGAAACAATGCGAAATCCACAAACCACGAACATGTGCAGTACCATGTGACCCCATAGTGCAATACATACTTTGCCCTGACAGCGCCCTCTAAAAGTCAGAATGAACAAACAAATCAATCAAGAAGCCATAAACAACCCCTACACGTGCAGCATGCACCCCCTAACTGCAGGCAGCCAAATGAATGCATCCTCAATCCACACGAAAATGAGACCACCTCCAAGGCCCAGTCCCAAATCAGCCTCATGTACCACCCCAATGCATTTGATACGTTGCCATTCCAAATCCGACAGACCCATAACTAACGCTCGCCCCTCTTTACTCCACCACAGGGTCCGATACCAACGACGAGCTGCAGGACACCCCTACCAGCACGCCTGCAAAGAGGGCCAGGACCAACGTCCCAAGAGCCTCCACCTCAGGTGCAAGGATCAAGACACGGCAGCAGCAGGAATCAAGTGGCAGCACACTGGAGGGGACTGCAACAGGCACCCCAGCAGCCAGCAAGTCCACAACCCCAGCACCACAGGTCCCCCCAAAGAACGTATCTGATGGCACTGCCTCTGGTGGTAGCAGCACCATAGGTGACACAGCTGTCATGCCAGCATGCTCCGACACGGAAAACAGTGCTGGCGACGTAGGTACCATCCATGACCTTTCCCAATCCCCCTGCATGTTCCATCCCCTACACCATGACGAAACCACGCAGGGGCACCCTGAAGACGACGACTGGCCAACCCCCACAAGTCCTGTGCCAAGGCAACATGTGTTGAGCAGCCCCCCTGTCACACCACCTCAAATGTCCATGGCCCAGCAGAGGCAACAGTCCCTCGACCTGCTGATCGAGCAACAGCAGGAAGTGTCCACGCTACTCAAGGACCATGCAAATGAATGCGGGGGTTCCAGGGCAGCCATGGAAACATCCACCGAGACACTCAGGGCACAAATAGAGAAAAGTAGTGAGAGCCTCAGGGGAGAAATGGAGAGAAGCACCGAGAGCCTGAGAGCACAAATGGAGAAAAGCACCGAGAGCCTGAGAGCACAAATGGAGAAAAGCACCGAGAGCCTGAGGGGGGAACTGCATGCGACGTCCAAAGACGTTTGTGCTGAACTTGCTGCTGTGCGCCGTGTGCTCTCGGAGCTCTCACAAACCCTCAGAGACATGCATGGACGCGAGCAGGCAGAGACATCATCCGTGGCAAGTTCCGTCCAGGGCAGCCCCCAACGCAGATCTGGCAGGAACCTGCGCTCCACGGGCAGGGGTGCCCCTGATACCCGTAGAGGGGGCTTGCAATAGCGTCCAACCACGGACAGCATGCATATTTGGACACTGGTGTTGGGGGGGGAGGTAGTAGGGTGGAGGGGGTGTGTTGGGCTTCACTGGGTGGCGGGTCCATAGGGTGTATAAATCAAATCACATTAACAATACAGCATCTCATAATCATCCAATGACATGTGTGGACATTGATATTTGCGTACGAGGCCTTCATAGGCGTACAGTCCACAATGTGCCTGTACTACACACACACAGTGCCACAGGTCCCCTTTCCGTGTAATAGGCACCATGCGTGGTTGCTAGAAGCATGCATCTATGATGCTCTGTCGGATTGCACGTGCATCCTGTGCCTCATGGACTCCTTGAGGTGCCTCCACATCCCCACCCTCATCATCATCATCATCTTCAGGTGCATGCAGTACAGCGTCAGGGGGCATGGGCACATTCCTACGTATGCACATGTTGTGCAGCATGACACATGCCATGACCATCTTAGAAACCTTCTCATGGCTGTACATGAGTGCCCCGCCAGACCTGCTGAGGCTGCGGAAACGAGCCTTCAGTAGGCCGAATGCCTGTTCAATGACCACACGGGTACGTGAGTGGGCATGGTTGTAGTCCTCCTCATGCTCGTTCTGTGGGTTCCGGATTGGTGTAAGGAGCCATCTCTTCAGTGGATACCCGGCATCACCTGTATGAGACGAATAAAGGGTGTCAGTGGAATGATAGTGCTAAGTAGCCCCCCCCCCCCTGCAAGGTCATTGACGCATCAAATGGGCCACGATGTCATGCATGGAATGAGACTCACCGAGTAGCCAGGATCTGTGCCCTGCGTGTTGCTCCATGTAGCGTGGTATTCTTGTGTTCCTCAGGACCATAGAATCATGGGTAGATCCTGGAAATCTGGCACAACAATGCGTAAATATCTTGTTGGAGTCACACACCATTTGCACATTGATTGAATGAAATTGTTTCCGGTTGCGGTACTGGACCTCCATGGCATGTGGGACAACCAATTCAACATGGGTGCAGTCGATGGCACCAATGCAACCCGGGATGCCGCCAAGTGCATGGAATCCCACTTTAGCGTTGGTAATCTCCTGGTACGTGCGTGGTAGTGTGATGTGGTCGTCGGCGTGCTTCAGGAGGGCATCGTGCACTTGGAAGAGTGTCCGTGAGAACAGTGGCTGTGAAATGCCATGCAACTGTCCCACTGTGTGCTGGTAGGTGCCTGTGGCCAGGAAGTGGAGTGCAGACACCACCTTCAGTAGGGGTGGGATGGCGGTTGGGCTATCTATCATGCTCACGAGGTCAGCATGTGTCATGTCCACAATGGCGATTATGGTGTCCCGGTCCAAACGGTAGAGGGTGTGGATCTGCTCAGCAGTGAGGTTGAACGATCGGCTCGGAGGCGTGGGATTGCGGGCCGCCTGCGTGGTGGTAGTGGCAGTGCTTGTGGGCCTTGCTGACCCTGCCTTGCCCTCCTCCTCCTCCTTCTCCTCCGTCTCCCCTGTGCGCCCGGTTGTTGTACCTGTTGTTGTTCGTCGTCTTCTTGTAGTTGTAGCACTTGCAGTGCTATCTGGTCCCCCAGGCCCAACATCGCTAGTCCTGCCGGTAGCATTTTGGAGTGGGAGTGGTTGTGGGAGGGGTTTGGGTCTGCTATATATGTGCTGTCGGCCTGTATGGCCTCCACCTGTGCTGATTGAATGATTCTGTGGCAGATGCTATCCCTTCTGGCCGAGCACGTCCCGCACGTAAGGCTGCATTTGGCCGCATGGCATCTTGGGATTGGAATCATGTATCTAATCCCGATGGCAGTGTGATGTACTTTGACTGATCTACATGCTATGCTCCCATTGTTACACATGCTATGATTGCAGCCGCTTACATACCTGTGAAGAGTCAGTGGTATGTAGGGCTCGATCGATGGCCGACCCTCATGCAGCACAGTAACGTAATTCACCGACGGGCGTGGCGTCCCATTTGTGATTGCAGCCAGTTAGCATCATGACACACAGCCGCACTACATTGATGTAATTGTGAATGCAAGCGTTCACAGAAGCCTTTTCGACGTAATGTTGCAAGTGAGGAATTCGAAGGCCAGCATTTTGGGCTTTGAAGTAGCGGCGAGGATACGCCCACAGGTCTGGCTGGAAATGTAACGTTCTATTGTAGAATGTCCTTGGGACATGGCCCATAACGAGCAGGCAATGAATGATATGAATTGAATGGGATGCGCAATAGCGTAGTGGACGATAAGGCAGGACGTTCCCAAATCCATCTTGCTTCACAACACTACAGATCCGGCCAGGGGCACAGTGGTTTTTGCGGACTGCATTACGCACAGACGCGATGGAAGTTTCACATATTATGTGAGTGAATATTCATGCGTTTTCATTGCGGGATGAGGGAATGATGAATGGATGCATGGACAGATGATTCCATTTAGGGTCTGCCATGTACATGGGTTTTTTGAATCAATCCCCTTCCCCTGCGCTATGTGATGCAAGGCTGCCATAGTGGGACTTACGTCTATCTGCCCTTGTCGGATCCTCCCTGTCTCGACGCGCCTTCATACACTTGTGTCTAGGCACGTTACTAATCCCATGTCATGGGTTCTATCTTGACGGACGCATGCACAGTAACCGACGTTGCCAATGGTGTATTTAGCTCGATTGGTTTCGTTATGATTCGATACTGATTTAGGGGTGTGTATATTCCTTTGGAGTGGGCTAGCATGCATATGGGTGTGGATTTGGTGTGTTGAATGAAGATTGTAATGCATCATGAGTCCCGTAATGCAATCGGTTAATTTGTGTTTCTTTTGGGTGACAGGTATCTCCTGCCCTATTGCAGATGCCATCTCTACGCCACTCCTCCAGATGGTTTTTACTCTCGACTCCTGCAGCTTCGGGTGAATCAGTGGAGCACCATTTCGATCTTATGGGACGATCGCCAATGGGCCACATGCCCTTACGCTGTACTGGTGGCTAGGTGCAACATTTCGGCCTTTCAGCTCGACTAGTGCCTGCCTCATGGGACGGACCTGCGGTTCTTGCCGCTTCCATGTTGCCTTTTGGAACGTTGATGTAGGCCCTGTGTGCCATGATGGTACAGGGCGTCACACAAGTGGAAGCCGGTCAATTATTGCAGATGCAGCCCTCGGTGATGATGGTTGTTTTGGTGTTATTTCGCAAATTGCTGTGGGGCCTTTGTCATTTGGATGTGCATTTAAATTGTATTCCGATATTTGTCGTGTTGCGTTGTTCTTTGCAGGTGATGTGGCGATTTTCGCTTTGTGGCGGTATGTATTGCGAGATGATCTGCATTGTGTTCCGCCTTCTGAGTTGAGTTGTGTGGTACAGTACTGGCCGCGTTTGCCTACGTAGCACAGTATGGTCACGGATAGGGGCTGCCATTGTGTCTGTTTACATGATGTGCTGTTCAGGGGCGGGGGATTGGCTTTTGGCCGACTGGTGCCTGTCAGCCAGGTCGATTGGTGGAATGATGGGTTGTTCAGAATGTGGCTGGTCACAGGTGACTGTGTTTGCGTGCGTTTGTTGGAGGGGGACTGGGGTCATGTCCATTGGAATAGCTTCTGTATTGATGCCATCTGTGCCCTGCAGCTCCCATCGGCCCCTCTTGGGATGAGCCTGGCTGCTCAGTCACTCTGCCAACTTGTGTGGTACATGCTTCTGCTGATGGTTGGTTTGTTTACTGGCATGAGTACAGGGCTGGTGCAATCCCCCTCAGGATGCTGTTTTGGATGTTGCCTTGCGCTGGTGGCAAGCGATGGGGGACTACTGTTGTTTTGTGTCATGTGTTCTTGATTTTCATTTTGATGTATTGTACCTTCACATGCCTGTGCTGCGTCAGTACGGCTATGGTGACATGCCGTACATGGATGCCCACTCACGGGGCGCTTTGAGCCCCTGCATGCTTTTCTACGTTGGCATGCATGGGTGAATTGTGGATTTCACTGGTTGCATAGTGTGAGTACATTGCGCCTGCCAGGAGTTGTGCAATGAGGCCAGGGAGTGGAGTACAGGCACTCAGTGGGCCATTTACGGTTGGTTCACGTTGCCGTATTTCTCGCCATGGCGGAATGGTACTTTACGACGTGCTTGATGGCGTTCAGTACATGTCCGCTAGGGTCAGAATTCGCGTACCGTTGCGCCATGGCGGTGATTCCGGTTTTGCAAGGCGCGCGTGCGCGTACTTGGTGCAGTTAGCGTTGCCGTTCACTGCGGTGTCGCTAATGGCATCGTACTTTACGGTGACGGGTCATGATCGCAACGAGCGGTGTTCGATGGCGGTATTGCATTTCCGCCATCATTTTTCCATTTCCGCAAGGGTCGTAATGAGGCCCAAAGACATTAGATGAGCGAATGCAAAAACATTACCTGAGCGCTCATCTAGGATTTACCAGATATTTACTGGAACTGCACGTTTCACTTCGGGTCGGCGCCATATCTCCGGCATTCCGAACCCCGGCCCCTATGGGGAAAAGACATCAACATCAGCGCTTTGTTGCAAGAAGTCTCCAAAGGAATCTTCATTCATCACCTGAAAAAAGACAATGAACATTATTATTTAAAGCTTGAACTTTTGAACTTGCAACAGAACTTTTACAGCGCCTTACCAGTATAATCAAGCTTACCTGAACTCCCATCCAACCTCAATCCAGTGAAGTAACTGGGTTCAACGCGCCCCTGCTTCAGAAGCAGGATGGAGAGCTCGTCCTTTCAGACCCTAAGGTGAGACTTCACGGGGAATCGTGGAAGGGTATCGTGGAGGGTTGGACGAGAGTGGGAGGCTTGAGCATAACTCAGTCAGTAGGTAATACTCCCTTTTCACGCACAGGGGAATATTCCTGCGAGCCGGAGAAGCCAGAGTAGAGGGCCCTTCCTGTCCATCTTCAGAGTCCTGCGCTTCACCATTGAAGAAGCATCAGCACTCGAAGCCAGACCTGCACCTCTGTGGGAATCAGATGAGCGTTACAGTTAGAGAGCAAGCCTTCATGGATGTTCAGGAGAGCAGTTTCTGTGCTTCTGGCTGCTCTAAGCCACACTGATGGTCATGGAGACAACCAACAGATTCAGTGTGAAAATTAAGGTGGGAGATGGCCAGCTTTTGCAGGAGGTTGCCCAGGAAAGGAGTGATGGAGATCGGGCATTCATTAGCCAGAAAGGATGGGTCGGCTGAGGGTTTCTTGAGAAGAGGGTGCACATGCGATGGCCTCAGGGGGGAAGGGAAGGTTCCAGTGGCAAAGGAGTGGTTGCAGAAGTCAGCCAAGACTGGAGCCAGGGTGTCAATGTGGTCCTTGATGGTTTTGGGGGAGCAGGGAAGAACCTGTTTTGATGAGGATTTCATAGATCGGAATTGTCTAGGGGTGTCAGGGGTGAAAAGAGGAAAGGCAGAGAAGTGAAGGGGGTGGCCGCAGGGAGACCAGCGAATGAGGAGAGAGATGAGGGAGAAGCATGAGAGGATGAAAGGGTGGACAGGCTGTCCTGGGTTTTAGAGATGAAGTAAGAAGCCAGGGCTGTACAGAGGGCCTGGGAGGGGACAGGAGGGGTAGAGACTGTGGCAGGATTAGCCAGTTCATTGCATATTTTAAAGAGTTTGGTCGAGTTGTTAGATGCCACAGAGACACAGGCTTGGATGGGAGCTCTCTTCTTAGTGGGAACAGGGAGTCAGTATTCCCTTTGGAGTAGGCAGCAGGCCAGCTTGTCAGAAGATGCCAATCATTTCCTCTCAGCCACCCTACACTTGCATTCAAGGGTGACAAGGTCTGAGTCATACCAGGAGTTGCACTTGGTTTTAGGCTTCATGTGGATCCTCATGACAGGGGCAAGTACATTGAGCATGTCAGAGATAGCAGAGTGGAGCAAATAAAGGGCTGTGTCCGGGTGTGAGTCAGCCAGAGGTGCAGTAGGGGAAGAGAAAGATGGGGCAAAAGCCTCAACTAACACACACTTCATGGGTCAAATGACTGAGAAGGTGGGAGGCAGTGTGTGGGATTGCTTGGCCTGAGGTGTAAAGAGAGAGAGATGAGAGGAGAGGAGAAAATGGTCACTACAGGAGAGAGGAGTGGTGAGAGGGTTAGAGATGGGGCTATCTGAGGAGATCAGAAAATCGAGTGTGCCGTGTGAAGTGATTCAGGCCAGAGGGAAGAATAGAGAGAGAGAGAGTTGCAGAGGTCGCAAAAGAGTTCTTTGCAGGACAGGAACCATCCAAGTGGATGTTGAAATCTCCAAGGAGGAGAACTTGAGTAGTCGAAAGCAGGAGAGAGGAAGAGAGGTCCGCCCACTGGGAGAGGAAGGAGGTGATCTGACCAGGTAGCCGGTAGATAGTAGCCACTTTGAGAGCTTTCCCAGGAGAGAGAGAAAGCCTACAGACTAGACATTCGAAGGAGTAGGCATGCAAGGAAGTCAAAGAAGGGAGAGAAGGGAAAGCAGGAGAGGAAAGGAAACTGATAAGGCACAGAAAGCATCTATCAAAGAGGAGGAGGTTGGCCTGAGGGTGTGGAACCAAGACGGTGCCATGCAGGTAAACATTAATGATGACCTTAGAGGAGCGGAAGGAAGCTAGGAGGGCCTCCCACCGGGTGCCACCATTAATAGGAGAGGAAGAGAAAGGAGAGAACACAGAGACCATATGAGGAGTCCAGAGGTCTGGTAAGGATGACAAAGAGGATGCTGGTGAGGGTCTGTCCGGAGGAAGTGCTGGTGTAGGTATCAGCGATCGGGAGGCCTCGGTTAGAGAACAGGATCTCCTTTTTGAACTTCCTACCAGACTTAGAGAGAAGGGGAGGATATTCGATAGAAAAACAGTTGGAGAAGATAGGAGAAACATAGAGCACCATTGATGGTGCAGACGAGGGGGAAGAGGGGAGATAGGCGGGAGTGGGTGAGGAGAGAGAAGAGTGGTGGGGGAGACACTAGGGGAGAACACAGGGGGTGGAAGCAGAAGAGATTGAGAGAGACAAGAACAAGTGGTATGTAGATAAATAGCTGCGCTAATTGGAGGGCTCAGGAGATGGCACAAAAGCACAAGGCAGTATGATGAACAACAACTAGGTTAGCAGGGTAACAAGACCAGAGAATTCAAAGAAATAAAACCTAGAGGAAGGAAGAGCACAGCAGTACAAAAGACAATTCACAGATAAAATACCCTTGAGGACTGGCCACCAGGGGGCGCACGGATGATGAGCACTGCCGTGTGAGCTCCGCACCCTCGGGTCCCAAAAGCGCTTTGAGCCCCCGCTTTTGACCCCCCCATGGAGAAGCAACTGCTGCTCGTGCCACCCGAAGTGACCCCCACCCGCTGAGCGAAGTTTGGGTGAAAAGTAAAGTCCATCCGATAGCAAGGCCCCTCCCCGCCGCATACGCAGCAGCCGGAAAGCGGGACGCGACTACGCGCCACATCGAGGAACCCGGCTCCCTCTACGAACCGACTGCAAACGGCGCAGGCCCTGCTGCGAACCCTCAGCGGCCGCAGCCCTTCCGCCTATCCCGCTTCGCATGCGGGGCGAACGACCATCTGGGGCAGGTGAGTGTGTCCGCACTACCCGCGCAGCTACCCGAGCAGCTCCGGGCCACGGGCGAAAGGAAACTGTGGAGAGGGTAAGTGACCCCCCCCTCGTAGCACACAGCTTTGCTTCGCCTGGCTTGGGGCCCTTCGTATCCCCCCCAGCGCTCTCCTCATCAAGGGCCCGGGGCCAGAGATAGCGTTTGGGGCGCAGACAGGAACCGCCCACCACCATAACCGGTTCCCTGCGACAGGCGGCTCGCGGCCTCAAGAGGGCCCCCACATCAAGGCCAGACACGCGGGCCACCGTATATATTGAATGCGGCATACGCCTTTGGCCCAGCTGCGCCGAAGGACAAGCGCAGTGCCCTGGGAGACTTAGATGCCACAGCCAGCCACGGAAATCGGGGCAAGGGACTTGCGCCCGAAGTGAGGACAGTGCAGAGGGTTGGGCCCCCATCTATGGGGCGTGTGCCCTCCTCTGCACAGCCACCAGTCTTTCGTCCCCTCCGGGGCCTGAACCTCAATCTAAATCAAAGCTACTGGTCAGGAGATCTCCCCCACACCATCTTGCCTGGGCCTACACCCAAGACCTCGCCGACAGCGGAGCACACCACCCATTGGAAAGGCTCCCTCGCATTGAGAGCTGGGCCCCCGTGCGCTGCGGGGCGTGTGCCCTTCTCCGAGCCAACTTCCATAACGATGCCCTCCTCCACTGGACCTCAACACGGTTAAACCGGTGCCCCCCAATGAACCAAGGAGCAGCACGCACCCTGCCCCCCTCAACTGCCCAGACTCCTCTACCAGAGGGCACCCTCCAACCTTGAACCATATTCAGTCGGGTGGCTGTGGAACCAGGGACAAGCCCCGATTTCCACTCTCTGGCTGTACCCTTAGTGGGATCTCCTGCCCAAACGCCGCCAAACCCAATGTATGAACACCAAGGAGAGACTGGCGGCATAATAGTTCTCACCCTCGCAACACAGCTATTGCGCACCCGGAGTCGCCACTATGTCAGCACCGGGGCCCGAGGCAGCCTCCACCAAAGCGGACGTCGCCAATATCCTCAACGAAATGCGGAGTTTGAGAGATGACATTGGCAGCAAAATCGATAAAATAACTCAAAGGATGGACCAGATGGAGGACAGGCTTGAAGAAGTTGAGCCAGCCAGACCTCACTGAACACCCTAGAGACCCAAATGGACTTGCGACTCGCCGGACTCGAAGCTAGGGAAGAGGAATTTCGCCTAAAAATCGATGACTTGGAAAACAGAGAGGGGCGGAATAACATACGCATCTTCGGAATTCCGGAGAATGAAGGCGAGACCGAGTCAGACCTGAAAAGAACATTGCATAATATAATGAAGTCGCTTTTCAATGATGACTCAATTGATGAACCCAAAATTGAACGTGTGCACAGGGCTGGGGGGAAACCAGGAGGCCCGCGATCGGTTCTTGCCCGATTCCATTACTACGCAGACAAGGCCAGGGTCTTGGACAAGGCCAGAAACACTCCGCAAGTCACGTTGGGCCCAGTACATGTCTCCATATATCAAGACCTATCCTCCCTCACACTAGCAATGCGGAGAAAGTGCCACCCACTCACCAAAATGCTGAAAGAAAAAGGGGTCCAATACCATTGGGGTTATCCCTTCTCGCTTTCCTTTGAATGGGAAAGCAATGCCATCAAACTAGTCTCAGAAAAGGATATTAGGTGCTGCATATTTGACCTACTGGATACCCAAGAGGAGGAACCATCACAGAGCGGAAACAGGCCAGAGGCAAAGGAATGGCACACCAAAGGTCCACGAAGAAAGAAGATGCAGGGCGCCAGGAAATAAAGACGGATGAACGCCTCCCCGGACACCGAACATTGAACCCACTTTGTTCTTTTACCTGTTTCTCTTTTCATGGGTGCGCCTGACGACGGACATTAGGCTAACTAGACACCCCTGAGAACGTCGGATGGACACCCATTGGGTAGCAACGGGGGAGGGTGGAATCGTTGTCCTCAGCACGTAGGAGGTGGTGTGAACCGATATGAAAATGAAGGAGGGCCCTCACAAAGTTTTACCGGGGGCCAAATATCGGGCGCAAATGACTGAGATCCTATTGTTGAAATGCAGTTCAGTTCGTTAACATCTTTACATATGCAGAGAGGGAGTTGGGGGCTCATGGTTATGTTTTATAATTATGTGGTTGGGACCGTTTGAGGTGCGGTTCCCGTTGGTGGTCCGAAGACGATTGGGTGAACATAACCCAGCCGGATCGGACACCGTATGGTTTGGGGGGGAGGGGGTGATCTAGTGCGACTCGAAAGGTCAGGTGGAACAGATGAATACGAAAATGAGAAGAAGAGAAAGGCACACTTAATACTGTTGAAGGCTGAGCGACAAGGATGTTCAGCGGCCCCCATAAGGCCACATAGGAACCGGTTTACTTGTGTAGGAATAGGCATATGACATGCGCTTAGAACAGAGACATTGAGGCAGGCGCACTTATTAGGCTACCTCACACATGGCAATGGCAGCAACACCTAGACATCAAAATCTACGCATATGCACACTCAATGTAAAAGGCTTGAATTCACCCACTAAACGCTCGCTGGTAGCGAGGGAATTTAAGAGGTCGAACATTGATATTATGTTCTTACAAGAGATGAAATATCAGAAGGGTAGCGAGAAGGGGATCCCCAGTGGTCTGGTGGGGCATACATATTGGAGTTTGGGTGTCCTCAAAAAAGCTGGGGTGGGGATCCTGGTCCGGAAGAATCTCCACAAGAAGATCCTAAACTCCTGGACTGACACGGAGGGTAGGGCCATGTTAATAGTGGGATCCATTCAAAACACAGTCGTAACCCTTGCCACAATTTATGCACCCAACCAAGGCCAAAAAAGATTCCTCCTTAAAATGACCGAATGGCTGTTTAATAAATCGCAAGGTCATACTATTCTTGGGGGCGACTTCAACACATGGATGAGCAGTGCCATGGATAGGCAAACCGCACACAATGTCTCCCAACCTCCCCGGTCGCAGGAACATGCAGAAATTAAAACGATGCTTGCCCTGTACGGCCTTTCGGACAGTTGGCGTCACTTGCATCCAATGGACAAAGGATTTACCTTCCGATCCATCCCTCATGACACGCTCACAAGAATAGACTATCTGTTCCTCTAAGAAGACCTAATGAGAATACTCCACACCGCAGACATACATCCCATTGCATGGTCTGACCATGACATGGTTGTGGCGGAACTAGACTGGGATGGCCTTGCCCATCGCAACACTAAGTGGAGGTGCAATGAAACGTTGTGGTCGGATGTGGTTTTCAGGGAAGAATTGGAAAGTGAAGTTGCGAAAGTGAATGTCTGGGAGGCGGCAAAGGCCACTTGGTGTGGGATCCTAATCAGGGAGGGGGTGAGGAAAAAGAGGGAACGCACCTTGCTGGAGGCTAAAGTTAGAAAGAAATTAGGCGAAGCAGAGAGTCTAGCCCAGACATCTCTCAACGTAGAGCTGCACACCTTGCGGAAGCTAAGGCATTACAGGAGGAGCTAAAAGCCCTTGAGATGAGCAAGGCGACCCAGACCTTACAATACCTGAAACAAAAGTACTATGAAAAAGGAGACAAGGCCCATGCCCTCCTTGCGGCAAGGCTCCGTGCGCAAAGGGCAGAAAGATGGGTAGACGTGATAGAGAGGACAGACGGCACTCTTGTGGATACAACAGAATCCTCCCCAGAGGGTATACAAGAGGCATTTGCCTTTTTTTATGAAGATTTATATACCTGTGACCCTCCTCCCCCACCGGGGAGTGTAGATGCCTATCTCAAAGAGGCAGATCTTGCGGCGCTTACACGCCCAGAGGCGGAAGCTCTTGACACTCCGGTCACTGCGGAGGAGGTGGCTGATGCCATTAAACGTCTTAAGTCAGGAAAGGCACCTGGGGATGATGGCTTCACTCCTGGCTTCTACAAAATGTTCACTGCGTTCCTTACCCCCTTCCTGGTGACCCTATTCAACCACATCTTTGAAACAGGGCAGGCACCCCCGTCCTTTGCTCAGGCCCTCCTAACGGTCATCCCAAAAGAAGGCAGAGACCCCAAATACTGTGGGTCATATCGCCCCATATCACTCCTTAACATAGATGCCAAGATATATGCGAGAGTGATAGCAGCCAGATTAGAAACGCATTTACCAAAATTAATACATACGGACCAGGTCGGCTTTGTTATAGGGAGACAGGGAGCTGACACGATGAGGAAGACGTTACACTTGATACACGCGGCACAGGGGAGGAATGACGACCCCACCCTCCTGTCGCTTGATGCCGAAAAGGCCTTTGACAGAGTCGATTGGGAGTTCCTGGAAAGAGTTCTAGTCTAGATAGGTCTTGGCCCCAAACTACGCTGCGCCATTAAGGCAATATATTCAGCTCCCCAGACCTCTGTAGCGGTGAACGGTGGCTACTCAAGGTGGTTCCCATTAGAGAGAGGCACCAGGCAAGGCTGCCCATTATCTGCTATACTTTTTGTGTTGTCTCTCGAACCACTGGCACAGAAGCTTAGACTTGACAAAAGGCTGGGAGGAATTAAAGTAGGGGATCAGGAATACAATCTAGGCCTATATGCTGACGATATCCTCCTGCATACAACGAACCCCTTGAGCTCGATACCTGCAGCCATGGAAATAATTGGGGAATATTGTCAATTGGCGGGCCTGAAAATCAACACAGAGAAATCGGTCCTCCTCCCGCTGGACAAGAGTAGGGACTCAGAGGTTGAGCGATTTGCACCCCTAGGGATGGAGGTTAGTCTCACTACATTGCAATATCTGGGCATCAATGTGACTCGTAACGTGGGTGACCTATTTGAAGCCAACTTCCCCCCGATACTAAGCACAATACAAAAGACATTGAACGGTGGACAAGGCTCACCATCTCGTGGATGGGCCGACTGAACACCATTAAAATGGTAATCCTGCCAAAGTTACTTTACCTATTTCAGATGCTCCTTATCCAACTCCCCAGAGATTTCTTTGTAACCACCAAAAAAGTCCTACATACCTTCCTATGGCAAAACAAAAAAGCCAGGGTCCCTGCTGCCTTACTTCACCTCCTGAAAGACGATGGCGGGGTGGGTCTCCCAGACATAGAGCTGTACTATAGAGCAGCACAACTGCGAGTACTAATCCCACACGTCAGACAACAAAAAGACCCTCAATGGATAGGCTTAGGCAACTACTATCTCTGTCCTTTTATTGTGGGGGAATGGTTATGGGTACCTGGGCCCCAATTACGAAATAGCATCAAAAACCACCCCATCCTCGGGACCATATGGGCCATATGGAAACCAAACAAAGGAATGAAAGGAGTCACAACATGGCCCTCCCCCCTGGCGCATATATGGGCCCCGGGCATCCGGGATGACATTCCCGATCCAGGCAGTTTTGAATCATGGTACGAGGCAGGGCTTGAAAGGGCAGGCCAATTACGGAGGAATAACGCCTTCATCACTATCCAAGAGCTGGAAGAAGCTCTCAGTTTTCCAATACCTAAGACTAAAAGGTGTTATGACCCGGGAGGTTTGGAGGGAGGCCCTACAGAGAGACCTCACACTGTTCGAAAGTTTTTTAGACACATACATAGGCTCCAAGGGACTCATCAGTGCAATGCATGCAGCACTAGTTGGAGTCAACACAACCCCCTCAATCACTTTGAAACATAAGTGGGAAAAAGACCTTGGGAGACAGCTCAAGATTTGTAGAAGGACCTCGAAAACCTCTATCTGCTGTCAGTACAAATTGCATGGGATCAAGCTTTTGTATAGGTGGCAGTACAACCCACTCCGGCTAGCCAGGATGTATCAGGATGTGAGTCCTTTCTGCTGGCGGGGCTGTGGCCAGAAAGCAGACTACTGGCACATGTGGTGGGGATGTAGGGCGGTCCAGGCATATTGGGACGAAGTGCTCAGTTGGATAAAAGAGATTGAAGGAGAGGAAAGGGAGAAGCACCCACTCTTGATCCTATTTGGTTTGGTCGAAACAGAAGAACAAACAACCAAATTGCCCATAATGACACATGGGCTCTTGCTTGCTGCGAGCGCCTGCCCTACAACTGTGTGGAAAAGAATTAATTTACCAACTAAAGCTGAGTGGATCAACGTCTCCCGTAATATCTTCAATATGGACAAGCTAACAGCAGCCATTCATGGTGACCGCACTTCCATTGACAATGAATGGTCCGAGTTCCGAGCCAAGTATATTGCACAAAGTTGAGTGTGCAACATGATACAGCTAAAGCGCCATTGCAATGATCTGCCTACTGCTCTAATGTTAATTCTGAAATGTCTTATGCAAGTGCCACTTTTCCAAAAATTCTTTTGCCTATGAACCCCTTCGCCGGACTTAAAATTTACTTTAGACCAGCTGTCGCTTCAAGGGCTGCTGGGTGGGGGGAGGGGGGAGGGGGTCAAGTTGTGGTTAGTCGTTAAGTATGTGCAACTGTAAAGCAGTTGAGTTATTCTGTATTCTTTGTAATGAAAACTGCATTCTCTAGGTCTGAAAAACAATAAAACCAATTTAAAAAAAAAAAGAAGACAATTCACAGATGCACAAAGAACAAAGGGCAGTGTGGTGCACAACAACTAGGTTAGAAACAAGAACCAGAGCAGAGAAAGAGAACCTAGTTGAAGAAGAGCACAGCAGTACAAAGACAAATCACAGAGCCAGAACCAGAACAATCAAAGAAGGAGAAACCTAGAAGAAGGAAGAGCACAGCAGAGCAAGAGACAATCCACAGCAGCAACAGAACAGATGATGGAAGAAGAACCTAGAAGGCAGTGAAAAAGCAAGGCAGAACAGAGAGCAGTACACAGCAAAAACAGCAAAAAAGACATGTGTGTGGCTAACGCGATCAAGGGATTGTGAAGGAACGTGTGGGCGAAGGACACTCAGTGCGTGCACAAGGGATGAGGGGTGCGAGGAACCAATGCAATCAAGGAACATGTGGGAAACGCAGAGACGTGCAGGGGCAAGGTGGTCGAGGATGGAGGAGGCGCTGGAACACGCGAACATGGAAAGGTGAGTAACAGCACAGGACGAGGGTGCGTATCAGGCAGGCAGGGAGCGGAAGGGATGCAGAGGCACACATGATAGAGGGATTGTGAGGGAATGTGCAAGCAAAGGACACAAGGTTCAAACAGTTAAGGAAGTGGAGTGCAAGGAACCAGTGCAATCACGGATTTCACTGAGGTGCACATCAAGTACTGAGTAGGATGGAAGCACAAGTGCTCATAAGAGTGCTAAGGGCCATGCAAATCAAGGATGTGCAGATCAAACAGACAAGTATGAAAGAGGCACAGAGGCAACACGATCAGGGATGCGACAAGCCATGCATGTCAGGGGTGTGAGGCGCGATCAAGGATGTGAGGGGCCACGCAGGTCAGAGATGCATGGCGCGTGAAAGCCAAAGATGAAAGTGGTGTGGATGTACACGTGTAAGGAATGCACAGGACCACGCAGGGAAAGGGGGGAGAGAAAGATGCGGCAAAAGCCTCAACTGACACACGCTTCAAGGGTCAAATGACCGAGAAGGTGGGAGGCAGTGTGGTGGTTGGCTTCGCCTGAGGGGTAGAGAGAGAGAGAGAGATGAGAGCAGAAAGTGGTCACTACAGGAGAAAGGAGTGGTGAGAGGGTTAGAGAGGGGGAGGTCTGAGGAGACCAGAAATTAAGGGTGTGCCATGCAGAGTGAGTCAGGCCAGAGGGAAGAATAGAGAGAGAGAGAGAGAGAGAGAGAGAGAGAGAGAGAGAGAGAGAGAGAGAGAGAGAGAGAGAAAGAGAGAGAGAGAGAGAGTCGCAACGGTCACAAAAGAGTCCTGTGGCAGGACATGAAGCATTCAAGTGGATGTAGAAGTCTCTAAGGAGGAGGAATTGAGTGGTCGAGACCAGGAGGGAGGAAGAGCGGTCCACCCAATCAGAGAGGAAGGAGTTTATCTGTTCAGGTGGCCGGTAGATAGCAGCCACTGTGAGAGAGTGGCCAGGAGAGAGAGAAAGCCTACAGACCAGACTTTCGAAAGAGGAGTAGGAATGCATAGGAATGATTGAGGCAGGAATCCACTCTGGGAAGATCAAAGCTACACCCCCACTGGAACGGTTCGATATGTGGGCAGAGAGGATCTTGTTGCCATCAGCGAGGAGAGTGTCAAAGCTTGTGACAGAGCTGGGCATGAACCTTGTCTCAATGAGACCAGGACATCAAGGTCAAGTTCTTCTAGGAGACAGCAGATGCCAGAGGATTGTTTGACAGTTGAGCGACAGTTGAGAGTGAAGAGGTTGGAGTGTATCCTGCAAACCTGCGTTGCTCGTCGGGCAGCATGTCCTGCTAACCTGTGTTGCTCAACACTGCGGTCTTGTCCGACAATGGCTTTGTTACAGAGGGTCCGAACCTCGGATTGTATAGGTTCGGTAGCGTGGATGTAACAAACGTGTTGAAGGACAGTGTGCTTAACAGAGGCAGCTTGGGCAGCTATCATAATGCAAAAGAAATGTAATTAAATAGAGGAAATTGGATTTTACAAATGGTGGTCCATGTCGTTTTTTCTAAGGGAGTTGGAGAGATGACAGATGCAGGGTGCGAAAGATAAGAAGAACCAGTCAGGAAGCTAGGATACAGTGTTCTTGGGTTGCAAGAAATGTTTTCGACCTTGGTGCTGTTGTGTTGAAGGCTCACACTATCTCAAAACAGAACACAGGGTCCAATTAGCCTGTATCTGCCTATCTATGTGCATGTTGAACTCTGCCAGCCAATCACAGCTAAGATTTTTTTTCTGCTGGTCAGCTTATGTGATGTAATTAAGGAGTGGGATATTTTAGTTTCATGACGTCTTAAAATCGGTGTTAGAGGGTTTTGTTCCAGGAAATGTTTTATCCAATAGAAATAGCCCTATGCTTGGGGCACTATAGAGGCCTGATGGTGTTTCTCCAATCATTTTGTTTAACCATCCCCAAAATGTAACTAATGTGTCTATTCTAATTCAGTAATTTATTCTTGTAAATGTTTCATCCACAGTGGCCAGAGTTGAAAAGCCCTTCGACGAGTTCAGTTCCATATGACTGTCTGAATGTCTTCTTACAGCTGATTCTGTAGTAAAGCAGTGTCCCTTCTTGCATAGTATATACTCATTTTTGATTGAGTGATGTTTGTACTTAATTTGGATTTCTTAACAAAGAGGTACTTCTTAAGATTTGGTTGAGAAATGTGGGCACCCCAGTCTCTTGGACAGAAGCCGGGTTGGACCCCTGATCCAAAACATTGAGGGCACAGGACAGACCAGCCAGGACCAGATGGTGCACCAAAGGGAAGTGTTTTTCAGTTGCCTGCTTTATTAAAGCGCTGCCTGATCTTGTGACCTTTTCATGACCTAGAGTGTAATGCAGGCCTTTTGACAGGGGAGAGTCAGCATCTGGGAGACACAAGGTTCCTCAATTATGTGAGTATACACTGTTAAGATAGAAAACGGCAATGTAGATAATGTGGTATTTTTTAGTTGGGTTTATGTTTTGATTGTGAAACTGTAGTTCTGGTGGAGGGAATTGTTGACTGTTGTTTAATGTTTGAATCAAAGAGTATTGAAGAGGGAGAGAAGACATGATAACTCTGACAAGAGTTCGAGAATGTTTCCCGGCAGGACTTAAAGTCCAGCCTATTTTGGGAGTAATTCAAGGAAATAAAAAGTGGAGATACCCCATATAATAGGAAGGCAGTTGTGTTGGAAAAAGGTTTTTGTTTCATCATTATTTGCCATCATTGTTTTTGTATATAATAGGATGGTGTTGATGGTGTTGTAAGATATAGTTAGATGTTTTGAGATGATGGTAGAATAGGATTGTTGTGTGGTAGTAAGTGCTTAAGTGCTTATGGTATATAATACAAGGATGGTAGGGTGATTTGATTTAAAGCGAAGCAAGAGGATAAGGTGAGAGATGCTGCTTGAATGAAAACTGGTAAGTACAATATTGTGTTGCATGATGGATTTATTGCTGACCCAAAGAGGAGGAGCAAGGACATTTTGTTGTATGTAAATAATATTGAGGGTAATTAGCAGTGTGTTGAAGGTGTGCAGGTGTAGTAAGGAAGAGTGGGTATGAGGTAAGCGAGGAAAGATGTGTTAATGGTTATTAATGGGTGATTTTTAATGTTTTTTGTTGATAATATTTTGAGCCGTGTACAAGTGAAGTAATTACAATTGGCATTTTTGTTCTATATTTGTGGGTCAAATTGAACAAGGGAGTGGGGAGGATCCACACAGTTCTGATAGAACAATGATGGTGAACACAAAAGGGAGGGATGAGGTTGACTGGAATATGGAAACGATTTGTGTATTAGATTGTCAAAATTGATGGTATTGTTTTTATATGTGATGTTAAAAGTAACACAGCTAACTATTGTTTTTGTTTTTAAGGTTTGTGCAACATTAAAGTGTGCAATGGGAAAGATTTAGTGCCCAGCTGTATGTTGGATGGCAGCCAGATTGTGAAACTGCAGTCCCAGGGGTGGGCATCTTCTCATGGTTTGCTGGCAGACAGAGAGAGCTCACAGAGCTGAAATCCTGAAAGAAAGGGAGGGGTTGAGGCAGACTGTGGTACGGTGAAGACAACTCAGTGGGGGTAGGTGCTTATTGCTGGCTCGTCACACTTTTGGAGCACTCCTGTATTTTAGGTAGATTAACATTAAACAGGGGACAGCACTTCCTGTTTAAAGAGTATTTCTGGCCATTTTGTAAATAAGTAGCAACAGCACAGGAGGAAAGATGGCATGTAGAGAGAACCATTGCCCTAAAGTGCACAGCAGGGTATTTTAGAAGAAATGCACACCGACACACGCATAATAGCACAACAGTCATACCCATGTTGACACACTAAGGGAGATGTTTTTTGTGGAGTGTACATATTGAGTAATGCTGAAATATACTGTGAAAGAGATGTATTTTGTTTTAGTTGGCAGGTATTTGTTGCTAACTTGGATGCAAGTGAGGAGAGGGATGGTGAAAGTGGATTGAGGGTCGATGGATCTGCTTGTATTATTGCTATATCCTGAGCACAAGTTTTTTTCATGGGAGAAAGTGATTTGCAAGGCACACAGAGAAGGTTACAGTATATGAGGGAGTGCAGGTTCGAAGGAGGAGTTTGGAAATGGCAGGGATGTTGAGATGAGGTTTTGAAAAGGTTTGTTTTTTATAGTTGGTTTTTAACAAATTATATTTGTTTATAACAATTTATATTATGGATGTAAAATGGCAGAGGGCCATGGAGGAAGTTGATTTAAGAGAACATATCTCTTTTATTAATGGTGTATTTTGTGCACAAAATGTGTGCATGAAAGAAAGAAATTGTTAAAGTTGAAAGAAAGAGTTAGCTTATTAATGTTACAATTATTGAGTATATTTGGTATGCATTTGGTTAGTGTAAAGATTTTGAATTATAGATTTTACATTTGTTATATTGTCTGAACAGCAGTAAGAAGTGAAAGATGTGTTTGGCTGCCCAATATTAAAAGTAAAAAAAAAACATGTGTAGTGTAGTAGAATGTTTTCGGACATGAAGGAACAGTAGAGGGGTGTCAGGAATGTTTGCAGTGGTATATATTGAAGAATTGATCACCAAAGCAGACCAGGTGTAGTTATTAGCAACAGGTGAAAGACAGTGCAGGGCACTCTGTAGTGTGTAAAATGTGTTTACACAGATTTTGAAGCTCAGATATCCCACTAGTAACAAGGAGGTGTCTTATACCATGATTTTAGCACTCATAATGACACAGCAACAGCTGGAGGAGCTCTGGAACATACAAGTATATAGCTGCACAAGTATTTGAAAAGTATTATACTAGTATGGACGAAATAGAAGGAAAATACCATTATATTTGGAATAAGCTAGTACCACATGATAGTACCTCATGTTGAAGGGATAATACATCAATCAGATTATTTTTTTGATTTATTGTATATTTATAAGGCACCTTTAAAACCCAAACGTGTTTCAAGGCGCCATAAGGAAAAAGGGAAGACAACAACAGAGAAAATAAAACAATAACAATGACAATCAATAAATACATACTAGAAGCAGTCCTACTAGGCCTTGTGACATTTGGATTATTCAGATTATTGTTCAAGGCCTGGGACCTCCAAACAGCATGTGTGATGCAGAATGCAGTTCCTGCATTCAGAATTAAAGCTACTCACAGCATTAATTTGCAAGGCACTAGAACATAGCACTCCAGATCACCACCAGGGCAGTTCAAATACATACACACAAGGTAAAGACACTGTGTGCAGGTAAGAACAGTGGAGGAGGTCAAACTGTAACGATAGGGACACATGCAGACTGAATGCATGCCACATCCATAGTACATTGGATGTGTTCAAACATATAGAGGAGGAGTTCCCAGGAATAAAATAGCACACTATATATCTGCCAGAACTGGGAACAACGTAGTAGAGTAAGTAATAAAATAGTATTGTATTCGTAAACATTGAAGTACTATGACACTAATAGGACCAGAGATTTCTATAGATTCCATAAGATTATAAATTTAGATGTAAAAGGATAGGGCTTTATTTGTGTAAAGCTTATAAATAAAATATGAAGAAGCCTCACAAGCAAAGAGCTAGTGTTGGACATGAAAGGGAGGTTTACATTCCCTGAATGTATTTACTTGGAGACAAGAAAGAAAGTTAAGTGTAAACTTAAAGTAAAGGGGACGTGACATGAAAGAAAGGGTAAGTATTTGTGGGATCAAAAGGAATTTGTGAGCTTCCTATTCAAAACTATAGATGGGTAAACCCCTTTACTCACAGACTCCTGTGGTTGTTGCAGCACCTGTAGATGTTCTTCTACATCCACTACACTTACTATAGATAAACGGGTATGGGCATAAAGAGATCATACCACATGCAACAGTGGTAATGTTATTTATGTAGTGCCCATGTCTTAAAGTATACATAGGGAAAATCTCTATACCTGTGAGAACCAGGACTGTAGAACATAGATCTCACATTAATACTAGGAATTCAACATCTCCCTTAGTGGCACATTTATGACTGAAGAACATGGCCCAGATGATCACAAACGGTGGACCTTTGAAAATCTTTCATGATGTGACCCCCACAGTATTTCTTATAGGCTTGCCCAATGAGAAGAATGGTGGATGTATCAAACTAATCGCCATATTAGGAGGTTGAACAATCAGGGGGAGTGGAACCAGTTAGGCTGTGGATAATCTTGCATGCAGTCTATTGATTTCCCTAGGATCGACAGTGTACTCCTATTTTTACGGCCTTCTGGTTTCAAGAATTAGGACCGTATACCTAGTCCAAGATGGCATAGTAAAATTCTGCGTCCCACTTGAATTAATTTTTGCATTCAGTAAATGGTGATCATTTCCATTAGTACATGCCTACTGTTCTCGGTATAGATTATATTCCTTTATCTTAACAGGATAATTTTCTATCTTTTTTTTGGGGGATATCTTACTTTATGCTCTCGCTAAGGCTGTCCTTTATTTTGACACCAGTCCAACATGGCATGTTTTGAGCACTTGATGACTCATGCGTCAGTGATGTGCAATGTATATTTGATATAGTACGCGTCAGTAATGGACACAACTACTGAGTTTCTTGCTCGCCACCATAGCGGCCGTGGATGCTGCTTTCTTTAATGGGAAGTTACTCATATTAGAATGCTGTAAGCATTGTTGTGAGGGGCGACTCAGAGAAACCTTTAAGGGGTGCTTGCTTTTTAGCTAGAACTTCGACAGCTACTGATGGTGTCTTTGGTCTATTTTATCTAGTTGTCATAGAGCGTGAGCATGTGTAATGAATTGTTTGAAGATTCTATGAAATTATCTTGTGGGAAATAAGTCTGACAGATTTGATTAACTCCCTAAAATATCCATGAAATTCATCACCTAGAAATTGATCACAATTTTGTGCAGCAGTGGTATTATGTGTGGGTGTGAGTGGAGTATGCAACCTTCTGCCTGTGAATCTTGTGAGGAGTAAGATGATGATCTGACCTGGGCTTATTATGAAGGGCAAAACAATGCTAGGGATAGACAATAAAGCAATTTCTTTTTCAATGTGTTATAAATCTTAGCAAGATGTTGTTTCAAAAGACCATTTAGCCGTTCCATAAATCTGTTGACTTGCAGGTGATACATTGAGCACAATATGTGCTGTATGCCCAATAAAAAGGATTTTTTTAAGAGCTAATTAAAGAAGTGAGTTCCATTGTCAGATATGAGGACATCACATATTCCCCATTGGTGAAATACTTCATGCACTAGGAATGTGCCTGCCAATTTGGGATCAGAGTGTACACAGTGACCTGCTTCAAGATGAGAGAATGCGCACACCACAACAATTAGATAATAATGGAAGATACTGCACCCATGAACCATGTCCACGTAGTCAATGTGGAGGTGTCAAAACAGCCATGATGGACGGGTTATGTCGCTTTTGAAGTCTTGAGGGTGCAACCTATTGTATACATTTTACTTGTGGTGTAACTGGATATAAAATAATTAAAATCTTCTTTGAGGTTGGGAACAAACTTTTCTTCCTGTAATTCAGCTGCAATATACTGCTTGGATACACCTGCAGCATAGTGCAACTGCTTGGTGGCAACAGTACGTAGCTCCTGGGACATGAATGTTTTTCCTGAAGTATTCTGTCTTCAAATTCAGGGGGTAATTCATAGAATCCAGCTCAGAAGTAGTGCACGCGGCTGGTGCCGAGAGCCAGCGTGCACCAGCCGCGTGCACTAAATCCCATTTCCACGCACTGTGTATTCATGGATTTCCCAAGCCATTTGCAGCTGTGGTACAGCGAACATCCAGCAGCACCAGTTATGCCCCGAAGAATTCCCATTGCATCAGGAAAAGCCATAGAAATCCCCAATACGGTGCAAAGGGCTGCGCTAACCATGGACCAGTTTACAGGCCCCCTGCACTATAATCATGTGAAAAACTACGCGTACCCCTCTTGCGGCAGCTAAAACACATGAAAATCTACTTGCGCACCCCCTTGAAAATGCGTACCCCACTTGTGGCAGCCAAAATGCATGAAAATGTACTTGCTCACCCACTTGAATATACGTCCCCCGCTCACGCCTACAAAATCGCTTGGAAAAGGCCTACCGTAACCCCGCGAATACAGGTACTGTGCACGGGCAGCCAAATCACGTGAAAATCTCCTCGCTCACCCCCTGCAATACGCGTACCCCACCTGCGCCAGCCAAATTGCATGGAAAAAGTCCCCCCTGTGGTGTGGGCTGCCTGCGGGGCATGGTTGGGGTGATGGGCTGCCTGCGGGGCATGGACAGGGTTGATGGGCTGCCTGAGGGGCATGGTCAGAGTGGATGGGCTGTCCCCTGTGGTGTGGGCTGCCTGCAGGGCATGGACAGGGGTGATGGGCTGCCTACGGGGCGATGGTCAGAGTGCATGGAGTGTCCCCTGTGGTGTGGGCTGCCTGCAGGGGGTGCATGTGGCTCCTCACCATGCGGGTGTGTGAATATGGGGGTATGCAAGTGCACTTTTCACATGATTAGGCTGGCACGAGCAGGGTATGTGTATTCCGGGGTATGCGAGTGCGCTTTTCAGGCGATTTTGCAGGTGCGAGCGGGGTATGTGTATTCTGTGGTACGCAAGTGTGCTTTTCAGGCGATTAGTCTGGCGTGAGCGGGGTACGTGTATTCCGGAGTACGCGAGTGCGCTTTTCGCGCAATTTTGCTGGTGCAAGCAGAGTATGAGTATTCCGAGATACGCGAGTGCATGTTTCATGTGATTAGGCTGGCGCGAGAGGGGTACATGTATTCCGGGGTACGCAAGTATGCTTTTCACGCAATTAGGCTGGCGCGAGCAGGGTATGTTTTTTCCAGCGAGCGGGGTACGTGTATTCCGGGGTACACAAGTGCGCGTTTCACGCAATTAGGCTGGCGCCAGTGTGGTACGTGTATTCTGGGGTACGCGAGTGCGCTTTTCACGCAATTTCGCTTGTGCGAGCGGAGTACGAGTATTCCGGAGTACGCAAGTGCGCTTTTCTCGCAATTTCACTGGTGCGAGCGGAGTACGAGTATTCCGAGGTACGCGAGTGCGCTATTCATGTGATTAGACCGGCCCGAGCGGGGTACGTGATTTCCGGGGTACGCAAGTGCGCTTTTCACGCAATTAGGCTGGCGCTTGCGGGGTACATGTTTTCCGGTGAGTGGGGTCTGTGTATTCCAGGGTACGCGAGTGTGCTTTTCACGCAATTAGGCTGGCGCCAGTGGGGTACGTGTATTCCGGGGTACGCAAGTGCGCTTTTCACACAATTAGGCTGTGGGTGGCTCCCCATGGCCCGCAGGCAGCCCACACCACAGGGGACACCCCATCCCCCTGACCATGCCCTGCAGGCAGCCCACACCACAGGGGATACCCCATGCCCCCTGACCATGCCCCGCAGGCAGCCCACACCACAGGGGATCCCCCTAAACCCCTGACCATGCCCCAGAGGCAGCCCATCACCCCGACCATGCCCTGCAGGCAGCCCACACCATAGGGGATGCCCCTACACCCATGACCATGCCCCACAGGCAGCCCATGTGGCACCATGCACTTGTGAGCCCCAACTCATGTCCCCCCATCAGTGAGGGCAACCTGTCAGCAGGCCCTGACTCATGTCCCCCCACACCCTACCAGTGACAGCAACCTGCCAGCAGGCCCCAACTCATGTGCCCCCACCTCCCACCAGTGACGGCAACCTGCCAGCAGGCCCCGACACATGTCCCCCCACTCCCCACCAGTGACAGCCACCTGCCAGCAGGCCCCGCCTCATATCCACCCAACCAACACATTGACACAACATACATGCATGTACCAAATGTCCACCCAAATGCCACCCCACACTGCGCCCACAGTGCAACTCCACACCCATCCAGTGTCCCCACTTTCCAGTACAGGCCCCATGGCATGTCATGCACAGAAGCATACATGCATGCACACCACCGCCATATGACTGAGGCAATGACGACTGACACATGCACCAAAGCAATGAAAGCACACAATCGAAATATATGAACAGAAGAAAATGTATTATATTAAAAGAAATTTCACAAACGAAAACCAAAAATTACAAGGATAAATGAAAGTGAACAGAACTGAAATGGCAATTCCAAAAAATATGTAATAAAAAAATAAAAATCCCACTGGTCCATGTCCTGAAAAATGAAAATCATAATCCAAAGGGTAAATGAAAAAAAAACATTCCAGCATGGGTGTGAAAAATCTGAAAATTAAAATGTCCACAATTCCACAACTACATACAATGAAAGTTCTCAGGGTCCATGATCCCAAAACCAAATGAAACCTACCAAAATACCTACAGAAAAAAAACTATGTACAAAAAGTGGAGCAAAGTCAATCAACTCCAAAATAAAAATTAAATGAAAGGAAACCTAAGCCTAATTAACTATGTACAACGGCAGCGGGCTAGTACTAGGGCTTACTTCTTGATGTTAATGTCTTTGGACAGGGCATCATCGAACTCCATGTAGATGTCCCGGAGGCGGGCTTGGGATGTGTCCTCGAGGGCTCACAGGGACGTCGCCATGTCCTCCACTAACTCCTTGCGAGTCTCCTCAAGGAACGATGCCCGCCTCAATGCCCGGTGCATGGAGTTCTCCGCCCTGACCATCGTGAGCCATGCCCTATCCGCCTGTCACTGCTCTGCATCTATCTGCTGGCCCAACCACTGCCACACGGAAGACACATGTAATCCAGGGTCCTCCTGCCTATCGGCTGATGCCTGCCGCCGTGATGTAGATGGCCCTGAGGCCTGATGCCTCCCACGTTGAGCCTGCCGCTGCCTCAATGCCAACTTCCTCAACAACCACGACTGCCCCTGGGAAGATGGAAACATCCAGGGCCATGGTACACGTGCCCTATTTGATGGTGCCTGCAAATCCTCCACTGGCTGGGGTCCAGTTGCTGGGGTGACCACCTCTGCTGGTCCTCCGACTGTGACAGGGATGTGTTCTCAACCAGCCAGGCCGCGGTGGATGGGGCAGAACCAAAGGGTGCCCAGGTGAGACATGGGCAGGAAGACGGCATGGAGGACGACTGGCGCATACGGTGTGCAGATGAGGAGGGGGTCACAAGAGCGTCCAGCACACAGAGGAACCCTGTGCCAATGACCTGTCCTAGTAAGTCAATGTGGTCACGCAGGTGTCCAAAATGATGTGCATTGTCCTGCCTGGAACCACGCAGATCATCCCGAATCACCTGTGTGCACAGCGCAACACCGACTAGGACAGGCTCATCCCTGTCACGGATTGTCTCGTTCACAGGGAGAGGAAGGTCAGTTGACGTAGACACATCCCCTACCTGCGAACGGGCCTGGACAGAGGCATCCCTGCTGGTGCAGGATGATGCAGTCACAGGATCAGGGACAGGATTACACACAGGCACCTCCACGGCGACCTGTACTGCCTCCTGTCCCTGTCCCTGGACTGCACCACTTGCACCAGTGGAACCACCCCATCCAGGCCCCATGCATGGGTCTGATTCAGCCTCCTCCTCAACCACACCCCCCACCAACCTGGATGACTCTGTGCCGTCTTCCGTACTGTGCCCCTGTGGGGGCTCACCTGTTCTTTCTTCTGCTGAGGAGTCCACATCCAACCTTGGCCTCTTGGACCTCCCCTCGGCAGCAGCAGCCATGGATGCGGCACCAGTCCCCTCACTCCCGGAAGATATTTTTACCTGGGAGGAGGGCAGGGCCTTGCGTCTCCAGCTGTCAGTGGCATCCCTGCCGCTGTGATCCACACTGCTGTCTCCGCCCTCTTCATCAGTCAATGCTGCAGAAAGGGAGAGATAGAACACAGGCATCAGGACACCATACAATGGTCTGCTAGACACATAACTATTGCACATGAGTGGCAGTGTCAAACATAACAGACGGCATCACACTCCCCATCAGTCAGGTCAATTGAACTCGCACACATGCACAGACAAGCAGGGAACGTGCAACAGGCTTCTGCATCCATTCACATGGAACTGCATGAACATCCTAAGGGTGGCATGATGTCACAAGCATGATGGAGCATGCCATTCACATGCACACATGACAACAGACAGACATGCATCTGGCCATTTCTACCTCCTGTCACGGTGCAATCATCGTCAACTATGTCACATCTGCCAATCGGGTACCTAGATGTCCATGTCACATGCATCCATGGCGTCTCACAGTCACACACATACCAAACAGACACACACACATGTACACCGTACACGTACATGAAGGTGTGACGAGCATCCCACAGTACATACACAGGCATGCAAACATGTGTGCATCTTCACATGCAGTTGTACATCATGCATCGGTACACATACACCATTGATGTGCACCACACATGACTGGACTCACATGCAGCACGGTCATGCCCCTGCACATACACATCCATACATGGGCCTGTTAGGGAGAATTCTCCGTTTAGGCTGAATTTCCTAACCTAGTGAGTCCCCCAGCAGCTTTGCTGGATTTCTGGAGTTTGTTTTTTCCATCCTGCCAAGAGTGTGACCCTTTTCCTCTCACTCTTGGACATGTATGTGTGTAATTCCTTTGAAATGTCAATGTGTTCGATGGGCTATGGGGTCTTTTACTCCATAGGGTCTCATAAGTTTTTCTATGTGTGTCACTCCGCACCCTACGTGTCGTGACACGGGGGCGCCCTAGCAGGTCCCCCCACCATAGACTCCATACCCGGGGACTGACTACCCTTCTCCCCGGCATGTAAAGTCACCATTGGCTTTACTAGACCTAAATTTGCTAACAGAACTAGTACCAACCATCTTATTGTGGACGTGCTAGTAGGGGTAATTCGATTACTCCTGGATCTGTTACTCGAGGGGGCACTGTCCCGTCCCTCCTCGTCGAGTTTTGGCTGGTGGCAGTGGAAACTACTTGTTATGTTCGACCCCGAGCATAACCCTATGGGATCCGTCCCATTGTTGAAGATTGATAGTGTTTTTCGTTAATCTCCAACGTACCACCGATCTACTTATCTTAAATAAGTCTATCGAGTGGTATTTTCTGCCAGAACTCGGGTTGTAAAATGGCGTCTGTGTTTTTCTCTGTGACTCCTAAACCAAAGGTTGAGCCCTTTGTTCCACTTTTGGCGGGCCTCTGGACAGAGACCCTCCAAAGTGGCGTTATTCTGTCTGGGTTACCTCAGGGGTGTGGGAGGGGGTTTAGACACCCTGGACCGAGTTGCCTTGCCAACTCAGGTCGCACTCTGGAGTGATTGGCCCAGGTGGTGAGCCTTCCCGCTCACCACTTAGCATGTGTTGATTGACAAGCTAGGCTGAATGAATGGGGGACGTCTGCATAAAAGCAGGGCTTTTGGGACTGGATCTTCAGAAAGTCGCCACTGGACCTAAAGAATCCGACGAGGGTAACGCTGAGCCGACCTGCACGACGACGCCTCCGGTGGAGCCCTGCGGAACCGTCTCACAATCTCCCGACGACAGAAGAGATCTCCCTGCCGGAGAGGCTCTTTCCCTGGCTGGTGGGAACAACCAGTCTTCTTCTTCTTTGTGCTTTTTGATCGCCCAGGACGCAGTGGTCGAATTGCCCGTGCAGAGCACCCGGCAACCGGATAGCCACTACTCCTGCATCGTGATCGAAAGGTGGTGCCTTGTGACGAAGCACTCCGCGGCTGGTTTCTTCCCTGGTGGTGCACCGGACATCTTCTCTTCGACGATGAGAGCATCTCTTCTCTTGGCCAAGACCCGTCGTGCATCCACCACCAGGAACAACTGCCCCGGCCGGAGCTGTCTTCCACAACAAGGTACCGTAACCGCCTGGCTTCCCTTTTCGATCGGTTCGTGTGAGGTATCTGATCCCTCTCCGTTCCGTTGGGTTGCCTCCAAGCTTTATTCACTCTTTGTTCTGAACTGGTTCAACCTGTCGCTAACCGAATTTGCTAACTAAGACTTGAACGCATCATCCGTAGAGACTTTCCAGGACATCGTGCCTTGCCTCTCACCGAGTGGGCCTGGCCGCCGAACTGTATGATCTAGTGTGATTAATGCCTTCCTGCCTTGCATTTTTACCCGCTTCAGTACGAACCGTGTTGACTTCATTACCTGCCTATCTCTTCTCTCCCTTCCTCACTAAATATTTGAGTGTCATCTGGGTTGAGGTATACACCTCTGTCTGAAAATAAGTGGTGCCGTAGAACCTAGAGTTGTCGATATTGTGTTTCGGGGGATTGAGCTTTATTCCATTCTGCAGAGTAATTGTATTTTGATTTGTTTGCCGTGTTTCGCTTTAGTATTTTTCGTAGACGTTCTGTTATTAATAAATAACTTACTATCTTTATACTAAAGCCTGGTTGCGTGTTTACTCGTTTTGCTGCGAAGAATTACCCTATCTTGTATACTCCCTATACTGACCAACTTTTCTTGAGAGAAGTCTGACTGCTCAGCCACAGCTAACAATTGAATCTGTGTGGTACAGACTGCTACCAAGTGGGTTCATCGCAACACCTGTAGTCCTAAATCTTTTGCAGTGGTCCCAGAGGGAGCTGCACAGGTTTCCGCCTAACACTGGTGTACAGCGGTGGGATTAGTATCGAGTATACAGTTTAGAGTGTTTTTCGACGCTGTAGGACGACTAACCACAAAACTTTACAAAAGCAACTTTCAAAAAACATGTCTACGATGGAAATGTACAGCCAAGAGTCTTTGTCGGATACAAATACTGAGAGTCTGCGAGCTCTCTGTAGACAAGAGAATCTTCCTGTAAAAGGCAAGAAGTTAGAACTGATAGAGAGATTGCTGGCGAACCAAAGTCTGGGTACTGGTTCAGAGGAACCAAACTCTCCAGCAACTGTAGATAACAGTAATGGTGTTGATCTGAATCGTAATTCTGATGATAGCGATGAAGAGGCTGACGAGGACGGCGAGGCTAACGAAACTGTCTCCCCCGTTCCTCTACCTGCCTTACCAACTGTGCCTACGGGGCCCATACCAGGTCCCACAAGTAATCCTGCTTATTTTGAACTTGAAAAAATGAAGCTCGAATTAGAATATAAACGGTTCTTGGCTCAATCTGAATGAAACCAAGAGCTCGAGTTCAGACGAATGAATGCCCAGGCTGAGCAGAAACAAGCTGAGTTAAGACTCAGAGAAATAAAGCTTAATCATGAGTTACAAATGAAAAAGTTGTCTATGGAAAATGCTTCTCTCTCCTCTGGCTCCTCTAGGAGCTCCAGTCCCAAAAGACCCCGGATGCCGAAGGAATTAGTGGGTATGTACGAACCGAGATTGGATGTGTTGGATTGGTTGAAACTGTTTGAATACAATCATGGGCTCCAGGACATCACCGGGAACGCGTTGCTTCCCTGGTTGTTCTCTAGATTTCCTCCGGTTGCGACTGATGTGGTAATGGAATTGGGGGAGGTGAATAAGACGGATTACGAAAGTGTGAAACTAGCTTTGATAGCTAGATTCGGGAAGACCCCTTCCCAGTATCTTAAGAGGTTTAGAACCCTCAAAAAGCATGATGGTACCCCTTGGGCTACCTGGGTGAGTGAAGGGTTGAAAAACTTAGAGGGATTTATTAAGGGTTACAAAGTTAACACTTACGAGGGTATGCAAAATCTTTTTATGTTGGAGTCGATTTATGATGCCTGTTCTCCTGAGCTCAGACAGCACTTGGCTGATTCGAAGGAATTAGATTCCAGGGCTCTAGCTAAGGCTGCTGACTTGTGGGTTGCCAACAGGGCTACTCACAAGGATTCTGGGGCAACTCAGAAAAAGGACGAGGGAAAACAGCCTAAAAAAGACTCAAAGGAGAATTCGAATAACTCACATTCCAAAGAGGGCCCCAAACAAAACCAGAAGGGTAAGCCACCGGGAAAACCACAGCAGAATACTGTGTCTTCTGGTGCCAAACCGGAAGGAGGTCAGAACAAGCCACCATTCCAGAAAGCATTCGGGAAATGCTTTGTTTGTGGCTCGACTGATCACGTGAAAGGAGATCCCAGATGTAAGGGTAAACCTTCAGGGGTCCAGCTTGTCTCCTTAGCCTTCGTTCCAGAGGAGGAAGTCCAAATGGCAAGTGGAAACTTTCTACTGCTAGCTGACGAACCCATTGGAGTCTCAGCCAGCGTTTCTTTAGTATCTCTGGGGTTGTGGGAACAACAGAATTTAGATGTCTATAATTCTATCCCCGATAATACTAAAGAGTATTATAAGGACAGTGTCCAGGTGAATGGTCAGGAGACGCCTGCCATTAGGGACACTGGGGCCAGCATAACTGTGGTGGATAAATCGTTTTTTCAGGCTGAGGATGTTGCTAAGGCACCCAAACGCCTCACCAAGTTAGCTGGAGGGCCTGTGCAGATGCTTCCCCAATTACCAGTTCTCATCCAGTGTAACGACATGACTGTAAAGATACCTGTCAGCATACAGAGTGAGGTACCAGGACGCGTACTGTTGGGTAACGATTTAAAAACTCTCGGAGTTGTATCGCATACTCCCAGACCTCCTAGTAAACGGTTACAGGAGCTAACCAGACCTGCAAGAGAGATGACCCTGCGTGGTACTCTCGGGGAGATGATGAAGAAAGAAATCACTCCTGCTCCATTGGAAATGGCGGCCGCTGTCTCTAGGAACACAGAAGTAAAAGGGAAACCTAAAACTTCTAAACCGAAACCAACAGCCCGCATTCCGATGCAGCCGACACGGATTTCCCCGCGGTTGTCCAACGTCACACCCGTAACTCCACCTCCAGCTGAGGCTGAGGCGGAAGTACAACCCTGTATGGTAGAATTAGACTCTGAAGAAGAGCTAATGGAAGGCCAGGAACTCATTGGAGATCTGGATCCTGTTGACCATCCTGAGCTGCAGTCATTACTGGCAGAAGGTGGACCCAGCAGGGCAGACTTCAGTAAGGGACAGAGAGAATGTCCAACTCTGGAAGGTCTTCGCCGTCAGGCAGAAACTCAGGCTGAAGGGCAAGAGCCTGGGAAACATAGGTTGCACTGGGAAGATGGCCTCTTCTATAGTGAACCGACCGAGTCTGCACCTGGAGACTACAAACGCCTTGTAGTACCCCAAGAGAACAGACCACAGTTCTTGCAGTTAGCCCACGAGATTCCTTTGGCTGGTCACTTGAGTTTCAAGAAGACTAAGGAAAGGCTCTCGCTCTACTTCTATTGGCCAAAGATGGGGGCCGAAGTAGAAAAACACTGCAGAAGCTGCCATACCTGCCAAATCCCTGGTAAGGTTGGATCCAAGAATGTGGCACTGTTAGTGCCTCTTCCCGTTGTGGGAGTCCCATTTGAGAGAGTAGGGATTGATATCGTTGGTCCCCTTGATCCTCCAACCTCCTCAGGCAACAGGTTTATACTTGTTGTAGTAGACCATGCTACTAGGTATCCTGAGGCAATTCCTATGAGGACTGTTACAGCTCCGGCTGTGGCTAACGCCCTCCTTGGTATTTTTACTAGGGTCGGATTTCCTAAGGAAGTTATCTCCGACAGGGGGTCAAATTTTATGTCCCACTACATGAAAGCCATGTGGAAAACCTGCGGGGTAACTTACAAGTTCTTAACGGCTTTCCACCCACAAACCAATGGGTTGGTAGAACGGTTCAACCGAACCATGAAGAGCATGATAGGTGCTCTAGAAGAACCCCTTAAGCGTAAGTGGGACCTTCTATTGCCATGCCATCTTTTTGCTTATTATCAAGGATGGCACTCGAATACGAGTGGCACAAGACACCCAGACGAGTTTGGGTGTTGAAATAAAGTGGACAGATAGGAACACACACCGCGGAAAGGAAAGGGAGTGAAGAGTAGGGAAGAGTAGCAAGGGAAAAGGTATAGAGTGAATACCCTCTTGGGGTGTATGCAGAATAGGATAAGAGTATTCCACGAACCTTGGAAATACTCTAGCCTTCTGCACAGTTTGCTATAACAGAGTCCCACACTGTTTGCTCATAACTTGGAACAGCAGCTATGGGTGTCTGTGATATAGAAACGAGACAAGGGAAGGGGCAGAGGTTGACTGATGGGAACCAGCAGACAAGCTCTGTACAAAGGGTCTACAAACAGTACAAGAGAAGATACAACAGACAAATCCAGGAAAGGAGATGATAGCAAACTAGCAGAAGGATAGGAAGGGAAAGTCGAGTAACAGGATATGATAACAGAGGACAGAAAGGTAGGAGGAGCGCTCAGAGGAGCAGGAAGGCAAGGAGTAAGCCCACAAGAGTGGGACGGTAAGGTAGGAATATCAGAGGAAAAGGGCTACGGCAGCCGGAGTGAGGAAGGCTGCAGAGCAGGGAGCCCAGAGGACAAGGGCAAAGGCAGCCGGAGAGAGGCAGGCTGCAGAGCAGGGAGCCCTGAGGACAAGGGCTAAGGCAGCCGGTGTAAGATAGGCTGCAAGCGGGGAGCCCAGAGGACAAGGGCAAAGGCAGCCGGAGAGAGGAGGCTGCAGAGCAGGGAGCCCTGAGGACAAGGGCTAAGGCTGGAAAGCAGCAGAGCGTGATACGCTGCAATGTGGAGAGCCCGGTAGGGCAAGGGCGAAGACTGGAAGACAGCAGAGCGTGATCCGCTGTAATGTGGAGAGCCCGGCAGGGCAAGGGCGAAGGCTGGAAGGCAGTAGAGCGTGATCCGCTGTAATGTGGAGAGCCCGGCAGGGCAAGGGCGAAGGCTGGAAGGCAGCAGAGCGTGATCCGCTGTAATGTGGAGAGCCCGGCAGGGCAAGGGCGGAGACTGGAAGGCAGCAGAGCGTGATCCGCTGCAGGGTGGAGAGCCTGGCAGGGCAAGGGCGAAGGCTGGAAGGCAGCAGAGCGTGATCCGCTGTAATGTGGAGAGCCCGGCAGGGCAAGGGCGGAGACTGGAAGGCAGCAGAGCGTGATCCGCTGCAGGGTGGAGAGCCCGGCAGGGCAAGGGCGGAGACTGGAAGGCAGCAGAGCGTGATCCGCTGCAGGGTGGAGAGCCCGGCAGGGCAAGGGCGGAGACTGGAAGGCAGCAGAGCGTGATCCGCTGCAGTGTGGAGAGCCCGGCAGGGCAAGGGCGGAGACTGGAAGGCAGCAGAGCGTGATCCGCTGCAGGGTGGAGCAAGCAACAAGGCAGGGAGCCCAAAAGGCTAGGGCTGTAGGCAGCAGGGTGTAACAAGCTGTAAGGCAGGGTCCAAGCAGGAGAGAGGATAAACAGCATACAAGGATCCGAAGACACTCGCGAAAGGTGGAGGAAGGACTCTCAATGCAAGAGACTGAGCTCTCGCAGGCAGCAGGCTTTATACTGCCCAGCCCAGCACAGAGGCAGGCTAATTGGTTTCACCTGGCTCAGCCCACCTGCAGACAATCGGCCACCTCCCTCTCTGTTCCTGAGCTGGTGGGAGCAGAGCAAATCCCTAGGGCTTCTGGGGATTGTAGTTCTGATAAAGAAAAATAGGAATAGCCAGGAATGGATTGTTATAGCCAAGTGCATTATGGTAAGTGTAGTTTTCAGGGAAAAATAAAAAGGCACCAAAGTCTTGCAAATGGGAAATAAAGTCCAAACAGTGAATAGCGGTAGATCCAGGAGTTTTCTGTAGATAAATGAATAACCATTTGTCCATATTGATTCCCAATGTATGCGCCCTTGGCGCAGGCATGACAGTATGCCCCTCTCCAGGCCCCTCTCCAGGCTCCCTGAAGACTGACCAACAGGAGGAAGGTCTGTCACACCGTGAAAGAGTCTTATTCCAAAAAGGCATATCATGAAGCACAAAAAACTTTTTAAGGTTGTAATGTGGGAGTCTTGAAAGGTGGAGACGGTATCAATGTGCTGAATCTTTACGGTAGAAATCAGAAAAGACAAAGTCTTTCGAGCAAAAAACCCAACAGAGTGTTCATGAATAGAGGAACTGTGAATGTCTGTTACAGGTTCCATGGCAAGGCTTGCTTTGAAAGGTGACAGTAAGGTGGTGAAAGGTGGAGCCAGGGATACAGCAGAGTTGGTTGCTTTAGCAAGGTTTCCCAAGGCATCAGACACAGCAATGGCAGAGTCAAGATTAGCCGCAGAAACGTCAGGAGTCACAATGGCGGGTTCTCCATGATTTGTAGGAATTTCAGAAGCCACCGCAGCAGAGAGATCATGAACGGCTGTGGATAGTTCTGATGCTGTAGCAACTGGGAGAGTGGGTGCCATAGAAGAACCAGCGGACAGGGACGCACCTGAGACTGATAGAGTAGAGTCTGGTAGTTTTAGTGCTGCAGAGGCGCCAGCAAGAACAACTGGAGCTGTAATCCCAAAAGAAAAGTTGTTGTCTGATTTAGCAACAAGTTCTGTCCTTGCAGGCAGAGAGGAATGGGGTGCTTCTGCTGCGAAAAGAGAAATGTGAGCTGCTGCAACAGTAGCAGATTTAGAAGTATCAGCAGGGGGAGCAGCAGAGATTGGGCTAGCAGATACAGGAACAGATAATAAGACAGATGTGGGATCATGATTGGGTAGGCGTTCTGCAGGCTTATCTTCAAAGTCTGGTGTGCTCAGATTACTTGGTGGGTCTGGGATATTGACTGATGGAAAGGCTGGATTCCAGGCAGGTACCGGGTATTGTTCAGGATTGGAATCATGGTCTAGAGTCCCAGAACCTGAGTTACTGTGGTTGGAAAGTGAAAGAGCTGTGTCAGACTCTAAAAGGGATGCATATGCTAAATTTAGGTCTTCCATCTGCTTGGTATACATCTGTATCCTTTTCTGCGTGGCAATTCCAGGCATTACCAAGTTGATCTCTAAAGACAGTATTTCGGGTGTAGGACATTGGGCCTCATTACGACCCAGGCGGACTTCGCGGTGCTAAATGCACCGCGAAGCATGGCGGAAAGCCGCCGATAGCGCCATGGGGGTTGGCGGATTTACCGCCCCATTCCGACCTCGGCGGAGCGGTAAATCCCCAATCCCCATTCTGCCCTTCCCCATTCCCATTTTTGCCCCATAGGGTATAATGGGAGTGGGGAAGGAGTTAATTACGCCACCGTAAAATACGGTGGCGTAATTAACAACGAGGTCCCGTAGCGCCATGGTTTTCTCCGGCTGGTAAAACCAGGCGGAGAAAACCTCCATGGCGCTACGGGAACTCGTAGTATGGCGGAGAGGTACGCCATGCACTACGCTGGCGTAATACCCTCTCCGCCAGGGTCCTAATGAGGCCCATTGTGTCAAAAGGTCTGGAATGTTGTGTCCCTTCATAGAATTTTTACTATGTAAATAAACAAAGTCATCATAGAGATCTTCGGTCTTTCTTTTAAGGCGCAGGAGTTTTTCTTGTAGCAGGTATGTTTCATTAGCCTGATCTAAAGCTTCAGAATCTGGTGTGGCAGAATATTCTGTTGTAGCAATGGGAAGACTGACCTTAAGGTTATTGTGGTTGGTAGATACTGGGGAAGTATTAAGACCACCGATGGTCAGTATTGGTCTTTTGTACCCAGGACTAGGTGAACTAACCTCAGGATACATAATACTGTGTCCTGTCAAATGAGGGTGTCCAGTAGACTGGGGAGCTTGCCAATCAGATCTTGAACATATCACTCTAGCAACAGCGTACTCTGGTTTAGAGACCCCCACAATGAGTGCAATATCCTTGGCTGTAACAGTGTTAGAAAAATTATCAGGCTCAGGAGTGTCTTTCACTGTTTGGGCTAACAAGATCTGTAAGAATTCATTATCTTGCTGTAGCTCTTCAACCGATAAGGACTGCGGATCGTAGTCGCAAATGTCATAATAGTTGTACACGGAAGAAGGGTCAGCTAGCCAGTGGGTATAGTACCGTGCTTGTAAATCTTTGTTTTCTAAGGCGAGACTGTCCTTTAGACTAAGTTTCTTGTTTGCTGTCCTTAGGGAAACCATAGGTTTATGCAAAGGTTTCTTAACTCGAAAGGGAAGCATCTTTGGTCTGTGTGTGCCCTTCCGGCCAACGGAATAAGACATTTTTGGCTCTTGCATTCTATCAAGGATGGCACTCGAATACGAGTGGCAGAAGACACCCAGACGAGTTTGGGTGTTGAAATAAAGTGGACAGATAGGAACACACACCGCGGAAAGGAAAGGGAGTGAAGAGTAGGGAAGAGTAGCAAGGGAAAAGGTATAGAGTGAATACCCTCTTGGGGTGTATGCAGAATAGGATAAGAGTATTCCACGAACCTTGGAAATACTCTAGCCTTCTGCACAGTTTGCTATAACAGAGTCCCACACTGTTTGCTCATAACTTGGAACAGCAGCTATAGGTGTCTGTGATATAGAAACGAGACAAGGGAAGGGGCAGAGGTTGACTGATGGGAACCAGCAGACAAGCTCTGTACAAAGGGTCTACAAACAGTACAAGAGAAGATACAACAGACAAATCCAGGAAAGGAGATGATAGCAAACTAGCAGAAGGATAGGAAGGGAAAGTCGAGTAACAGGATATGATAACAGAGGACAGAAAGGTAGGAGGAGCGCTCAGAGGAGCAGGAAGGCAAGGAGTAAGCCCACAAGAGTGGGACGGTAAGGTAGGAATATCAGAGGAAAAGGGCTACGGCAGCCGGAGTGAGGAAGGCTGCAGAGCAGGGAGCCCAGAGGACAAGGGCAAAGGCAGCCGGAGAGAGGCAGGCTGCAGAGCAGGGAGCCCTGAGGACAAGGGCTAAGGCAGCCGGTGTAAGATAGGCTGCAAGCGGGGAGCCCAGAGGACAAGGGCAAAGGCAGCCGGAGAGAGGAGGCTGCAGAGCAGGGAGCCCTGAGGACAAGGGCTAAGGCTGGAAAGCAGCAGAGCGTGATACGCTGCAATGTGGAGAGCCCGGTCGGGCAAGGGTGAAGACTGGAAGACAGCAGAGCGTGATCCGCTGTAATGTGGAGAGCCCGGCAGGGCAAGGGCGGAGACTGGAAGGCAGCAGAGCGTGATCCGCTGCAATGTGGAGAGCCCGGCAGGGCAAGGGCGAAGGCTGGAAGGCAGCAGAGCATGACCGCTGTAATGTGGAGAGCCCGGCAGGGCAAGGGCGAAGGCTGGAAGGCAGCAGAGCGTGATCCGCTGTAATGTGGAGAGCCCGGCAGGGCAAGGGCGGAGACTGGAAGGCAGCAGAGCGTGATCCTCTGCAGGGTGGAGAGCCTGGCAGGGCAAGGGCGAAGGCTGGAAGGCAGCAGAGCGTGATCCGCTGTAATGTGGAGAGCCCGGCAGGGCAAGGGCGGAGACTGGAAGGCAGCAGAGCGTGATCCGCTGCAGGGTGGAGAGCCCGGCAGGGCAAGGGCGGAGACTGGAAGGCAGCAGAGCGTGATCCGCTGCAGGGTGGAGAGCCCGGCAGGGCAAGGGCGGAGACTGGAAGGCAGCAGAGCGTGATCCGCTGTAGTGTGGAGAGCCCGGCAGGGCAAGGGCGGAGACTGGAAGGCAGCAGAGCGTGATCCGCTGCAGGGTGGAGCAAGCAACAAGGCAGGGAGCCCAAAAGGCTAGGGCTGTAGGCAGCAGGGTGTAACAAGCTGTAAGGCAGGGTCCAAGCAGGAGAGAGGATAAACAGCATACAAGGATCCGAAGACACTCGCGAAAGGTGGAGGAAGGACTCTCAATGCAAGAGACTGAGCTCTCGCAGGCAGCAGGCTTTATACTGCCCAGCCCAGCACAGAGGCAGGCTAATTGGTTTCACCTGGCTCAGCCCACCTGCAGACAATCGGCCACCTCCCTCTCTGTTCCCGAGCTGGTGGGAGCAGAGCAAATCCCTAGGGCTTCTGGGGATTGTAGTTCTGATAAAGAAAAATAGGAATAGCCAGGAATGGATTGTTATAGCCAAGTGCATTATGGTAAGTGTAGTTTTCAGGGAAAAATAAAAAGGCACCAAAGTCTTGCAAATGGGAAATAAAGTCCAAATAGTGAATAGCGGTAGATCCAGGAGTTTTCTGTAGATAAATGAATAACCATTTGTCCATATTGATTCCCAATGTATGCGCCCTTGGCGCAGGCATGACACTTATAGAGAAGTCCCTCAGGAGGGAGTAGGCTACTCTCCCTTCGAACTGCTCTATGGTCATCCCGTCAGAGGTCCATTGGCCCTGATTAAAGAGGGGTTGGAGAGTGCTCCTTCCCCCAAGCCAGTCAGAGTGACTGACTACGTGATAGGTCTCCAGAGGAGAATGTCGCACCTGATGACAGAAGCAAGCGATAACTTGAAAGCTGGACAAGCATTGGTCAAGCACTGGCACGATCAAAAGGCTAACATGGTTGAGTTCGCTCAAAACCAGCTGGTTCTTGTTATGATCCCCACAAGGCAGAGGGCCTTGCAAGATAAATGGATGGGACCCTACCGAGTAGTGGGTAAGCTCGGCGAGGTTAACTATCTGGTGGACTTGGGCAACCCCAAGGAGGCTCCGACAGTCTTTCACACCAACCGACTTAAAGCGTATGTCTCACGACCTGATGTAGGAGCGTTGCTTCTAGCGTCGGCCGAGGAAGAAGAAGAGAGTGAAGCTCTTCCGGATCTCCTCAGAGGCTTACCTTTAGATGAAAATATTGAAGGAGTAAATCTCTCCTCCAATCTGACACCCGAGCAACAAGAAGAGTGCAAGTCTATGTTGAATCAGTTTGCCTCTCTGTTCTCGCTCTCACCAGGCTTGACCCCTTGGGGCCAGCACGAGATACTCACTGGTGACTGTCTGCCTGTCAAAAGCAGAGGATATCGCATGTCAGAAAACGTAAGAACCCACATCAAAGGTGAGGTCAGCAAGATGCTTGATCTCGGGGTAATAGAGCCCTCTACTAGTCCATGGTCTAGCCCAGTTGTGTTAGTACCAAAGGGCGGATCTAAAGAACTTAGATTCTGCGTGGATTATAGAGCTCTTAACGCAGTCACCACGACTGATGCCCACCCTTTGCCAAGAACAGATGAGTTGGTGGATAAACTTGGCGCCGCCAAGTTCCTCAGCACATTTGACTTGACGTCAGGCTATTGGCAAATAGCCCTGACCGACCATGCCAAGGAGAAAACTGCATTTTCTACCCCCACTGGTTTATACCAGTTTATGGTAATGCCTTTCGGACTAAAAAATGCACCTGCTACGTTTCAACGGATGGTAAACCAGGTTCTAACCGGGATGGAGGACTTCTGCATGGCATACTTGGATGACATAGCAGTGTTCAGCAATTCCTGGGACGAACATGTAACCCACCTGAGAGATGTTTTGCAGGCTCTTGGACGAGCCAATCTGACCATAAAGGCGAGTAAATGCCAAATTGGACAGAGTAAGGTAGTCTACCTTGGGCATGAGGTAGGCGGTGGAGAAATAAGGCCTTTGCTCAGTAAGATTGAAGCTGTGCAAAATTGGACAACACCGACTACTCAGACTCAGGTGAGAGCCTTCCTAGGCCTCACCGGGTATTACAGGAATTTCATAGAGAACTATGGGACCATAGCTTCTCCACTGAATGTCATCTCCTCGCCCAAATTCCCTAAAAAGGTTAAATGGAACAAGGAGTGCAATCAGGCTTTTGAAAACCAGAAAAAGGCTCTTTGCCAAGCCCCAGTACTCAGAGCTCCTGATTACCGCCAACACTTCATTGTGCAGACAGACGCTTCCAATGTAGGGATAGGTGCCGTACTCAGTCAACTGGATGGGAAAGGTAGGGAGCACTCTGTTTGCTACATCAGCCGCAAGCTGAAGTATCCTGAAACAAGGTGGGCAACAATCGAAAGAGAATGCTTTGCTATCGTGTGGGCTCTGAAGAAGTTTAGGCCGTACTTGTATGGTTCTACTTTTGTTATTCAGACTGACCACCAACCCTTGAGATGGTTAATGCAAATGAAAGGGGAAAACCCAAAACTACTGAGATGGTCGATCTGCCTGCAAGGGTTCGATTTCACTATTGAGCACAGGTCAGGGTGTCACCACCAAAATGCTGATGGTCTCTCTAGGATGTATATCATCGACTAGAGGTATGAGATTCATCCAGGAGTGGATTAAATCCTCCTGTCCCTTAGTCTGGGGGGGGCGAGTGTTAGGGAGAATTCTCCGTTTAGGCTGAATTTCCTAACCTAGTGAGTCCCCCAGCAGCTTTGCTGGATTTCTGGAGCTTGTTTTTTCCATCCTGCCAAGAGTGTGACCCTTTTCCTCTCACTCTTGGACATGTATCTGTGTAATTCCTTTGAAATGTCAATGTGTTCGATGGGCTATGGGGTCTTTTACTCCATAGGGTCTCATAAGTTTTTCTATGTGTGTCACTCCGCACCCTACGTGTCGTGACACGGGGGCGCCCTAGCAGGTCCCCCCACCATAGACTCCATACCCGGGGACTGACTACCGTCTCCCCGGGCATGTAAAGTCACCATTGGCTTTACTAGACCTAAATTTGCTAACAGAACTAGTACCAACCATCTTATTGTGGACGTGCTAGTAGGGGTAATTCGATTACTCCTGGATCTGTTACTCGAGGGGGCACTGTCCCGTCCCTCCTCATCGAGTTTTGGCTGGTGGCAGTGGAAACTACTTGTTATGTTCGACCCCGAGCATAACCCTATGGGATCCGTCCCATTGTTGAAGATTGATACTGTTTTTCGTTAATCTCCAACGTACCAACGATCTACTTATCTTAAATAAGTCTATCGAGCGGTATTTTCTGCCAGAACTCGGGTTGTAAAATGGCGTCTGTGTTTTTCTCTGTGACTCCTAAACCAAAGGTTGAGCCCTTTGTTCCACTTTTGGCGGGCCTCTGGACAGAGACCCTCCAAAGTGGCGCCATTCTGTCTGGGTTACCTCAGGGGTGTGGGTGGGGGTTTAGACACCCTGGACCGAGTTGCCTTGCCAACTCAGGTCGCACTCTGGAGTGATTGGCCCAGGTGGTGAGCCTTCCCGCTCACCACTTAGCATGTGTTGATTGACAAGCTAGGCTGAATGAATGGGGGACGTCTGCATAAAAGCAGGGCTTTTGGGACTGGATCTTCAGAAAGTCGCCACTGGACCTAAAGAATCCGACGAGGGTAACGCTGAGCCGACCTGCACGACGACGCCTCCGGTGGAGCCCTGCGGAACCGTCTCACAATCTCCCGACGACAGAAGAGATCTCCCTGCCGGAGAGGCTCTTTCCCTGGCTGGTGGGAACAACCAGTCTTCTTCTTCTTTGTGCTTTTTGATCGCCCAGGACGCAGTGGTCGAATTGCCCGTGCAGAGCACCCGGCAACCGGATAGCCACTACTCCTGCATCGTGATCGAAAGGTGGTGCCTTGTGACGAAGCACTCCGCGGCTGGTTTCTTCCCTGGTGGTGCACCGGACATCTTCTCTTCGACGACGAGAGCATCTCTTCTCTTGGCCAAGACCCGTCGTGCATCCACCACCAGGAACAACTGCCCCCGCCGGAGCTGTCTTCCACAACAAGGTACCGTAACCGCCTGGCTTCCCTTTTCGATCGGTTCGTGTGAGGTATCTGATCCCTCTCCATTCCGTTGGGTTGCCTCCAAGCTTTATTCACTCTTTGTTCTGAACTGGTTCAACCTGTCGCTAACCGAATTTGCTAACTAAGACTTGAACGCATCATCCGTAGAGACTTTCCAGGACATCGTGCCTTGCCTCTCACCGAGTGGGCCTGGCCGCCGAACTGTATGATCTAGTGTGATTAATGCCTTCCTGCCTTGCATTTTTACCCGCTTCAGTACGAACCGTGTTGACTTCATTACCTGCCTATCTCTTCTCTCCCTTCCTCACTAAATATTTGAGTGTCATCTGGGTTGAGGTATACACCTCTGTCTGAAAATAAGTGGTGCCGTAGAACCTAGAGTTGTCGATATTGTGTTTCGGGGGATTGAGCTTTATTCCATTCTGCAGAGTAATTGTATTTTGATTTGTTTGCCGTGTTTCGCTTTAGTATTTTTCGTAGACGTTCTGTTATTAATAAATAACTTACTATCTTTATACTAAAGCCTGGTTGCGTGTTTACTCGTTTTGCTGCGAAGAATTACCCTATCTTGTATACTCCCTATACTGACCAACTTTTCTTGAGAGAAGTCTGACTGCTCAGCCACAGCTACCAATTGAATCTGTGTGGTACAGACTGCTACCAAGTGGGTTCATCGCAACACCTGTAGTCCTAAATCTTTTGCAGTGGTCCCAGAGGGAGCTGCACAGGTTTCCGCCTAACAGGGACATGTCAGACATATGTCCAAGCTACACACTCCTGGTGTCTTTTATCACCAGGGGTCACAGACGGCCTTGTTAGAGCACAGGGGTACGTCTAACATCACATACTCTTCCCCCTTCACCTCAATTGCCGAGGACAATTGTTGTGTGTACCTCCCATTGGCTACATACCATCTGTGCCATGGTTGGGAGGACACCAAAAGGGAAGTGTGGTAAAGCTGGGCGACCTCCCAAGGCTGAGCATGGTGGGGAATGTGGCCGGGGTAGGCAGTGAGTCCAGGGAGTCCAGAGAGGCCAAGGTGGATGTTGAGGGGGACGTGGCCAGGTTGTACCACTGGGGCAGGATGTCCAGCAACTTGCTGGGACAACCATACCACCACCCCCAGCGCCTCAAGGAGATGCTGCTGCTGCAGTAATCCCCAGTGCACATCTGACCCCACAGGCAATGTCATCTGCTGGCACGGGCAACCAGGTGGTGGAATCTGTAGGTGCAGATGTGGCAACCACCACCCATGCTCGGGGTCAGCCAGCGCAGTCTGCCTTGCCAAAGGACTCCCAGGCAGAATTTCAGGGCAGGAAGGCCAAGCCGCGTGTGTCCAAGGTAACCTGCCTTTCCACCTATCTGGCTAGTGTCAAAATAGCTAAAGTCAACTTTTTTTCTCAGAAGATGGAAACTGCGCTATGTCAGCCTAAAACCCGCTTCTCTATCGTGAAGTCACTTGCCTCTTCTGAGACCCTCACTTCTAGGGTTAAACCCTCTCAAAATCTGTGCAATGATCTTTCTTCTTTTTTTATTAATAAAATTGAAGCTATCCGTACAAATATTGCCAAATATCCAGCGATATTGACTCCTGATGCTATCAAGCCATCACCTGTTCCTCCCACTGAACCCACTGCCAATTGGTCGACCTTTCCTCTCTTTACCGAGATGGAGGTTCTAGCTGCTATTCAAAGAATCAAATCATCCTCCCCCAAGGAAGCCATTCCTGTCACTATTATGAAGAACATCGCCCCAGATTTACTGGTGGAAATCACATTGGCAATATATAATTCTTGTCAATCAGGACTGGTCCCCTTGGAGTTGAAATCTGAAAGGGTTATCCCCCTTCTCAAGAAGCCCTCACTCAACCCCACAGTTCCGGCTAATTTTTGTCCTATTTCTCTGCTATCTTTTATGTCCAAACTTTTGGAATCTCTTATCACTCCCCTCCAATGCTCTTTCCTGGAATCCTCTAAGATCATTAATCCTGCACAGGCAGGCTTCATACCAGTGAGAGGCACTGAAAGTTTGCTGGTTTCCATGCAGGATGACATGTCCAGGCTAGTTGACTCGGGTGGGGTTGGTGCTTTGATCCTGTTAGATCTGTTGGCTGTATTTGACATGGTTGACCACCCCATCCTGCTGTCACCCCTGGCTCAGATCGGAATATCCGGCCAAGTCCTTGCGTGGTTCACCTCTTTCCTTTCAGACCACACATAAACTCTCACCATGCCCCTTTTTCTATCTTCGTCCTGTCCTCTCACTTGTGGTGTCTCGCAGGGTTCCTCACTCTCCCCGATCCTGTTTAACATCTATATCTGGGCGCTGGTCTACTCATCCATGTCCACGGCCTCAACTGTTACTCTTATGCCGACGACACTCAACTCTTGATCCCGTTAGATCAAGATCGAGTTGAGGTGTCGTCATGTCTTCATGACTGTTTGAGGCCCGTTGGCGATTGGATGGATCAGAACTGGCTCAAGCTCAACAGTGATAAGACCGAGGTACTGGTGGTGGGTTGTCCCCTGGATCCCTCACTTTGGACGACTGCTTTCTGGCCCACTTCCCTGGGTCCTCTTCCCAGCCCAGTAAGCAAAGTAAAAAACCTGGGTGTTATTCTCTCTGCTTCCCTCTCCATGTCAAACCAAGTGACGGCTGTGTATCAAGCCGCCCACTATCAGATCAGGGTCTTGAAGAAGGTTTTACCCATGATACCTGAACCATGCACCCTCCTGTAGTCGCAGCGTTATTTCTCTCTAGCATGGATTACTGTTACTCTCTGTACCTGTCGCAGCCGATTGGCTTAATACAGAGGCTTCAGAGCATACAGAACTTGGCAGCCAGGCTAGCCCCGGACACCCTGTATGGAGCTCACATCTCCCCGGTGCTTCGCCAACTTCACTGGCTCCCGGTTGGCCAACGTGTTCACTTCAAGTCCAAGTATATTGTCCATCGGGCTATTCATGGTCAAGGGGCCGGGTTTCTGCAGACTAAATTTTCCCGCTATCTCCCCGAATGCGATTTAAGCTCCTCCACCGCGAATCTTCTTGCCGTTCCAAGATTCAGTTGTGTGAGGGTCGGTGGTAGGGCTTTTTCCGTAGAAGCTGCTAAACTTTGAAACAACCTTCCTCCTGTATTGAGAACAATCCCCAACCACCTTGGTTTTAGAAGAGCACTCAAGGCCATTCTCTTCTAGCTCTTCTCCTCATGGCTTCCTCTCCTACCTGAGCAGTCTTCCTCTTTATCGCCATAATGCCCCTGGGTGACCGTGCACTCTATAATTGCAGATAACATAACATAACTGTGATCAAGGCACATGGTACTGGGGCAGTTTTGACATCTGCTTCCCCAAGCAGCCAGGTGGTGGGAGCTGCATGGGCAGATACAGCCAACACCACCCCTGCAGTAAGTCTGCCAGCCAGGACTGTGTCTGTCACAGCCCTTGGCACTGAGGCAGTTGTGCTGCTGGGTCCTGGCAACAGCACCCAGCCGCCAATCATACTATTCAGGCCTTCCGTCCTCATGCCAAAACCATCTTCCATTGGCCAGTCCACCATCACCACTGCCCCAACTGACCAGAGTGGCATTTGCCCCTCAGGGTCCGCACAATAGAAGAGGAAGAAGTGTGCTTCTGCACATGAAGCTTTGCCCCAGGCATGGCATCGGCCTCCGGCATGGCAAGGAAGAAGCCCTTCAATAAAGAGGAGCTGGACTTCCTTGTGGACTACATGTCGGCACACAACTGCGATATGCTGGTGGGCGCAGGTTTCCATTCTACGCCTGCCCAGCATCAGGTCCACTGGCAGTTCATTGTGGATGATGTAAATGCAAATGGATATGAGAGGCGCACAGCTCAGGAATGCTACAAGCATTGGACTGACCTCCGACGCTGTGCAAAACAAAAGCGGGCCTCTAATTACTCCCTGACTATGGTGACTGGCAGTGGGCCTCCACCAGAGGAGGATGAACTCAATCCGCATGAGGAAATCACTGCAGAGCTCATCGATCAGGGACTTATCGAGGGAGTGGGAGGGATGCAGGATTATGATGCAATGTCCGCTGAGTCTTGATGCGTGTGTGTCCAGCCCATGTGTGTTTTGCTTGTGTGATGTGTTGTGATTGAGTGCCAGTTCAGGCTACGTATTGATGAGTGCCATGTGTGACACATGCAATGCTTTACTGATGCGTGCTTGTCATCATGCAGTCTGCATGCAGGATATGTGCTGCACACAGGGGTAGTCCTCATCACCACACATGCACCCTACATACATGCAAGACACTCGGCAGCCTCTCCTGTCCATGTACAGGCTCATTGACATGTTTGAATGTAGCCTGTGGTGTAGTTCCAGCCAACATTCAGCCTATGTCATCACATGACTGATGGCTATGTGAGGTCAACCTGCAAGCTGCTCCTCCTCACGGGCATGCATCCTTGCCTCTCCACCACCCTTTAGTTCACTGTCACCATGGTACTGGCGATTTCCGTGTTGGACTTCTGCTATGGGATGTTCCCCTTTCCTGTTTACAGGCACACTTCCCTGCGCAACCCTGCCATACCTGTGCTGTGCGGTACATTGTCCTTGATGCAGGGTGTCTCACTTGAACCATGCAGATGGCACAGGCTCGGAGTGCACATGTGTGATCATTCATTTCATGGACCATTGCATTTCTGCAAGCCCCTATGGCTCAGTGGCAGGCTACTCATTGTACCACATCTCCAGTATTTTATCCGTCTCATGGTATTTGCTCATCCATGTCATGCTCACTCAGGGTCACTTCATCATCATGCACATGTTTATATTGCACTTGTCTGTGTCTGGCACAGGCCTCCCTCTGTTACAGCCACCTTCCAGGCGACTGGTGTGTCTTCTGCCTGCATAGATGTACTTGTGATGGTTCCTCATGTGTCCTGCTTTCTGCCCCCCTCTCATCTGCTGTAGTCTCAGTTGTCTCAGTTGATGCAATTGACACCTGCATACACTGCCTTCTACTTCACAGTACTGCAAAACCCATACATATACTGCATGTTGCATATTAACTGCATCACACACAACCTTCTGGCAGGCATGAATCTGTGGCAAAATGTACAGATGCAAACTAAGAGAGACAGGTAGCATAGCCATGGCACAATTTCCAAATAGCCACAGCAGTATGTCAAATAGAAGTGTCCATTACACATGGTAAATGCATGTCAACATGCACTACAAGAACATTAATATCAACAAAAGCACACGTGTCACAGGATGCAACAACGCAGACAGGATGGAGGGTTCAGCTCACCATCGCAGCACCAGTGGTGGTCATGGGGTGGTAGGCCATGTACATCCCTCGGTGCTCCAGGCCATCTTGTCCAGGCCTGACTCTGGGTATGGCTCTGAGGATCTCTGTGACACTGATGTTGAGTCGGATGCTCATGAATCCATGCCATCAGCGGTGGGTGATTCTGCTATGGATTCTGTTCTGTCTGCCACACCTGCAGTGGGGGTGGACCCTCAAAGGGCCAGTCAGTGTTGGTATGTCAGCCTGTGGTGGTTACGGGTGCAGAAGTCACACTCCACACCAGTTGCTCCTGTTCCTGGGGCATCAGATCGACAAAGGAATGCTGTCCACGTCTCCTTGGGCCCCGCAGGCATGGTGCCCAGCAACACGGTGGCTGTGCGCCACCGGGGAACAATGGGTGGGAGCAATCCATGTATGCCATTGTACAGCAACGGGGGGAGCAATTGAGGTGTTGGCTCAAGGCATGGAACGTGTGGCTGATTCCATCCTCCCCCCTGATAGGCAGGTGGAGCTCCAGTACCAGGCAATGCAGTCCACGTGCCGCTCACTAAGTCTGGGCATGGCGGCGTCCAACAGGGCCCGCCAGGCTGTACTGGTGGCTCTGCGCTCAGCTATTGCTGCTGAGGCACAAGCCAACAGGGAAGACCTGAGGGAAGATTACTCCTCCCTCAGAAGTACTCTGGTTGCTCTCATCATGGCCCATGATCAACACGCAAAGCAGAGGATGGTGCAGCTTGAACGCATACTCTTGGCTGAGCTCCGTGCAAGCCAGGAGGAGGTCCGTCTGGCACGGGAGGCCTACCTGGCTTAACTTTGTGTTACACGTGAGGTGGTGGATAGGGACCTCCATGCCATATTCATTCAGAACCAGGCTCAACAGGCCTACATGCTTGTTGCCGTGGAGGGGCTTGCTGGGGCCATGTGTGGTCAGGCACCTGTGCCACACACACCTCCTGATGTTCATCCAGGGGGTGACAATGATGATGACCTATCTCTCACTCAGGTCATGCCGTGAAGACCATGAGCCCATGGATGATTTTTTTTTTGGTCTCAACATCAACACATGTGTGTGTTGTGGTGCAACCTGCACCTCCCCCCTCGTGGGTAGCCCCCCAAACTCCCGGGTCCACTATGGCCATTTTATTTTTTGTCTATTATGCATTTATGTTGCAGTGTGGTGCTATGTGGCATCCAATGGCATCCACTATGTATTCCGGCTGGACCCATACAGGCTTGTCGTGTGTTTGTGTTTCTGGCTTGGGGTCCAGACACATATGCCACTCCTGCTTCCCCTTTCCATGGGCTTGCAAGGGCACCATATCACAGTAACTTACACAGAGGCATTGGACTTCTGTCATATCTGTGGCCAGTCTGAAGTCCAACCTGTGTATACACACCTAGTGGGGATTAATGATGGTTCCTCCAGTGCGTGGTTGGACTGCATTTTGGTGAGTATTTTCTTGACTGTGCATGATTTCAATCTGCTAATTCATGTATTGTCTTGTCTGTATACATTGTTGATGCACTTCATGAGGTATGTGGTCCCATGACTACTTTAGCTGTCGAGGCCAATCTCATGATGGTAGGGGGTCGTGTGGTGGCAATGTCACATTGAGGGACTTGTGCTATGGTGTTTCCTCACTGTCTGACATTGTGACTGTTGGGTCCTGTGTTCATGATGTGTTATGCTGGTAAATTGATCATCCTGTGTTGCCTTTGCTTATGTTGTGTCACAGGATCATCAATATGTTTCAGTTGACGATGTGTCCGCAACAGAGTAGTTTACATGGAAAATGTATGCTACACTGTGTGTTCATGCATTTCCCATGTTAACACGCATTAAATCACCCTGCAAACACCCCCCCACAACACACACTACACACCCCCAAGCCCACCCTCCCCACCCCAACATCGACCCACCCAATCACTACTTACCTTCTGAGACATGCTGTGTCCCTGCTGCTCATGTTCACATTGACTTTCATGATTGTGGACTGGCGCCGCTGGCTAATTTTTTTCCTTTTTTTATGCAACTGCAGGGGTTTCCAGGCCACTGAAACCACACACTATACTGTGTGTGTAGTGAGCAGGGTGTTGCAAAGGACAACCCCGCAGCACTGGCATTTTCTTTTATTTTCTGGGATTCCCTATAATGCATGCCACCAAAGGTTTGAGGTTTTGGTGTTCAGGCCTTTGGTGGCATGCATTTACATGCTTTTAGTTTAGGTTGGATGTTTTTGCTCACTCTTTTCTTCAGAGTGCGTGTCTGAGGGGATTGTCTGTGGCCTATTTCCATTTATAACAGTGCGCTTTGCGACAGCTGAGTCATGTGTGTTAATATTTTTATTGAGGTTTTCACATTGCATGCCATGGCATGGTGTGTGGGGTGGGTGACCTGGGGTTGGGAGAGGTTTAGGTGATATAACAGCATTTGGATGTGCTATTTTGCATGGGGTGGGTTTCAATTTGTGCCTTGCATGCATGCCTTTTGGTCACATCGGATTCTGTTTGTTTAAGTGGCTGGGGATGCACACAATGCTGCAATTCCAAGGACACATTCTCAGGGTGTTTAGGTTGTGACAGTTGACTGTCCCTTTGTCATCATTGATTGTCACCTGGAATGTGCCAGGCCAGTGTGCACTCCACAGGGGGGAGCTTTGGTGAAAAATTTAGACACAAGCTGGGTACGGGCTGCCTCGCCACATGCCCTCTCCCCTCCCATGCGCAGCGGACGTGCGTGTGGTTGGGGATGTGGGGGCACCACCATGTCCACGGGTACGCCCCGCCGGGTTGCAACATTGTGCAGGACACATGCTGCCACAATCATCTTCCACACTACTGGGGGCGCACATAGTAGCTGCCCACCAGAGCGGTCAAGGGAGCGAAAATGTGACTTCAGCACTCCGAATGTGCTAACCACTATGCCCCGGGTTGCAATATGGGCTGCATTGTATCTTACCTGGGGTGGTGTGATGGTGGGGTTCCGTATTGGCATCATCATGTGGGTGCTCAGAGGGTAGGCACTGTCCCCTGGGGAGGTGATAATGGTTATCATTAGTTGGGTTTGTTTATTTGTCTGTGTGTCCCATGCATGCATGTGCACAGGCATTTGTACTCACCAATGAGCCATTTGTTTCCATGCCTCCCAGCTTCCAGGTCCCAATGTAGGGCTGACATTCTGTATATGAAACTGTCATGGGTGCACCCAGGATAGTTTGCATAGACAGAGGTGATGATTCGCTTGGCATCACATACAACTTGCACGTTGATGGAATGCCAGTGCTTGCAGTTTTGATAGATGTGCTCAGTGGTCCTTGGTCGACGTAGGGCCACAAGGGTGCAATTAATGGCACTGAGCACTCTGGAGAAGTGTGCCACCTCATAAAAGTCCTAGACCACGGCCTGCCTTTCTGCAGGTGTTCTGGGCATGTTTATGTGCCTGCGGACCGAGGGGCGTGTAGTCATGATTGCCAACACCTGGTGTAGGCAGCATGACTGAATGGGCTGTGAGACACCCCCAACTATTGCAGTTGTCCGCTGAAATGACCCAGTGGCCAGTAAATGCAGGACATTGAGCACCTTTTCCAAGAGGCTCAGTGCTTGGGAGCACACGGTGGGTGATGTGAGGTCATCCTCCCACTCAGTGACCAGATCTAGGATGATATGAGGTGGAAACCGATACCCGCCATAGACTTGGTCATCAGGCATCCCAAAAAGACTGGTCCTGGGCAAAAGAAAGGCAGCGCCTGGCTATTCTCCTCCTGCGGTGTCTCACAATCACTGCTGCGAGAAAAGGGGAATTCATCGTAGCTGTATATGCTTGTTTGTTGTTTGTGGACACTTTTATACTGCACAGGGGCACTTCCACCTGCTTTCGTGTGGCAGAAGTATTTACGCATGTGCGTGTCTTTGGCGTGCACAGGTTTTCCCTATTCGATTCCGTGAATACGTGTTGTTCGCGAGCGTGTGGGCGTTGCGTGTATTTCCCAGTGGTACATCCCCCGTTATGCCCACATGTTCACACGTTGTTCCCCATTCCGTGTGTTGCACCCCCTTTTTAGGTGTGTGCACTAAAAGTTGTGCGCTTTCGCCGTGCGTGTCACGCACAGCGTTTAGAAAATCACAGTGAAATGTAAGGTAAGCACGGATTTGGTGCACCTCCCATGAAAGCCACGGGCAGGGCCTTCCATGAATCGCTTGCGTGCGATTCGCACGCATGTGCTTGTTTTTTCACGCTTGCGCCACACATTTTGGCACACAATCATTCCATGAATAACCCTCTAAATCTCTGGGGATAAGGAACACCCTCTTTTGATCCATTACTCCTTCTCTTACTGGGGAGCCTTTGCACGCAATTCGAAAATCTGCATCACTATGATTGTATTGTAAGGAATCTTTAGTTCTGCCTGCATTAATATTACCTCAGTGGACACTTTGGGATTTGGCATTTCCAGATGTCCTACTTCTTTTGCTGCTAAATCTGCTGCATCATTACCATAAGCAATTGGGTCTGTATTCTTGGTGTGGACTGTGCACATTACTACTGTGACTGCTGTCGGGAGGATTTATGCATTAATTAACCTAGAAGGTAAGGCAGTATAATGCACAGGTGTGCCATCTGATTGTTTGAACCCTCACCTCTGCCATTTGGAGAGGCAACAATGTACTTTTGATGTGACATAAGTTCTATCTGAATAAATCAAAGCAAAGCAACCTTTGGATATTTGTAGTGCAGTTATTAGTCCTAGGAGCTTTGTTGCTTGTGCTGAGTAGTGCAAGGGCAGTTGTACCTTACATATTACTTAGTATTCACCTTCCTTAAGTCTCACTACTGTTGCCCCCATGTGTCTGACTTTTATGCTCACCTGGCTCCCACAGGGGCGTCGGCCGGACCCGGACAGCTGCGGTCTCCGCCCACGTGATGCGTAGTGCAGCGATGACTGACTGGATCTGCCCTCCTAATCTTGTCTGCTTAACCCGTAGAAATATTCTCCTGCAAGTGGAGAGATGGATTTAGCCACTTGTGGATTCAAGTGATGGCACCCCCACAGTCCTCCCCAACTAATCACCTCCGAAATGCCCTCACAGCAATCTCACCTTATATTCTTGAAAGATGAGTTCTCCATCCTGCGTGGATTTGCAGGGGCGCGTTGATTCCAGTTACTTCACTGGTTTGAAGGCTCGGGAGAGTTCCAGAGAGTATTGACTCTGAGGTTCCTGGTGAGGACCAGTAAGTATTAAGTTCATATAGTTCAATTTGTCCGATGTTCACTCTTGTTCCCCCCTTCCTTTCTTGTCTTGCAGCTGGCTCGTGAAAAGATGATCTTGTGGCAGCTGGTGGCGCTCAGGTAAGAGTCTGTATTACCCGGCGCTGTCCGGTAAATGTTGCATGAGGAAAACATGTTGTTTTGTCTCTCTTTACAGATGCGGCAGGTGAAAATATGGAGCGTCACAAAAGGATGCCTCCGGTGGTAAATCAGGTAAGTCTATGGTGGTAAGAATTATATTTGTTGGTTCCATCGGCTCACCTTGTGATTTTCTTTGTCTCCTAGGTGCCGAAGTTCGGCGAAGAAATGATGTAGGCAGCGCTGACCCGAAGGATGCTGTGAAGACTGGTGAGTATGGCGCGGCGCTGCAGCTGGAGGTGCGGCTTGTGCAGAAATGATGTTCTTTACAGGTCCGGAGACAAGATGGATCCAGAACCAGGTGTGGAATAGAAATAAGTTTGTTTTCTAACCTTGTTCCTTTCTTTCCTCTTTGTTTTAGGAGCTCCAGATTCGAGGCGGGCGTGGCAGAAGAATGGATGCAGGCTGCAGGCACGGTGAGTGTTACGCTGCTGGATGCAGAATAACGCGAAGCGTGTGTTGCTGGTCGGGTGTGGTTTAAATAGCCTCAAAAGTAGTCCCAGGTAAGAAGTCCCTAGAACCACACCGAGTAAAAAATAGTCCCTGTAGAAAAATAGTCCCTTTCAGGCTTCATGTTGGATTGGATTCATTTGCAGCATGGTCTGCTTGAGGTAAGTAATGACTATGAGCCTGGCACCTTAGGCGCCAGGACTGATTCCTACTATGAGCCTGGCACCCAAGGCGCCAGGACTGAACCCAGATAGCCCCTAGCCGGGGCTGCTGAGGTTTTACTAAATGTTTAGATGCCTTCTCCCGGGGCTGATCGGCTTGGTCCGGATGCCTGTGGGTAGGCATCATGACACTGACCCTATGCTCTGATCAATCCTTGATGACCTGTAAATTAAGAGAACTTCCCCTTCTTTGATTATGTCTTCTCTAACACGAGTAGTGTCATCTGAAGTGTCTTTGCTGGTAGTGCAAACATGCACTACATCATCTGGCTGTTCTGGCTCTGCAATCGCTGGTGCTGGGTTGACAGTATGACATCTCACTGTGTGAATGGAAGGGTTGGACAAAATGACCTTGTATCCTGAGGCTCGTTATCTGGTGAGAGTGTATTTTGATTTCTGTAGTATTACAAAAAAATGTGTTCAACGTATAACATGACAGGGCATCCCATTGTGATGGTGGAGAATTTTTGTATTGTGAAAGCCACTGCTGCTAGAGCCTGTTCACATGTGACTTTGCAACATAAGTTATCTCAACTGCTATCAGCTTTTCAGACCACTTCCGATTCATTGGCACCACTTAAGCTTACTAAGCGTGTTCCTATCCTTCGGAGCCTTGGTTTACTTCTGATTTGGCTGAGTTATATCGGCTCTGGAGGCAAGCTGAACGAAAGTGGCATATTGATTATACTTCTCTTGCTAGGACAACATTTTGCACAATGTCTATTGCTTATAAGCAGGCCATTTGTTAGTGCTAGGCAGACCTATTGTTTGGCTCAAATTACTCAGGCACTTAATCAGCCTAGAGAGCTCTATCAAGTTGTGAGAGAATTATCTGTTCCTCTATAAATCGCTAATGCTTTTTCATTTACTCAATCTGTATGTGACATACTATCTGATATCTTTATTGACAAGATGAGTCTTATTTGCCAGGCTATTACTGCATCAGCACAAGGCTTACATGACCAACCTTCTGATCCTATAGGGCCCACCTTCCGATCTGTTTAATCCTTTTTTTTCTTGCTTGACTCTGATGACATAATCCTGGCTTCACGGAAGCTCAAATCCATTTCTTCTTCAGGCCCTATTCCTCTACATGTCCTGAAACAAGTGATAACTGACATTGTGCCTCTAGTCACTAACACAGTCATCTATTCTTTTATCTCTGGGTTTATTCCTGCTCCTTTGAAACATACTATGGTGATCACCCTCTTGAAAAAGGCCTCACTTGATCCTCTACTTCCATCTAATTTCCGCCCTATTTCCCTCCTCCCTTACTTATGAAGCTGATGAAACGACTCGTTACGCCAATACTTTGTTCTTATTAGGAAAGCTCTTCATTTTTTAACCCATTTCAATCAGGTTTTAGACCTGGTAGGGGCACCAAATCGATTCTGGTTCTAGCCATGGATGATTGGACCTTATTAGCTGACAAGCTCTGAAGTCGAGCTCTGATACGCCTGGATTTGTCGGCAGCTTTTGACACCATTGACCATACCATTCTTCTACATAGGTTGTCATTGGCCGGCATCTCTGTTTCAGCGCTAAATTTGTTTAAATACTTTTTAGTTGATCGCTCCCAGACTCTTCTTTTTGTGATCACTAAGTTCATCTTCCCATGCTTATCATGCTGTGTCCCTCAGGGCTCTTCCAGTTTGCCAATTCTTGTTTAACATGTATGTTCAGCCTCTTGCTCATCTCATCCAGTCCTTTGGCTTGAGCTGCTATATGTATGCTGATGATACCCCAACCATTGTCCCACTTAAAACTGAGGATCCAGCAGGAGCAGCCAATCTTAATGCCTTTCTGAAAGCTGTAGGGGAATGGATGAGCCTAAATTGGCTGTATCTAAATGGCGACACATTGGACATTCTTATGGTTAAGCCACTATCTGTTACCACTATCTGGTCACATGAATACTGGCCGGCATCTATGGGACCTTTCCCCCAGCCTGTGCCCAAGATATAAAACATAGGGGTCTTGATAATGAACACTCTTTCTATGGAGGCTCAGGTGAGCGCAGTTTGTCAGCGAGGCCACTATAAACATAATGTTTTGGAGAAAGTGCTTCCTTTTCTCCCCACATCCTTGCATGCTCCTATAGTGGCTTCATTAGTTCAGAGTGTACATGATTATTGTAATGCCCTGTAGCTGGCTCTTCTGGACCGGCTGCAGGTGTTGCAGAACACAGCGGTATGGGCTTTTTTCCGTTTGACTTTTCTTGGACATGTGATGATGAGAAGGACTAGCCTTCATTGGCTTCCAGCTGCACCAAGAATGGTGTTTAAACCTCTGTGTATAGGCCATCGGGGCATTAACGGCTATGGTCCAGATTACATAAAGAGAAAATGTTGCTGCCATGTCCCGGCTCAGCTTCTCCACTCTTGTGGAGATTTTCGGCTTTTCTACTCCAAGGTTTTGCCGGTCTAGACTGGGTGGCAAAGCGGTTTCCATTGTGGCTGCACTCCTATGGAATAAGCTGCCATACCATCTGTGTAACATTTCTGATCACTTAATGTTTCGACGTCAACAGGAAACAGCTTTACTCAAGGAATATGCTTGCTTACTGATTGCATTTTTGAGTTCCTGAAAAAATTGGACCATATCATCGGTCCAGACAAGGGGTCCCTAACTTTCTATGCTTCTTTTAACTCTTGCATTAGAGGTTTGGTGTAGGTGGAGTAATCAAATATCCTGGCACGACAACAGTTACATAATCATTTCTGCTATTACTCTCCTCCCTGCTGCTGATATTATCTGCTGTAGGCATACAACTTCTTGCTGGCAGTTTTGCAATTTCTCTTTGTCAACCTTGTATCCCTTCTCTGCTAATACAGTTAAAAGTGCAATTGAGCCATTACAACAATGCTCTTCTGTTGTACTACACATTAGGAGGTTGTCTACATACGGAATGACTGTGCTCTGTAGGTTTCCTAACTCTATTTGCATTACCCTATTGAAAATGCTCAGGTATTTACAATACTCTTGTGGCAACCAAGTGTGTTGGAAACTCTGTCCTCGGTAGGTGAGTGCTGTGAGATACTGGGAGTCAGGGTGAAATGGAATGGAGAAAAAGGCTATTACTGTCAAATGTGTTGCTGTGGTGGGATATTGCAAAGGATGGTGTTGGGATTGGGAACCACTGGGAACTCTGCTTCTAGAATATTGTTCAACAGGCATAAAGCCTGAACCATCCTCAATGACTATCTTTTTTCTTTTTTCACTGGCTACACAGCCGTGTTGCATGTGGACTCTTATGACACAATTACACACTGCTGCCATAATGCTACTGTGGTGGAATACATCCCTTCATCTCCTTCTTTGTTCATTTGATACTGCTGAGGCATGACAACACTGCCCCTGGTTTCAGTTGAATGCAAACTGCCCCTATTCCTTTGAAGAAACCTACATAGTGGGGTTGTTAGAACTGATATAATATTGATTCGTCCTCATTGTATATGTTGGCCTATGCCCAGTCGCTTTGAGAGGAAGCCCGTATTACAAGGTTGTGACCTCAAGTGAATCGAGCCTCCATTTTAGGTTAGAACCGCCATCTTAGTTTTAGTACAAAGTCACCCTGTAGTCTAAAATGGCCGTCTCGTGTGCTCTTGTTCTTGCCTTAACCTCTTCAACCTCTGTAGGAGGGTTAATGTCCAACCTGCCTTCAGGCTACATGTTCGGGTCATGTAGACCTTGTCCTTTGTTGACCTCGGGATCAGGGGATTACTTGAATTAGCAAATGTTAAACTACAAGAACAGTAATGCTATCCAAATACGATATGTGAAACATTTGTTTAATCTGTATTAAAACAATACGTGAAGAGTGTAACGTTAAAGTAAAGAATAATAGAGTGTGTTAGTAAATGTATTAAAAAAGTAAACCGCATGCGCAAGATATGTAAATTAGGAAAGTGAACCTGGCGCGACCCTAGCCCAATGTATTATTAACTTGTGAGAGGCTGGACATCATTATAATAAACTGTATAAATACGCCGATGTCCAGCTAGCAAATTCTGCTCACTGCTCACATTGAACCCTGCTGGTGGTCTCTGTGGTGTATTGACAGCCAAATAGCTATTTGTGTGCTTTGTGTAATACTGTTCAGTTTTTGTAATAAAGATTCTGGGAATCTTTACAAGCCTGTGTCGGTGTATTTTCCTTTGCTTGGTGTAACAGCCGTAATATTGTATTTTCTTTCTGATTCCACAGGGTGTACTGGTCCATAACTCTCTGGAAAACTTCTCTAAATCTTACCCCACAGGTGGTGGCAGTCTCTTAGCAAGAAGCAAGGTATGAGGTACTTTTCTCTGTTTAATCATTATTAGACAGGGTATACTGATTTGAAACAGCATCTCTCCGGTGTCATTTGGGTCTTCAAACAATTACTCATCATACATCTCTTGCAATTTCTGTGTTGGGTCAATGGTCAATACATAGGAATGTATGCCATTCAATGTCATTCTCGTCTGTTTCCGACAGTATTACTTTGTCTGCATTAATGATCACTGTGTCTAAATCTAATGTTATAATGGTGCCTGGTCCTACCTCCACAGGGACAGCTGGTCTGAATAGAAATGCTTTGGGTATGCGTAGTGCCTTGTACCCAATCCCAGGCACACAACCTAACAGAACTGTAAACCCATAGAAAAACAAATCTGGGTGGAGTGACATGCCCTGCAGGTCGCTGTGGACAAAAACTGCTTGTATTAATGCAGTTGTTGAAGCGTGGAATGCGCCTGGGGTAGAACAGACTATGACCTCCTCAGTGAATGGAAGGTCATATTCAACTTGCTCATGATGGCCCTGCCCAGGACGTTAACTGGGGTATCTTCTGAATACAATAATGGTGCTGACAATTCTTGTGTGCCAATGGTAATGTGTACATCTTCAGTGAAAGGAACCGATGCAACAGCCCCAGAGAATCTCTGCATGTCTATTACTTCGCCGAACAAAGGAAATTTCATCTCCCTAATGCAGGATTTTGTAGCTCCTGTGTTGATGATGAAAGACAATGTTTGACCAACTATCTTCAACCTACTCAGGGTTCCTCTTCTGGTTCAGAATTGACTGATAGGACAGGCCACGTCAGATCCCTCTGGGAGATTTCCTACTGTAGCTAAATATTCATACCTGGGAGCGGTAAAGAATTAATCCCTATCATACTTGCCCCTGTGTAATGAGTTACTGTGCCCTGTGGCAGGGAATTCTTATCCCATGACTGAGCGGGTGACTGCTGAATATATGTCTGAATGGGTTTTGGTGCTAAGAATTGAATTGGCTCCGGCTGCATGGGACCTGGGGCAGGCCAGGTAACAGGGGCTGCATCTGGGATGGTGTGTGGTAAGAGAGCAGATACACTGGAATGTTAGGGTTGTAGGGCATGGGTGGCAACGCTTTGTATTCTCATGCAAAATTTCCTATTTTCCCACAAGACCAACACCGCCCTCCAAGCCTCGGTCTCATTCCTCTGCATTCACCCATATACCTCTGTGGTAACTGCCCCTTCCTCTCTGGAATCCTCCCATCTCCCTCTGCTATCTCCTGGCCCTTGTGTCCATCCCTTCAGGTGGCTCTGTACCTGCTGCCCTTTGGTGGTATTAGTAATCACTGCTCCTTCCATGCTGAATTTATCTAGTTCTTTCAGTACTAGTTTTGTCTCTGCCTTTTGGATTTGCTCTACTCTTTCCTTCTCTTTTTTTGTGCCACTCTAAAATAGTGTACAATGTGTGCCTGTATTGCAGGACATGCCTTTGAATCAATGCCAAACACTTTATTCAAATTGCCTTGCACGTCTGGGGGGAAGAGTCTTGAGCAACATATGATAAAAAACATCTACGTTCTTGTCTCATGTCTCGCCAATTTCTAACTATCACATCTTCTCTATTTGTTGAATGTAGTGTGCTGGATCCTATTCTGCCTTCATTATGTGGGTCATGATAGAGATTATGGCCGATGTGTCTGGCTAGCTGTCCCTCCAATCTTTCCGTATGTGTGCTTGACAGTTGGTAAATGGTGCATCAATGTATGTATTACTGCTCAATGTTATTCCTTTATACCCTGCTTTTCACCATACCTCATTTACCTGTTCCCCTAACTGGGTGGCAAGCAAGCTCTTCATGTCCCCTACAACTAACGTGATCTGTGTCTGTTTTTCAAGGCGATAAATCCATTTGCCTGCTCCTGCTGTGAGGGATGGCCAGGTGTATTAGGTTATCCCCACAAATGTCAGACAGGGCACGTAATGGGATCTTCGTGGTCGCTTCTGTAGCAAAATGAATGGAAGTCCCCATTTTTCATCATGGGAGGCTTGCTTCTTACCCTTTACTAGGGCAAATCGGCCAGGCTGAGGCCTAAGCCGGTGACCTCATGGTGTTACTTCCTCCTAGTCATCTGTGGCCACTCATCAACATCATCCGCTGCTTTCTCTTGAGTTTATACTGGGTCATAGTCTACACTATTGTGGTGTTGGTTGCTATCTTGTGGACCTTCTAAATGGCCCCCTAAATTGGGGGATTACTCGCTTGTGTCTACCCTAAAATCTTTAGTAGCTTTTGTAGAGGAGGTCCCAAATACAGCCCACACTCCAACCGTCCATTTTGAAGTACCAGGAACGTTCACACCGTGATATGTGACATATGATGAGCAAATAAACCAGCGGAGAGCCACGATAGGGCTCTGTCCAGTACCTATCAGAAGAATGATGCCTATTGAAGTACCAGTACCAAGGAAACCATGAACAGTAAGGTACCCATTGAGAAAGCCGTATCAAGAAATGAGATGAAATGAAGATCATCTCAGTACAGTCCCTGAAGAAACCAAAAAGGTCTTAATGGAAGACGAATGGTGACATCACAAGAACCAAAACCTGACTCACCTATAGAAGAAATGATGACCAGAGAATGACATAAAGAGACAAAAATGCCAGGAATAAGGATATTGTGAACTTAGAGTGTGAAGGCGATGTCAAATAAAAGAAGTTTAAGCTGTAACATGGCATAGATATTTGACCAGTTTACATGTGTATATATGCTTGGAACCGCAAGAAAGCTAAAGGAATCATGCGGCTTGCAATGCTTAGTAGAGGAATAGTGTGGTAAGTGCCATATACATATCTACCTCAATTAAAGCACTTTACATGAAGTATACGTTGTTTGTTTGTCTGTTTGTTTATTTGGTATAGCGCAAAACCAAACCCGCAGGTAGCTGGGCGCAGACATTACAAGGATACTTGAGAACTTAGCTACAGTAACAATGACACACAAATAAGCAGTAGGACAGTACGGCATTGTTACAGGCTGAATATACTTATACAGTTAATGCCAGTTATCGGAAGCATAGTGAACTAGGTAGCAATCATCCAAGGTCTTGTAGTCCAGGTGGGACCCGGTGAAATTCCTAGATGCTAGCAGTGATAGTCGGAAGTCCATACGGAGGGATTGGGTTAACAACGGGCAGGGTCAGGAGGTGTCACTCAGGGCGAATGGTTCTAGTAAAGAGGGGTGATCACATTAGATGTCATTGGATCGTATCCATGTAAGGACCTTCGCCTGAAACTTGTGTAGAGTTAGTCCATTCTGAGTTCTAGAGGGAGTTTGTTCCAGGTTTGGGCAGCTATGACAGGAAAGCTAGCGCTGCCAGCTGTACTCTTTTTGTATCTAGGAACCATCAGAGTGTAAGCGTTAGTCATTCTTGTGGGGCGGTTTGAAATTCTTGTGTTAATTCTATTTGCTAAATAGGGAGGAGCTATATTGTTAAGGCATTTGGACGTGAGCGAGAGGGTTTTGAGGGCAATCCTATCCTTAATTTTTAGCCAAAGGATATTCCTTCTGGAAGTAGAGACATGGGCTGTATTAGGAATGTTTAAAGCTACTCTAAGAGCGTTATTTTGGAGTGTTTGGAGTTTGTTAAGGTTAGAATGCCCTGACAGGATAAATTGTCTCTCTTCAACCCAAAATTGCAATAAAAAAAGCTGCCCTGCTTTTTCCAGTGGAGCGCACACCCAAGGTACAGCCTTCCCTAAACCAGCCCAATAACACTCTTCACCCCTTTAGCTTCAAACAAATAACCATATTAGAGACAGAACAAATTATACTCTCCCTAAAGCCTTCTAATTATAATGGAGACAAATGCCCTGCTCAAATCATAAAAGATGCAGTGAGAGACCAAGATCTAGAGTCCTACCTTTAGAATGAGTAGGGGTAGTAACCTTTTGCGTCAATCCATAATCATGCAGTAGTGCGGCAACAGATAGGGCATGTTTATCATTGCAGTCATTGAAGCCAAGGTTGAAGTCTCCTAATAGTAGGATTTGTGCATGGTCTTTTGTGTTATTAGTCAGGATACTAGTTAGGTCGCCCTCGAAGGCTCCTAGTGGTCGAGGTGGTCTGTAGATCACATAGATGGTGAGAGTATGGTTGCATGAGAGGTGGAGTTTGGCAGTGAGGAGTTCACAGGACTGAAATGGTATAGTAGTGGCTAATCTGATAGGAAGGTTGGCTTTGTGGATGATGGCTAAACCACCTCCTTTAGGTCTGTCAACTCTTAGTAGTTGGTAGCCATCTGTTATTGGTAGCAAAATACCGGGGCCAGCAGCCTCATGAAACCAGGTTTCGGTTATGACCAACAGGTCCAGGTTCTCAATAATTAGGTGTCTGAAATCTCTATGGCGTAGGCTACCATGGATCTAGCATTGATAAGTGACCCAGTTAGCTAAAGGGTGCTAGTTGGTGTGGTGGTAGAGGGTTGCATCTTTTTAGTTAAGGTAGCTACTTGAGATGGTAGCTATTTGCAAGATGGGATGCCTAGAAGCAGAGGAGTAAACTTGGGGTGTTGTGAATGTTTGTTCATTAAGTTAGTATAGCCCCTAAAGGTGTGGTAGGATGATGGTTCATGAAGATAGGACAGTCTAGCCCTTAGTCTCACATGTCTATCCTTGGGAGGGCAAGAGGCAACGGGTGCAAGTGCCATGATAGTAAGGAGGCTCAATGCAAAGTGTAATGCATAGTTTTGGGAGGTTTTCATTGTAGTCATGGGCAGGGAGGAGCTAGGTTTGTTAGTACAATTAGGCTAGGTCCTGGACTTACATGGACATTTACAGATTAGACAATGTACTGGAAGTTAGGCAGATGAGGCAAGTACAATTATACTATAAACTACATAGGCCTAGACATGTGCCGATTAGGCAATGTACTGGACATTAGGCAGACTAGGCAAGTACAATTATACTATAAGCTACAAAGGCCTAGACATGTGCAGATTAGGCAATGTACTGGACATTAGGCAGACTAGGCAAGTACAATTATACTATAAGCTACAAAGGCCTAGACATGTGCAGATTAGGCAATGTACTGGACATTAGGCATACTAGGCAAGTACAATTATACTATAAACTAAAAAAGCCTAGACATGTGCAGATTAGGCAATGTACTGGATATTAGGCAGGCTAGGCAAGTACAATTATACTATAAGCTACAAAGGCCTAGACATGTGCAGATTGGGCAATGTGCTGGACGTTGGGCAGACTAGGCATGTACAATTATACTGTAACTGCAAAGGCCTAGCCATGTGCAGATTAGGCAATGTACTGGATGTTCATTTTGCACAAAAGCAGAATTAACCAAAATTACTTAGGCCAGTTGAGAAAGATTTCCCATTCAACAAGATCAGGAGCTGAGCAGCAGAAACGAAACTCAGCAGAGGCAACTCGTGCCTAGGGAACCAAGGTCATATCCATCAAAATGAATGAGCAATAGCTACAATTAACTGAAGCAAGGAGCAGAATATACTTCCTTGAATGAGAAAGATAAGAAGGCGAAGGCAGGTGGTGGGTGAACATAAAATCAAATGCACAAATTGTTGAAGAAAAGGCAAATCCACGGTGTCTGAATCACGTGAGCAGTCAAATGAACAGAAGCAAGACCCCCACACCTACGCATGGCTGTGAGCCGGAGAAGATATCCAGGCAGAAGATGCGTTCTCGAGGCCGACCACTGCTAAATAATTGACACATAGCCCTTAAAGTAATGATTGATTGTAGGAAGGCCGGCTGAGCTGAGGGGCACCCTGCACCTGGTGGACCATTCTGCGTGCTGCTAAGTGAAGTGAAAATGTATGCATGGGATTGGTGCCAACCCAATCACAGTGGACCTAGTAATCTAGGGTCCTATAGTTAGTGGAACCAATAGGACGTCGTATTTGTAATGACATCTGCAGTAGTCATTTTAAAGGTAGGGCCTTGATGCCCACCTGACAGTGTTTACCCAATACCTGCACTCCGTTACCATATACAGATATAGTACATATACTAAAGTTACCTTTTCCGAACCAATAGAATAACATGTTAACTTTTGGCTGTTAACACGTCAATGATGAGAAGTTTTCAGTATACATGTTATGATTTTTATGAAGTTTGTTGGAGTTGAAGCGAGAAGGAAGATCGCACCATTGCTGATATTCATAACTCCCCGTTTTTTGTATTTATCATTAAACGGACTCTCTTAGCCAAACCGTTGAGTTTTCCTTATTGATTGGTGTTGGAGTAATGAATCTGCATCCCCATCCATCTCACGGGTGCAGCTATCTTGTCTTAAAGTGCTTCTGAGCAAACTCTGACTCTATGGGCCGGTTGGGGGTCTCGGAGCACACTTTACTGCCGACTTTGAAGATAAAGTGTCCCTCCCTCCATGCATCTGTGCCTATTGAAGTTCACTACCCCTCCCCTTGTCCTTGCACCTCCTTTGCTTGACTCTCTTCTGCCTTCTGCAATGCTGCCTCTAATTCCCTGTGAGTCTTATTTTCTATTTCCATAATTAATGGGTCTCTGTTTGCTTCCATGTGTTCCCCATATGGTCAATTGTTGTCCTTAGTTGGGGGCGAAAACCTGGGTTGGTGTACCCTGTGGCAGGCTACAAAGGAAAGAACTCATAGGGGGCGGGTGGTGGCCTGTACAGTTGCTTGATTGGTTCCCTCTGTACTTCCATCAGGTCCATTCTCTTCCTCCTCAAACATTTTCCATAATTCAAGTATACTCTGCCTCTTTCTCAACATTCTTCTTTATGACTTGACAACACATTTGTATACATATGTTCCAATACATTTTTATTATGCATGCCCTCCTCTGGCTAAGGCTTAAAACGTGTGCCAACACTTCCCTAAACCCACTCTATGTGGTACTTCAGGAATTTTTCTTTATATTGTGGAAGTGTCTTACACATGTCCTCCAACAGACTATCCATAATAACACAATGGTCAACCTCACTCAATACAACAATAACTCTACTGACACTGAACCTGCAGTGCCTTCTTTCAAAAACTCACAACACACCAAGAAACAAATTATTCACATCAATATAAAAATATCTAATCTTAAAACACTGTCACCTACACACAATGGACAAAAACTCACTACCCACAAACACCTTTATATATACAATATGCTAACAAGGCTTAAGAATCACTACTTCTATTTACACGCTGGCAACTGACACCTGCAAGGACGAACATAATAAGGAGTGAGAAAAACATCATCAGACTGGAGGCAAGGATGACAGACAGATTGGTGAAAGGAAACCAAGCTACCCCAGGAGACGACTAGACAGAGGTGAGCAGCGCTAACCGCATGGACACAGAAAAATGCAATATATTCCAGAATCAGTTAACTAGGGTTTTGTGACAGGGACACAGCGCTATGATCTAGCGACTTTTCCCAGCACAAAACCCACACATAATAAAGCCACAGACAAAATCCAATGATTGAAGTATTCAAGAAATAGGTTCTAAAAGATTTGAAAAAAACTGAATTATCGAAAAAACGAAGCAAAATGAATTTTACAAAAAGGGAACAACAAGTGCTGAAAAACTTGTGGCAAAATCCAAACTTAGTATTGAAACCAGCTGACAAGGGAGGCGCATTGGTATTGATGAATTCAGAACAATACAAAATGGAAATAGAAAGACAACTAGCAGATGTCAACACTTACCTTGACATTTTTGAAAATCCCACGGAAAAAGTCCAGAAACTCATAAAAATCACACTAGATGAAGCTGAAACTGATGAATTAATCAACCACCGTACAAAAAACTTCTTGACGAATATTCATCCATCAATGATGCCTATAATATACATGCTACCAAAAATACACAAAGATCTGAGAAATCCGCCAGGAAGAGCAATCATAGCTGCCAACAACAGTTTACTTGAGCCTTTGGCACAATATATAGACTGGGCAATTCAGCCTACGGTTCAAAAATTCAAGACCTACATTAAAGACCCAAACGATTTTCTAAACAAATTAAAAAATATCGAAATAAATGAAGAACATGACATCCTCTTCACGATGGACGTTGTAAGTCTTTATAGCAACATCACCCATGAGGGGGGACTAGAAGCCATGGAGTGGCTATTGTTAAAATCAGACACAGATTGTAAAGCAGACAAACTGTTCATCTTAAAATTGTTAAAAATCGTCTTACAGAACAACTTCTTCATGTTCGAGGACAAGTACTTCATACAAATATCAGGAACATCAATGGGGGCCGCCATGGCTTCCAGCTATGCCAACACATCCATGGCATACCTAGAAGATACCAATATCTTCAATGAAGAAAGGTGGACGAAACAACTAAAATGTATTTACTGCTTCATAGATGACATATTCAGCATCTGGAGTGGACCTGCAGAAGAATTAGAGATATTCTTTCAACATTTGAATAGAGTGGCACCGAGGATAAACTTAACAATGAACACCAGCAGAGAAACAATTGAATTCTTAGATGTACAAATATATAAGAAAAGAGGCAAACTTGAAACCACCATTTAGACAAAACTAACAGACAGAAACAGTCTGCTACATGCAAACAGTTTTCATCCACAGGGAACAATAGAAAGTATACCATTCAGCCAATTCTTAAGATACAGACGGATTATCTCAGAAGAAGATGAATACAAAAACAAGATTGAAGGCCTTAAAAGTAAATTTGAAAAAAGAGATTATCAGCAATGAACATCAACATAAGTGCTGATAAAGTAAGCAGGATCAGCAGAGAAGAAGCATTGAAATCAAAAGAAAAACCAGAAGTGGAGAAACTGGTATATGTTACCACTTACTCCCAACAGTCCTAAAATAAAGAAAATCATCAAGAAGAACTGGACAACTCTCACACTTGATCCTGTGATGAAAAGACTCTTTCCAGAACCCCCACTTTTTGCATACAATAAAAGTAAATCAATCAGAGAACATTTGGTCAAGGCAGATTTCTCTGCTGGAAGACAGACTCAGGTAAACTGGAAAGGAACAACACCGTGCCATAATTTCAATAACTGCAATAACCAAATTACAGGTTACGCCATCACTCATCCTCACAAAGGGTACAAGATAAATCTCCATCACTCATCTACATGCAACTGCAATAATGTAATATATGGCATAAGCTGCTGCTGCGGTCTATATTATGTGGGAATGACTACAAGGAAAGTGAAAACAAGATGGTCAGAACGTAAGTCCAACATAAGAACAGGCGCCATCAAATCTCCAGTAACTCAACACTTCAAAAGAGAGACACAACATTGCCCAAATAAGGTTTATTATTTTTGAACAAATAAAAGTACCAAGGAGAGGGGGAAACCTTAACAAGATGCTGCTACAGAAAGAAACATACTTGATTGAAAAATTGAATTCCGTGCAGCCGAATGGTATGAACGCTGATTGAGACCTAAGTTGTTTTTTATAACATATAAAGAAGTTTGAACAAAATGACTGCAACACGGCTTATGACTGTTGAAATGCACACTTCACTAACCACAGCGTGAGCGCTTTAAGATGGAGCCCATTTAATACACCGGGGCATGTACTTCAATAAATGCTAAAATAGTGACTTCAGGTGATAATGTTCAAAAGGGACAGAATCTGTAGAGATTGACACATCTCCATGTAGATGATGATGCATCCTTGCTGGAGATGCACCATATCCAGGTTTTCCTGGAGTGTTGTTAACCTTTAAACCTTTAAAGCAGCAGCAACAGTTTCCCTAGCTCTGTCTGAAACCTCACTCAATACACTGGATTTCCTTAGTTCAGGTGAGTTAGAATTTCTTTCAATTTATCTGAAAACCATATGTCTGGCACACTGAACATACTCTATTTACTTGGCACAGTCATTTGTTCCTCGCTCAGATCTGAGAGCCATCGAGGTAAAGAAAGATGGAAATGTATTCTGCCAGTCACATCCTCATAACAGGAGCCAGTACTTTGAAAAATGCTCTGGGTGCTGATGCCAAATTGAATGTGTGCACTCACATTGATGAACCACATCTATTGGAGATACTTCTGGTGTGATTCTCTGATTGGTATATGAAGGTTCATATCCTCTCGATGCAGTCATGTCAACCGCTCCCCTGGTGGAACAGCTACAACTATGTCTTATATTTTTTTTATTGTCGGGCTGGTATGAGGTTACATCTTTTCAAATCCAGCACTGGTCTGAACTCACCTGATGGTGTTTCTTCATATTGTTCTTTGGTACTGGGAGTCTTAAACCTTTCCCTTTGGAGGTAATTGGCATAAGCATATTGCAAATGCATCCTTGAAAACGTCTTGCCACGAGGCATACTTCACTTCTGCCCATCCTCGGGTGCATTTTAGAAAAGGACCCCACATGCATGGCCGACTTCCCCAGATAGCCACCATTTTGGACAGGGAGGATGAACTGTGGTGTGAGCTCTTGGAGATGATGACCCTCTTCTTTGCTCTAGTAAGGATCCCCTAATGTACTCTGCTAGTGGTGGAGCTGACGTACTTCTTTCAGGGAGTTTTGATGTGAATGAGCACCTCCCCCCCCGTAGGAAAGGGCATATATGTAATCATTAAATTACTTCTCAAGAAAGGAGTTGAGCATAGGGCCAAGCAAGTTGGGTTCCAAAAATGGTAACTTAGTGAGAACTGATTTGCAGTAAGCTTCCGTCTTCCAATTATGCAGCAAATGTTTCTTCTCATTGGAACTTAGGCACTGTCTCTGTACGATACACCTCTCATTGCATTATAATTAATATCTGTAACATTGCATTATAATTAATATCTGTAATGTACTGACATTGTTACTTCATAATTACCAAATTTGGTGATAAATCAGCTCCTTTTACATAAATGGTGCATTTTTTAAGCACTCAGACAGCCCGCGGGCATCGAGACGCTGTTACAGGAATATGTCTTAGTTGCGTATTTATAACACGCTTAATACCCAGAGTTTACTAAGCGCGGACCCGCGGATCGAGCCTGTGTTGCTTCGTGTTGTCTTGTTTCCAAGGGGAGCGCATTGCCGCTCCACTATTTCAGGCCACATCACTTTTTGTAGCCTGGATCTGCTTGTGTTGCCCCATCTGTTATAAAGTTGTGCTGACTAATCACAGCCTCCAGTCAGTTGTCTGACTTGACATTCCCCAGATACCTTTTTAAACAAATTCTCCTGTAGTGCATACCTTAAACATGGGTCTCAGGAGGGGTAGACCTGGAAGAGCCAGATGGAGTAGAGCCATCTGTCTCCCAGTCTCGGGATGCGAGCTCATGGGCAAAGCACTCGCCTTGGAGGCAAAACAACAGGAAGGAACACAGATTCAATCCCAGGGGCCACTTTTAGAAACCTCTGGGTATTAAGCGTGTTATAAATAACCATTTACAATTACATGCATCTTCTTTTGAGATATCCCATGGTCATCCACCCCTTGTTCATCCAGCATATATCCTTCCTGGGTGGAAACTTTATGGAGGGCCGTTAACATCTTACAAAAACTCACTCTGAGGCTGAGTTCCGATTCTCAGAAGATGTCAATTTTGTATCTCATCTCTTTGATCATATTTAGAGGAACTGCCATATGGGCTCATTACAAGTTTGCTGGTCCAGTAATAAAGTGCCAGTAATAACGTATATCAGCACTATGACCAGACCCTCCAATCATGAGCAACACAGAACCCATTCACTACAATCAACGGCGTCGGGAACACCACTTATGTTATTACCATCGTGATTACAACACAGGCAATGGAATTACCGGCAATGCTGGAAACATTAGCTGGTAATACCGGCACAAAGGTATTACCGGCATATCAGGATTATGAACTTCCTGGAAATATAGGCAGATATATGCCAGTATTACTGACAAAACCATGTCAGAGAAACCACTCCCTCAGAGCTGCTGGTAAATTGACCCAGGTGGGGTAAATAAGGCCACATGTGCACCCAATCCACACAGGTGCACCCCATACACATGGGAACAGTACAAAAGGGCCACACCCACCCCAGGAACACTTCCCAACAAAACCTTGCTGCAACTCATTGTTGCTGCCATGGACCTGGAGGTGCTTCATGCTGATGTGCAGCTGATGGAACTGGAGCAGCAGCAGTGGTGACAGGATGACAGGGACAGGAGGAGGAGGAGGAGGATGATGATGGGGATGCAGGTGGTGAGGTGGAGGCGTGCTGTGATTCCCCGTACAAGGGCCACACCCTGAGCCCTCACAGACAGCCAGATACACACACTGTGCCGCCTAAACAGGAAGCCGATTCTTGACCTCCTGACCCCTATCCAGGATGACAATGGGAGCAGGATCGGAATTAGGACAGCCATACATCTGGTGTCGGGCCTGCACTTCCTGGCCACTGGCACGTTTCAGAAGTCGGTGACCCAGCTGCATGGCATATTGCAGCCTGCTTCCTCCAAAGTCCTGGTGCAGGTACTGAAAGGCACTCCTGTACTATGTGGGCGAGCACATCACACTACCAACCACCCATACACAGGTAAACACCACAAAGGCCTGTTTCTATATGATTGAGGGCATGCCCAATGTGATGGCAGCATTGGGCTGAACCCACGTAGAGCTGGTGGTCCCCCATACCTCAGAGGAGGTCTACAGAAACCGGAAGCAGTACCCTTCCCTCAATGTCCAGGTGACCTCTGACGCCAACCTAACCATCACGCACTGCTATCCCCGGTACCCAGGATCAACCACGACTCCATGGTCCTGCAGAACAGTGCACTGCCGGCTTACATGGTGAGTCACAGAGGACCTGGATGTTGGGTGAGCACATGTATATATACACCTACATTGCAGCATGGGTGACAGGCAAAGGGGGGTTAATTCCACAAATCCATATCCATCAATCTCCCTGCACACGCAGGACCAATCAATGCATGCCTCAATTGACAGGCCACAACACACAGGAGCAGCACATGACTGGAGAAATATCAGTCACTGATCAGGCCATTTTAAACCCCAAAGGAGATCCACATGCAATACACTACAGGCATCAGAATGCAACACTGCCACCCCACCAAAGCGAGTGTATCAGTAGACTGTGACACCTAGGGCCATGAAACGTAGGTCCTGGTGAGACATGGGGCATACACGCACAGACTGACTGTTAAGATTCCGCTGTCATAGGCAACACCACTACCGAGCATCATTACTCACACACATATATGTTAATGCGCTCTGGTGGATCTGCAATGGAAGCAGTGTTCTGGCATATTATTAGTGGGATTGAGAGGGAGAAGAGCAAGAGGGATTTGATGTGCTGTTGACATCTTCAGTGGCGCTGAATATATGTTAATGAGCTCTGGTGGATCTGCAATGGAAGCAGTGTTCTGGCACATCTCCAGCCAGGGCATCCGGGTCAGGGGTGCCACTGTCCCACCTCCAGTGGCTGCAGATTCTTTGCAATGGGTGTCCAATATGTTCCTCATCCGCAGTCACAGGTCATCCCACCACTTGTGAAAGTTACGGGGCATGTGTGGCACAGGCCCCAATGTAGTGACCTTATCTGCCACCTCTTCTTCCTCCTGTGGCTGGTGCGACGAATTCCAGCCCCCAATAGTGAATTGACATCTGTCAGAGCTCTGGCTCTGTGGAACTTGGCAGTCTGGATTTGCTACCCCCTGGAATGGCTGCAGAGTTGTTTGGGTGAATGGCAGCATTATGTGGCTGATTTCTAATGGATTCAGATTTTCAAAATGGTCACTAGTGAGCTTCCGCTTCCAGCGATAATGCTATTTCCAGTGCTAGTAATTCCCCTGCCAGGGATACCGGCTTTGGTATTACCTGCAACGGTGTTGCGAGCAGACTTGTCTGCCGAAATCGCCGACATGTTTAAGTAGTTGCTGATAATTCTGTCATGCCGGTAGTACCGTTTCCAGCAAGGCGCGAAGCTCACGCCTGCAGACCTGGACTAATTCAGCAATACAGGCAGTCAGTTTCCTGGAAATGGTACTACCGCCACAATGGAATTACCAGCATTTTCCTGGTAAACTGTGTTCCACCATCCACCTGTTTCACTTAGCTGCCTACTGAGAGCCACTCTCTTTTCCCTCTGGGTTCTTAGGACCCTGCGATGGATTGACATGAGTTAAGCACAGATGAGCTCGCTGGTAGGTTGGGTGGCTAGGGGTGTTTACACAATTCCAAGGACATTAGCTCGGGATGCAGCACCCACTATAGCACACCCCCTTCACACTATACACAGCTCTCCAGGGTATCTCATGTTCCATCATTTATGCTCATAATATCACAGCTTCTTCAGGTGGATCAGGACAACCAGAAATGGTCCCTACAAAAACTCGGCCGAATGAATAACATTTCAGAGCTAGATGCTCTTCTGACCACCTTCCTTTTGCAACCACTGGATGAAGGCACTAACCATTGCCTTTCTTCCTTTCCCTGGCCCACACCCATTACCAGCTCCTATTACCCTTTGCTCCGCTGCCATCATTTCCTGGGCTCTACATGTTTCCTCTTTACCCCTGCCACCAATCTAGTATGCACTGCCAATGCCTGCCAGTTGATTCTCTGCTCAGGCACCATCCCTTCAGGAACATCCATCTCCCTCTGCCATCCTTCTCTATTTCCTGATGACCGGCTGGTGCTCTCACCTGAAACAACCGTCAGCCCCCTGTCATTTATTTTATTTTATTTATTTGCATTTTTAAAGCGCTCACACAGCCCGAGGGCATCGAGGCGCTGTTACAGGAACATGTTTCTCTTAGTTGCGTATTTATAATACCTGGAGATTTCTAAGCAGACCCGGGGATCGAACCTTTGTTGCTTCGTGCCACTGAGCTATCTCTGAAATGAAGTAAAAAAAGGATACTGCAGCAATGTATTGGATCGGCCGTTCCCCAAGATCTTGGTGTTGGTGACTCTATTGAGACACACGAGTGTTAAAAAAACTTGGATTTAGTGAACGGGGGTTTACCTGTCTTTGGTGTTACAGTGCATCCTGGTGAAGTGGTTGTGTTTCATGGGGCATGTATGGTGGCAACCATAATCTGCAACACAAATAATCAAGACGATAATTGTCCAATTTGTACCTGAGGCTCTTGACTCGTCACTAAACATCAGACCTGCATTATTTCACTGTTCTTGCAAGATCCTCCCATTTCTCAGTGGGCTCGAGCAGATTACATCTAAAGATCTAAAAGAACCTCCAAATGGATTAGTAGCACCTCATTTCTGAAAGTCAAGCGTATCTTTTTATGCATCAGAATCTCCTTTTAGGGTTATGTGTTTGGTTAACACAATCATATATTAAACACTGGGCATTATTCCGATAGAAATCTGACAGGGCTTGCCAGCCTTCTGAAGTAGGAACATTGAGTTGGGCTTCAGAATGAAAACAAAAGTATGCAAATAATCTTCCCCAAAATGCAATATATGAATATTGTCCTTATGCATGGGTATTGTTGAGATCCAGAATACCTGATTTGATAGGTCGGTGGGTTCACTAGCCCAGCCCTGAAAGAGCAAAAATTAGCTTGGCTTAAATATTTTTTTATTAAAGCACTTACAAAGAAGCCTTTCTAATCCCCCTCCTCCGTGACAGTAGTCTATCCTGAGCTGCATAGCAGATGCTGTAGCAAGATCCAAATAACCCATCATTTTCAATTTTCCACTGGGTGCCTTAAAAGTTACAAATAAAAAAGCAAATTACCCAAATGTTCTAATTTTAATTAATGATCTCGGCTCATAGTACAATTCGCTCAATCACTTATTCTACAGAGTTCCATCTAACTTACTGAGCAGTACTGGTAAACATTATGTTAACCATGCCTCATTTCCTTCAGTGCTATCTCAGCAGGGGACTGATGGCAATATTGCACCCTCTGCTGCCATTGTGCATGCCTTTGTGATTGTTGGATAAACATGCAAGTAGCTTGTAGCTATAGCTAATGGGTTGGTAGAGTTCAGTTATTTCCCCATTAACCTATTAAACTATATTATGAACCACATTTCTTTTATATGCATGTTTTGAACGTTCTCATTTCAAAAGGGCTGCATTAGTAACTGAAGGACCTTTGCTGGTTTTACTTTCTCCACAAACACATGTATTGAATGCAATAATGTGTGCCTGTTTAGTAAATCCCATAACAGCTGGAAACGATGGCGTACACTAATTTAAACATGCAGTAAGCATGTGGTAACATGAACGGTCTGCATCATTCTGAGACCTGTTTAGTAATTCCCATAACAGCTGGAAACGATGGCGTACACTAATTTAAACATGCAGTAAGCATGTGGTAACATGAACGGTCTGCATCATTCTGAGACCGAGCTTTTAGCTCGTCCCCATTTTGGAGTCCCATAGGACTCCATGGGGAAATGGCATATCACCACATGATGGACTGATTATTAAGCACGGTCACACACAAGCAGAAGGGATTGAAAGGTTTCAGGACACAACTTGTAGTTTGAGCAGCACTAAAAAGTATCGGAGTTCCAAATACCACATTTATTTTCTGTTCCTCATAATCAGGGCCTATGAAAACCATAAATTGGCAAATTGTAACACATCTCTTCAATGTTCCATATTTATTGAGAAAACATTAATAACAACAGATCTATGTGAAACCTAATTCATTGTTAAACTATGCTACAATATGAAATCACCCAAATGTCACCGTAGGCGCCATTTAAATAAAAATGCCTCAGGTAGCGGAAGTGACATCACACACCTGGTGATATCACCATCCACCCTTCCACCTTTTGCCCTGATATGTTCCTCATCAAAAGGACAAACACCATCTTTTCACTGCCAACCACACATACCCAACACCACAGTTTCACAGAAACATAACCAATACATTGACAAGCAGCAAGACTGTCATCTGACACCAAGGGGGTAACTCATGGAACAATTGTGCACCAAAATTTGTGGCACAAGCTGGTGCAAGCATGAAAAAGCTAGTGCAGGTGTGCGAATCATACGCGTGCGATTCATGGAAGGCCCTGCATGTGTTTTTCCCAGGGTGTGCGCCAAATCCGCGCTTATCTTACACGTCACAGCGACTTTCCAAATGCGTGCCCGACAGGAACGGGGAAAGCGCACAACTTCTCACGCACACACCTAAAAGGGGGCGGAACACAGGGAATGTGGAACAACACGTGAAAATGTAGGCTTAACGTGGGAAGTACCACTGGGAAACACATGCAACACCCACATGCTAGTGAACAACACATATTCATGGAATCGAATAGGGAAAACCCACGCACGTCAAAACACACGCACAAATACGTCTGTCACACAAAAGCAGGTGGAAGCGCCCCTGCGCGGCATAAAAGTGCACGCAAACAACAAACAAGCATATACAGCTACGATGAATGTCCCATTTTTTGCAGCAGTGATCGTGGGACACCGCAGGAGGAGAATAGCCAGGCCCTGCATTTTTTTGCCCAGGACCAGCCTTTTTGGGATGCCTGATAATCAGGTCTATGGCAGTCATAGTTTTCCACCTCACATCATCCTAGAGCTGGTCACTGAGTGGGAGGATGAACTCACATCACCCACCCTGTGCTCCCAAGCATTGAGCCCCTTGGAGAAGGTGCTCAATGTAGTGCAGCGGACAACTGCCTTAGTGTGGGGCGTCTCACAGCCCACCCAGTCACGTTGCCTACACTAGGTGTTGGCAATCATCACTGCGCACCCCTCTGTCCGCAGGCACATATACATGCCCAGAACACCCGCAGAAAGGCAGGCCGTGGTCCTGGACTTCTACAGGGTGGCACACTTCCCCAAAGTGCTTTGGTGCCATAGATTGCACCCATGTGGCCCTACAGCCACCTATGGCCACTGAAAACATCTACCGCAACCACAAGCACTGGCATTCCATCAACGTGCAGGTTGTATGCGATGCCAAGGGAATCATCACCTCTGTCTATGCAAACTATCAAGGGTCCACCCATGACAGTTTCATATACAGAATTTCCACCCTGAGCCAGGCCCTGGAAGCTGGGAAGCATGGTGACACATGGTTCATAGGTGAGTACAAATGCCTGTGCACATGCATATATGTCACACACAGACAAATACACAAGCCCAACTAATGACAACCATTATCATCTTACCAGGGGCAGTGCCTACCCTCTCAGCACCTACATGATGGCGCCAATATGGAACCCCACCACACCATCCCATGTAAGATATAACACAGCCCATATTGCAGCCAGGGCCATAGTGGAGCGTACATTCGGAGTGCTCAAGTCACGCTTCTGCTCCCTTGACCGCGCTGGCGGACAGCTACTATATGCACCCCCAGTAGTGTGCAGGATCATTGTGGCAGCATGTGTCCTGCACAACGTTGAAACGCGGTGGACATGGTGATGCCCCCACATCCCCAACCACATGAATGGCCCCGGCGCATCGGAGGGGAATGCGCATGTGGCAAGGCTGCCCGTACCCGGCTTGTGGCCACATTTTTCACCTAAACTCCAACCCCTGCGGAGTGCACCAGGTGACAATCAATGATGAGAAAGGGACAGTTAACTGTCACAACCTTACCACCCTGAGACTGTGGCCATGGAAGTGCCACATTGTGTGCATCCCTAGCTACTTAAACACAACCAATCCTGTGACCAAAAAGAACACATGCCTGGTGCATATCCCACCCAGCGACCCTGCAAAAAAGGGCATGAAAACACTGGTATTCCACCCAAACCCTCCCAACCCCCATAACCCCCGTCTGCCACACCATACCATGGTATGCAACGGCAAACCATCAAACCATATGCACAACATATGACACAATAGTCATGAAGTGCCATGTGAGAAATGTAAATATACACCAGACAATTACACCTGACATGGAATCTGAAGAAATGACTGGCCAAAACCTCACACCCTGAAAACTGTGGCACAAATGCATGCCACCAGTGGTGCAAGCAACACAGGTCAGAATACCTGTTGCCAAGCACATTGGACAATAGCAAATTGGCATTACAAACACTGTGTGCTGTGTGTGTGTACCCTGCAACACACCACTCATCGGACAGCACAGTGAGTGTGCATTGAGTTGGGGAAACCCCTTGAGCATCATGAAAAATAAGTACAATCAACAAAATAGTAGCCTGTGATGAATGTACATGATCAATGAATCGAAAGTGAACATGGATTGTAAGACAAAGCATGCCTGAGAAGGCAATCTGGGGGCACTTGTGTGCATGGTATCACCGTAGTTGGTGTGGGGGTGGGCATTGCCTAAGTGTATGTGTCAGTAGGGACATGTATCGCATACATGCATGTGAAATGAAGTGAGCCTCAGTGTCCTGTACACAGCACATGTGAACATTGCACTCAAGGACCCCCCTTTGTGTTAAACCACACCAATCCCCTGACACCTCAAAATCAAACTCAACATAGGATCAGCCATAGACCAGCAGAACACATTGACAATGGCAGACAGTGAGCAATCACTGATTCATTGAAAATTCTTATAGGGCCTACACACACAGTGCATCAAAGTGCCTCAAGGAGGGAGGGAACAAGGCAGAATAACAGTACCTTCCTGCAAGTCCTTCGAACAGTCTAGAATGTGAAAATGAACAATCAAATCAAAGTACATAGTACAAGTGCTTGTAACAATAAGGGAGAGTCTAGGGAGGGAATGTGGGAAACCAAAACTAGCATCAAAATTGCTATGCCTGACGGCAATAGTTGCAGTTTAGGGGTCACATAAGTAGTGGGGGGTGAGGGAAGAGGAGGGAAGAGGTGAGGTGAGTAAGAAAACAAGTGACAAACTACAGAAGGTCGATAAATAATGAAAATAGTGCTGGGGAGGGGAGAAGAAACACAGAAGGGAAAGGGAGGAACAGAGGACCTGTAATCAGTGGTGGAGGGACTGATGATAAAAGTAAGTGCCAAAATAAAACTCAAAAAGGTGAAGGTGGGGGGTGGATGGACCGAGGCAAAGAAAAAGCGGCTACGTATCACCATGCCTGACGGCAAATGGGGTAGTGCCAGAAAAAAACAGACAGAGGACACGGAGGAGGGGAAAGGGTGGTAGAGAGGGAGGAGTGAAGGGAGGAGGGGGCCAAGGTGTAAAGGCAGGAAGGGGGAGAGGGGGAAAGAAAGGACACACAGGGGGCAGAGGGAAAGAAGATGGTGCAGAAGGGGAGGGGATGTGATGGTGAAGGGGGAAACAGAGAGAGACTGGCAGGGGCAAGGGAGACAGGGGGAGACTGGCAGGGGGCAGGTGGAGACAGCCGGGGGACAGGGGAGACAGGGGGAGACTGGAAGGGGGCAGGTGGAGACAGGCGGGGCAGGGGAGACATGGGGAGTCTGGCAGGGGGCAGGTGGAGACAGGTAGGGGGCAGGGGAGACAGGGGGACAATCAAGGGACCCAGAAGGGTGGTGGTCAGGGGTGGACAGGGGTGTCACATGGGCCAAGTGCAACCAATGGGAGGGGGGAGCAGGTCCAGGCCACAAACATGACAGTCAAGTCGAAAGCAATGTGGCCATATTTCAAATGGCACAACAAAACACCAGGCAGGGCTGCAAGATAGCCAAAGCAGGAGAAGGAAGGAATTGGGGGTTGTCGAAACGCGTGGTGACAAGGATAACTCAGCATGCAGCGTTCATGTGGCATATCAAAATCACTGTAGGCCAAGTGTCCCAATGCAACATTGTCAGCACACGGAACCCTCCCACCATCAGTGTGTCTTACACAGACAAAGGGTGCATAGTACCGCCTACAGCAGGAAGTGCATGAACATAGACAGTCAATTCATAAAAAAATCATAAGCAACATGATGAAATGCACAGTCAACAGAATACTCACCAGAATGAAGTGCAGACATGCATTGGAGAAACCATCCGGAATACACACTAGGGGTGTACACACAAGTAGGACTGCAGGCTGGCCACAGATATGACGGAAGCCCAATACCCCTGTGTGAGATGCTGTCACACCGAGCCATCCTTGCGAGCCCATGGAAAGGGGAAGCAGGAGTAGCATATGTGTCAGGACCCCAAGCAAAACTCATACACGAGACAAACTTGAATGGGCCCTGCTGGAACACACATAGGATGGCTTTAAATGCCACAAAAAGCACCACACTGTCATATGAATGCACAATAGAGAAAAAAAAATATTTGCAGAAAAAAAACCAAATCAAAAATGGCCACATATGACCCAGGGGGTGGGGGGTGCACCCAGGAGGGAGGAGGTACAGGATGCACCTCAACACCAACATGTGTAGATTTTGAGATAAAAAAACACTCTGGACTCACAGCCTGCACGGCCCGACCAATGTGGGAGATAGGTTGTCGTCGTCACCCTCTGAATGGAAATCAGAAGGTGGACGCTGCACAGTTACCTCACCATGCCTATCCACACCTTGCCCCTCAGCGGCAGCAAGCATGCGGGTCTGGTAAGCGAGGTCCTGCATGGCAATGACACGTAGGCCTGCATGCATTACCTCACGTGTCACACGTGCTTCCTCCTGCAAGGACTCACGTGTAAAACGGAGTTCTGCCTGCATGGCCTCACATGACATGCAGAGTACCTCCCAGCTAGCATGGAGTGCAGCTGAGATGGTTCTTTTAAGCTGCTCCATCCTGTCTTCTGCCCGCCTACTGTCATCCATCATGAGAGCACCCAGAGTAGATCGGGGGGTTTGGTGTTCGACCCTCAGGGCCTCACGGTGTGTTTCTGCCTGAGCAGAAATTGCTTGACGCAGAGCCATCATTTCGGCCTGGCGCACCCTGTCAGAGGCCACCAAATCCAGCCTGAGTGAGCCGCACATGGACCGCGTAGTCTGCTGCTGGAGCTGCACTTGCCTTTCAGGGGGGAGGATGGAACGGGCCACACTTTCCATACCTTGAACCATCATCTCAACTGCTCCCACCTGTTGCTGTGCTATGGCAATAACGGCATGCTCCCACTCAGTTGACCCCGGTAGCGCACGGCCACCGTGTTGCCGGACACGACACCTGCCGGGCCCAAGGAGCCGTGGTCCTTGCTGGGTTGGTGCCATCCGCAACTGCAGGACTGCATCCCTCCATCGACCTAATGCCAGAGGAACATGACCAAATGGTGTAGAGTTACCCTGCACCTGTAACCACCACAGGCAGACATTCCAACCCCGCCTGGCCCCCTACTGCAGGTGTCGCGGACAGAAGATCATCCAACACAGGATTACTTAACGGCAACGACACGTCATGATGCAGATCCGGCTCAACATAGTGGTCAGAGGATACATTAGAGCCTGACAGAGCCATGTCTGCTCTGGCCATGATGGCCTGGGGCACCAGTGGGTTCTTGTGGGTTGCAACCCCACGACCACCACTGGTGCCTGGATGGTCATCTTCATCCTCTGCCTCCAGTGCATCATCACCTGCAATATAAACAAAAGAAACAAGAACACGCATGTCAGTAGCACATACCACACACATACAGATCATGACATTGACAGCCAACACATGAAGCAGACATGTCACACACAACTCAAAACCCAACATGCATCTAGTGGCATTGCAATGCAAGGGTATCCCAAAAGCAGAAAAGGATGTGTGCAAAATGTGAAGCCAACACATGTTTTGCATGTTGCCCATCACCTGCATCACACACAACCTCTAGCAGGCACATATCCAAGGCATTTTGGAATATATATTAAAAAAATCAGGGTGGGAGATCACAAAAGCCGGTCTCTAGATTGTTGAATTTAAAATCAAAAAAGTCAATTGCAAACAGGTATATTTTTACTTTTGACAGATCAACATAAAGCAGACAGGTTTTTTCAATTTGACAGTTGGGGGTACTGCTAAGTACCATAGTCTTCAATATTGAGGAATTTTCCTTAAATTTATGCACATTCTCTATCAAACATAATACATTTTGATGAAAGAACGAGTAGGTGCTGCCCAGGATGACTCATAGTCCATGGGTTTTCAAAACATAAAACAGAAAAACAAGTGAAACAGAAAGGTGGGACAAGACGTTGTGTCAAAAATGATATCCAAGGCAGAAATGAGAGATGGCAACAAAGAGATGACACGTAGCATAAGCATGTGGGAACACACAAATAGCAACAGCTGGCAATCACACCAAACACACCATGACACATGTAACATGCATGTTCATGTGCAGCACACAACAACCATTGACTATGCAGAGTACATGTGTCACAGGAGACACCTATGCTACTGTGTTTCGATACAGTAAAAGGAGGGACATGGATACATATATGGCAGGTCACTGTCACACACCAGCATTGTGTTGGCATGTTGAAGGGCTGAACATGCCGCTGGAGTGGGTGTGTGTGGTGCAGTGCATGTGTACCCCCTCAACTTCCAACATCAACACGTACGCAGTGATATCAATCTCCGAACGTGACGGCAGTGTAAGGGCAATTGCAGCCATCATGTGCAAATGGCATGCACTATGTAGCATGGATACCGTGAAATACCCACCATCTGGGCAATAGCAGGGAGGCACTGAATGGCAATGAAAGGTTCAGCACAGAATTGTGCATTGGTAGACAGTCTTGGCATGTGTCTATTGCATGTCATCAGGCAAATGTCACTACAGCCGATGAGAGGTGGACATGATGCACGACAGATGAGGAACCATCAGTAGTACACACATGCACGCAGAAGACACAACACCAGTTGAACAGAGGCAGAGGGCCTGTAACAGGGGGAGCCATGTGCACGACACAGATGTGGACACCCTAGAGTCGTGCGTTATGACACACAAAACCACATGACATGGCTGTCCAAATAACATGATGCTTGGATCATCCTGGAGACATACTACAATGAGCAGGCGTTCAAGGACGCCTAGGAACATAGATGGAATGTACATGGAGCATGAATGTGCACACATGTGCACAGGGAGCCACTGCCATCAGCACAGTCAGAGTGAGACTCACTGCACCAAGGACAAAGGATGTATATGACATGATATGACATCTCATCAAGATTTCCCTCGTACACAAGTGGCTTAGAGCGCAACCTAGCAAAGGGAGGGGAACAAGGGAGAAAAGGAAATGAAAACAACAATCATACTGAGCACAGTGACATTGAGAACACGCTAGTGCATGGAGAAGGGACAAAGGGTTGAAGTCCCTGGAAGGGGGAGAAGTGGAACGTGTCACACAGAGGAGACCAAAGAATGAAAATGAAGTCCAATGATAGAATAGGCATTCGGAAGGTGATAGTGCAACCAGCAAGTGGCAAGAGCAAGATCATTTGGATAGGGCAAATCTGATGAGTGCAGAAGAAGAGTGGGTATTGGCAGAGGGATAGTTGAAGGTATTTTTGAAGGTATTTTGGACCCAGGCCCCAGAAATCCTTGTGCACAATGCAGATGGTCTAAAATTGAATCCTTGCATCCACTGGTAGCCAATGAAGGGATTTCAGAGCTGGAGAGATAGAATCCCAGGGATTGAGGCTAAGGACAAGTCTTGAAGTCCTGTACTGGATTAGTGGTAGAGGGCGGAGTGTCGAGGCAGGTAGAATTTTGAAAGAGCCTGTCACAGTAGTCCAATCTTGAGACAGCCAGAGCTTGAGAGACAGTGAGCTTGTAGGTGAACGAGAGGAAACAGTACCCCTGTGGAGGTTAATCAAGAACTTAATATATCTCAAGAGATGTCAGAAATGTGTGCGGAGAAGGAATGTGTGGAGTCAAAGGTGACCCCGAGGTTATTGGCCTTGCGGGTAGGAGGAGGTCCAAGGGAGGCCACCCAGAGAGTGAGGGGAAAGGATATTGAAGGCATACCGATGAGGAGGATGCCAGTCTTGCTGGCATTTAGACAGAGATCGTTGGCAGTACACCATTTTCAAATGGCAATGAGGCTATCAGAAATGAGGGAGGGAGAAGAGGTGGCCGAGGGCAGCCTGAAAATGAGTTGAGTGTCATCAGCATAGCACAGGAAGTTGTAGCAGAAAATGAAAATGCAGTAGGCAAGAGCCACCAGGTGCTGTTTGGAAATCCAGGCCGAGAGGTAAGACCACTGGTGAACACCACAGGTAGAGAGGGACATTCATGAAAGGAAGGACTCAAGTTGTAGCTGTGAGGGTCACACACACCAAACACACATGTCATTGAGTAACACGCATCAATACTCACCGGACGATGCATCATAATCCATCCTCTCTCCCACTCCACAGATTTGTTCTTCCTGGATGAACTCTACAGCGATCTCCTCGTGCTGAGTGAGTTCATCCTCCTCTGATGCTGGCCCACCACCAGTCACCTGAAACATGGAATAATTGGAGGCATGCTTTTGTTTTGCAGAGCATCAGAGGTCATTCCAACGCTTGTAGCAGTCCTGAGCCATGTGCACCTGGAATCCCATGGCTGTCACACCATCCTCAATATGCTGCCAGTGGACCCAACGCTGGGGAGACGTTGTATGACACTGTGGGCCCACAAACATATCACGTTTATGTGCCGACACGAAGCTCACAACGAATTCCAGTTCCTGCTTGCCGAAAGGTTTCTTCCTTGATGTGCCAGAGGCCGGAGCTGTGTCTGGGGTCTCAGCCTCTTGTGCAGGAGCACGCTTCCTACTTTTGGGTGGTGGTACTGACCCTGACTGGCCAATTTGGCCCTGATCAGTGGGGGCAGTGGCGCTGGTGGACTGGACCAAGGGAGTGGGTGTTTGAATGAAGACGGAAGGTCTGGCTTGGGTCTGACTCACTGCCGGGGTGGTCTTGGCTGCATCTGCCCATGCAGTTACCACCTCCCGGCTGCTTGGGGCAGCAGATGTCACAACTGCCCCAGATACGTGTGCCCCGGTCACAGCTACACTGGACACACATGACATGCACCTCCTGACAAGATGGAAATCGTCCCGGGAGTCCTCATCATGCAACACAACATGCACTGCCCGACCGCAAGCCCAGGTGGTGGTCCCCACAGCTGCACCTGCAGCTACCATCACTGGTGGGCCCGTGAAAGCAGATGAAAGTTGCTGTTGGGTCATATGGGCACCAGGTTGTGATGCAACAGCTGCATCTCCAGGAGCCACAGGGGGTGGTGGCATGTCTGCACCAGCACGTGGCTGGGCATCCTGCCCAATTGGGGCACCCCTGCCTCTTCCCCCTCTGTAGTCACCCTGGCCACCCTGGACTCCATGTCCCCCCTGGACTCTGTGCCCACGTGCCTGACCACGCCCAGTCCTGCGAGGACACCCAGCTTTGCCCCCCTTAGCCTTTGGTGGCCTCCCAACCATGGCACAGATGGTAAATAGCCGATGGGAGGTGCACTCAACAATTGTCCTGGGCAATTGGGTTGAAGGGGGCAGGGTACTGGCAGGAATTGATACCCCTGTGCTCCTGCAAGGCTGTCTGTGACTCCTGGGGAAAAATTACGGGTCACCCATCGCTGAGGCCCCCTCAAAAATAGAAAAAAACCCCCCAAAAAAATAGAAAATTGACATTAAAAGGAAAAAAATAGTCAAATTTCAAAAGAAAAACCACAGTAGCCCATGTGCGTGAATTTAACTTCCAGCAGTAAGGTGTGGCTCCCAGGGACACAAAAAACACATACAAGTGGAACACGCAGGCTACCATGACCTCGAAAACGGTAAACGATGCACAGGGGGAACCACAGTGGGAAAAATAGCATGCACGAATCACCACCTGCGTTGCGTGGAAAAGAAAAAGAAAAACACACACGTTTGTGCTCGTAGGCAACACCCCATCAAAAGAAGAGGTATGAACTTCAAACGTTGTGAAGTGATCGTGTGTGAATCCAGAAGAGTAAACAGACCCGTCGGTCTCCACGAACAGCACGTACAGTGGACTGCTTCCCCTCTGGACCTTTAACCCGTGCTGAAGGCAATGCCCACGCGTGCAACATCACTGGCGCGCTTTCGCACTAAGGCCCTTTCCTCGAATTACACGCATTCACACGAGGACGTGCGGATTCACTATGCACCCGTACGAGGGAAACACCTGTGCGCATCACGTCACTTACATGCTTACGCGCTAAGGCCCTCGCTTGAATTACACGCTGACATGCTGTTTTTTCACGTGCCAATTCACTCTGCATCAAGCTGGCCACGCGACAACATACAGAAGAACAGGCTCCTGCCCAGACGGCCATTTTCCTGCCCCCCAGAGCCGCCTCCCATGATCCCCCTGCTGCTGCCTGCCTGCCTGCAGGTCACGTGCCCTGCAATTTGGTGCCTGCACATCAGCTATTTGCAGGGGTCCAGTTGCTGCGACCACCCCCACTGGAACTGAAGTGGGGTGCTGGGTCCGCCTTACCAGAACCAGATGAGGGTCCTGGAATGCATTCGCCCAGCGCTTCACCTCCAGGTCTTCGAGAAGCAGACCCGTCTGGATTCGAACGGTAAGTGTCCATGCGGACCCATTGGACGCAGTGCATGTTGAGGTGTGCCAGGAAGGTGCAGCTGGGACATATGTCTGAAATGGCCAATGTATGGATGAGTATGTGCAGGGACATGACCGTGCTGCATGTGAGTCCAGTCATGTGTGATACACATCAATGGTGTATGTGTTCCAAAGCATGATGCACAACTGCATGTGGAGATACACACATGTTAGCATTTCTGTGTATGTACTCAGCCATGTTTGGGGTGTGACACATGGATGCTGGTTCTACCTTCATGTCGTCCCCATTAACCTATTAAACTATATTATGAACCACATTTCTTTTATATGCATGTTTTGAACGTTCTTATTTCAAAAGGGCTGCATTAGTAACTGAAGGACCTTTGCTGGTTTTACTTTCTCCACAAACACATGTATTGAATGCAATAAAATGTGCCTGTTTAGTAAATCCCATAACAGCTGGAAACGATAGCGTACACTAATTTAAACATGCAGTAAGCATGTGGTAACATGAACGGTCTGCATCATTCTGAGACCTGTTTAGTAAATCCCATAACAGCTGGAAACGATGGCGTACACTAATTTAAACATGCAGTAAGCATGTGGTAACATGAACGGTCTGCATCATTCTGAGACCGAGCTTTCAGCTCGTCCCCATTTTGGAGTCCCATAGGACTCCATGGGGAAATGGCATATCACCACATGATGGACTGATTATTAAGCACGGTCACACACAAGCAGAAGGGATTGAAAGGTTTCAGGACACAACGTGTAGTTTGAGCAGCACTAAAAAGTATCGGCGTTCCAAATACCACATTTATTTTCTGTTGCTCATAATCAGGGCCTATGAAAACCATAAATTGGCAAATTGTAACACATCTCTTCAATGTTCCATATTTATTGAGAAAACATTAATAACAACAGATCTATGTGAAACCTAATTCATTGTTAAACTATACTACAATATGAAATCACCCAAATGTCACCGTAGGCGCCATTTAAATAAAAATGCCTCAGGTAGCGGAAGTGACATCACACACCTGGTGATATGACCATCCACCCTTCCACCTTTTGCCCTGATATGTTCCTCATCAAAAGGACAAACACCATCTTTTCACTGTCAACCACACATACCCAACACCACAGTTTCACAGAAACATAACCAATACATTGACAAGCAGCAAGACTGTCATCTGACACCAAGGGGGTAACTCATGGAACAATTGTGCACCAAAATTTGTGGCACAAGCTGGTGCAAACATGAAAAAGCTAGTGCACGTGTGCGAATCATACGCGTGCGATTCATGGAAGGCCCTGCATGTGTTTTTCCCAGGGTGTGCGCCAAATCGCGCTTATCTTACACGTCACAGCGACTTTCCAAATGTGTGCCCGGCAGGAACGGGGAAAGCGCACAACTTCTCACGCACACACCTAAAAAGGGGACGGAACACAGGGAATGTGGAACAACACGTGAAAATGTAGGCTTAACGTGGGAAGTACCACTGGGAAACACATGCAACACCCACAAGCTAGTGAACAACACATATTCATGGAATCGAATAGGGAAAACCCACGCACGTCAAAACCCACGCACAAATACGTCTGTCACACAAAAGCAGGTGGAAGCGCCCTGCATTTTTTTGCCCAGGACCAGCCTTTTTGGGATGCCTGATAATCAGGTCTATGGCAGGCATAGTTTTCCACCTCACATCATCCTAGAGCTGGTCACTGAGTGGGAGGATGAACTCACATCACCCACCCTGTGCTCCCAAGCATTGAGCCCCTTGGAGAAGGTGCTCAATGTAGTGCAGCGGACAACTGCCTTAGTGTGGGGCGTCTCACAGCCCACCCAGTCACGTTGCCTACACTAGGTGTTGGCAATCATCACTGCGCACCCCTCTGTCCGCAGGCACATATACATGCCCAGAACACCCGCAGAAAGGCAGGCCGTGGTCCTGGACTTCTACAGGGTGGCACACTTCCCCAAAGTGCTTTGGTGCCATAGATTGCACCCATGTGGCCCTACAGCCACCTATGGCCACTGAAAACATCTACCGCAACCACAAGCACTGGCATTCCATCAACGTGCAGGTTGTATGCGATGCCAAGGGAATCATCACCTCTGTCTATGCAAACTATCAAGGGTCCACCCATGACAGTTTCATATACAGAATTTCCACCCTGAGCCAGGCCCTGGAAGCTGGGAAGCATGGTGACACATGGTTCATAGGTGAGTACAAATGCCTGTGCACATGCATATATGTCACACACAGACAAATACACAAGCCCAACTAATGACAACCATTATCATCTTACCAGGGGCAGTGCCTACCCTCTCAGCACCTACATGATGGCGCCAATATGGAACCCCACCACACCATCCCATGTAAGATATAACACAGCCCATATTGCAGCCAGGGCCATAGTGGAGCGCACATTTGGAGTGCTCAAGTCACGCTTCTGCTCCCTTGACCGCGCTGGCGGACAGCTACTATATGCACCCCCAGTAGTGTGCAGGATCATTGTGGCAGCATGTGTCCTGCACAACGTTGAAACGCGGTGGACATGGTGATGCCCCCACATCCCCAACCACATGAATGGCCCCGGCACATCGGAGGGGAATGCGCATGTGGCAAGGCAGCCCGTACCCGGCTTGTGGCCACATTTTTCACCTAAACTCCAACCCCTGCGGAGTGCACCAGGTGACAATCAATGATGACAAAGGGACAGTTAACTGTCACAACCTTACCACCCTGAGACTGTGGCCATGGAAGTGCCACATTGTGTGCATCCCTAGCTACTTAAACACAACCAATCCTGTGACCAAAAAGAACACATGCCTGGTGCATATCCCACCCAGCGACCCTGCAAAAAAGGGCATGAAAACACTGGTATTCCACCCAAACCCTCCCAACCCCCATAACCCCCGTCTGCCACACCATACCATGGCATGCAACGGCAAACCATCAAACCATATGCACAACATATGACACAATAGTCATGAAGTGCCACGTGAGAAATGTAAATATACACCAGACAATTACACCTGACATGGAATCTGAAGAAATGACTGACCAAAACCTCACACCCTGAAAACTGTGGCACAAATGCATGCCACCAGTGGTGCAAGCAACACAGGTCAGCATACCTGTTGCCATGCACATTGGACAATAGCAAATTGGCATTACAAACACTGTGTGCTGTGTGTGTGTACCCTGCAACACACCACTCATCGGACAGCACAGTGAGTGTGCATTGAGTTGGGGAAACCCCTTGAGCATCATGAAAAATAAGTACAATCAACAAAATAGTAGCCTGTGATGAATGTACATGATCAATGAATCGAAAGTGAACATGGATTGTAGGGACAAAGCATGCCTGAGAAGGCAATCTGGGGGCACTTGTGTGCATGGTATCACCGTAGTTGGTGTGGGGGTGGGCATTGCCTAAGTGTATGTGTCAGTAGGGACGACATGTATCGCATACATGCATGTGAAATGAAGTGAGCCTCAGTGTCCTGTACACAGCACATGTGAACATTGCACTCAAGGACCCCCCTGTGTGTTAAACCACACCAATCCCCTGACACCTCAAAATCAAACTCAACATAGGATCAGCCATAGACCAGCAGAACACATTGACAATGGCAGACAGTGAGCAATCACTGATTCATTGAAAATTCTTATAGGGCCTACACACACAGTGCATCAAAGTGCCTCAAGGAGGGAGGGAACAAGGCAGAATAACAGTACCTTCCTGCAAGTCCTTCGAACAGTCTAGAATGTGAAAATGAACAATCAAATCAAAGTACATAGTACAAGTGCTTGTAACAATAAGGGAGAGTCTAGGGAGGGAATGTGGGAAACCAAAACTAGCATCAAAATTGCTATGCCTGACGGCAATAGTTGCAGTTTAGGGGTCACATAAGTAGTGGGGGGTGAGGGAAGAGGAGGGAAGAGGTGAGGTGAGTAAGAAAACAAGTGACAAACTACAGAAGGTCGATAAATAATGAAAATAGTGCTGGGGAGGGGAGAAGAAACACAGAAGGGAAAGGGAGGAACAGAGGACCTGTAATCAGTGGTGGAGGGACTGATGATAAAAGTAAGTGCCAAAATAAAACTCAAAAAGGTGAAGGTGGGGGGTGGATGGACGGAGGCAAAGAAAAAGCGGCTACGTATCACCATGCCTGACGGCAAATGGGGTAGTGCCAGAAAAAAACAGACAGAGGACACGGAGGAGGGGAAACGGTGGTAGAGAGGGAGGAGTGAAGGGAGGAGGGGGCCAAGGTGTAAAGGCAGGAAGGGGGAGAGGGGGAAAGAAAGGACACACAGGGGGCAGAGGGAAAGAAGATGGTGCAGAAGGGGAGGGGATGTGATGGTGAAGGGGGAAACAGAGAGAGACTGGCAGGGGCAAGGGAGACAGGGGGAGACTGGCAGGGGGCAGGTGGAGACAGCCGGGGGACAGGGGAGACAGGGGGAGACTGGAAGGGGGCAGGTGGAGACAGGCGGGGCAGGGGAGACATGGGGAGTCTGGCAGGGGGCAGGTGGAGACAGGTAGGGGGCAGGGGAGACAGGGGGACAATCAAGGGACCCAGAAGGGTGGTGGTCAGGGGTGGACAGGGGTGTCACATGGGCCAAGTGCAACCAATGGGAGGGGGGAGCAGGTCCAGGCCACAAACATGACAGTCAAGTCGAAAGCAATGTGGCCATATTTCAAATGGCACAACAAAACACCAGGCAGGGCTGCAAGATAGCCAAAGCAGGAGAAGCAAGGAATTGGGGGTTGTCGAAACGCGTGGTGACAAGGATAACTCAGCATGCAGCGTTCATGTGGCATATCAAAATCACTGTAGGCCAAGTATCCCAATGCAACATTGTCAGCACACGGACACCTCCCACCATCAGTGTGTGTTACACAGACAAAGGGTGCATGGTACCGCCTACAGCAGGAAGTGCATGAACATAGACAGTCAATTCATAAAAAAATCATAAGCAACATGATGAAATGCACAGTCAACAGAATACTCACCAGAATGAAGTGCAGACATGCATTGGAGAAACCATCCGGAAGACCCAATAGGGGTGTACACACAAGTAGGACTGCAGGCTGGCCACAGATATGACGGAAGCCCAATACCCCTGTGTGAGATGCTGTCACACCGAGCCATCCTTGCGAGCCCATGGAAAGGGGAAGCAGGAGTAGCATATGTGTCAGGACCCCAAGCAAAACTCATACACGAGACAAACTTGAATGGGCCCTGCTGGAACACACATAGGATGGCTTTAAATGCCACAAAAAGCACCACACTGTCACATGAATGCACAATAGAGAAAAAAAAATATTTGCAGAAAGAAACCCAAATCAAAAATGGCCACATATGACCCAGGGGGTGGGGGGTGCACCCAGGAGGGAGGAGGTACAGGATGCACCTCAACACCAACATGTGTAGATTTTGAGATAAAAAAACACTCTGGACTCACAGCCTGCACGGCCCGACCAATGTGGGAGATAGGTTGTCGTCGTCACCCTCTGAATGGAAATCAGAAGGTGGACGCTGCACAGTTACCTCACCATGCCTATCCACACCTTGCCCCTCAGCGGCAGCAAGCATGCGGGTCTGGTAAGCGAGGCCCTGCATGGCAATGACACGTAGGGCTGCATGCATTACCTCACGTGTCACACGTGCTTCCTCCTGCAAGGACTCACGTGTAAAACGGAGTTCTGCCTGCATGGCCTCACATGACATGCAGAGTACCTCCCAGCTAGCATGGAGTGCAGTTGAGATGGTTCTTTTAAGCTGCTCCATCCTGTCTTCTGCCCGCCTACTGTCATCCATCATGAGAGCACCCAGAGTAGATCGGGGGGTTTGGTGTTCGACCCTCAGGGCCTCACGGTGTGTTTCTGCCTGAGCAGAAATTGCTTGACACAGACCCATCATTTCGGCCTGGCGCACCCTGTCAGAGGCCACCAAATCCAGCCTGAGTGAGCGGCACATGGACCGCGTAGTCTGCTGCTGGAGCTGCACTTGCCTTTCAGGGGGGAGGATGGAACGGGCCACACTTTCCATACCTTGAACCATCATCTCAACTGCTCCCACCTGTTGCTGTGCTATGGCAATAACGGCATGCTCCCACTCAGTTGACCCCGGTAGCGCACGGCCACCGTGTTGCCGGACACGACACCTGCCGGGCCCAAGGAGCCGTGGTCCTTGCTGGGTTGGTGCCATCCGCAACTGCAGGACTGCGTCCCTCCATCGACCTGATGCCCGAGGAACATGACCAAATGGTGTAGAGTTACCCTGCACCTGTAACCACCACAGGCAGACATTCCAACCCCGCCTGGCCCCCTACTGCAGGTGTCGCGGACAGAAGATCATCCAACACAGGATTACTTAACGGCGACGACACGTCATGATGCAGATCCGGCTCAACATAGTGGTCAGAGGATACATTAGAGCCTGACAGAGCCATGTCTGCTCTGGCCATGATGGCCTGGGGCACCAGTGGGTTCTTGTGGGTTGCAACCCCACGACCACCACTGGTGCCTGGATGGTCATCTTCATCCTCTGCCTCCAGTGCATCATCACCTGCAATATAAACAAAAGAAACAAGAACACGCATGTCAGTAGCACATACCACACACATACAGATCATTACATTGACAGCCAACACATGAAGCAGACATGTCACACGCAACTCAAAACCCAACATGCATCTAGTGGCATTGCAATGCAAGGGTATCCCAAAAGCAGAAAAGGATGTGTGCAAAATGTGAAGCCAACACATGTTTTGCATGTTGCCCATCACCTGCATCACACACAACCTCTAGCAGGCACATATCCAAGGCATTTTGGAATATATGTTAAAAAAATCAGGGTGGGAGATCACAAAAGCCGGTCTCTAGATTGTTGAATTTAAAATCAAAAAAGTCAATTGCAAACAGGTATATTTTTACTTTTGACAGATCAACATAAAGCAGACAGGTTTTTTCAATTTGACAGTTGGGGGTACTGCTAAGTACCATAGTCTTCAATATTGAGGAATTTTCTTTAAATTTATGCACATTCTCTATCAAACATAATACATTTTGATGAAAGAACGAGTAGGTGCTGCCCAGGATGACTCATAGTCCATGGGTTTTCAAAACATAAAACAGAAAAACAAGTGAAACAGAAAGGTGGGACAAGACGTTGTGTCAAAAATGATATCCAAGGCAGAAATGAGAGATGGCAACAAAGAGATGACACGTAGCATAAGCATGTGGGAACACACAAATAGCAACAGCTGGCAATCACACCAAACACACCATGACACATGTAACATGCATGTTCATGTGCAGCACACAACAACCATTGACTATGCAGAGTACATGTGTCACAGGAGACACCTATGCTACTGTGTTTCGATACAGTAAAAGGAGGGACATGGGTACATATATGGCAGGTCACTGTCACACACCAGCATTGTGTTGGCATGTTGAAGGGCTGAAATTGCCACTGGAGTGGGTGTGTGTGGTGCAGTGCATGTGTACCCCCTCAACTTCCAACATCAACACGTACGCAGTGATATCAATCTCCGAACGTGACGGCAGTGTAAGGGCAATTGCAGCCATCATGTGCAAATGGCATGCACTATGTAGCATGGATACCGTGAAATACCCACCATCTGGGCAATAGCAGGGAGGCACTGAATGGCAATGAAAGGTTCAGCACAGAATTGTGCATTGGTAGACAGTCTTGGCATGTGTCTATTGCATGTCATCAGGCAAATGTCACTACAGCCGATGAGAGGTGGACATGATGCACGACAGATGAGGAACCATCAGTAGTACACACATGCACGCAGAAGACACAACACCAGTTGAACAGAGGCAGAGGGCCTGTAACAGGGGGAGCCATGTGCACGACACAGATGTGGACACCCTAGAGTCGTGCGTTATGACACACAAAACCACATGACATGGCTGTCCAAATAACATGATGCTTGGATCATCCTGGAGACATACTACAATGAGCAGGCGTTCAAGGACGCCTAGGAACATAGATGGAATGTACATGGAGCATGAATGTGCACACATGTGCACAGGGAGCCACTGCCATCAGCACAGTCAGAGTGAGACTCACTGCACCAAGGACAAAGGATGTATATGACATGATATGACATCTCATCAAGATTTCCCTCGTACACAAGTGGCTTAGAGCGCAACCTAGCAAAGGGAGGGGAACAAGGGAGAAAAGGAAATGAAAACAACAATCATACTGAGCACAGTGACATTGAGAACACGCTAGTGCATGGAGAAGGGACAAAGGGTTGAAGTCCCTGGAAGGGGGAGAAGTGGAACGTGTCACACAGAGGAGACCAAAGAATGAAAATGAAGTCCAATGATAGAATAGGCATTCGGAAGGTGATAGTGCAACCAGCAAGTGGCAAGAGCAAGATCATTTGGATAGGGCAAATCTGATGAGTGCAGAAGAAGAGTGGGTATTGGCAGAGGGATAGTTGAAGGTATTTTTGAAGGTATTTTGGACCCAGGCCCCAGAAATCCTTGTGCACAATGCAGATGGTCTAAAATTGAATCCTTGCATCCACTGGTAGCCAATGAAGGGATTTCAGAGCTGGAGAGATAGAATCCCAGGGATTGAGGCTAAGGACAAGTCTTGAAGTCCTGTACTGGATTAGTGGTAGAGGGCGGAGTGTTGAGGCAGGTAGAATTTTGAAAGAGCCTGTCACAGTAGTCCAATCTTGAGACAGCCAGAGCTTGAGAGACAGTGAGCTTGTAGGTGAACGAGAGGAAACAGTACCCCTGTGGAGGTTAATCAAGAACTTAATATATCTCAAGAGATGTCAGAAATGTGTGCGGAGAAGGAATGTGTGGAGTCAAAGGTGACCCCGAGGTAATTGGCCTTGCGGGTAGGGGTAGGAGGAGGTCCAAGGGAGGCCAGCCAGAGAGTGAGGGGAAAGGATATTGAAGGCATACCGATGAGGAGGATGCCAGTCTTGCTGGCATTTAGACAGAGATCGTTGGCAGTACACCATTTTCAAATGGCAATGAGGCTATCAGAAATGAGGGAGGGAGAAGAGGTGGCCGAGGGCAGCCTGAAAATGAGTTGAGTGTCATCAGCATAGCACAGGAAGTTGTAGCAGAAAATGAAAATGCAGTAGGCAAGAGCCACCAGGTGCTGTTTGGAAATCCAGGCCGAGAGGTAAGACCACTGGTGAACACCACAGGTAGAGAGGGACATTCATGAAAGGAAGGACTCAAGTTGTAGCTGTGAGGGTCACACACACCAAACACACATGTCATTGAGTAACACGCATCAATACTCACCGGACGATGCATCATAATCCATCCTCTCTCCCACTCCACAGATTTGTTCTTCCTGGATGAACTCTACAGCGATCTCCTCGTGCTGAGTGAGTTCATCCTCCTCTGATGCTGGCCCACCACCAGTCACCTGAAACATGGAATAATTGGAGGCATGCTTTTGTTTTGCACAGCATCAGAGGTCATTCCAACACTTGTAGCAGTCCTGAGCCATGTGCACCTGGAATCCCATGGCTGTCACACCATCCTCAATATGCTGCCAGTGGACCCAACGCTGGGGAGACGTTGTATGACACTGTGGGCCCACAAACATATCACGTTTATGTGCCGACACGAAGCTCACAACGAATTCCAGTTCCTGCTTGCCGAAAGGCTTCTTCCTTGATGTGCCAGAGGCCGGAGCTGTGTCTGGGGTCTCAGCCTCTTGTGCAGGAGCACGCTTCCTACTTTTGGGTGGTGGTACTGACCCTGACTGGCCAATTTGGCCCTGATCAGTGGGGGCAGTGGCGCTGGTGGACTGGACCAAGGGAGTGGGTGTTTGAATGAAGACGGAAGGTCTGGCTTGGGTCTGACTCACTGCCGGGGTGGTCTTGGCTGCATCTGCCCATGCAGTTACCACCTCCCGGCTGCTTGGGGCAGCAGATGTCACAACTGCCCCAGATACGTGTGCCCCGGTCACAGCTACACTGGACACACATGACATGCACCTCCTGACAAGATGGAAATCGTCCCGGGAGTCCTCATCATGCAACACAACATGCACTGCCCGACCGCAAGCCCAGGTGATGGTCCCCACAGCTGCACCTGCAGCTACCATCACTGGTGGGCCCGTGAAAGCAGATGAAAGTTGCTGTTGGGTCATATGGGCACCAGGTTGTGATGCAACAGCTGCATCTCCAGGAGCCACAGGGGGTGGTGGCATGTCTGCACCAGCACGTGGCTGGGCATCCTGCCCAATTGGGGCACCCCTGCCTCTTCCCCCTCTGTAGTCACCCTGGCCACCCTGGACTCCATGTCCCCCCTGGACTCTGTGCCCACGTGCCTGACCACGCCCAGTCCTGCGAGGACACCCAGCTTTGCCCCCCTTAGCCTTTGGTGGCCTCCCAACCATGGCACAGATGGTAAATAGCCGATGGGAGGTGCACTCAACAATTGTCCTGGGCAATTGGGTTGAAGGGGGCAGGGTACTGGCAGGAATTGATACCCCTGTGCTCCTGCAAGGCTGTCTGTGACTCCTGGGGAAAAATTACGGGTCACCCATCGCTGAGGCCCCCTCAAAAATAGAAAAAACCCCCCCAAAAAAATAGAAAATTGACATTAAAAGGAAAAAAATAGTCAAATTTCAAAAGAAAAACCACAGTAGCCCATGTGCGTGAATTTAACTTCCAGCAGTAAGGTGTGGCTCCCAGGGACACAAAAAACACATACAAGTGGAACACGCAGGCTACCATGACCTCGAAAACGGTAAACGATGCACAGGGGGAACCACAGTGGGAAAAATAGCATGCACGAATCACCACCTGCGTTGCGTGGAAAAGAAAAAGAAAAACACACACGTTTGTGCTCGTAGGCAACACCCCATCAAAAGAAGAGGTATGAACTTCAAACGTTGTGAAGTGATCGTGTGTGAATCCAGAAGAGTAAACAGACCCGTCGGTCTCCACGAACAGCACGTACAGTGGACTGCTTCCCCTCTGGACCTTTAACCCGTGCTGAAGGCAATGCCCACGCGTGCAACATCACTGGCGCGCTTTCGCACTAAGGCCCTTTCCTCGAATTACACGCATTCACACGAGGACGTGCGGATTCACTATGCACCCGTACGAGGGAAACACCTGTGCGCATCACGTCACTTACATGCTTACGCGCTAAGGCCCTCGCTTGAATTACACGCTGACATGCTGTTTTTTCACGTGCCAATTCACTCTGCATCAAGCTGGCCACGCGACAACATACAGAAGAACAGGCTCCTGCCCAGACGGCCATTTTCCTGCCCCCCAGAGCCGCCTCCCATGATCCCCCTGCTGCTGCCTGCCTGCCTGCTGGTCACGTGCCCTGCAATTTGGTGCCTGCACATCAGCTATATGCAGGGGTCCAGTTGCTGCGACCACCCCCACTGGAACTGAAGTGGGGTGCTGGGTCCGCCTTACCAGAACCAGATGAGGGTCCTGGAATGCATTCGCCCAGCGCTTCACCTCCAGGTCTTCGAGAAGCAGACCCGTCTGGATTCGAACGGTATGTGTCCATGCGGACCCATTGGACGCAGTGCATGTTGAGGTGTGCCAGGAAGGTGCAGCTGGGACATATGTCTGAAATGGCCAATGTATGGATGAGTATGTGCAGGGACATGACCGTGCTGCATGTGAGTCCAGTCATGTGTGATACACATCAATGGTGTATGTGTTCCAAAGCATGATGCACAACTGCATGTGGAGATACACACATGTTAGCATTTCTGTGTATGTACTCAGCCATGTTTGGGGTGTGACACATGGATGCTGGTTCTACCTTCATGTCGTGCACGGCGTACATGTGCATGTGTGTGTTTGACATGTGTGCGACTGTGATACCCCATGGATGCATGTGACACAGACATGTAGGAACCCGATTGGCAGATGTGACATAGTTGCCAATGATTGCACTGTGACAGGTGGTGGAGATGTACAGATGCATGTCTGTCTGGTGGCATGTGTGCATGTGTTCAGCACTCCCCATGATGCTTGTGATATCATGCCAACCTTCGGATGTTCATGCTGTTGTGTGTGTATGGATGCTGATGCCTGCTGCACGATTCATGTGAATTTGTGCATGTGTGTGGGTTCAAATGGTATGAGTGATGGGGAGTGTGATGCCATCTGTGAAGTTTGACACTGCCACTCATGTGCAACTGTCATGAGTGTATCATACCATTGTACAGTGCCCTGATACCTGTGATCTGCCTCTCCCTGTCTGCAGCGTCAACTGATGAAGAGGGCGGAGACGGTGCTGTGGAGCACAGCGGCAGGGATCCCACCACCAGCCAGAGACGCAAGGTCCAGCTCCCCTCCGAGGTAATCATATCTTCTGGGAGTGAGGAGTCTGGTGCCGTGTCCATGGCCCCAGCTGCTGAGGGAAGGACCAAGAGGCGGAGGTTGGAGGTGGACTCCTCAGCAGCAGTAGGGGCAGCTGAGCCCACACAGGGGCCTATGGAGGAAGATGGCACGGAGTGATCCAGGTTGGTGGGGGGTTTGGTTCAGGAGGAGGGCGTGGAAGCCCTATGCATGGGGCCTGGAAGGGGGGATTCCACTGGTGCTAGTGGTGCATTCCAGGGGCAGGGACAGGAGGCAGCACAGGCAACCGTGGAGGTGCCTGTGTGTAATCCTGTCCCCGATCCCATGACTGCATCATCCGGCACCAGCAGGGATGCCTCAGTCCAGACCCGTTTTTAGGGAGGGGATGCGCATGCAACAACTGGCCTTCCACTCCCTGCAGACGTGGCAATCCATGACCGGATTGAGCCCGTCCTAGCTGATGTGGCATTGCACCAACGTGGCATTCGGGATGACGTGCAGGGTTCTTGTGCGGACAATGCACGTCATTTCGAATGCCTGTTTGGCGGCATCACACTACTAGTACAGGTCGTCGGCACTGGGTTCCTCCGTGTGCTGGATATTCTTGTGCCCCCCTCCTCAACTGAACCCCCTCTGTGCCAGTCATCCTCCGTGCCATCTTCCCACCCAAATATCAGTGGCCACGCTGGTAGAGGACACTCCCTGCCACAGTCGGGAGTCGGAGGTCCAGCAGGGGTGGCCACCCCACAACTGCACCCCATCAAATGGAGGACTTGCAGGCATCAACAAGCAGGGCATGTGCATGGCAGAAGCAGGCTCAGGGTGGGAGCGATCATGGCTCGGCCATCAACATCCCAGAGCCAGGCATCGGCCAGCGGGCTGGAGGACCCAGGATTGGGAGTGTATTCCGTGTGGCAGAGGTTAGGCCAGCGAATAGATGCGGAGTGGCGGCGGGCAGAGAGGGCACGGCTCACAATGGTCAGGGCTGAGAATTCCATGCACCAGGCATTGAGGTGGGCTGAGTGCCTCGAGGCAACTTGCAGGGAGTTGGAGGAGACCATGGCTGCATCCCTGTGAGACCTCGAGGCCAGTGTACATGCCCGCCTCCGGAACATCGACATAGAGTTCGATGATGCCCTGCCCCGGGACATCAATGAGTTAGCCGTCGAACTAGCCCACCACCTTTGTATATAGTTATTTAGGTTTAGGTTTCATTTTGTTTTTATTATGATTTGGAGGCCACAGACTTTGATCCAGTTTTTGTATATAGTTGTCTTTTAGATAGGGTTTTGGTAGGTTTCATTTTGTTTTGGAATAATGGACCCTTCAGACTTTTTCAAGATTCCGGACATGTACACAATAGTTTTTGGGATATTCATATGGAGTAATGTTTTTTTCTGCTTTTCATCTTAGGATTTATTTGTATGGACTTTGGGGATGGACTACTTTTATTTTTTCATGTTTTGGATTTTTATTTTTTCCGGGATTCCACTTTCTTTTTCATATTGCAATCATTATTTCTTTATTTGCATGTGTGATTTTCATTTTGTCATTTGTTTTAATTTTGAATACATTTCATTATTCTTCATTTTTGGTGTGGTCTACTATGATTTATTTAGTGCATGTCTCCATGAGCATTGGCTCAGTCGTGTGTTGCCACTGTGTGGCTCTGTAGGACATTAGTTGATGGGCATGCTGGTTATTTTCGGACTCTCACGGCATGGTAATTTACTATGGATTGGGTGCAGTGGATCGTTGGGTGTTTGCACTGGGGGGTAGGAGATTGGGATTTGGGTTGTCATTAGGGCCATGGGTCTGTATAGTTCTGATGTGGTGTTTGTGGGGATATGAGTCGGGCCTGCTGGCAGGTTGCCGTCAATGGGGGTGGGGTGGGGGGGACATGAGTCAAGGCCTGCTGGCAGGTTGCCGTCAATGGGGGTGGCGTGGGGGGGACATGAGTCGGGGCCTGCTGGCAGGTTGCCGTCAATGGGGGTGGGATGGGGGGACATGAGTAGGCTCCTGCTGGCAGGTTGGCGTGAATGGGCAGTGGGGTGGGGGGGCATGAGTCGGGGCCTGCTGGCAGGTTGGCGTCAATGGTGGGGGGACTTGTGTTCGGGCTCACAAGTGCATGGTGCCATGTGGGCTGCCTGCGGGGCAAGTGCAGGGATGATGGGCTGCCTGTGGGGCATGTCAGGAGTGTGCGGGGGTGGCCTGTGGTGTGGGCTGCCTGTGAGCCATGGGGAGGGGGGAGGCCACACCCAGGAGGGCACACACTGCCAAATCGCATTTAATTCTCATCCCAGACTCATGCAGCAGTGTGGTGAGGAACCACATGCACCTCCTTCAGCCAGACCACACCACAGGGGTCCACCCTACACCCCTCCCCATGCCCCGCAGGCATCCCATCACCCCTGCGCATGCCCCACAGGCAGCCCATCACCCCTGCACATGCCCTGCAGGCTGCCCATCACTCCCGCACATGCCCCACAGGCAGCCCACACCACAGGCCCCCCACCCCTCAGCATGCCCTGCAGCCAGCCCATCACCAGTCCCCATGCCCCGCAGGCAGGCCATCACCCCTGCACATGCCCCGCAGGCAGCCCATCACCCCTGCACATGCCCTGCAGGCAGCCCATCACCCCTACACATGCCCCGCAACCAGCACACACCACAGGGGGACTTTGTATGCGTATTCCGAGAGGTACGCAGGGAGTTTTCCACGCGATAGGCCGGGCGCGAGCAGGGTACGCCTATTCTGAGGAGTGCGCAGGGAGTTTTCCATGCGACAGGCCTGGCACAAGCAGGGTACGCATATCCTGAGGGGTGCGCTGGGAGTTTTCCACCCGATAGGCCTGGCGCGAGCAGGTTACGTGTATTCCGAGTGGTTTGTGGGGAGTTTTCCATCCGATAGGCCTGGCATGGGTGGGGTATGTGTATTCTGAGGGATGTCCGGGAGTTTCCCACACGATAGGCCTGGCACGAGCGGGATACGCGTATTCCGAGGGGTGCCCAGTAATTTTCCAAGCGATAGGCCTGGCATGGCCGGGTGCAAGTAGGGTACAAGTATTCCAAGGGGTACTATTGGGTTATCTCGTGAGAGCTGAGTGGCGTTTTTAGCACTTTTTCGTTGTTGGGGGCTGTATGCTGGTCCACTGGCCTTTGCTCCATGTAAGGGATTTGTGCAGATGTTTTTGGCGCACAGGGTGGAGTCGGGGGCATAACTGGCACTGCTGCAGGGTCACTTCACCACAATGCGTCATGGCTGGTTATGGTTGTAAGTATCCATGAATAGGCTGTGTGTCAAAATGGGTTTGGCACACATGGCTGGCGCAAACTGGTGCACGCTCCCTCTGTGCGCCAGCCGCGTGCGCCACTTCTGCGCTTGGATCCATGAATTACCCTCCAAATGTCCTGTCACCTCCTGCAAGTTAAAAAGTCCATTACCTCCTATTTGGTGTGGTCTTTCTTTGAGTCATTTCCCTGTATAGCATACACGTGTGAAGCTAGATTTAACTCACCAGTAAGCCATAGCCTGATACAATATAAAGCAATACAAGTAATGATTGGCATGTATAGATCATGTTCCATCCCTGCACCTGAAAAACAGCATGTAGCAATCAAAAGCATGGAACATGAACAATGACAACGTGGTAAGAGCGATATTAGCCTTTTTGACCTAAAACATTTGACCTTTTCACCAAATTGACCTTTCTGATTGGTCCAAATTGACTTTTTTGCATCCGGTCCAAATTGATCTTTTTTGCATCCGGTCCAAAAGGACCTTTTTGTTTTATGTCAAATAGGTTAATACCTACTTACCTGAACATGAGGTGTGGGGTTTGCAGTGGTGTCCCCCGCATCCTTAACAACAGTGATCAATTTGGTCAAAAGGTCAAATGTTTAGGTCAAATTGCTGCGGTCAATTTGCACCAGGTCAAATCTACCCAAACCAGTACAACATCTCTAATCTGGCGTTATTTCCCTCTAAATGCAGACGAGTACAATTCCATTATGTCAACATATGTCACCTCTACTCAAGCACACCTACCACACCTCGGTCATCATCTGCTGAATCCATCCCACTTGGCGTTTCCTTTTGCCTCGACACGGCAAAACTCAATTTCACACAAGATACCCCAGTAGGAGGCATTCTAACCTACTGATCTGCCCACTCCTAAAGTGACTGCAACCTGTGGAACTCAACCCACTCCAGCAACTCCCTTCATCAAACCATGCTCGCTCATCACCTCCGTCATGTTTAACTCACACTCTTTACAATGAAAGTAAACACCTCCCCAGCCACATTTCAGAGAATGTGTGATTCAACAACAGCCATTAGAGGCCGCTTTTCATAAGAGCACTGACATCAGCCAATGTTTTGAAAGACTTCACACATTCAGCTACACACCTGGCCTGTACAACCTGCGGTCTCCCTGTCTGCACAATATATTATGAGTGAGTGTGATGATGCCTTTGACTGACTATCAGAAACTGGCAGCACAGAGAGTATTTCCATATTCACATGACTCAAGTGCATTTTCTGGATATATCCCGATTTTGCAGGCATAGGTGATATCCACCCTAGCCCTGGGTAAAAAAAAGCATATTATAAAGGGTTGCATATGATGGTGCGGACATTGCTTTATGGCCTGGTATTTCCATGGTCTTCAGTAATACATCATGGCCACCTAATGGGGATCAAGTTTTCATGTCAATCATACCCCTATTGCATTGCATGTAAAGTCACAACAGAATGAAGCTTTCACCATGTAATCACCATGTACTGCAAAGGCCAAAGCAGGTGTACAATGTGCACTCTCAAGTGATGGTCAATGTAGCTTCATACTTTCCAGAGCATAGGATGGTTTCTAGACGTACCTTGCCTGACACATGTCATCACATCACTAAAGCACTTTCACTCTGTGTCATGGAGCAATACAGCATCTTCATCTGCCTGTGTGCCCAGCATCACAGCCTGAATTATCAATAACTGTCTGTACCTCATCACAGCCAAAAAAGTTTATAAATGTTGGGTGAACCCTAACTAATGATATGCCTTTGAGATGGGCTACCACAAAAGGGATGCTACACCATTTGTGTTCATCTGCATGAAATCTAGGCATTCAATTTGGTGGTTCAATCTCCTTTGCCCCTCATGTTTAGAGTGCCTAAAAGAGATCACACTACTATCTCCTTGTTCTAACATGTATCTTTCATACCTACGCATGCCACATAAAGGAAAGGTCACCAAGGCCGTGGTGCTCTTACGCTTGGATTACTGTAATAGCGTATAACGAGTTCTACCAGAAAGTATACCTTACTTTTATCATGGGACTGAAATCTAGTAGCCATATCACCCCAGCACTAATCTTCCTGCACTGGCTGCCTGTGTATAAACAGATCACATTCAGAGGTGTTTGTGCAATGCTCATGGTTTACTGGGGAATCGTGGCTGCCCGACTCCTTCAGAAGATATCAATACACTCCCCTGCTAGTTTGGTTGATTTCTTCCTTCTCCCTCTCACCTGCCCCATGCAGGAAATATAATTGTGGAGGCAAATTACTCAACAATTTGGGCCCTTCTTTGTGTAGGAGCACCCTGTGGCACTCAGAGCTACAGGTAACCAGGAATTGTTCTATAAGTTACTAAAGACACACGTTGTCAAACTCCCCTTCTCTACAGGTATCTAGAATTGAAGGACTTTAATGGCTATAGCAATTTTAAGCTTCTCCATCCTATTGCAATAATACTACCCACCCCAGTTTGGTTTAGCCCTATTTCATAATTACTGACTGCCTGTATTTATTGTACTATCAAATGTATAGTCGTACTCCTCACTGCTGGCATATAGCTGTTACTGAATGTTGCAAGGCTTTGATGTGTTAGACCTAACTGCCTCCCTGTCCCTGTCTCTCTCCCTCGTTTGCACTAGGGGAGCTATGAAGTGATTGTGTTTGTGTATTACACAATATGAAACAACAATAAATCATTACATAAACAAATAAATACAAAAATAAATTGCCTTACTGTGACATGTTGCAGTGTGTGTATAAGCACTAATGGACTGACATGGGGCACAACACCCAAGACCTGAGTGCACAATACAATTCTTCTTTCCTAGCTGCACAACATTGGTGGTATTTGATACTCATGGATCCTACGTACCAGCTATGAAAGCATTTCTGTCACCGTGTGTGCTAAACCCGCAAGCACTTACTGTAAGCACCTTACAACACATTTGCCAGACTTTTTCCATACACAAGACAGAAAGTAATAAGGAAAACATATTTGAACGTGTTTGTCTGACAGAAATGTCATAGTCATGTCTATGATAAAAGTGATCTAAGGTAACGTCAGCCATACAATACAATTGTTCCATTTTAAGTTGACTTGACTTGAGTGTATGTCATGTGGATTTATACGTTCCCTTATCTGTGTGACTTTCACAAAGCTGCTCGGCCAATATTGGTCCTGCAACATTTGTATATCCTCCTCAGCAAATAGAAGACACAAAAAACATATCCCTATAAGAACATTTAATTAATTCAGGCAAAACGAAGGGGAGGAAGTAATGGAAAACCAGAAATGCTCATACCAAAGAAGTGTCAAAGAATATACTGAAAATGAAGTAGTGACAGTAATATAACACCAACAAACCATCACCCCTGCACAACGGCAAGGTAGGGGAATGGACCCTCATTCATAAGTGCAGGTTAGATATCAGGTTTGGTAACTTGAAAAAGAACATGTAATGCCTGTGACAAAATGACTTCTGCCACACTGGAGTACAATGTTGAGTAGAGGCTAAACTGCATACCCAGTCCTCACACTTCTACAAAACAAGAGTGATTCCAATCGTTAAGATGAAATAGGCACATTTAGGAGATATTCCTCCTTTGTCTTTTGAAGGCTGTACTGTCACTGTGAACCAGTAGCACCCAAACAGCAAAGGATTACAGTCCAGAATAAAAGGAATGTCCAATCAAGGTTCTATATGTTAGAGAGATTTCTCAAACATTTGGTAATTCCCTTCATCTTAGAGACCGCCAGCAACTTTGCTGGATTTTGAGGACTTGATTTTTTTACCTGGAAAGAGTGTGAGCCTTTTTTTCCACTCTTTCATGTGTTTTACTCTTGTGTTATTTGATTATGAAGTTTTAAGAGAACTCCATAGGCATCTCTTCATGTGTGTTACACAGCACACTCAGTGCAGTGACACAGGGATGTCTTTTTAGACTTCCCAAAGGTTTAAATACCTTCTCTGGGATAAACTACTGTTTCCAGAGAATGCAAGTTTAAATTGACTTTACTAGCCAACCAGTGAGACCTAAGAAGGCTATCACGTGGGTTTGAGTAGTAGGGGTGGCCCATTCTTTTTTAGCTTGTACTTTGCTAGGCAATGGCCTTATTTCACCTCCTCCTACCTCATGTCTGAGGTAGACCACTTTGCTCTGACAAATTTGACATTTACTTGCCTTTATGGTCAGAAGGGCCTGCTCAAGAGCCTGCGAAACATATTCTGAGTGGTCAACATGTTCTTTCCAAGTAGGGCTAAACACTGCAATGTCATCCAAGTACGCCATGCAGAACTCCTCCATCCCATTCAGAACTTGATTAACCATCCTTTGAAATGTTGCAGGTGCATTCTTTAATCCAAAAGGCATTACCTTAAACTGGTAGAGGCCTGCTCGCGTTGAGAACGCAGTTTTCTCCTTGGCATGGTCTGTCAGGGCTGTTTGGCAGTAGACTGACGTTATGTCAACTGTACTGAGGTACTTGGCTGAACCAAGTTTGTCCACCAGCTCATCTGTCCTAGCTAAAGGATGGGCATTAGTCTTACTGTCTGCATTTAGAGCTCTATAGTCCACACAGAATCTCAACTCCTTGGATCCTGCCTTTGGCACTAGCACAACTGGACTAGACCATGGACTGGTAGAGGGTTCTATTACCCCGAGATCAAGTATCTTGTTGACCTCTTCCTTTATGTGGGTTCTGACATGATCTGACATCCTGTAACCTCTGCTTTTAACAGGTAAACAGTCACCAGTGAGAATATCATGCTGGCCCCAAGGGGCCAAGCCTGGTGATAGTGAAAACAGGGAGGCAAACTGATTTAACAGAAACTTGCACTCCTCCTGTTGTTCCAGTGTCAGATTAGAAGAGAAATTAACTCCTTCTATTTTCTCATCTAAAAGTTGTCCCCTGAGGAGATCAGGTAGAGGTTCACACTCTTGCTCCTCTGGAGCTGAAGCTAGAAGCAAAGCTCCCACATCTGACATTGGGACACAGGCTTTTAGACAGTTGTTGTGAAAGAACCTGGGGGCCTCCTTAGTATTGCCTAAGTCCACCAGATAGTTGACCTCTCCAAGATTTCCCACAACCTTGAAGGGTCCTATCCATTTGCCCTGTAAGGCCCTCTGCCTTGTAGGTACCATAACTAAAACTTGCTGGTCTTGAGTAAACTCAACCATGTTGGCCTTTTGGTCATGCCAATGCTTCACCAGAGCCTGACCTGCTTTTAAGTTATCAGATGCTTCTGTCATCATGTGTGTCATTCTCCTCCGGAGACCTAACACATAGTCAGTGACTCTCACTGGCTTGGGAGAAGCAGCACTCTTCAACCCTTGCTTAATTCGGGCCAATGGACCTCTAACTGGATGACCATAGAGAAGCTCAAAGGGACTAAACCCAACTCCCTCCTGAGGGACTTCTCTATAAGCAAATAGAAGGCATGGCAGTAGAAGGTTCCACTTTCTTCTAAGGGGTGCCTCTAAAGTAACTATCATGCTCCTCATAGTATGGTTTAACCTCTCTACCAACCCATTCATCTGGGGATGGTAGGCAGTTGAGAACTTGTAAGGCACTTCACAGTTTTTCCACATGGCCTGCATGTAGCTGGACATAAAATTGGATCCCCTGTCAGAAATGACTTCCTTAGGAAAACCTACCCTGGTAAAAATACCAAGTAGGGCTTTAGCGACAGCCTGAGCTGTACCAGTCCTCATTGGTACAGCTTCAGGCTACCTAGTAGCATGGTCTACTACAACCAATATAAATTGATTGCCTGAAGAGGTTGGAGTGTCTAAGGGACCAACAATGTCAATTCCTACCCTCTCAAACGGGACTCCCACCACTCGGAGAGGCACTAAAGGTGCCACATTCATGGCTCCACTCTTGCCAGAGATCTAACAAGTGTGAGAGCTCCTACAGAATTTATCTACATCAGACCCCAACTTAGGCCAGTGGAAATATAGAGAAAGCCTTTCCTTGGTCTTGTTGAAACCCAAGTGACCAGCCAAAGGAATCTTGTGGGCTAACTATAGGGACTGGTGTCTTGTCTCTAGAGGCACTACAAGTCTTCTGTAGTCCCCTAGGATAGACTCAGTTGGTTCACTGTAGAAAAGGCTATCTTCCCAGTACAGCCTATGCTTCCCTGGCTTTTGCCCGTCCAGATGGGAAGCTGCCTGTTGGCGAATACCTTCAAGAGTAGGGCACTCTCTTTGACCTCTGCTGAAGTCTGCCCTACAGGGGCCACCTTCTGCCCGTAAAGACTGCAGCTCAGGATGGTCTTTAGGATCCAGATCTCCAACAGGGGCAAGGTCTTCTTCCAGCTCTGAATCGTCAGCAGCTGATTCAACCTTTCATGGGTGTTCCTCAGAAACTTTATTGATTCAGCCTCAAAACCAACACCCAATGAACACACCCGCAGATCTATTAGATTTGGCACCTCCCTGCCAATTCAACACCTGATGTACTCCGATGTCCAAAAGACCGAACGAACTGGGGTTGCACCCCCAGGGCACCCAAGTGGCAAGAAGACCAGTTGTTTAGTTAGCTTATTGACTGTTTTGTGTATTTTTCTTTTCACTCTTTCCACTTGTTTTTGTATCCCCCTCGTCCCCCCTTAAGAAAATGATGCTTTAACAGATTGTTGTGCAAATATTAATATAAGTTAAATGCCAATAAAATACTTTAAAAATTAAAAATTTAAATTCATGGGTGTTCCTCACACTCAGCCTCAGCTGGTGGAGCAGTCACGGGTGTGACTTTGGACAGTCCTCTCAGGGATTCTGCTAACTTGTGACTTTTTACTCCCATTGAAAGTAACTGAAATGCCATCTTGCTCTTATTTCAGGGGAGCTTAATTTGTTCAGAAACTCATTGGTTGGTTGTTAAAGTGTGTTTGTGTATCATATTTAGTTGCCGTCTACTAGTGAATGTTTTCTAAATGGTTGTGTAATAAACTAATAAGTGTTTTACCAAGAATGCTTGAGTGTAAGTGTCTACTTGAACCACTGTGATTGTAAGACCTCTGTGTAACCTCTTGTACTGCTCGCATTCCCTCTTGAGATAAGCCTGGCTGCTCAGCTCGCTACCACAAAACTGTGTAGTACATACTTATATCAAAGGTTGGTTTTGCTTACACCTGTAGTCCTAATTGTATGTGGTGGTCCCAGAGGGTACTGCATGCAATTCTGCCTAACGCTATGCAAATATATAAACTTAATTTAACCCCTTAACTGCTGAGGGTTTTCCCTCCCAGTGCTGAGCTCTTTTATGGGCATTTCCCATGGGTGTCTTATTTATTGAAATGCATGGAGTGTCCTGTTTTCCTTGGTGGCTGCAACACCCCCGGCCCAAATCTGAGGGTTGTCCACAAGGCAAAATACAGTAAAAATGTGGTCTTCGCAGGGCGTTTGGCATAACAGTGGTTTAGACTTTTCCCTTTGATCCCAGATCAGTGCACACACACATGTTAGATACTGTTTTCATCGGGACACCTGTTGGAATGTAGGAAGGTAGGGCATGTGTTGTTGCCCGGGTGTTTCGGTGGTATCCTGGTGGCAAATGCCTGAAAATTCTATTTTTTCCCTACATTTTGGACTATGCCGTGCCTTGTGGGTAATACATTCTAGGGCAATTCATGCAGGTCAGACCTCTTAGATTCCCATGGGTGTCTTATTTTTTGAAATGCATGGATTTCCCTGTTTTCCTTGGTGGCTGCAACACCCCAGGCCCAAATCTGAGGGTTGTCCACAAGGCAAAATACAGTAAAAATGTGGTCTTCGCAGGGCGTTTGGCATAACAGTGGTTTAGCCTTGCTTTAAATAGTGCAATCCCTATCCTTGAGACAAGTAGTTTTCCTTCTGACATCATACCCAAAGTTCTCTTCACATGCAACACTCTCCATCAAGACTGGTTCTTTCGCAAATGGAATATCCTTATTTCATGTGTAAGAACATGTGCATGCATAGAAAATGCAGTTGTAGATTACAAAGGATGTGTGTACCCTCTAGTGTTGGTAGTCATAAGTCTCTAATGCCATGGTTCAAATGCCTTGGGTGGGCAAATGACTGACTAATCTTTCTTGCCACAGGACCAATTAAATATATGTGAGGCGTGGGCACAACAAAGGGTGTAGCCTATGCAGGGCTAGGGAATCAATATGTGTCCCGCAATACGATATAGAAGTTCCCTTGAGCATCAACATCAAACATTATGCAGCGTAGTGCAGGGCACTTGTAACATGTGCAACCTCTTACTGCATTGACAACGTTTTAGGATAACTGTGTACAACTGAGGGAACATTACCAGAACACCATGCCTGTGGTGTCCCCATGTCTCTTGAGAAGATGTTTACCGTAGCACATTTATTTACACATGTGTAATACATTTCCAGAGTACTGAACTGAACTAATCATCTGGTTTTCCAGTTTTTAAAGACCTAATCCAATTTTTAAGGGAATACTTCTCACACAACATAGGCAGATGCACTCTCATCATTAAAGGGTGCATATAGGAGCATGTCTGCATGGCTGTGTTTGTGCCCTATTATACACTTCACACTGAATGCTTGGTTACTAGAACTACTTGAGAAAATGCAAGCCAGATACACCCCTATGTAACATTTTTACATCAGTTCCAGATATGAGGTCATGCCCCTGAGAATGCAGGGCAGAGCACCATGCACACACTCCTTTTGGTTTTGTGGTGCAGGATGCAAATATGTCTGCTTCACCACCCATATGCCATCATGATTGGTGGGTCCATATGCTTGCCATCACATTGATCACCATCAGTACTTGTCACCTGAGAAAGAATGGTACATTCATCATGGAAGCATATGGATATATGGCAAGCAAACACAGACATGGTGGATGTCATCACTGCACGTGTCTCTGTAGGCATGGCAATATCACATGATCCTGGGGCAGTGATTAATTAGCCACGTTTCATGGCACTTTGATGAGTTGATAGACAACCTCTGAAGGAGCAAAACAGTGGTGTGCAGGTCTTGTGATGACTTCATGCATGTAAGGATGGATACTACATGAGTCAAGACCTAAACACCAGGATTCCCGGCGATAGGCATCTGGTGCACATAATACTCCTCTACTCCTACACAGCCAGACATATTGTGAAAATGGGAATGCCATTCCTGACTGACCTTTCGTGGTGTCTCTTTTCCTTTGCAAACATCTGTGTCTGATACATATGCATACAACTGCGTGGAAAAACCCGTAACGTTTATGTTTCCAAAAGAATATACATTTGCCACTAGTTGTTCAAAAGAGTTATAATACAGGAAAGTATGTTGAATGTGACTTAGGGTCATGCATTTCCTGCAAGAGGGCCATTGGAATGAAAGCATAGGGGTGTCCTTGTGCTGACTGTGAATGACAGCATCTTCTCTGCTTATGCACCTTTATGGACTTCTTTCTGAGGACACTTTGACCAGATCATGCTATCAGGATACAGACCTAAAGCTCTGCTCCATCCAACTAAGCAGTGAAGGCCCTATCATGGTAGACCTTTCTGGACACGTGTAGTTAGGAACTACTGAAAGAACATTGATGAGGCTGTTGAAGGTGAAGAAACCCTATTTGATGTGCCTGGAGTCATCGTTTTAAGGGCTTACAGCTTGAGATGTGTGATGCATGTTCTGATGCAGCCCTGTGTGGATCGTATCTACAAGCAGCACTAATGTATTTTGCCTGCTTGCTTGTGATGTGGAAAATATCATCCCACCTCTTTTTTCATTCATTTGCATTCTATTGCAAAACAACAATGGCACATACCATATTGATGCCGGCTAGCCAGACCTAGGTTTTCTCTATTACCTTTATGCATTATTGCTCCCCCCTTTGAGGAGCTTGCATTATACCTCCTGGTAGCTTACGCTAGGTTTGCACTCCACAGAAGGTAGGGTTTGTGAAGATATTAGACACAGCGTGGTTGTGTGATTCCTTCAGGGTCGTACATGCCCTTGCACAAGCAGCTGAATTGCCCTACCCCAGGGTGAATACATCAGTTCTCATCTCTGCCTCTGATGAGCACTTGGATTTGCACACATGTTTTATGTTCAACCACCCGGTATCTGCTAGCGTATCCCTTCCCTAAGGCAGCCCAGGGTGCTAGCAGATGCCCTCTGCTAGTGCATGAATGTGTGGTTTATCTCAACCCTGTTTCATTGGTCTCTTAAATGCTGCTGCACTTGCTGCTTCTCATAATAATGTGGCTAAAGTGGTACCTTCATATTAAGGACAATCAGCATGGTTAGTTAAAGGAATGCATGCTGGTGTGTAACGGTTTATAGTCAAAGTTTCGAATACATAGTTTCGAAAATGCAATTTTCTTGAGGGAGGCTGTGGCTGAGTGCAGCAGCAGACCTGGACCTGTGTAAGTAAGATTTGGCACGCTTATTCTCTTTTTGTTCTTGTTGCTGCTTGAACTTGAGAAAACTGCATACGTTACTAATGTGTCTGACGGTAATCCATAGCAAGATATACATTTCAGAAGCCGTTTACTTGTTTTCCCTCAAGTTCTGTTGTAGAAGACCTGCCCAAAGAGGGCAGCAGTACTACCCCGAAAGCTTTCAAAACACGACATGTATTGCCATGATAAACTCTGCTAAGTAAGCTAATAATTGCTTGCTGCTTGTATGCTTTTTAATGAAAGAAAAATTCTGCACTTACCCTTTCGTGTAAGTAGAGAAGTAGGAAGGAACATGCTTGCCAAGCATGACCTGTGTGGCATGGAAAGATTGCAGGTCCGAGCTTCAGACCGATTTTTAAACGATTACCTGGGCACTACGGTTGATGCTGTGGGTGGCTAGCAGTTTCCACAGAGACCGGTTTAATTGTGTTGGGGCGTGAGGAAGGGTAGGGGCGTGCAGGGGCTCTTCCTGTTATCTTCTTTGCTTCGGACTTGTACGTTTGTGTGTGTGCATCAGGCAGGCTAATGTTGACAGTACAAGCCCGACACATTTGCAGGGATGCATACACATATCAGCTATATGTGTGGATGGGGGAGTGGGTGTTAGGATGATTTAACATTCCCAGGACACGCGCAGTCTGCAACTAAAGTAGATTACGCAGCTGCATTGTCACTTGAAAAGCGGGCACTTTATCCAGCATACGTGCAATAATGTGCTTATAGCCCGCTTTATAGTATGAGAACAGTGGATGATCGAAGCCTGTGCCTTGCTCTGCCTCTTAGTAATCAGTGTAATACAAATAATATTAGTGTGCTTTGTGGTTCTGTGCTATTTCCTGGTGTGGTTTTGTTTAATGTTATGGTGTTTTAGGGCCTTCACAAGCCAGGCCCCTCACATGGTGTGGCAGAAGCATCTCTTGGTGCTGCAACTTTGAGACTCGGGCTGCCACCACTATCCATGTTCACAAGTTTTAACAACCAGCATGGCCTACTGCACAAATCCCTGCACATAGCACAAGACATTGGGCCTCATCACGAGTTGGGCGATAACGCTGGTGCTAAAAGCGCCGGCCTCATTAGCCCTACCGCCAAACCCACCGGCGCTGTTAGCAACGGTATTGCCCATTCCCCATTGAGCTCAATGGGGAAATTTCGCGCTTTTACCGCCGGCGTATTTCCAGCCGGTGGTAAACATGCCGAAAATTGGCAAAATCTCAGCAGATTTCCCCCCAGCTCAGGGCTGGGGGGAAATCAGCCAAAGCCTTGATTTGGCGGACCCTTAAATCCAGCAGTAACAGCACTACCGCCGGATTTAAGGGCTATCGCCAAACTCGTGATGAGGCCCATTGTTCGGTTTGGAATGGTTTCCTTAACCTCCTAACAGTGAGGCTCTGCATTCTTTGTACAATGCCCGTAGAAAGGTGCAGCTTCACTCGAGGAGTATTCACGGTGATGAGATGCCAAGAGCGGAGGCAAGCAGTTGTGTAGCAGAGAATGATTGCAGAGCAGTCGGCTCATGTGTCCAGACAGTCATTCACAGAAATGCAGGCCAATTTCCAGTAATGTCTTGTCCTGTTACTTAGCACATGGGTAGTTGGGCAATAAACTGAGTTGTCCAGGTGCTCAGTTTTTTAAGAGGGTTATGACTTGCTATGCTATGTTGGGTTAAAACAATTATGCTTCATTAACAACTGCACTTGGTTTTCTGCAGTTTACAGTCATGCCTGGGCAGTGATCACAAAACCTCCACTCTTTCTGTCAGCGCACCCACACTAAACAAATGTAGGCTACTGAGGGTTACATGCGCTCGCAATGCTGCCTGTTCTTGTGTGACAAAGTGTCTCACATGTTTGTGAATGCTTTCATTTCAATGATTGCACACTTTTGCCCTGCATTGTTTAAAGCCAGTTCAACTGTTTTAAATAAACGGGCTTCCGAGGGGCCATGAACATGTGCAGTTCAGCGCCAGCTAAACCCTCCCAGGATTGGGTTTATGATATTACTGCAAACGTGAGACACGCTTGTGACTTTTTATTGGCTTTTGTGCACAGAAAATAAAAGTTAATAGTGACAACCAACAGCTGCTCTCAGAAGGAACTTCCATTAGTTGTTACAGAGGCAGGTCAATGTTATAAGACCCCCTGACTTCATCGATTAGGGAAATCAGCTGTGAGAACACAATTGAAATACAATTCAAATCGAACAATTGCAACCATCATTAGCCAAGGACAATGCCATAAAGTGGAATTCAAAAATGACCTTTCCTAAGCGTCCTAGGGGCCGATTCTCATCTTGACGCATTGAGCGTGCTAAATAGCACGACTCACTGCGCCATTTCTTGACGCCCAGGCACCACTGCTATTCTCATGTGGGCCTGGGCGTCTTCGCAAAGCACAACAGTGCTTTCACTGTAAACTGCCCGTTTCTAATGGAAACAGGCGAATTGCAGAATCTCGGCAGCATTTTCGTTAAATAACGAGGGAATCGTTATTTAACGAAAATGCTGCCGAGAACACAGTTCCTATACACCAAAGTGAGCAGCTTCAAAATTGCAGGATGTTGAAGCTGCTTACTGTGGTGTATAGGAAAGTGTTCATATACACCCGTGTGGTGTATATGAACACTTTCATTTAAAGCGAGCCTGCAACGTTGAAGCTGATCGCTTTGGTGTAAATGAAAGTGTCCATATACAACACGGGTGTATGGAAACTTCCACTTCCACCAAACAAGGCTTCTTGTGGCACTCCTCCAGTTTAACGCCACAAAAAGGGTACCGTAAATGTGCGCAAGTTTAGCGCACATATTAAACTGGAGGAGTGCCACAAGAATAGGCTTCCAAAAAGCTAGTTTACGAATGTGGCGGTTGCTAGGTTGGTTTCCAACCCATCCTAGCAACCACCACATGTATTCCGAAAGTGGCGCATTCCTTCCGACTTCGGAAGAATGCGCCACCTTCAGAATAAGTCTTAAGTACTGAAAAGGTTGGTAAGCCTTTTAATGTCCTTTTCGGTACTTAACACCTACATGAGAATCGGGCCCCAATTATCACCTGCCACACACATTGCACTGTTATTGAAAGTCACGGTCACACAATCTATTATCACAGCCTATTAAGTCTAATCAACATATTTCTCCACAGGTGCTTCTCCACGCTCCAACTGTAACGACCCGACGCCTATTAAGGGTTAGTTGGATAAATATTTGAGGAGTAAATCCGAGATGGTAACGCTCCTGTTTGCTCTAAAGCTGGAGAGTGAAAATATGCTATGTGTCCCCCTAAATTTCCCCCTCCGTGCCCCCTCTTCTGTTCCTTCTCCTCATCCCAGCTGCTCTGCAAACTTCCACACTCTACCAGTAAACAAGTGGGCTTTGATTCCTCCTAGCTAGATTTGCGCTTTGTAAATCCCATACTTTCATAAAGCATCTGCAGAGATATACTGCAGATGCAGGCAATCGACAGTCTCAGACACATGCACACTGTGGTAACCTTGTTGAGGTCCTGGGTCCCTGCATCATCCTCTTGCAGTTCCCATAAGTGAATGTTTTAAGGTGTTATTGTTAGGCAAAGTTTGTATGCAGTACCCTTTCGGACCACTACACACAACTAGGACTACAGGTGTAAGCAAAACCAACCTTTGGTATAATCTGAACCACACAGTTTTTGGTAACGAGCTGAGCAGCCAGTCTTATCTCAAGAGGGAATGTGAACTTGTAAGGATGTTACACAGAGGTCTACAATCACAAGTATTCAGATAAACACTTAAACTCAAGGTTTCTTGGTAAAGTACTTCTTAATTTATTTACACAGTCAGTTAGAAAACATTTGCTAAAAGGAGACAATACCCCCGGGGAACCAGACCAAGTCCAGCAACCCCAGAAGCAGGCATCATGTTATTTTGAGCAAGCCCAAAAACCCCTGCTAGGAGCTGTTTGGGTGCGGTCCTGGCGCCTATGGTGCCAGGCTCATATGGAGAGTCAGTCCTAGCGCCATAGGGCCAGGCTCATAGAGTGGAACTTACCTGATGCAGACCATGCTGCAAGCTTACCTGATGCAGACCATGCTGCAGAGCTCCAAGCCATAAGAGGCTTGGAGGGACTATTTTACCTAGGAACTATTTTTTACTCGGGTGGGACTGGGGAGGAATACTTACCTGGGACTACTTTGGAGGCTATTTAAACCACGCCCGAAGAGCAGCACACGCGTTGCGTTATTCTGCATCCAGCAGCGTAACGCTCACCGTGTCTGCAAGCCTGCATCCAGTCTTCTGCCACGCCCGCCTCGAGTCTGCAGCTCCTAGAAAAAGGGATGAACAGAAGGAGAAAAGGTTAGAAACAAAACCTTTGATCCTTACCTGAATTCCGGATCCACCGCACCTTTGAGCTGGAAGAAAGAAGCATTTTACACGCACCGCCTCGCCTGCTGCAGCGCCATGCTGAACTCACCGGCCTTCGCAGCATCCTCACGATCCACCACATCCTTCTGCACGCTCCCGCCGCACTCTGGCACCTAAGGGGAACACAAGAACAGCAAAGGTGAGCCAAGGGAATAAACAGAGGCAATAGTAACTACCCCCATAGATTTACCTGATTACCGCCGGGGAAACTATTCCTCTTCACGGGTCAGCGCAGTCTCCATTGCATCCTCGCCGTACCCCTGCCCCTAAAGGGAACAAAAGGACAACAAGTTGAGACAAAGGGACAAAGAAGGGGAACTCTTCTCACCGCAATAGACTTACCTAAATTTACTGCCAGATGGCATTATTCCCCGAACTTCATATTTTCTCTCCACACCTGATAAGGGAGCAAGCAACAGGTTACATTCTGGCCTTATTTTATTAAACTGTGCAGGATAAGCCAAATCCTTACCTGAACTTCGTTAGCTACCACGAGGAACTCTTCGCTCGGGTCAAGCTGCAAACTGCAAGGAATCGGACAAGAGTGAAAGTCCGACATTTGAACTCTTACGAACTACATACTTTTCGGAGTCAGTATTGTTCTGGAACTCACCAATTCCTTTGAGGCAGTGAAGCAACTGGTTATCAACGCACCCCTGCGCTCAATGCTGGATAGAGAGCTCATCTTTTCAAACCATCAGGTGAGACTATAAGAGGGGACATCAAAGGTGATCTCTGGGGAGAACAGCGGGGGTGGGGGGTTTTACACTCAACTCCACGGGTGGTTAATTCCCTTTCTCCATACACAGAAGAATATTCCTAAGGGCCAAGCAAACGAAGCTAGGTGGGCCAGTACAGTCCGTCATCTCGGCCCTACGCGTCACATTGGTGGAGACCGCAGCTGTCCAGTTCAGATCGATGCCTCTGTGGGAGCCAGGTGAGCGTAACAGAACGCGAAGCCTACCCACAAATTCCCACCGGGTGTTATGGATACCTCAGAGACTGACCAATTGGCCCAATTACTAGGGGAACTGAGGGCTGAAGTGCATTCCGCCCGTCAAGAAACCAATGCTCTTAGGAGAGAACTGATTTTGTCAAAGGAGCTAACTGATGACCTTGCTAGGCAACTATTGCAAAGCCAGGCTGGACAAGCACCCCTACCTGGTTCCGGGGGAAATCCAGCTCCTGTGTTATCGAGTAACCCTGTGCAAATAAACCTACCAGGAAATATTCCATTAGCTCCTCCCTAACGCTTTGCCGGAGATCCCAAAAGGTTCGCCGTGTTTATGAACCAATGCCACTTGCACTTTTTATGCAGACCTGGAGCCTTCCCAAACGATCAAGCCAAGGTAGCCTTTGTATTGTCAGATCTCAGCGGCAGTGCAGCTGATTGGTCAATTCCTCTAGTTACTCAGGATGACCCAATTCTTTGGGATTTTCAGGGCTTTCAAACTAGCATGGAAAGACTATTTGCCCGGCACTCCCAAGGACAGGTCCTGGATAACAAACTTTTGTCCCTACGACAGGGTAACCAGAACCTTCTATCCTACATCGCAAACTTTAATAGGTTGATAGTGGAAACTGGATGGCCTGAGGTAAAACAAATCACGTTATTTCATCGAGGGCTTCGAGGAGAACTCAAGGATGTCTTGGCTCAAGTCGTGAACCCACCTCAAGACTGCGCTGAATATATATATACTTAGTGGTCCAGTTAGATCACAGACTTCAGAACAGAAAGGCTGATCGAGCCAAGTTTGAGAATTGGGTGTTGGTCAAAACCCACGCTAACCCCAAAGGAGCAGATGCTTCAGAACCCATGCAAATCGGAGGGGTTAAAGAACCCTTAACCCAGAAGGAAAGAGAAAGGAGACGGCAAATGCAATTGTGTCTATATTGTGGAACTTCTGGGCATTTTCCACGGGATTGCCCTGTAAAACCACCCAAGAAGGTGGTAGGAGCTGCTGATAAAAGCCATATGGAGTCAGACTCGGGAAACGACCACGCCCGACAAGCGTAGAGGTCCGCTTGCCGAGCTTGAAGAAGAATACTCAGACCTCACATTTCATCATACCAATGGTCCTCGTAGATCCAGGGCAGCCATCGCGTATGCACGCAGCAAGGGCATACATTGATAGTGGGGCCATAGGAAACTATGTGGACTATGACTTGGCTCACAGGATGAATCTATCCCTCTGCCGAAAACCCTCTCAGATGTCATCACCACAGTCGATGGAACTGAAATTGCCCATGGCCTATAACTCATTCCACCGCAGAGATGACACTACTGGATCAGGATGGGCATCGAGAGGCTATTGTGTTTGATCTAATCAAAGCCCCACAGTTCCAAATAATACTGGGGATACCTTGGTTGGAAACACATAATCCTTGTATTGATTGGCGAGAGAAGAGAATAACCTTCCTGGATTGTGCACAAACCTGTTAACCAAAGAAAAATCAGAACGCAGGCCTGGCCACAGTAACCACAGACGTCATGCAACTACCTCCAGAATACCAAGAATTCCAGGATGTCTTCCAAAAGGAACAGGCAAACACCTTACCTCCTCACAGATCGTACGATTGTCAAATCAATCTCATACCAAGTGCACAACCCCCTTGTAGCAGGATCTATGCCCTTACGGAACCTGAGAATCTTCACCTACGACAATACTTAGACCAGTACCTAGCCAATGGCTTTATTCGCCCATCGAAGTCCCCTGCATCTTCAGCTTTGTTCTTCGTGCCCAAATAGGAAGGTGACCTCAGAACGTGCATAGACTACCGCGCATTGAACCAGATAACTTTTAAGAACCGATACCCATTGCCTCTGATCCCTGAACTACTAGACCAAGTGAAGGACGCTTGTATATACACTAAATTAGATCTCCAGGGGGCATACAATCTGGTACGTGTAAAAGAGGGCGACGCATGGAAGACTGCTTTCCGCACTAAGTATGGGTTATTCGAATACCAGGTGATGCCTTTCGGGTTGTGCAATGCACCAGCAGCCTTCCAATACTTCATGAACGATGTCCTTCGTGAACTCATTGACGTTTGTGTTGTCGTGTATATCGATGATATTCAAGTATACTCCTCTTCAGAATATGACCATGTGAAGCACGTCTGAGCAGTGCTTGAGAAATTGCGCCAGCACAAACTATATGCAAACCTAGAAAAATGCGGTTTTCATGCCACAGACGTTGAATTCCTCTGGTTTATCCTGACCCCAAAGGGAGTCCGAATGGACTCACGAAAGGTGGACGCAATCCTTAAGTGGCCATCACCAAGTTCAGTTAAAGGCGTACAAAGCATGCTCGGCTTTGCCAATTTCTACTGCAGATTCATCCCAGATTTTTCACATGTCGTACATCCCATCACAGCACTCTTGCGAAAAAATAGACGCTTTATGTGGACTGAAGAAGCTGAAAAAGCCTTCCAAGAGCTGAAAGCGAAATTCACGTCTGCACCTGTGTTAAAGCACCCGTGCCCTGAACTTCCATACATAGTGGAAACTGATGCATCCAGTCTAGCCATGGGAGCTGTTTCAAAAGGACCCTGAAACTGGCCAGCTTCACCTAGTAGCATTTTGGTCCAGAAAGTTCTAGGCACCCGAGTTAAACTATGCGGTTACCGACAAGGAGTTATTAGCCATAAAATCCGCCTTCAAGGCTTGGCGGCACTATCTTCTCGGTGCCAGGCATACCATTACTGTGATCACCGATCACCGGAACTTACAGTATTTAAAAACAGCCAAGTCCCAATCGTCACATCATCTCCAATTAGCATTGTTCTTTGCTGAGTTCGATTTCGTGATAACCTATCCACCAGGTTGTAAGAATGGTAAAGCAGACGCCTTATCCTGAATAGGGATGGGAGAGGCAGAAGTGAACCCAGAACCAGTACCTATAATTTCCGAACAAAGGATTCTTGGCATGACTACTCTACAGACACTAGAGGACATTCAGGTAAAGATCCAGCAACTCTTTGATCCTACAGCCCTGCAGGACTGGGTAAAGAAAGGCCCAGACTACTCTGTCACCAATGATCTGCCTTATTACCAAGGGCGACTATTTCTGCCACACAAGGAACTACAAGAGTTAGTAATTTCCCGTTATCATGATACCCTAATGGAGGGGCACCCAGGTATTGCAAAAACTGAAGTTAAAATTAAAAGACAATTCTGGTGGCCCACCTGGCGAAAGGATATTAAATCATTTGTGATGTCATGTGGTATTTGCGCCCAAAACAAATGTCAAAAGAAAAAACCAGCTGGACTCTTACAACCTTTAGACATTCCGCCTACACCATGGCACACCTTATCGTTAGACTTTATTACTGATCTACCTCCTTGTAATGGGTTTAACATCATTCTATTTATTGTGGATCTTTTTTCCAAGCTGGCCCACTTTATTCCTTTAAAATGACTACCTTCAGCCTCAATCCTGGCCAAAGAATTCCTCGAAAACATTGTTCGCATACATGGATTTCCGTCCGTGTTGGTCTCTGACCAGGGCAGTCAATTCATTTCACATTTTTGGAAGAAATGTTGTCAATTGGCGCAAATCGACATGAGATTATTGACCAGTCACCACCCGCAGACCGATGGTCAAACGGAGAGGACCAACCAGACTCTTGAACAATACCTGCGTTGTATGTTACATCAAACTGAGAGTAATTGGAAGGACATTCTTTGGAACGCCAAATATGCATACAATAATTCAGTACATTCTAAAACTGGACAAAGTCCCTTTTATACCCTATATGGGCACCACCCTCGAACCTCAGACCTTGACTCACCCCAACACTTAGAAATGCCTGCAGTGGACCAGCTACACGCTGCGATTACACAAGGAGGCAACTGCACATTTAAAACAGGAGAAGGAGAAATATAAGAAAGATGCTGATCGGCATAGAAGTGATACTCCACAGTACCAGATAGGGGACCAAGTATGGTTGGCCACAAAACACATACCTCTCAAGGGAACGCGGACCTTTAACCTAGATATTTGAGACCTTACTCTATTAAGGCCATTATCAACCTGATGGCCGTCAAGTTGGACTTACCTGCTAATATGCGAATTCATCCCGTCTTTCATGTGTCACTTTTGAAGCCAGTGCAACCAGGACAAGACTAACCAAGCAACCAGACCCCGTCCTTATAGACGGGGAACCCGAATTTGAAGTTAAGAACATCCTGGACTCCAAGATGGTAAAGTCAAAACTTTTTTATTTAATCAACTGGAAAGGTTACGGACCACAGGAAAGGTCTTGGGAACCTAGTGACCACTTGCATGCACCTCGATTGGTGAAAAGATTCCACCGAAATTTCCCAGACAAACCAAAACCACGGGGAAGAACGACTTTAGGAGGGGCCTTGGGGGAGAGTGCTGTCATGATGCCTACCCCCGGGGAACCAGACCAAGTCCAGCAACCGCAGAAGCAGGCATCACGTTATTTTGAGCAAGCCCAGAAACCCCTGCTAGGGGCTGTTTGGGTGCGGTCCTGGTGCCTATGGCTCCAGGCTCATATGGAGAGACAGTCCTAGCGCCATAGGCACCAGGCTCATAGAGTGGAATTTACCTGATGCAGACCATGCTGCAAGCTTACCTGATGCAGACCATGCTGCAGAGCTCCAAGCCAGGACTATTTTACCTAGGGACTATCTTTTACTCGGGTGGTGCTGGGGAGGAATACTTACCTGGGACTACTTTGGGGGCTATTTAAACCACGCCTGAAGAGCAGCACACGCTTCCCGTTATTCTGCATCCAGCAGCGTAACGCTCACCGTGTCTGCAAGCCTTCATCCAGTCTTCTGCCACGCCCGCCTCGAGTCTGCAGCTCCTAGAAAAAGGGAGGAACAGAAGGAGAAAAGGTTAGAATAAGAGCAAAACCTTCGATCCTTACCTGAATTCCTGATCCACCGCGCCTTTGAGCTGGAAGAAAGAAGCATTTTACGCGTGCCGCCTCGCCTGCTGCAGCGCCGCGCTGAACTCACCGGCCTTCGCAGCATCCTCACGATCCACCACATCCTTCTGCACGTTCCCGCCACACTCTGGCACCTAAGGGGAACACAAGAACAGCAAAGGTGAGTCAAGGGAATAAACAGAGGCAATAGTAACTATCCCCATAGACTTACCTGATTACCGCCGGGGGTACTATTCCTCTTCACGGGTCGGCGCAGTCTCCATTGCATCCTCGCCGTACCCCGGCCCCTAATGGGAACAAAAGGACAACAAAGTGAGACAAAGGGACAAACAAGGGGAACTCTTCTCACCGCAACAGACGTACCTAATTTTACCGCCGGAGGCATTATTCCCCGAACTTCATATTTTCTCTCCACACCTGAAAAAGGGAGCAAGCAACAGGCTACATTCTGGCCTTATTTTATTAAACTGTGTAGGATAAGCCAAATCCTTATCTGAACTTTGTCAGCTACCACAAGGAACTCTTTGCTCTGGTCAAGCTGCAAACTGCAAGGAATCGGACATGAGTGAAAGTCAGACATGTGAACTCTTACGAACTACATACTTTTCCGAGTCAATATTGTTCTGGAACTCACCAATTCCTTCGAGCTAGTGAAGCAACTGGTTATCAACGCACCCCTGCGCTCAATACAGGATGGAGAGCTCATCTTTTCAAACCATCAGGTGAGACTATAAGAGAGGACATCAAAGGTGATCTCTGGGGAGAACAGCAGGGGTGGGGGGATTTATGCTCAACTCCACGGGTGGTTAATTCCCTTTCTCCATTTGCAGAAGAATATTCCTAAGGGCCAAGCAAACGAAGCTAGGTGGGCCAGTCCAGTCCGTCATCTTGGCCCTACGCGTCACATTGGCGGAGACCGCAGCTGTCCAGTTCAGATCGACGCCTCTGTGGGAGCCAGGTGAGCGTACCAACAATCAATATCACACAAAAATATACTGCAATACTTCACACTAACCAGTTCTGAAACATTTACACTACTTTGAAGGAGGAGCAAAATGGCATTCAGAGCAATTGAAGTAGGAGTAAAAAGGCACAAGTTAATAAAACGAATTGTACAGTATTCTAAAACAGTGCAAATAGTTTGAGTTCACCAGAGGAGTTGATGCAATGCAATAGGTAGGCCAAAGTCAATAGACTAGTGTCTTGTATAGGTAGAAGTAGTTCAAGGAAGAAAGGTTCATATGTCAGGTCACAAGCTGACTAGGCCTGCAAGTTGCCAAAGTTCCACGAACATTTGCGATGAGAGTTATGTTCTCTCGGTCGTGTTTTAACAGTACCTTATATTGAAGAGAAAGATGCAGCTGAGGCCTTCTGTTCCGGCAGTTCCTGCAGATCTCGCTGTTCCTGAGCCTCAGTCATGGGGACAAGAGGGAGGATGTCGGGGGAGTCCTGCACTCGGACTGGTCACAAACCTGGCAAACTGGCAATTCTTCGATTTCAGTAGCTGTCTTCAAGCATACAAGCTGGTGTCCTTCTCTCTGGTTTCCTGCAGCATCTGAGGAAAATACAACCAGCTCCGAGAATGGGGTCCAGGTGGCTTACGAGTTGATTTGTCCTACCAACACATAGGAAGAAGTCGTCCTTGAAGGGCTGCTATGTCGAGGTGAACTTGGCGATTCAGACCTGCAGCAGGGCTCCACCGGTCCAGTAGTTGCAGCAGCCATCCTCTTCCAGTTCGTCTTCGGTTCTTTCGTTCCAGTGGTCAACTCTGCCTTTCAGTCCAAGAGACTTGCCTTATAAACAGTTTTCTCCCATTCATTTCAGCATAGCTGCCACTCACTTAGCAGGGTGTCTGTCCTTGCCAAAGAGTCAGCCAGCCAATCACGCCAGAGTGCATTTGGGTCTCCTAGGAGACTAAGCACAGGGAGTTTTGGGCACCTCCCTCACTTCCTGCCCACCCCAGACACTTGGGCGCCAGAGACCTGTCCTGAAGCCCGCCAAAGGAATAGAAACGAAGGGACCAAACTTAGTTTTGCACACAAAGACAAACTCTAGAATGACCTTTCCAAAAAGAAATGGTGAGAAAAGAAGACCGGGACCTTATTAAACAAAGGGGGCTTAGGCGCCATCTGAAGTCACGCTCCCGTGATTTTTAGCTACCGGTGTTTGCGGTCGGGAAAAATCTTGGTAGTTCATTGTAAAACCACTGCCACCAGCCATTTCGATAGGAAAGGGTAGCATTTGATTGCTACATGAGTTTCTAGACATAGGGGATACTAGGTAACCCCTCCAGCACTCTAGTGTAGGATAGTGTGCGCTGGGTCTAGGAATTGAAAAAGACTAGTAAATTCAATTTAACTTTATATTCTCTGGGAAACAGTAGTTTCCCCCAGAGAAGGTATTTAAACCTTGGGACAACCTACAAAGCTTCCCTGTGTCACTGCACTGAGGATGCTGTGTGACCCACATGAAAATACATGAGAGAGTGGGAAAAAGGCTGACACTCTCTCCAGGTAAATAAATCAAGTCCTCAAAATCCAGCAAAGTTGCTGGGGGTCTTTAAGGTGAAGGGAATTAGCACATTTATGAGAATTCTCCCTAACAGTTACGGATCAGTGTACCACTTTCTCCACCTTACTTATTGTGGGGGTACAAAGTCACTGCATTTCACAGAGGGTGTGCTCCAAATATAAAATAAAATAGGTTGGTTGCCCCTGCTAAGAAAATTATGCTTGGCCTTTCTGAAATTATTCATAGATTTGCAGCTTAGTGAAGTGATCTGCTACAGGGTAGAGTGAACACGTCTTTATGATGTGAATAGCAGCAATAGGTCTGTCAGACAATGAACATAGCCTTACAATGAACTATTGTTTGCACTGAAAGTCAAGGCAGTGAATGACCTATGGGGAACTCTGGAGATTTCCCAGTAGGCCTATGTACCCTGGGCCTCTTTTGTTTGGTACACTTTTTTATTTCCACATTTTCTCACAGGAAAAGGGATGGGCTTGCTGTAAATATGTGATTTGGAGCCACTTTGAACATTATTTCCAGGGCCTCTTTTGGTTTCCACTCCACCCCTGCCAAATGTCCTATGCCAGCCTCCATAAAAAAGCTTCTGATTGTCTGAAAGCTGCCCAAGAATGCATGAAGATCACATAGCTTCTTATAAAGCCAGTGGGTACAAACATTAGATTTAGATTTTCATACGTCAGGTCGTTGTTCGAATTTGGACAGTTTGAAGTTTGAATCAATAAATTCATCCAGCACTATTCAGGTCACAGTACATAATTACATTAGAGCCTATGAGAAAAATAGGTGCCACATAGTCTGTGAATGACTTTGATTGAAACATTAAATTGTCTAATTAGGTAAATGCTACGGGCACCCATTTCCTCAGCAAAATTATGAATTTCTTCAAGATAAACATTTGGCATCAAGTCATTTAAAGTGGAAGTTGGACCTTATGAAAACCATGCCTGCGTCACAAAAAGTAGATCGAATTTAAGATAATAAGATGGATACAAATATGATTTATTTTTTTATTTTTAACAGGTGAATGGCAATTAATCCGAATTGCTTTAACAGAGGCATTATGGTTCCCACACCTGCAAATAGCGGGGGACTAGCAGGCTCACCACCTCAAGGTGTAAAACAGCATGGCGAAAGAATGTTAGAAACAAAATGAGACCTTTGTGTGGGTTTATGTCAACATTGTAGGCATGAAATAATTCTTCCTGCGGCAAACCATCTGCCAAACTAAAGTGCAAGATGAAAGCAAATCCTTTACAGAATATAGAAAGGAGGTCTCTTATGCCTGTTGTGGTGATTTCCAAGCCTCTGGAGATACAAGATTCGAACCATGATTATGATACCATGAGCGAGTGATGTAACGACTGGTCCAAGGCCTGGGACTGGCTCGGAAAGTCCAAGATGGGCTTGACTCTGGCACACCCGCACTGCCTGACTGCTGCTCCAATTAGCCTTGTTCACACCTAAAGCCAGTTGTATAGGAGTAATGTAGGTGACTGCCATCCATACGTTTCTGGCTTTCTATATAGCTATAGTTTAGACAGACAAATGTGATGGTATAATAGAGAATCAATTCTAGATGTCATGTCATCACATGTGCTCAGACTGATTCCTGGACTAGCAAGCTAATCAAATTCCTCTTCCAACTTTGTTATAAACACATGGGTGAACATCGAAATGACCTCAATCTTTTTTTGTCACAATAGCAACTTCAATAGGGCATACCGTGGCATTGCTCTCTGGCAAAGTGTCACATGGAGCTTTCTTGGTGCCTCCTACAAGAAAATGCAATGGCTGCCAATGGTGTTTCCTCAACAGTACTATGACTGCAGCTCATAGTGAGTGATAGCTTCTTGACACTGGCATGTATAATAACATATTCATAAGTAAACAGAAAATATGCGTTGAACAGTATTGTTCCTGTGCCTGATTCAAAAATGACATATGGGCCCTTATTCTGAGTTTGGTGGTATCACACCGGAAATTCCGGTGGGATGCCACCAAAATGGAATTAGCGTTCCCGCCACGTGATACCCCGGTATTACCAGGATATTATAAGCGCAGGGAATGCTCGGAACTCCGCATTCCATTGAGTCCCATTGAACTGCATGGAGGGGATTGCCGCAATTACTGGCAACGGTAGTACCGGTGCCAGCAATTGCAGCATTTGTTTGCTGGTCGGGGCATGCTCTATCAGCAGGTCAGGCCTGGAGGTAGATCTGTGGCCCGCACTAGCAAACTTGTGTTTCGTCAGACTGGTAAAAATGCCAGTGCCGGAATTACTGGCAATTTGACTGCATTTTTCCGTACCAGGGAATATGCATGACCTCCATAATGTCCTGTTACTGAGATGCTCTGCTTATGATTAAGGACAATGCCAGCCAACCCTCGTCATTTAAGTCTAGATTCAATAGTTTTGTGTGGTCTTACAATAAGCACCGTAAAATAATTAGACTAATATGTAGTGTTTATTAGAATTGTCTTGTTTATTGAAATTGTTATATCATTTGTTCTGGTTTAACACATTACTATTCCCAAAGATATGCCACATTAATGTATAATCCTCATTTTCTTTTCAAAGAAAAAAACACTTGACAATTGGTCATCAAAAAATAAAATCCATCACATAACAAAGGATATGAGACATTCTGTTATGCCAATTTTGGTCTAAATACACACTTTCTTTCAAAAGTTAAAGAAACCCTTTACCGTTGGTCATCAAATTATAAAATTCATTAAATACCAGAAAAGATGTACAAATGAATGCATTAATGTTCACTACAGAGTGGTCCGCTTTTAAGACAGGAAATCACTAAACCCTTTCCTTCTTATAAAATAGGCACGCAGTGAATAGAACCTCACATTAAGAGATACCAGATCTCTCCAGACCTATACTCATCTTCCACACTTTTTTACAATTTTGGGAAATTATGCCCTTTAACACCTTATAGCACCACCCCCTCATTTTGCTCCGTTCATTTTCCACAGCATCCACTGAACACCTAGACGTCACAGTCTCCCTTGTCCTGATGAAGGCCTCTATAAGAACATGGCTATATTCTACCCCCTACAAAAGGCTGAGACACTGTGCTGTAGACATAGGGCCTCATTACGACCCAGGCGGTAAGGGGTTTACGGCAGCGTAAACAGCGCCGACCCTTACCGCCTGAGTACGAGGTCTCTTAGCGCCATGGAGCTTTTAACACCTGCTTTTAGCAGGTGTTAAAATCCATGGCGCTAAGGGACCATGGAGTTAATTACGCCACCGTAATTTACGGTGGCGTAATTAACGCCTTCCCCACTCCCATTATGCCCTATGGGGCAAAAATGGGAATGGGGAAGGGTAAATGGGGATTGGGGACTTACCGCCCCGCCGACCTCGGAATGGGGCGGTAAGTCCACCTACCACCATGGCGTAAACGTAGTTTACGCCATGGTGGTAAAGTCACGGCCCAGGCGGTAACTTACCGCCTGGGTCGTAATGAGGCCCATAGACTCTTTAGTCACAGTGCTACTAAAGGTTTCACTGTCTGTAACTGTTGTTCATTATGTGTATACATTGCACTTGTTTATGTAATATGACCCCTGTCGTGCTTGACATCGACAGTAGAATATGTATTGTGTTGACTGTATGTACTTTATTGCAAGGAATTTAACTTGCGAATGTATGTGTTGCAATCTATATTGCTCAATGTGAATAAACTGTTGTTCTGTGCTGTATAAAACCAGTGAATATGTATATATGTGTCATATCTAAATGAAAATTATTACAACAACTAAGGTGTGAAACCAGATGTCATTTATATAATCTGTGTTTCTTAAAATGAGCTATAAGGGGGCATGCTTGTTCAACTGACCCTTTCATTTGTATCTGATGATAATATAGCCTTCCTGGGCAGAATAGGGTCATTACCAGGAGCCCGTAATTCAATCAAATGAATGCAGGACACATTCTTTGCTATATCAAAATGTGTACTCCAGTTTGCCCTAATTACTTTACATATTCTGAAATATGTAATATTACATGTATGGATCTACATCTATTAACGTTACAGATTGTTATTATCTCCATGTCAGGATACGGCGGCCGCTGCCACGCACATGTAAACCATTCATGGTATGGAGGAATTCTTCGTTTACACGTTCCAATGCAAAGGGTCTGGTGTCAGGCAAACAGCGCAATGCTGGGAAGGTTAATCGCTGTGGCCTATCGTATCAGACGTGCTGGGGGTTGCCATGGCAATGATGGCACATGACGCGCCTACAAACACGCGTCCTCCTGCAATCACAGTAATGTGGACCTCTCATTCCTAGAACGTCGGGTTATAGCTTCGCCCCTAGCTTCGCTCGGCACTGCTGATCTATCTTGTGGATTTCGTAGAAGCTTGGATATTGTTTTGAATCTTCGTTCCGGACCTCAGCTTGTTTCTTGACCCCTGACTTGTCTTGCCCCTCTAGTGATTTTGCTCTGCTGGTTACGACTCGGTCTGCGCCTGGATGTTGCCCTCGCTTTTAGATACAGTTGCTCTGCTTTCCTCCTCAACACGCACCATTAAAGGACTTCTTTGCTCTTCAGATTTGTTTTTCTCTGCTTTTGGCGATCCACACTGGTTGTTTGTCCTTCTGCTCTGGAAACTGGATACGCCCGCCTACAAGAACTGGGTTTTAGACTCTAAGGACATTGTTAGGCATCCTCGTGCAGGCGGGAACAGGGATTGAAGTGCTGGACTAGAGACTTCCTTTAAGCACTATCAGACACTAGGCGTCCTTGTGCTGGCGGTACAGGGTTCCTTCATGTTGTTCATTCTGCAGATCACTACCTGCTGTCCTTCCATCATCAGGCGCACTTTGACAAAGATTGGTCTCCTGGTCACATCGGTAAGATCAGTTCTCCTTGTTTAACTGTTAGTTTACTGCTGTAGTGCATTACAAGCCTTCCAATAGTAGTTGGTTTCCATCCTCAGGGTGTACATCACTTTCCCAAGGCTGAGAGGATTGGTACAGTCATATACACCTCTAGACGCCTTTCTTTGTTGTCTCAGGTTGGTGGTCTTGATTTCTGTTTTTGGTCCATTGCATTACTGCCATAAACCTATGTTAATTACACATTGTTTTGCTGGCAGCCATTGGAGTTCCAGTGTGTCCAGTTCATCTTTCAATCAATTGAATGCTCAGCTTGTCCTTTTGTACTCCTGAGTGTTACATTGGTGGGAAGACCGTGCTTACTTCACAACGAGTTCAACGAGCCACCAATCCTTGACAAGCCAGGTTTTCTGACACTCCAAAGGGCATTTAATTGGGAATGCAACTAAGAGGGGTTGAGTGTAGTGGCTGATGTGATTCATTTCTGGCTGCTTCTTGAAGTGATATAACCTCCCATCCATGGCAGGATGATTTGCTAAGACAAATGCATGTATACCGGCAAGATGGCAGTCTTCAAAGCCTTCAGTTAGAGGTAAAAGGTGCATCAGAAGAGCACAAGTACTGGAGCATTTTATTTTCACTTTGATGATTTGAAAGTTGAAACTTATGTTTGGTTTCTGGAACCGGCACCTCTGACTTTTATATCTAAATGTGTAGTATTGGTGCGTGCTCTGTTGAGCACTGCACAAATGATGCCTCCTGATGAGAAGGCACTTACATGATGTTACCAGACATTATGAGAGTTGTATTGCCATGGTTAACAAACTAACAGTTCCGTTTTCAAAGCGAGGACAATATGCATGGTGAAACAAAACTGGAAGTGATTTCAAAATACCTGCTGTTGCTGTCAAAGCATCTTTTTTCACAACAGTGCAAATATTTGTGAATCGGAGTGTGTAGGAATGTGAGAGGCTGTCTCTGGACTTATGGACAGCTATTCTCTACCAGCATCTCAAAGGGGTTGTCTCTGATGCTGGTGACATGAGTTTAAGACCTCGTGTTCCTGGACTCTGGGCACAGCACAGAGTTCCTTCTATTGGGTGGGTGGGATTACATATTTGGTGTTCTCAGCGTCACCCTGAGGGACAGTAGTGCTATGCTGATCCTCATCCTGGAAACCTATTTCTTACTGTACCTGATGCACCAACCCCTCCAGTGGCTTCCCTGGGTCTTCTCCTGGGTGAGGACTGCAACTGAATTGTCAATAAAAGAGATGTAACCCCCATATAGTGCATGCAGAACAAGCATATACATCCACTTTTCCCCGCTTACTCTCTTCAATACATAATAAGAACTGATAGTTCCACGCGCCACAGTGCCAGACTATATGAGGGTGCTTATTGGAATACAATGATTTACTCATTGTGAATAGATGAACCTGTTACAAATCTGAATGTGATAGCCCCCAATTGTCAGCATTCACCCAGAAGTGCAGGTTGCATACCCATAACTAGCCACTATACTGTAGTGAAGTCATATGTGGTACAATAGAAAAGTGTTATTTAGTTTAGTCTGTGCTACTACGCTCTTGTAGCTATATTAGATTTTTAGCAGTATTTGGTGTTTCATATGGCAATCTAGAGTTCTCTCTCTCTGTAATCTGCATTTTCATTATCTCTTCATCGCACGCAATATTTCTGTCTCTCTTTCTCAGGTGGAAGTTATGTTATGACATGGACATTTCCTAAAGCCAGCAAAGCCATGGCTGACTGCAGTGCAACCAGAGAAAGAACACACATTTTGTGCAGGAGGTCTGAGGGTACTATGTTTTGTTGCATAAGAAACTGTTAACAATGGAAATTATGTAATTGTACCAAGATTGTAAATTGACTTTATTTAAAACATTGACATTATTATCACTTCCAATGTATATGCTGTAGCCAGTACATGCACATTACACGTGTCTTACCAATGAAAGGATCAAAACCACTGTTTGAAAGATTTTCTGACAGAATAATTGCATCACAATGTGGACATTCAGATACCCCTTTTGCACTCTTTCAAAATACTGCCATGAGAAATGAAAAGATGTCATATAGTATCAAAGAGAATTCCTGGCTGATTAGCACAAAATGAAACACATTTTGGGAACTCGGGACCAGTTTCATACTTGCTAAATATGTCTCGGGAGGATAGCTCAGGGGCAACGTGCTCGCCTTGGATCTCTCACTCACCAGATGTACTAGTGTTGTGTTAAGATGTAGTCTGTTTATACTTCACATGTTCATTTGTATTGACAATGCACTCATCTGTTTCTTATCCTGTTCTCTGTAACTATGATGTCTTAGCATTCCAGGTTGGAGTGTTATTGTATGTATGAAATTCTATAGTGGTCAGTTGAGCTTTGCCTCTCAAGGTGAGGCCTGCTGCCGCGTACTTCTTAGCCAAAATAAATATACTTTTGCTTCTGCAAGCCTGGCACGATCTGATTTAACATTGGCGACGAGGATAACTGAAGCGGGCCCTGTGTGCGCGTTTGAAGGCTTATCTCACGGGCCCTGCGTGCGCGTCTGAAGGCTTATCTCCAGCTGATCTGTGTCAGCATCGTGTTCGTCCGGCCCCCTCCTTAGCAGCGGCAGCAGGTGGATCGCGGAGGGTGGCGGAGAGCATCTGATGAAGGATCCTCACACAAGGCAAGTCAGCGGGTTGTGCCTTGTTGTGGGAAGAGAGGGGAGAGAGCAAGAAACTGTGTGACTCTGCGTGCCCTGCCCCAAAAGCACAACGCTTTCACTGGCCGTGCGCGCGCGCGCACGCACGTGTCTCCCAAGCTTTTCATACCCCGCTTGCTGAGGCTGGCTGCCTGGGGGCACGTCACATTACGCGCTACGGCTCGGCAATGCAAATCATGCCTCCATTGTGACGTCGGTTGCCTGGCAACCAGTTTTCTGCCTTGAAAGCACAAAGGAACGTGGAATCTAGCGAAGCAAAGGATACATTGTTGCAACAATCGTGAACAGCAGACAATCCACTTCAAGCACTGCTGCTCCAGCCTGTTTCTATCTCAGACAATCTGCTGGTGTTCCACATCATTCAATAAAGTTATTCTTGAAGCCTTCATCTTTCATGGCTACCTCTATTCCTCCACCACAATCATTTCTAAATGAACCTGGTCGCCCATCCCTTAGATGGGATAAGTGGAAGGACACTTTTGAAAATTACCTGATAGCGATGGGCGGGACAGATTTTCCCCTGCCAGAAAAAAACCCTCTTGATTCACAATTTGGGAATTAAAGGACGCAGAATCTTTGATGGTTTGACTGGCGATCAAGTACCTGAGGCTGGTGACATAGATGTGTATGCTTTGACCATCAAAAAATTGCAAGATCATTTTGAACAACGCAAGAATGTTAGCTTTGAAAGACATACATTCTTTCAGAGGATGCAGGAACAAAATGAGTCTGTTGAATCATACATTGCCTGCTTGAGGTCCTTAAGTTATACGTGCGAGTTCGAACAACTGACGGACTCACTGATCAGGGATCAGCTACTTAGATGCACGAATAATCCCAGAATCCGGGAAAAACTACTTGCGAGGGATATGAAGTTGGAAGAAGCAATTGATCTGGCAAGGAGTATTGAGCAGACATCTCAATATGTGAAGGAGCTCAAAGTTGACAAACAAATTACTCCAGCCATGTCAGTCTGTGTTATTGATCAAAAGAAAAAGGGCAACTTCTCATCAGTAAAAAAAGGGAATTGGAGTTCGAGGGGCTCATGTCCCAGGTGTGGAAGTTTCAGACATGGTGTGAACTTTCCCTCTTGTCCCGCCAAATTCGCCGATTGTTTCAAATGCAAGGGAAAGGGACACTTTGCCAATGTTTGTAGAGCAAGTTCAGTGAACCTTGTAGAACCCAGGATGGAAGTGAAATCCACTCATGAAGAAGAAGTTAGGAGGAACTATAACATACAAGAAATATCAAACACTCAAGAACCAAACGCAAGGTTTATATTTGAAGTATTGGCCATACATGGTGATGAGAAAGGTCCGACGGATACTTTCTGTGTGGATGGATACAATATTGTAATGAAAGTTGACACATGTTTTCCTTGGACCATAGTATCAAGGGATACTCTGGTGAATGTTTTGAAGAAGGATGAAGCCAAAATCAAACCCACTGATGTCAAAGCTTGTGGGTATGCAGAATCCGCCATTGATATCATGGGTGAAGTTCCAGCGAAAATATTTTACAAGGGAAGGGACTGTCAGGCCAGAATACTTGTTGCCAAGAGAGGGTCTTCTTTACTAGGATGGGAAGAGCAAAGAGCTTTGGGAGTGAGAGTCCAGGCAAGTGCAACTAATCCTGTATCTATTGCAGAGATAGAAGACGTCTGGACAAAGAATTTTCCTGAAGTGTTTTCCGAGAAACTGGGAAGGCTAAGAAACTTTGAACATCAAATAAGACTTAAACAAAATGCACAACCTGTCGTACATAGGGTAAGGCAAGTCCCATTAAATATGAGAAGTCAACTCTGTGATGAACTACATGACTTGGTTACAAAAGGGGTGATTGAACCTGTAGCTGCAACAGAATGGCTATCACCCATTGTGCTTGTGGCTAAATCCAATGGGAATTTGAGGTTGTGTGTCGATTTACGTAGCCTAAATCAGAACATCATCGTTGAGAGACATCCCCTTCCCAACATCTCTGAGACCCTCTCCACTTTTGGTGAGCCAAAGTTATTTTCCATCATTGATTTATCAGCAGCTTACCACCAAGTCCCACTATCGGAAGATGTGCAGCATCTCACCGCATTCATTACTCCTGAGGGTGTGTTTAAGTATAAGAGAATGCCATTTGGTTTAGCTTCGGCTGCGTTCGTTTTTCAAAAGGTAATGGAGGAAGTGCTCAGAGGTTTAAAAAGAGTCACGGTGTTCCAAGATGACATTCTGGTGTTTGCTGACAATAAATTGGAGCATGATAACACTCTTATGGCTGTTCTAACTAGGCTCAGAGAGGCTGGCCTGACTGTTCAGAGGAGCAAATGTAAGATTGCTCTAAGGGAAGTAGATTACTTGGGCCATAAGATTTCTAGTGACGGTATTTCTCCCAAGAAGTCAGTCGTGGACAGCATCAGCAATGCTCCCCAGCCTCAAGACAAGGTTCAGTTACGGTCATTTATGGGGCTGGCGGAGTATTACCACAAGTTTGTTAATAATATTGCCACCATCTCCACTCCCCTGAGAGAATTGTTGAAGAAGAATGTTAAGTTTGACTGGTCAAGTGAGTGTGAGGTGGCTTTTGGAAAGATCAAGGAAAGTATTGTTCAAGCACCCTCACTTGGTGGGTTTGTAGCTGGAAGAAAGACAATTTTGGCGGTTGATGCAAGCAATCAAGGTCTGGGGGCAGCTTTATCTCAATATGACTCTGCCAAGGTGGAACACATCATTGCGTTCGCATCCAGACCACTGAGAGGTGCTGAAGTGAATTATTCAGTTATTTAAAGGGAAGCTCTGGCCATGTCATGGGCTGTAGCTCATTTCAAGTTTTACTTGTGGGGTCAAACATTTATAGTCAAAACGGACCACAAACCTTTAGTCCAATTGTTAGGAAGTGTCGAGTGGGCCAAAGGTTCACCCAGAATCTCAAGGTGGATGGTTGACCTGTTGGCTTATGATTTTAGGATTGTTTATATAGCAGGTAAAGATAACGTAGTGGCGGACTGCCTGTCTAGACTACCAGTGGGGAACAAAGGTAATGAAGAAGACTGCTTAGAACAAAATGTACTTATTTCTGAACTTGAATATAATGCCGTAAGTAAGGAAGAGTGGGAAACTGCCAATGGTGAAGATGTTATGTTAGAACAAGTTAAAGGCTGGACCAAAACAGGGTGGCCCCAGAAATACGATGTTGAGAAAGTTTTTGAGTGCTATTATAACATTAAAGAGGAACTTAGTATATCAGAGGATGGTGTCAAGCTTAGAAAGGGTCTGAAAGTTATTCCCCCTGCCAGTATTAGATCTAGATTGGTGAACTTAGCTCATCAAGGGCATCTAGGAATAGGAGGCACAAAGAGACATATTAGAGAGTCCTTTTGGTGGCCAGGGATTGATGGAGAGGTTGAAAGGTGTGTTAAGAAGTGTAAAGATTGTGAGAAAAGTGACAAGAGCAAAATAGTAAGAGAAGTACCAATGAGACCAGTGAGTCGCCATACCGAGCCTTGGAAGAAAGTTGCAGTAGACTTGATAGGTCCTCTGCAGGACCTGGGAGAGGACCGCAAATATTTGATTGTCATGGTAGACTACCATTCTAAGTGGATAGAGTGTAAGGCTATACAAGAAGCCACCACTTCTCAGATGATTATCTTCTTCGAAGAAGTATTCTACAGGGAGGGTTTTCCCACAGAATTGATTTCGGACAATGGCGTCCAATTCTGTTCAGATAGGATGACAGAATATTTTAGAAAATATGGCATCAAGCATTACAGAACGGCTCTCTATCAGCCCAGAGCTAATGGACTGGGAGAGAGAGCAAACAGATTTGTAAAGGGAGGACTACAACTAGCCATGGCAGCAGGATTGAATTGGAAAAGAATTTTGAGGGAGATGATATGGGGTTACTGTACTACACCCCATACCATTACTAGGATCTCCCCCTTTATGTCTCTTAAAGGGAGACAGCCAGGCACCCAACTCTGCCCAGGTTGGTTGAATCTGGACAAGAGCGTTAATGTTGATAGGAACAAAATTGTCACACTTATCAGAGAGGCCCAAGACGAGTATAAAGTCAGATTTGATCTAGAAAAGAAGTGTAAGAGTGTTGATTGGAAGGAAGGTGATATGGTATATGTGAAGAATCCTAGACGGTCACCCAAGTGTATTGAAAGCAAGTTCCTTGGACCCAAAAGAATTACCACTGTAAGAGGCAATGTAGTGATTCTGGAAGGAGGGGAGTGCTGGTCCATGTCCAGACTTGTGAGATGCAACAGTAATGGAGAGGCTGAGGAATGCGAAGATGAAGACAGTAATAGTGACTTGGGTTATGACCCAAGGAAGAGTGGGACTTTATCAGAACACAGTAATGTGGTTAATAGAAACAATGCAGAACGTATTAGGAGCAAACCTCTGTGGGTGAGGGATTACTATGTTGAGTAATATTTATTTTTGTTTGTTTTTGTAAGGGAAGAGATGTGTTAAGATGTAGTCTGTTTATACTTCACATGTTCATTTGTATTGACAATGCACTCATGTGTTTCTTATCCTGTTCTCTGTAACTATGATGTCTTAGCATTCCAGGTTGGAGTGTTATTGTATGTATGAAATTCTATAGTGGTCAGTTGAGCTTTGCCTCTCAAGGTGAGGCCTGCTGCCGCGTACTTCTTAGCCAAAATAAATATACTTTTACTTCTGCAAGCCTGGCACGATCTGATTTAACATGTTGTCGTGCTTCATGTTTCCTGGGCATTTTAGAAGTAGGGACACTGGGTATGCGTGAGCATGCCAAATCCACAATGTAAATGCTCCTTCTATATAAATATATCACCCATCATTGAAGGTTCACCTCCAGTTCAGAGCCACATGCGCAAAGCATTGCAGGTATGCAAATTAGCCCAAATGCTAACCTTTTGCTCCAGAAAAAATGCCTTTGTCTTACCGGGTAGTGCTATTTTATACATAGTTTAATCAACCCAAAAGGCAGATAGTTCTCAAGACTATAGAGAACTGAATATATGGTTGCATCTTTATTAGGGACCGTCAGAAAAGTATAGTCTGACAGCTTTGTGGTGGAGACATTCGGGCATGCTTGGATATACCAGCAAAGTTATGGTGGGTTCAAAGGATTGTAAAAAAAACTTCAACCTGAAATGTGAAAGAAGAATAACTCATTTGAGCCAAGTCTCACATGCCACAGTGCCATCCAATAGGCATCATTGTAAACTCACCTCCAATTCAGATCCACATGAGCAAAGCATTGTGGCTTCCTACTAGTTTTCTTAAATACCTGTAAATGTCCCCCCTTTCGTGTAACATAAGCCTGTGTCATGAGCGATTCCAGAAAGCGCTGGCCGCAATAACTATTTTGTGGTGTGCCTGTGGAAGCGTGTGAGACTTGTGCATTTTGAAGCATCTTTTAGGGTGGGGATTCTGCAACCTGTAGCTCTCCAGATGTATTTGTAGGTCTTTATTGCAATTCATAGAGCGCTTTTGCCAAAGCACTGTGCATATCAGATTTAAAAAAAACAATGTACAATAACAAATGATTTGATGATTATGTCAAGAGAAACAGAGGAAGGGAAGAGAGTGTTAAGAAGAGGAAAATCAAGTCATAATGTGAGCCTTTAAATGTGAATGGAACTTATAGAGAGAGGGTGAAGCACTTCTGTCAGAGGGAAAGGCGTTCCAAAGTTCGAGACATCAGAGAGAATGAACACGCGTGTGAAAGAGCACAAGGATGTTTTAGGGGTAGTGAGAAGAGGAAGATGCTGGGAAAGAAGAGGGTTAAACAAAATGTAATGTGTTAATTTGTTTGTAGTTATTTGTTAAAATGTCATTAGTTGATTTTTCATTTTATGAAATCACTTGTAACCGCTATGAGGTGGTCATTACAAAGGCCCTTGCAAAAGGCATGCATTCTGTCGAGACAAGAAGGGCTTGGGGAAGGAAGGACCCAATCACAGTGTGAGTTGGCATGCAGTACTGTGAGTAATTGGCGATCAAGACATTTCTGTATGAATAAGAAGATGAGTGAATGTACAACTGTGGATATCTAACATGTATGTTTTGATATGTGCATGCACACTGAATGTAGCTTGAGACATGTGCTGCTGTTGTGATAGCTCTGCAAGAAGTGGGGTTATGTAATGTAGTAATGATGATGTACCTATGTTGTTGTGCTGTTTGTCTCAAACAACAGTCTTCTGGTAACTGTTGTGTATATTTGTATGCCTCTACATATATAGTTGAGGATAATGTGCAGTCTTTTTGGATGATTCCACATTTCCAGCTGAATCTGTGTCAGGAGAGATGCAATATGCATGTGCTCTATGTGCCTGGGTTGAATGTGGCATGCCAAACTTCTCTTTATGATTCAATGCAGAACCTGAAATGTTGTTGAGTGAAAATTACCATTTCATATCATGGTGCAGGATGGGTGCACTGCAGTCTGATCTCAGATAATGCTCACGTATGTGGTGAATAGAGTGACTAGAGCAGTGACACGTTAAAGTAATTTTATTTAATCAACATATTCACGTGCTGAGGTATGCCTTAATCTGACCATTTTCTAAAACAACAATCCAAACCCAAGATTCAGAGAAATAAACAGGCTGTTTTTTAGCAGAATATTATGTTTTACTTAAAACAGTAAAACAAAACCAAGGTGGTCATCTACGTTTATGCTGGGTAAGTCACCTTAGTATTCTTTAGAAATAAGTATCTCCTAGAAAGAGTAAAGAAGAATAACGTGTCTGCTATTCTCTCTGTAAGTGCCAATGCTCATAAACATCCATTCGTATAAAATCAAGTCTGAATAACCATTAAAAATATCTCTGCTTGTCAGCTGAGGTAATGTAAGAGATATTTTTTGACAGTATTTTTGGTTGGTGTATTTTTGGTATTTTGTGGTATAGTGGTGAGCCTAACCTTAGAGGACCTCCTGATAATTGTTCTTATACCGGGATCACTAACGGTATGCCAATACTGGACTTAGCACATGCTAAACAATGAACGTATCCCCTTTTAGTTCTAATACCACGTTATGGCCTTTTTGCTAACATCTCAGAATTCATTTACCATGGAAATGAAACACGAACATTCATTCAGAGCCTCTCAGAATAACACAATTTACAGTGACTAACTTTGCTTTATATTTTACCACATGTTCTGAATCTATCTGTATGTCAACCCAAGAAAGCTGAGCACAGAAAAAGTACACTGAGGCTAATTCACCTTTTTCAAATTGTTATTCTTTATCAGACGTTAGAAATATGCAAGTTACACATAATGACATGTACAATGCATGACATCCACATTGTATTTCAAACATAAAGTAAGTCTTTACTGCAATGGCTTTCAAAACATTCTATTTGCAATAATGCCCAGAGTGCTACAAACATTGTCCTTGAACTTTGCAACAAAACTTGGTAGAGCACGGGCTGACATATGAGTTTCATCGCATTAATGGAAAAACATAAACACAGTTATGCATGTTCAAAATGTCACTGTGCAGCACCTAAAAATCATTTTTTTTTTTTTATTTATTGTGTTTATCCATGTTTCTGGATTTTAACAAATGCTTGATTTTGCTTTGATTAGACGGTGACTTTGGCAGACACCCCTTGTGAGCACTGTGCTAAGGCATCCTGTAAGATTTTTGCCGCTGCAATAGGCCAGTTTGTCTTCTGGCCGCTGATTAGACGGACCCACCATGTTTCCTCTTCACTCACGACATGGGTTTCCAGGAGGGGGAGTAGATAGGATTGTCGAGCGTGTTCAGTCCCAGGACATTGGAGTAGCAGATGTCTAATTGTTTCTGTGTCGGCTTTGCATAAGCGGCAGGTTTTGGAGGGTGACTGACCTCTCAAGAACAGGATCTCGTTGGTATGTAGCAAGTTTAAATGTGCTCTTAGGAGGAATTGCCGTAATGGTTTGCTTGGGAATCTTCTGAATAGTTGTGTTGTTTGATTTAACTTCTTTGGGGTTTGGGGAAAAAGAGCCAGTGTTTTGTTTCCTTTGGCGCGCTCTTGGGTGTCAATCCAGTCTGCCTCTTCCAGTTTTTTTTTTATTTTGTTGGGGTTCTTGATGAGGTCTTCGTTGGAGCATCCAATTTCGGCCAACTGCGATTGTATCTGCTCGGCCCATTTGACAGTCAACCTGCAAGTGCCTGCTTTGATCTCCAGGTCAAAAATCAAATGATTTACCCACTCTACACTATTTGATATTAAGCATCTAACAGTTTCTCATTTGATGGGTCTTCTCATTGGTTCTATTCCGATACTGACACTCCAAATTATCCTCCTCTCTTTTTTAAAAGATCAAATGTATTTTGCTGTGTTACACTGGTATTGTCTTTCTCCTCCTATTTGGTGCTTTGGTTAGTTTGGACTCAATTCAATTTTTCATCCATAATTTGTGTTATGAATGTATTGGATTATTGAGATATATACTTTGGAACCAGCACAGAAATTCTCCATCTATTGACATGTAACATGTTATATGCCTCAGTAACTGGTAATAAGACAAAGTTACATTAATATGGTAATGTATGTGAAAATAGTGTGTTTAAAATATACTATGGAAAATGTTAGACTGAATTAAAATCTCTGTTTGCTTTTTAAAAGCAGACAAAGTATTCTCAAGTTCTCAGCAATAACATGATTGAGTTAATGTGTAGTCAAATCAAACATTGAATTTGTTTCTGTGGATTGGAGGTTCAATACAATCTAAATATTAACTTAAATGGCTGGCCTATGTCCCTTGTGATTCAATTTAATGGAGTAGACATTAATAGATGTTATTTTATGTTCGAGCCACTAGTCAAAGATGACAGTCCATCTCAAAACTTTATGCTTGATGTATTTTGTGCCTAAGAGACAGATTCCAACCTCCTGATCGAGTGCTGTCATAAAACTTGGAAACATCAGCAATTTGAATTTGCTGAAATGCATTTTCTTGCATTTTCCTGTATTTTCTTTTCAGATAAGCATATGATCTGAAAATCCATCTATGTTTTTAGCTCAGCTTAATAGATGATTTAGTGATTAGTAATGTGTCTTTTGGTCTGCCATACCAGAACATTAGTCTTCTTAGGCTCTCATTAAAGTTTGTCGGGATCCCAAAGTTAATTACGGCCATATACCGGCAAAGTGACCTACCGTTTCTGCTGCCTGATGTCCCAGAATTACTGGGATATTACATGTGGCGGCAAAGGGTTGTAAATCAAATTGAATTTTAACACATGATCTGGCACTTAAACATGATGTGGAAATGTTTCAAATGTGGTTTTCTTTTGTTTCACAAAAAAAGACATAGAGAGTGCTGCTGAAAATGCATATATGTGTTTTGAAAGTGTTATGAAAATCTTCTTTCAAAGAAAAGATTGCAGCTACCCATCAGTGTAAGTGAGTGTCATTTGATGTCAGGAGGTGGGACAAACAAGAGTATGATTAGATTATTGAGCAGGTTAATGCTGGGTAAGTGGTAGGAACCCTGTTGACATGCATTTGTAAAAGAGTTGGAAATGTAATTTAAAAAATGTATGCATATAGTACTTTGTATTGATAGATGCAGATGCAGATGAATCTGCAAGTAGAAATCTTGGAGAGTTGTACAGTATTTTTTGATACAGGTCGTTGGGAATGACACCAAACCTGTACTCTGATGTTACGCTCACCTGGTATCCACGGGGATGCCACCCAGCCCTGGTTGGATGATTTGCACTCTCGAACCCTCTCCCGGTTCCTTGGTAATGCCTCGGGTTAAAGATGGGTCTGCAATATACGAGAGCTGGATTCAATACCAGATTGTCTTTATGTTTACCACCTCCCTTGGCCTCAACTCCTTCCTCCCCCTTGGGTCTTCTACTCACGTTAATATTGTAAAAGGTGGATTCTTCGTCCTGCTCCTCGTGGCAGGGGTTCGTAGATGTGGGGGCGAGCAGCGACCAAGTTACTTCACTGGTGCAAGCCCCCATGTGGGAATCCAGGCCTGCTGCGACTCTGTAGGTTTGCTGCTTTACAGTCTTTATATGCAGTTCTTATGTTCCTCTTAGTTCGAATATTAATGTCTTGCTTCTTTCCTTTTAGGTATGGAAAGGTATTTTGGTGTTGTCATGCAGTTTGAAGATGACCATGGGCCGGTAGGCGAAAGTGCAGTGTGCACGATGCTGTCTGGTGATATGTGGCGCTGTTTCGCCTTTTATATTGCTAACCTTTGTCTTTTCTCTCCTTGCAGGTTGCGATGTTCCTCGCCAAGCACCATAATGTTCCAACAATTATACTGACCAGGAGATGACTACCCAGGTAAGAATTGTGTGGCTTTCTTCATTCAGGGGGAAACGTGAGTAAACGCTTACTAATGCTGTCTTTCTTTCTCTCATTATGTGTTGCATTTGCAATATTGTGTCTTCTGTCACTCGCTTTTTTAGCATTTATGTATATGTATTCTTTTATAAAGATTACATTACAAATAGAATCGTTAAACTATAAAGAGAGGTAAATACTAGCAAAAAATGAGTCTAGTAGATAACCAGCATCCAAATATTGTATTCACTTAAACAATGTTAAACATACCATTCATCAATCAACCATGTGTGTGCACCCATTGTGGCCCAGTAAAACATATAATCATAGTAATTATTGTGATGCTGTAATTTGGCAGGCCGGGGACATGTGAGGTTATACAGAGAAAAATCTGTATAATCCATTAGGTGGAAATGGATGCAAACTCTGTTAAACTAATCCATGGTGTGTATGGGCAGTTAACTAAGAACATATCAAAGGTGATATACAACCATGTGAAAGAAAAATACACATTGGAAAAGTATTTAAAGAATAGCCCCCAACTTATTGAACCAGTCAAAAAAATGTATTTGGAAAATATGTCAATTGCCATTATTTCGCCCTGTGAGCAGTTTCTGCTCTCAAGGTGAAGGCATCCCAACGCTGTTTTCTGTTTATTTCCAAAGCAATCCATCTTCGAAATTGATCTCTGCCTTCAAATTAGCAAGCATTAGAAATCAAAATTTAGAAAAAGTGTGAAATTTCCCATTTTTTGGCCCACAGACTAGAATTACAGTCTTGGCCTAGTCATTATATTTGTGGATGCTTTCTTACCCTGGTTGTTCAAGATCTTGCGGTCAGCAGTGTCTGCCAGGCACTACCCTTCCTGGTCGACTGTGTCTTAGCCTTTATTGAACTGTAAGGAACTCCTTCTCAACTGTCTGAAACAATTGGTTTCTAAAGGCCAAGTCCCACCCCTGTTTCCCTTATAGCCAATCCAATCCTAGCATATAATGATGTCATTCATTTAATCTTTAGAAAGATTGGCACTGTCCATCATGTTCCCTTACATTTTAAATGAAGTCATACTTGTCATTATTGGTCGCTTACATATGAACTGCCACTTGTGTACAACATTCTTTTTTCCAAATGGTGCAAGATGACAATGTTATTCATAACAAATCCTTTTTGGCCACCAGGTTGTCCTAAATAAGCATTGTTTTTTATGGTATGTTGGACTTGTGTTTTTTTTGTTTACATAAACATCAGATAAGCTTGCAGCCCATGTTCCGTTTGCTCCGTAGTTTGCATTTAAATATTTTCAAAATAACGCTCTTGCTTATGAACATTTGTATTTCTATTGTTTTTCTCCATGCAATGTTGCTACATTTTAAAAGCAACGCTCATAATGTGAACACAAACTTATTTTAACATTGCAAAGAGTTCTTTTGTTTTAAAAAGCTACTTGCAATTGGTGATAAAAGGAAGATTCCACCGGAGCAGACTAGATGACCCTGGGCTGCTTTAACATCTCTGCCGGCCATGAATTGACCTGTGATATTTGTCGATCCTCTCACTGCAGGTAAGCTCAGCAGGGCTGGAATGGAAAATGTGAAGCCTTTTTACATGTCAACATTGGCCACTGCTATCCCCAGCATTTGCCGGCAACAGGAGTGCTCACTCGATGCCCTCCCTTATTTTCTTCTGCCACCAATGATTGCCACTGTTTGACTCTGCTAATGTTTGCTGCTGATGATTTCCACTCTTATACCTGCCTTCTTGAACCTGGGAATCTCTTAGACCCCACTGTTTTATCCAGGCGTGTGTGTTATTGCAGCATTATCATTGCATTTTGAGTGTTGGCTCTCCTACTTACTCAGCCATCCATAGTGGCTGTTTGTCTACCTCCTGCTACTTGTTTGCATGTGGCCCCAAGCACGAAGAGGTGGGCTTTCAGATATGTTCTCCCTTGTTGCGTGACCGCTGTATACCTCTATGCACTCCTGCTGTTTCCACTCCACATCATGAGATTTGTTATTTCCAAATTGTGAACCCTCCCTACCATCACCTCATCTCCAAGGTATTCTGTGTTGAACTTGTTCACTTGCACCGTGCCCCTTCACTCGCCCTCCCTCCTAGCTCTTAACAACTCCCCTACCTGCACCTCCCCTCCTCCCCTTCTCCCCTTCCCTCCTTTTCATGTTACAAAGCTTGCACAATCCAAACTGTTGAAAGGCCTAGTCGGATGCTGTTGTCTTGTTTTTGTCTCTGTTTTAGTTTTTTGTTCTTGGATTGTTCTTTTGTTGTTTCTTACCCCTGACACTCCCATACTTGCACTGCCCTCTGTTTGATATCACAACACGTGCACAATTCAACACGTGCACAATTCAAATTGTCGCAGGGCCTTGGAGGATCATTTTGACTTGTTTTTTTTGTTTTTGTTTTGGCTTGCTGTTCGCCCCTCCACCCCTACCTTCGCCTCCCCCTCTCCCCTGCATTGCATTCTTGCTATAGCACTTGGACGTTCAGAATGTCTCAAGACCTAGCAGGATCATTTTTATATTGTTTTTTTCCCCTGTTCCCCCCGCCTTCCTTGTCCTGATGTGCCTTGAAACACCATTGGGCTGTATCGGCACATTACATTGAGATTATTGCTCAAAAATATTGCCATCATAACATGTTATCCCTCAACTGGAAACTGCCATCCTTGCATATGAACCCACCACGACAATGTGTCAAGATGAATTTCTTAGTCAATAAAACAAGACCCAATTCAAGTGGATACTATCCAATCTAAATGAGCCACGTGGAGTGCTTGATTTAAATTTAAATAGGCAATTAAAGGTGCAATACACCACTGCATTAGCGTCATTCAAGTATGCCATTGTGAAATCAAGTAATATGGCTTTTAAGCATACTGATAGCTATGATCATCAACTTAAAATAAGGAAAGGAAACTGATACTAAGGGGGTAATTCATAGAATTCAGCGCACAAGTGGCGCACGCGGCTGGCGCACAGTGTGCGCGTGCGAATCCCTGCGCCAGCCACGTGCGCCAAAACCCATTTCCGCGCACAGCGTATTCATGGATTCCAGCTACCAAAACCAGCCGTGGCGCACAGTGGCGCAGCGACCCTGCAGCAGCGCCAGTTACGCCCCCAAGAACGCCTCTCGCGCAGGGAAAAGTCATCAAAATCCCCAATCCAGCGCAAAGGGCTGCGCTAACCCTGTACCAGCACGGCAAGCGGGCTACGTGTATCACTGGGGTGCGCGGGAAGTACCTCACGTCATTTCAGCTGGGTACGTGCATTTCAGGGGTGCGTGGGAAGTTTCACACGCGATTCCATCAGGGTACGTGTATTTCAGGGGTGCGCGGGAAGTTCCACACGCAATTTCAGCAGGGTACGTGTATTTCAGTAGTGCGCGGGAAGTTTCACACGCGATTCCAGCAGGGTACGTGTATTACAGGGGTGCGCGGGAAGTTCCACACGCGAATGTCCAGGCTACGTGTTTTTCGGGGTGCGCGGGAAGTTTCACACGCGATATCAGCAGGGTACGTGTGTTCCAGGGGTGCGCGGGAAGTTCCACACGCGAATGTCCAGGCTACGTGTATTACAGGTGTGCGCGGGGAGCACCACACGTGAATTGCACGTGTGGATCCTCCCAGGTGTTCCCTCTACACCCTCCACGGCCCCTGCAGGTGGCTCACACCACAGGGGCCTACCCTGCATATGTCCTGCAGGCACCCCATCCACCATGGCCATGCCCCCCAGCCAACCCACATGTCAACTTGCACTACTGCCCACCAACGCATGTCCCCCTGCACCCCCAGCCACCAGGGGCACCTTCCACCAGGCCCCCACCCATGTCTCCCACCACCCCCACCCCACAGCACTGTGGGGCACCTGCCAGCAGGCCCCCACCCATGTCCAACTCATGTTCCCCACCACCCCCACCCCCAGCACTGTGGGGCACCTGCCAGCAGGCCCCCACCCATGTCCAACTCATGTTCCCCACCACCCCCACCCCCCAGCACTGTGGGGCACCTGCCAGCAGGCCCCCACTCATGTCCAACTCATGTTCCCCAGCACCCCCACCCCCCAGCACTGTGGGGCACCAGCCAGCAGGCCCCAACTCATGTTCCCCAGCCAACATGTCATCACAATCTAGATCCCTGGTCCCTATGGTCAGCCTCCAAATGCAAAACACCCACCCGAGTATTGCATCCACCCACTCAGAAATGGCAATTACATGACAGAACACCAATTGCAAGTTTTGAAACAAACACATGTCCCTCACATACACCCAATGGGTGTCAGTGAATCTCGAAACCCATATCATGATATGCATGAAACCAATGAGATGATACTACACATTGAAGTTCGATAAAAAAATATGTATTAAAGGAAACATAAATAGATTCAAAAATAAAGAAACAGAAATGGGAATGTACAAAAATGAAAAGAAGCATGTCCGTGAAAAAAAGCAAAACCAAAAATCATAATCCAAAGTAATGGTGTCCAAAGTCACTGTCCACAAAAGAAAATCCAATGGGAAATAATAATTGAAAGCCATTGCTCCATGGGTAAATTGTGAAAGAAAAATAAAATCCAACAGTGAACTATGTACAGACGAACAAGCCAGGGTTCATTATCCCAACCAAAGAAATCTAACAACACTAACTAATAAAATAAACTATATACAAAAATGTGGCCAATGTCCAAAAGGTCCAAAAAAAAATCAAAAAACAAAGGAAACCTAACACTAACTACATAACTATTTACATGGGCAGCGGGCTAGTCCAACGGCTCACTGTATGTTGTTATGGGCCAGGGCATCATCAAACTCCTGTTCAATGGCTTGGAGGCGGGCATGTTCCCTGGCCCCGAGGTCTCGCAGGGATAAAGCAGTGTCCAGCTCCAACTCCCTGCGAAGACCCTCGAGGCACTCAGCCCGCCTCAGCACCCTCCGCATGGAGTTCTCCGCCCTGACCATTGTGAGCCGTTCCTCCTCTGCCCGCTGCCGCTCCGCACCTATCTGCTGGCCCAACCGCTCCCACACGGAAGCCACTCCCATTCCAGGGTTCTCCTGCCCTCCGGCCGATGACTGCACCCCTGATGTTGATGGCCCCGAGCCATGATGCCTCCCACCTCGAGCCTGACGCTGCCTCCGACGCAACTGCCTGTGCCAGCACGACGGCATCCAGGCTGATGGAATCCACCGACGCTGTCGTGCACGTGCCCTGCCCAATGATGCCGTCACATCCTCCATCTGCTGGGGTCCAGTTGCTGGTGTGTCCACCCCTGCTGGACCTCCAACTCCCAACTGTGGCAGGGATGGGATCCCCACCGAGCCGGCTGCATTGGTCGGGGCAGGTCCACAGGGGGCCCTGGTGGCATCTGGGCCGGAAGACGGCATGGAGAACGACTGGTGCATAGTCTCCACAGAGGAGGAGAGGGTCGCCAGATTGGCCGACACATGTAGGAAACCCCCGACCATGGCCGATCCCAACTTGGCCACGTTGGCACGGTGCTCTCCGTGATGACGTGCATGCTCCTCCCGGGAAGCACGCACCTCATCACGAATTGCACCTGTGCGCAACGCGACACCAATCAGGACCTTCTCCATACGGCCAGGGGTCCCTTCGTCCGCAGGTGGAGGGGAGTCAGATGACATGGACATCCCCCCTACCTGCGGACGGGCCTGGGATGGGGCATCCCTGCTGGTGCATGGTGGTGCAGTCACAGTGTCAGGGACAGTGACATGCACAGGCTCCTCCATGGTGACCTGTGCTGCCTCCTGCCCCTGCCCCTGGACTGCAACACTTGCACCAGCAGGGATGCCCCCACCAGGCCCCATGTGTGCCTCAGTAGCGGCCTCCTCCTCCTCTGTGGAAACCACCAACCTGGATGGTTCCACCCCATCTTCCGCCGTTGCAAGCCCCTGTGGGGGCTCACCCACCCCTTCCGCTGCAGCCGTGGGGGCATCCCTGCCGCTTTGCTCCACAGAGCCGTCTCCGCCCTCTTCTTCATGTGGCGCTGTGTAGAGGGAGACATGGAACACAAGCATCAGGGTACTGTACAATGGTCCCCTAGACAGGAAGCAATCGCAGATGAGTGGCACTGTCAAAGATCACTTCCATCATGTCCCTCCACAACACATGGCTCAGTGCAGGTAAAACACATGCGGTAACAGGCATGGCACATGCTATGGACATTAGCATACATGTCCAAGGGATTCTTGGAACATACAATGTTGTTTTGCAACTCACATGCATCATGGGCCATGCCTATCACATGCACACACTTCACCCTAGTTTCATCCATCTGGCCTCGTACACCACAGACACAGTGAATACAAGGATGACTAGGCTGCATCAGTGAACCTGAACATTGTGACAGACATGTGTCATGCATCCCTGGCATTCACAAGTCACAGACACACAGGTCAGACACACAGACACGACTCCATGACCTTAAAAACAACAGAACAAGATTACCGATCTTCACACCTACTCTAATGGCTGCCAACCCATCTGCCACTGCTGTTGCTAAGCCCCCTAAAACGCAGAATCACTCTTTTCATAATCAAAAGAGCTCCAAACACCCCATACTAAAACCTACTCAAGAAAGAAAGACTACTCCCACCCTATCAGGAGCACTCATCAACACGGGTCCCTCATAGCACACAACATAGAAACTGCAGACATACTTACAATGAATAACTTAGACTTTTTGGCTGTCTCCGAGACTTGGCTCCATGATGCTGCAGGTCCCGCACTTATGACTGCCATTCCAGACAACTACAATATACTTACAGTCGACCGGCCCAACTCCAGAGGAGGCGGCCTGGCTATTATTGCCAAAACTAAGCTAGCACTAAGACTCACCCCACCTCCAGCTATCACATTGTGTGAACTCCTTTCCGCTTAATTCCCCATATCTAACAACAGTACACTATCTTCCTGGTGTATAGACCACCCGGCCCTCTAGGGAATTTCGAGGAAGACCTCCAGCCTCCTTACCAACAACATCAAAGAATCTACCCAGCTCCTATTACTAGGCAACTTTAACCTGGGATTTAATGATGCTGAGGACAAACAAGCCCAATCTATCCAATCGATCTTAGTCGAACATGGCCTTACCCAAAAAGTCCTAGCTCCAACACATACAAAAAGGACGCACACTGGATTGGATAGCCATTCTGAACTATCTACTATCTCTAGCATTACACCTCAAGCCTGGACTGACCACCATCTTATCTGTTTCTCATTCATTATAGAACTCCCAAAAGTAGTTATTCGTGATACAGCACCACCCTTGCCAACCAGAAGAAAAAAAGAAATTACTGCTGATAAATTACTCCCCCTCCTCCTACCAGCTTTAACTGCTAGTGCCAAAAACTCTGACCCAAATACATTAGTTGATACATTCAACATCTCTGTGACTAAAGCACTGGATAACATTGCCCCTATCAAATTACGTAAAAGTAAACAAGAATCACACCTCAATTCCTGGTTCACCCCCCATCTCAAAGAACTATGAATCCAAAAACATAAACTCCAAGCTATCTGGAGGCACTCACCCTCAGTTGAGAATAAAATTCTACTTACTAATTTCGCTAATAATTACAAGAAAGAAATAATCCAAACAAAAAAAAAACCACATTCAATGAGAGAATTAGCAAAGCCAACTCCAATTCCAAAGAACTTTTCTCCATCCTCCGAGAAATGGAAAACCCAATAGCTCCCACGGATAACGTCCCCAAGGACAAACAATGGTGCACTAGCATCCGAAATGCATTAGCAAACAAAATAATACCTTTACAATCCAAAATTGCAAAGAAGAAGGCCACCTTGTGTTCCACAGAAACTCAGACCACCCTTCTGACAGATACACCAAGTACAGATGTACTGAGAAGCTGCAAACCATTTAGGTTTACCAACATCTCCATACTGCAAACTGTAAAGGGTATCTTATCACTCAGTGCCCGGCACAAGTAATTAAGGACGCAGCTAGAGAGTTAGCACCTTTCATCCCCAAGTTAATTAATGCCTCCTTCAGATCAAGTATTGTGCCCTCTAACCTCAAAGAATCATGGGTATTGCCTCTCCTCAAAAAGCAGACCTTTGACCCAGCTATGCCCACTAATTACAGGTCCATTACCACGGTCCCGTTCCTTCTTAAAATCATTGACAAAGTAGCCTACCTCCAAATCCAAAGTTATCTGGAGATGAACCAACTATTAGGTTCACGCCAATCTGGATTCAGACCACAACATGGTACTGAAACGGCCTTAATTGACCTGAAAACACAAATCGGCGAGTTGAAGGATAAAGGTAAAACAGCTATGCTCCTCCTCCTCGACCTATCGGCGGCCTTCGACCTGGTTGAACATGCAGTGTTATGCAAGGATCTAGCGTCTGCTGCCCATTTCTCAAGGGAAGCTATAATCTGGGTACATTCCTTACTAGCCAACCGTACGATGAGAGTGTTCTCCCCCTTAGCTGCAGCGGACCCAATACATATCACCTGTGGTGTTCCACAAGGTTCATGTGTCTCCCCAACAATGTACAACATCTTCACTAAGCCACTCTTCGACAAACTTGACAGATTGGGGATAACTTATAAGAACTACGCGGACGACACGCAGATCTTCATACCACTATCTGGCAACTTTGTTGCAGACACAGCTTTAGTAAACAAGATCTACCTCCTCATTCAGGCATGGATGGACTTCCACGGACTCTGCCTGAATGACGACAAAACAGAGATACTGATCCTGGGCTCCGACTCTAACCTCAAAAAACTCACAGCCTTTAATATAGATGGTAATTTAATTAAGGTGTTTACTGAGGTAAAAACACTAGGTTTCTACCTTGATTCCACACTATCTCTCAAAAAACAAGTCAACTCCCTGGCCTCATCCACAGCTTACACCTGCAAATTAATCAGGCCTGTAGACCCTACCTCTCCAAAACTAACTGCATCACTCTAGCCAACACCTTAATAATGTCTAAATTAGATTATTGCAATGCCCTATATGCAGGTGCTAATAAAACCATCATAAATAAAATGCAAATATTACAGAACAATGCTCTTAGAGCAGCCTTGGACATACCCCGAAGATATCATATACCTTATATCAGGAAAGAGCACCACTGGCTAAAAATAAGTGGCAGAATTCTCCTCAAGACGCTTTCTATCACCTACAAAGGACTGAACAATACCGCGCCACCATATATCTCGGCCAGACTGAACAGATAATCCTCTAGTTACCACACCAGAGCCTCCAACCATCTTCTGCTAGAAACCCCCAGATTCAGACTCACAAAATCAGACGGTGTGAGCTTCCCTGTTAGAACTGCCCGTGCCTGGAACGCACTCCCTTCTGCTCTAAGAGATGATCAGCCCTATGCTAGATTCAGATCCAAAGTGAAAAGTTGGCTCTAGACCACCGACACCCACCAAACTGCCCCCCTGTACTAGACACTGGATTTCTGTATGTAAATACCTTTTGAAACCTGCACTACCTTGAAACCTGTACTTAGACTAGTGGAAGTGATGTACTGACAACTTGTATATGTGTACTGTAAATACTGTAATAACATGTAATGCATTCACTGTTTGTATCTAAGCTTAAGTATTCTTGTTACCGCTGCGCCTGGCTACCCCAGGGGTTTGAGCGCATTATCAAATAATAAACTAAACTAAACTAAACTAAACTAAATTAAACTAAACGTGCACTCTCCTCCTTTTCATATCACAACACGTGCACAATTCAAATTGTCCCAGGGCCTAGTAGGATAATCTTGTCTTGTTTTTTTGTTTTTGTTTTGGCTTGCTCTTCGCCCCTCTTCGCCCCCTACCTCCTCCTCCCTCTCTCCCCTGCATTGCATTATTGCTATAGCACTTGCACTTTCAGAATGTCTCAAGACCTAGCAGGATCATGTTTATATGTTTTGTTTTTCCCCGGTTCCCCCTGCCCTCCTTGTCTTGATGCGCCTTGAAACACCGTTGGGCTGTATAGGCGCATTACAAATAACCAATACATACAAAATAAATAAAAGAAGCTCACACAGGAGAGCTGACACCCGGTCATAGAGGGAGCTAGATGAAGGCAGTGTCAAGGAATTGTGAACGGAAGTGTAGGGGATGGAGTAGGGGGAGAAGAAGGGAAGGGAGGAGAATGGAAGGGATGAGAAGGAAAGGAAGGATAGGGAAGGGAAGGGAGCTGAAAGGTATAGAAGGAAAGGGCAGGGAAGGGAAGAGAAGACAAGGGAAGGGATTGCAGTATGACCCATAAAACGGCTCAGCAATTTTAACCACAATCCTGACACTCACCTGCACTTGCTACTGCAGCAACTGCTTCTGCATCAACTACAAGGCTGTCACCCTGAAGTCCACGAGCTACCACAATGATAAACCCAGCAGCTCTGGATGCCTATGATCTACCGGAAGTAAGGACATGTGCGGACATAGACTACACTGGTGCAGGAAGGATAGAACCAGAAGACATGCCATCTCTATCAATGCCCCAAGATCCCCATCAACATCAGACTCACTCCCTCAATTCTACAGTTCAGGAAGGATGTCAAGACTCTTCTCTTCAAGGAATGTCTTCTCCCCAACACCTAGGTCTACACACCTTTCACTCCCCACCCTACCAGAGACTGGTATATCTGACCCCTCTGTTTCCTACCCTCATTGTTTGTAGCTATCTTGCTGACAAATTGTCCACCTTCCCCCTCCCCTGTTGTTAATCCCCCACTCCCTTGTTTCTCTGCTCCCCTGACCATGTTCTTCCCCCTGACTGAAAATTGCTCTGTTGCTTCTCAAAGCTAGCTCTGCACTCACTCAATAATAACATAATAATAATAATAATAATAATAATAATAATAATAATAATAATAATAATAATAATAATAATAATAATAATAATACATCAAAATAATTTAGGCTAAGGTGGTTATCATCATCCAGTCATGGAGTCCAATCAAGCCCTTTGTGATGTAATGGGGTGAGCAAGTAGATTTGTTCAGCTTAAAAACAATCTGTGTGTCATTTTCGAATATTGGGAAAGTACTTTTGAAGGGCTCCAGCATGTCTCCAGGTGGCTTCTTGTAGCAGTTAAAGAGCAGTGGCATTAGGACACATTGCCAGGGGACACATGTAGTAGGAAAAAAAGCTAAATAAGGAGCCTTTTCTGATGCACAAAGTTCTGTCTTGAAGGAAATATGAGACTGCTTTTAGCATCAGCGCCTGAATACCAAGTGAGGGCTGGTGTCTATGAAGCATGGTCCAATGGCTGCTGATGTTGACGAATGAGGATAGATCAAACAGGAAGATGGAGCATGGGATTTCTTTTTTTTAAATCTAGCATTGGCAGCAGTGCTTCCTTGACATGCAGTAAGGGAGATTTTGTGCTGCGAGCGGAACAGAATCCTGATTGGAATTTGTGTAAGCATTTCTTTTTTCTTTTTTCTAACATTCCAAGAGATGCATGGTTGCCATTTTTCCAGGATCTTATCAAGGAAAGGGTTCTTTGTGATTTGGAAACATTGACCAGTATACAGAGTACAGCTGAGCATTTCTTTCAGCGGATGCACTATGATCGCTTTTTTGAGGTCATGATATACTTTCCATCTGTGAAAGAGCAATTGATGAGCGACTTCAGCCAGGGTAGGTCAGAAAAGGTATATGCTCCTTTCGGTGGCAATAGCTGGGCAAAGGTAGGTTTAAAGAGATGATGCATTCATTTTGACAACAGTTGTGATCATATCTTCTGGGGAGATTTCTTGGAACACTTTGAAGGAGCTGGCACAGGAGGTTGTGAGCTGCAGAATCAAGTTAGACCTAGATTTACCTTGTATTTAAAAGAAGGTAGCAAGGTTATCTGCTTGATCATTGGAGGAGGACATTTTAGTATGCAGGGTTTCTGTGCTTTCAAAAGATGTAGAGAGCTTCAGCAGATGTGTTGCAAGCTAGCATGATGTGTTGATGGAGATTTTTTTTTCTTCCTGGAAATGATATAGTGGTAGCCTCTTCGGCATCTGAAGCTAAGTCCCAATTTTGCCCTGTCTTTGATGTGTCATCATTCACATTCAAGCTGCCTGTTTCACCTTTTTAGTAGGGCCAATTCGCCATCCTACTATCTTTTATTGTTTTGGACTGGAGGGTTTATTTTTTGCACACAGATAATGTTAAATTAGCGACAATTATTTTTTTTTAAAAAAACAATACAGAACAGGCAGGTCAAAAGAAGTGAAGGGAACAGGCGGGAATGTAAAGGAACTGAAGGAAATGGAAGTGAAGGGAAGGAAAGGGAAGGGAAGGGAAGGGAAGGGAAATGAGGGGAAGGGAAGGGAAGGGAAGGGAAGGCAAGGGAAGGGAAGGGAAGGGAAGGGAAGGGAAGGGAAATGAGGGGAAGGGAAGGGAAGGGAAGGCAAGGGAAGGGAAGGGAAGGGAAGGGAGGGGAAAAAGCAAAGAGAAGCACATGTGTAGCGTGAAAATGAAACAAGGTGAGAGCAAAGAGATAGAGGAAACATTGGGCCTCATTACAAGAATGGAGGTAGCCATGGAGCTATTAGCTCCATGGCTGCCTCTGTTCCGGGCTCCATTACCGGGTTCATGCAATGGGGACTCACCGGGTTACACCGAGATAAGAGGACCCAGTAAGTCCTCCATGCAGTAACCCATCCCCATTCCCATTTGAGCCCCCATAGGGCTCAATGGGAATGGGGAGGGAGGTAATAACGGGCAGATTACATCTGGCCCGTTATTGCTTCCCTCTTCCCCTCAAGGGACCCAGAAAGCACGGCTGGTTTTACCAGGCATGCGATCCGGGTCCCGCGATGGGAAGCTTGTAATCTGCGCTCCCGGAATGAAGGGGGCCGGTGCTGTACCAGCCCCCTTCATTCCAGGAGCGCCAGGGTTATAATGAGGCCCATAGGGCCTCATTCCGATTTCGGAGGTAACCACGCCGCTATTTGCGGCATGGCTGCCTCCGAACTCGTCCAAACTCCGGCCTGGTGAATGGAGTAATTACTGGTCCATTCCGAGGTCGGAGGGACCGATAATTCCCCATTCACCAGGGCCCTTCCCCATTCCCATTTGATCCCCCATAGGGCTCAATGGGAAGGGGGACGGGGGGGGTTGAAGGCGGCAATAAGGGCACCGTAAATTAGGGTACCGTTATTGACCCCAGAGTCCCTTTGCGGGTCCCGTCCTTAACACCTGCTAAAAGCAGGCATTAAGGAAGGACCCGCAAAGGGAACTCGTAGTAGGGCAGTAAGGGTTTAATGGCACCGGTCTCGTTACCGGTGACCGTTAACCCTTACTGCCCTACTCGGAATGAGGCCCATAGTGTCAGAAACGGGAGAAGGTGGAAGGAGATCGGTTACTAGAGAAAAAACAAAGGAAGTCTGATAAAAATGGGTAGTTGGTGGGAATGGAGGTGTTGGTGGGTATCTAGTAGAATCAAAACAAGTAATATTAAAAACTAACCAAAAGAAAAACAAATAAAAGCATAAAGCAAGACAACATTTACATAATATTGGAAAAAACAGAACTGGTGGCAAACACAGAGTCAGTGAAGCTCCCTGTGCGAGCTTCACTAGCTCCCCCATCCCACCAGGATTCTATTCAAAACAGCTTGCATCATCTACAATGTAGCCTTGCAGGGCACACCAATATACCTGACAGCTTAACGCTACACCTCTATTGGCTCTCGCGTCTCACGAGGCAAATCCATCAAAAGGTTGGAGTCATAAATAGCCCGCTAAGGAAAGACATACAGGCAGTTGTTCTCCTGACATAAATCGACCCTATGGAGAACAATCACGCTGCAGGTTCTGAATGCCTCCACCATCCCCCAATTACCAGAAAACACTAAACACATAGCTCTTCCATCAACAAAGCCCACACAACTAAATCCATGTTGGCCACCCATCTGCCTACCCTACTGCACTACTGTCCAAAATTGCACTGGATTCCACAAACTGTACAGTGCTCCACTTCTCAGGAGCTAGGTTTTTGCAATTTGTGTAATAGGGAAACAAATGAGAATACATTAATTGAAAACATTGTCAGTGCGTGTCCAGTGTAACAATTGTCTTAAAAGTGTTGGTTTGAAACCACATTATCTAGCTATGGCATCCCGATTCTTCAATCGAATACTTGATTTCTGGTTTGTGCTAATCCCCGTTCATTTTGTTTCATTTTGTTCAACAAATATGCCTCGTTATATCCTATAACCTAACAGTCACTTCCACTGAGAATCTGTCTATACCCTATTGGCAAGACATTTCTATGTTTTGGGTTAAATGACATTTACTTTCCACCGCTTGAAATATAGACATGAAATGCATGTTAATAGACATCAGCATTCTTTAAGTGGCTGCAATCACTCGTTCTTGGCTCACAACCTTTCAATTAGGAGCTCAATGGAAGGATTAAAGTACCAAGGACTTTGGGATATAATGGCACAGATTGCTGCATGTTCATGATCTTCAGGACAATATCTTTTTGACATTTATATTTCCTTTGCCCCATGATCTTTCTTCATCTTATATTTGCATATTTCATTGAGATCTTTGCACATCAGGGCCCAGATTACAGAAAGAACATATTAGAAAACTATTGCACTATGGCAAATGCACCTTGACATTGTATAAGCACCTGGGAAAAAATTGCCCTAGTACAAGACAGATACATCGTGGATGCGTTTTTTCACCAGGGCAAAGTTTGTCGTAGTGCTAATACCATTCCGTTTTAGCACTAGGGCAAACTTTGCCCTGTTGCAATAATGCATTGAAAATCTATCTTTTTTTGCCCAAAAGCTATTTTTGCCCATTTGCCTACACCATGCCAAATTGCACTTGTCATGGTGCAATCATTTTCCAATATGTCCCAGTGTTTTAAAAAAATAGGGCAAACTTTGCCCTAGTGCTAATACCGTGCAACTTTGCACTTGCACCAGTGCAAAGTTCTGTAATCTGGCCCCAGATGATCAGCACTTGAAACACTTTAGCCTTGCTATGGGACCCAGAGAATATCTTCAATTAATTTGATTTTCTATTTGATTTTGACCAGTTATGGCTTTTTGAACTGAGTTGAACTTTTTAAAGAAAATGTATTTGCTGAAATGTGAAAAAAGAACGGATAAACTGTTAACTACAGCTGGCATTTCAATAGATTCCCTTGCATTCCAACTCCAAACGGTGCCATTTTTGCCATTAGACTAAAAGCATAACCAGCCACTCGACAAAAAAAAAATTGGCAGTATCAGAGGAAATTGCATATAACCACTCCTCTTACTAGTATTTAACTACAGATATGTACTCACTGCAAAGTCACGTTCTTACATTGGTGCTGGCCACTGTTGGGTAGGCCGTGCTGGGTTTGGGCTTCCCAATTATAACTGCACATACACAGTATGGAAAGTTGCCAACTTGCGAGCGTCACGTCGCTCGCCTATATTTATTCACGGTCCACCCATGACCGAAGGCACGCACCACACTGGTGACTTGTTATGGTCACCACCTCCCTTCTTAACCATAACACAACCCATTAACATAACCATAACAGTCTAACAGCAATGTTCATTCCACCAAATAATCTTACAGCTGTGTTGGGAACCTTGCTTGGTATTGTCATTCCTCTGCTGGGGGCTCATGCTCCCGCTTCTTCTCTTGACTTCTGGAGTCCAACCACCTGATCTTGTAGGAGCGTCCTCTGCTCTTTCACATTGTTCCTCGCCTCTGTATATCTTTCTAGGTAAATTTGCTTCCGGCTGACAGACCCTCCGGAACACGCTACAATTCCTTGGGCTGTTATCATGGATCCTTCACTTTCTGTCACCACACACAATGATACCTCATACAGGAGACTAAACTTGTGTGTGGGGTGCCAAATTTCATGAGCGCCATCTCTCCAGCGTGAATGTTCATTGTCTCTAGTCTCCTCTGTACCCTTTCCTTGTCATGGCACCTCTTTTGTGCCTCAAAATCCTTTCTGTGTCTACTTCAGGGGGGTCTCTGAATACATATTCTGACATCTCTGATCTGATCTTCCGCTCCATGAGCGCTTCAGCCGGTGATATCCTGGTGTTCGAATGAGGACTCATCTGGTAGAACATTGCAAATGTTACCAGCACTTCCTTCAGCACTGCCCCTCAGCCAATGCAATTCAAAACATTTTATTGAGAGTCTTCATGAAAGGTTCTACGTCTCCATTTGGTCTGGGCCAACATGGTGAGATCCTAATGTGCCTAAATCCAGTGCTTCCATGCACTCCTAAAACTGTTTTCCCCGGAATGGTGCTCCGTTGTCTTAACGTAATGTTTCTGGCAAGCTGTATCTAGAAAACATGTCCGATAGTAGTGGGAGTACGCATACTGCAGTGGTGGACCTTATGAATTTCACGTCCGGGAATCGAGAGAATTTGTCTATAAGTACTACTTATACCTCTGAATGGTGTAAAAGTCCACGCTTACCGACTGCCATGTTGTTGTGGCTCTCATGGGCAATTCAATTGGTGGGGCTTTTGTTGGTGCCATTGTTTCTTGACACAACTGGCACCTCTTCAGAGGTTCCTCCACCTTCTTCCGGGAACAACAACTTGTCCTTCAGCCTGGCCTTGGTTTTAGTGGCTCTCTTGTGTCCCGTGTGTGCAATGTCCAGCACTCTTTGTGTCAGTGCCTGTGGCATAATGATTCTAGATCCTCTTAGTAGGACTTCCTCCTCCCCTACCACCAGTTCTGCTCTTAGTTTCCACAGGCCTGCCACAAAGGATTTGGTGTCTTGTGTGAGTCGAGCCTGGTCCCCCGGAGCTGATTTCCAGTTAGCTGATCAATCACTTGCTTCATACCTCTGTGTTGCCACGTTTCTTCAGTGGTTTCTGCCAGGGACATGGACTTTGATGCTCCCATGTGCAATATCATGCACACCATTCATGCGTCTCGGTTTCAGGTAAATTATTCTGGGGTAATGGGTGGCTTGAGAGGTAGTCTGTGGGGTTGCTTACTCTGGGCCGGAATTGGGGTGTTATTCCATAATCTTGGAGTTGGATTCCTCATCGTAGTTGCAGTTCTGGAAGAAGTGCAGACCCATTCAGGATGGGTAGTAGCAGCTTGCGGTCTGTAACCACCGTTATGGGGTGTCCAAATATGCACAAATGAAAGTATTTGCACACCAACAGGACCGCAAGTGCTTCCCTCTCGATTTGTGAACATCGCTTTTCTCTGGGTGACAATTCCGTTCTTCCGTATTCCACAGGAGTGGACACCCCTTCCTCATCTGTCTGTACCAGAACCACCTTGACACCCAACGGGCTGGTGTCGACCCATATTTCAGTCGGATCTTTGGGATCGAAGAATTGCAATTTTGTCTCCACTGCCAGCACTGCCTTGGAATGTTCAAATAGTCATTGGGTTGGCGCTGTCCATGCACAGTCAGCCTCCTTCTACAATAGCACCCATAGGGGTTCTGTGATTGTCGCCAAGACTGGGACGAATCTGACACAAAGGTTCACCATCGCCAGATAGCTTTGCACTTCGGATGGGTTTTGAGGGGGGTGTAAGCTTTGTATTGCCTCAACCTATTGTGAATTGGTCCAGATGACTGACCCTTGGAATACAAATACAAAGAATTGTACTCAGGACTGTAAAAAGTGGCATTCCACCCTGTGCAGCATGAGCCCTTTTTCTCTCAGCCTTTGAAACAGCGTGGTCACGGTGTGTAGGTTGTCCGCCTCATTCTTGGAGTTGATTTACACATCATCACTGATGTTGATGAACCCTGTCAAACCTGCAAGCACACCTCTGATGGTATGTTGGAACACTTGCAGCAGAGGACACCCCAAAGCTGAGTCTCTAATACTGGAATAGGCCTATATAGGAACTGAAAGTGGTTATGGGTCTCAATCCCTTGTGCATGAGGAATTCTGCTCTTAGGTCAATAGTGGAGAATATTGCTGCCCCTTGCAGGTCCGCTAGTATGTCATCGAGGGTGGGCGTCTTGCAGGTCCGCTAGTATGCCATCGAGGGTGGGCGTCGGGAGGCCCTCCCTCTTGATCACTTTGTTGGGCAATCCATATTGATGCATGTTCTCATTTAGCCTGGTTGCTTCGGTTTGGGTACAACCACAATCGGATATATCCCCAGGATGGGTCGATGTATGCATTCAAAGATGTTGGCCTGTTCCATGTATATTATCTCTTCTACCTTTTTTCTCAAGTGGACGGAAGTACATCCATGTTTTAGCACGATGCGTTGTAATGCAATCTCCATTTGTGATCCTTTAGGCTGCCTATTCCGTGGAGCAGATGGCTATGGTCATGATCCTTTAGGCAGCCTAATTTGTGGAACAGATTGTCATATTCTGTGCACAGCATTTACTCGTCCATCAGATATACCTAGAATGCAAAGTGTAGCAGTCCGAGGACTTCTGCTATCGTACAGCTCAGGAGGGTGTAAAATGTAATCTTTTTAGATAGGCCCCAGTGTGTCTCTACCACTTGAAACACCCCCTCCCTGCCGTTGTTTGTGAAAATTCTTATCCTTGCGGGTGCCAGTTTCAGCCTGAGTCTGAGCTGTGTGTACTGGGTCATGGGCATTACGTTGACCAAGGCACCTGTGTCCATCAGTGCTGGCACTCGTGAGGACAGAACTGATACCTTGCAGCATGGCTGCCGCCTCTTGTGCTGCAACCCTAGGGCCAGTGTGGATATAAATAACTCTTCTTCTGTGTCTCTGTCCTCTATGGCTGCAATGGATGTGTCCATGTAGCACTCCATCCCTTCAGTCGAGTCCTGCTCAGTTTTCTTCTTAGTTAGCATGGCCTTTTTTTTTGTTCTGCCACTTCGCGGTGGTTGCAACCTGGGGCCTGTTGTCATCAACCATGGGGCTTTGCATATGTTTGGAAAATGGTCCATCTTTCCCGCAACTTCCGCATCGACGACCGGATATTGGGCAACCCTTGGGTTGTAGTAGTGTGCCACCACAGAACTCTTGCATGTGGGTTGCTCTCATCGTGGCCAACTCCCGTGCCCTCCCGAGCAGAAGTATTCTCATAAGTGACATTTCTGGATCTTTAAGGATCTGCTTACGCAATGTGGTGCTGCACTTCTGGATGATTTGCCCATGCAACTAGCCTTCCTCGTCAGGAAATGTGCTCATTGCTGTTAGTTGGTGCAGCCGTGTGAAGAAGCTTTCAATGGGTTTGTTGGGCTCTTGGGCTGCCTGTCTCATTTGACATTGCTCGTACTCTCTGTTCACCATAGGGGTAAAATAGGCATAAAGCAGTAAATTAGGGCTCTGCCAGCATCATCATAGTAGCAATCGCCCTGTGGTAGTGTCTTAAATAGCTTGTGCACATTTCTACCTACATGGAACAGAAGTAGTGTTTTCTTGTGCGTATATTCTATTGCCTCTGCTGCGTCACAGAACATTTCTCGGCACTCCAGCCACAGTGTCCATTTGGGGCCAGTGATGGCAGGATTTATCTTTAGGCAATTTTCCCTCCATAATCTATGGAGCCCCAAACATGTTGCTTTTGTTTCTTTAACCTGTTCTGACTTTTTATAGGGAAGTGAAGCCTTCAGTTTCGCTCTCTTGTCCTTTTGCTCATTTTGCTTTGGGGAAACGGATCAGACCATCAGACTATCAGCAATGGGGAAACTATGGTTCACTTTTGTCTTTTTACTTTTTATCTGTTTGGGTAACTTTGTAACAGTGCACAAAGCATCTTTCAATGCAGTGCAGTGGGGATAACATTGTATCATCAAAGTCTTTTACACTTGGGATTTTTTATTAATTTCATACGTGCCTAAAGACAAGCTGGTGGCAGCGGATATATTTTCACAATTGTTGTGTTCTATTTAGAATGCACATTCACATTTATCATGTCTGGCTACGAAACATGGCTAGTGTGCTAAAATGTCCACGCCATGAGATTCTTCACTTGTCATTTGGCCATATTATTGTTGTGCCATTTTTTCTGCCTTCTCAGGTCAAGAAATCCCTTCAATAGTCATGTCTTCACCCGGGAAAGCTGCTGCTTTTGCAGGCTTTTGCATGCCATTTGTGTATTGCCCCATGAAGTGGGTGGGACTGGCTTGTCCCACTCCACATATATAAAACCTGAAACTCTAGGTTTGGTGCATTAGTGAAACCCAAAGTGGTCGCTGATTGGACCACTGCTGGCTATTTCAATGGTGTAGATGCTTGCCATTGGTGGGTTAGGACTTGCTTCCAGCCAGGATTCAGGATAAGAAGAGGACTCCTGCTGCCATTTCTTCAGATCAGAATTGGAGCCAAGTATCCTGTGTAGTAGAGCCACTGACTCAAGATCTGTGGACAACTCCCGAAGAGGCTTGGCATCCTTTCCTGTGTTTTGCCCATTCAAACTCTGATGGACTATTTGTTCTGCAATGGCCAATGTGGTGCTTCAACCCTTGGACTGGTGGACCAGCCAGTCTCAATGCCTTCTTGAGGATCAAGCCAATTCAGAGCTGTCAGAAGAGTCCATGGACCACGCAGAAGACTGACCAGCTCTACATTGGACCACCTTCACCAAAAGTGTTGCTGCTCTGCATGTTCGCACGGGCACGTTGGTGGGCACCAGCTTGTGTCACAAGTTACCATCCTGTGAAGTTTCAGCTTCCCAAAATCAAGGGATTCTGTCCTAGAAGATCTTCTTCAACTGTAACTGGAGAGGCGTCTGCCATCGTCGCTGTGTGGTGACCGTCAGTGGAAGTCACTTCCTTGTGTCCTGTGAGATATCCAGAAGAGTCCCGCATTGTTTAATCCTGATTGCCTTCTTCGCCAGGGGTTGCATCTTGCACCAGCAGCTGACTGTGGAGCTCCTATGACCCACAACCTGCAGACATCCGGCACTAGAAGAAAACAGTGGGAAAACTGACAGCCAGTGTCCCTCAATTGGCCCACCAAGTCATCTGGGAGAATTGGCATCAGTGGAGTGAGTAGTTGCAAATCATTCAGTCGAGTCTGCCACTCATATAATAAACCTTAGAATAAACTTTGATTTACTCCATTCCATTGTTTTTTGATCATTAGATCTAAAAGCTGTACCTAAAGATAGGGGAATACTTTTACTGATGTGTAAAATTGTCGAAGTATATTCTGGAACATTTTTGAGAACCACAAGAACACTTCCTACATCTGGCCTCTCTCCCAAGAAGAAGTTGCGTAACTTGTGAGCACCAGGTCCCATATATCATAGGGCTTGGACGTATAACGTTAGAGTATTGCCAGATTGTAGAAGTCCATCTAGTTGGTGTTACAGCAGTGCAGATAAGGTCTTGGGTACATCAGCCTTGTCCACTCATGTAGTATCATAGTTCTATCTACACAGAACACAGTGTTTTGAACTTAGTATTAGTGCAACAGTTATCTACACTTTTTTAAATAACGCAACATTCACCATATTTCCTCTTGATGCACTTAAAGTAAAAAACCTTTTTAAAAAGTTGCATGTAGACAGTGGATTGCCATCCTCTGCAAACAAAGCTGAATTGGTACAAAGATTGTTTGATCATCAGGAGACTAGGATTGTTTCTTTGCCTAGTAATAGTGATGCTGTAGATGCTGGGGCAGGTCCCAGCAGTAGCAATGGACTTGTGGTAATGGCCACTATTGAGTGGGCACAGGAAGTGCAGTCTTCCAATGCTTCCCTGACAACTACAGAAGCTGAGATCATGTGAGAGTTTAAGAGAGAGAAGCTCAGCTCAGAGAGAAATAGCTGAATTCAAATGTGGTTAAGTTGGAATGTTACAGGGTGGAGAAATAGAAAGATAGGGATCACCAGATGTAGCTGGACAGACTACAAGGGCCTCAAAGCTCCTCCAGAGGTTCTGGTAGTGGTCCTGGGCCTTCTTCTCATCCTAGACTGCCTAAGGATCTGCTCAGTATGTATGATGAAAACAATGACATCATATATTGGTTAATAACTTTAGAGCATGCTTACGAAGTGCAAGAAGAAAGGAGCCTGTCTGACAAGAGTGCTTGTTTGCTGACCAAACTATCCCATTCTGGCTGCAGTGCTATTTTGGATATGTCAAAATCTTTCAGAAAAGGTCTTTGGCAAATTGAAGCAGGCTCTGCTCTTAACGTTTGGGAAAACTCCAGCCTAATATTTAAAGAGGATCAGAGAGTACATGAAAAAAGACAATATGGACAATAACACCCTACCTACCCTTTAATCAAACGGGTTTCAGGAGGGGATCTATCACTGCTGACAATGGACTGTCTCTTATCACCACCATATTTAAATCTTTAGGGCACCTGGCTAGGTCCCGATTTACCCAGGTGGGTATACGTATAATAAACAGAGATAATCGGGATGGGGAGATCCAAAACCAGAGACAAGTAGGTGCTAAACGTGTGTGTTTATTGTATAATCACACAGAAAGTGGTACGTGACTGCACAATTTATTTTACATTACTTCCGATAAGCACGAAAGGTGTTTTAGAGAGGACGGACAGAGTGGGTCACGCAGTGGTGACACAGGTGGGTGCAAACCTCTGGAATATCGAGGTCAGCATTACATTGAAAATACAAGTTTCCTCGCATATCGAGGAACAAAAACACAAGGTGCACACAACAATCTTGAAAGTGAACAGGTACAGGTAGTGATGCAGTTGTGATGAATGGTTCGACACAGGGGGTGACACAGGGTGTGTTTCGGCCAAAAAAGTGGCTGGGAAGTCGCCGTCTTTGTGCTGGCCTTCGTCAGGAAAGAGGCACCAGTAGTGGTGCTGTCCGTGGTGTCTGTGGGTAGAACAGAGCTATTAGGATCTCGGGTGGTGATTCAATAAGTACTTAGAGTATTTAATACGGGCCGAATAAATGCCCAAGTGATACACCATATGGAGTATCTTAAAAAACAGCTTACCTGCCGCCGGAGGGGAGCAGGTGGGTGCTGTCGGGGAAGCCGCGAGGAGTGCGGGTTGACCGGTGCGGTGTATGGCACAAGGTGGAGGGCTATGATTGCCTTCGAGCCAACGTGGTCAAGAGTCTCACGAAGCAGGAGTGGGGCGTAAATAGACCCAAGTCTAGAAGGAAAATTAAAAAGGTTTTAGTAACCTGTGTGAGTCGAGTGTTTCGGGAAACATGGGCTAGCCCGCGTTTGGGTGGGGGGACTTACTGTGGTCTGGGTGGTACGCTGCCGTGCTGGACGTAGACTGGTGGGAGCCGGATGAGTCGGACACCGAGGGTGCCGTGGAGGACAGTATAAATAGCAGCCTGTGGCTAAAGGCAGACGAATGGGATCCCGCGGTCCCGGGGCGGCAGTCTGCTTGGGCCAATCCAACGGCTGTGCGCCGTGTTCCAATGGAAAGGCGGTACTACGTGTGTGATGTTGGGTAATGTAGTCCAGTGGGGGCAGGAAGGACATCGGCAATAGGAAGTTCGCACAGTAAGACGGGCATGCCACATGGAGGCTGAGACGGTCATGTGATGGCATAGTTACCGCAAAACACTGTGGATGGTACAACACAATGACTCTGGTGTGCAATAATCATCACAAGGAGAAACCATTATATCTCGAAGATGCACAGAGGGATGGTAACAGTGCACAAGCAATTCTCAAGGTAGAAAAAACATAGGTGTAAAATGTACACATTTAGATCAATCTAGTGTAATGGACACTAGTCCGTTGCCAGAGAGGGGACGTCGGTGACTGATGGCTAATGGCAGTTCTAAAAATGTTTCCATTCAACGGTTATATTGAGGCCGTCTTGGACGGAGTTCAATCTGTGGACCCACTTTTGCTCGAGTCTAGTGAGGGCAATGTTGATGTCGCCTCCTCGTCTTTGAGGCTGAAGTTGTTGGATCACGGTCCACGTGAATTCTTCATGGGTATGTTTCTTCTGGCTAAAGTGTTCGACCAGAGGTTTGTCCTCAACTTTGTTTTTGATGCAGGATCTGTGTTCGTTGATCCTTTGTTTGACTGGTCTGATGGTTTTGCCGATGTAAATCAGGTCGCAGGGACACTTGATAGCGTAGATCACGTGCTTACTTTCGCAGTTGGTGTGACTGTTCTGTTTCCATACTAGGTTCTTATGGATGAACGTTTTGCTGTTCGTGGTAAAACGACAGGCGACGCAATGTCCACAGCTGAAGTGACCCACCACTGGTGGAAGATTCCACAGCGTGGTGACTGGTTTGGTGGGTTCTAGGAAGGTGTGGACTAATGAGTCTCTAAGATTTCTGTTTTTCTTGAAGGCGAACAGTGGTTTCTTCGCCAGGGTACCTTCATTTTTTACCAGATGCCAGTGTTTGTTGATGGTATTTTTGATGAGGTTACTGACTGGGTTGTACGTGGTGACGCAGACAGTTCTATCGTTAGGGAGTCTTTCTTTAGTGGTTAAGCAGAGGGAGCGGTCGGTGTTGGCCGCTCTTTTCTTAGCTGTCTTGATGGACTTCCTGGGGTATCCTCTCTCTCCAAGACGTGTTTGCAGTTGTTGTGCATGGTAGTTGAATCTTTCTTTGTCAGAGCAGTTTCTCCGGATGCGCAGAAACTGACCGTAGGGGAGATTGTATTTTAAACCTTGTGGATGGTAACTGGTGAAGTGGAGAAGGGTGTTCCTGTCGGTAGGTTTTCTGAAGAGTTCCGTCTTCAGCGCATCTCCGGACCGGTAAATGTGTAGGTCGAGGAAATTGATCTCTTGGTAGTCCCATTCAATGGTGAACTTGATGTAATCGTTCCGTGCATTGAGCCATTGGTGGAAAGCTAGTAGTTCTTCAGAGCTTCCTTCCCAAATGAGTAAAATGTCATCGATGTATCGACGCCAGACCTTGATGTTTGGTCTGTGAGGATTGTTGTCAGAGTAGATGTGATCTTCTTCGTATTGTGCCATGTACAGATTGGCGACGTCCGGGGCAAAAGTGGCGCCCATGCTCACTCCTTTAATTTGTTGGTACATTTGATGGCCGAATAGAAAGAAATTCTCACCCATGGCGATCCGAATGCACTCCACCAAAAAGTTAGTAGGTATGGTAGAAGTGTTGGCTCGTTTTTCAAGGCAAGTCGCCAAGGCTTGTAGGCCCTCTGTTTGTGGGATGGAGGTATACAGTGCCTCAACGTCCATGGTGACCAAAATGGACTGGGCAGTCAGATGTATGGAGTCCAAAATCTTGATGGTTTCGGTACTGTCTTTGAGGTAAGATGCCATTTTACCTACGAACGGCTTCATAAAAAAATCTGTATATAGAGAGAGGGGTTCCAACAGTGAATCACAGGCGGAGACAATGGGTCTGCCCGGTGGTTTGGTGGGGTGCTTGTGGATTTTGGGTAGAATGTAGAAGGCCGGAGTCCTCGGGTGAGTTTTGTTGAGAAAGATCCTTTCTTCTTGACAAATCCACCCCTGGTCTTCGGCATGCTTGGTGAGGTTGATGATCTCTTCTTGCAGTCGTTGTGTGGGGTCCCTGTTTAACATTTTATATGAGGTTCTGTCGCTGAGGAGTCGCAAGCATTCCTGATTGTAATCTGCGGTGTTCATGATCACAATACCGCCTCCTTTGTCTGCTGGTTTTATAGTGATGGTGGTATCCTGGTGGAGGTCCTTCAGGGACTGTCGCTCCGTTGGTAGCAGGTTGTCTTGATAAAAGTTTTTTTGTCTTATCCCGTCGGTGATTGTTTTCATGACGATCTTCTCAAAAGTCTCAAACTCACTCGGGATCGTGTGAGGGGGTGGTAAGAAGGTGGATTTGGGTTTGAACCCCGTGATGTTGTCTTTAGTCCTCTCTGGTATCTGGTTGATGGAATCTTGTTTGCTGGGTACGTGTATCTCGAAAAAGTATTTCAACCTGAGGGTCCGGAAAAACCTTCTTAGTTCTGCTTCCGTGTTGAAGGGGTCTGCTTTGGTAGCTGGAACAAAGGAAAGGCCCCTCTCGAGGAGTGTCTGTTCAGCTTGAGCTAAAGGCCTGGAGGACAGGTTGAAAATGGGAATTGTCTCTAGGGCTGGTTCGAGTACCACTGGCGTGTCCTCATGTATTGTCCGGTTTGTTGAGTGCGCCTTCTCGGGCGGCCTCGTTGGCCCCCTCTCTGAAAAAACGGATGTTGTGGTGGTTGGTTTTGATTCCCGTTGGTACCGGGGGAGCCTGGGGTACTCCCGCCTGAGGATCCCGAGCTACCTGAAAAGTTGACTACCCGGTTCCGTCTATTGTAGTTAGTTTTCTGTTGTTGCTGGAGTTCCTCGTAGTATGTTTCTTTGAGATAGGGATAGGTTTTTTCCTCTGCGTAGTGGTTGAGATCTTTCCTGAATTTCTGTACTTTGCGTTCCACTGTTAGTTGATTAAATTTAATCACTTCTTCTTCTAATTTTTGTAGTTTTTGTTGTGCGTCATTGATGGTTCTGTCATCTGTAAATTTCTTTTCCAGGGTGGCAAGGTCTTCTCCCTGTTTTTTGCATTCTTCCTGGGCAGTGTCGATTATAAGGATTATCCAGTCACGGCTACATTTGTTGCCCACGCCGCTAAAGTTCACTTTGAATTTTGGATTGTCAGTGAATACCCTGGGGATATTCTTCACTTGTAGGCCTTCGGGGATGATTCCCGCTTTCAGGTATTCTAGCATGAAAGTACCATGCATTTCTGTTCTTACAAGTTTTTTCTTTTTCTGTAAGATGGTATCTAATTCATCTCTGTTGGCGCCTTGGGCGATGGGTCCACCTTCGGAGCCTAAAGTGGTGGTTATGCCCATTAATTTCTGAAAATATTCTTCAGTGTAGGACACGATATTAACTTTGTCCATATTTGTTGGAGATAGGAGGATGTCCTGGTGACTGCTCCTATGTTTGATGAGTAGCCCTTCAACCGCGGGTTGTGCTCAATATATTTAAATCTTTAGGGCACCTGGCTAGGTCCCGATTTACCCAGGTGGGTATACGTATAATAAACAGAGATAATCGGGATGGGGAGATCCAAAACCAGAGACAAGTAGGTGCTAAACGTGTGTGTTTATTGTATAATCACACAGAAAGTGGTACGTGACTGCACAATTTATTTTACATTACTTCCGATAAGCACGAAAGGTGTTTTAGAGAGGACGGACAGAGTGGGTCACGCAGTGGTGACACAGGTGGGTGCAAACCTCTGGAATATCGAGGTCAGCATTACATTGAAAATACAAGTTTCCTCGCATATCGAGGAACAAAAACACAAGGTGCACACAACAATCTTGAAAGTGAACAGGTACAGGTAGTGATGCAGTTGTGATGAATGGTTCGACACAGGGGGTGACACAGGGTGTGTTTCGGCCAAAAAAGTGGCTGGGAAGTCGCCGTCTTTGTGCTGGCCTTCGTCAGGAAAGAGGCACCAGTAGTGGTGCTGTCCGTGGTGTCTGTGGGTAGAACAGAGCTATTAGGATCTCGGGTGGTGATTCAATAAGTACTTAGAGTATTTAATACGGGCCGAATAAATGCCCAAGTGATACACCAAAGATCTCAACCACTACGCAGAGGAAAAAACCTATCCCTATCTCAAAGAAACATACTACGAGGAACTCCAGCAACAACAGAAAACTAACTACAATAGACGGAACCGGGTAGTCAACTTTTCAGGTAGCTCGGGATCCTCAGGCGGGAGTACCCCAGGCTCCCCCGGTACCAACGGGAATCAAAACCAACCACCACAACATCCGTTTTTTCAGAGAGGGGGCCAACGAGGCCGCCCGAGAAGGCGCACTCAACAAACCGGACAATACATGAGGACACGCCAGTGGTACTCGAACCAGCCCTAGAGACAATTCCCATTTTCAACCTGTCCTCCAGGCCTTTAGCTCAAGCTGAACAGACACTCCTCGAGAGGGGCCTTTCCTTTGTTCCAGCTACCAAAGCAGACCCCTTCAACACGGAAGCAGAACTAAGAAGGTTTTTCCGGACCCTCAGGTTGAAATACTTTTTCGAGATACACGTACCCAGCAAACAAGATTCCATCAACCAGATACCAGAGAGGACTAAAGACAACATCACGGGGTTCAAACCCAAATCCACCTTCTTACCACCCCCTCACACGATCCCGAGTGAGTTTGAGACTTTTGAGAAGATCGTCATGAAAACAATCACCGACGGGATAAGACAAAAAAACTTTTATCAAGACAACCTGCTACCAACGGAGCGACAGTCCCTGAAGGACCTCCACCAGGATACCACCATCACTATAAAACCAGCAGACAAAGGAGGCGGTATTGTGATCATGAACACCGCAGATTACAATCAGGAATGCTTGCGACTCCTCAGCGACAGAACCTCATATAAAATGTTAAACAGGGACCCCACACAACGACTGCAAGAAGAGATCATCAACCTCACCAAGCATGCCGAAGACCAGGGGTGGATTTGTCAAGAAGAAAGGATCTTTCTCAACAAAACTCACCCGAGGACTCCGGCCTTCTACATTCTACCCAAAATCCACAAGCACCCCACCAAACCACCGGGCAGACCCATTGTCTCCGCCTGTGATTCACTGTTGGAACCCCTCTCTCTATATACAGATTTTTTTATGAAGCCGTTCGTAGGTAAAATGGCATCTTACCTCAAAGACAGTACCGAAACCATCAAGATTTTGGACTCCATACATCTGACTGCCCAGTCCATTTTGGTCACCATGGACGTTGAGGCACTGTATACCTCCATCCCACAAACAGAGGGCCTACAAGCCTTGGCGACTTGCCTTGAAAAACGAGCCAACACTTCTACCATACCTACTAACTTTTTGGTGGAGTGCATTCGGATCGCCATGGGTGAGAATTTCTTTCTATTCGGCCATCAAATGTACCAACAAATTAAAGGAGTGAGCATGGGCGCCACTTTTGCCCCGGACGTCGCCAATCTGTACATGGCACAATACGAAGAAGATCACATCTACTCTGACAACAATCCTCACAGACCAAACATCAAGGTCTGGCGTCGATACATCGATGACATTTTACTCATTTGGGAAGGAAGCTCTGAAGAACTACTAGCTTTCCACCAATGGCTCAATGCACGGAACGATTACATCAAGTTCACCATTGAATGGGACTACCAAGAGATCAATTTCCTCGACCTACACATTTACCGGTCCGGAGATGCGCTGAAGACGGAACTCTTCAGAAAACCTACCGACAGGAACACCCTTCTCCACTTCACCAGTTACCATCCACAAGGTTTAAAATACAATCTCCCCTACGGTCAGTTTCTGCGCATCCGGAGAAACTGCTCTGACAAAGAAAGATTCAACTACCATGCACAACAACTGCAAACACGTCTTGGAGAGAGAGGATACCCCAGGAAGTCCATCAAGACAGCTAAGAAAAGAGCGGCCAACACCGACCGCTCCCTCTGCTTAACCACTAAAGAAAGACTCCCTAACGATAGAACTGTCTGCGTCACCACGTACAACCCAGTCAGTAACCTCATCAAAAATACCATCAACAAACACTGGCATCTGGTAAAAAATGAAGGTACCCTGGCGAAGAAACCACTGTTCGCCTTCAAGAAAAACAGAAATCTTAGAGACTCATTAGTCCACACCTTCCTAGAACCCACCAAACCAGTCACCACGCTGTGGAATCTTCCACCAGTGGTGGGTCACTTCAGCTGTGGACATTGCGTCGCCTGTCGTTTTACCACGAACAGCAAAACGTTCATCCATAAGAACCTAGTATGGAAACAGAACAGTCACACCAACTGCGAAAGTAAGCACGTGATCTACGCTATCAAGTGTCCCTGCGACCTGATTTACATCGGCAAAACCATCAGACCAGTCAAACAAAGGATCAACGAACACAGATCCTGCATCAAAAACAAAGTTGAGGACAAACCTCTGGTCGAACACTTTAGCCAGAAGAAACATACCCATGAAGAATTCACGTGGACCGTGATCCAACAACTTCAGCCTCAAAGACGAGGAGGCGACATCAACATTGCCCTCACTAGACTCGAGCAAAAGTGGGTCCACAGATTGAACTCCGTCCAAGACGGCCTCAATATAACCGTTGAATGGAAACATTTTTAGAACTGCCATTAGCCATCAGTCACCGACGTCCCCTCTCTGGCAACGGACTAGTGTCCATTACACTAGATTGATCTAAATGTGTACATTTTACACCTATGTTTTTTCTACCTTGAGAATTGCTTGTGCACTGTTACCATCCCTCTGTGCATCTTCGAGATATAATGGTTTCTCCTTGTGATGATTATTGCACACCAGAGTCATTGTGTTGTACCATCCACAGTGTTTTGCGGTAACTATGCCATCACATGACCGTCTCAGCCTCCATGTGGCATGCCCGTCTTACTGTGCGAACTTCCTATTGCCGATGTCCTTCCTGCCCCCACTGGACTACATTACCCAACATCACACACGTAGTACCGCCTTTCCATTGGAACACGGCGCACAGCCGTTGGATTGGCCCAAGCAGACTGCCGCCCCGGGACCGCGGGATCCCATTCGTCTGCCTTTAGCCACAGGCTGCTATTTATACTGTCCTCCACGGCACCCTCGGTGTCCGACTCATCCGGCTCCCACCAGTCTACGTCCAGCACGGCAGCGTACCACCCAGACCACAGTAAGTCCCCCCACCCAAACGCGGGCTAGCCCATGTTTCCCGAAACACTCGACTCACACAGGTTACTAAAACCTTTTTAATTTTCCTTCTAGACTTGGGTCTATTTACGCCCCACTCCTGCTTCGTGAGACTCTTGACCACGTTGGCTCGAAGGCAATCATAGCCCTCCACCTTGTGCCATACACCGCACCGGTCAACCCGCACTCCTCGCGGCTTCCCCGACAGCACCCACCTGCTCCCCTCCGGCGGCAGGTAAGCTGTTTTTTAAGATACTCCATATGGTGTATCACTTGGGCATTTATTCGGCCCGTATTAAATACTCTAAGTACTTATTGAATCACCACCCGAGATCCTAATAGCTCTGTTCTACCCACAGACACCACGGACAGCACCACTACTGGTGCCTCTTTCCTGACGAAGGCCAGCACAAAGACGGCGACTTCCCAGCCACTTTTTTGGCCGAAACACACCCTGTGTCACCCCCTGTGTCGAACCATTCATCACAACTGCATCACTACCTGTACCTGTTCACTTTCAAGATTGTTGTGTGCACCTTGTGTTTTTGTTCCTCGATATGCGAGGAAACTTGTATTTTCAATGTAATGCTGACCTCGATATTCCAGAGGTTTGCACCCACCTGTGTCACCACTGCGTGACCCACTCTGTCCGTCCTCTCTAAAACACCTTTCGTGCTTATCGGAAGTAATGTAAAATAAATTGTGCAGTCACGTACCACTTTCTGTGTGATTATACAATAAACACACACGTTTAGCACCTACTTGTCTCTGGTTTTGGATCTCCCCATCCCGATTATCTCTGTTTATTATACGTATACCCACCTGGGTAAATCGGGACCTAGCCAGGTGCCCTAAAGATTTAAATATATTGAGCACAACCCGCGGTTGAAGGGCTACTCATCAAACATAGGAGCAGTCACCAGGACATCCTCCTATCTCCAACAAATATGGACAAAGTTAATATCGTGTCCTACACTGAAGAATATTTTCAGAAATTAATGGGCATAACCACCACTTTAGGCTCCGAAGGTGGACCCATCGCCCAAGGCGCCAACAGAGATGAATTAGATACCATCTTACAGAAAAAGAAAAAACTTGTAAGAACAGAAATGCATGGTACTTTCATGCTAGAATACCTGAAAGCGGGAATCATCCCCGAAGGCCTACAAGTGAAGAATATCCCCAGGGTATTCACTGACAATCCAAAATTCAAAGTGAACTTTAGCGGCGTGGGCAACAAATGTAGCCGTGACTGGATAATCCTTATAATCGACACTGCCCAGGAAGAATGCAAAAAACAGGGAGAAGACCTTGCCACCCTGGAAAAGAAATTTACAGATGACAGAACCATCAATGACGCACAACAAAAACTACAAAAATTAGAAGAAGAAGTGATTAAATTTAATCAACTAACAGTGGAACGCAAAGTACAGAAATTCAGGAAAGATCTCAACCACTACGCAGAGGAAAAAACCTATCCCTATCTCAAAGAAACATACTACGAGGAACTCCAGCAACAACAGAAAACTAACTACAATAGACGGAACCGGGTAGTCAACTTTTCAGGTAGCTCGGGATCCTCAGGCGGGAGTACCCCAGGCTCCCCCGGTACCAACGGGAATCAAAACCAACCACCACAACATCCGTTTTTTCAGAGAGGGGGCCAACGAGGCCGCCCGAGAAGGCGCACTCAACAAACCGGACAATACATGAGGACACGCCAGTGGTACTCGAACCAGCCCTAGAGACAATTCCCATTTTCAACCTGTCCTCCAGGCCTTTAGCTCAAGCTGAACAGACACTCCTCGAGAGGGGCCTTTCCTTTGTTCCAGCTACCAAAGCAGACCCCTTCAACACGGAAGCAGAACTAAGAAGGTTTTTCCGGACCCTCAGGTTGAAATACTTTTTCGAGATACACGTACCCAGCAAACAAGATTCCATCAACCAGATACCAGAGAGGACTAAAGACAACATCACGGGGTTCAAACCCAAATCCACCTTCTTACCACCCCCTCACACGATCCCGAGTGAGTTTGAGACTTTTGAGAAGATCGTCATGAAAACAATCACCGACGGGATAAGACAAAAAAACTTTTATCAAGACAACCTGCTACCAACGGAGCGACAGTCCCTGAAGGACCTCCACCAGGATACCACCATCACTATAAAACCAGCAGACAAAGGAGGCGGTATTGTGATCATGAACACCGCAGATTACAATCAGGAATGCTTGCGACTCCTCAGCGACAGAACCTCATATAAAATGTTAAACAGGGACCCCACACAACGACTGCAAGAAGAGATCATCAACCTCACCAAGCATGCCGAAGACCAGGGGTGGATTTGTCAAGAAGAAAGGATCTTTCTCAACAAAACTCACCCGAGGACTCCGGCCTTCTACATTCTACCCAAAATCCACAAGCACCCCACCAAACCACCGGGCAGACCCATTGTCTCCGCCTGTGATTCACTGTTGGAACCCCTCTCTCTATATACAGATTTTTTTATGAAGCCGTTCGTAGGTAAAATGGCATCTTACCTCAAAGACAGTACCGAAACCATCAAGATTTTGGACTCCATACATCTGACTGCCCAGTCCATTTTGGTCACCATGGACGTTGAGGCACTGTATACCTCCATCCCACAAACAGAGGGCCTACAAGCCTTGGCGACTTGCCTTGAAAAACGAGCCAACACTTCTACCATACCTACTAACTTTTTGGTGGAGTGCATTCGGATCGCCATGGGTGAGAATTTCTTTCTATTCGGCCATCAAATGTACCAACAAATTAAAGGAGTGAGCATGGGCGCCACTTTTGCCCCGGACGTCGCCAATCTGTACATGGCACAATACGAAGAAGATCACATCTACTCTGACAACAATCCTCACAGACCAAACATCAAGGTCTGGCGTCGATACATCGATGACATTTTACTCATTTGGGAAGGAAGCTCTGAAGAACTACTAGCTTTCCACCAATGGCTCAATGCACGGAACGATTACATCAAGTTCACCATTGAATGGGACTACCAAGAGATCAATTTCCTCGACCTACACATTTACCGGTCCGGAGATGCGCTGAAGACGGAACTCTTCAGAAAACCTACCGACAGGAACACCCTTCTCCACTTCACCAGTTACCATCCACAAGGTTTAAAATACAATCTCCCCTACGGTCAGTTTCTGCGCATCCGGAGAAACTGCTCTGACAAAGAAAGATTCAACTACCATGCACAACAACTGCAAACACGTCTTGGAGAGAGAGGATACCCCAGGAAGTCCATCAAGACAGCTAAGAAAAGAGCGGCCAACACCGACCGCTCCCTCTGCTTAACCACTAAAGAAAGACTCCCTAACGATAGAACTGTCTGCGTCACCACGTACAACCCAGTCAGTAACCTCATCAAAAATACCATCAACAAACACTGGCATCTGGTAAAAAATGAAGGTACCCTGGCGAAGAAACCACTGTTCGCCTTCAAGAAAAACAGAAATCTTAGAGACTCATTAGTCCACACCTTCCTAGAACCCACCAAACCAGTCACCACGCTGTGGAATCTTCCACCAGTGGTGGGTCACTTCAGCTGTGGACATTGCGTCGCCTGTCGTTTTACCACGAACAGCAAAACGTTCATCCATAAGAACCTAGTATGGAAACAGAACAGTCACACCAACTGCGAAAGTAAGCACGTGATCTACGCTATCAAGTGTCCCTGCGACCTGATTTACATCGGCAAAACCATCAGACCAGTCAAACAAAGGATCAACGAACACAGATCCTGCATCAAAAACAAAGTTGAGGACAAACCTCTGGTCGAACACTTTAGCCAGAAGAAACATACCCATGAAGAATTCACGTGGACCGTGATCCAACAACTTCAGCCTCAAAGACGAGGAGGCGACATCAACATTGCCCTCACTAGACTCGAGCAAAAGTGGGTCCACAGATTGAACTCCGTCCAAGACGGCCTCAATATAACCGTTGAATGGAAACATTTTTAGAACTGCCATTAGCCATCAGTCACCGACGTCCCCTCTCTGGCAACGGACTAGTGTCCATTACACTAGATTGATCTAAATGTGTACATTTTACACCTATGTTTTTTCTACCTTGAGAATTGCTTGTGCACTGTTACCATCCCTCTGTGCATCTTCGAGATATAATGGTTTCTCCTTGTGATGATTATTGCACACCAGAGTCATTGTGTTGTACCATCCACAGTGTTTTGCGGTAACTATGCCATCACATGACCGTCTCAGCCTCCATGTGGCATGCCCGTCTTACTGTGCGAACTTCCTATTGCCGATGTCCTTCCTGCCCCCACTGGACTACATTACCCAACATCACACACGTAGTACCGCCTTTCCATTGGAACACGGCGCACAGCCGTTGGATTGGCCCAAGCAGACTGCCGCCCCGGGACCGCGGGATCCCATTCGTCTGCCTTTAGCCACAGGCTGCTATTTATACTGTCCTCCACGGCACCCTCGGTGTCCGACTCATCCGGCTCCCACCAGTCTACGTCCAGCACGGCAGCGTACCACCCAGACCACAGTAAGTCCCCCCACCCAAACGCGGGCTAGCCCATGTTTCCCGAAACACTCGACTCACACAGGTTACTAAAACCTTTTTAATTTTCCTTCTAGACTTGGGTCTATTTACGCCCCACTCCTGCTTCGTGAGACTCTTGACCACGTTGGCTCGAAGGCAATCATAGCCCTCCACCTTGTGCCATACACCGCACCGGTCAACCCGCACTCCTCGCGGCTTCCCCGACAGCACCCACCTGCTCCCCTCCGGCGGCAGGTAAGCTGTTTTTTAAGATACTCCATATGGTGTATCACTTGGGCATTTATTCGGCCCGTATTAAATACTCTAAGTACTTATTGAATCACCACCCGAGATCCTAATAGCTCTGTTCTACCCACAGACACCACGGACAGCACCACTACTGGTGCCTCTTTCCTGACGAAGGCCAGCACAAAGACGGCGACTTCCCAGCCACTTTTTTGGCCGAAACACACCCTGTGTCACCCCCTGTGTCGAACCATTCATCACAACTGCATCACTACCTGTACCTGTTCACTTTCAAGATTGTTGTGTGCACCTTGTGTTTTTGTTCCTCGATATGCGAGGAAACTTGTATTTTCAATGTAATGCTGACCTCGATATTCCAGAGGTTTGCACCCACCTGTGTCACCACTGCGTGACCCACTCTGTCCGTCCTCTCTAAAACACCTTTCGTGCTTATCGGAAGTAATGTAAAATAAATTGTGCAGTCACGTACCACTTTCTGTGTGATTATACAATAAACACACACGTTTAGCACCTACTTGTCTCTTATCACCACCATTCAACTAGCATGGCTAATACGGCATTACCAGTATATGTGGCCTTTGTGGACTATTGTGCGGCCTTCATTACTGTTGATAGAAGTAGGCTGTGGTTACAACTTTCCAAATGAACTCTTCCCAGGATCTGCTCAACATGATGATTGCCATGCACAAACACTATAGTAAGAGTGAAAATGAACAACGTACGGGCAGTGACGAAATGGATCGACACATATTCTGGTCTTAAGGCTGTATACCTGCCCCTACACTATTTAATCTGTATTTGGCTAACTTAGGTTATGGAATAATGAACACTGTTTCCATCTCCCCCAAGTTGGGTAGGTTTGGTATACAGTGGCTAGCTTATGCCGATGACCAGGCCCTGTTCAGCATAGCACCCAGAGGGTTGCAGGCTCTTTTAGACTGCTAATATGAAGATATGTTTATGATTCACTGAAGATCAAGATTATAGTGTCTCACAAAACAGCATTTTTAAGGGGTGTAGGACTGGAATTTGTCACTGAACGGAGATCAGATAGAATCAGTGAGCTTCATTAAATATCTGGGAGTGACTGTTGATGCTAAACTGGATGGTAAACTACATCTCCAACAGGTGGGAATTAAAGCTGTGCATGTTATGGGTGCCATTAAGTCATTGTCATACAAGGCTAGAGGTTATCCGGTTGAGTATTTCATTAAGTTGTACCTCTCCAAGATTCTGCCCATCATACTATATGGGGTTGAGCTCTGGGGAGTAAAGATGACAAAACAATTGTCATTGTTGGAGAGATGTATCCTGTAAAGACTCTTCTCATGTAGAATTAATTCTGGAGAATTTAACATCACACGTATCACTGCCAATATCGATCAATGCTGTACGCATATGTATTGGAAAACAATGAACGCATCACCAGGTACTCTGCAGTGGTCACTGAGGGATGTATTAATGAGTTAAAAAACCTTAATGAAAACTGGTGTTGTTTTCAAACTTGCTGAATACTGCAGGCTGTGGAATACACGGTTTCCCAATGATGCTCTGGCACAATCTTATCAAGAGTACAAGAACAGAATGTGGAATATCTTACATGAACATAGCAGAGAGCAAAACTTAGTGAACATTGCAACTAAATCATGTTCAGAATATTACAGAATGTATTTAATGTATTTGATTGGGTGTGCTGGTGATCCACTGGATGCTGAACACTTCCTGGGTAATTATTTAATCTGGGTGTTAGGGTTGGCTCCTATATTTGCATGTGTGATGAGCCAGTATTGATGTCATCATCAGAATGTAGGCTGTGAGTGTGGAGTGTGAGGTCAGAATATTAAGAGTTGAATGGGTTCTAACCCAGGCAGTTAGATTATGTGAGCCTGGGTGGTGGGAGCCAGTGGGCTCCTGTCCCTTTCCTCTTTATCTCCTAATAACTATGATGACATCTGATCCTTGTAACAGAAGAACCCTAATAAAGTAACCACTATGTGTACCTGGCCTGAGTATCCTGAGTGTCCCTTGGAGTAAACCCTATGACCAAGAGCCGGTCATAACAATTGGCGACGAGGATGGTCCAAGGTATGGTGAAGGAGGAACTTGATGTGGACAGCAAGTGAAGCAAAAGGAAGCAGGTACCTGTATGATGACATGTGAGAGAGGAGGAAAGACTCTGCTGCGGGGGGTGCAGGCAAGGGGATAAAAAGTGACTGCTGGAAGTGAGGGAGAGCCCACTGCCCTCCATGGACTGGTCAGTGCCCACCACCCAGGGCTGGAAGGGACAGCCAGTCAGAGGAGACCTCTGGGAAGAAGGGAGAGTGCCATGTTTGAGGCCAGAAGTCATTAGAGGCTGTCCAAGAGTCTGGAGAAATGGAAAGCACCCCGGGCTGTTTGAGTCAGCCACCCAGTACTGCTTTAGTCAGCCCCCTGAGCTGTTGGAGGCGGCCACCCAGGGGTGTCAGAAGCATCCTGCCCCATGGAGCCTGGGGCAAGGATGGCCCGTTGGAGTCTGCCAGGAGCAGTCCCCTGGTACATGAGGAGACATTGGCAGGGTTGCATGAGGCTGCCCAAGTGTGCCACCATTTCCTGAGTGACCATGCCAACATTATTTAAAAAGGGGAAGTGTAATTTCCATGCCAAGTAAGCGTAATTGTGCCTTTTTATGCACCTGGAAGGCTAAAGGTTTTAATGAGTATAGATACTATGCTGATTTGGTCTGAAGTGGGGACCACGCAATGAGAAAACGGTTACTGTTTGGGTTTGGGTATGATAGTAGTTTTTGTGGATGATTAGTTTACACTTGCAGAACATTTTTTGGAGTTTCATTTAAAAAGTAAAATGTCAGAATGGATTGAGCAACAATGTGACAAATTGTGACTGAAGAGTGCTGTTGTGCATTAGTAGTGAATTAACATGAGAAGTATTCGTGAGAATGATGTTGCACTGATAATAGGAGATGCATTTTATTTTAGACGTAACAATTTTGAGGCATTGCAGGTTGGTTTTAGAGTTGGCCCCAGTTGGCAACATGGACGTTTAGGTCTCATTTAAAGTCAGTTTCCACATTTGTGTTGTGACAGGGGATGTGTGTGAGTGGCACATATGAGGTTGATTGAGGTGGACAATCAAAGAGTGTTGATCCTATTATGCTTAGTATAACATCTTTGAGGAATTTCAGCATTTAGAGTTGCCAGATTTAAGGCAATGTGGACTTTTAGATAATTTGACCGGCAATGTACATTGTATCAATGTATCACCTAATGTATCACCTATTGACATGCTTAGAGTAACCATTTTTGAGGCATTGTAGGTATGATGTTTTGTTTATGCGTGTATGAATGTGCAACCCATGATGACTGCTAGATTGACTGCAGCGCTCCTTAGCAGTTAACATTCTATGTGGGGTTGTCTGTATTTTTGAGCATCTTGTGTCTGATGTGTTTTGGAGTAGTGTGTGAATGTTTTAGTGTTGGTGCATAACCAGTTCTTGGTTTTGGAATCTTTTGGGGTTTTTGGAATGTGTTTTAATTGATGTACATGACCAGGGTTGGTCAAGGGACTCTGCGGAGTTCGAGGTGTTTGGTGTTTTGAGGCCCTGCAGGGTCAGTGATGTTACTAGTGGTAGGCTAGTATAGAAGCTTGTTGGAGCTTTGATGTAATTGGTTAGTGACTGGGAGGGGTCCAGAGGTATCTAGTAGGAGACTAGTACCTCACCCTTTGCGAAGCTGTGTATGTTGTGCTGATTTGTGACTCTGAGGAGTTCACGTGAAGCTTTGTGAAGCTTTAATGTTGTTTTGGGTTGTGGGCAGGGGACTAGTGCCTAAAGCTGTGTGAAGACGATGTTGTTTTGGTGATCCTACAGAGTTGTTAGGTTCCAGGGATTTCTTTGGATTTTTTTTTTTTTAGATGCATATGATCTTGCATCTTGTTTCTTCTTTTCTTGAACTTTTTGGTGGTTTCTGGGATTGTTCTTGAGTTCTTCTTGATCAATTTCAGAAGCTTGGCAACGTGTCATCTGCAGCTGTGTTCACTTTGGGGTGTTTTGAAGGGGTCATTTGTCTAGCCAACATTTGTAGCGATAGGCTGGTGGTGGTTGTTTAGTGACAGCTGGTTGCCTTTCTTTATTGGTGAGATGAGGTGAGTGATTGGTGATTTAGTGTGTCTGTGTTGTTTGAATTTTGGATTGGGTTTGACAGAGGTATGAGTTGTGACTGTGGTTTCTTGGTGACCCGGGTAGATTGTTGGGTTGCTAGTAAGTATCTCGCGCAGTTACGACAGTACCTGGTTTCTCCAGGTTTTGGGAGTTAGTGCTCGGAAGTGGCAGTTCAAGGTTCCTTTGTGGCAGAGAGGAACGGAAGGAGCTTTGTGTTTGGTTGGTTTTGGTAGTGTTTTGGTTTGTTTGCCGAAGTGGGCGGCTAGTGTTCGAAAGTGGCAGTTCGAGGTTCCTTTGTGGCAGGGGGGAACGGAAGCTGATTTGTGATGTTTTGATTGGTTAGGACTGTTAGTTGTGGCGGCTGGGACTGTCATAGGATGTTAGTTAAGCCTGCTTGTTCAATCTCTGGGGTTAGCAGAACTCTGCCTAGAGTGAGGTGTGTCTAGCTGTTTTGAAAGAGTGTGTTGTTCTTCATGTAAGAGGAGGACATTATTACATGGAACCGCTAGGGTTGCTTCCTCAAGGTGTGTTTGAGGTGTGTTTGTTTGTTGTAGGAAAGGAGGTGTTGGGGTTGGCTCTTATACTTGCATGTGTGCTGAGCCTGGATTGATGTCATCATCAGAATGTAGGCTGTGAGTGTGGAGTGTGAGGTCAGAATTTTTAGAGTTGAATGTGTTCTAACCCAGGCAGTTAGATTAGGTGAGCCTGGGTGGTGGGAGCCAGTGGGCTCCTGTCCCTTTCCTCTTTATCTCCTAATAACTATGATGACATCTGATCCTTGTAACAGAAGACCCTAACAAAGTAACCACTCTGCGTACCTGGCCTGAGTATCCTGAGTGTCCCTTGGAGTGAACCCTATGACCAAGAGATGGTCATAACACTGGGATAGCTTGATGGTCCAATTTAATAGCGTACCGACATATGAACTAATAGGAGCACATTCCAGGATTTTGAGGAGGGAAAGATTTTGTCGTCTATGAGATGAAAACTCTATTGAGATGGCTAAATATCTTATGCTTAGTTCTTCTGCTCTGAGAGGGGCAAGGAGGAGGCTCTTATTGGCCTGGGGTAAATGTGAACAAATTCAATCCTAACGGTATTTGGGAAATGTACGAGTGGAAATGATGAAGCATGTATTCTTCATTTGATGAAACTGGAAATCCATGTAAGAAATGTTAAGGATTATTAACTTCTGATAATTTTACCTTGTGAAATTGTATTTCTGCAATTCATTGCTGTGGAATAGATTGAATTACAAGTGGACTGACATGCTAACTGCAATACAATTTTTTTTAAAGGTAATAATATTTGACTTTCTTTTGTTACATATTCCTTGAAGAAGTTTAGTGGCTGGTTAGAAGGGCATAAAGTAACCAATTTTAAAGGCATGGACAATCTGGCAATTCTGGAACATATATGTCCCTCTTGTTCCCCTGAGCTGAAGCAGCCTTTGGCAGATTCTAAGGAATTGAATTCTATGAATATGGCTATTGCTGCAGACCTTTGAGTTTCCCTTACAGTGTCCCATAAGGACAAGCCTGCTAAGCATGAAAAGGGGAGCAAGCAAAAAGAGAAAGATGGTAGGTCTAGTGAAAAAACCTCTACCCATGAGGCCACAATAAGTTTCACTACGGGAATAAGTCACAACAGCATGAAAGGGTAGTGGGACTAACAATCCCAATTATGAGAGTGGACGGTCTAAGCCTCCCTACATATACAGATCCAGTAGGTCCTATGTGTACTATGGAGCAAGTGGCCACTTGAATAGGGACCCTATTATTCTCTTTAGATACCTTGCCCAATGCTGATGGATCTGAGGTAGATTTACTTTCCTTGGATTGTAACATTGCTGGAGATTCTTCTCCCATACATGAGTATCCACACATTTTTTTTTTTCTGAGGCTTGTGTTCTGGTAGAAGATGTAAGTGCCTAGGAACATTGGGTCCAGACCAATTATGGTAGATTCCATATTTGTAAACCTAGAGGCTCTTGCCAGAGCTACCCTGGTGACTACTCAGTTGACTCTAGAGCCCCCTTTCAGTTTGCCTGTAATGACTGTCATTGCAGCTGTGAATAGTGCAGTGGAGAGGGCATCTGTCAGTATGAGGAGAAGAGTTCTAAGGAGAGTTCTACATATATTATACTCAAAAACTTAGGTCCTGAGAGACACTTCTAAGACCTGTCAAGTACTATGTCTCAATATCAGGCAGCATTAACCAAGTCTAGTGGAAAGCCGAAAGCCAAAGGCTAAAGGAAAGAAAACACTTAACAGAAGAGGGAAGGTAAATAGTCACTCTGATCTACCTACAACTGAGGTTGAGGTAGTTGGCAAAATCACTGAACCTGATGAGGAAAAGGGATTATCAGAAACTCATTATTTATATGGGTCTCCTGCACTGCCAGACTTGCTAACGAAGAGATTAGTAAGGGCCAACAGAAAAAAAACATTACTTGAAGGCCTATGGAGAAAAGCCTACTTCCAAATGGAGGATGATTCACCTGTGAAGGAAAGAATGTAACAGGAAGGTGGGTTAATAGTGTGTAAGATCACAGAGCCCACTATAGGACACCATAAGGGGTTGCTGGTTCCTCGTGATGTGTGACCCTTCCGCCTGCAGTTGGTGCAATCTGTTCCTCTTGCAGTTCATCCTGACATCGGGAAAGCTCAAGTGTGGTCACCCATGCAATACTGCTGGCCTATGATGAGGGTCCTAGTGGAAAACTAACGCAAGAATTTCAATTTCTGTAAGCATTCTGATCAAAGTAGGGCAAGGATTCAGAATTCATTGGCACTTCTATCAATAGTATGCACATCCTTTGAAAAGACAGGGCCCAACTTTGTCAGACCTGTGAATCTTTGTACATCCCCAGGTAGTAGAATTAACTTAGTGGTTTCTGATCACACCACAAGGTATTCTAATGACAACCCACATCAAATAATGACTGCCAAGTCAGTCATTGTAGCTTTACCAGACCATTTCACTAGGGGTAGCTTCCCTGAAAGGGATGTGCCTGATCAGGCAGCAGCTTCCAGTACAGTTATAACCATGCCCTGTGGAAGGAAGATAAGGTGACTTATCATTTGTCATCCACATCTCTCCCACAGTCAGTTGGCCTGAGAGAGAAAATCTTTGGAACTCTCCAAAGTATGATTGGAGCCCTTGGGGAGCCCTATAGAAGGCAGTGGGGTCTCCTTCTATCATACTTGTTCTTGAGAACCCTGATCATGAATCATGGTCGGGCCTTACACAGATTCACGAAGTACACTTTTCAGTGGACCTTGGAAGTCATAGAGTTTCCTATGAATAGGTTCAATAAGTTTATCCTTAGGGTTGAAATGGGAGCCCTGTTACTGGTTTCAGAAAAGGAGACAGAGCACTCTGAATCTCTCTGTCTCATTTTCTGTTCCAGGCCAGCCCTCCTTATTGCCTAATGGTGGGTGGCCTAGTCCCCCCTCAATTGACTCTAAAACAGCATTGCAAGGTGACCCCTTACCCCTTATCCCTAATTCCAGGCTTTACACTTTGGTGTGAGCAGGACTTTGTCACTGAAGCTGGTGGATCTACGAAGTTTTTTACGTTATAGTTGTTCAGACCAAGTAAGGTCGTACATTATGATTGAGTTTTTGATCCAGGCCTGTGGTACTGGTACCACAACCAAGTACATACGATCTGAGAATGTGTGTGGACTACAGATCTCTTAATGCTGTCACCAAGACAGATGCTCATCCCCTTCCACAAACAGATGAGTTGGCGGAAAAGCTAGGTGCTGCCAAGTCCCTTGGCACCTTTGACCTTACTGCAGGGTATTGGCAAATATCCCTGACAGAAATGGCTAAGGAGAAAACTGCATTTTCAACACCTGAGTGACTTTACCAGCTCACGGTAATAGCCTTTGTTTTACAGAATGTACATGCCACTTTTCAAGGCTGGTAAACCATGTTCTTAATAGGTTGAACTAATTATGAATTGCACGTCTGTATGATATAGCAGTCTTCAGCCCACTTGGGAGGAACATGTGAGACACTTTGGAATTGTGTTACAGGCTTTTCAGTATGTTCACCTGACCATAAAGGCTACCAAGTGCCATATTATTCAGGGATATGTGACCTACCGTGGTAACGAGGTTGGTGGGGGCAATTTCCAACCTCTTCCCAGCAGAGTACAGGCTGTACAAGACTGGGCATCCCCGAGAACCCAAACCCAGGTAACAGCTGTTCTAGGACACACTGGGTAGTACATACACTTTATGGCAGACTATGGAGCCATAGCTGACACTCTGATTGCCTTCCCAACTCCTAAGAAACCTAAGAAAGTGTTTTGGTCTGAGGAGTCTGTGAAGGTCTTCCAAGGCCTGGATGATTGCCTTTGCCAGGTCCCTATTCCCAGGGGTCTTAATTACAGATAACCTTTATAGTGCAGACAGATGCCTCTGATACTGGGATAAGTACTATCCTTTCATAGTAAAAAGGTAAGGAACATCCTATATATCCTATATGTTTTATTAGTCTCCATCTTAAGGATATAGAACACAGATTGGCAACTGTGGAAAAGGAGTGTTTTTCCATGGTGTTGAGCGTTCAGAACCTGAAACCCTGCCTCTATGGGACCCACTTCACTGTGCAAACTGACCATAAACCCTTGAAGTGGCCAATGAACATGAAGGGAGAGAATCCTAAGTTGCTCAGGTGGTCCATAAGCCTCCAAGGCTTTGACTTTGCCATTGAGCCAAGGCTAGGTGCACAATATAGCACTGCTGATGGACTGTCCAGAATGTATAACACACTGGAACAGGAGACCCATCTACTGGTGGATAAGATCCAGCTGTCCCTATATAGGGGCATTGTTATGAACGTTTTCCCTTGAGGAAACTTTCACTCCATATTCTATAGACCACCAAACATTTTGTTTTAGTTTTGATCCTGTCCCGACATTTTACAGGGTAGTGAAGCGTTCAACTTCACTCCCCTGCCCTTTTACTCATTTTGTAACAAGGAAACTGATAAGTCCTTCAAACTATCAGCACTGGGGAACAAAGTTTCCATTTTGTTTTATTACTTTTTACCTGTTTGGTAACTTTTTACCAGGGCTCACAGCATACAACAGACTTTTAAACTTGCGATTTTTTCCGGTTACTTTTATATGTTCCTAATGACAAGCTGGTGGCATCAGATACATTTTTCAATTTTCGCATCCATTTTAGTGTGCACATTTGGATTTACCATGTCTGGCTACTAAATGTGGCTAGTGCTGTAAATTAGTTGGAGATCCTTAACATCTGTGGCCTTGGACTTGCATCCAGTCAGGATTTAGGATAAGAAGAGGACTCCTGCAGCCACTTCTTCAGATCACCTTTGGAGCCAAGAATCCTGTGTAGAAGTGCTGATGACTGAATATCCGTGGACAACTCTCAAAGAGGCTTGGCATCTTTTCCTGCATTTTGCCCGTGCAGCCCTGCTGGACTACCTAATCTGTGAAGGCCCTCTGCAATGCTTCAACCCTTGTACTGGTGGGACCAACCAATCTCAATGCCTTCTCGAGGATTCAGCCATCCAGAGCCTTTGGCCGTTTCCCTGGACCCCCCCTGCCCCCGGTGAACTGATGAGCTCTACAGTGTCTACCTTGCCAGAAGCATCGCCCTTCTGTGTTTTTACGGAGGACTTTGTTGGCCACCAGCTCATGCCTCAATTTGTCTTTGCGCCAAGTTTCAGATTCCCAACATCATGGAATCTTGTCCTGGAATGTCTTCTTCAACCGCGAATGGAGGGACACCTGCCATTGTTGCTGTGCGGTGGCTGCCGGTGGAAGTTGCTTCCCTGTATCCTGTGAGGTGTCCAGAAGAGTCCTGCATTGTTGAGTCCTGCTTGCCTTGTTCACCAGTGGTTGCATCCCGCACCAGCAGCCAACCAGAGGAATCCTTGGATGCACAACCCATAGACATCATGAATCTGAACAAACACCAGGAAAATCGACAGCCAGTGACCCCTATTCAACCCACCAAGTCCAGTGGGAAAATAAGAGTCGGGGTGGTGAGTACTCACATTCTGGTGCACCTGTTTCGCATATAATAAACCTTCGAATAAAGTTGGTTTATTCCATTCCATCACTTTTTGATAGTTTTATCTAAAAACTTTACCTAAAGAGTATCTATGTGATTATTTCGAAAATAAAATTTCAAATCCCAAAATACAGATTTCTATTATCCCATTTTACAGCATATATACGACCTGAAGTTCCTCCCCCGATATCCCTCCACTCTTTTAATTAACTTAACCACCCCCCACATAAATTTGTTCAAATGTGGTGTTAGAAAATCAGTATTGTGGCCTTCTCAGCAATGGGCTCAGGTACTTTGGGGAAATCATTTTCTGACCTGTAACATTGTTGAAATATCTTCTGGAACATTTCTTTTTTTTAAACCTTTACCTTTCTTGACTTAACAACCCGGACAATGAACAACATTTTGCCACTTAGGTTTCGACAGTGCGACAACACAGAGTTGGGTCTAGAAATATTGCACAGTATACACCCTTCGATGTGAGTTAGGGGCCAGACGACAGTTGGGCCTACAATATTAGAGTTTGGTGGATGTGGGGGAATCGACACTGCCATCTTTGTCAGTTCTCAGTGAGTGTAAGTATGTACGGAAAGGGGCCAAATGTTGATCGGCCTGCTGGTTGATGGCTGTAGAGCAGACCAGCATTCTTTCATGTCTGAAGCCCACGTAACCGCGTGGAGCCATTGGTCTATAATGGGGCCTACCCGCAGTAACCATAACAGAATACAGCGTGTTTTCAATAACATGCGAAGACCGGCCAGCTTCCTATAGCAGCAGTGAAGTAGAGAAAAACTCATAAAATAAACAAGACATAGGGCTCGGCCTAACAATACAGTCACACATCAGTGACACAGCCTCACAAACTCCCATCCAAAAGGCAGCAATTCTAGGAAAGGCCCAAAGCATGTGAATATATCCTGCATTGTCAGTGTTGCATCTAGGGCATTCGGAGGAGTGCCCCCTCAACATATGGTGCAATTTAGCAGGGGTATAATGGTACCTATGTAGGACCTTACATTGAATTGAGTGAAATCTTGAATTCAATGCCACCTCATGCGTACAAGCACACATGGATTCCCAAATCTTGTCTGTTATGTCGATCCACAGATCTCTGCTCCAGGCCCCATGAAGCTTGTCCAGTGGCAGGCACTCCCGTTGCTGTAGGAGGCTGTACAGCCTGGACACCCCCCACGAGCAGAGGTGGCATCCATAACCATAGTTAATAATGAATGATTGGGAGGGAGCGAGTAAAATTCCAGCCAGTTGCCCTTAATGCCCCGGCAAAGACCAGCGTAATGTAGCCATCTGGAGGGGGCACCCTCAAGGATTTGGGGAGATATGCCAATCAATCAAGGATTCCATTGTGTAAACATCCATTAGGAGAGCAAATCCCACTATCGACTAGCCACGTAAAATAATTTTGTCCATTGGGGGAGTCTCCAGCAGAGAGTTCCAGAGGGGGAAGTCACCATGCAATAGGTGGGGGATGCCAACCAGTTTCCAGAGTCTACCCCATGCAATTATTGTGACCCCAGTAGGGTCAGTGGCTTCCAATTGTCAGATGAAAGGGGGGAAGACCAAGGACCGGATGTCCCGGTGCTCCACCTTCTGGTGCTCCAGTTTGACATGAGGGTGAGGACTTAGAGGGTCGAACCAGAATGTGGCAAAGTGAGTCTGGGCTGCTATCCAATATCTCTCGGAGTTTGGGCCAGCCAGTCCTCCCCATTTGTGTGGTCTCGCCAGTGTATCCCATTTCAACCGGACCGTGTGGAGTGCCAGATGAAGCTGTTAATCACTAAAGTGAGATGCTTGAAAAATGTGATCCTCGGCCAGAGCGGAACATTCAAGAATCTGTATAAAAGCTTTTGGAGCACCACCTATTTGAGGAGTGCAACACGTCCAGGTAATTTAGCCCAGCCACTCAGCTTCTGCTCAAGTGAAGATAGATAGCCCCCATAGTTGCGGTAATATAGCGAGGTCTGGTGGCACATAACAACCACCCCCAGGAATGTTATCTCTAGTGGGGACCAAACAAACCCTAGGAGGTCCAGTGGAGCCTTAGTGGCATCTGTCAGTGGGAACAGTTTGGACTTTGAACAGTTAACCTTAAACCCGGATAGGTTCTCTTTGGGGGTGCGAATATAGAGCAACGCATCATCAGCATAAAGAGAAATTATCTCTGGTGCACCAGTGAGTCTCACGCCTCTGTGAGCGTGCCTCTAGCAGTTCCTATCAGCCAGGGGCTCAATAGCTACTGCGAATATCAAAGGCAAAAAAAGGCAGCCTTGTTTAGGCCCCCTGGTGATCTCGAATTGGGTGGACCGAAGACCGCTGGTGCAGACCCTGGCAGCTGGAAAGCATATAACACCTTTATCCATGACTGGAAGCGGGGGCCAAAGTTGCTCTTCTCCAATACGGCCCACAGGAACTGCCACAAGACCAAATCAAAGGCCTTTTGCATGTCCAATGTTGCAGCCACTGCATTAGCCCCCAAATCTATCCTGCCCAGGATGTTAAAGAGGCACCGTAGGTTAAGGGCTGTGGAGCGCCCCGGTATAAACCCAGCCGGATCAGGATGAACAATAAACGTCATGTACAGGGCCAGCCGAAGATTCGGCACTTTGGCAAAGATCTTGACATCACTATCAGCAAAAGGGGCCGATAAGAGCTGCATTTAGTAGCAGGTTTATCGGGCTTCAGCAGCACCAAAATAACTGCCTCGTGTAGTGAGGAGGGTAGATACCTGACCATGCATGACTCTTCCTACATGGTAGACAGGCGAGGCAACATTTATAAAATCGGTGGTGAGGCTATCAGATCCGGGGTCCTTCCCCACTGAGAGTGAATCAATGGCTCTCAGTATTTCCTCACTTGCAATAGGGCGGTCCAGTGTCTCTCTGGCTTTGTCCGACAACACAGAGAGTGGGAGATCATAAAGAAATGTTTCAATGTCGGATGGGGGCCTGTGTCGTTGTTTGAATATAGTGATTCTTAGAAAGAGCAAAACTCCCCTTTAACTTCCTGAGGGGTGTAGGCCAGACTTCCGTCTGCCCTGTCGATCAGGGGGATTTGGCGAGTGCCATTTTCCTGGCATACTAGTCTGGCAAGTAGTTCACCGGAGCGTGCTCCCTCTCCATACTGTCTGGCGGCTCGGGGATCATCCAGGAACTTGCGTTCCCAATCCGCATGACCCCATAAGATGTCTAGGGCAGCTCCAATCTCGCTAAGTGTTTTAGTGGTCGGGGATGAGGCGTATTGCACTTTGAAATGAGCAGTGAGGTGCTCACTCTCCTGTATGGACCTACAGAACAACACAGATGTAGGCATTAAAGGCCTCACATAGAGTGGTCTGCAAGTCTACCATTCCAGTATAGATTTCAAAGAATTCATTGATACTCAATCTGAGCTTGGATTCAAAGACAGGGTCCAGCAGTGCACTCAGTTTCAATCTCCATGAGTAGGCCATCCCGGATATCACACCCAAATTCAGTGACACCATGATTGGAGAATGGTCGGAGAAGGTCCAGTGCAGGATTGACATCTGGCTGACCCGTCCAACAAGAGTACCCGACAGCAACAATCTGTTGATCCCGTCCTGAGAGTCATGCTTAGTAGAGTAGAAGGAAAACTCCTGAGACAGAGGGTGCTGCAGTCTCCATGTGTCTGTCACGCCCAGTGAGGCCTTCGCCTCTAAAATTGTTTTGGCTGCCTTTGTCAACTGACGCGCCTTGACGCCGGAGCTATCCAGTTGGGTATTAAATATAGTGATACAATCCCAACCCCAAAGTATAGGAACAAGGGGGAATTGGGTCAGTAAAGTGGCGAGTTGGGAGTAGAATTCCGGGTCGGCAATGTTTGGGCCGTATGTATTTAGCAGAACTACTTCTCGGTCAATTAAGATACCGAGTAATAGAACGTAACACCCCAGGGGATCGATATGTGTCACTTTGTGAGTGAATCTGAGGAACTTATGCAGTAGGGTCATCATACCACGACTCTGAGTGGAGTAGGTGGTATAGTAACACTGTGTACCCCATGACTTTCAAACCTGTCGCAGCCTCCCGCTAGTCCATTTGTCTCTTGTAGAAAAAGGACCCAGGCTTTGTGTCATTTAGCATAGAGCTCAATTTGCGCATCTTGACAGGGTTGCCAAGCCCTCTAACCTTCCAGCTCATGAATACAAGTTCTTCATCCGCCATTTAGACAGTAGGCATATGCTGGCTGTGATCTGGTCAAGGCCAGCAAAGGACAATTATTGGCATATACAAAACCGAGCTGGGATTCAACTCATCCCTCCAATCGCAAGTCAAGCAATTCTTTAAACTTTTGTCCCTTCCCATCCTCCCCCACCTGCAAACCCCTCCCAGTCAGAGGAGTGATTCCCCAACTACGCTCCAGACAACCACAACAACATCTGCAATTCTGCATGGGGGCCGTGCGCTGACCATGGCCAGCTTCGGCACAGACGAGTGACATAGAAAGCATAATATAGTGCACATTTCAGATGTATCAATATAACATAACCGGTATCAATAATGTAACCTGTGGGGACCCCACATCAACACATTGGAAAAAGCGCCATCTTTGAAGGATGCCCGGCGGGGTTCCCGTATAGTGCATTGGGTTTGTAGCAGTCAACAGGGAAATGTTCATCGAGGAATCTGGAGGCCTCCTCCAGGATGGTGAAAAAGTAGACCTTGTCAGCTTGTTCAACTCTTAGTTTAGCTGAATACAACATGAAGTTATTGATCCCTAACTCCCAAAGTCATTTCTTAGCAGCCAGAAACGTATTGCACTCCTGCTGCATGGTGACAGAAGAATTCGGGTAGAGGTGGATCCTAATAGAGCTCAGCAGCAACTCCCCCTTGGTTCTGGCAGCCCGCAACAGCGCATCTCTATCACAATGATGGGCCGAGGTCGGGCTCCAGGCAGGACTTTGCAGCTAGGGATCGGTGGGCCTGTTTAATTTCAAACTGTAGTGAGAGCTATGGGCAATCTTTTAGAAAGAGAAGGATGCGTTCAACATTGTCTTCCATGGAACCATTAATATTGTCCTCTGGAACTCAGATTATATGCAAGTTGTTGCACCTCGACCTGGATTCCAAATCTTAGTTCTTTTTACTAACTGCCTGGACCTGCCTGGACAGTGAGGTGACTTAGGACCTGAGCACTGTAATTTTATCCTCAGTCGAGCAAACTCTTATCGCCATCTCAATGACCTGAGTGTCAGTCTCTTCCATCCGGGCCTTGATAGAACTAATAGTCCTACTCATATCATCTAACTTCGTATGCAGCGTCGTAACCCCTTCGCACATATACTCCAGCCTCTTCTGAATTGCTGTGGGTTTGCCTGAAGTTGAGGGAAGAACTTCAGCTTCTGCATGTGCCTCGGTAGGTTTGGCATTGACTTGGAGAACATGTTGATGGAACTCTGTTTCCTGCATGTCACTATGGTCATGGCTGTACAAGGTAGCATATGTAATTGTAGCAAGATACGTCAGAAAGGAGCTGGTACCAGTGAACAGGATGAGGGGGTGGCCGGTTCAACCCCCCGTGCTTGGAGCAAGGCTAGAAAATAATTTGGTAGCCCAGTCCGATGAGCACAAGTGCCGACATGTGCAAGATGTGTGTGGGGTCCATGGCCAGGGTATAGACGTCCAGTACAGGGCATCTGAGGGTGTCAAAAGACTGTGAGTGGGAGTATTGAGTCTGGTCAGGATCCCCACACCTGGGAGGCAGAATTCAATGGTGTACAGATCATTCACCACATATTCCTCGTAGTTGTAGCATTGCCCCTTCCCTCATGCCATGAGTCATTATTAGTATATTCCCTCTGTAGGGCCAAGACCACAGGAGCCACCCGTATTTAGAGGGGGCTGGGCAGCCCGCGGGGCACAGGTCACTAATCTCAGTGGCCCAGGGCACTGTGGCACAAGGATATCAGCAGGGCAGAAGTGCAGCACAGAGGGGGAAGCCAGCCATGGGGCCCTCTGCCCACCACTCCACAGGTTTCAAAAGCCTGGCCGAAGGCTGTTAGTGGGAGTATTGAGGGGGGTCAGGGTCCCTACAGCTGGGACGCAGAAGTCAGTAGTGCACAGATCCCTTGTCGCACATTCAGCGTGGGTGCAGCCCTGCCCCTTCCCTCATGCCATAAGTCATTGTTAGAGTATTTCCTCCACTGGTCCAAGGACCATGTGAGCTGCTCATTGGTAGAGGTAGATATGCCACCAGCGAAGCCTAGGCCACGAACCCCAGTGGTCCAGGGCACAAGATCACTGGGAGATCAGTAGGGAAGGAGCTCAGCTGAGAGAAGGAAGCCGGCAGCCAGATCCGAAGCCAGGCTCCCCACCAAATCCATAGTCCAGTCAAAGCCCCGAGGTGGGGAGCAAGACCAGTGTATGGAGCAAGGATACGCCGCACCCCCAGAGCTCAGTCCAGAGCAGCTGGGTCGGGGAGTGTATGGGCCAAGGATCCACACTGCACAAGCTGCAGCAACAGGGTCACAGGCACCAGCAACACAGTGCTGGCCACCCTGCAAGGCAAGGCAGGCAAGGCAGATGCCGCCGCACTGCTACAGTCACGGAAGGAGATGCCGCACAGCTGTGAACAGGCAGTTGGGCTGAGTAATGTCTAAAAGCCCAAGACCGGGCTCAAGGTGTTGCACTCGCCAATACCTCTTTAGTTCCCCAGCAGCGGGGACTGCACGGAAGGTACCACTCTCCCCGTTGCTCCCGCCGGGTTCAGGATGAAGCTTCAGGGCATTGGGGACTTGAGCCAGCATGGCTCCGGGAGCAGGTGCCGGTGCAGGCAGTAGTTCGGGGGCAGTCAGCTGCATCAGAGTGGAGGTAAACCCAGGCACTGTGATCAGCAAAGGTCTGTGGCGTCTGCTGAGCAACACGGGCAAGGCCACAGGGGTAAGCCAACCAGATTGCTGCAGAGAGGCAATCTGAGGTGTCAAATCGGGACCTTGGGATGTCAGGCATATAGTCCTCCTGCAACCCCAGGTTTTTTGTAACAAGAGATGTATAAAAGGGTAGATATAAAAAGTTCTGTTTTAAAAAAATGAATGTTTTTGCCTTGCCTTTTATGCCACACTCAATTAATTGCAATGTTTGCTGAACTATTAATGTCCATTACATGTAGTATGTTTTAATACAACACATTTGTATGTTGAGTACTTGTGTAGTAGTTATCTATTTCTAATACTTTGGTAAAGAGAAAAAATGCAATAGGGCTTTTTAAAAAACCCAAGTTTAAAAAGGAAAGAGAGAAAGAAATATCCTGTTAGAATAACTTGCAATATACTTAATGTTTCTTCAATTGTGATTCAATGATTGCAAATTTTCCACAGTAATGTGTAAAGAGTAAACACTACAAGTATTCATTAACTTAAGGTATACACTGAATTTAGACTTTATGTTTCAGTGTAAAGTACTTGGAACCTAATGAGGTACGGAATGCGGAAAGTATTTAAAGTACACTAATTGGACACTATTTTTAAAGAAGAAGCTACAGAAATAAATAGTCTTTAACAATACCATACTATGCTTAAAATGTTTAAAAGAAAAGAGTTGGACATGTATTGGCATTTTCTCAACAGTAATATGGAGAAAGTGAGAACTGTGGTTATATTTATAACACTACAATTGGATTAATCAAAGGTTCCTGGAATGACACAGCAAGAATTAAATAAATGTCCCAAAAAGCCAGGATCGCAGGCAGGAGCAAGGCAATAGCTTGATGAAAAAAGTTAGTCACTGGCTGAGGCATAGGAGGGGGTGCCTGTCAGTGATTCGCAGAGACCTGGTCTCATGTGAGAGGTTAATGCGCTTGCAGGGGACGGATGCCATTCATGTTTGCGACTCATTTACAGATTTCCATCAAAATGCCTCTACCTGAGTGGCATCCGTTTACCCTTGTGGGGGGCCCTAGGCACCAGTCGGGTCAGCTGAGTGGACCTTATTTTATGCCAGGACCACAGCATTACTTCCCCCAGGACCCCAATATGTGTCCCCCTAACGGGAGTCTCTCAAGGGGAACTGAAAGTTGTAGAAAGCTTTCTAGTTTGCCTTGTCCCAATAGCACTGCGATTCAAGAACGCCTAGTTCATCTCAGCAAAAATCAGGAGTTGGTTGATAGTAATTGAAGTTCTGGGAACTCCGAGCAGGGTTGGAATTCTACTTCTTCTGCTCTCACCCGTGAATTAGGCAACAGGGTGCTGTGTGCACATCCAACCCATTGTGTGGCAGAGATCTTGCCATCTTTATTGCCCAGGGTGCGGGTCCTGTCCTGGAACATAGCCGGGGTCGATAAGTACCTAATCGACGAAGAGTGGCATTTATTTATTTCAATTTCACTTCAGGAAATGTGGGCTCTGGAACCAACGCACTTGCAGGGGTATGCAACCTTTTTTTTACACCAGCTTCCAAGGGAGTAAAGGGGCGCCCATGTGGGCGCCTGGTGACCTGAGTCAATGAGACCTTATTTCAAGCAGTCACAGTGATAGACATGCATTCATCTGATTCCTTGGCGTTGGACATAGAATTGCTGGACGGCACATCTGTGCTGCTTGTTTATTTGTACAATAGGGGAGTGCCTGGGAGAGGGGTGGTACTTGTAGAAAGAAACACAACCAAAGCCATGGCCTGGAGGGAGTGTCATATTGCATTCCGTAAAACCTTGATTATGGGGGTCATTAACGTACAGATTGAGCCAGTGTGTACCTGGAAGATGCCATGACAGAGGAGGATAGCCTCTGGTTCCTGGCCCCACGATTACCACTACCCCCAGGAGGCAGCATAGGTCAGCGTAAGAAATGGTTGTTAGCCTCTATTGACCTCAGGGCGTGTAATTGCCGATTTCTTGGAGACTAGCCTGCTGCCCCCACCTTTGATAACTACTGGTAAAATTGATTACATGTTTATCAGTCTGGAGGCCTTGGGATTTATCAAGCATTTGAAGTTGTTGAGAGGGTGGAGAGTGATCACCACCCCTTATGCATGGTGCTGAGCAAGGTTTTTTTTGTATGGTTTAAAAGAAAACCTTTAAAAAGAAAAAAGAGAAGTCATTCTCAGTTACAGCACTTCACACGAACCCACACCACTTAGCACAGGTGCAGATCTCATGAAATCCTCATAGGTGTGGGATTCGATTCAGCCAAGTGAGTCTTCCTTCAATCCTTCAAAAACAATACCAAACCGAACAAGACTTTACTTTCAGAGCCATCAAACATAGATTTCCACCAATCATTAGCTGTATAAGTTTGACGGCCCTCGAAAAGAGGTCCGAACAGCTTTGTTCGTAATTAACGATACTTTGGGCAAAACAGGATCAAATGCTTAAGAGTCTCTGTAGGGTATTCACAGAAACGACAGGTAAGGTTGGGGATTTCCTTCAATGCCCAGGTTCTTGTACGATCTTTGGTCAAGAAAAGATTAAGTTGAAAATTTAAGTATAGTAGTCTCGAATTCTGGTCAAGAGATTGGGTTAGGTAAGACTGTAATTTGTCTAACTCCCTTGCTTTGGGTGGTGCATCTTTTACAAGACGAGAGCTTGTTCTATCAGCACAAATTTGGTGCCAATCCGATCTGCACAGCTTTAATTTTGCCTTATCTGGATTTTCTAATAACGTTGTAATTTTTATATTGTTTGCATCAAGGATTTCTGTGCATAAGTTGCTCCATTTGGAAAGGATCATATATTCCGGGTCTGTGTCTGGTTTATGTAAGATTTTGAATTGTGGGACTGGATTTGGAAGTAAGGTCTTCCTGTATAGGATTATTGCATTCCAGCACACTCTCGCTTGTGTAGATGTCAGACCCAATTCATATTGTATATTACTTGTCGGGCATCCCTTAGGGAGGTGCAGTGCTCTAGTCCAAAAGTTATTTTCTAGTGGATTCCACATCTCATTTGGACAACCGAACATGTTTTCAGCACCGTAAATAATGGACTTTTGCCTGTAAAAGTTGATCATGGGTTTTATGGAAAATGTTCCACATTTTTTGTTTATAGTAGCAGCTCGGCAGGCTAGCTGTTGACACTTCCTCTTTGTTGCGTCAACCCATGGGTTGTCGTTTATGTTGGCACTTATCAGAGATCCCAGATACTTTATGTGTGGAGAGGTTCTGAGGGATGTTTTTTCCAGGTGCCAAACGTATTGTGTGGATCCTCTTTTATGGGTTGCCAAGTTGTGTAGAATCAGGACTTCACATTTGTGCTTGTTAATGTGAAGCTCGTTTTTGTTTACGTATCTTTCCAGGGCATCTAGTCTCTGTTGCAAGCCGACAGGTGTGGCGTCCAAGAGTATTAAGTTGTTAGCATATAAAAGCCAGCCTAGATGTGACCCATGAATTTTCGGTGGAAAAGCTGCTACCTCGTTAAGTGAGTCTCCAATATCAGAGATAAAAGGGGCAGCCCTGTTTCACACCCTTAAAGGTTTTGATTAGAGGAGATAAAGTCAATGTTGTGAGGTCTTTTATATTTTCGTTCATATGCTCATAGAGTTTTAGGAAGGGCGCAATGGTTATTCCCATTGATGCCATGATCGTTGTCTGTAGCTCTTTAGGAAGAGATGAATCTCGAGGAGCATCGAGATTCCAGTTGGTACATGCCTGTTTGTGTCGGTAGGTGCGCCTACTTGATCTGATTTTAGGATAAGGGCGCTCCATAATTAAGGAGTTAGAGGAAGAGGTTTATGAGGCAGTGGAGTGTTGAGATTGTCGATCAGTAGCCTTTATAGAATGTGCATCATGGTCAGGGGAAGAAGGTGCAAGACCTTTTTTTTGTTTGCTCAGCATAGGTTTCTGAGTAAATTTCAATTTTTTCAGTTGGGAACATTGTAAGGAAGGTGAACTGCTTACATGAATCAGCCTACGTTTTGCCCCCACAAAATCTCTGGTTGTGGGGTTGGTCATAGTGTTTGAGTCAGTGGCTTGGGCGTCTGGTGTTCTCCGTGTTCTCCATTGATTCATGTATGAAGGATTTGCGTGAGGTACAGGCTCAGCATGCAAAATGTGCCAGGCTTTGTTAATCTGTGCTAAATCTAATATTAACTTGTTTGCAATGTCAAGTGAATTTCGACGTTTCTCTATAACATTTGCGGTGAGTGATGCATTTGAAGGTTTGAAGTTTACTGATGAGGAAGTAATCTGTGCATCGGCAAATTGACTGTTTTTGTGAAAGAACTCATCGCTGAAAGTCTGAGGGATTTTTTCCAAAGGTGTAACCAAGGCACTGATATAGATGGAATGGCTGTGTTTGGGTGAAGCCATATCCTGGATTGGGATTGCCGGTATCAGTTGAGCACGCCCATCACCGCAACTCGATGGTGTGGGTTCAGTGACAACGGTTGTTTCATGAGAAGGGGAGAGGCAAAGGCCCAGCAAAGCTGTTTTGGCTACACCAGTTTCGGGGTTATTGTTGGGTTCTAAACCCCCGGAGCAAAGAGGGTGCATGCTTCAGTCTTCAAATAGCCTACCATCTCCTAGATGCGTAAGCGCAGGTAATTCTTTGTTAGCTGCCAGGGATAGATGTGTGACAGAGGTGCAAACAGGAGGTTCAGTAGTATTCGCAGACAGGTGGAAGTGTGTGGCTGACATGTTTTCCTTTTTGCTAATATTATCGAGTGACACAGGAGCTGCAGGCTCGGCGTTTGGACAGCTGACCATGTCTGCATCTGTGTCAATGGAAATAACATCTAGATCTCGCAAGCGTGAAGGACTTACTTGGGTCGTGCTGGGTCGGCAGCTCCAGAGGGCCGGTTGATTCATAACGTCTTGCAGAGGTTGAGAGGGCTTCCTTTTTTTAGTCTGCACTCGTGTCTTGGAAAGGAGCTGATGATGCACAGCAGAGGCTGGGGTTGAGGCAGGTGCTGCATCAGGGCGACAGATCATCTCTGCCAGCTGTAATGCGGAAGCGGTAACGAGAATGGACTCCGCCTTCACCACCAGACCGCCAAACAGCTAAACAACACAATCCTCGCCCATTCGCCGAGGGCTTACGCTGCAAGGGCGTGGAGACGGCCTTCTTATAGTCAGCTGACTCTGCTGGCTTAGAGACTTTGAAGGCACACGCACCTCCGTATAGATGATATATACTGCAGATTACAGATACTGCTGATGTAAACACGGGTCTCTCTCCAGGTGATACTCCACAGCTAAAGAGCACAATCCTCGCCCTTTCGCCAAGGGCTTACGCCGCAAGGGTATGGAGGCGGCCTTCTTATAGTCAGCTGACTCTGCTGGCTTAAAGTCTTTTAAAGGCACACGGACCTCCGTATAGATGATAGATATTGCAGATTACAGATATTGCTGATGTAAACACGGGTCTCTCTCCGGGTGATACTCCACAGCTAAACAGCACAATCCTCGCCCTTTCGCTGAGGGCTTATGCCGCAAGGGCGTGGAGGCAGCCTTTTTATATTCAGCTGACTCTGCTGGCTTAGAATCTTTTAAAGGCACACGCACCTCCGTATAGATGATAGATATTGCAGATTACAGATATTGCTCATGTAAACACGGGTCTCTCTCCAGGTGATACTCCACAGCTAAACAGCACAATCCTCACCCTTTCGCTGAGGGCTTACATCGCAAGGGCATGGAGGCGGCCTTCTTATAGTCAGCTGACTCTGCTGGCTTAGAGTCTTTTTAAGGCACACACACCTCCGTATAGCTAATAGATATTGCAGATTACAGATACTGCTGATGTAAACACGGGTCTCTCTCCAGGTGATACTCCACAGCTAAAAAGCACAATCTTCGCCCTTTCGCCGAGGGCTTACGCTGCAAGGGCATGGAGGTGACCTTCTTATAGTCAGCTGACTCTGCTGGCTTAGAGTCTTTTAAAGGCACGAGTACCACCATATAGATGATATATATTGCAGATTACAGGTACTGCTGATGTAAACACAGGTCTCTCTCCAGGTGATACTCCACAGCTAGACAGCACAATCCTCGCCCTTTCACCGAGGGCTTACACCACAAGGGCGTGGAGGCGGCCTTCTTATAGTCAGCTGACTCTGCTGGCTTATAGTCTTTTAAAGGCACACATACCTCTGTATAGATGATAGATATTGAAGATTACAGCTACTGCTGATGTAAACACGGGTCTCTCTCCAGGTGATACTCCACAGCTAAACAGCACAATCCTCGCCCTTTCACCGAGGGCTTACGCCGTAAGGGCATGGAGGCGGCCTTCTTATAGTTAGCTGACTCTGCTGGCTTAGAGTCTTTTAAAGATGCACACACCTCCATATAGATGATAGATATTGCAGATTACAGATACTGCTGATGTAAACATGGGTCTCTCTCTCCAGGTGATACTCCACAGCTAAACAGCACAATCCTCGCCCTTTCACCGAGGGCTTTTTTGGGGGGTCCTGGTTGGGAGCCAAGTTGCTTGTGGGCAAAGAGTACCTGTCCCTGAATCACATGGCTAGGCCAGAAAGAATGTGAGGTGTAGCTGCTTGGATCTGGAGGGAGTTCTCCCACGGGTGTATGCTGACATGTGTCCCCTCCTTGAGGCCCTTGCGAGGTCGTATCCGAGGGATGCCACTGACTTGATTAAACTCCATGAGAAAATGATAGCATAGGTGGAAGCTTACTGCTCTAGACTTGTGATAGCAGCTCACAACTTAACGGAGAAAGTGACTCCTTGGTATGATAGGGGTGCCGAGAAGCAATGGGGTAGCTTATAGTGGCCACTAAGTCACAAGGGCCCCAGAGATGTGTTGTGGTTAGGCGGGTAAGAGACGATTATCACAAGATGCTGAAAGACTAGAAAAGGGGGTGGCACAAGGACATATGGAGGGCACTCCTGGAAGCAATTGTTTGCAGGGACTCTAAGGGCTTCTGGTTGAAGATGGGGGCCACTCACTGCGGGAGGCAAAGCCCGTTGCAAAGCTCAATCTCTGAAGCAGCATGGTCAGATTACTATAATAACCTATACCGAGTAGACTGTGGGACTCTGATCACGTTTTACCACCAGGGAATGTGCTGCTCCAGCTGGGGTCCCAATACCCTCCCCACTGATGTTCACAGATGCCCAAGTAGAGATTGCACTGGTGCGCCAAAAGTTAGGTAAGACATCTGGCCCAGACAATAGACTTCTTTAGAAACAAGTCTTCGGTCTGGGTACCCTATTTGACTAAATTATTCTATGTAGTATTGGCTAGCACTCAGGTCCCGGAGTCCTGGACCTCAGCAGAAATTGTCCCAATCCATAAAAAGTGGGCACATGATTAGCCTGCTAATTTTAGACCCATCTCCCTGCTAGACGCTGGGGGGAAGACAATTGCCCGGTCCCTCCTATTTAACCTGGATGACTATGCTCTGAGTAACGGAATTAATAGATCACAACCAGGCAGGGTTTTGTGAGGGCTTGAGCACGATCGATCAAAGACTTCGTCTCTGACTGGTTTGTGAGAATTACGCTGTGCTTAGAAAGACAAATGTGTATGTAGTGTTTGTCAATTTATGAACGGCCTTCGACACTGAACCCCAAGCATGTCTCTGGAAGATACTAGAGGAGCTTGGTATCCCAGCTTCACTGTTTTCAGCTATCCAGAGCCTTTATAGGAGGAATTCCACTGTGGTTCATTGAAGTGCTGATGGAAGTACCTCACCCAACATTGGAATCCAGAAGGGAGTGCGTCAGTGATGTGTGCTAGTGCCCAGCTGTTCTGCATCTTTATTAATGAAGTTCTGAAGGGTGTCTTGGCCACTCAGAATGATGCCCCTTTGCCAGCGGCCATTAAGCCCCCTGCTCTGTTGTTTGCAGATGATGCAGTGCTCCTCTCCCTAACACCTGCCAGTGCACGTAAACAACTGGATATCTTTGTGGCTTTTACTAAGAGGAACCAGCAAGATCAGTAAAACCAAGGCCATGATTTTCAATGTCAATCCCAGGAAGAAGCAAAAGCCTCTATCTCTTTCTTTAGATGATGGTGCAATTGAGCAAGTCCAGTTTTACGATTATTTAGGCCTGAGAGTCATGGCGTCATGCAGCTGGAAAATGCAGGTCGGTAAGGCCAAGTTAAAGCTAGTTAGGTATATTAGGGCCCTTACTAGATTCACCAATGAGCACGGGAATAGGGCGGTACAGGTCTAGCTGGAGGCCTACAAAGCACAAGCACACCAAGCAGCATTGTATGGGACGGAACTTTGTGGACAAGCAGAGATTCAGCCTCTTGCAGAGGTAGAGAGCAAATTCTTAAAAAATATTCTTAGTCTGCCCACCCCTTCCCCGAACATGCCAGTGTCACCGGAAACTGGATTAGAAGGGTTCAAGAAGATCTGCAAACTGTGCCTGGTCCTCTATTGGGCCTGTTTATGGTTAAATAATCATTTAGGCAAATATAAAAATCCAGTCATGGAAGTTTTGTCCCAGCAAGGGAGAAGCTCTAAGAAGTGGGTTGTTCATGTGAAAAGTTATTTGGGTCTGCTGGCCTTTGGGGAGTATTGGTCAAGAGTGATCAAGAGTTCAGCGGAGGGTGAAGGCCCAGTATGATATCCTGGTAAAATCCAGGGTCTCAGAGCAACTGGCCCTATACCATGTTATTAATAAATGGGTCAATTCAGAAGAGTTCCTGGAAGAGTACCTAGATTATGTCTCCTCTAGGTGGGAAAGGGCTCTTTATCTAAAGTTCGGCATTTGAATTATGCCTATAGCCACACTCCAGCACCGATGGAACGATGCCGTCCCGGCATCATGCATTCTTTACGGTGAGGCCGATGAGACTGTCCAACATTACCTATTACTTTGTCCAGTTGCTAAGCCTGTGGGGAAGTGTTTTTTGAAGCCCTTATTTGTAAATCGTGCCTGCAGGACACTAACAGAAGATATGGCGAAGTGTTTGGATACTGCAGACATGGTGGCCATCGTTGCCACCAACAGATATTTGAGCTGGGCAGGAAAAATACACATGAGAAAGGCTAAGGTAGTAGCACAATGTTTTAAGTCACCTTCTCTGTCAAAATGATGAATGTGTGCTTGATTGTACATTATTTATGAGCCAAGTGATTGTGATGTTGTTGCAATTATTATTTGTTTACTATGTACTGCTTTTATGTCTCTTTTGTCAAAATAAAGCTGTTGATTGATTAATCAAGTTGGCCTGTTCCTTGACCAGCAATCTAGATTTAGACCTAGATGCAGCACAGTAACAGCAGCCATTCTGGTCATAGATGATGCTCTACAAATCATGGATACAGGTGACTCTGTGTCCTGGTCTTCATTAACCTGTCTGCAATATTTGACAGGGTCGACCAATTCACACTTATAAGACTAGTAGAAGACCGAATGGGGTTCACAGGCAAAGTTCTCAACTGGTTCAGGTCCTAGCTCTTGAACATATACCAACCATTCCAGATGGGTACCTTCAGACCTAAACATTGCCCAGTCACCTTTGGAGTCTCTCAGTGATCAATACTCTCCCCAGTGATCTTCAAACTATATCCAGAGCCAATCCGATTACTTCACAAAGACCCTAATAGCTCAATTAATTAGTATGCTGATAATACTTAGCTAAACCTAAAAATGTATTCTACTGAACACTTAATTCTTCAAAAAAATGCCATGTCTCAAGCCAAGCTTGGATGACAAGCCCCTACCTGAAACACAATCCAACAAAACAGATTTCATCCTACTAGGTCAATGGTCTGAATAGGAGGTCTTCATGGGTGCCTGAATATAATGTACCTTAATAGATTCACACAATAACTAGCCCATTTGCCAAACAAAGCAGGTTCATTACAGACGTCATCCCCTCCTTCTGTCGGCATATCAATTAAAAAAACATGGTCTCTTTCAAACCAGTTCTCTTCTGAAAATTCAAATGATTCCTCCCAGCTGCGAATTTCAGAGCCATGATCCAGGCTCTGGCCTCTCACACCTCGATGGTGGAACCACCCTCCACAATAGTGTGTCAAGGATTCCCTTAAGGCCGTTGAACATGCGACTACATGCCTCCGAAAGTGAACTAAAAAATAGGACCACATCCCCCTACTAATGAATTACAATGGATACCCAATGCAACCAAGATACTTTTCCAAACTACTTGCATGACGTATAAGGTAACTGATGACAGAACACCAGCCTACATTGATAAAAAAAAACCTTTGGGTTCAGGTCATCTTATAGTCAGACTATTGTGAGACTTGAGGCTAAACTGACACATAAACAGTCATCAGGAAAATGGCCTTCTCCTGATAGACTCTAGCCTATTGGAACACCCTTAGATTTTCAATAAGCAATGCCTCAACACTGCTAGAACCCATGAAGGCAATAAAGTCACTGCTCTTCATGGGATAGCTAGGAATCACTTAGGACCCGAATCTATAAATATATATAAATTCAATGAAATAACTTTGTTAAAGGGACTTTATGGTTAAGTTGCACTAATAAAATCCTATGAAATTCAGTGAAAAACATTGTTAAAGGGACATTATGGTAAAGTTGCACTAATCAAAACCTATGAAATTCAATGAAAAAACATTGTTAAAGGGACAAGTAATACCGAAAAACCCAAGAAATTCACCAGTTATGGTAAGCTAAGCAATCACAACTTGTGCAACCACCATGCACTGCTAAGACTAACGCCCAGGATATGAAAGATAAAGTAGTTAGACTCAATAAGATTCTCCAACATTTCCGTTTGCATTTTGTATATGCTAATGTGATAATCCAGAAGTGTATATTAGAGAAAAATATAAAGCGACAGAAACAATTTTCTGTCCCAAATACTTTTCTCTAGCATACAATAAGGAACATAATCGATGGACCTTTATAAATATCTGCGGTCGCCAAAGTCCCCTTTCCAGGCCATGGATCATTAAAAGACCAGGATGCAACATGCACACCATTGCACAGGGCAGCCCTTCTACCCTTTAATTTTATATTTGTAACAATCCCTCAATGCCTGCTTTCAAACAGTCACACATACATTCATCAATCACTTCCAAAAACTGCACATAAAACCCTATGAACATATTAAGCTTCCGCACACCAACTACCACTTAACAATCTTCTACAAATCTTTTCATCTTCATTTCCCTTACTTATACAAACAAATGGTACACAGTGCTCCTAACCACATATGCATTCTGCATTGACATACGTGCATAAATGGAAGGGGCAGTATGGATGGGCAAGTGCTCATGGGAACCCTGGAGGAAAGTGCCCAGGGATGCCAAGGTGGGACGCCAATGGCTAACTACTGGAGCAGAGGAGTCCCAACGGTGAGATGCAACTTAACCGTAACGTCCCTTTAACAAAGTTTTTTCGGTCAATTTAATAGATTTTTATAAGTGAAAATATTTCATGATCTTAAATCACTGTGTATAAGTTATTAATAATTCCTCTTTCCATATATATCAAACAACTATAAACCTCATTTAAGAAACATATTTGTTTCAACACATATTTATGTCTGTCATTATCAACAGTGCATGCTGGGGATGCAAATCATTGTTCAATTGCCAATGACATAAGGCTCAACCATGACCCCAGTCCTACCAAACCACCCCATTATTCACTGCACCTACCCTGCATCCTAGCTCACTGTCCACTATTGCCTAATAATGTGACCAATGCCCAGTGCTTATAGTCTGCAGCCATGGCCACTTTTCAAATCCATGGGGCATAGGCTTCGGCCATGCCACATTCCCCAATAAACAAATAGGAGTACACATTTGTGTTTGCCGAAGGCCATGCCCACTACCCACACCCCAAATTGATATCACTAGTTTTTTTACTTACATTCTTACACTTAATAAAAGACAAGACATATTTCCTAAAACATGCTTTCAGGTCATTGTTGATGTTCGTTGCACAAGTTTGTTGTACTCTAGTCCACCACTTCAGGCTGTAACCACAAGCTGAATAGTTTTTTCCAATTCAAACCTACCGCTTCGGCCATGCCACATGCCCTAATAAGAAAATTACAGTACACATTTTGCCTTGTTGACGGTCAGGCCCATTGGCCAGGCACCAATATTATATCTCTGTGTTGTGTACTTATATTTTCACACTTTCAATAAGTATACACAGTACATATTTGCAAAACCATGCTTTGAATTTCTCGCTGACCCTCTTCATGCATTTTTGCTGCACTTTAAACCCATTGCTGATCCCTCGTGGACATGGCCAGTAGCCAGATTATCCGGGTCATGGCATGACCCAGACAATCTGGCTACTGCCCTTGGCCACAAGCTATACCTCAGTCACCAAAGGTATATCACAATTTTTTGTACCTACATTATGACACTTTCAAAAAATAAAACAAGATTTGCAAAACCATGCTTTCAGGTTCTTACACAAGTTTGCTGCAAATCCGCCATGTTTTATTGTCAAAATGTACATGTTATGTTATGTTATGTTATTTTGCATTTAGATAGCGCCTTATGTATCATTGGTATGATCTCAAGGCGTTGGTAGGTTGAAAGCCCTCGGGAACCGCAGTTCAAATCAGTTGAAAGAGAGAGAGAGTCGTAAAGTGCTTCGGCGCTCCAGGTATGTGTGCAGCTGGTGTGTTTGTTGCATGATAGCTGCTTCTTAGCGGTAGGTGTGGTGCTGAGGAGATCAGTTGAATGTGTTCGGTCTGGAGGGGGACATCCAGACTGAGGTTTGGCTGTGTTAGGCTTGAGGAGATGCCTGAGCTAGCCGGTATGTGCTAGCTAGCTGTGTTTTATTAGGATGATGGGTAGTTTGATGAGTCATGTTAGTGGGAGTACAGCTTTACCGAATGTGTCCTAGTACCGCTGTGTTCTAGTTGAATGGTGGTGTATAGGAGAGAGTAAGCATAGTAGTGTGATACTGTGGTAATCAGTAAAGTGTATCCGACCAGGCACACTCAATGATGTTGGGAATACTTTCTAACTTGAACTCTAATACAGTGACGCTATTGGGGCATGTTCAATGATGTTGGGAATACCATCTTAATTCAACTGTAATACAGTGACGCTATTAGGGCATATTCTAAGTTCAGCTTTAACACAGTGATGCTATTGGTCACACTAAATGATGTTGGGAATACCGTCTAGATTCAACATTAGCACAGTGATGGTATTAGGGCACGCTTTCTAAGTTCAGCTTTAACACAGTGATACCATTAGGACACATTTTCTAGATTCAACTTTAACCCAGTGATGTTAATGGGGCACATTTTGTAGATTCAACATTAACACAGTGACGCTATTAGGGCGTACTTTCTAAATTCAACATTAACACAGTGACGCTATTAGGTACACTTTCTAAGTTCAATTTTAACACGGTGAAGCGATTAGGGCACGCTTTCTAGATTCAACATTAACACAGTGACGCTATCAGGCACACTTTCTAGATCAAACATTAACACAGTGATGCTATTAGGCACGCTTTCTAAGTTCAGCTTTAACACAGTAATGCTATTCAGGCACACTTTCTAGATTTAACATTAACACAGTAACGCTATTGGGCACGCTCAATGATGTTGGGAATACCGTCAAGATTCAATATTAGCACAGGGACGCTATTAGGTCACACTTTCTAAATTCAACATTAACACAGTGACGCTATTCGGGCACACTTTCTAAGTTCAATTGTAACACAGTGACGCTATTAGGGCACGCTTACTAGATTCAACATTAACACAGTGACGCTATTAGGCACACTTTCTAGATCAAACATTAACACAGTGACGCTATTAGGCACGCTTTCTAAGTTCAGCTTTAACACAGTGACGCTTTTCAGGCACACTTTCTAGATTTAACATTAACACAGTGACGCTATTGGGCACACTCAATGATGTTGGGAATACCGTCAAGATTCAATATTAGCACAGGGATGCTATTAGGACACACTTTCTAAATTCAACTTTAACACAGTGATGCTATTTGGGCACGCTTTCTAGATTCAACATTAACCCAGTGACGCTATTAGGCACGCTTGCTAAGTTCAACTTTAACACAGTGACGCTATTTGGGCACACTTTCTAGATTCAACATTAACACTGTGACGCTATTAGGGCACGCTTTCTAAGTTCAATTGTAACACAGTGACGCTATTAGGGCACGCTTACTAGATTCAACATTAACACAGTGACGCTATTAGGCACACTTTCTAGATCAAACATTAACACAGTGACGCTATTAGGCATGCTTTCTAAGTTCAGCTTTAACACAGTGACGCTATTCAGGCACACTTTCTAGATTTAACATTAACACAGTGATGCTATTGGGCGCATTCAATGATGTTGGGAATACCGTCAAGATTCAATATTAGCACAGGGACGCTATTAGGGCACACTTTCTAAATTCAACTTTAACACGGTGATGCTATTAGGGCACGCTTTCTAGATTCAACATTAACTCAGTGACGCTATTAGGCACGCTTTCTAAGTTCAACTTTAACACAGTGACGCTATTTGGGCACACTTTCTAGATTCAACATTAACACAGTGACGCTATTAGGCATGCTTTCTAAGTACAACTTTAACACAGTGACGCTATTAGGCACGCTTTCCAAGTTCAACTATAACACAGTGACGCTATTCGGTCACACACTTCCAAAATTCAACACAGTGACACTATAAGGGCACATGCTATTTATCACAATTGTGTCTAAATGTTGTACATGCTATCTTTCAGAATTCTGCCTAAATGTGGTGCGTGTTGTTTTTCACAGTTCCAAATAAGAATGGGACATGGTATCATTCACAATGCTCCAACGTGAGGGGTATGATACCAGTCATAATTGTATCTAGGAGAGGGATATACTAACATTCGCAGTTCCATCTAAGTGTGGCACATGCTAACATTATTACACCCGTCTTAATGTGAGGTCGGCTAAGTCTCTGGGAGTGCCACTAGTTAGTAATGCAAGAATGTAAGAATGTTACGCAGGGCAGCATAAAATAGTCATATAACTTAGCCCCCACTTGACTAAATCCATTCAGACTTTAACCAAACATTCAAGGTTGGGTCTATAATCTTTCTGAAAACATTTGTCCACATTCGTCAGATGACAACGAAGTTATAAGCCATCTAAGAATGTTGACACCCCATCTCTAATTCTGCCCCCTCTTAACATAATCCCACCAAACTTTGCGAAAACATTCATATCTTGATCTAAAAGCTTTTTACAAACGTCTGTGCAGATTCATCAAATGGATAAGCCTTTAAAATATTTTGGAACCCCCTCTAAATTTGTTCCCTCTTGACAGAATGCCACCACACTTTGCAGAAGCATTCAAAGTCAGGTCTAGAATTAAATTCTGCAGATGTATGCAGTTTCATTGAGTGATGCCAAAGTTATAAGCCATCCAAACACTGCTTTTCACCAACCCTGCAATGCATAAGTAGGCATAGATGTCCCCCAACATCTGTGATGTTCGCGAACATCACATGACTGCCCCGGACTTCCGGACTATTAGTGGACATCGGAGTTGAAGAAAACTGCAGTTTTTTGGGCTTTTTAAAGCCATATCCCATCCCATCCTCATCCCCCCTCACCTCTACGGAGATTGTTTAATTAGTTTGACAAGTGCAATGTTGTGTTTTTTAATATGTTTGTATGGCAATGTCTGCAGACAATGGGTGCCGTCCACAAATCCAACATGGCAAGTGTTTCCCAAAAATATGACTCACTTCACGCTTTTCACCATCCAATAAGGGGGTGCGTCAGATGTCTGCAGAACACACGCTGCCCTCTGGCCCAACAGGACGAGCATCCTGACATATCATTTTGTGAACACTTCTTTCTTTTTCATGGTCATTACCCCCACATTATTTGTAAATTAGTGGTAAAGCTTGGCAATACGTTTTTAGCATAGGCCCTTTTTATTTGACTAGACTCCACTAGGACTGCATTATTATTATTTGATGGTCGTAGCTTGCTCCCATCTGTAAATTTACGTTTAGATAAGTATTTATTATAACCTTTGCGGAAGTTCAATAAACACCCTTGAACTGTGGTCACTTGTGCCTGTCTTATTATTGCCACCATGCATTCCTTACAGTACCCGCAGCAAAATATTTTTTAGGGGCAGTCTCATGGTTCACTCATGGTTCACTTGCCCAGCAGCCATGTCATCTTTATATAATCCACTGTAATGGGGGATGTGACAATGAAGCCTGTTATTGTTATTTCCCTTTTTATCTGCGACCTGGGTCCAGAATTCATTAACATCCGTGTCAGATACTGCCTCCATGAGGCCGTCTCATTTTGTTTTTTGGTATCCCACTTTTTTCCTATAATTGTCCTACTGTAGTTTATTCTCCTTAGGTGTAGCTCCTCGTTATTCGCCTTCCCATCAATTGTGAAGCATTGGATTATGTGATTATTTAGCCAGCTTGCAATCGCTATCACACCAGTTGGGCTTCCCTACCACTCTTTGTTTTAGCTCATTCATGGGTTTTGTAAACAAGGAATGCACACCAGTTACCAATTTATCTTATTCAACTAGGACCTCATTATCACTGATATGCGAGTCACAAATGTTCTCAATACTGGACACGGCCAATTGGGAAATTATGTGTTTTTGTCCAATTTAACAATGTGCTGTGCGTTACCAGTAATGCCAATCGGTGCAGCCGATATTGATATAGCGTGCTGCTTGCCAGATAATCTCATGGATAGTAAGAGTTTTTTGTGATGAAATCAATATGTGTACAGCATTTAAACACGAAAATGTGTTTTTCCCTGCTTGGTTCTTCTTAATGACCAATTTGAGGTCGGGTAAGTTTAAATTTCTCATTTCTGTTACCCACACTGAGCCTGCTGCCACCAAAGTCAGTAGTCCACCCCATGGCTTCCCCCTCATGCCTTTGGCTGCTGGGGTGCTGAATGCCTTGAACCTCTGCACCTCAACCAGTGATAGTGCCCATGTCTCATCGATACATATAATCTTGCAGCCATTAATCAAAGAAATCCAATCTGGATCATTCAAATGTCTTTCTATCCCTGCAACATTGCAGGACAGCATCCTCGCTACCCAAGGGGAGGGGAGATGGGTGTCAATCTACCGCTTCCAACCCCTCAACTTGTTCTACTGGGTTGAACCGAAAACCATGTGTTGTTTGCTCTAGAATTCTCCCTTGCTGTTTACTAGAACGTAAGGGTCTTGGTGAGACTGAAGTCCGAGCTGGAGGATAGGTTCTGGACTGAATTGCAAGTAGCCCTTCGACCAGTGACCTGTCCTTCAATGTTAGCTGGATGTAGTCGTAATGACCAGTGGGTATTGCACCTCTTTCACAGTAGATGATGTCCTCTCTGATAACAGAAGTACAGAACCTAACTTTACGAACCTAGTGCAGTCTCTTGTTAGTCAACATCGTTTTGTTCTCATAAGTGACTGGTCTTAATTTAGGGACATCACACATATACACTACTAGCTGTTGCCCATAACGCTGCTCAATTGGATTTTGGGATTTGGTATAATTGTTTTCAAAAGACACATACATTTTTTTGTTCAAACTGTGCAAAATATAATGTACAGGTTGATGTCTTAACGTAATAAGCAATGTTTATTGCAGAAGTTAGTCGGGCTATATTGGCTAAGAAACAATGCTAGTTTTTCCATTGATGTGCATTTAGAAATGTTTTAATGTTGTAATTAGAAACAGACAATGGGACAGACACAAATATTTAAATTACTTACTTGGCATCTGCAACCTACAAAAAAACCTATTTGTGTACTTCTTTGTAAACTACATTAATGGTTCTTCCTTCAGATGCTAGCACTACCAGAGAGCAAGGTGAGTTTACTCTGGAACAGGTCATATAAAACTACCTGTGCAAGCAGCAATCTTCCCTTTGGTCAATCCCTGCTATCTTTAAAGTCTGCCCCTGAGATGTGTTGGTGGTCATGGTGAAACAAACCTGAAGGTATAAGATGTATTTGTGGTATGAACACAAACTCCCCTGGGCCAGAACCAGTTAGCACCATAGCCTCAATCACATTTCTGTGGAGAGCTTTCACTTGCAATTTGGTGCCATTTCAGATCTTAGGTTGGTTGAGGTTCCACAATAATATCACAGGTGCTCCATCTTTGAGAAGATGTTTGAGCTCCGGAAGCCCAAGAGGATTTAAAATGTTCAAGAACTCAACACAGTTTTGGACTGTGTAACCACTTTGTACCACTGAGTTTGCAGATTTGTATTCCATTTGAACTCCTCCAAAAGAGTTAATAAGTATTGTATTGATTATGGCAGCCATGCTGTTCTTTGGCATTAAAATGGCATGCACACATAACCATTCTGTAGATGTCTCCATTTGATCTTTTATGTCAGAGTACATTTTGGATGTGATGTCTGCTAGGAAATTGACGACTGTGTATAGGTCAGAAGGGATGACAATTTTGCTCTCAAGTATGAGATAATCTCTGTTACCAATTTTCTGAAGCAGTTTGGAAACTTACTTACTTATAACAAAGATGTAAAATATGAATTTTTACTTTTCCAACACGTTCGGTTTTTGAGATATGAGGATGCTTGAAAAAGAATTCACCCCCCTTTCCACCTCCCTTAACTGGATTTGTTGGAAAATGTTAAAACACCTGTTTCTCTATTTTTGAAGACAGATCTAAATACCAATTTTCATGCCTGTAACGTCTTTGATTTTTGAGATATAGGTCTCCTCATAAAATAATTCACCCACCCCCTTTCCATTGCCCTAGGAATGGAATTTCAAAAAATCCTTCCTTAGTGGATGCCTACATCATGAAAACAATGCACCTTCCAAATTTCCCATTCCTCGGTTAAGCAGCTTGCGTTGGACCTTGATGAGTCAGTCAAAAATCCCCCCCCTTTTTTTACCCCCTTAGGGATGGAATTTCTAAAAAAAACCTTCCTTAGTGGGTGCCAACGCCATGAAAACAATTTATCTTCCAAATTTCCTGTTCCTCAGTTAAGCGGCTTGAGTTGGAGTTTGTTGAGTCTGTCATAAATTCACCCCCCCTTTTCACCCTCTTAGGGATGGTATTTCCCAAAATCCTTTCTTATTGGGAGCCTTCGCTATCAAAACAATTTACCTTCCAAAGCTCATGTCCCAGGTTAAATGGTTTGAGCTGGGCATTGATGAGTCAGTCAGTCAGTCAGGACTTCTTCTTTTATATAAATAGATTGCACTATTCCTATCCCCAGCCTATTTCCTATGTGTGCAGGGCCTTGCTTGTATTGGATTTGTTTCAGGACTGTGCCTGCCATTACCAGTTCTCTGTGGCAGGAGGGTGGACACATTATCATCAATGAGGTCTGCAATTGTCTTGGCTCATTGGGGATTATTCCCTCCAGGTTTGTCCTTTGCAACAACCAACACTTCTGTATGTCTTTTATTGTTGGTGTCACACTGGGTATATTTCACTGGTCCCCTCTTGACTGCTGCATGGTTTGCAAACTTCCATGCCAGCAGATTGGTCAGTGACAAAGCATGCTCGTTCTGGACCTATTTAACTGGAGCCCCTGTGTGGAAACAACAGCAGTTAATTTGGTCACCATTTCTGTAAGCGTCCCAACCATGTCCATTAGCTCTTTAGGTTTTCCTCCTGAACTGCAGTTACATCCCTATATTACCAATCCTAATACTTGTTCATGAGGGGGAGCAGTCTGCAGACAATTTGATTAGTGTGTTACCCTTGTTCTTATTGTTAACTGGCTCTCCCTTGGGCATATCCTACCCTCTCCTGTATAAATTCTACTTCCCACTACCCCACTATGGGTCACTCTCCTTACGGTATTTACATTTGCGGCTTTGCCCACGTCGTCCTTGTCCCCAAGGACCTCTCCCTCCAGTGCTGAAAATCTCTTATACAAGGTTTCTTTGGGGGCAAATTCAGCACTACCAATGATACATTGTAGGCTGTTGACTTGGACAACTTCTAAATCTTTGTCTCTTGTTCCTACTATCTTGATTTTACTGGCTTCAGAAGCTGTATAATCGACAGAAGACTTCTCAAAAGGATCAACACTTACACTTTTCCCGGTTGGAAATATATTACAATAACTTTGCTAGTTGGCAAACCCAATGAGTTGAAACTATGTACAGGGGTAAGGTAATTTTTCCCCCCTTCATGCCTGCTAATGTTTTCCACCCTGAATTTGTCAAATGGGTTGTCATTGCCAAGTATCCTTGCATTACTGTTGGTGATGTTCCCCTCCTCTGCAACTTCTATTGCAACTAATGCATTTGGTTCCTCATCTGAAAATGCAGTTTGATTTAATATTTTTTGGGCCCTCACCCATCAATATCATATAACAGCCCCTTAATTTCCAAGATCGGTATATTAACATCTTTAATTGTCTCACAGGGATTATAGTGATACATCCTCAATACCAGGTCTTGGGCCGGAACACTGGAATTAAAGGTTAGAGCCCCTGGTGCCTCTTTATCACAATATGTAGACCAGCAACTAGTTTTATCACAAGGGGTCGTGACCTAATAGGTGATAATTAAAGTATATCTATTTTTACAGACCCTTGATTGGACGTTCCTTTATTTTGGAACTTGAATAATATTGCTGTTTGCGTTGCTACTGTCTCACATTCACACCCCTCCTAAGAGTATAGCCTTTTCTCGCCCATGTTACCACAAAAGGTGAATATATTTCTTGGCTGTGCCTGCTTTAACTTCATTATTGGGATCAATGTTGGTTTGTAGAAATGGCTATGGAGGAAGTTTAGCAACTTCAAATCTTTGTACTCTTCCAGAGCAGAGGCAATGGTGTCACACTATTGCATCCACACCCTGCTGCTGTACATCTACTTGCAAGTGTATTTGGCATAGCAGCCAGCAAGGATGCTGGCACTCTGCAGGAGTACAAGGATGGGTAAGACCTGGTTCAACATCCCCTGAAAGGTGGCAGAAGCATTTCTTAATTCAAAGAGCATAACCGTGAATTAGTTGTGCCTTTCTGGAGTGGAAAACTCTGAACTCTCTTTTACTTTGTCAGGTTGGCCGACCTATCAGTACCCTGCTGTGATGTCAAAGGTACTCAAGAACTTGGCAGCACCTCATCTGTCATTGAGCTTATCTTCTCTAGGTATGAGGTGAACATCTGTCTTGGTGACGGAATTGAGCCCTATGTAGTCCACACAAATGCAGACTTCAGTCTTCCCAATACTAGAATCCTTTGGTACCAGTACTACAAGACTGGCCCTTGGGCTGGGGAAAGCGTCACTAACCCCAAGTTCAAAATCTTGGAGAGTTCCTCCTTAATGGTGTCCTTGACCATGTCACACAACTAGTGCATTCTAGTATTTACCAGTTTACCGGCTCCAGTGTTGATATCATACATGAAGCATGTAAGGTAGGCCCAAAAACCGATCGTAAAAATCAGTCCAGCGAAGCAATAATGAGTGCACAATTTGCAAGGAAAACAGCTTTAATATATGCTCTTTAGAACTGAAAACTGAAAACTGAAAACGCTCTCGACCACATTGAGTTACAATATTAAAAAAAAAAAAAAACACAAAATGTGAATACATTACAAGTATCAAGTACATGTTAAACCTGCATTCCCTATTGGCTCCCACCTATATATACAATATGAACACAATATACATTAGCACACTCTATTGGTTAGAACATTATCCGTGACCAATCCTAAATGCAGCCCCCTACAAATGACCTAATTGTGCAGTCAGCAGAAAATACTCCATCCTGATTGCCTAAAGTTATACATGTCACATTTACTAAAATGGCATATCCTCATTGGTAAAAATATCATGTCATTTCTGATGTACAGTCTCATGGAAACAACACAATCATGTAGTGATTTTGAACAGTGAAGTCAGTAATTTGAATACAATAATATCCTCTCCCATGAGCTCACCCAATCTGGCAATCCTGAAAGTGCTCAGACCTTGTGGAAGTTTGCTCTGCAACACATTTTGCAACTGCCATTTTGATACAGGATGCTATCCCTGGAACACATTCTTCTGTCTATCTCTTGGAACCATCTGGCTTCATAAAAAATGTAACTGTGGCACCACTCTTTGGAAATTAATATGGCAATAACCGGCAATACGGTGGTCCAATACTGTGATGCTGGAAATGCATCGGAGGGACAAGGCCTCCCCATCCTTGTCCTTTACTGCTTTTTATCGTGGGTTCTGTCGTGTTTTCCACACAGGAGTTCATGTGGGACTCCTGGCGGTGCAGCTCTCTCCTTTGGTTTTGGTGAACAGACCCATGGGATACCCTTATGGCACCCATGGGTAGGGGTGCAACCCTCTGCCCCTAGTGTATGTTTTTGGGCACCTGTGTGTGACCCACAGAGCAGGGTACGGGCTGGTGGCAGCTCCGTGCTGAATTGACTGGTGCTCTGAGCGTCCTTCATTTTGGGATGCCCAGGCCCTGTCATTGGAATCGGTAGATTCCTGATGGAGACAAAATGGCCCCCATGGCCTCTTGCCTTCCATCGCCTGTTACCTTGATCTTCCTGAAGTCCCGGGAAGCCCTGACTCTGTCCCTTACCCCTGACTGGCTGTTGGGTAGATGTTCCAATATGGTAGTATGGGGAACTGCTGACCAGTCTGGTTGGAGCCTTCTCAATGACCGTATGTTGTGGGTACACCTGTTGGTGGGACCTGGGTGAATGTAGTGTGTGACGAATACTCATTCTATGTTGTGGGTGGCTAGTATCTGGTGTTTGACACAATGACTGAGACAGCCCTGCCCGAAACAGGTATGAATGCAGTATGGAGTGTTGAATGGCTTGGTACTTGTCCCAATACACATAACTTGTTGTGAGTGTCTGGAGAGAAGGGAATGGCCTGAAAGAACGGTGTGCCTGATTGGCTGCCTGCCTGCATGAATGCCCTTCGCCGTGATTGGATGCTTGAGTATGATCCAGCGGAATGAATGGGAGATCAACAGTATATCTGAAGACCTCTCACTGCTAGGAATCGTGTTCAGAATCTGAAGTCCACTACGACGAGTAACTGGAGTAACTGAAGCTAGACCTTGAAGCCCTGCTGGATGAGAAGAATTGCTGTTGCTCTCCTTCACAATCTGAAAGCTTCTGTGCCTCCAAGGACTGACCCAGAGAAGACCTGGTAAGGCGCCCTCTTCCCGAGCTACGAGGGACCATCATGCACCAGCAGACCTTTGCCAAAGCTCCCTGGTAGACAGACCTTTGACAGGCTGCCGACCCGAGACGGGGGCTGCCGCGGAACCACACAGAGAAGCGCCCAGACTGTTGTCTTCCACTGTCGATGACCGCCATCGCAGACTGGAGCCGCCGTGCTCCCGTTTGCCTAAGAACTTTTGAATCCAAGGATGCTCTCGTCCACAATGTCGCCGCTGTATCCTGCTGGAGAAGGCCTGACCATTGACGTGCCGAGGAGCATCCGCCGGTGGGTTTCCCGCCACCCAAAACCACAGAGACGCCAACAACTCGATGCCCTTGCTGGGCCACAGTTCTTCAAACTCTTTGCGGTCCAGAACTATCGACAGTGAGGTGCACCGCACGCCTCTTCCTTGCAGGATGTTTACGCTTCCCCGTCAATGAGCACCGCTAGGAACAACGCTGCCACTTCACCGTCGTATCTCGACCTGTTCTCATTCGGACGTTCGACGACCCATGACTCCTGCCTTAAAGGGAGGGCACTCAAGAAGGGCCGTTGATTCCCCGACGAGGAACACTACAACGCCAGTATAATAGTTGCAGAACTATTGGGAAGTCTATTGTGAACAATATATGGACTGGCCTTGAGATACATCTTTGCTTTACAGGTTGCCCAGGTGGGGGGAAATCCACACAGAACTGTGTCTAGGTAGCAGGACCAGTTTTCGGCCAATTGTTCCAACCAACTGCATCCTCCTACTGTCTTTTGTTGGTTTCCTTATTCATTTGATCTGTGTGACATTTAACCTGAGTACAGTTGATGCACTTTAATGAGATCTGCTAATAATTGTGGTACCACTTAGAACTATATATATTTACCATTGTTGATTTTCGGAGCACAAAGTGAATTATTGTGATAGTGTACCTAACCTTGAATATTAATTATATATAGACTGTGTTTTAACCAATATAGTGTGTGGACATTCCTTTGTGGGTGCTTGGGGACTACACTGTACTTAAGAACCAGCCTGCATCACCTCCCGAGAAGCTAGTGCTTGATTGCTCGACGACGATACCAATAATAGAGAAATTTGGCATCTGTGTCTCTCCTCTACCATATAGAGAGCATAAGTACAGACACCCCACTCCAGTCTTTACAATTACCACCTAAGGTAATTCCCGGGGCCCAAAGTTACAGGCCCAAGCGTACAGGGTTCGTAGCCCCAGGATACTAATGTCGTAGCAAAATATTTTCAAGCGGCATTTCTTTTGTTGTTTGAAAAGGTCTTCACAGCAGTACGTGTTAGTTCTAGGAATACTAGAACGCGCGTACTGCTTCATTACTACGGAGCAACTGGGCGCAATTTTGGGTCAAGTTGCTCCTTAGTAATGAATGGGAGGAATGTTTTGTACCCGAGGTGCGATGCAAGTAAGTGCATCCACGGTATTGCACTGTGTTATGGTTTGGAAATGAGCCAATCCACATGAAGTGTACCCGGAGATTTGTGGCTCTGGGTACTAATTGCTACTATGTGTTTGTAATACCAAGCCATTCTATTGCAGACCCAGTTGGCCCAACACTGCCCAGAGGGCAGTATAACCTCAATCTAGTTTGACTATTTGGCAATATCTCCACTCAAGGTTTTGTTCACATCAAAATATGTCCTTCACAACTTTTGTACTTATCTATCGTTGAGACCACAAACCGCTATTCTACATTTCACTCAAAGCTCCTGAGAACAGCTAGGCCTTGTAACAATAACTAATATGTGTGCTGAATCTCACCCTTCCTCCAATCACTTTGTGTGCTGAATGTTCAGTGGGGGAAGCAGGAATAAAGTTTCATTAAATGGAAGGGCAGAGGCTTAAATCTGCAGCCTAGTGCCATGGATGGCAGAAATCTACAACTCTAATGGGGCCTAGTTCAAAATGACAGGACTCTGGCTAATGTGGAAAGAGGCCCTTATGCTAATGGAAATCAGTAACAATGGGCCTCATTACGAGTCCGGTAGGTAACCGAGGCTGTAAAACTGCCTGGTTACTGCCGGACTTGTATCACCATTCTGCCTCTGTGACTCACGGAAATATCAGGGCATTACGACCCTGGTGTCCCGGGATTTCCGGAGGCGGAATTCGGTAAATCTGCATTCCCATTGAGTCCTATAGGACTCAATGGGAATAGGGAAGTGGAAACACCGGCACCATCTCGTGATGGTGCTGGTGTTTCCACATCCGCCTGCAGGTGGGCGGTGTTAAAACACCCAGGCCAGACCTGGCGGGAACATCACCTCCCGCCTGCAGGAGTCGGGATCGGGCGGTCCGGAATTAACAGTGGCGGCGGGTTTACTGCCACTGTTAAATCCGGACCGCCCGACCTGTAATGAGGCCCAATGTCTTTTCCTGGCCATCATTCCACCACATACTTGGTCACCTAGTTTTCTCTAAACAATGTCAAAATTAAATCCAATTCGAAAATGGCCTGAAATGCTGCCACAAATGACAGACACAAAGACACTAAAATGACCAAATCTTCATCCTAATAGAATTTCTACAACTTGTACTACCATCCAACATTTCACCTTTAGTTAATTCATTAACTACCTTACTTGTTTCCATAATTTTATCAAAATGAGTCTTATTTACTCATACCTTACTTAGATGATGCAGGTTGCCTCCGTGCTCGGCATATTCCACTGCGGTACACATCAGAAAAAACAACAACCCCATCCCATGTGCAGTGAATCTATTCTTCCCAATAGTTCTCCAGGTCCGGGCGGGGGTTCTGAACGTGCTCCTTGTGATGAAATCAGTTGCGCTTTATGAACCATGTGTTGCTCAATCTCGCTCTTCCATTTCTCTGCATGTGTGCAGGTTTCAAAAAGGGAGTGGCCTCACCTGTTTTAGGTGTAAGGGGCATCAAAGGCATTCCCTTGGCCACTATCTTTCTGTAGCAACCCATAACCATCTGCAAGGTGCAATGAATGATAAGCAACAGAACAAGGACAGGAATCAGCACTTTGAATAAATAGGCCATCCATGCCGTTAACCGTGAGAAAATACATGTAAATCTAGCTCTTTGACCCCCCTTCTTTCTCCATCATAGTGCGCAAATTGTGTAGTGAGTGAATAGCTTGGGTTAAGATGCCCTTATCTGCGTCATTGGAAGGTTGTAAGTGCAATAATAACTACTTAACTTTGCGCAGATGCCACCATTCATGGCAGTGAGCAAGTTGAGTATGTATCTGTTTTGGAGGGTGGTCAACCTAATGGCTCCTCTCTAACAGCATTTAGTCTGTGATCTGTTTCATTTGCCAGTTGACTGAGTTTGCAATGGGTTATTTGGAGACATTTCACATTCACTGATGCCTGTACCCCAGGAGCAAGAAGAGAGTACAATAATATCTCAGCTTTACTAAAGAGCCTAAACTCCCATGGAATGCATTTAGTTTGCCAATGGAGTTCCTGGGAGAAGTAGTTACTACATATATGACGTGTAAGCCCAAAGAGGGAGAGGCCCTCTTATGCATGTGGTGCACTTGTTTGTACATGTAGTGCTCACTGATTGTGGTGAGAGTGACATCTGGCACCACAAGCATGTAAGACTGCAGGGTTGCCAAGGAACACAAACCCTTTCAGAGTGGTGGCAATTGGGTGTATGCAAAACCCCCACAAATCCACAATATGTCCATAAGGACTGCTTTTCCCCCTATGAAGTCTGGGAGATCGATGGTCATTTTATACTGTGTGTTAGTCCCCACATACATGCTGCCGTTGACTCTAAAACACAAGGAGAATCGTGGGAATTTGAGTACTTGGGTAGGATTCTTATGCTTATCAATCCATGTCCATTTCATAACATACTTCTTCCAAACAGCAAAACAAGTCTCATTTATTTGCGATACTGCACTCTTTGATAGTCCAGCCATCTATCCTGCTTTGCACCCCATCAGCCCTTCGACACATTCATCTGTATAATAAACAGCATCTTCTGTCCACAATTGAAGTTTTGTTTTGCACTGAAGCTGTTCCTGTGGTACCTCATCATGACATCTGATATGGGGTTGTAGAATAAAAACAGCTCTGCCTTTCCCCTGACCTACTGTTTGATAGTTCAGTATAAGATTCTTTGAACTCTCCTCATCTGTCATCTTTGTTATCTTTATGTAGTTATCTGTGTATGCTGTGGTGTAAACATCTACCCATAGCGCTCTACATAAGGCAAGACGCACTAAACATTGGACTAAGTCTGGTAGCAATTCTTGTGGTATAAACAATCTGGGTGTGCCTGTCGTATTGGGAATTAAAGAAAATAAATAGCAATAATCGCTTGACTTTGCTATCTGACTACCTTCATGAGGTTACACCACATAGTGTCAGTTTTGGGGTAATGCACATTGTAAGGGTGTCCCTAATTACGCTCAAACAAGAATGAATACAATCCTCTAGGGAAATAAGATCAAAAGGCAATTTTGTAAGGATAACAAGTTTAATGTATACACATGAGGTTGGTAGCAAAGAACTCTGCTGCCTGAATGGTCTTCTTCTGTCCCTCTCCCCTTTCCTTCCTGTCAAAGTGCTCTCACTCAGAGGTGTATATAGGCCTGGCTGCCATGGTGATGTGTCAAGATCGGCTTCAGATGGCTCACTTTCAGTTTCAAATTAGTCCCCTTCCTCCTGATTTGCTGAACTGGAACTAGGAGAAGGCACCATCTTTTGTCCTCAGCTTCTGAAATCCTTTTTTGTGTGTAAATAGGGCCTAACCCGGGAGGAAGCCAATGTGACTGTGGTGTGTGCACAGAGTCAGTAGCCCTTCTACCGGATACACAGGAAAAGTGGGGAAAAAGACTCCAAAAGCCCAAAAACCCTAAATGATTGGTGAGTAGAAGCCAGATGTAGAATTCCGACGAGTGGCACAAGGATCCCCTTCTGGACTGAAGGGTCCGGACCAGTAAGCAGCAAGTGTAACATGTGACAGGCAGCGGATCTGTGTGAACAGCATGCAAACTGCAGTAGCAGCGATCAGATATGAGGACAAGGTGAACAGGAGGAGCCAGGAGAAGAAACAAGCCAAAAGGAAAGGCAAAGAGCCTACCAGGCCAGGAGAGGAGAGCAGAGGGAAGATCTGAGAGTGAGGAAAATAAGGAAAAGAGAGAGAGAGGGCACCAGATGAGATGATGAAGCAGGGAGGACCAGCTGGTACGTGGGCAGAACGTCACCTGCTGCACAGAGGAGAGGGAAGAGAGCAGAGTCAGAGAGAGCAGGCTCCAGCGAACCGGGGAACGAAAGGAAGGCAGAAATCGGAATGAAAGCTCTGGAGAGCAGGAGAAAAGGAAAGCAGGCTTGTGGGCCAAAAGAGGAAAACAGCGTATTACCCAAAGCAAAAGGCTGGAACTGGGTTACAACACACCGACCACTGGGAGACGAAGGAATAGGAACCTCCCAGTGGTCGGCCATGATGGAAACAACTAGACCAGGCGTAGCGCAGCATAAATGACGTGGTGGCACATTAATGGAGGTGAGTCATCCACTGTCTCCACAATTGCAAATAAGCAGGTCGGATGACATGATGTCACTTCTAGCTGGATTATGACTTCAGCCAAATCCATCCTTCTTCCATAATAGGGATGCTCCAAAGCCTTCTTTCTTCATTATCAGCAGTCTTCTCAGGGCATGCTGCTCTACATTTTGCTCGCTATGCAAAAACACACTGCAGCTCTGCAGACTTTTACAAGCCTTGAGGCCTTGAACAAAGAAAACTAAACATTGTTGTGTATAAACATTTTCCATTAATTCTCTCCATATTCCACTCATCCTGCTCATGTGTATCTGGGTCCTGTAGCTTCCTCCACACGTTACTCTTATGATTGATCCCATTCTGCATTTTTCCACACAAAACATGTGATTTCTATGTTTAACCTGCCTGGGCCCTTTGACGGACAGTGGACACCTGGTGAGTCAGTTCGCGCTGGCCATTTGCAGAACACCACACACCAAGCCTGTGGTCTATTTTAGATCCCACAGGCCGCATTCCTTCTGGAAAGGAGGGGTAGTTCAATTCTTCAATGCCTAGGATCTAACATTACAAATATATCCAGCAAATAGTTAATTGTGACTTATATCTAGACAATAACTACATTCTTCAGTGCTTGCCTACGTTTGTGTATGTGATTATGCATGAGAGAGCCTTTCCAGTGCCCCTCCTCCCCCCTTTGCCTTAAAGAGGTCTTGACTACCTCTAAAACACGTGGGGGTTCAGGAGGACCCTGGTTCCTTCCCAACATTCCCCCTTTCATTACTACCACATTAACAAACTCATCCCCACCTGACATATCTACAACCCCACGAGTATACGTTTAAGTATTGTGGTTTACTGTCTGCCGAGGAGTATTAGAACCTCCACTTGATACCATCATCTTTGCACTACTAGGTACTACATTGACACAGCATCACATACCCAATTGGCATGTGCAGAACAGATCCAAAAAGAACACGATAACAGGCACCAGTATTTTTACTGCTGCCCCCACCCAATCAAAGGCAATCAATAGCCAATATGTGTACTGAACTCCACCTTCTTTCTTCATTTGAACACCTAGATTATGCACCCCCTCAATGATGTGGGATAGTGACCCAATCTCAGCATTCTGCGTGGGTACAAAAGTGCAGCAGCTGCTTCCCAATGTTTTACACACTCCTCCTTCTATAGCTGTTAACATATCCAGCATATAGCGGTTCTGCATCATCATGCGTCTCAAAGCACAGAGCTCTACTTTGATGGTGTTGAACCCATTATCTGTATTATTGGTGAGCTGGACTAGCTCCCATCGGATGATCTGGACCCACTTAGTGTTAGCAGCTGCTTGTAGCCCAGGAGTCAGAAAAGATGAAAAGAAAGTCTCTGCTGAGCTAAAAAGTTCATACTTGTCAGGTAACCCTCTGAGCAGTGCGGAAGAGTCTTGTCAGATGTAGTTTAATCTCTTTTTTCTTTTCACAAGTTGAAATCCTTCTTTTTCTGGCAGCTTACAATATTCTTGTGTGATCTGCAAGTCTCTCTCTCTGCTTCTTTAGGTGCTGGAGTGGCTGTTGGCACCTTAGCAGGCAGATATGTTTCTGTCTGGTGTTTTCTAGGATTATTAGTATTGCTGAGTCCAGGGTGGCCAGTGAACACTTGCCCCGACAGGATGAGGTGAAGAGCAAGTAGGCTTGTCTGCCACAAACCCAGTAGTAAACCATCACTGTTGCCATACCTTTCATCATATCAGGGATCAAAAGAGTAGGGTTACACTCTGTATTTGCACCAACAGGAACTGTTCCTTCATTGCTAAAACAAAGTTTTTAGTCCATGTCTTTATGTGTTCGCACTGGCTTCTTCCATTGTTGCAATCCATGTCAGCCTTGTGATGTATTGGGTCCATATTTACACACATAGTCTCTACTTGGCTATTATTTCTTTGCGGTATTTGATCATTCCCTCTGCCGGCACGTCACTGTGGTAGTCTGCCATTTGTTGTTGACATGTGAGTGATCTCCCAAGGAGAAATATGGTGCTTGTAGACATTTGGTTTATTTCGTACTGCCATTGTATAGCACTGGGTCTAGATCGATGCTCCTCAACTGCAAGCTGTGTTCCCAGAATGTGTCCTTTATCCTACATAGTGCAAGATGTTCCAGACATTGTGCCTCAGCAATTGGGACTGGTTGTGGAACTAAAACCTTAGGAGCCCCTGATGGATGCACGATGAGTGCACACAAGTAACAGCTTTCACACATCACATTCCTTCCCATAGTACGCAGATTGGACTGCCAGCTATCAGACGACTCTCAATCCTCAATGTCACAAATGGCATGAAAGCCCAACCTCTTTTAGAAATTGTATGTTATTCGTACTTCCTGTCTCATTCATCTAAGATAAGCTGTGTGGGTGGCCGGCAAAAAGTGAGACATTGGGCATCAATAGAAGTATGGAGGTAGCCATGCTGCTTCTAGCCGCATGGCTACTCCCATACCGGGTAGCAGGTTCCTGGTCCAGGTTCCTTGAATGCGGAAATACCAGGCCATTCCGACCTTGGGGGGCCCGGTATTTCCCCATTCAAGGAACCCGGACCCGGTACATCCCCCATTCCCCCATAGGGCTTGGGAATGGGGAGGATGATAACAACGGGCCCGTTAATGACGGGCCCATTGTGAGCATCCTGGTCTGCTCGTGGGTGCCGCTAAGGACGCCTGGTAAAGCTAGGCGTCCTTAGCGGGTCCCGTGAGCAGACCTTGTAAATGAGGCAGTAGAGGGTTAATGGGGCCGGCAGCTCTACCGGCACTGTTAACCCTCTACCGCCTTCCTCGTAATGAGGACCATTGTTTCATTCTTATTTATCATAGACATATTCATACCATTGTTCATGAATCTACTAACATTATTATCCTTTATATCTAACTGTCCATCCGCCCCTTTATAGGACCACCCCATTTAACAGACACACCTTCATACACTCCGACAACGACCAAATTACACTTAGTTTATCACTATCCCTACATAACAGGGAGGTTGGAACATGTCGGTCAGGCATCCTTGCTGATCCCTAGAGAGGAGAAAAAAGGTTACCAACAAAGAGAGAAAGAGGAAGAGAGGAAGAGAGAGAGAGAGAGAGAGCAAGAGAGAGAGGTAGGAAGAGGAAGAGACAGAGATAGAGAGAAAGAGAAAGAGAGGGAGAGGGGGTAGAGAGGGAGATATATATATATATATCAAAACAAGCGCTGTTTATAGCATGAAATGCATCCATACAGGACTGCTCTCTTGGTGTCCTGCCTTGGTGTGCAGTTTTTGGTGTTTTTCTCAAACATGATGCACTTCGTGTATCTTTAAATAAACTTGTGAGCTAATCACTTCAAGTTTCTGGCTCATCTTTTTCCTGTACGTTTTGAACCTTGCTGTTCATGCCCTTGACTTGGAGTGCAGGTTTGACTGTCCAGGATAATTCCTCCCTCCAAGAACCCGGACCCGGTCCTTCCCCATTCCCATTTCAGCCCCCACAGGGCTGAATGGGAATGGGAGAGGGAGCAAACAACGGGCCATTAGGAGTTGGCCCGTTGTTTGCTCCCTCTTCCCCTTGCGGGACCTGGTAAACACGCCTGGTTTGACCAGGTGTTACTTCCTGGGTCCAGCGAGGGCACCTCGTAATGAGGGGGTACGGGGTAAACGGCACCGACACCTTTTACGGCGCCGTTAACCCCGTAACACAAGGGTCGTAATGAGGCCCTTAGTGTTTAAAAATGTGAACACCAGTTGCACAAATGTGCGAAGAGCTCCCGATGTCTAGAGAGTAGATCATTTAATATAATGAGTGGGTGGCGGGGACAGAAGGGAAAATGGTTACTGCATGGCCAGAAAAAGGTATACACAAAAAGGGGATTATTGAACATATGTACATGCATTTGTTGTCAACGTTTAAAGGTAAAATGTGCAGCAAGACACAGATCATATTGGAATTATGGAAATTATATGACAAAGTAGAAGGCTAGTTAGAAGGGGGAATTAATTGGGAGAAAAAAACACTTCTTGTAGCCACAGGCTTCTACCATGAGACAGCACATGCGTGACACAGGTTGTAATGCCTGTGCAGTTGCTGGTTCCGCTCTATCAGAGAAAGGCACGAGTTCAGCATGGGCTTTAGCACCTACACAGCCAACAGAACCGCTGACACCTGGAGCATTTCCTGTACGGCCCGCAGGGGGATTAAAAAACCCAGGTATAAACACCAAGAAGTGACAGAGCTAACGGCATCACAAGGCACTGCTGCAAAAAATAAGGATCGAGATCCAATTATAACAAAGCTAGAAAATAAAGTGCATAGAGACCTAGAAGTGGCAATCCAGAAGACAGAGGAGCATCTTCAAAAGGTAGTGAAGAGAAGGAGACTGAGAGGCCATGGCCAATGATAAATACTGATACCTGGACAGCAGGGGAGATTCTGCTGTAAATAGATAGCTCTGTGATTAAAGATGTGTAAATAAAAACAAAAGACGGCATGCCACGATGAGAACAAGATTAGGAAAGCTTTGACTATGAAGCAGAGGCAAACGAGAGTGAAGAAGACCAAGAGAAAATTAGCAGAACTGGGAAACAGAGGAAGTACATGGAGAGAGCAGTCCCTGCGGGGAGAGGCTCAGACAAAGCACATGATCAATCGAAGTAGTGAGAGGAAAGAAAAAAGCAAAGATACTTAACAAAAGGAAAAGGGGAACACAATTTCCCTTAATACAGAAAGGAATTGAGAGATCACAGAATTTACCATGGCCACACATGGATAAAAACAACTTGATAAATACACTGCACACACTCACTGCAGGAGTGGTCACATTGATCTATGGATTAGAAAAGCAGGCATTGTGAGTCCATTTAGCAGTGGGAGATATGAGGAGCCTACCTGCCACTATATCAGGCAAACAAACAAACACAGTTTTGGGAAAAAGAAGGTGACCCAGGATTTCGATTAGAGAGTGACGCATATGATGGGGCTCCATTTAATAATTGCAGAGGACATGTATTAGATGCTCTGAGAAGGGCATACCCAGAAAAACATGTAATAGAATCTATAATGGCATGCACAATATAACCTGATAAAGACCCAGGGTTATACATTCATTCAATGCAGGAGATGTGGGGAGAAGAGACAGAGGAAGCATGGGATAAAAGCAAACCAATACTATACCACATGCTATACATAGGTCTTCCAACAGAGGTACAGGAAGACATAGATACAATAGTGGGCATGGAAGCTAAAGTTTGGGGCACATAGAGTGCATTGATGTAAGTGGAAGTGTTAGAAAGAGAGGGGAAATGAAGAGCAAGGGCAGTGAGCAGACACAAAGTTAGTACAGAAGAAGTTAGCAAAGGTAAGCATGGTACGTGCAGTAGCTATGAGTGTCTCAAGTGGGCGACAGGAACAGGAGTCATCACAAGGGTGGACAGGTGAGTCAGGAAATAACAGAAGGGACTTGGTAGGGGTGCAATGGGAAAGAGATCATTCCCATTGAGGTCAAGGAGGAGGATTTGGAATATTAAAACTAAGATTCGGAGGGTCATGTTGGTCGTGTGAGAAACTAGGACATATAACACAAGATTGTCCAAGTAGACCTAATGTGCATTACCATCAAGGTGCTCCACCAAATCATTATTCTGCTTATGACCCATCATACAGAATGCCAGCATACAGGGCATATACCCCAGGAGCATCACCAGCAGCATGACTTGTGTATGCGCCTGGATCTGCACAGCCACAAAATGTAGGCCCGATGCACCAGCATCTCCTACACAGGGTTGGACCATACAGTACCCAATCCCAAATATCATGCAGAAAGTCACACAGCGTGCGCCTTACCAGGCTACCACACTACCATGGGAACAGAATGCATTGCAGCGGAGGACAGTGACACATTACAGGAGAGCAAGTGGCCTGGGAGGCAAAATGTGTTCCCGCTCCTGGGGACAAACATGAATCCACAGTAGACCTCCCCACAGCGAACCCTGACATGTCTATTCCTATCAGTCACCCCAGACCCTAATTCCTAAGGAATTCTAAGGATCCTAAGGTGTGAGGGAAGATATGAGACATGATGTTTACTTTATGGTGGATATGGGAGCCACCATGTCCTGTATAAGGGAAAGTAGGTTTCCTTTGACCAAAAGAAGCATGGACACGCAGGGATTCATTCATTTATTCATGCTTTATTTTCTGCAATGTTACCAAAAAAGTATGCAGTAAGGGCAAAAAAAACCTCTTTTTTGATGGGGGCCTGACTCCGGAGGGTTTAGGCAAATATATCAAAAGAAAAAGGAAAAAGGAGTCAAAGGCTACCTTTGTCAATGACGCTAAGGTGGTTTGTCTAAAAGGGTGCAGTGGAGTTTAGGTACCGTATAACAGTATGCTCTTCCAGAAAAAAGTGGGAGATAGTTAAGTTCAACAATTTATTAGTTCACATCTGATAAAAGAATATTTAAAAATAATGACATATGCCGTCCTGGGCACATAAAAAAAACCCAGTACACAGACAACCCCACCAGAAAACAACGCCTGGCTCTCAAATCACTAGAAAGTGACCATACTTTCATAATTAAACCGGCAGACAAAGGCGGAGGTATTGTCCTTTGGAGTCGTGTCCTGTCCACAATGAAGTCAACAGACAACTGTCTGATACTAAGTTTTACAGACAGATACCTACGAATCCCACTGCTAGACTATTGGCAGAAATTGAGAGTTTGATGTGCCATGCCTGGCAAGAGGTTTGGATAGACGAAGACGAAAAGATCTTTCTGATAAATCGTCTCCCACTTTTTTCAGCGGTGGTCTGTAGGATTATGTTGGAAGAAGGATATCTGGTTGTGGAGCAATTTGTACACGTGTACCAAATCAAGTCATTTCACATGAAAAATTAGATTAAAAGGCTAGAACAATCTGGAGAAACCAGTAAGGTATAGTTGTTACATTAAAATCAAATCAAGTAAAAAATAAATATATATTTATGGCATTTTACTTTGAAGGGATTCACCATAGAAGGTAAGTAGGTGCACATCATAGCAGGTAAGTAGGTTTGCATGGACGTATTAATATAAGTTGTAAAAAAGGGTATACATCAGGTGAGTAGGTGTGCGTGAGAGTATGGATCTGATGCGAAATAATAAATAGATAAATACATGAGAGTGCAGGCTTGTAACATTGTATTTTTAGGTTAACGAGTAGTATATTTGTTGGCTTCCAAAAAGGTAGAACAAAAGGGGGATGTGGTTAAATTGCATGTCTTTATTATGTTTGATCCATACATTTGTTTTCAGGTGGTTGCGAAGCGAGATGTTGTCCAATACATAATTTTTATTCAAGATTGCGAAGCAAAATGGATAATGGCAATATAAAAATATATATATATTTGACATGATATTTAGGGGCTGATTCATGGAATTATTTGCGCCGAAAAATTGGGATTTGTGCGCCATTCTGCCTGCGAATCCCCATTTGTTAAACAGAGATTTGCAGGCAGAATGGCGCACAAATCCCTGTTTTTTGGCGCAAATAATTCCATGAATCAGCTCCTTAATCTGTGTGTTTTTTTTCTGATTTAGATTTCTAACTCATTTCCCTCACCACCGCCCCTAGAGCCGAGTGTTCTTGGAACTGGGAGACTATCGGATTGGATTCTCCTTGACCAGGATACCCTTGACCAAAAAGGGGGGAAAGATGGAGGAACTGGCAAGCGTAAAGGAGGAACACAGATATGGGGAATGGAAGCCTACATCCATGTTGTGAGAAAATGTTTGGCATGGACACTAGCCTATCCAGCATACACATGCATTTGTGCAAAATTACTGGGACAGCATTGGGCATTGCCATGGATATGCTGCCACCAGTCTGAAGGAGTTCTCAGTTCAAACATTTCTTAATTATTCTTTTCATTTCGTTACCTCTACCATTTCACATTTTGAAAATATTTATTTTTAGGTTGGACATTTATCACCATTTCTATTGGCATTAACTGACGTCATGAACTATTTGTGAAGTTAATGGTCAAGTAGGGTAGGACGCTTATTGACTATTTTTGTAAAAACATGTATTGTCCACTTTATTCATTAATTTAAAAAAGAAAAATAACGGTTGCTGCAGTATGAGACGTGCCACGATTTTATATGAATTTGAGCTGTTGAGTTAAAAATAAAGCTTTAAAAAAGCTTTAAGAAAACAATATTTGCAAATGGGATAAACAGAATGCATGTTCACAGGTTTAACACCATGAAAATGAATTGATGGTCATGTATTTAGAAAATTGTTACTAATGAAAATATGTCATGTTTGAACACATATTATCACCTGATGTGCCGATGTTCACATGGATTGACGAAGGTTCAACTGGGATTTTTTGTTTCTGCAGAGGCCCTTAGAGTTTTATTTTAGGACCTTACAGAATCAAAAGGGGGATAAATGTAGGAACAAGTAGTGGGATTTTCAACCATTGCAAGAATGTGACCCATAGAGAAAGCGTATGCCAGTGTACAAAGGATGATGGTGTTACAGCTGGTGTCTGTGACCTAGCTCTGATGTGAGACACTGGTGACTATTATAAAAACCAAAGAAAGTTGCAAGAATAGTGTAGCTTGATTTGATTGAATAGAATAGCATAGCATAGCCTAGCTTGGCATAGCATAGCATGACAGTGTAGTGTAGTATGGTAGGGAATAAACCCTCAATGTTATTAACCTACCTAACATATTTAACTCACTAACTATAAACCAAATGATCGAATAAGTGATTAGAGTCGGATTAGCCTAGGCCATAGTCCATGGTGCAAACTGTTGGTGTAAACTGGAGGTGCTGACTGAGGATGATGGCTTAGAAAATAAAATGCACACATTGCAAAGAGATCCACAGTGTGGACGTTAGGCTTAGGGCACGATGAATCTGTGGAATTCAGTTTGCAAAGAGAACTCATTGTTTGTGCAGGATGCTAATGTTTCATGATCATCCGGGCCTGGAAAATCAATGCTGTACAAAGGTTGACCTTTTTTTAAAATTTTTTTAAATAGAAGATTTCAGGAAACGTACTGAAGGCCTGGCCATGCTAGGGGAGGTGTCTGGTTGATGGTTCGACATCACGCCCATGGCTGCGAAGTAATATACTTTTTGTATGAAGGTAAAAGGAAAGAAGGATGGCTGAGAGAAGGTTTTAAATGGCAGAGAGAGTGGAAAGGAGGGGTCTTCTGGGAGAGAGAGGAATCAAGAAGAAATTCAAGAAAGAAGAGGGAAAAGTTGGAGACTTTGGTGTGCTAAGGAAAGCGTGTGAGGTGATCTGAGATTGAGCCAGGCTGCTGTGTGTGGAGAATAGAGGGAGGAGGGTGTCCTTCACTGAAGTGAATATAGTGGCTGACAGGAGCACTGGGTCTGTGAGCTGCAGAGGGGTTTTGCTGTCAGCGATGCAGGCAAAGCACTTCTAAAACTCATGGTAAGCATATGATTGACAAAGTTAGAAAGTTGTTTTAAAAGCAAAACTTTATTTTTTTATGCAATGGAATATAGTGCTGTGTTCTCTGCGTGTGATCAGTCGTTTGCGGGATTAAGTAATCACACAATCCTTCCAAATCTGCTAAAATAACTCTGCATTGCTTGCCAATTTCTCTTGTGGGAGGTCAGAATATTTTGTTTGCATTTGCAGAGATGTTCAGGAATGCATATTTGTGAAATACTCCATGGTTTTATTTGTAGAAAATGGATATCTAAGTTTGAGTTTTACTGATGTCTATTTCTGCATACATGAATATCTTTATGCTGTTCTAAGGTTTTTCTAACTGTGTTTTGCCAAACATTATTTGGACCCTGTCCCATTTGAAACAAATTCATCTATCATTGTGTGTGAGTTTTCTTTCACCATATAGAAGATTGTGTTTTCAGCGCTGCGCAAAGTCTGGGATTGTAACCAAAGAGGACCCCAAATATAAAAGGTATTACAGCAAGCTAATTCCCCATGTTTTAGATGCATGGTGTTGCAAGTGGAGAAGGTAACCAGAGATATACAAATCCTACAACCCCTGAAATCTTGGAGTCATTTCTTGCACTCCACAGAAAGAGCCCTGATGCTCGTCTCTAAGCCCTCTTCCATCCTCATCTCTAAACTGCTTTGACTCTGTTGATCAGCACTCTTTTATTTCTGGCATTCTGTACTTCAAGTAGCCATGCCACTGCATCCATCCATATGTTTTCTGCCTAACTGATCAAACCTTTCAAATGTCATGAAACACCGAAATCTCTGGTACCACATAGCTCTCATTGAGGGTTAAAATGCTGTTAGGCAGAATTGCATGCAGTACCCTATGAGACCACCACACACAATTAGAACTGCAGGTGTAAGTAAGCAAGACCAACCTTTGGTATAAGTCTGTACCACACAGTTTGTTGGTAGTAGCTGAGCAGCCAGACTAATCTCAAGAGTGAATGTGGGCAGTACAATTAGTTACACAGAGGACTTTCAATCACAGTGGTTCAAGAAGACACTTATACTCAAGGGTTCTTGGTAAAACACGTAATAATTTGTTACACAGTCATTTAAAAAACATTTCACTAGAAGAAGACAACTTAATGTTATATACCAATACACTTCAATACAAAACTCTACGTTTCTAAGGCAGTTTGAGCTCCCCTGAAATAGGAACAAAATGGCAGTTCAGTTACTTAGAAGTAAGCAAAAAGGACAAAAGAAAGTAACATAGATTACATATACTTTCTAGGCAGTACAAATAGTTTCAGTTCACCAGAATAGTTCAATTCAAGTCAATAGGCCAGGCCAAAGTCAATCAGTTCTGGTATCAAACGGTAAAATCTTTGCAAAAGTTCTCAGAAGTGGTTTAGGTTAAAACAATAATTTGTGAGGTCTCAAGCAGATTAGGTCTGCAAGTTGGGAAAGTTTCACAAACTTTCACTGCGAGAGTGGCGTTCTCTCTATCAGTTTGGCACAGTACCTTTATATGAATAAACATAAACTGAAGTTGTGGTTCCTGGCAGTTCCTGCAGATCTCACTGTTCCTGGGCCTCATTCGTTGGGACAAGAGGGAAGACGTTGGGGGACTCCTGCAATGAAAGCAAACAAAATGGAGTCACTTTAGTTCTAGTAGCTGTAGATTCAAGAACACAAACTGGTGTCCCTCTCCCTGGTTAATCCTAACCAGCCTTGAGAATGGTATCCAGGTGTTTTATGAGTTGATTGGTCCCACCAACTCAAAGAAAGGAGCCGTCGTTGAAGGAGCTTCTCTGTCGAATGGAGTTCGGCAATTTGGACTTGCAGCAGGGCTTCACCGGGTGAACCAAGGGTCCAGGAGCTGCAGCAGCCGTCCTTTACCAGCTCGTCTTTGGTTCTGTTGTTCCAGTGGTCGACTCTGCCTTCCAGCCCAGGAGACTCGCCTTTTAAACAATTCTCTCCCTTTCGATCTAGCCTAGCTGTCACTCACGCAGCAGGATGGCTGTCCTTGCCAGATAGTCAGCCAGCCAATCATGGCAGAGTGCATTTGGGTCTTCTAGGAGACTAAGCACAGGGAGTTTTGTGCACCTCCCTCATTTCCTGTCCACCCCAGAAACTCAGACGCCAATGGCGGACTTCAGTCCTGAAGCCGCCAAAGGCCCATGAACAAAGGGACCAAACCTGGTTTGGCACGGAGAGACAAACACTAGAAGGAACTTTCCAAAATGAAATGGTGAAAAAAGAAGACCGGGACCCATGTAAATAAAGGGGATTAAGGCGCCATCTTGAACAACATGGCTTCTGTGATTTTTTGCTACCAGTGTTTGCGGTCGGAAAAAATCATCATGGTAGTTCATTGTAAAACCACTACCACCAGCCTTTTCAATAGAAAAGGGTAGCATTTGACTGCTACACGAGTGTTTAGACACAGGGATAGTATGTAACCCCTCCAGCTTTCCATTGTAAGATGGTGTGTGCTGGGTTAAGGAATTTGGAAAAGACTAGTAAAGTCAATTTCACTTTATAATATCTGGGAAACAGTAGTTGATCCCAGAAAAGGTATTTCAACCTTGGGGAAGTCTAAAGACATCCCCGTATCACTGCACTGAGGGTGCTGTGTAACACATATGAAAAGATGGTGCCTACGGAGTTATCTAAAACTCCACAATCAAAGAACACAAGTTAAAAACACACATCAAAATACATGAAAGAGGGGGAAAAGGCTCACACTCTTTCCAGGTAAAAAAAAAATCAAGTCCTCAAAATCTAGCAAAGTTGCTGGGGGTCCCTAAGGTGAAGGGAATTAGCACATTTATGAGAATTCTCCCTAAGCACTGCTCTCTGTCATGAGCCCAAATTCTACACACACTACACCCAACCCCCCCATCGGCAAGCTCACTTCTACATGTGGGTCTTCCTATCACACTTTTGTCAATGACACTGAGATGTCTTTTTTCCTTTCTTGTTTCACCCTGAACACTCCATGAAGATTTCTGACTGTCTCTTAGCATACACCACTCAATAGCACCTTGCTTTCTTTTGCTCATCTCAAAGAACAAAGTCTTATATTTCTCTGGCCAGAAAACCCCTCCATGCAGCCCATCACTAATAGGCTTTACCATGGCCTCCTCACCATCTTTACCAAGACCCGCAATATTGGGGTCCTCTATGAGAGAAAAGCTCCAACAATTTAACACCTCTACAACTACCGCTGTTAGGATCAACTTTATGCATAGGAGAAATGTCTCCTTCGTCCCACCAACCTTTCCACAAAAGTTCATAGACATCAGCTTGGTCGGCTTGACTTCTGCTTCAGGATTCCCTTAGCTACACACTTCTCCTCTTTTGCACCCTTTAACAAAGTCCTAGACCCATTCAACCTGCCCTGTTCTTACCTTGGCCCACTGCCTACTAGCCAGCTTTCTCTAAGCGCCACTGGTCCTGCTTCAAGTTTCTCATTTTGGTCCTGAAATGGTCTATCCCAAGTTCCACCTGTCTGCTTCTATCACCAATTATTTCCCACCTTACAGGTGCAATCCTACCAACCTTCTTAATAATACCATCCCTTCCCCAACCTGCACATCCTTTCATGTATGTCCTTCTCTCCTCTTGCTCCCGGCTACCAGAAACACCTTATTCCCTGAAATATGAAACACCAGCAACATGTATGCATTCAAGGAGTCAAGACACCCTTCAAACCCCATATCCTTCACATTGACACACCCTCCACATTACATCATCACATTGCACCGTCACCTAATCCATTCTCCTCCGCCATCATTGCCCATACACTGAATCCCCCTGTAACGGACCCTTGCATGCCCCCAGCCAATTTGTACTGTGACCGGTGCATGCCCTACCGCTCCAATAATATCACCGGGCCGCTTTTTTCATTGCATCTGTCTGCAGTAAACACAATAAATACAAATATTATCAGCTCATCACATGTAGTTGTTTTTGTATGAAACATTAAATAATTTTAAATAGTACACATTTATGGTGATGACAAAAGTGGTCATTTTAGTTAAATTACCCCTTTTGGGCCTTTTATAAAAGTATTTTCTTATTGTATAAGCATCTAACAAGCAAACAATAAAATAAATGAATAATATCAATAAATGACAAGGAAAAAGACGCACAGGTTGGGAAACAAATTAAAAGCCCAGTCACATACCAGTTTCTAAGCTTAGTTAAAACCACATGGAACATGAAAAAAAATAACTAAAGCATTCTCTACATGCAATGTTCTTCAAACTGGGGTTGGAGGGCACGGCCTGATGGCCGGGGGAGTGGTCACAGGACCACACCCTGAAAAGAAAGGGAAAATAAGTTGTGGCAGGATGGGATGCACCCTTGTGCATATTTCATCACAACATGCCCCTCCCCCCACATGCTCAGGTGAGGTGAATGGGCATGGCTGATCCTGGAAACATAAACAGTGGAAGCACACTCCCTGTTCTATTCCAGATAGAGAGCTTCAAGATGTGTTTGTTTCCATCTGGCAGAGATGAGCTAGGGAGCAAGCAAGGCTTCGGACCGCATGTGATACCAGGCCAACTGGTTTCAGATCTCTGTGCTGGGGGAGATGGAGCCGACCTTGCTTCTGCATCGGAATGGGTTGGGTGAGCCCCAGACCTGTGTTTGTTGGGGGGATCCCAGGGACTGTGCAGTGAATCAGGTGAGGGAGTCGGAGTTGTGAGGGCCGTGGGATGGCAAGAGGCTAGAATCCTCTACCATGGTCGATGTTTGTACATAAGGGGTGCAGGAACGGCTGAAGATGAGTCATGGCTCGTAGGAGCCCCCCTTCCGTAGAGTGGGAAAAACATCATGAGGCACAGGTGGGGTGCATAAAGAAGGCACAACGTTATCACAGGACAGGTAGACAGCAGAGGGGGCTGAAACCCTAACTGTCCACTGAAAAGCTAATATCAGCAAGGGGCTAATGAAGGTGAGCTTGAAGTAAAAATAACAATGCAATGGTTTTTAATTGGCTATTTTCCAGATGGTCGCAATAAATCTTCTGAGATGAAATATGTATGGGTGTTCGCACCCCCTCCCCCTTCCCTCATAAACATTCGCCTCTCAGAAGATTATTCATAACACCTGGAAAATAACCGAAAAGAAGAGAATGTACTATACTGTTGCTGTCAAATTATAAAAGGTTCACACCTTTTATACCTAACATGCTTTTTTTTAGTGTTTCCTGCAGAGTAAAGATCTAACAAAAGATTTTACATTTATTTGATCAGGCTCAAGTTGTCTTGAGTCTAGGTGTCTCGCCCTGGTCCTAAAAACTTGGGTTTAAATATGGGAAAAATCCACCCCAAAATCCAGCATAGATAGGAGGCAGAAGATGTCAGCTGTCTGGCATGGCCCTCTCCCCTATATGGCTAACCGGGGCATTTTGTGGGATTTTATATACAGGTGGGATGTGGCGGGGGGGGGGCCTCAGGCAGTTCTCAAATGTCCAAGTGTATGCCTGGTATAGTCACAAACCTAGCTACATGAGACTAACCCAAAAATGGCCTGCTTGCAGTTCAGTCTTCTGCCATTTCATATGAGAAAATACAGTGCAGCACAATGGCCAACATTTAGTAAGTGTGCCATTTGGGTCATCAAGGTGTGCAATAATTCATGCCCATTTTGACTTAATAGCTGATCGGGAGGATGGGGCCCACTGAACAAAAATTGCTAAGTAGGGGCTGCGCGTGAAAAAGGTTTCAATACAACTGTTGTACTGCAAACTAATCTGTAGTTATACAGGCTACACACTACGTGCTGCAATGCAACAGGTGGCACTAGCTCATGTTTTCATTCTTTTGACAGGGGCCTATGCTATTCTTGTCCTATGATCCTTTCAACATACGGTTTCCTGATTTCTTCATGCTCTCTTGCTTGCATTTGTATGGCATGTCCCTTTTAATAATACACAAACCCACAGAAATGTTAGCATAATGCATCGAAATGTCTCCAGCATGAAGTCAAACTTGCATCAATGCCCCCTTTCTGCCACATTGTCTTAGCAGAAAACCCAATTACAAACGACACACTCTTTTAATTTACTTCCATTCCTTCCGTAAAGTTTCATTAAGTTGTTTTAGTGTGACAGACTATTAAGGCGCTAGAGAGCAATGTTTTGCCCGCGCAATTTTCCACACAGTCCCCAGGAGATTAATTTCCTTACATTCGGAATGGATCTCCTGCATCATTAGTTATGCTTGTGGAGGGCAAACCATGTCACACCCTCCAAAAGCTTTACAAATAGGGACTTGAAGGTTAAGTAAAACCCGTATACGTTTGATAGATGGATATATTTATTGAACATGGTTTCAGTAGTTAACGTTACGCTGAGTCACAAAGATGGCGGCCTTCATGATAAAATACAGCAAACGCTTAATTTAGCAACCCTGAGGTAGATGATCTCACACAGCAAGCTGTGCCAACGAAATCCTAACACCAGCAGCACAACGCGTCCATTGTGTACTTGTGGTTAACATAGATCACCTCTGTTCACCAGCCTAGAAACGAAGCAACAGCTGATCACTTGCTCAAATAAAGGAACACCTTTCTGGATATTTAGAATACCGATAATATATTGATACACTCTTATTAATACTCTTGTTTGGTGTCATCAGTATACGCAGGTGTCCAAGATTACTTTGCATTGCATCTCAATAGTTGAACATCAACACGTTTTATTGGTCAACGTGTTAAGTTTCACTTACTTTAAAGACATACAGCATTATTTAAGAATAGTTTGAAGTGGGAGGAGAAGTGTGACAGCAATCGGGCAGTTGGTCTGTGCTTATTGCCTACTGGAATACAGGATGTAGGGTATGTCCATTTAAGCTGTGTGATGTGGAAGTCACTAGGTTGCAGTGAATAAAAAGGGGCATTCATTTATTCGGTGGGGAAGCCATACTCTGGACAGGGCCCCCCCACACCCACTGGCGACACAGCGGTTGCTATGCTGGAGTTCCTCCTCATGGCCGTGTACCTGCTCTTGGTCCGCTGGGTGAGGGATCACCCCCCCCACCCCAGCAAGCACTTGCCGGCAGGGCAAAGTGGGCAGAGCTGACTCTGGTCGCCTACAAAGGCGTTTCACAGGTCGGACATAAAATAAATTTAAAAAAACGGAAACAGAGACCGTTTCCTGTCGAGGCTATCAGCCCAGCCTCTGCACTACTGGGACAGTGCTCAAAGACAGGCAAGCTCCAACGTTCCATTCTTCACACGTCCTCCACTCTAGGACAGGCTGGATACTGTGGACAGCAGCCAACACAGCTAAGAACATGGCCTAGGCACAAAAGTAAGAACCAGACACATGGGTTGCAGCTCCCACTCAGGAGTGCTTGTGCGCCCTGTTATCTGAAGCCTACGCACACAGCGTGAGGAAGCTGACACACTCATAGACAAAAAAGACCCTGTGTTGCTCATAATAACCCCAAAGTCCACGAAGAAAAAATGGTGGACAATTCAGCTGTCGCTGCAGCAGCGGCAAGAGTGCACCACTAGCCCTTGCAACTCGCCCCACTACAAGAATTCGACATCTCAGTTGCTCCTGAACTGGAGTCTTCCAGCCCTTTAAGATGAGGTAGCACTACCCTTGAGATAGATGGGCATGCAGAAGTTACTCAAACATCAATAATCGTAACGACTCAGGTAGTTGGCAAAAGGATAACTGTTTTAATATCAATTATCTAAAACAGGGAGTACAATAGACATCAACAGACGTCTCAGCGTAAAGTCTCTCAATGCATCTTGAAAAAAGCATTCTTTTATAACAAAAAATCATTATAGGAGACATCAACCTATGTATTACTAACGTCATACTACATGGCAAACTACAAAAACCTAGTGGCAAGTGTGATAGGGTCTAAGGGAATATCTAAGTATACAATCCATACTCGTCTATGGCAGTGAAATAAAGTGATTCATTTCTTAACATCAGGTGGGGCAAGTAAGCCCTCTCCTAAAACAGGTCACTCTGAACGTCACTAAATACACAACGTCGCATTGGCTACACAAACTATAGGACCCTTAAACATACGGTTCCCTACCATTGGTTGGCACTCTAACCCCTTGTCCTTGGGAGTGTTCTTTGCTCTGGAGAATTCAGGGGAGAGAAGGCACGCTCTGCCCTCATGCACAGGTGTGACCATCATGCTCGTCCAACATCATCCCTCCACATGACTAAAGACCACAAATTCGATCCTCTTGTGTATTAAAAATACTATTTTCCAATAGACCTCAGACGTCTTCCTTGTTTTGTTCATGCCTCCTGAAAAGGAGCTCCATTCTTTCACAAGATTTGTATCCAATGTCTGCTCATTCCAGCCCTATAAGGCCATGGCTTCTTGGCTCATCCTGTCTTGCCTTTCCGAGATTCACTTTGTAATTCACTTGTTTTATAACTTCAATACACTGGAATAGAGGCTTTCCTTTTTTAGCCCAGCTCTGCTATAACATGTAGTGGAAACAACCATTATTTACTCTTATATATATATGTAGGCGCATGCCGCAATCTATTCACTATAAAGCTAGCCTCAAGAATACTTTGTTTGCTTGTGTTTCTTGACATCTTCATCCTTAAGTTTCTTCATCTTGATCCCAAGATGCCACTTATCATCAATGCTTTTTTTGATGCCTTATAGAATATCTGCATTCTCTATTCTCTGCATCTCTTCTATGCACGTCAGCTCCTCTCTGTGTGATGTCACCATTCGTTTTTTGCCATTCATTTGCTCTGCTTCTTCTGGGATTTCTTCATACTGTCTCGTATCTAGGTATGGCTTTCTCAATGGCACCTTGCTTCCAGGATTCTCATTGGTATAGGTATTTTCACTGGTACCGCACGTCTCACACTCCGGTACCCAAGATGGGCGAGGTGATTGAGGTTGGGGTACTTAGCTCCTTCTCTACACTCCGTCAGCCCTTGTCCAAGGTGGTCTGCTTGGGTGAAGCGCCTGGACATGTTTCGATGAGCCGAAGAAATCTGCGTACTATACTCAGCTGGCCCGGCAGTGTGCAACATTTTTGAAACCGTCTGTCCTAGAGAAAGAGAAACTGCACTGCAAGCAATCATTGCACCCATGGCAAACCTTGACTACGAGAGATCATTGATGAGGAATGCTCTACAGAAAGAGGGTGAGTCCCTTAACACATGCCGTTGCGGACTGCGGCGGAGGGCGACAACGTGTGCATGGCCAGATGAGGACCACAAAATGCATCAGCAATTGATCAATGGATGCTCTTGATCATGAAGCTGCAGCAACAAATATTGCGGGAACGAGGGATCGCATTGGCTCACATCCCTGAGCTTGGGCATTCACACAAACTGGCAAATGTAAGAGCTGAAAATATGTATGCTGCTATGAAATCTGTTAAAATAGAAGAAGCCTGCGCAAAAGGCAGACAACAATTTCACTGGTCGAACAGACGTCCACCGTGGGGCAGGAAAGAGCAATGCAGTGCGGAAATTGTGCCATCCCCTAACTGTGACTATGACCTACGTCACTCTGCTGACTGCCTGGCGAAGGGCCACACCTGCAGGAGGTGTGGTGTAGCAAACCACTTTGCCAGAGTCTGCCACGCACCAGCACCATCTACACATGTGCGAGTGCCGGCAGGCACAAGGCAATACTCTTAAAGACAGTCACGGAATGTGGCAATGGCAGACCAGATGCCCCTGAATTCAGATCAACAGACTGAAGAGGAGACCAATGAGGAAGACATGTACTTTATATCCAGCGTATCTGTTATGAAAGCCTGAGGTCGACGACAGCCGAAATGTACGATCAATGTATGCGGTTAACAGATTTCACCACTGCTTAACATTGGGTTAGTGTCATGGCGGACGAACACTAGTGCAGTCTGACGAAAGAACCCCCCTTGAAAAGGGCTCAAGTACTTATTTACACTTTTGGGATGGACATGCCAATGCCACTGGAAGGCATTTTCATCACACTGGTACATCATGAGGACACTGGTATCAAGGAAAGATTCTTCGTCACTAAAGTGAGCAATTGGGCTGCATGGCGGTAGATTGCACATCGTCAACTTTGCCTTTGGGGTCTATGTACAGGACATTGAGTCACTATTGTCCGGGTTTGCTGGTGTATTCTCAGGCATAGGAAGGTGCACAGGTGACCCAGTTGTCCTGCATATTGATCCGACTGTACAGCGGTGGCCCTGAAACACAGGCGGGTGACTTTTCATCATCAAACAATGGTTGAGAAGGAGCTTGATGACCTGGTCGATATGGATATCATTGAAGAAGTGGAGCGGCCAAGCCCATGGGTTTCCCCTATCGTCATTGGTAAAAAAAACAAGGCAACCGAACTCCATCCACATTTGTGTGGACATGAGCCTCCCCAACCAAGCCATAAAGAAGGAGATACACATCACCCCGACGATTGATGATATATCGACAGATCTGCATGGGGACAGGTTCTTTTTCTGCTTATCACCAACTAGAGTCAGACCCAGCCAGTTACATCACAATATTCATCACTCACAAAGGACAACAGACGTCCACCGTGGGGCAAGAAAGAGCAATGCAGTGCGGAAATTGTGCCATCCCCTAACTGTGACTATGACCTACATCACTCTGCTGACTGCCTGGCGAAGGGCCACACCTGCAGGAGGTGTGGTGTAGCAAACCACTTTGCCAGAGTCTGCCACGCACCAGCACCATCTACACATGTGCGAGTGCCGGCAGGCACAAGGCAATACTCTCAAAGACAGTCACGGAATGTGGCAATGGCAGACCAGATGCCCCTGAATTCAGATCAACAGACTGAAGAGGAGACCAATGAGGAAGACATGTACTTTATATCCAGCGTATCTGTTATGAAAGCCTGAGGCCGACGACAGCCGAAATGTACGATCAATGTATGCGGTTCACAGATTTCACCACTGGTTAACATTGGGTTAGTTTCATGGCGGACGAACACTAGTGCAGTCTGACGAAAGAACCCCCCTTGAAAAGGGCTCAAGTACTTATTTACACTTTTGGGACGGACATGCCATTGCCACTGGAAGGCATTTTCATCACACTGGTACATCATGAGGACACTGGTATCAAGGAACGATTCTTCGTCACTAAAGTGAGCAAGTGGGCTGCATGGCGGTAGATTGAACTATAGTGAAGGTAGTCCCTCGTGGTAAAGTAACAGATTTGTTTGCCCAAGAATAATGGCAAAGTTGTGAATAAAAGTGCCTTAGAGTATAAGCAGGGCTAGCAGCAGGGGCGTTGCTCGGGGGGGCAAGGGGGCTATAGCCCCTGATCTTTTGGTTGTAGCCCCGGATAGAATCTCAGGAGTTACAGCCAAAATACTAGCTAGCCCCCAGTCCCAACAGTTCCGACATCAGCTTAGCACCGGGTCTTTTCCAGACCTAGCAACTCCCCTGGCTAGCTGCAATCCTCTAAATCCATAATTGTGGATAATAATTCGTGATTGGAGCTCTGTTAATCTCTGCAATCAGAAATAACGGACAATTGTAGACTAACAGAGGCCTTGGCAGTTGGTGTCCAAGACGTTCGTGAACAAGTTAGTGATCAGAAAATGAGTAAACAGTGTAATGGAAGCCTTACTGAGACCCACAATGTATTTGCCAACAGATTTGAGGAGAATGCAGAAACCTCTATCTCGGCTTCCAGCATGGTGACGTCGTCATTAATTGCTACACTACAATTTGCTGTTAAAATATTGCTACAATTGTGTCATAAAATCCAGGATTACTCCATTGCACATGGGGTGTTGCTTAGTTGAATTGAAAATACTTAAATGAAGGGAGAACAGCAGAGTAAACAGGACGACTATTTTTATTCAAATAAAAATGGAAACATGGGTGGTTTGGAGAAGGAACCAAGTAGAATTGTAATTACTGATACAATTACCGACGAAAAAGAGGTTAATGTAGGAAACACGCAAATTAATGGTACATGGGATGGTGGTGAAGATAGCGGTTGGCATGTGTCAAGGAAAGAGAAAAAATAGGTAAAAAGGTTAAAAATCCAAAAGTCACAAAATGGTTAACCGCATCATAGGTCAATAGAAGGAACCGAGATAGACTTGGGGGAGGGAAGGGGACTAAAAGCAGGCCAGCCCCCTCAAAAAGGTGAGAAAAAGAGCCAATCGCTGATTGAAAAAGATATGTGCAAAGGAAGGCAGCCTAACCAGTTGGGTCCTAAAGAATTCGGAGGTTGGTTTCAATAACGAAACACATGAGAATGAAGAGGAGGGAAGGAATTCAGGTGTTCATGAAAGTCAATCAACACTGTCAGACAGGTGCTCTAGCCTGACGAGGCAAGTATTGCTCCCAGATGGGTTTTATTTTTCCAGCCAGAGGATGATTGTGGAAAAGAGACTAACGAACATTCGAAGGTGACATGGTATCATTCTAAATCGTTCACCATTGTGAATATTGTGTCAGCACAATAAGGCGCTTGGATAAACCGCTCACAGATTGTAAGACTCATTTAATTCCACACTTGCGAGTTCTGAACTCAAGGGACATTGATTTTATAGAACTCTTAGAGAATTCGAGCAACAAGGTTACACAGGTTCACTGTTATACCACAGATACGGTGGATTTGGTTAAGGAATTCATACCAGAGTTTCTGAAAATGGGTTATGATGTAGATGCCCATTGTGAATTCAAAAGCAGAAACCCATTTGAAAATCATGGATCACGGAAAAGCCTGCTGGGAGCATGGCAGTGCGTTGTGCATTTTGAAGATTTCATGATTACAATGAACAAGCAAGAACGATATGTGGCATTGGAAAGAAAAAAAAAATGACATGATGCACAGCTATAATGAGAATGAATTGGACTGACTATCAAGTTTTCTGCAGGTCAAATCTACGGGCAGTCCATAATAGCTTAATATAGCGTCATGGAACATACGTTGTCACAGCCACCTTGGTCAAATAAACAGCTTGTTCCCAATATGAGCTGATTCTGAAACAAATATATCACAAGAATTCAGGCTAAAGAAGACTTTTTTTTTATGGATGGAAATATAATTTTCCAAACCTTGGCGAGTAAAGGTCCACCGGGCCGCCCATTTGGAGGTCTCAGATTAGGTGTGCAAAAAGCCTTATAGGCCTCACTTGTTCGGACATCCCCAAATGAGAAAAATGTAATGGCAGTGCAAATTACTTTTGTGATGGAGCAGAAACAGAATTTTTTTTAGTATTTAATGTGTACGATCCGCCGGTGGGGTCTTTTCCTGACGATATACATGATGGAAATTTGGAAGTTCTGGTAAAATGGAAATAGGCAATGGACCTCATTACAAGGTTGGAGGTAGCCTTGCCGGTAAAACTGGCAAGGCTACCTCCAAACTTGCAAGAAAGTCTGGCACTCTCAAATGGGCAATTACCACAGTATTCCAGACCCGCCGGACCCGGTAATTGCCCTTTCAAAGGTGCCAAAATCAGGTGATCCCCATTCCCATTTGAGCCCCATAGGGCTTAATGGGAATGGGGATGCCTGTAGCACCGGCACAGTTCATAACGGTGCCTGTGCTACATGCATGCTGTGCTCGCGGAGACCTGGTGGAATGAAAGGCAGCCGCAAGCACAACTCAGAGTTTGTCGGTCCGGATACAACTGTACCGGCAAGCTTACCGGTACCGTTGTATCCAGACCCACTAGCTCGTAATGAGGCCCAATGTGGTGACTTGGTGCTTGTGGATGGAGACCTGAATGCTCACTTTTTGGACAATGATAGGATAGAAGAAACTGCAGCTCTGACTACTGGTAGTATAATGATGCAATCTGCTAATAATAGTGGGATATGGCAGAAATATTTGAGGGAATGTGATCTGATAATGTTGAATGGATGGGTGAAAGCTGATATTCCCAGTAACTAAACATGGGCATGTAGAACTCAAAGGGTTACCCTGGATTGCTTCTTTGTAAATAAGGATGAATCCATGTTAGCTTGTGATCTAAAGGTTGGCAGTAATTCCTATAGAGACAACTCAAATACTGGGCTTAAATATTACACCGCAATGCAAGGCATAGACCAAGATAGGTGACGTGGACATCAATAGTGGGTGTATTACAATACATTGGCCAATGGGTAATTTGATACAGATGAATGCCTTCCTAGCTACAGTGAACATTGCCATTAGGAATGAGCTTAGGCTTCTGAGTAACAATGGTATAATAAGTTGGATAGAACACCTCACAATATGATTTTGGCCAGAAGAGGGTAAATATTGTATGAAGCAGTCAGTAATACATGAGAAAAGATTTGATCTGGAAATTAGAACTGCCAAGCGTGTGTGGAGAAGGGAGGTCCATCGTATTCAAAGGCATGTAGGATTGATGTGGAGAAGTCTATCCCTTTAAAAAAAGCTACAAATAGTTATGTTAATTGGGTAAAACTATGAAGACGTTCAGTTTAAAGCGTACAGTGACAACAAATGGCTGAAGTTTTAAAGAGTGGACATACACAAGAGATGTGCAGTCTATTCAAATAAATGAATACATCTAAGGCCAATGTAGTAATAAACCCCATCAGCTAAATGGTATGGACTAAGCATATTAGGGAAAATTATGGTTGGGTTAAAACAGAGACCCCGAAAAACTAAGTAGGTGAAAGATAAGGGGTTGTCTCGACTATGATTATGGCAGTGTAAAATCGAATATTAGGTGTCTGAAAAAATCAAGAGTCCCTGGGCCAGACAGGTTGGCAAACATAAAAAGCAATCCAGAGTTTTGGACAGCAATTTTAAACCTAGTGTTCAATAAAATTTGCTATGAATGGGACAGTGTCTGGTTCGTGGAAGGAGTCTGTTCTTTTCCCCTTATTCAAAATGGGTGATAGAATGGACCCAAAAACATATAGGTTGATTTCTCTGATGGATGTGGCTAGCAAGTTATTTGCAACTGTTATGTTGAGAAAACTTAAAAATTGGGAGGAAAGATATAATAGTTTAAGCCTATTTCAGATTGCTTTCCGTGCTGGATCGCCCACAGTCCATAATATACTGACTCTCAAACTGCTGATTAGGACTGCTTTGACAGAAAATAAACTGTGTTACTCGTGCCTTACTGTGATTTTCGAATCGCTTTTGATTCGGTAAACAGGTCACGGCTATGTTCTAAGTTAAAGAACTGGGTGATGATATTTTGGGGTTAACATTGCAATTATACGAGGAGATAAATGTGAGAGTTCTGCTGAGTAGAATGAGTGCCTGCACAGAGTGTATCTATATTGATAAAGATCTTAAACAGGGCTGCGTGTTGGCACCCATGCTATTTAATTTATATCTGGCTGAACTACCGGATAGGCTCAGTACAGTAAGAAACTGTGCCACAAATATCGGAGCTGCCTGTATGATATGGCGCTCCTATGCTGATGATATTATTTTAGTGGACCACATATTTATTCTCCTTCAATGCTCTCTGTATGAATTACATAACTAAGTGAGGGACAACAGACTGAGTCTGAACTTAAACAAAACACAATATATGTATTTTGGCAGGAAAAGACGAACATCTAGAAGAGTGTCTATTGCTGATGGCTTCTTAGACCAAATCGATAGATGCAATTATCTGGGATTCCCCTTTTTTGTTTTGCTAACCGTCATGAAGAATTGAAGAAGACTAAAGAGATAAAAGCAAATATTTTAATAAAGATGAGAAAGATAATTGTTGCTCAAATGGCGGGATAATGCATGAAAGGGGTGTTAACTATATGTAAACAGTGTTTCTGTCTGTGCAACAGTATAATATGGCTTGGAAGGAAGTGTGGTAGACTCATATGACTGGCTGAATATCCTAGAGGGTAGATTTTTGAGATCTGTGTTATATATTCCCCAGCTATACCAATGTCAGCAATTACATTAGAAGCGGATCCACCTCCTTGACAGGACAGCCAAGAGCAAACAGGGGGGTGGATAAACATGATCAAAGAACACACTTTCCCGCTTCTTCAACTTTTAGGGTCTTTGCCAAAAAAGAAACATGGACTGTGCTGACATATTTTAAAGAAATTAATAAAAAGCAGTTTACAGATATCGGGTGGAATCCCAATTGGTCAGAGAGTTTTGCTATACCAAAGCAAAATCTTTTAAATAAAGTAAGAGTAAACGATTGCTGCGCAAACTACGATCATATGGCCTCCCTGAAATCACATCAATATTATACAATTACCTCACACAGTTATGTAAGGTGGTATTTAGTATTTTGTCCATCACCTGCTTGAGAAAATGTGTCTTCTTAATGAGGGTGCAGAAATTGCCCAGATTCACAGCATAGTGTCCTAGAATAGGTATTTCTAAAACTGAAAGATTCTGCAGAATCTGAAAATGTAAACAAATGCCAGAAACAAAGAGGCATGTTCTAACATCTTGTAGAAACCCTTTAATAACCGAGGAGCAGACCATCTGAGGCAAATCCCTCACAGGTCAACACCGGGGTGTAGTGCGATGTAGGTGTTTGGCACTGAAGGGGTAGAGGCGCAGACGCAGCTGACCATCAGCAATCGAAAAGGTAACAAAGGAGCCGGTTGGGGGAGCAGCTACAACTCTAGGCTCTCCCATCCAGTGGTTAGCCATACTTTGTGTTTAGTGTCCCTTCTCTAGGACTCCTCAATTGTGTTTATTATTGTATTGTGATATGTGTCCCACCTCGGTCCCTCCTTCTCTCTAGGGCCCCCCTCAACTGTGGTTACTGTTGCTCTGTGAACTGTGTTAATTTAGGCCTTCTCCCACTCTCTAGGTCCCCCTCAACTGTGGTTACTATTTTTCGGTGAACTATGTCCCATTAGGATCTCTCCCACTCCCAAGGGTCAGATCCACTGTGGTTACTGTTTACTGTGAACTGTCCCCACTAGGCACTCCCACTCTCTAGGTCCCCACCCTACTGGGCTTGCCATTTGTACTGCTGAGTGTACCTGTTTGCCCCTTTTCTGTGTTGCCAACTTTGGGACCCCTGCACATCCTGCATTGTACGGTGCCGGGCTGTGCATCTCCTCTCTCTCTTTTGCTCCCTCCTTCTGCTTCCAGCTTGAACCCTGTATGGTGCTTTCCCTCTCCCCCATCTTCTCTCACTGCTACGCTATCATCTATCCTATCCTTTTCACTACATCCAGGAGTAAGAAGTTCAAGAGGGACATCCTGGTCCCAAACACAGGCTTCCCTATCGCCGATACCTACATCAGTGCTTCCTCCAGACAGACTCTTGTTGTCCCCTCTCCAGACCTATGGACCCCTCATATGGTCTATGCTCTCTCTCCTTTTCCCTCCTCTCCCATGAATGGCAGCATTCAATGGGAGGTCCTCATGGCCTCCTTCGGCTCTTCCAAGACCATCATAAATGTATATCTCAATGGCAGTGTGTTGGTCCAGGACCCTCATCTCATCCTTTTCAATTGGCATCTCCCGCATCTTTTCAACTTTCTTCCTTCTCCTGCTACACCTAACAACACCTCTCTCGCTCCTCCGCCATCTCCTTCTTCTACCGTCCATCTAGCACCATCCTCCTCTCTGGCTACTTTGCCACATCCTTCTACCACCTCTGCCCACTCTCGGGCCTATGTACCACTTCCACAGGGCATACCAATAGCATGTGCCCCACCATGGAAGTCTTTCAAATGTGCCAACCTGCTCCACGTCGATACTCTCAAATCTCGCTCTGCTGTCAAACACTCCTCTCACATCTGCCACCTCCTTGAAGAGCTTGACCTGAATGTCCTCAGGCAAATGAGATATGGTTCACAGCCAGCTCTGTCACGAGTTTTGACACTCTCCTCCTGATGGCTACAAGATCCTCTCCTAACCAAGAATCAACACTCCCAGAGGTGGAGTAGCTCCAATCTTTCTGGAGCGGGTCTCTCTTTCTGTCATCCCTACGCAGGCCTACTCCTCGTTTGAATTCCTGATCTGCAGGCTCTCTACCTGCCATGACCGATCTCCAACTGTGGCCACCATCTACAGGCCACCCGGCCAGGTCGTCTTCTTCCTCTCAGAGTGGGCTGACCTCTCCTCTTCTCTCCTTGCCTCTACCTCTCAACTTCTCCTCCTCAGAAACCTCAACATCCACCTGGATGCTTCTAATCCCTCCTCAGGACTCCTCTGTAACTTCTGCAACACTTTTTCTCTTTCCATTCTACCCTGTGGTCTGACACACTCTGCCGGGCATACCTTGGATGTTCTCATCTCCTCATACATCCCGTTCTCAACCCCTTTCACCACTCCTCTCTCTTGGATTGACCACTTTCTGCTCTCCTCTCACCTGAATCTCTCTGTCCCCCAGGCTAAGCCCACCCCAGCATTTCCACCTAAATTCCCCATCATTTGGCCCATGAAGCAAGTGTCAGTGGATGCCTTTGCCGCTGCTTTCTCTGCTCCTACGCCTGCAGCTGACTCGCACTCTGACAAAGCCCTCTATAACCTGCATCTTTCTATCTCCAACTCTCTTGATGTTCTTGCCATGAGAATCCGTCTGAAGCCTACCTCCAAGTGCAACTCTAGGTATCACTCCGACCTCGCCACCCCAAAATGCAGGTGTAGGGTGGGTGAGAGGAAGTGGAGGGCATCACCACATCCTCTGACAAACTGGCCTGCTGCCTGCTCCAAAGGCAATACAGACTCTCTGTCCTGTCCAAGAAGAGAGCCCACATCCAAGCCCGCATCGCTGCAGCCTCTAACAACACGGCCAAACTCTTTAAAATGTATGATCCAAACAGGTGACCAAACAGGGAAAAGAGTCAGTGGAGAAGGAGGGATTTCAGAAATCAGCCAAGACTGGTGTGCGAGAACCAGTATTGTCCTTAATGGTTCTGGAGGAGCAGGATGTCACCTGTTTGGATCAAACTTTCATAGACTAGGCTTGTCTAGAAACATCATCAGGTGTTACAGGAGAGAGGGAGGAGAGTAGGAGAGGAGGGAGGATGGCCTGTGAGAGGTAGATGGAGAGAGAGAAGGGGAGGAGAGTGCAGGATGTCCTGGGTTTTAGTGGTGAAATGAGAAGCCAGAGTTGTGCAGAGGGCCTGGGTAGGATTGGCCAGATCCTTGACGATTTTGAAAAGTTTGGCCATGTTGTTAGAGTCCGCAGAGATGCAGGCTTGAATATGCCGGCAGTAATAGCGCTGCAAATCGGCAAAATCATGGGGATTTGCCCCCAGCTCAGAACTGAGGGGTAAATCCACCAAGCCTGTGATTTGGCGGACCCTTACATGCGGTGGTAATAGCGTTACTGCCACATTTAAGGGTTACCGCAAAAACAAAGAGGTGATGGCTGGAAGGTTTAGAATTAATCTTAACCACTGGCAATGCTCTGGGCAACCCTCCAGACCACCGTTCTTCGCCTGCCAAGCCATTACAGAAGGGAAAGACCATATGCAAATCAGGCTTGGCCCCACCCCAAAAGGGGCAGTCCAGCCCGAACTGCTAGGCCACATCCCTTCTGCACGAGACCACAAGCATCCCCAAACATGTTTCGCCCTTGTTGGGGCTCATCAGTGAGGAGTAGCTTGGGTCTCTAGGCCCAGCAGGCACGGGACCCACGTCTGGGCATACCCGTCCCACTCGGGGTGACACAGCAAAAACAAAGAGGTGATGGCTGGAAGGTTTAGAATTAATCTTAAGCACTGGCAATGCTCTGGGCAACCCTCCAGACCACCGTTCTTCGCCTACCAAGCCATTACAGAAGGGAAAGACCATATGCAAATCAGGCTTGGCCCCACCCCAAAAGGGGCAATCCAGCCCGAACTGCTAGGCCACATCCCTTCTGCACGAGACCACAAGCATCCCCAAACATGTTTCGCCCTTGTTGGGGCTCATCAGTGAGGAGTAGCTTGGGTCTCTAGGCCCAGCAGGCACGGGACCCACGTCTGGGCATACCCGTCCCACTCGGGGTGACACAGCAAAAACAAAGAGGTGATGGCTGGAAGGTTTAGAATTAATCTTAACCACTGGCAATGTTCTGGGCAACCCTCCAGACCACCGTTCTTCGCCTGCCAAGCCATTACAGAAGGGAAAGACCATATGCAAATCAGGCTTGGCCCCACCCCAAAAGGGGCGGTCCAGCCCGAACTGCTAGGCCACATCCCTTCTGCACGAGACCACAAGCATCCCCAAACATGTTTCGCCCTTGTTGGGGCTCATCAGTGAGGAGTACCTTGGGTCTCTAGGCCCAGCAGGCACGGGACCCACGTCTGCGCATACCCGTCCCACTCGGGGTGACACAGCAAAAACAAAGAGGTGATGGCTGGAAGGTTTAGAATTAATCTTAACCACTGGCAATGCTCTGGGCAACCCTCCAGACCACCGTTCTTCGCCTGCCAAGCCATTACAGAAGGGAAAGACCATATGCAAATCAGGCTTGGCCCCACCCCAAAAGGGGCGGTCCAGCCCGAACTGCTAGGCCACATCCCTTCTGCACGAGACCACAAGCATCCCCAAACATGTTTTGCCCTTGTTGGGGCTCATCAGTGAGGAGTAGCTTGGGTCTCTAGGCCCAGCAGGCACGGGACCCACGTCTGGGCATACCCGTCCCACTCGGGGTGACACAGCAAAAACAAAGAGGTGATGGCTGGAAGGTTTAGAATTAATCTTAAGCACTGGCAATGCTCTGGGCAACCCTCCAGACCACCGTTCTTCGCCTGCCAAGCCATTACAGAAGGGAAAGACCATATGCAAATCAGGCTTGGCCCCACCCCACCAGGGTTACCACCAAACAAGTGATGAGGCAGATAGTGCTAATGTGGTAGCATCACATCACATTATACATGACAAATAACAAAAACTTCCATTGAAATAAATGATAATGATGTCTGCAAATACATTATTAACAACATGGGGGGTGTGGGGCCTCATTATATGTTGGGGCAGCACTACATCCACTAATACCACCAAATACAATTACTGCTACTGCATGCACTAACGTTAAAGTGTAGTAGTTAGGTAGAAGTTATTTACTATTTCAGAATGAATTCGGCATATGTACTACATGTAATAATACTGCATGGGACAATACTATTTCAAGTAGAGGTAGTACCTCCACGTGCAAGCCAGCAGTGATTTAAACATATGAGCTGCAAAACATAAAAATCGTGGAGCAGAGAAAAGGCAGTATTCTGAAACCCGGTGAGTTTTCCGTTGGTACACATACATTAAAATCAGTCACAAAAGAAACATGATGTTGCAAAATAGTTAACACCATTGGCATGTTATGAACAATGCTAATATCCTAAATAAAACATGCAAAGCAGAGTGGTCTTTCGACCAATATGTAGGCAGCCTCTGCCACTTCTTGAGACCGCACAAAAATACCATTACTATTGCAACATGAAAAAATTTGAAACTGAAAGAGGACAGGAGATGGGTGATAACTGTCAAAAGGAACAGGAGAAGGAGTAAGGGATAGGGTGCAAATGTGTGTAAATATAAGAGTGTGACCCTTGGCCACGACAGAGATCATTACTAACCATCTATCAATTGGACAAGACCATGATCACAGCAGTTCCAACAGTTTTGAATTTGTTAAAAAGAACTCACATGGCCACACAGGCCTTGCTCCAGGAACTGTACAAGGAAGATCGATGCAGAAACTTGAGAGTCGCCCTTCATGGCTAAAGAATAACCACCACTGGAGAGCATTGCAGCATCGCTGCATGCTTCTACCCCAATCTGTGTCTGGGTCCGAGTGCTATTCAGTGTGGATGCTACATTCGATACACCTCGCTATTTAACCACATATTTTCCAAAATTAATGGGACAGCTAAAGCCCCACCAATGACTATGGACTGTACACATCTTTTTCAACACAAGTCTCCATAGACATTTCAGATGTATTTTCAGCCAGATTTGTGTTATTTATGGATTTCTTCATGTTTTTATTCTATAGACAGGGCTCACAAAATCTACAGCCCACTAGCATTGGCCAGTCGTTTTTATGAAGGGTGAGTTCCATTTACACGATACTCAATCTGCTGCGATTATAGGTATGTTAATAACTGTTTTTTTAATTTAATGCAAAGGCACTTTGTTTGCAGCAAATGGCAAAGTGTGGTTATTGCGAAATGCACCATTTTACAAATAGCGCTGGTAAATATTTTCTCTCCAGTCACTTTTGGGCAAGTGCATTTCTCTTAGGTCGAGTATGTAAACTAAGGCACTCACCCTGCAGGTCTAGTGGGATTTTTAAGAATTTGAAGGACTGCTAAACTTGATGTGATGTAGATAAAAAGTACATGTATTATTTTTATTTATTTTTTTTACAGCAGGTTGAGCAATGGACATTTTTAATGTTATTTTAAGAGATTATTTAATGCATATTTTTAAGTGACTATCTGCCTAGAAACATTGGCCTAAAAAACAAACTAACAGAATTCATTGTGATTTACACAATGGAGTTTTAGACCTTCCACAGGAGTGTTACACATATTTCTGTGTAGTTGCTTTAGTAAATGGAGACATCGTAGGTCGATGCATGAACGACCAGGGATTACATATAACATGTAAATGGAATTAACATTATTTGCAATATTTCTTTTTTGGTCATGTGCAGTATTTTCTCATTTGGTCATGGCGCACATATTGCAATTTCAGGATTGTCTTAATAATCAACAACAATGAGATGAAATAAAGGCACTGGGAAAGATTGCCTAAGTATATTTTTCGACTAAGAAATACTCTAGGCATCTGTTTTTGAAAATTGCACTGAATAGTCAACTAGACCCCATTAATCAATATCAGGCTGGTCTTTCAATTTAGATTACAAAAATAAGTACATGGTTTAGGGGTTGGATTTCCAACATAATGCATCTATTTAGGGTTATATATAGATATAAGTGGATTTCTATTGGAGGTCTAGGGTTTCCTTTTTTGCAGAGAGCTACTAACAGTTGTTTCTGCATGAACACATGGTTTTAGATGAACCTAAATTCACAGCTTATAAAATCCTCAGAATATCACAGCAACACGACAAACATACTGTCAAATGTAAAAAGATGCTATTTTATGCTGTGAGATGTAATAGATATGTTGACTTAGTCAATAACTTTGCTTCTATCATTTTCTTGTATTAAGACACTGGAACAGCAAGTTTGTCCATGTAGCATCACTGAAACAAAATTGCCTTTATTTCCAGTAAACTCTAACATGTCTTATACACTCATTTCAAGTTATGGAAACGGACCCACATGTGTTTCCTGCCTGAATCTCCCCTTCTTCCTCACACAAAAATCAGTTGTGTTTGAGTCTCACATACTCTTTCTATCAGGTTTCACATGATGGCACATTTCTCGCCCACTCATTTTAAGAGACCGATCCTGACTGGTATAAACTGCCTCTCATAATTTCTAATACATCCTCCCACAAAAGGTACATGAGTGTGAGTCTTGAACAAGCAGTACCCAAGGATGGTCTGCTCGTATTGCACTTCCTCCCAAGTATCACCAAATGCCAAGTGCTGCATCCTCTCACTTCGAAAAAGAAAGACATGGACTGGTATCTCCCACCTCCATAAGTCTCTGCCCTTTCCTCCCCGATAGATTACATGAGTGAATCTTGTCCAAACTGCCTTCAGGGATTTGCCTCTCCTCTTTCCATGTGTCACCTAATGGACATGTCATCCACTTAATTCAAGAGACGTATACTGACTGACTTCTCTAGTCTGCATGAATATATGCCATTTCTTCCCACAAAATATATGTGAACTTGAGACTAACTCATGCTGTCTTCTTGGATTCTCTGCTCCTCCCATTCAAATGTGAAGCAAAGGATAGAAACAAGATTGTGTTTTCAAAGCTTGAGTGACATTTACAGTCACTTGGATGCAGAATGCGTATCTCCTCCTGAGTCCAACAATCACTGGTATTTGTTTTCAGACTTTGCAGATGTCAGGCCAAACCCAAAGTCAGGTGACTCTATTTTACATTGGCACTCAAGCTGTGCTCTGTAAACTCAGCAAATGACACTTGTGTTGTTCACCCACTCTGAATCACTGAATATACCACAAAGCACTGCACAAACAAAGCCTTCCGTACATCTAACTCTGTGACTGAGACCCTAGTCACTTGTTGCTCATCCCTATGGTAACCCTTTCTCAACTACGGTAAATGCAATCCAGTTCATTAACCCAGTCTTACATTTCTTATGATTACCTCGAGCAACAATCTTTGGACTCTCTGAAAATACCCTTAGAAGGAAATTGAACTCCAACCACCTATGTCCCATTAGGTCACTCTGTTGACATTCTTAAAATGTTTGTCACAATTGTGATCTTGCCAAATCATCCAAAATATGTGTGATTCGAGATTCTTCTAATGGAAGCTCTTTTAAGATCCTTCACTTTGTCCACATTGTTCTACTTACATGTGCTGAGTCAGTCGTTCACCATGATCAGCGGATTTTATGATTAGATTCATATTCTTAATTAATTTCTTGATTGCTAATTTCTCATTCGCTGAACGATTTGTGGGTATTAGGAAACATATGCTGTAGTGCTTAGATTACCTCTCCAAAGATATTGCTTCAGGTGTCACTATTTGGGCATATGGATAAAGGATAACATGGGCCAAAACCCTGATATATTGCTCAGATTATAATCACCAGCAGTACTTTCTGCTGCAGAGAAAACTTTAAGGTGGACTGTTCTCAGAAATGCCTCAGTCACCATTTCTGTATCAGGCAGAGTAAAGTTTTGTATTGCGATAAACAATTTATCGGTATTTGTTTATTGCACATTTGTATGGCGCCTCTACAGCGGAAAGTATTTCCAGCCACCAACAATATTCCAGGAGCAGAGATAAAGTATCTGGTCCATCGTAGTGACCGGCTTGAAAGATTACCATTTGGATTACTTGCCTCTGAAATGCTCTTTAGTGAGTTAAGAATATTCCTAAGGCTCCCTCTTTTGGGAAGCCCTGATTTTACTGCTTTTGAAGGTTCGTTGGGTACCTCCATCCCCCAAAAATTATGTGTGTGGTATTATAAGCTCTCTGTCTTTCAGTAAACAAAGAGGAAGTCACTTTAAGGCCTGAATAATCATCAACATGTCTGTCAGATTCCTCCTGTTTATTACAAACGATAATATGGTGCTCAGGGTTTCAGTGTCAGGTGGATGAGGAGCTTCGAGGGCCTGCCAAGATTCAAAAGCGCAGGCTGGTGACGTAGGAGAGTAAGTGGCATGTGAGCTATCCAATAATCGACTCAAGCATGTGGTGTGACGTCCACCTCTCCAGAGTGTAAACATGCTCGGTATATACTGGTGTCTGACAAATGGCAGTAGCACAATTTGGGTCATTTGATTTTGGGGATGTGTTGTACATCCCTTAACCATGGGTTTGGCGTGCACATGGAACATTCATATTTATGTCAGGATTTGCAAATGTAACAAGGAGGATAGGCAGCTTCAACAAAAAGGCTGCACCTGCTCATGCTCTAGATAGAGTGCACTGGTCATTCGTCTCAGTTAATGAAAGCAGGGTACTAGGTTTAACTTCGGATTTGTGGTTTCAGGTAAAACACCTTCTGATCTAATGTCTTGTACTGAGAGGCACTGGTAGGGAGAGTCTGTTCAGTCTTTCCATCCTCTAATTGTTAGAAACTGGACAAGCAACAGACCAGAGTGCATGGAAGCAGGCTTCTTAATGATCATCTCGAGGGCACACAGCAATTAATATTCATCTGATGAATGTAAAATATTCTGTCGCTCCATTATTTAAACGTTGTGTGTTCTAATTCCCAGAAAGAACCAAGGCATCAGCCAAGGTTCCTTTAAAATATACATGTAGGTGCATAAAGAAAGACGCATTTCAAACTCAGCACCATACCTGTAATGTATATGTTCTAACTTTGTTTTTTTAGTCATAATTCAAACTTAATTACAAAGTTGTTTGGTAGTCCTAGTTTGTGAAAATATATTCTACTGTTCAATCTGTGCACCCTTGCAACAGATTTATGAGACTCATATTTGTGCATCTGTGCATATAACAGGGCATCGAAATTGCAAAACCATTTAGAAACGAGACATTATCTGATCAAAACCTGTCCCATTAAAGGTGGTATATAAATGTGGGCTCCGGGAACACAAATTACTTCCATGACATCTCTGCAAGACTCAATTGATACAGCTCATTGCAAATGATGTCTTGCAGCCAAGAGCGGATTAGAAAATAATTGCATTATCTTTGCAGAATGAAGAAATAACAAGAGGTCATATATTTATGTATTGTTGGAATTGTATTTGTTCTTGCATAACATTTGAATGGAAATGTCTTTGCACAATATGAGTCGCGTGATCTTTCTCTCTATGCCACTTTTCCTGAATCAACCCAAAGTTGGTGCTTGTCACTCACTGCCAGTCTCCAATTTCACTGCATCCATTCAGGGCTTATGCTTTTCCCCTCTCCCTTGCAATGTCTTGTTAGCCCCTGCTACTGTTTCAGCCTGTTTTGCTGTCTGCTCAAATTGTCATTCTTCATGTAGCATGCCAACCCCCTGTTGCTCTCCTCCTCTTCCCTTTCTTCATATCCTTTTCCACAATTGCCTGCTCTGCTCCAGGCAGGTGTGATAAAGGTGCAGAACCCGCGTTGCCCAGGGGGCGCACCTACCAGCTGCGGGAGTAAAGGCAAAGGGGCGTCCCTAGAGGGGGAGACATCATTACATCTGCTAAGTGTATTGTATGTGCCGTGTTCGCAGGTGCATATAGAGAGGTCTGTGGGGAAGAGCGGGGGTGTGGGCTCACAAAGGACCATTCAGGAGATAGGGATCGGGGTCCGGGACAAGAGGTAGAAGAAGTAGTACAGCATAATATGAACCACGGAACAGCCATTTTGGGCCATAAGCCGCAGGTAAGTGAATCACTTGTCTTTTCGCACTGACAGTCCCTGTGTTTGGGACAGGCATCAATGTATTGAGCGCTCTGACAGCAATGTGCTGGAGAAATGTTGCAAGCTGACCATTCCCAGAATGCTGCAGTCACTGGGAAATGAGTTTAGCTGATAATTTCAAGGTCAGTGAGCCAGGCACCTGGGCACTCACTGGGAAATGAAGGGATTCAGCTCATAAATACAGGCAAATAGGAATAAAATCACAGTGGGGTAAGCAGTTTCAAATTACCCCTTAACAGATGGACCTGGGAAAAGGACTTTCTGGTAAAGGGGTGACCTGGGAGGGGACCAATTGGGGAGAGAGTTTTCGGTGTCCCTAAGGTGCAACAGTGTTTTGTGTCCTTGCCGATGTCTGTGGGGCACCACATTGGTTGGATGCCATGTGCATTTCTCCTCATTACCAAGCCCAGGTTGTCTTGTGTGTCCCATGAGAACTGGCCACTAGCAGAATAATAAAGTTCCTGTGGTCAGCACATTTACGCAATGTAACAAGCATCATTTTGGGGCAGTGTGGTGATGTTTGTGGCGTCAGGTAGGCTGGAGTTGGACAGCGTTTGTAAGGAGAATCTGCTTCACTTATGACTAATGTACATTCAGCTATGGGGGACTGACGTAGTCCCACGAAGAGGCTTTGTAGGATGGGTTTACAAACTGCTACAATTCCTGTTATGCTAATTATGTGAGAAATGGAAAAAAAGCTTGCCTGCAGTAGGCGGTGCCGACAGCAACCTTCATTCATTTCTGTTCCTCTGTGCAGTTTGAATTGTACTCTCTGAGCTGCGTCTGATCCTGTAATAAAGTATGGTATATATATAAAATTATAATTGTTTTATTTTAACACGCATAATACCAAAGAGGTTTCCAAAACGCAAGCCCAGGACTCAAACCCATGTTGCTCTGTGTCATCTTGCTTCCAAGATGAGCGCATTGCCACTGAGCTATACAGCGCATGTACTTCCTGTTTGGTGTACGCTCATTTGGGATTACTTTGTTGTTCCATTCATTACTTGTCTTTGGAGGGCCCCTGATACACAGGTGATAACTCTGCAAACCCCCTTTCCAGTCACACCTCCCTCCCCTCCCCTTCAGACCATCTGCTGCTCCTTACACTGCTTGTCCCCTGCCTGATTTTGACCTATCCACCCCACAATCAGTATGCACCACCACTGCCGTGTGAAAATCGATTTGCTAAAAGAGTTATTGCAGAACCAGGGCTAAACAGAATACAATGCAGGCTTGTGCTGTGTGTAACACGTTGTCCCAACTTATTGGCTCATCCTGACAGTTGAGGTAAGCTGCTCACAGTGCTTCCACTAACCCATTCAGTTGTCTTGTGACATAGAATGTTAGAGACCATGATATGCATAGACATGCCACTCTTCTTCTAAGAATCCCACCTGCATGCATAGGCAATGTACATTCAATCATACTATTACATGTGCAATGATGATGCTGTGTGTTTGAAGTGGTACCTAATTGTGTAATATACTAAAAACAAAGGATACATCTGCAACCTCCACAGAGAGTCTGACTATTTCTAGTCCATGATGATGCAAGTGTGTACACAGTGGCAACAAGCTTCCTGTAATCAAGGTCAGTGCCAGGAAAGACAACTTTACATGCCTGTGTTTTTAGAAGTTATCTCAACAATTTTTCAGTAGTCAACATACTCTAGACATGAAATAAAGAATCCTTAATATACGGTCAACAGACCATTTATTGGGTGAAATATGGGCAATAAAAAAAGCAAGTTATAAAATATACACAAAGTGTGATATGCGTTATAGGCACAAAAGGCGCACTTACTGTTGGGCTGTATGTTGTTTGCTGCCGCTACCCACTGGGAGCTGTGGCCTGGAGGAGGAGTCTATAGCTGCCCAGCCTTTGAAAAACTGTCACCAGCAAAGCTATGGTGAAGACCGGGCAAAGGGCCTGTTTGCTGTTGGGCTGTTCATTGCTTGCCGCTGCTACCCTTTGGGATCTTTGGCCTGGAGGAAGAGGTGGTGTCTATAGCTGCCCAACCTTTGAAAAGCTGTGACGACCTGACACGCCCCAGTCAAGCCTGAGCAAACAGTGCATTTACTGTAGGACTGTTTGTTGTTTGGCTCTGCTACCCATTGGTGCCCTGGCTTTGAGGAGAATCCTGAGTATGTACAAATTCCCAGACTTTGAAAAACTTTGACTATAGAAACCTGAGCAAATGGCATGCATACTGTTGGGCTGTTGAGCTAGAGGGGCTCGAAACATAATTACCTGGTAACCTTGTATAACAAGCTGGTATGATCTGATTGTGGTCACAGGGGCCTTCATGCACACTGACCGTATACATTAACATCCCCCATTACTGTCAAACTGAGCCTCCGCACTCCCACACATCCAAGAGAGAGACATTAAGATCCCTGATACTTGTAACAAAATAGCAAGATATCTGCAAAGCAGTGGGAAGGCAGGAGAAGCAAGAGAAATAAGTTAAAGAGAACTTGTGCTGGAGACCTGTACTGCAATTCTAGCTCCGGGTCACTGCTGGATTAGGAGTGGGTGCTTGATATTGGTAGTGTTATCAACATCAGCGGAGGGGATACAGGGGGTATGCATATGTGCAGGTTATTTTGCAGCTAGAGAATGAGCCTGTAACAGCGGGATTTCATTCACAATCGCCCCGTTTAGAAGGAAGGGAAGGTTCCATGGAGGAAAAGCTTGTGAAATTAATTAGATGTGGAGGCCGACTAATGCGGTTGCAGTGTTGGTTTAGGTTCTCCCCTTGATCCATTGGTCATTCCCAAAGATAAATGAGTCGAAACTGCTCATGGTTATAGCCTATGGTGGAGGGCTTCGTACTATGGTCTCCCCCTAAACTGTTGAGCATTCTTAGAGCACCTTACCTCCCACTTGTGTTTGGATTCCCTATCTGTGGTAAACTGATCCAACAGAGCCCCAAATTCCGTTGGATCCTCCAACGCAGAGACATTAGGATTGATGATTTATATAATGTCTTTTAACTAAGTGCTGAAAAGCCACTGTATGTATTTGTTGTGCGTTTTAATGTTGCACAGTATTTTAGTCATTCTATGGAATAATATGGGTCAAAGTGTTTAAGTTGGCCAACATTTTCTTACCAAGATAGGCAGTGACACTTGAACTCAGGGGAAGCACCCTTGCACTTTATTTATAGAATACAACTGAGATAATTTGTTTTCACCCAGGGGTCAAGTCCTAAACATGGGGGAAATGAGTCCACGAGCTAAAATACGTGGGTGGACTCCATCCTCTCTCGTGTAACCCCTGTTTATACCTCTTGTTACTAATAGGCAGCTGAGAATTTTTTACCTATGGGGACAATGGTAAATTGAGATCAAATGAGTGACAATGGAATTTTGTTAAAGTAATACAGCACTCACTGTGGAGAGGAGAGCGTGCATCATAGGGGCGAGTGGCAGAGGGGTCTGAAGGAAGTGGTGAAGAGAAAGACGATAACAGATCCCCCAACAGCAAAGACAGCAAATAGATCTGCAGAATTTAGTAAACCTATAGACAAAGTTAATGTCCTAATAGGTGAAATTGCGGACATTCTTAAGGACTTAGACCACCCAAATAGTAGCATAAAAGCTCCAAGCATTGTAAAATCCTGTGCCAGAAATTGTATCGCATACATGTCCAAAGATGATTTGTCGGTTGACCCTCCATAGTTCCCAACAGGGACTTGAGCTTAAAAACACTAACTCTGAGGTGAAGAAAAGGAGGATGCATCGCCCCTGATTAATACATCTAAAGAGGCCAAGAATTGTTCATTCATTCTGGTGTTAGAAGAAGCATTGCCTGACTTAGAAGTTCCAAAGAAAGTAATGCAAATAGTAGGGAAAAATTATAATGCCACAGCTGAATTACACAAAACCATAATTGATGAGCTTATCAGGACAAGGCTTAGGAGAGCTTTACCCCCAAAATTATGATTACAAATAGGTTTAATGCGCTGGCCAAAGAAGTAACAAATGATCCACCATTTCCGTGTGTAACAACAGAGGATCCCTCTTGCCCCATGGTTAATGAGCAGGTAGATACCAGAGCTAGTAGGAGACAAGCACGAGGAGTCACAGTAAGGGACCAGTGGTGTCAAAAATAGAGAAAGATATATCTAGAGATACCATGATAGAGAGAGAGGAGGAGGGTGATTCCTGCCATAGTTCTACATAAATAAGATTGGAATTAAGGAATTTAAGGGAAGCCTTGTTAACCACTTGCAAAGAATTAAAAGACTTTCCAACAAAAGTAAACCATAACTTGCATGCAGTGGAATTAGATAAAAGGAGAGGAAGGAGTGATGTAGTAGGAGATTGAAGGCCTATCACCTCAATCAGTAGCTCCAGAGATACAGGTAACATAGAAAAAGTGATAGATTCCTACTGAATATTAAACCCTCAGAGGGGGCCTGAAAGTCAATTCTTCCACCAAGGGATAGGAAAGGGGGGGGGTGTTTACTCCAGGAACATACAAAGGGGGCCTCAAAGGACTGGGGCTAAAGGATCTGTAATGAGTAAAACAGCTTGGCCACTGCATATAAATAGGAAACCCAATTCTCAAAGTGTATGCACAGGGATCTTGGTATATTTGGTGAATGTTCCAAAAATAAGTAGCCCATACAAGGAATCACACAAAGCATTAAAGACTAAAATAACCCACTGGTTGAGATAAAAAAGAGGTTGCTGTTCAATTATTAGAGAAGATATAGCAAGCCGTGAATGCATCACAGTTACAGATAAGGTGGACTCTGATTTATATCTCAGTTGAGCTGAAAAAGGAAGAATGTGTAGGTCTACTTTCTATCAACCTAAGAACCTATCCCCCCTAGTATCTTTAGCATGCAGATAATATCAGCGCCCCTTGGCAAAACTCAATCAGGGATACTGAAGGTGGGCACCCAACCACGCAACTCCACAATAGACCAAAATAATGATAATGCATCCCGTCAGGGAATGAGACGAACAGAGGAATTGCATGGATAACAATCTTTATGGAAAATAAAGTTACCAAGCAAAGAACTCTGCTGCCCAAGAGTGCTCTGCCAAACAATACAAAGGCAGCACATTTTTAGGGATTTTGTCATTATCCTTGAGGTCATAGTATGCAGTTCAAAACACAGCATTGATTGGTGAGCCCGTATGGCACAGCCTGCTCTATAGGGGATGAGAGGCTGCAATTGGCCGCTGCTTCCCAGATGATATTGTGGCACGTGGGTCAGCTGGGCTCATTTCCGCGGTGAAGGTCAGGTCAAAATGTAACACACTCCTAACTGTCTAAGCTAAACAACAGGAACTGATAATATAAGCATAACGGCAGATATACAATCATTGCTGCAAGGGGGTATTTAGAAAAGATGGGCTAATTTATGTGCATTCTGACCTCTACATTCAGATTTTTATTGGTACTGGGGTCCTACTCCCAGGTGTTTCCCCCTAAGGGTTTGATCTACTATTTATGTTCCCTGGTGCCTCATGATACAGACAGACATGTAATGGGATTGGAATGAAGATACTGCGCCAAGGGATTAAGTCTATGGTGGGTATTCTGGAATGGTCAATGCAAAGGGGTCAGATGGGTATCACCATGAAAGAGAGCGAGGGGTCGAGGACTGGTGGGCCCTGGCCTGGTGGGGTGGTTGTTGAGAGGGCACAGGCAGTTTAGTGGAGATGTATGGGCATTTGTACTGGGGCCTGCTCTGGCCTCACACTCAGCAGAGAGCACATTCTGTGGAAGTGATGCTAAACAATTGCAACAATAAATGGCTGGACGTCCAGGAGAACAAGGCCCGCACGGAGCTAGCAGGGGAAGGCAATGTCCAGGGTTCTCTGTGCGAGGTTCTGGGGAAGGGAGAGCTGAGTTTCCAGAGGGATGATTTTTGGGCCTAGTAAAAGATGGCATCTGCTCTAAAAATGGTTTCTATCGGTGGGGCTGTGGGGTTCATTACCTGTGTCAATCACTATGTTATATCACAAGACAACGTCCCATGGGGGTCTCTCCCCTCTTGACCTACACGTGATCTATTCACTGCGGGAATAGCGAGGGGGGGTGGGATCTGACCTCCTCCTCCCCAACAATACTTCCCATAATCAAACACAAAGTGAAACTCATAAACAACCTACTGATTTTCAAAACCCTGGCAAAGGCTAAAAGGGAGCGTGACGGGGAATTCATGGCAATCAGCCCAGACGAATGTTAGGAGAAGAGGAGTGGATGTGAACCTACAAGCAAGATTTCATAGTTCTGCCTCTGGGTCGACTATCACCGAAACGCAAAGAATAGAAGCTAGATGCTTTCTGAATAAAAATACAAATTAAATTGTCCCTGGAAAATCGAGGAACACTTGCCTTCCTTATGCTCATAGCCTGTAAGGGGAGAGTCTGTGACAATCAACCGGCAAAACGTATGTTAGTAGGGGATCCCAAAGTCATACTGATTATGTTTTAATTCAATTAGAGATGTGGAAACCTTTAAAAACCTTCTTGGTTATAGAGAGACATGAGAGTTATCATTGGCCACTCCAATTGTCTCTAGAAATGAATGGTCAGGACCAAGGCTGTGATCTAAGCAATAGGTGAAAAGTAGCCATTCATGCAGCAGGCCAGAGCAGGAGAGTGGTTAAGTGGGTTGTGTTGGGCAAAGATTTGGTTGTCCCATGTATATATGAAGGAATATTGCCGCTACTAGAAACCATTTTAAGTTAAAATGCCCCTTAGAATATCATAGTGGTCGAAGTTCATGAAGAAATAATGTCCCGCATGGCATACTTTTTTCGTAAATCAAGTGTAATTATTATCAAGAGAATGATAAAAATGAATCCATGGTTTGATAAAGAGTATCAGGAGTTAAAGCAACAACTACTAATATGCCTGAATGTGGGAGGAGAGAAAAAATGAATGCAATTAGAGTAGCTAGAACATTTTCATAAAGACACAATGGGGGAAAAGAAGAGAGAATATAGAAGAGACAACATACTTAGTCGCTATGTGAAAAATTATTGATATCATCACAAGAGAAAGATAGCACACAGTTTTGGGAAATTAGGAGTAATGGGTTAGAGGATGACCCTACAATCATCCATTGTAACATAGCCAAACCAATATGGTATGGGCATTTTAGGGAACAACATGCAGAGATGAGAATAATTGATCAGGGTGTGGGGGCTCTGGAGCCATTAGGCGACCCATTAACCACATATATGGTTTTTACACTGAAGTATGTTCAATTGTCCATGGAGACGTAAAAGAATAATAAACCGCCAGGCCTCAATAGCATTTCAGGAAACATGTATAAAGCAGAACCCCTAATTTGTGTACCCTATCGGACCAGATAATTCAATGCTGTAAGGGGTACAGCACCGTGACATGGACAAGTGCAATATTTGTCGCTATTAATAAAAAAGTGGGGCAGTTAGGAACACGCAAATTACTGCCCAGTGTCTACACTTGATGTCAGAGGCAAGATTTATGCAAGAGCATTATTGGGACATCTCGAAGAATGGGTTCAGGAAACGGATCAGATTAATGAAGGAAGGAATCCAAACAGAGATTTGCACGATGGATCAGTGCTTTCGTCTCCAGCTGATTGTTCATAAATATGTATGTCTCTGGGAATCATATCTGTATTTCATGGTTGTCAATTTGCAGACTTGTGCACCTTTATGGTATATATGGTATATATACTTAAGGGTATGGGAATGCCCCTGACGTTACTACTGCTAATATTGTAATCAAACAATGAAGCTACTGTAAGCTAAAATACAAATAGAGATGTATACAGACCATTTCCGTTGCAAAAAGGGTCCAGCATTTTAGCCCCTAAATTATTCTAGATATTTATCAATGAAGTAATAAATCAAATTCTGGCAACCCCAATGGATGCTCCCACAATGGTTGGAATATCTAATGTTATTGTTTTTGGATGACGTGGCATTGATCTCCCCGACACCTATGGGTCCAAAAAAGCAATTTGTGGGGAAAATGGATTGCAGATAAATATCAAAAAGATGAAAACAGTGGTATTTGGTGGTAAAAGAAGAAAAATCCCAAAGTTGCATATCGGTCAGATTAGTGAACCAACTGAGGAAGTCAAGTCATACTACCCATTGAAAATAGGATTCTAAAGAATGTTTTGTGACTCCCAGTATCTACCCAAACAGTGGTCATCATTATAAGTTTACCAGTATCTGGGCGTTAAAGCCACCAGACTACTGGCAAATGCTGTTAATGTTTCCGGCACCCAATCTAGCGGCATTGCCGCCAGATTGCAGGTGACTGAGTTACATTTTAATCCCCATTCATGGAGTCCCATAGGCCTGCTGGTGCTGGTAATTATGGCTTGTTTTGACTGCCTTACTTCCAGCTGTTATCTTGAGGTAGCACATGACATGCTGTCAAACCTGTAGTCAGCTCGCCCGGCAAAAGTGATGGTATTTGTGAATACCACAACTTTTTTACAGGACCAGCTGACACAGAAAGAGGCCCAATCTCTTTACACTTGGAAGTGGGATTGCAGGCCATAGACTATGTAATAAAACTCAATCTGTTCCTATATTGGGTGAATATTTGGAGCTCACCGTCCCTGGAAAATGTCAGGTTTGTAGGATGTTGGGAAGTATGCTGAACATTTCAAACACAGACACACACACACACACACACACACATACACAATCCCCACACATTTTCCTTTAATATATAGAGAGATTTAGGATGTGACCAATAACCCAGGCCAAACAAACAAATCATTGGGACCCGAGCTTGACTAATAAATGCCATTGTCATAATGGAGAAACTGAGAATAGTTCACATTTCGTTTTACTTTGCTGATCTTATTCAAATATAAGGAAGCTGTATTTGAAATCGATATTCCTGAAGTATGGAATTAAATCTTGTTGAAAGGTGTTGGAGGGCTGCTATTGAACAAATCAGGCATTTATCGTATAGGCAACAACTACATTTGTATCCAGGGCTTGGCAAGCAAGACTGAAACTATTGACCCTAGCCATATGATAGGATTAATCAGGTCTATTAGAAGTGAAGAAAGGGTCACCCAGTTTAGTCTTTCTGAATGGCACATTTTTAAGGTTTTATGAGCTATTTTGTCATGAACTGCAGTTGGTGTATTTATCGTTATTCAAGTTAAATTTTCAGCAAGTGTTTCTTGGTTAAATTCCTTTCATTAATTGAATGTGTGTGCTTATTTATTACTATGCTTCTTTGATGGCGTTTAGACAAATACAAATATGTTAATTGACTGATATGTGAATGAGGAAAATAATTGTGTACAGTGTCAATGATGATGCAAAACTAATGTGAAATATTGCAATATCAACTTAGTGCCTCAGAAATAGTGAGTGTTGGAGTGATGCAGGATGCTTTAGTTAGTTGACAACTATTTGGGGGGAATTTTTCACCTATCCAAAATCAGACGCACACTGTTTTTCTTTTCATTGATCAAAGTTATTTTTATATAATTGGGACCCTGAATTTAACAATATTGTTTCACAACAACCTCTCTTCCCTTTCGGCACAAGAAACACACAGGTTTGCACAAAAGCTATATTTATTAATAAAACAGGAATAAGTAAATGAATTCAAATATAAACAATCATCCATCTATGAAATTAAATTGCCAATGGTGACTACAATCAAGAATAATCAATACAGTGGTTGCATCACTTAGGAAAATGGGTAGCAAACAATAACCCTTTCCCCTTTATATTGAATGATTTAGCACCCGTAACAGCACATAGCTTGCTGATGTAACTATAACATGACCTCAATTACCTTATTTTTCTAGGCATTTATACAGTGAGATAGCCTTTTGCCTACCAGAATATTTTTTTCTGTACTTGACCATTACATAGACACGCAGGAAGGATATCCCCAGCACAAACACCATGGGACCTGTTCTATTGACTATAATTTCAGAAGCACATCCACTTCTGAAATATGTATTAATTGCTCTGGATGTACGGCCAATTTACATACCCCCACCCTCGCAGTACTTTCACATATAAAAAGGACTGGGATTTAATCTATTTTTCTATTTCCTGTTACAGTATCACTCCCATCAGAATCTTTACTCTCTAATATTATACATACTTACTAAGGAATTTATTTTGCAGATAGGAAGGCACCATCATAAGGGGTGGTTCAATTATTACCCTCTGGTAAGAGGCGGTCCCCTTAGCAAGCAAGATGGTGTAACGCTCACCTGATATCCACGGGAATGCCACTCAGCTCTGGTTGGACCACTCGCGCTCTCGAACCCCTCCCTTGGAATCTGTCTGGCCGAGGATTGGGCCTGCAATACAGGAATACCAGATTTTACCTTACTGTTTCTTGTTGTTTTGGCTTCCACCTCCCTTGAGGACCAAACCTTCCCCTTCAGCCTTTTCCTCACCTTACTTTTTTGAATGATGCACTCTCCATCCTGCTTCTCGGTGCAGGGGTGCATTATTGGTGTGGGCATGTCACAACCTAGTTTGCTTCACTGGTGCAGGCCCTGTTTGAGTCCAGACCTGCTGTGACTCCAGTTCATTAAGGTAAGTTTTTTTCTGTTTTTGCAGTCTTAGTAATCTGTCCTTCTCTCTTTCTCTTGTCCCTTGATGTCTTTTCTTCTTCCACTAGGTGCAGGATCGTGTTGTCGTGCTGCTTGGGGTTAAGCCCGAGGTGATGAGTGATGCGCAATGCGTGGTGCTATATGTCTTTTCATGTGCTGACCTGCATCTTCCCTTTTTTCTTGCAGGTCGATGTAGTGTCCCAAAACAGATGTTCATAGAGAGAGCACTAAGCGGCGAGTGATGTGCAGTATGCGGCACCTTCTTGTCTTTTCATGTGCTAACCTGTGTTTCCTCTCTTTTGTAGGTCGTTGTGAGATTCCGGAGTGGCTGCTGACCAAGAGCCGCTCGAATCCAGGTAAGTGTCTGGTTGTTCTTGCTGTTTTCTGAACTGAAATGTGGAAATGCTTACTAATGCTGATTTTGCTCTCTCTCTTCTTCCCAGGTTGAGGCGTTGCGGAGATGGAGGTGGCGCCGAGATGCTGTGTTCACTGGACCGGGTGGAAGATGGATTGCTAACAGGATGTTACTCACAGGCATGTGTCGCGCTAAAGATGTTCTTGTTCTTTCAGGTACGCTGCTCCAGGAAAGCAGGCGAGGAACTCAGGAGACTGAGCTGAGCACGGTGAGCGTCATACTGCTAATCGCTGAGTAACGCGAAGCATGTTCCTCTGTCTGGACATGGCTTATATAGCCCCAGGTATCCCAGGTATCCCCATGCCTGACCATACCCAAAACACTAGACTACATAGCACAGTTCTTAGAACTGAGCTATGCGAGTGTCTCCATGTTTCAGTCCAGGTTCCATGTCATCCTCACATTGTGTATGAGCCTAAGGTGCCAGGACTGACTCCAGGAGAGTCTTTGATGAGATGGTAAGGCCTTTAAGGCCAAAATGGAGAATTGTGGCCTGGCTCCAGTGCCTTGCCTATGAGGGTTGGGGGCAGGGATCATGACAGATGGGGTCAGCTTCCCTCCAAAGCATGGTTTCCCTATTTGTGTTTTGGGTCTGTCTTTTATATTCTCCCATGAAGAATGCCACCACTTAAACTCAAGGAAGGTCTCTCTTTCAGTGTATTGCCCATAGTGGGGCTAAAAAGGAAAACAATCTTTCTTTTCTCTTTTTTATGTTATTGTCAATTCTCCTTTATCTTCTTCAGTTAGTCAGTCCATCCCCATCAGAGAGTGAGTAAGTGACTCCCCAGAATACAATGGTTTGGGCTTTGATAGACCATTAACTTCTCCCTTTAGTGGTGTGTATGATTTCTCTAATTATATTGCTCAGTGAATGTGATGACCAATTTTCCAAAAGTGACATCACACTAAACCCTACCCTTAGTACTCAATGGACATATTAATGAAGAAGGCAGTCTCATAGGAGTAACTTCCAAACAGAATTTCACTCCCATGTTGTTGTTGATGTTACCATGGTGATTTCTACATTAAACAAATGTGATTTTCAAAAACATCATATTTCTCACATATGATTGTGCTACTAATCGGTTTATCACATTGCTCTCACTCGGGTGAATCTCACTTCCCAATCATGGTTATCTTATTTTGCCACAACCTGTGACATGTGTGTTACAGATTTTCCTTTTTTTTCTCTGTTACTTTTACACAAAAATGCAATTCCCAGCTCAGAACAGAAGTATCGCTTGCAAAGATTCTAGACTATATGAATCACTGAGCTGTGCCATTTATGGTATTGTAGGTAAGTATTGTTTATTTATAAAGCGCCTATATACAGGCAAGTGTTCAAAGCGCTCAAGGAGGGTGGTAGAAATGGGGAAAAAACAACAGTCACTCAGAAACCTTGAAATTCAGAGACAACAATAGTCTGCACAGGCAGAGTAAGTGCATAAAATACATTTAACAGTTTGAGATACAGCAAATAGGCCTGACAGGGATTCTGCAGATTTACCAGTGCAATTGAGGGGTGAAGTCATGGGAGAACAGACAGACGATCTTCAGGCATGGTGCATACGGATCGGGCAAGTGCACAGATGGTCACAGGACGGTGGTCCAAGTGCACCCGGTCAGTGGAGACTGGCGTAAGTGCAGAGAGGACCACTCTCTTGATTATTTCTCAAGTGCAGTGAGTGCGGGTGGTGTGTAGGGCCCTGAGGCAAGTGTGAAAGAGGACTGGCAGGGATTCCAGGGACCTGCAAGACTCTGAGGTACACCAGGCCGCCAGTCAGCAAGCTGTATGCACACAGATATCTACATCCACCTAATTTGCATAATTACAGACATATCAAAAGATATCATTTTACATGCAGCCCATAGAGCTCTTCATCCTGAAAAGTTAAAACTTCAATGTTATTAACATAAATATGATTCCATATGTAAAATATACAATAGTGCATTTTGTATTTACATATAATGGGATGAATTCAAATATGAAATGGCTTACCATCCTCCGCCTGACAACAACACATCTGGTGTCATCCATTTTGGAGATTAGAACAGCCATTGTTTGTCATTGGGCAAGTGTCAGCAGGCTTGTTGAAGTTACAATTGCTGGCAAGGGCCATTTATGACCCAGTTCTTCACCCTTGAGTGATTCCAGCATCTGACTGTCCCTTATGTCAGACATCAGGTCTCCTAAGGTGTGTATTTCCTTCCCCTGACTGATAGGAAGATTTGATTATTTCAGATGAGACCACTGTTCAGAATCTATTTGTTGCATTTTTAGGGTTTTTGGATAGGATAATGACAAATGGGATTGTTAATCAAGAGCATTTATTTTGCTATGCAAGGTCTGTTCCATTACAAAAGCAACACATGATGTCCTGTGGTGGTCCAGGCAGAGTTATGCAACGTTATAGTTCATCTTCAAAGGCCCTTAGTTTAATTTCCTTGGAGCTGGCCACTCCCATAAATAGCTGTTGGGGAGGTCAGGCAAATGTCACTCCAGTTGTAGGTTGATTTTATTCACAAATGCAGCCTTTTAAACTCATTTTATTCCTCACATTTCCCCACTGTAATTGTCACTTTAAAGAGCTTAACATAATATTTTCTTTGTAATCATTCTCCTGTAAAAGTATTATACTGCAGGTTTCTGTATGTTTTGATTTTCTAATCTATATTCTTAGTTCTGAAAAGGAAACTATACACAACGCAGAGCCCAATTTGATGTTGACTCTCCTATGAAATGTTGTGTTTTTTATCCTAGATTGGACTATTCTCCAGTTATCAAAATATTGCTGGATTCTACCATGTAACTGAAAAAAATGTCTCTTTGGGCATTCTCAATTATTTTGAACAGATACTCTTGTTGTGGATGGGCTTCTAAAATCACCCATGTTCTCATATGTGTCCTTTTCAGATCTTGTACACAGTCTGCAGCTTACATTTTATTTTTTAAATTTGGCACTCTGCTCTGCATCCTTCTCGTCAGTGTAGAATTCCCTACAGTGTGCAATCATGTCTTGCAATTGAAATAACAGATGCGCTATGTGTCCTCATCATGTTAGCATAGCTTGGAATTACCATTTAGAAACAATGTTATTAGAAAAAATGTGAAAAAGTACTGCAAATTATTAAAAGACTGATGGGAGAGCTTCAGGTAGGGTTATAAGTACTTTATAATGTTGTGGTGAAATCTGTTACATGTATTAGATACTCAAAGATAGGTCCCTACAAATACCTCATGTTCATGATTGATATTAGTGTTCAGTAGTTATCTCTAAGACAGTTTATCAATTTGTGGATGTATAATGCCCAGTTTGTACATCCGTACATACAAATGAGGGGACCCATACTTCAGGAATTCAGGAAAGACATACAAACAAAACAGTGCAACCCTATTTGCAAAATATTGGTAATCTATGTATGCAAAATAATTAATTGAAAACATTTCCATGCAAACAAAAGTGTAGCAAAATTCAGTTCTAACTTCATAAAATTATTATTCCTAACTTACTCATGAATAACTCATTAAAAAGTAATTTCATGCATTTTGTGAAAATATGTAATCTCAGTTATGTGTCAAAAATTGACATACCTTCATAAAACCAACAGTCCATCTTCGTAATCATCATATGTTGAGATAGTTTATCTTGTCTTGTCATTTTATCCCTTCCAACTTAACCAACATAATACACTGATGTAGTTCATTTATCTTTTGTCATTTTCACTTAGCACTCATGATACGTTGATATAGTTCATATTGTCTTTTGTCAATGTAAGCTAAAGTTAACTATGTATGTTGCAGCCTCGAAAGTAATTTGAACACTTTCGTAAGGACATATGTGGAATAGATTGAAAGATATTATTATAAAGGGTTGATATTTCAAATGTGATATTTCATTATTGATATTAGTGTTCAGTAGTTATCTTTAAGACAGTTTATCAATTGTTGGATGTGTAATGTCCTGTTTGTACATCCTAACAAACAAAAGATGTGCCATGTACTTCAGGAATTCGGGGAAGACATACAAATGAAACAATGTATCCCTATTAGCAAAATATTGATAATCTACTTATGCAAAATCATTAATTGAAAAAACTACCATGCAAACAAAAGTGTTTCAAAATTCAGTTCTACTTTAAAAAGTTATTATTCCTTACTTAATCATGAATAACTCACTACAAAATCATTTAATGTATATTGTGACAATATGTAATCTCAGTTTGTATTAACAATTGACATACCTTCATAAAACCAACAGTCCATTTTAGTAATCATCATATGTTGAGATAGTTTATCTTGTCTTGTCATTTTATCCCTTCCAACTTCACCAACATAACACTCTGATGTAATTTATTTTATCTGTTGTCATTTCCACTTAGCACTCATTATACATTGATATACTGCACCTCGTCTTTTGTCAATGTAAGCTAACATTAGTTATGTGTGTTTCAGCCTTGAAAGTAATTTGAATCCTTTTGTAAGGACATATGTGGAATAGATTGAAACCTGTTTGCATAAAGGTTGATATTTCAAATGCTCTTAGGGAAAATTGTAAAAATCAATTAAGTAAAGACAACATTTTTGTTCAGACCCTTTTGATTGCATTTTGTCAAAAAAATAATTCTTGCTCTTTTTTGAACAGGCGGTTCTTGTCTGTGTTACTGTCCTTGCTTTTGTACAATTTATACAATACGGTCCATCTCATTTCCTCACAAGTGTGTCCCTTGGAGATGTATTGGCTCACCGTCGGGGCTTCCTGTATTTTATTTCGAATGCAGATTTTGTGTTAGCTTATTCTTGTTTGTATTTTCCTTATGGTTTTTCTAATGTACATCAATGGGCAAGGGCAACATATGGTGTACACAACCATCTAAGAATTACAATTGGTAAGGATCTGTTGTTGCCATTTAGGTTTTAAACCTATGTCTACCTCTCTTGATCTTGTTGACAAGTTAAAACATTTACATGTCGCACATGGCGTATGTCCTATGGCCATGGGCATTCTCCACAATGTTGTTGTTTCTTTGCTTGAAAACTAAATGGCAGCCAGGAAAAACTTAATTGAACTGTAGAAAGTGAAGATGTCTGTGAGTCTGTGTTGCTAGGATACCGACTGTAAGGCAGCAATATGGGGTTTTCGTTTTCAAAATGTACGGAAGATATGATCATGTAGATATGATGCTCGAATGAAGCGAGGAGGATGTTCAGCAACATTTGAAATATATGATCTAATTTATAGTGCAGTCCTAGACCAATATCTATATCTTTTGCATCACATTGCTACCTATGATTCTTCAGGAGGATTCTGCTAGGGTTTTAATTCAATTAAGCATGTTGGATGGTGTCTGTGAATATGACAGTTTATCGTGCTTTTAAAGTATAGGGCATTTGTAAGTGTGCCCCTTCAAAATCATATGACCAGATGTGGATGTTAATTTATATTCATACCTCATCTACATCCATCTTTTGTTTGTTTTAAAATCCCTTTCAACAAAGACAAATTCCTGAGTTTCATGTTTGGGTGTATGGTTCATTCTTAATGATGGAGAGGGTGTCTCAGCTTTGAAAAACTCCAATACCATCAGTATTGAAGAGGAAGTATACAGCTATTTCGGGGTGAGGTTGTTTTATTTACTGGCTGCATTGGAAAGCGTCCCTCACCCTAAGGTATTAGACACACATATCATCCACGTGAGGGAGACACTGGAAGACTTGAGGGGTCCTTTGAAAGCTAAGCTTGACGGTCAGGTCCACAGTGGTCTCATCTGATTTGTGCCCACTACAAACCTGGGCTTTGGTGATTTCTGCAGTTTTCTAATGTATATTTATAGTGTTACATGCAGATGTTTATGTTTACAATAGGGGGAATCAGGGCTTTTTACAAGTTGGAGGAAAATATCGATGAAAAGAGAATGTGTGTCTGACAGTAGACACAAATAATAATGTATTTTTGGGAACTGTAATCCTATCCTTAGGCTTTAAAATGGAGTTACATTTTCTATAACTATCTGTTATTCTTTACCTTTCAGCCCCTTACCTGTAATCTTTATTTAGTAATCCTCAAATAATTCTTATCAAATCTGCAATCAATCTTTACCATGTACCAGATAACACCTATATTATGTATTTTTATGGCTAAATTAGATTTATAAACTGTGATCCTTTTGAGTAACCGTAGAAAATGTCTATATAAACCTTTTATGTAATCCTCAGGCAATCTCGGTGCAACCTGCAGCTCTTCTTTAATGTCTTTCCTTAGTTGGTAAGTGGTCACCCTTTTGTCTGTGTCTGAGGTTTTGTACCATGCACTGCATCTTTGGTTATATATCAGTATTTGCATTTCATTTACATTGATTATGAGGTCAATGTTTTACTGGCTATACAAGAAACTTGTTTTAACCACTCTCAGCCACTAGGGTATAAGAGTTGTTGATGACCCAGGAGATACTCTGGTGTAGAGGGGAGTGTAGGATGTAGGAGTGCATATAAAGGAATGCAGCAGCTGAGATAACATATAATAGCTGGAATACTGAGAGACAGGTGGAGGAACAAACTGTATGCCCTGAAATTATCAGTCTGGGTAAAAACCCTCATGAGACTATTTTGGAGGGATTTGAGCATAGACTGCCAGTCAGACTGAGAGACACACTTACACACACACACACGCACACACACATGCACTGTCTATCTAATTAAGCTTCTGGTCATCACCTCAGGGACTGGGTTCACCTGAGAAAAATCATAAAGATACGTTAGTGCTAAGGGAGATACAGTGGGACCATTAGATAACAAGATTAACTGAAACCCTAGAGTGGCTGACAACTTTTTCCTTTTCAGAGCACACTTCAGAAATGTTCTCGCTTCTATGTTTGTCAGTCAATCCTCAGAGAACTAAGAGCAAGCAACATCAAGCATAGGAGAAATACTTTGCTGAAAGAAAGCACAAACATAGACATAACCTTATGCATTTTAAGACTTATTTCATTTCCTAGATGTCACTGAATCTGAACAGGACCCAAGTACAAGTGCAATGGATAAAATACAAATATACTTTTGAAATGTACACTATTATAAACAAGGTGTATTAATTAAAAATTAAAAAATCAAAAGTCTGCATGTAAATTTATTTGCAATACAGTTGTTTTTTTATAGGGTTGACAATTTAACATACAGATAGATACATATTGCTGACTTAAATATTTGACAATTGGCTCCTCACTCCTCTTCCTTAGTGTGGCTGATACCCAGGAATGTTATATTTTTATGGTGCTAGGCCATAAATGGCCATACATGGAAATAAGGCACAATAACCATATACCCAATGACACGTCAGTCGCGAGGTTCGTGTTCCAAACAAGTCTGGTTTGATTCAGAGTATCTCAGTCAGTCTACTGGGTATCAACGCTTCACGACATGTGTTCCCAGACACCGTGAGATGCGAGAGAGAGCAAACAGCACTCAAGCAACAATATATATACAACATACATTAACCTTTGCTAATGCTATTCGACCCGCCCTCATACATGTCATACAGGCTAGGCTTCAGTAATTGACAATTATGACACGTTATGACAAGTCTTCATTCAGTCTAAACATTAGTTATTCTAGCAAAGGCTGCAGAGACAGTTTTCTGTTATGAGGAACATGGAGCTCTGGCTCTGTAAGGAAAGAAACATTCCATACTATGTTATCTGTTTGCTATGGCCCATGGGCTAAGGGTCAGACAGTTCTGAAGCAGAAAATACCATCCTCCGTGAAGGAGTACCACTAGAAGAATATAATTCATGTTTAACTGCCTTTTACAACAGTGCTTGCAAGACAAACTGGCACCTGGACTACTGAATAGGCGCGGCTTCTGCACAGCTTCAATGACTTAGTAAGAGGGAAAAACAATCTATTTCTGCACAGTTCTGCATTCCTGTCTGCATTAGCATTTCAGAGTTCAAGCCGTGGCCTCGCACCATGTGCGGTTCTAAAGCATAGAATATATTTGCAAAGTGTTAAATACAGAAAATGGCTGGCATTTCACAAAATGGACTCCCTATGGTTATATTCAGGTTTCTCAGATTGCAATGTTTGTCACATGATGCAATTTGCTTCTGGCCAACATATTATACATTTCATTCGGCTATGTGATTACTTTTTCGGTATAACAAACCCTCCTTTTGGCCTTAAGCCAACAGCATCAGCCAAACATTGCGTCTTCATCGGACCAGGTGTTCAATTTTGAAATACCAATGTCGCTATCATGATCATCAGAAATATTGATTGCCATAAATTCTCTAATTATTACATTTTCGTGTTTTACATCATCATTTTTCACACGAGGAGGAGACTTCGTACTGATTGCATGTACACATTCATTTGTAATTTGGGAGCAAATGGCTGGCAGACATTGTATGCAACAACAGCAGAATATGAGGATCCCAAATATCATAACCAAGATTGCAATTAGCTTCCATCGGCAGGATCGTAACAGTTCCCAGAACCATGAACTTATATTTAGATTTCAACGACCTGTGGGGACATGAATTTCAGAGCTTAGGACATGCAATTACTTAATTGCTTCAAACATCGTAGGGGAGGAGTCACTTACAAATACACAGCATGCTGATCCCACTAGTTTGCATACACCCCCACCATCAGCCAAAATAATATCAAGACCCATTCTATTCTGAAGTGCAACTAGTCTAATTGCTTTTTGTTCCAGTGTCATATTGTAAAGTATAGCAGTGGTTTCATTTATTGTTCTCTCTAACGCCCTGGACAGTTTTCTTATATTCCATGAGTTTATTGCTTGTCCCCAAAATGGTATAAACAATGTTGCTATATCCCCAACAATTTGCCCAGCAGTATAATCTTGTTGTGGCCAAGATCTAGATATTTTTGTTATTTCAGAAGTTTTGGCAAGAAATACACCAGATAAATGTATCCCTAAATAACAGGTCCCTCCCCAGTTTCTAGGTAACCATGGATAAGCCTGATCTCCACACAAAATTGACAGAACCTCCAATATATAATATTTGTTCTTCTTGTTCAAGCACAGCAATATTCATACATCTAGTAAATGTTCCCACTGGGTGGGGATCTTTTTTCCGTAAGCAAAATGGGACAGAATATGGTCTATGATTAATAGCATAGGAGGGAGGCCTGGCAGCCTTGTTTCCAAACGGAGCCATTTTGAAAGTGATCAGGGACTGGTAAGGCCTAGAGAGCCTATTTACTGGACTTGTTGTTGTGTTTATTTTGCTTCTGTTTGTAAATACGAAACAACCTAACGGTTTTAATACCAATCCTTCAAATTCATTTATGTTTGTTCCATCAAAGTTTCCAGTGAGACTATCATTCAATTTTCTGAAAAATAGCACTCTTAATGATGCATAACAGGCAGTATTAAGCGGTAAAGGATGTATATACCAACCAATTCCTCTTTCCCCGTGCTGCGGTAACTGCGAACAAACCCAGCAATTTGGACCTATTCAAAATAGCATGGGTCATATTCATAATCAGTAGTAAAGTGTTTCATAACCTTTTCTGTGTTTCACCTCTCGTGACGGAAGAGTATAGGACAGCACATAAGCTGGGGTACTCATACTGGGCGCATTGGTAGCTGACAATAGAGTGTTTCAGGGATGCATAGTTTCCAAATACCAAAACATTGTGATCAATGTAATTAAAATGCAAAGAGGTATCTTAATCAAAAACAGGTTGGTCTTTCTACACCAAGTCTTTCTTGGGGCATACTTAATGTCAATGTCTATATCAATGACAGCATTGGTGCAGACGGCAGCAGGAGCGTATACAGGCATGGTCTATAAAGTTTATTTCAGAAAAAGTTTCCCAGCGTCTGTTGAAAAGGTTCTCCACAGAAACACACATTAGCAGCAAAAGTTCAAGCAAATTCAGGTCAGCTTGCTTAAGATGGCAGCAAGCTGATGTTTAACTCCACAGAGCTCCAAAAAGGCAGGAACAAGTATCAATTTTATAGTGTCGGTACCATTTGCCCCCGCTTTTTCATGCCAGGTTGCAAAGGCCTTCACTTTCAATGATAGCACCAGGAAACCGCGTGTCAGTTCTGAACCGATACAGCTCATACCCTCCTTTTCCCTAGGCTTCCGTTGTCAGCTCTATACGTGAGATGCGAGAGAGAGTGAACAGCGCACAAGCAACAATATATATACAACATACATCAACCTTTGCTAATGCGATTCGACCCACCCTCATACATGTCATACAGGCTAGGGTTCAGTGATTGACAATTATGACACATTATAAAAAGTCTGCATTCAGTCTAAACATTAGTTATTCTAGAAACGACTGCAGAGACAGTTTCTGTTATGAGGGACATGGAGCACTGGCTCTGTGAGGATATCCTGTTCTTAGCAGAGAAACATTCCATACTATGTTATCTGTTTGCTATGGCTCATGAGCTAAGGTTAGACAGTTCTGAAGCAGAAAATACCATCCTCCATGAAGGAGCACCAATAGAAGAATATAATTCATGTTTAACTGCCTTTTACAACTCTGCTTGCAAGACAAACCGGTGCCTGGACTACTGATTAGGCACAGCTTCTGCGCGGCTTCAAGGACTTAGTGAGAGGGAAACAATGTATTTCTGCACAGTTCTGCATTCCTGTCTGTGTTAGCATTTCACAGTTCATGCCGTGGCCTTGCACCATGTGCGGATCAGAAGCATAGAACATACCTGCAAAGCTTTACATACAGAAAATGGCTGGCATTTCACAAAATGGACGCCCTATGGTTATATTCAGGTTTCTCGGATTGCAATGTTTGTCACATGATGTGATTTGCATCTGGCCAACATATTATAAGTATCATTCAGCTATGTGATTACTTTTTCGGTATACCAATGACATGGATATGATCCTTGATTTTTTGCTTTCATAGTGGCTCATTACAGGTTTGCTGGTATCCTGCCGGTAATTCCGGTGGGATACTGTCAAACTGCTCCTACCGTTTCCGCCACCTGATATTGCAGGATATTATAAGTGGCGGAAAGGACATTAAATTACCATTCCATGAAGTCCCATAGGACTCCATGTATGCGAGTGCCGGAATCACCTTAATTTATTTGCTGGTAGGGGCCTCATTCACTGGCAGCTCAGGCCTGCAGGTAGATCACTACCCCTCCACCCCAGCAAACTTGTGTTTCCCTAGTCAGGAAAAAATGCTGGTGCCAGAATTACTGTCATTTTTTCCGGACCACCGAACTTATTATAAGCCCCAATGTCTGATTATGTGGTTTATGTAAATTAAGTTGAACACATATTCCGTTACGTAGATAGTGAAGATGGTGTTACAAATAAAAAAAATGTTGCAAGTCATATTCTTGAGAGTTCCTGTAGCTGAACTAGGGTTTTTTGAATTTAGCTTATTGGAAAGTTATACATCTCTTCATGTGTAGAAATCCTTTGGTGATTCTAGTTCGTAGTAATCCCTTGACCAGGCCACCCGGCAAAAGCTTTGTGAGATCATTGTTTACTTTCTTTGAATCCAGCACCCTTCTCTCTCTGCTCCATCCAAATTCCAACAGCATTGTCTAGGCATTAAATAATATAGTTCTCCCCTCTCCTCTCATCTCTTAATTTCACTATTATGTCTTACCAAATGGTTTTATTTCAAAAGAAGACACTGCTCAGTCTCTCAGAGTAACGTCTCATTGCATTTGTCTTACACTGCATTCATAGTCCCAACTTCAACCTCTCTTCTTCTAAACTTCCCTCTTTCCCCCCAGCCATGGCTCCTGAAATATTTATTGAACTAAACAGAAGGACACTTTTAATGGACTGTTAACATGGTCTAGAATGTATCAACATTACACAGAGGATAAGGAGGCAAATAAAACAGGCTCAATATCGGGAAATAACAAAATGCAAGGAAAACCCCAGCTTTATTAACATCCACGTAATGCGGGGGCATCATACAAGCCTGTAAAGATGTTGCTCTCAGCCTGCTTATCAAAAACAACACTTTTACACTTCGAATGTGTCTTCAACAATGTTATAACATAATATCAGTTTTAAAAACCTATGGGGTATGGGGATTGGTTAAGGGGATTAACTATTTATGCATCCTACAGAGGTTAGACTTCTAATTGGGTAATAACACTCTGATGGTTCCGCCTGAGACCACCTCTTAATTGATAATAATACAAAGCGATCATTTCTACAAATAGCTCTTTGTTGGCCTAATATGTACTGAACGAGCAAGCATTTGGGGTTTTGATTGGTTGACTTTCTACTGACCAACCTTGGGCAACTGCCAGGTCGGCAAGACATAAGCGAGACAGGAGTAGGGAAAGAGAGGCCCATGAACTATTCCCATGTCTGGGAATATGTGTGAGGAGTGTGTCTGTTGCCAATTCATTCACAGTGTTCTTCAGTTATGTGTCACGTGTGATGAGGCTTCGTTTGGAATTATTTCACCCTGCATTTATTGCTAATATTAATGTGAGGGCTATTATTCCCTATACCAATGGGAAAACTCTTGAGCTATTCCCCAGTGAGCCTTTTGGGCTTATGATTATCCTGCATCTGTCTTACAAAGACTATTCTTTTATAACATTTTAATTAACTAAGGAGTATCCTTCTTGCTTCCTGGGAATTGCCATCTCGTGTTTTCAATTTATCATTCTGACCCTCGCTAATTTCTCAGTAACTTTGGCTGTGTAAGATATAGTCACTGACACTTTCCTTTTTTTCAAAGCAATCTACAGGCTATGCTAGACACTAAAAAGACTTAATACTGTGCTAGGTGCATGGTAGATTCTTGTAATACTATATAATATAAATTGACCAGGCCACACAATAACAAACAACCAGACACGCCCATAATGTTATATTTTTACCTGAAACTTTGGCAACAAGAAACAGACATCTCCAACCTTTGCATTGGTGATATGTATGAACAAGCAAAATATAATTGCATCAGTGCTTGCGGTTAGACAGAAAAAAAAACATGCAATTCTACACTGACTATTTTTTGGGGATCTAGAAAAAACCCTAATTAGCATTCATTTATAATGTGTGTAAACACTGCATGAAGTCCTTAGTTGCTCCCCAGGTCTAATACCAATAGATTGAGGATGAAATTAAGAGACACCTTGGTAAACCCTTTAGTTTATTGTTATAATGGTAAATTCATTTTAGACACAGGTTCAACTCCCATGTATGACTTGACCCTTAGTTAAGGCTGGGTTAGTATGAGATTAGAGATAATGAACTCTCCTGCATATCAGAACAATTCCCATGACCAATTTTGATTTAAGCAACTACCTTGAATCCTGGGTACGTTAGGAATAGAGGGAGTTGTGCCTTTTGAGAAATGTTAACCTGGCCAAATCTCTCCTGCAAGAGATTCCAGTTACTTTTGTCCCTAGTAATACTTACTTGAGACTCTTGTAACACCAGCCCTTCTGGCCTGTCTGTGGTCTCAGCACCACTTGATTGTAACCCCCACCTTGCAGATCAGGATCCCAGCTCACACTGCTCTGTTGCACTTCCAGCCACACACAGATATGATCTTCACTCAGAGCAGCTTTCAAGGTTTCAGCAATATTTGGCAAGATGCTGTTATGCTTGAACAGCACAGCCACCAATCAACAGTACAGCTTTCTTATCTTGATGCAAACAGAACCTTGCATCGCTGTGTGAGAAACCCCAGATCTTCTTCAAAACTCGGAAATCAACAGCCTTAGTAGTCCAGAGTCTGTTAAATTTCAGCCATGGACTCTGTCATGCAGTGAAACCACAGGCAAAAAGCCATGCCAGAGACCACACCTTCCAGTTGACAGCCCATTATATACTTATGAGCACATATATTTACTGAGCATTTCTATCCACCTATCTGTCTATGTCACCTCCTTCACTCTGGCCCCTTTTTTGTTTCACTCCCAACTTTAACACTTGACAGAGCCTTCGAGAAACTTCCAGCCCTTCCTGAATTTTCCAGCTCAGTGCTAAACAACCTTTGAACAGCATTCGGCTCACCCGATAGTGAAACACAATTCCTTCCTTCCTCTTTTCCACCCAGAACAATGAACACTTGAAAAACTCAGAACTTCAATGCCTCACACTGCAGCCTCACCAAAACTCGGCCTGCAAATGCATTTTTCATCCTTCCCTGACAATCTGAACTGACAAGCTACATCAAGTGTATGTGTTCATACACCTGAAAGTTATAATTTTAAGGTCTGCAGGCCGCAAATATAACCCCAACATCAGCTGTATGGTTCAAAATCACCCCTTTCAGCTCCTAATGGCACAATCAGCCCCCTTGTTAAAAATCATGTTAGCAATTCATAATAGTACATAGCAGGTCACAATATTTCGATACAGCTGTGCTTCCCTGCTCTTGTCTGAGTTTTCCACGGATCTACATTTTGGTATTTCAGCATTTTGAGTTCTCGTGAAGTCTCAAAGCCTTTCATTTACTTAGAAGCGGGATGCGGATTCCATTATGGAAAATATGGCTGCCCATTATTCTCGCATTTCTTTGTTAGTTAGCAATATTTGTGTATCGCTCATGTTGGATTCAGCTCATACATTACTTATGTTAGTATTCTTTATGTCGAGTGTTCATATATTATGTGGTATTTTATAATGTCATTTATGTTAATAGGAAAACATATTTTTTTCAAATTAAACAATTAAAAATATAAACAGTCAAGTAGACATGAGATCATAAAATCAAGTAAATTGAAGTAAAATAAAGTGTAAAAGGACCATGAAGAATATTATTGGCATAATAATACATACCAAGAAATATTACACTGAATAATTACATAATAAATAAGTACATTGTAAGTAAAATTAACTGACAAATCCTATATATTTCTTTGAAGTATGTTTCTTTGACAAATATGTTTGTGAAAATATTATTAGGTACACTGATTCCTTGCTTGGCACCTTGAAGTATTTTAATTTGTACAGCTGATGATGTATGAACTCAAGACATTGCAACATAAAGTTGTCAGTGACTGAACACTGGCTCTAGAAGGAATAATCCAACTTTTCGATCCTTTGAACTTGTGATTTGTTAATGTTCCTTTCAAAGGCAAGATTGATTGGAAACTGTATCTTCCTCAAAATGAATTGTAGTTGAGTGTTTTCCCTTTAAAGGGCTCTTTCTGAGTCTGTCATATTTATTTTATGGGCTGCAGAACATGATTGTTGCATGTTCCGTTGGAGATCAGTTTACTGAGCTGTCATATTGGCCCTATTTTTGTTTTGCTTACTTGCAGTTTTGTCCTCACTTTGACTTCCCCTTTGTTGCTCAGTCATGCATGTCTGACATATATGTTGAGCCTCAGTTCTTTGGCGGTTAAAGTTTTCTGCATCTTGATGTGTTAAAATTCTCTTAGGATGCATTGTGGAGGAGTGACATGCTGAAAATAATTGTATTTAGAGAAAGCCCTCTGAATGGGGAAACAAAGTAATTTATGTTGTTAAATCATTGAAATAGTGCTTAATCAAATGATTTTTTAAAAATATTTTTTAATGTATATATTTTATTAGTGTAAATTCATTGTCATAGAACGTTATCAGTGGGATACAGAAGATACAGTAGGTTTCAATAACACCGTAGGATCATTATATTTAATTTCCTAAGGCAACAGCCCCCTCTAGCGGTGACAACAGGCAAAGTGGGCAGTCTCTACCGTGCATGTCTGCATCAAACAAACTGACATCTGGCCTTTTATTATATTGTATGATGTTCCATAGTGAGTGGGAAACTTTTTTCCCACTTACCGTTTCTTTTACTCTTTCTATGGGAGTCATTATTGTGACTCTGCACACTTTTGTTTTTGGAATCCTACTTTCCTTTAACTTTTTGGGCATCCCCATTTTAGTATTGCAGCACTCAGCACTTTCTGTGCAGTGTTGCTGGGGATCTCCTTGAGCTTCCCTTTTTATGTTTTTATTTACCTTGTGTGACCTAATGCTCCCAAGGGTAGAAGGATACGTTTGATCTTTTCTACAATTCCCATTGTGAGATCAACACCCCCCCACCTTATGTGGAGTGATGAGGGGTTGTACTGCATCCAGTTTCTCACTGCTCCTCTAACATTTCTGTTACAGTGACAAGCATACCTTTATTGCTGGTGGTGGTGGATGTGTTCTACTGACTTGTGTGTGATTTTTAACCACAGACTGTGTTCCCAGACCCAGTATGACACAGAAGGTGGACCATTGACCCAAAATTATAGCTGTATTCTTTTTTCACCATTCATGTGTGCTTGTCCTTTTTTTCTGCCATGCTGGGTGGAGCAGGTCATAGTTTGACTTTTATCCTTATAGGAAGATCTTTGTGAAGCCTGCCGAGGTGCCCGGGTTTCTGTGCAGACAGGAAACAGGTGGGAGTCTGAAACTTTTCAGTCCTTTGTATTCTGGTATGACTGCCTAGAGTCGGTTCCAACTGGGAGGCTGGCTGTCCTGAACAGAAAACCATCACCAAAGTTTGAATGTAGCATGAGTGTTGATTGGCTGGGTTTCAGGATAAATGGCCTAGATCTTGAGGCTGAAGACAAGTCGAACACTGGTGTTAGAACTGATATAATATTGTTTCGTCCTCATTGTATATGTTGGCCTATGCCCAGTCGCTTTGCGAGGAAATTCGTATTACAAGGTCATAACCTCAAGTGAATCAAGCCTCCATTTTAGGTTAGAGCCACCATTTTAGTTTATTGTACAAAGTCACCCTGTAGTCTAAAGTGGCCGTCTTGTGTGCTCCTATTCTTGCCTTAACCTCTTCAACCTCTGTAGGAGGGTTAATGTCCAACCTGCCTTCAGGCTACATGTTAGGGTCATGTAGACCTTGTCCTTTGTTGACCTCGGGATCAGGGGATTACTTGAATCAGCAATGTTAACCTACAAGTATACAAGAACAATAATGCTATCCAAATACGACATGCGAAACATTTGTTTGATCTGTATTAAAGCAATGTGTAAAGAGTGTAACGTTAAACTAGAGAATAATAATGTTTGTTAGTAAATGTATTAAAAAGTAAACCGCATGCACGAGCCTAGCCCAGTGTATAATTAACTTGTAAGAGGCTGGACATCATTATAACAAACTGTATAAATACGCTGATGTCCAGCTAGCAAATTATGCTCACTGCTCACATTGAACCCTGCTGGTGGTCTCTGTGATGTATTGACAGCCAAATAGCTATTTTTGTACTTTGTTCGATACTGTTCAGTTTTGTAATAAAGATTCTGGGAATCTTTACAAGCCCGTATCGGTGTATTTTCCTTTGCATGGTGTAAAAGCCTTAATATTGTATTTTTCTGATTTCACAGATGGCGCCCGAATGGGGACCCTCAAGATCGACTTTGTCTCGTTGAAGGTTGGCTCGGCTATCGGACTGGGATCGGACGGTGCCAACAGAAACGGCCACTCTGGACGAGAAGCGAATTCCTCGACAAAACTGCATGATCCAATCCCTGAACGGTGAGCTGTAGCCCGAGACGACGTCTTGACGAGGGTCCATATATGGAGGTGGGTAAATTTGCCAAAAATCACCAGACACGTGGGTCCTTAGCATTGTCCTTAGTAACCCGATCGGGCCTCCCAGTCCTTTGGTCAGGTGAATCGTGTCCCGATTCTTAATTTAACCCTGACAATTTGAATTTGGCGCATTGTACTCGCGAGAACAATTACTTGACCAGGTAACACCAGAACTTTGATATGCCTGGGAAATTGTCTGCCTGCTTTAGGGCATTATTCCGCAGCGACAGACAATCTTTGGAAGATAGCCATCCCGCACCACAGGAGGGGTTGCCGGCATGTACTATGTACTGTAAGAAAGGCTTTGGTAGTATAGCATTTAATGACATTTGGCACAGACAGACCAGACATAATTCTAATGTTCGGTGGCCAACCAATGGTAGTTTTGAAATCCCTCGTATAGAATATCTAGAGTCTGTATTAGTAAAGAAAAAGGCTAGACCTGCAGCATTTGACGCATTGCACAGTTGGAAAACAGAAGCTTTGCAGCAACAAAAGAGTAGAGAGAAACACATGCGTAGACATATGACAAGTGTCGAAAAGGCACGGTTATATGACCAAAATAAACATTTAGAGTCAGTTAGGAACACGGACAGGGCGTTCCAATTAGGCATTCAGAAAATCTACCCTTCAAAAGATTTTCATACGTCAGATGAATTGATTAATAAACTTTTGCATGTACGAAGGCCCGATGTATTCGCGCCACCCCCGTACGTCCCTCCTCCTGGCACTTTGCTCCTTCCCGTTGTTATCCCCCCTCCTATAGTTCCTCCGGTCCTCCCTGCTGTTCTTCCTGTTCTTCCAGCTGTCGCTCCTTCGCCTGCCCCCTTGCCTCCACCTGTTGATATTCAGAATGTGCCTACTCTTCCTCTTCCAAGTGATTCTGCATCGCTTGTAGTAGACCAGGGAGCGAGACCAAGGGTTGTGACTCGTAATACTGTGTCCCCAGACAAAAAGAATGAATTGATTGCTTGGGCTAAACATTGTATGGCGAAGGGTGAACAAGCTGATGTTTTTTCCACACTCGAAAACGTAAAAGGTATTCCTGAGAAAAATGTTTTTATTGAAGGATTAGGGACTCATTTGAGTATAATGTGGAATAGATTAAACGATGTAGATTTCCCACAGGCGTTACAGGATTTGAATGTCTTAGTGTTGTTCCGAGATACTGCGGAGAAGGTATATGAGCATGTTGAGAGGATTTTTGAGTATAGGAAGGAGTTGGAAGGGTTACAGAATGAGAAAGCAGATGCTGGTAGTTTAGGTATTATGTACTTACAGAAACGGTTTTCTCCTCGCCGTGAATTAAAAGGTGAGGAAGCGCAAATTTGTATAAAGGATGCGATAAGATGGATTTCGGATATGTCGATAACTCCAGATGAAATATATGACACATATAGTCAGTATACGTTAGAAATGTAAAAGAAGGTGATACAGGTGATGGTAGAGTACCTGCAGAACGAGTGTGTAAATAGAAAGATTTGTTGTCCCACAGAATTGTTGAGTTTTTATAAGAGAGCTTTTTCGGTTGATAATTCTTCGACTGCCTTAGTGCTTGATCTGGCTCTGCTGCTTAGTAAGCGTTCGGAGCTGCCTACTTCTCAGTATCCTATGAGAGAGGTCCCTCCGACATTTAATCCCGAAAGTTGAGATTGCAGCCGATGCTGCACGAGGAATACTTGCGGGAGAAATTCCTGCACATTACGTATCACAGTTTGTTCACGTCCCGTTTTCAGGACAGGAAGTGAACACCATAAAGCAATCTATTCCTGATGTAAGAAAGAATCCGACCGGGTTCTATAAAGAAATAGAGTTGGTCTTACAGTCGTCGGTATTCACCTTAAGTGAAATTGATTTATTATTTCCTGTACTCCTGCCAGTTGATTTGTGGAAACAGATTAGGACTGTAGATGATGTACCTGGGTTGGGAGATACATGGGATAACATTGTTAGGTTAGATAGAGAAAGACCAGCTGGCAAACAACCGCCTCAAGTGATATTAACCTTGCCTGATAGAATTATTGTAAAATTGAAAACTATAGTTCCTGAAAAAAGAATCATTTGGGACAAGCTTACGGTCTGTGTCCAAGGTAAGCCTGAGGGTGCTACCGATTTCTTCAATCGGTTCGAGCAGGTATTTTAAGATTTCAGTGGACAAGACGTGGATTGCTGCCCGACATCCAGCTACAGATTATGTCTTCTGAAAGCGCTTGGCAGGCGAAGTCTCAATCGGAAGTACTGCATATGGCTCAGTACTATGAAAATCGTGTAAATACTGAAAAGGAAAAACTTGAGAAAAAGAAGGGCAACCTGAAAACAAAAGTTTTATTACAACAGATTGTAAGAAGCCCTAGAGGGGGTAATCAATTTAGAGGTCAGTACATTCCACAGGGAAGTGCGCCCTTGGCTCCGGTAACCATTAACCAGTGTGCCTATTGTCAACAGGAATGCCACTGGCGCGCACAATGTCCAACCTTGCAGCAAAGGTCATTTGGGAACATGGATAGATGATCCAGAGGTCGCCCAGGTGCAGGGGGCTCTGGCAGAGGTCATTTTGCACCAAAATCACAGCAACCTCCTTCACAAGATATGCAAGTTTCGAATGTGGATAAAAGAAACATTTTTGATCACCCTTCTGCTGCGTACCACTCTGAAGAGCTTCCTTTTGATAATATTCTGTTTCGCTAGGATTGCACGAAGCAGGATTTGGAACCTACTCCTATTCCTGTCATTCAAAAAGGCCCCTACGTTGAGATGGCAGTGGGAAATTGGAAGCATCTATTTTTAATAGATACGGGAGCACAGAAATGTTCCATTGATCATTCACGGGTTCCAAATATTCCCCTGTAAGGGCAGTCCAAAATTTCCGTAGGGTTTTCAGGCACACCTGTAGTTTGTCCGGTCTCTTTGCCGGTACCGATAACACTGGGTCCTTCACGGAACAGTGTCCATTTCTACTTACCACAAACTGTGGGGAGAACTTGCTGGGGCTAGATTTGTTGAAGGCATTGCATTCAGTAATACATTGTTCTCCAGACGGAGTTTGGTTAACAATTTCACCTCAGCAATCACTCGCCTCTCAGTTTTTGACTCGACCTTTCCCGCCAGAATTCATTAATGTTCCAGAATGCTTATGGGCAATTGATGATAATGATGTGGGCATTCTTCAAATTGAACCTGTTAAAATTATTCTGAAACATGAAGTAAAATTGCCTCGCTTCCTGCAATATAAGATCTCAGTTAAAGGCGAACAGGCTTTGAAATGTATAGTTTCTGATTTTGTACAGCGTGGAGTAATTGAGGAGATTACGGGTAGCCTATGTAACAGCCCCATTTTGCCAGTATACAAAAAAGGTGATAATGTGATTCCCTTTCGTTTCATAATTGATTTACGTGCTATTAATAAAATTGTGGCTCCTCAATTTCCTATTGTACCTGTTACAACGATAATAACCATGATTCCCGGCTTTTACCACTCATTTTAGCGTTGTTGATCTTAAAAATGCGTTTTTCAGTTTTCCTATACACAAGGATAGCAGGTATTTGTTCGCATTTACCCTAGGTGGACGCTCGTTCACATTCACTCGTGCATCACAAGGGTATACTGAGAGTCCAAGTATTTATAGTAGGGCATTGAAAGAGCAGCTCGATACTCTTGAGTTGCCTACTACTTGCACATTACTACAGTATGTAGATGATCTCCTCTTGGCTGCTGATTCTGAGAGCACCTGTAAAGAAGGCACTGTGTTGTTGCTTTGTCATCTAGTGAAACATGGCCACAAAGCTTCACTTAAAAAATGTCAATATTGTCATCAGGAGGTTGCCTATTTAGGCTATCTCCTGTCAAAGGAGGGAAGACGGTTGACACCGGAACGAATAAAGACTATTTCTGGCATGTCTGTCCTAAATACGCAGAAGGAGGTTAGAGCCCTGATAGGTATGGCTTCTTACTGTAGATTGTGGATCCCTAACTTTTCGTTAACGATTACACCAATGCTGGCTTCGACAAAAAAGGGCATTTCTTTGCCATTGCCATGGACCTTGGAACACCAGACAGTATTTGATTTGCTCAAATCCACGCTGTGTTCAGCGCCGGTTTTAGGAACTCCGAATTATGACAAGGACTTTGTGTTGTATGTGCATGAACGTGATAGATGTGCTTTGGCTCTCTTAACACAGGAACATGGAGGGAAGAATAGGCCATGCAGCTATTTCTCATCCGCCCTTGATCCTGTTGCATGCGCTTTGCCGAGATGTTTGAGAGCTGTTGCTGCTGCTGCTGCGTCTGTACAACAGAGTTAGGGAATGGTCCTGGGTCATGCGTTAACCCTAATGGTACCTCACTCTGTAGATATTTTATTGAATAGAACTCAAACGCAACACCTCACTTCCGCACGATTGACAAGATATGAACTAATCTTGTTTGCCCCCCACATTCAAATTTAGAGGTGTTGTGTATTCAATCCGGCTGAACTTTTACCTGTTCCGCAAGATACCGTTGATGGTGATGAAACGTCACACGATTGCCTTTATGTGACAGAACAAGAGACTAAAGGCAAAATCGATCTGAAAGACACAACTTTGAATAGCTGACAAGGAGAGCTATTTTGTGATGGCTCTTGTTTTAAACTTCCGAACGGTACATCCAATCTGCTTATGCCGTCACTACTTTAATCACGATTGTGGAAACCAAAAGAATTATGCATAATTCCGCACAGGCTGCAGAAATGATAGTGTTAACTCAAGTTTGTGAACTTTCTGAAGGGCTTACAGTAAATATATATACCGATAGTCAGTATGCTTTTGGAGTGGTTCACAACTTCGGTAGACTTTGGAAAGAACGAGGTTTCTTGACCTCGCACGGAACGAAGATTCAGCATGGCACTTTAATAGTGCGATTACTTTCAGCACTCGCACTTCCTGTTCAGTTAGCTATTATAAAATGTTCAGCACATCAAAAGGTTACAAATGATGTAGGAAAAGGGAATGCTTTCGCTGATCAGATAGCTAAACAAACTGCCACTGATTTCAGTTCAGAAATGTATGCTGCAAGAGAAACTGTAAATATTTGCACTTTGGGTGAAAGTATCGATTCTGTAAAAGACATTCAAGCAGATGCTACCATAGAGGAAACTAAGAGATGGATCAAGGGTGCAGGGAGACTGGATGATGATGGGTGTTGGGTGGACAATATTGAAGGAAAATGGTTACTCCCTGACGCCTACATTACAATGATGGTTATTACGGCTCATGGTCCGACACATGTTTGTGCGCGTAAATTGACCAAAATGCTACACAGTGTATGGGCCAATGATAAGATTTTCAAAACTGCGGAGCGTTTTGTCCAAGGGTGCATGGTCTGCTTGCAGCACAATGTAGGAAAAGGTACCTCGACTCCTAGAGGAAGTTTCGCTCCACCTTCTGGATCGTTTGAGGTTATTCACTTTGATTTTATTGAAATGGAAAGTTGTAACAATCTTAAATATGTGTTGGTTGTCATTTGTGCCTTTAGTAAGTGGGTTGAGGCCTTCCCGGTTAGAGATGCAACGGCCATAACCACGGCAAAACCTCTGTTGAAAGAGTTTGTTCCTAGGTTCGGGCTGCCGAGAGTCATCTGGTCGGATAATGGGCCGCACTTTATCGCTGATGTAATCCTACAAATATGCAAAGGATTACAGATTGATAAACGGTTCCATTGGGCCAGACATGCCCAAAGTGCCGGATTAGTGGAAAGGCATAACGGCATTATAAAGAACAAGCTTGCTAAGACGTGTGCTGGCACCAAGCTAAAATGGCCGGACGCCTTACCGATCGTGTTGCTGTCGATGAGAACGACCCCTCAAACTAAGACTGGGCTCTCTCCCTTTGAGGTGGTAATGGGGAGACCTGCTAATATTTGGGGTTTGCCAAAAAGCAGCTCATTGCGGGATATAGAAAATGTGCTTCTTTCAGATTACTGTAACCAGTTGACTAAAAATCTGTTTTCAATTTATCACCAGGTGCGAGAGGCATTACCTGTACGCTACGAGGGTCTCGGTCAAAGTCTACGACCGGGGGACTGGATCCTCACAAAGGTTTTTGAGAGGTCGTCTTGCCTTGCACCTCGGTGGAGCGGTCCCTACCAAGTCCTGCTAGTCACTCAGACTGCTGTGCGGGTAGTGGGTCGAAAGAACTGGATCCATGCGACGCACACCAAACGGATCCCACAGCCCGTGCCATACGATACATAAGACACATAATCCCTCCCCACTGCTGTAACTAGCGTGCCTGAAACAGCAACAACCAACAAGGGAGAATCGGAGACCGCTTCAGAATCCACAAGGCCGGACAAAACAGCCATCTTGTCTCCGCACTCCCCAACAGTGGAACCTCCGGATCAATTCTTTTCTGATCCCATTTCCGTTCACTCACCACTTCCAGGAGGAAGTGACGACACTTTGATCTCACTAGAAATAGTGAAATATAATTTGCGTCCAAGGAAGTAAACGTACAGCATGGTCTGACTGTGCGATTGAAAAAATCATTTGAGGGCTTGTCTTTTGGCCTGACTGTACGGAAAGATTCTGTTGGCTAAGGGTTGTGGGAAAGACATTAAGAAGACGCGCGACTGGAGTCGCCAGCAAATGAACAATTGGTGTTTTATCAATTGAAGACTACAATGCCTCCACCCGCTACCACCCGTAACAAACTTTTAGATAAATATGTGACTAGCAGAGACAATGATCACGCATGTAAGGGGACCCCCAAAGTGTATTGTTGCCTTTTTGTGATAATAACTGGATTTTTAGTAACTGTTGGTTTTGGGTTATGGTATCTGGAGGAAGCATATTCGCTAGAGGACTTTTTACCTATTGAAAATGTATCTGTTATTCCCACTCCTTCCGTGCAATTGCATACTTTATCGCCTAGAGATTCTTCGCATAGACGGAACTATCAGAATAATACCCTTTTGTTAATAATGAATGCCACTCATGCAAATTTAAATAGAACCAATTGTTGGATCTGTTCACATCTACCGCAGCATGGGGATAAGGGGCTATGTTGGTATATTCATCCTTTACCTTTGACAACTGCCTGTTACGCTTCTCTTAGAGCACTATTCTTTGGCCGATGGAATGATAGCATCTCAGGGAACTTTGATGGTACAAATTTAAATAGTTTTGAAAAACATGTTTTGATGCCCCTGGGATGCTCGCTTTTTGCAAATTGGAGTAAGCCAAACGTTGCTTCTGTTAGGCCCTCTGATAGATTGTCTCGTCCTTTTCAGTCTTTAATCTCTTTCGAAATGGCTCCTATAGGCAATAAGGATGTCACGCCTCCATCTTATTCTGTTAACCATAGCCCCGATTCAGTATCTTTCTGCATACAGAGGAATGGAACACGGTCAATGGGTAATTTTAGAAAGTGCGCCAACATTGCAAATTTAACTAGAGAGAACAGACCTCTGTACGTAGGCAAACCGGGCTATTTTGTTTGCGGTGATGTGGCATTTCCATGGTTGCCCAGGGATTGGCAAGGAACCTGCTATTTAGGGATTCTACTACCTGGGGTATTTATTGCCAGTACTGCAGATATTTCGAAAACTCATCCACGACGAGGTGTGAAAGGGGATACTCCAGCGAAAACTCATAGGAGATATCAAGAAATCCTTTGTGCCATTTTTTGGCCAAATTACGAATTCAGAAGATATCAGGGGACTAGAGAGAGTATTGGAGAGAACCATCAATTGGACCACTGACATACTCCTTAATATGACTTTAGAACAGAAAGTGATAAGGTTAGTGGCTCTTCAGAACCAGATGGCATTAGATGTAATTCTGGCCGAGCGTGGAGGAGTATGTAAATTAGTGGGGTCCGCTTGCTGCGTTTACGTTCCAGTCTCCTCTCCAACGATCTTTAAGGCTATCCAAAATCTACATGTTCTTAGTTCAGAAGTACATGTTCCTTACGGAAACTGGGAACTTAGTGCATGGTTTTGGGACCTCCTACGGTCATGGGGATGGAAGTTGTTTTCGGCCCTGCTGATTATCTTGGGAAGTTTTCTGTTTCTTTGTTGTTGTATACAGTGTCTCCCTGGTATATGCTCAGTATTAGGGGGTGTTGCGCGCAAGCAACAAGTGTATTAGGCAATAAAATATACGCCCCAGAGAAGGTTTCTAAAGAGTATGTGTTAAAAGAAACTCTGGTGTCTGATCTAATGGCAATAGATATGTCAGACAATGATTCAGGATGTATAGATGTTGAAATGTGGAGTTAGTCGCAAAGTGATTGAAGGTAGTTTAGCGCTTGGCATAGGCCAAACGGAGTGTTTGTTAGAACTGATATGATATTGTTTCGTCCTCATTGTATATGTTGGCCTATGCCCAATCACTTTGCGAGGAAATTCGTATTACATGGTCGTGACATCAAGTGAATCAAGCCTCCATTTTAGGTTAGAGCCGCCATTTTAGTTTATTGTACAAAGTCACGGTGTAGTCTAAAATGGCCGCCTCGAGTGCTCTTGTTCTTGCCTTAACCTCTTCAACCTCTGTAGGAGGGTGAATGTCCAACCTGCCTTCAGGCTACATGTTAGGGTCATGTAGACCTTGTCCATTGTTGACCTCGGGATCAGGGGATTACTTGAATCAGCAATGTTAACCTACAAGTATACAAGAAAAATAATGCTATCCAAATACAACATGTAAAACATTTGTTTGATCTGTATTAAAGCAATGTGTAAAGAATGTAACGTTAAACTAGAGAATAATAATGTTTGTTAGTAAATGTATTAAAAAGTAAACCGCATGCACGAGATATGTAAATTAGGAAACGAACCTGGCGCAACCCTAGCCCAGTGTATAATTAACTTGTAAGAGCCTGGACATCATTATAACAAACTGTATAAATACGCTGATGTCCAGCTAGCAAATTCTGCTCACTGCTCACTTTGAACCCTGCTGGTGGTCTCTGTGATGTATTGACAGCCAAATAGCTATTTGTGTACTTTGTTCGATATTGTTCAGTTTTGTAATAAAGATTCTGGGAATCTTTACAAGCCCGTGTCGGTGTATTTTCCTTTGCATGGTGTAAAAGCCTTAATGTTGCATTTTTCTGATTTCACACTGGGACTGAATCTGATGAGGAAGAAGAAGAGAAGACGGCTGTAGCTACTTCCAGCATACTACTTCCAGTGTATTAGTGCATAAAATATACGCCCCAGAGAAGGTTTCCAAAGAGTATGTGTTGAAAGAAACTCTGGTGTCTGATCTAATGGCAATAGATATGTCAGACAATGATTCGGGATGTATAGATGTTGAAATGTGGAGTTAGTCACAAAGTGATGGAAGGTAGTTTAGCGCTTGGCATAGGTCAAAAGGAGGGTTTGTTAGAACTGATATAATATTGCTTCGTCCTCATTGTATATGTTGGCCTATGCCCAGTCACTTTGCGAGGAAATTTGTATTACAAGGTCGTGACCTCAAGTGAATCAAGCCTCCATTTTAGGTTAGAGCCGCCATTTTAGTTTATTGTACAAAGTCACCCTGTAGTCTAAAATGGCTGCCTCGTGTGCTCTTGTTCTTGCCTTAACCTCTTCAACCTCTGAAGGAGGGTTAATGTCCAACCTGCCTTCAGGCTACATGTTAAGGTCATGCAGACCTTGTCCTTTGTTGACCTCGGGATCAGGGGATTACTTGAATCAGCAATGTTAACCTACAAGTATACAAGAACAATAATGCTATCCAAATACGACATGCAAAACATTTGTTTGATCATCTGTATTAAAGCAATGTGTAAAGAGTGTAACGTTAAACTAGAGAATAAAAATGTTTGTTAGTAAATGTATTAAAAAGTAAACCGCATGCACGAGATATGTAAATTAGGAAACATTCCTGGCGCGACCCTAGCTCAGTGTATAATTAACTTGTAAGAGGCTGGACATCATTATAACAAACTGTATAAATATGCTGATGTCCAGCTAGCAAATTCTGCTCACTTCTCACATTGAACCCTGCTGGTGGTCTCTGTGATGTATTGACAGCCAAATAGCTATTTGTGTACTTTGTTCGATACTGTTCAGTTTTGTAATAAAGATTCTGGGAATCTTTACAAGCCTGTGTCGGTGTATTTTCCTTTGCATGGTGTAAAAGCCTTAATATTGTATTTTTCTGATTTCACACTGGGACTGAATCTGATGAGGAAGAAGAAGAGAAGACGGCTGTAGCTACTTCCAGCAACCAAAGATGCCTGCTGTGTAACCGCTGCCCATCATGACCCTTTGCTCCATATGACATGGGAGTCCCGAAGACAACTAATGTGATCCTTTGAGAGGTAGGAACAATTGGTCCAAACAAAACCTGCTTTTTGAGCCATCCCACAATGAGCTGTGACCTTCCTGGTCTGGAAACCAACAATACTCTGTGACCTCAAGCATAACTGCTGTGCATCATCTTCCGAAGAATGTATCTTCTGAAATTTTGGTGAACTCCTGCCGGACCTCCATCAGCAAGATTACCTTCCTTGAAGTCGCCCCACTAGAGTGCTGGACCAAAATAGTGAGGCAAATCTATCAAAAGACAACCGTGCTTGATCTGGACCTTTCAAAGGGTGCCAAATCCACAGAGCCGTGAGAAGCACTAACAAATCTTTTGTTGGGAGCCTTTCATCTTGACTGCTGCTGCAAGTTCCCATCCAATGTCCTTTCTTTCGTCACCACAACAGAGAATCCAGAGGCCAGGTCCTGTGCTGCTGCACCATGAAGACGTTCACCTGAAACATCTTCTTCACTGCAGAGGTACTTTGTGGCTTGAGATAATAGTTAACTAAAGTTGTTGTGCCATTCCTCTGTGGCTAGGTTGTTGATTTTTGTGTTTGGGTGATTGCCCATACCGTTCACCCTGGCCTAACACCCAAACACATGTATGGGGCCTTCTATGGAGTCCCTAAACACTTCTACTGACTCTACAGTGTGTTACTTACTTATAAACTTCTGCCATCTGACTTTCCTACAGTTTGTGCCTCATCCTGTCCTGCCTACAGCTGGCCCCTGACTACCAGTGTCTCATTCTGGCACTGAGAACACGCATGCCCTAGATTAGCAAGGACTGCTAAAGTATAAGCCCTCATTAAAGAAAATATAGCAAGTGTGGCAAAGTACTTACTTGCTATATGTTGGTGCTGTAACTGTTTATTTTTTAAATAGAGTAAGTTACACGTGTTACAAAGTTATTACTTACCTTTGAAGCGCAAACTTTCATTCTGAAAAGTAACTAGAAAGTTCTTTCTTACCTTTGAATTGTGTTCCACTATTCTAGAAAGTAATATTAGTAGTATAACGGTATTATTGTTTGAAGCAGAATAAGTGCAACACTTTAGTACCAATAGGGTTGCCTTACATTGAATTGCATATTACCATTCTTAAAGGCTAATAATGTGTTTTAACTTACCTGGGGTTGCATATTGACATTCTAAAAGTATAACACTGGGTTTTACCCATCTTGAATTGCATACTACCATTCTAAATGCGTTTTATACTTTGGTTTACATACCATAAGTATTGTGCTGGTTTTGAAAATGTGCTTATTACGTATAATAGTACTTACCTTTCCTATGAATTCTCTTTGCCTATGTATACATATTAAAATAAACAATTGTTGGTACAATACATCAGTGTGCAACTGTTTCTTTGGTCCCTGTGTATGCTACAATCTTGTACCTTCCTATAGCATTTTGTCCTTCTTAAAATAAACCTGGTTGCTCTGACATAGCTATCATAATATTAGGTGGTACAGACCTGTTCTAAGAGTTGGAGTTCCTGTGTTGCCCAAGGCATATTTGCATAAAGTCCTTTGGGTGGGCCTTAGAAAATCCGTCCTAACAGTCTGCAATATCATAGAAAGGCCAGAACCATTTTACTCTGGCATTTACCTCAATAATCTCTGTATGTCATTAAAGTCACAGCTTTCAATCAGTTGTCTTGCAACCAATCCGCTATTCCGATTGCTTTAACAAAATGTGATTATTACCAAAGCATACCATTCATCATTAATAACATTGCTTCACAATACATTTCACAACTTTGAACCTTATGTCTAAGCAACTAATGTGAAAATCAATATGGCCAAACAAGATGGAGCAAGTGAAGGCAGGGAAGGATCAATACAAGAGCCCACTGTAGGAATAGTGGCAAAAGCAGGACTGAAGGTCACGGGGAGAGTTGACGGAAAGTTTTGAAAACCACCAAGGGTCGCCATCCCACTGACCCCTATGTATAACCTCGGGGCATAGTGACAGGTGGCAAAGGGCTGAGAGATTCAAGAGGGGCACACGTCAGGAAGGGCTTGTGATGCAGAAGGATGTAAACAGGAGGATGGGGATCAAGATCAGTCATTCCACTCTGCTCTTTTGCCTTGTTAAAGGTGAAGTCATGACACAGGGCTTTCCCTCCATTGGTCAGCAAGCTTCTCTTTGCTGCCAAAGCTTCTTGGGTGATTACATTGCTTCCCACTCCCTGAAGCATATCACCCTGGCCAACCAGGTTATTGCACGTATGAGGTTAATTGCAAACAGTTGGTGCTCCCATGGTATCTTTATACTGCCCCAGTACTCAATAAACCTCTACCAAAGGGCCCACAGAATCAGTAACGTGTGCCCTGGAGGCCCCGAAAACTGAGCCAGAGATCTTAGCCATAGGCAAACCCCCCATGCTGCCGGTGTCTTCTTCTCACAGCCCGAGTCTTGTGCTGGAATATACGTATTGGAGGGACTTGAGCCTCCAAATGAGTACAAAAAATGAGTGGAGGAAAGAGGGAGGTTGGAGATTTCTATGTGGCCACTCTGGTATGAGCGCTGTGCTCTCCCGCACCTGACTTAATTGCAGATAACTTTGGCTCACCTCAGGTATTCTGGCTGTCCAAGCTGCATGCTAAATGCATCAGAAATAAAATTTTAAAAAAATGGGTGAAATGGAAGATGAAAACAGAAAAAGTACAAAGACAGGCTTTAATTACTTAATAATTATGATTATGCTCATATATCCACAGAATTGAAAACTTCCCATAGTACACTTGCAGGTGAGTTCTCAGAGGAATTTTCAGAGCCACAGATGTCCCAAGAGGCAAAATTGACAGGAATGGTATAAGAGGCAGGTGAGTTCCAAACACAACATGTTGATAGTCTGCCACATGATTCTAATGAAAACACAAAGCAGTCATGCACAAGAGAGGAGTTAAGTGAAGGAAAACAAAATGATGTAGCAAAAGCAGAAAAGGAATGCGGTGTGAAATCAGGATGCCCTGCTATGCAAGGGGGCAATCTATAGCTCCAAATGAATCCTCAGGATAGAAAAATAAACAAAAAAAAATGATGAGGGGATGAGCAAAAGTGGGGTAAAATGTAATTTCACATGCCCCTTTGTTTAGCAAGAAGCCAGGGCAGGCCTAAAGAAAATCAACCCTCATATTAGTAACAATTCACTTTTCCTATGTACAATTGAAGAATGTGTAGACAGATATTATGCCCCTATTACCACTCGAAGAGCATTTGCAATGGTGAATACAGGTGCAAAGGTGACTGTAATGTCAAGGAAAATGGAAACCCCCACAAGACATTTTGAAAATGAGACAGATTGAAGGCCCTGTGCATAATTTCAATGGAGAAGAAGTACCAGTGGAAGGTGCCACTGAAGTTGACATCAAGGTAGGGAATTATAGACTGAGGCAAGAAATGATGGTCACACCCACTGAGGATACTCCATTCTTATTAGGAACACATTGCCTGAAGAGACGGTCACCTCTGATTGATGGGGCAAATGGGGTACTGTGGTTGTGGCCCGAGATATCGCTGAATCCTCAAAAAGTGGTGACCTAGGTTAGAAATACAAAAGAAAGTCACACCATTGTTAGGTCAGAGAGAGCAGTGGAGGTGTATATTCAGAATAGTTGTGTGCCTAATGCCACTGTCATTCTTATGTGCCTGTGTTAAATGCAAGGAGAAAAAGAAAAACAGTCATTAGATATCCATTTAGATCCCAAGAGGAACGGGCAAACATAGATGAAAATACATTGCAGTACTGTCTGAGGGACGAAGACTGTGAACAATATGATGTTTCAGAGTCAGATCAGGAAAAGTATGGTTCAACCATTGCAGAAATACACATGAAGGAAAGTCAAACCTGCATACCCAGGCACGCGAATTGGCATTGAGTCAGTGAAAGAGGAAGTGTTGGCCCTGGAACAGAAGAGGCCTTTCCTTAATGAGAAAATGTTGAAACAAATGATTGAAAGGAAAGAAATAACAAGCTTTTAAATAAAAAATAAAAAATCTTCAGATTAGATGTTCCTGATTTGGGACACAGATGTGCACAGAGATGCATGTTGAAAATAACAATATGGTCCAAAAGCATTAATCACAACATATGGATTGTAATTGGAACCAAAGCAAAATTCTATCTGGGAAATTACATCATGTACCAAATGAGTTTGGTTTTAGATTTCTTGAATCAAAACGTTTGGTCAAGACTGGATGGACCAGCACCTGCATTTGAGGATAGAAGGCAAGCATACAATAATGCCATATGCAGTTCAGCTACAAGTAAAGAAGGATGTTACTATTTCTGCATTCACAATACAGTTCACAATGGCATTGAAGTACAGACAGGGACAGACAATTATGGAGCATGATGATTTGTGTGTCTCAATGAACCACGAGAAAGCAGGGTCTAGAATGTGAATACACACCCTCAGTGGAATTTGGGGATGGTCCCATCCCAATGCTCATGGATAACATAGTATGTCAGGATATTTACTTGAAATAAGGCACACCATTAGGGATGGTGATGCAAGAATCATACTACAACCCATTCTTTGGAATATCCAATTCCCTGAGTCTCTAGATTCTAAACCAAGGTGGATGTTCAGAATTCAGTCAGTGTACCCTTATGAACCAAAATATGTGATTTATCACCAGGATGATTGCATCCTATTCCCGGTGGAGGAAAATGAGACAGAAGAAAAACATCACATTGATGTGGAGGCTGAAGTGCCAAGTACTTGAGAGTGGCATCCCTCCAAAGAGATACTGCCATGCAGTTAGAAGAAAGTATAGAGATTTCTCCTTTGGAGGATTTTCCAGCATTTTTCTAAAATGGTAGAGGAACAAATCCAGGATGAAGATCCATGCACACATAAAAAACAGAAAGACCAATTAATACCTATGATTGTGGGCATACTGATCTGCATGTTGCTACACTGCTAGAAGGCTATGCAAGGAAACCTGTATTAGTGAGACAGCATATGATACCTTTGGCTTGTTTGGGATCTTTGGCAGAAATAATGAAGCCCAATGTTCAATGATGTTTGCTGTTCCACAAATTTAAATTTATTGAGATGGTTATTCAATAGTTAGCCATGCTGTGTGGTAATATCCCCCATTTTTCAGATCTATGTTCCATTAACAAGAAATAATGGTATGTGTTTTGGTTCCAAAGAGGTCTCTTTCTTCTACGAATCTATTGATGTAGTCTGCACTGTTACATTATTGGTCTATGGATTTCCTAGCCCATTTATAATGAACTAGAATGGCCAACTCTTATTTGAGTTTATTACTTTATGCACATCATCCTATGACTCTCTTATGTTTTGAGTCCTTTGGCCACTTCTTCACATATTCATTTGAGAACAACGATTCCAAGGTATGGTTACTTTTGACCTTCATCAATGATCTACTTAACATACCTGTATTTAGCCTAGACAGGGTGGGTAAGGTATTAGGTGGAGGCAGAGATGAGAGGTAGGACATGGGTTGGGGTGGGGGAGGTGAAGCAAAGTTGGGGTGAGACTTGGAGGTTATGCAATATCCCTACTCCCAGTTAAACATAAGGTATTTTTTGGAAATATTTTGTGTGTGTTATTACTCAAAAACGAACTGCCATGGTTTGTCATCCCGAACAAGTTTCATTACCAGGCCCATGTGTGGGACCTAAGTGGAAATGGTACCCTTATGGATCATACTCCTACACTCCTATGACAAGCAATGCACTTTAGCATCAGTAATGACTCTTCTGTGTATTATATCTTAAAAGTGGAAAGCATCTGAGGCGCCCACATTTTCACACAATTGTGGGATCCCACAGGACATGTTTCTCCTTTGGGATTGAGCACATCTGCTCATTTAATGCACACAAGGTTTTATTGTTAATGGGAGTGGTAAACACTGCAGGAATTTTTATGTGAAATCCATATTCCCTTTCATGATCTCTACTCACATGGGCAGCAATGCAAATACCAATTCTTTTTACCACTACTACCTGGCCCATAATTTTGCACTAAGAAGGGGTGGTAGAAGAATGTGCAAACATGTTGAGTATGAGCACTTGCTCAAAATGAACATAATTAGTAGATACAAGTGAAGTCAGTATTGACTAATTAATCAGATTGATACGTCTTGGTGACGTCTACAGTTACATTTTAACAGGCCAACATCAACGAGCATCCCCAGGCTGTCAGGGTTCCTACACTATGGTGTATGGTGGGCATGGCACACTGTTGTGAAGCCCATTTACTAAGGGAAACAAAGACGCCATTGTGCCTGAAGTGCCTTCCACAGGGAAAACTTCCATTGAAGTTCCTCTAGTCTAGCGATCGCTGAGTCACTGTTAATTGGTCTTTATTTCACTTTTATAACCACAATCATATTCAGGCCAAAGCCACATTGATGGAAACTGTGGAAAAAGCATTCAGAAGGTGATCATGTCAACAGAGGAAACGGTTGCAACATTCCGACTACCCTTTTCTAGTAGAGACCCCTTCATGTGCTAGTAACCTGAAACAGACTGCACCTGGACTATTGACAATGGGAAGCCCTTGTCATTTTTTATACGCCATATTTTACCTGCTGCATATTATTCCGAGGCACCAAAGGGGTCTACAACTATAACAATACATATACACACATCTGTTGATTGAAAGTGCAACGCTAGCAGCTCCAACGTGTCCGTGAACTCATTTAACCTTCTGAAGATTGTACATAACAAGAACTCGTGCCATGGGTCTTACTGTACACATTATATCTAATGACATGTTGTACTCTTTATCTGCTCTACTGTTTATTGCTGTGTTACATATGTATGCCCATTCGGAGACTTTGCAAATCAGAAGTGCACTAATAGCTCCAGTTTTAAAATCACTGCCATTACATTTCAAAGTAGATACTTTGGTCGTGAAACATTTTAATCAAAAACGGTATTCGTTTGAGGAAAAAATGAACTGGAGTGCGATTTACTACATCAATTCTTACTGTGGGTGCATATTTTGAAGTTAAGTTAAAATACAATTTTCTTCCTAAAGTAATTGTGTTCGTTTATACTGTTTCGTTCTTCAGAGAAATAAATAACAGGGTAACAGTAGAGGATTTGTCAACGATACAACAGATGCAGGAAACTGCCACTTATTTTTGGGAAATTTCATTAGCAGAAATTGTAATAGACGAAGAACTCAGAAATACATTTCTGATGTATTTAAAAAGTATGAAACAACATATTGGGCAGAAGGCGCCAATGTTGAATAACCCCTAAATATAACGTGCACTTCAGTAAACCATCCACCGTTTAATTTATTTTAAAATCGTATTGCTCGTTGTTGGATTTGCGGTGGGGAGCATCGTCGGCTTCGATAGCATTCAGCCTGCTGTGCTCTCTTGTTTATAGTTTAATATGTTTGTTTGTATGGACAGCAACGTTTACTAGGTTTGCAATGGGATTTTCTATTTAGTATTTGTGTTTGTATTTGTACAGAGCAGAACAAACTGGGGGCCACGCAGTGCTGTAAACTATTGTTTAAGCATTATATTAAAAGTATAAGCCGGCCCCAGAGGAGAACAATTCCAGCTGTAGACCTGGGAGCTCCTTGCCCACAGTGGTGGTTTTCTTATGAGAGGAGGAGTTGATGGTCCTAAGTGTTCCCAGGTTCTCCCTTGTGAGCAGCGTCTTCAGGCCCTTCCTGAACTGCAAGGCCATTGTACCTACCCTTTTTGCAAGCAAGAAAGTATTCCAGTTTGCTGGTGTGTGTTAGAATGGATTTCTAAACTGTGGCCTGGGGGACAGATGTTTAAGAGGCCACCCTTGTTAGCGGAACAGGGAGAGCCAGATCAATTCACGGTACCTTAGAGAACAGTCAAGGCTAATGCCATCATTACAACTCAGGCGTTAAGGGTTTAACGGCGCCGTCGGCACCGTTAACCCTTAGCGCCTGATTACAAGTGTCCCTTTGCGGGTTGGTGTTTAAATCCAACCCGCAAAGGGACTTTGGAGCTAATTACGGCACCGTAATTTACGGCACCGTAATTAGCACCTTCCCCATTCCCATTATGCCCTATGGGGGCAAAAATGGGAATGGGGAATGGCAAATGGTGAATGGGGAATTACCACCCCACTCACCTTGGAATGAGGCGGTAATTCCGCCATCACCATGGCGGAATCGTAACCTTAGCGCCATGGACCATGGTGCTAATAGCACCATGGTCCTCCGCCAAGGTTGTAATGAGGGCCTAAGTCTCCGAAGAGTAAGGGTGATCAGGGGTCTCCAATGAACACACACAGCGAAACACCAAGAATTACAATTGGACATTACTATACACAAATATATTGTTTATTATAAACACAACAACACACAACGAATAATGACAAGTTCTAGTAAAACCCAAAGAGGTTGAGGGTGGGCACAGCTGTGTTTTTTCAAAGTCAATCAAATAAAGCGATAAATCAAAAAGTGCATTGGAGCACACCCTGTTGCCTTGGCACAAGGTCAGTAAACATGAATCAAAGTAAAAAACATAACCTAATCTGCTTCTGGGTGTGCTGACACCCTGCCCTCCTCCCAGAGTTGTTCGTAGATTCAAGTCAATAGTTAAATAATCATAAGAAGATAAATAAACTTCAATTCAATCTATATTGTGGCAAATCCACGTGCATAGCTTTAATAATTGAGGCATGAAGTGTGCCTGACTATTCAGCATCAGCGCCAAAACTAAGGATGCCAAAGCATTTCGGACTGAGTCTATCGTCAGGGCTTTAAGGCACTATTTAACAATCATCAAAATCATCATCCAGATGTTAATATATATAATCACAATAATGTTAGGCAAGTAGTCAACCAACAATTATACAATCAGTTATCATGCATAATCAAATCAGAGTGCATATAATATAACACAACAAAACAGAATTATTGCACATACCAATGGTCCACCGTTTGTGTAGTTGTTATGAAGATCAAAACGTAGATAGGCAAAGATAAAAACAAACAGGACTTAATGAGCATATAATTATCCCTTACTATTCGTTCTCAACTGTTATAGATAATAGTGTTAAAAAGCGGTACCTGAATAGGTTGTCACTTCGTGCGACTATAGTGCTTCATCTTGGGAGCGTATGCATCTAAGTTAATTAGAGATGGCATGTGGTATATGTGTGTCTACCCCCAGTCTTCTCTACAAATTCATGTGCCCAAAGTAGTGCCTACCTGCGTGGCCTGTGGGTGCTTGTACGAGCTGAGATTCACGTTCTGTAGAAACACAAAGTATGTACTAACTAGTATAACTAGTTTATCCCATTGAACATGTAGAATATATCCCTATTACTAGTGGCAATGCCTGCTTACATGGATTCTTCCTTTAACAGGTCGAACACACACTGCTCTAAGGAGCCGGCGTTCAGTCAACTGAGTGCTAATATAATGGTTTTCTCTGGTATCCAAGCAACGAACGCATGCATGTTTGTGATAGTCAACGATAGCACGTGGCACTTTCGAAAATCTTACTCTTGCGGCTATCTGTCTGCATTCGTGTTGTAGTTATAACCCAATCTACGTACATATGTACTGATACGCGTTGGTACAAAATCAGTGAAAATAAAAATAAAAAGTAAACACTCAAATTGCTATGTGTCAGAACACTATACTATTGCGCATACGCAGTGTGAGTTCCTCTGTCTTCTGTTCTCAATACTGGAGATGCCGTGCACCTCGATTTTGATATATGTGCTGCATGCAGAAAGCAGTGTGAGGCAATGAGCTGAGTCATTGCCTCACGTCCCACCGAGCCCCGAAGGGCACAACCGTGGGTAGCTTTCTGCACATATCATGCCTTCCCATGGTTGGTCTGAATCTCTAAACAACCTCATCAGAAGTGTAAGCAATTGTAAATTGCATAATTCTTCAATATTGGGTAGCTGTACATGTAGCAATGATAATACATGAATAGTTACAGAACATACAACTGAACATATGCTCATACGATCTCAATATAAAGCTCATGTGCATACAAAGTTAAGTAAAGATGGTAAAAAATGATAGTAAGTAAACAAATGTTCGTACTGCCTTCATGAACCAACGGTGATGAACAATCGTAAACAAATAAACACATGCTCTTGGGACCCTCTTGGCTTCAGTAGGTCCCTACTATGAGTTTGTGAAATAGATCACACAATTAACACAGAGCAGCATACACTGTCTGTTCAACTGTATTCCCCGTCCTCAATGTTGCATGCATATTCATTTTGTGTGGTTGGCGCGGCTTGCAAGTAAAGTCTTACATTCTTACATGGGGTCTCTTGTCCTTTTCTTGCAGCAAAAGTCACTTGGAGAGGTGTGGCCACCCAAAGAAAGCATATGTAGTTGCTTTCTTTGGTGATCCCCCCTGGTTTCAGGGAGTCCAGCCGATCAATCCAATATGTCTCTTGTTGATTAAGGCGTCTCCCTAGTTCTTCATGTGCATTGCGTTGTCTGATTACTTCTAGAATTTGGATCCTTATCCGACTCATATTGTGTTTCAAAGTGTTCCAATGTCTAGCAACCGCAGAGTTCAGATTGTTAGTGCGAATGCGCGACCTGCGTTTCTTCCAGCGCTGTTTTCCTGGCCTTTTAGACTGGCACACATAATATATGCAGCAAGGGCACTTGATAGCATATATGATATTCTGTGTGTCTCGGGTGGCATAGCTTTAAAGTTGTATCTTCTCCCCTGTGCAGGGGTGGTGGATACTGTCGCCTTTTGTTATGAAACTGCAGTTGCTGCAGTGTAGACATGGGAAGGGTCCTTTCCTGGAAGTTGGTAGTGTCCGTGTTGGTGATCGAGTCTTGAATCCCTCAAATTTGCGCTCTTTTGTATGCAAAAATGGGTACGTCTTTAAATAGATGTTCCACCCTGAGTCATTGGTTAGGGTACACCAGTTCTTTTTTATCACTGACTTCATTCGGTTGCTTTGTATTGAGTAACAAGAGTCAAAAACCAAAGTTGATTTGGTGGTGTCATCAGTTCTTCTTCTATCTGGAGTTGACTCTAATCGTTCCTTGGCTGCTGTTATTTCCAATGGTTTGTAGCCACGTGCCTCAAATCTCTTCCTCATATTCTCAATTTCTTTTTCATAGGTTGCTGGATCATTCACTATTCGTTTTACCCTCATCATCTGACTATATGGCAGATTTTTAACCAAGCTTGGTTGATGAAAGCTAAGTCGATGGAGCAAGATGTTGCGATCCGTCTCTTTTCTAAATATGCTGGTGTGATATCCTTCTTCATGCACATGAATAGAGAAATCCATGAAGTGTATGTCTGAAGTCGAACTTTCATGGGTGAATTGAATTTGTTGATCAATAGTATTGAGATATATGAAAAAGTCCTGCAGAGAATCTGATGTACCGGTCCAGATCCCGAAAATATCGTCTGTGTAACACGTCCACATGGAGATGAAGTTCCTCCAAACTGCATGATCCAAAATATGTTTTTTTTCAAATTTTTACATAAAGCTATTTGCGTAAGTGGGGGCCATGATGGACCACAATAACGTCCATGAGGTCTGCAAAAAGAACTGGTTTCTGTATTGGAAGTAAGAGTTCTCCCAAATGAACCGCAAGAGTGTCAAAATGAATTATTTTATTGCCTTCATATCTCCTTCATTCAATAGAAACCATTCAATAGCCTCCATTTCCATATCATGAGGGATAGATGTGTATAAACTCCTCACATTGATGGTGAATAGTACAGAATACTTAGTGTATTTTGTGGCATGGAGGGAGTGTTCTTGGAAATGGATGGTGTCCTTTATATATGTTTCTGTTTTTTGTATCAGGGGCTGGAGAAATTGATATATGTACTGTCCCAAATATTGTAGTAGACTGTCCACCCAAATAGCACGTATTTTAGTTTTTGTAAAACAATGGCAGGGGAATCTTTTAACTTGGTGGGGGGAAGCTATTCAAGCTAATCAAGTGTTTAATGTGCTGCTAACACCGCCACATTATACTTACCCGTGTGCTGTAAATCACACGATTGTGACTCAGGGTAGAGTGTAAGCATGGTGAAGCCATCAGTTCTTCTACACTACACTCCCCAGAAGCTCAAGTGCAGGACGCGCTTGATGCACGTCATCCACCCCTACACAGCCTTGAACTGGTTCGCGTCAGCGCGAAGCAGTTAGTTAGATTGTTTTAGCTGTGGAAAGTGGCTGTTAGCCCAGGACAGTTGATAGTTGATTCTATATTTAACCCAGCTTTTTATTCGAATAAACACGTATTTTAGTTTTTGTAATACAACGGCAGGGGAATATTTTAACTTGGTGGGGGCAAGCTATTTAAGCTAATCAAGTGTTTAATGTGCCTGTTTATGCCTGTTTGCGGCCTGGAGCGGTGAACGGCGTGAAACGCTGCCGGTTAAGGTTGTGGGGCCAACTACATTATTGAGGGCAAGATCTAGAAGATGGAAAACAGTTAAATAAAAGTAAGTTAAACGGCAATACAGTTGAAATCCTGGGATCATGAGCAGGGACATTTACATTTGAGAAGTTTAAACAAAATTTGATGGTATGGACTGCAAAAGGGTGCTCAAATGGTACACGAGGAGGAGAATTTTACTATAAAAGTGGCTTCCCTTAATGCACGCTCAGCCGTTGCCCATGCTGTGGAAGTGGGAGAACTAATTCAAGAGTTAAACTTGGAGCTCCTATGTTTGACAGAAACATGGTTTACGGAAGGGTCCCAAACAATATTTCACAAGCTGGTACCTGAGAAGTACATTATTCAGATTATCAACAGAGGACAGGAGAGTCATCCATGAACATCTCACATCTGGAGAGACTGGACTGGAATTGTGAAAGCAAAAAGAAGATATCGTGGCTGAGTACCCCAAAAGGAAATACACCAAACGCGGGTTCAAAAGATACACAGAACTTTATTCTACAACTGAACAGTTTCAAAGGACAAAGCAACAGATAGCTATCAGGCCCTCAGTACAACACAGCGAATACCAGCCCTGTTTCGGTGTGTTCAGTGAGTGGGGCTGTGCATCAGAATAGTCACACCTTTTATACAATCCAAAACATGATGTCCAACCCACTTGTAAGTTAATGAATCTCGGATCTAGGGTTTGTGCCGAGTTTGTTCCTCATTTATGCATCCATACATTTAGGGGTTATCCTTAAAAAATTTGCCAACAAGTTACAATAGCAACAGTGTGTCTTTGGATTTCATATTGAGCCTTCGTACACATTTATACAATATATTCATACAAGTGTTCACATTAGATGCTCGAACAGTATTGTGCACAATATATGTTCATGGATTAGCTTTGTTGGTACAGGTAATCCTCTATACACAGCTCAACGAAGGACAAGGTCTCAGTACATGACCCTAAAATTTGGCCTGCGGGTAGTTTACACATTAACTTGTACACAGAGGTCAAGATGGCCATGTTACATTCAAAACGACACTGTCCACCATCTTAGAACACAGGGTGACTTTAGAGCAAGAATCTAAAATGGTGGATGAACCTAAAATGGCGGCTAACACAGATCTAAGGTCAGGACCTTGCAACGCGGATTTCCTTGCAGAGCGACTTGGCCTAGGCCAATATATATACATATGATCTAGAGGGTATAATATGATTTCCCATTCGACAAACCCTCCTTTTGGCCTATGCCTTTCACTAAACTACTTCTAATCACTTTACGAATAACTCCAGGTCTCAATGTCCATACACCCTGAATTGCCATCGGAGATATCTATTGCCATTATATCGGTTACCAGAATTTCTTTCAGCACACATTCATTGGAGTTCTTGTCTGGGGCGTATACCTTGCATCCTAATGTACCCATCGCCTGTGTGCAACATCCTCCTAACATAGAACATATACCAGGAAGGCATTGTATACAGCAACAAAGGAACAACAGAATTCCCAAAATGATCAGCAAGACCGAAAGTACCTTCCAACCCCAAAATCGCAAGAAGTCCCAGAACCAAGCGCTAAAATCCCAGTTTCCCTCGGTAACATGCACTTCTGAACTTAGGACATGCAGATTCTGTATTGCCTTGAAGATAGTTGGGGAGGAATCTGTCACGAAAACACAGCAAGCTGACCCATCTAATGCCATCCGGTTCTGAAGTGCTACTAACATTTTTGCTTTCTGTTCTAAAGTCATATTATAGAGTATGTCAGTGGTCCGGTTGATGGTTCTTGCCAGTACTCTCGCTAGTCTCCTAATATCTTCTGAGTTCAGTATTTGTCCCCAAAATGTCACAAAAGATTTTGCTACGTCTCCCAGAACTTGTGCTGGAGTGTCACCATTCTCGTCCCGCCGTGGACGAGTCTTTGAAACCTTTACAGTACTGGCTATGAATACCCCGGGTATCAGGATCCCTAAATAACAAGTTGCCTGCCAATCCCTGGGTTACCATGGAAATGCTACATTACCGCAAACAAATTAGACAGGTTCGCCTACATACAAAGGTCTGTCTTCCCCAGTCAAATTCGCAACGTTGGCGCAACCTTTAAAATCAACCATTGACTGAGTACCATTCCTCTGTATGCAGAAAGAAACTGAATCGGGGCTATGATTGACAGTGTAGGAAGGAGGCGTGGCATCCTTATTGCCTATAGGAGCCATTTTAAAAGAAATCAAAGATTGAAAAGGATGAGACAGACTATCAGAAGGCCAAATAGAAGCAACATTAGGCTTACTCCTATTCGCAAAGATCGAGCACCCCAAGGGAGTCAGAACACGTTTTTCAAACTGATTCAAATTAGCCCCATCAAAGTTCCCTGAGATGCTATCTTTCCTGCGACCAAAGAATAGTGCTCTAATAGAAGCTTAGCATGCAGTTGTCAAAGGTAAAGGATGAATATACCAATCTAGTCCCGTATCCCTGTGTTGCTGTACATGTGAACAGAACCAACAGTTGGACTTATTAAAGATGACATGTGTAGCATTCATAATGAGTAATAATGTGTTGTTATGATATCTCTGTCTCTGCTGAGAGTCTCTATGAGATAGAATGTACAGATGCACGAAAGGAGTAGAAACAGTAGGTACATTTTCAGTCGGAAACAAATTCTCAAGTGGATGTACTTCTTCTAGGTACCAGAAGCCTAAAACAATGACTATTATAAAACCAATTAACATTATCACAAAGCAGCAGTACGTTTTCAGGGCCCATATAGTTAAATGTTCATTTCCGTAGCTGGTCACACAGTCTTTTCCCTTTTCCATGCGAGCGGAAGCAGTTGCAGGCATTGTAGTCTTCAAACGAAAAACACCAATATTTTTAGCTGGCGACCTTCAGGCCGAGCATCTTCTTAGTACTTCCACAAACCCTAGTCAACAGATACCCCTATTTAAACATTTACAGGGTAATTCATAGTATTTCGCAGAAAAGTGTCGCAAGCGGCTGACGCAGAGTGTCCGCGTGCGATTGACTGCGCCAGGCACGTGCGCTAAAACCGATTTCCACGCACAGCGTATTCATGGATTTTAGGCTCCCAAACCAGCCGTGGCGCAGAGTATCGCAGCGACCCTGCAGCAGCGCCAGTAACGCCCCCAAGAACGCCCTCGCGCAAGGAAAAGCCATCAAAATCGCTAAATCATCGCAAAGGGCTGCGCTAACCCTGGACCAGTTTACAGGGCTGCCACACAAGGAACGCAAAGCGGGTAACGTGCATATCAGGGGTACGCGTGAAGTTATACACGCGATTAGCCAGGGTACGTGTATTACAGGGGTACGCGGGAAGTTTAACACGCGATTGGCCAGGGTACGTGTATTACAGGGGTATGCGGGAAGTTTAACATGCGATTAGCCAGGGTACGTGTATTACAGGGGTACGCGGGAAGTTTAACACGCGATTAGCCAGGGTACGTGTATTACAGGGGTACGCGGGAAGTTTAACACGCGATTGGCCAGGGTACGTGTATTACAGGGGTATGCGGGAAGTTTAACACGCGATTGGCCAGGGTACGTGTATTACAGGGGTATGCGGGAAGTCTTACATGCGATTAGCCAGGGTACGTGTATTACAGGGGTACGCGGGAAGTTGAACACGAGATTGCCCAGGGTACGTGTATTACAGGGGTAGGCGGGAAGTTTCACACGCGATTAGCCAGGGCACGTGTATCACAGGGGTACGCGGGAATTATCACATGCGATTTGGCTGTGTACGTGTATTACAGGGGTACACGGGAAGTTTTACACGCGATTCGGCTGGGTACGTGTATTACAGGGATGCGATTTGGCCAGGTACGTGTATTACAGGGGTGCGCAGGAATTATCACACGCGATTTGGCTGGGTACGTGTATTACAGGGGTGCGTGGGAATCATCACACGCGATTTGGCTGGGTACGTGTATTACAGGGGTGCGTGGGAAGTCACACGCGATTAGGCTGGGTGGGTCCTCACAGGTGTTCCCTGTACACCCTCCACGGCCCCTGCAGGCAGCCTACAAAACAGGGGACTACCCTGCACACCTGCTCATGTCCCCCTGCACCCCCACCCCCCAGCAGTGCAGGGGTAGCCTCCACCAGGCCCCCACCCATGTCTCCCACCACCCCCACCCCCCCGCCACCAGGGGCACCCTCCACCAGGCCCCCACCCATGTCTCCCACCACCCCCACCCCCCCCCGCCACCAGGGGCAGCCTCCACCAGGCCCCCACCCATGCCTCCCACCACCCCCACCCCCCCGCCACCAGGGGCAGCCTCCACCAGGCCCCCACCCATGTCTCCCACCACCCCCACCCCCCCGCCACCAGGGGCAGCCTCCACCAGGCCCCCACCCATGCCTCCCACCACCCCCAACCCCCAGCAGTGCAGGGGCAGCCTCCACCAGGCCCCCACCCATGCCTCCCACCACCCCCACCCCCCCACCATCCAGGGGCACCCTCCACCAGGCCCCCACTCATGTCTCTCACCACCCCCACCCTCCCCCGCCACCAGGGGCAGCCTCCACCAGGCCCCCACCCATGCCTCCCACCACCCCCACCCCCCCGCCACCAGGGGCAGCCTCCACCAGGCCCCCACCCATGTCTCCCACCACCCCCACCCTCCCGCCACCAGGGGCAGCCTCCACCAGGCCCCCACCCAAGTCTCCCACCACCCCCACCCCCCCCCGCCACCAGGGGCAGCCTCCACCAGGCCCCCACACATGCCTCCCACCACCCCCACCCCCCAGCAGTGCAGGGGCAGCCTCCACCAGGCCCCCACCCATGTCTCCCACCACCCCCACCCTCCCGCCACCAGGGGCAGCCTCCACCAGGCCCCCACCCATGTCTCCCACCACCCCCACCCCCCGCCACCAGGGGCAGCCTCCACCAGGCCCCCACCCATGCCTCCCACCACCCCCAACCCCCAGCAGTGCAGGGGCAGCCTCCACCAGGCCCCCACCCATGTCTCCCACCACCCCCACCCTCCCGCCACCAGGGGCAGCCTCCACCAGGCCCCCACCCATGCCTCCCACCACCCCCAACCCCCAGCAGTGCAGGGGCAGCCTCCACCAGGCCCCCACCCATGTCTCCCACCACCCCCACCCTCCCGCCACCAGGGGCAGCCTCCACCAGGCCCCCACCCATGTCTCCCACCACCCCCACCCCCCCCCGCCACCAGGGGCAGCCTCCACCAGGCCCCCACCCATGCCTCCCACCACCCCCAACCCCCAGCAGTGCAGGGGCAGCCTCCACCAGCCCCCACCCATGTCTCCCACCACCCCCACCCCCCCGCCACCAGGGGCAGCCTGCACCAGGCCCCCACCCATGCCTCCCACCACCCCCAACCCCCAGCAGTGCAGGGGCAGCCTCCACCAGGCCCCCACCCATGTCTCCCACCACCCCCACCCTCCCGCCACCAGGGGCAGCCTCCACCAGGCCCCCACCCATGCCTCCCACCACCCCCAACCCCCAGCAGTGCAGGGGCAGCCTCCACCAGGCCCCCACCCATGTCTCCCACCACCCCCACCCTCCCGCCACCAGGGGCAGCCTCCACCAGGCCCCCACCCATGTCTCCCACCACCCCCACCCCCCCGCCACCAGGGGCAGCCTCCACCAGGCCCCCACCCATGCCTCCCACCACCCCCAACCCCCAGCAGTGCAGGGGCAGCCTCCACCAGGCCCCCACCCATGTCTCCCACCACCCCCACCCCCCCGCCACCAGGGGCAGCCTCCACCAGGCCCCCACCCATGCCTCCCACCACCCCCAACCCCCAGCAGTGCAGGGGCAGCCTCCACCAGGCCCCCACCCATGTCTCCCACCACCCCCACCCTCCCGCCACCAGGGGCAGCCTCCACCAGGCCCCCACCCATGCCTCCCACCACCCCCAACCCCCAGCAGTGCAGGGGCAGCCTCCACCAGGCCCCCACCCATGTCTCCCACCACCCCCACCCCCCCCCGCCACCAGGGGCAGCCTCCACCAGGCCCCCACCCATGCCTCCCACCACCCCCAACCCCCAGCAGTGCAGGGGCAGCCTCCACCAGGCCCCCACCCATGTCTCCCACCACCCCCACCCTCCCGCCACCAGGGGCAGCCTCCACCAGGCCCCCACCCATGCCTCCCACCACCCCCAACCCCCAGCAGTGCAGGGGCAGCCTCCACCAGGCCCCCACCCATGCCTCCCACCACCCCCAACCCCCAGCAGTGCAGGGGCAGCCTCCACCAGGCCCCCACCCATGCCTCCCACCACCCCCACCCCCCAGCAGTGCAGGGGCAGCCTCCACCAGGCCCCCACCCATGTCTCCCACCACCCCCACCCTCCCGCCACCAGGGGCAGCCTCCACCAGGCCCCCACCCATGTCTCCCACCACCCCCACCCCCCCCGCCACCAGGGGCAGCCTCCACCAGGCCCCCACCCATGCCTCCCACCACCCCCAACCCCCAGCAGTGCAGGGGCAGCCTCCACCAGGCCCCCACCCATGTCTCCCACCACCCCCACCCTCCCGCCACCAGGGGCAGCCTCCACCAGGCCCCCACCCATGTCTCCCACCACCCCCACCCTCCCTCCACCAGGGGCAGCCTCCACCAGGCCCCCACCCATGTCTCCCACCACCCCCACCCCCCCGCCACCAGGGGCACCCTCCACCAGGCCCCCACCCATGTCTCCCAACACCCCCACCCACCAGCACTGTGGGGCACGTGGCCAGCAGGCAGTCAGGCAGCAGCAGGTGGGAGCGTGCTCAGGGCTCTGGGGGGCAGTAATTTGGCCTCCTGGCCAGGAGCGTGGTCTCTCGTGTGTGAACGCGTGGACAGCCTGATAGGGAGTGAAATCCCACACGTCAGCAAAGGCCCTTAGCGCGTAAACCCGTCAACAGCATATGCGCGCCTATAGTCACCTGCACGTGCAGGAAATTGTTGCGTGACACGTCCCAGTGTCAAAGCGTGTGATTGGTGAAAATGGATCTACACGCAGAAGTGACAAAGCGTGTGATTGGTGAAAATGGATCTACACGCAGGAGTGACAAAGCGTGTGATTGGTGAACGTACACGCCGCGTAAGTGACGCTGTACGTGTGGGCCTGTATATAAGGTACATGTAGAACACCATTTCCTTGTACGTGCTTTTCGTGGAGAGCGAGTGGGTGAATTCTGTACTTCTTGTCGTTTCACACGCGATTTACTTCACGGCGTTTCCAGTTCGTATTCCCTGTTACCTCTGACAGCTTTTTCTCTTTTTTCTCTTTTACTGGTTTACCTGGGCCTGTTCCCTCAAACAGTGTCCCCTTCTACTGTTGTCCTGTCTTCTCAGACAGCGTACACATCTTCTTTTGGCGGGGGTTTACCCAGCCAAACGCGCTCATTTTTCACACTCTTTTACCTGGCAGACGGTGAGTCACGCACGTATCCAACTTCTGTGCTTGCCCCGTGTGTAGCCTACCCCTTCAGAGGTCATTCAAGGCTGCGTGTGACACGCATACGTTCATTCTTGTGTTACTGGGTGCCACAGCGTAGTGCAGGTTTTTCTTTCTGCACACGTGGTCTAGGAGGGGTTGCGTGCACGTCATCTCCCTTTTTTGGGCCTCCTGTGCGTTGCGTGACCCGTCATCTTTCCCCAGGGGTTACAATCAGCCGTGCTATAGCACTAGGGTACAATTACCATCTGGTACCCAACCCCTTTGACCCCCAATTGCCCAGGACAATTGTCTACAGCCACTCCCATACGCACATTAATATCAGTGCCATGGCTGGGAGGCGAGGATTCCGTAAGGGTGGCAAAGGTGGAAGAGCCACAAGTGGTGGCCGTGGTGGATCCGGTAGGGGACGTGGTCGTAACTTGCAGGGTGAGCCTGTCCCCCCATGTGTGGAGGACCAGTCTACGAGGCATTGTCCGGTGAGTGCACATGCATGTGTGTGTCATCCATGTGCATGGTGTGTGTGTGAGGGCTTCTGTTTGGGTGCCAGATGAGAGTGTGTGCGCCTGAGTCGTATGGGTCAGCCATGTGCTTCATGCAATACTTCCTGCGCAGCTGCATTTGGCCATAGCAGTATCCCTTCTGCCAACAGTAGACATCTAGCACAACTGCACGCCAGTTGCCCTTGAAGTGTCACCTTGACACAACATATTTGCTTATTTTCCACTGTTCATTCAGTCAGTTTGTTTGCATTCCACCACTTTCACTAGGCATGTCGCTGTCCACTAGTCACATGTCTGACATGGGTATGGTAAAGTGGAGTGACTTTGTTACCTGGATATCATTTGTACACACATGTCCCTGTGCAATTTGACCATTTCAGACTGGCAGCTCCAGGTGAAAAATCTGACCTGTTAGAATTAGAAAAGCTATTACATGCGGGAACTGGACTGAATGAATAGGTGCTGCCCTCCTCTCCATCTTCACTCAATAGCAATGGTACATGCCATCTGTGTGATGGCATGTGTGTTTCACCTGCCAATCACAGGCCAATGTGTGATGCCACTGCCAGGCAGCATGCAGAAAATGTGTTCATCTTCAATCTTGGTGTCATCAGTGTGTGCCATTTGCCTGCACTTCATACGCAGTGAGGGTGCATGCATGGGAGGGTTTTAGTCATGTGGGACATGTGTCAATCAAGTACTGGTTCTCTTGCTTCTCAGCCCTCAATGTGTGCCATGGTGCTAATGCCTGTTTCCATTACTTTGTTTTCATGTCTTTGCAGGGGAAGACGCACCTGATACTGCTGGGGTTGTGGAGATGGTGCAGACCCAGGAGGTGTCCCAGGGCCGACCAACCACCAGTGAGGGATGTGGTGTGGTGGTGGGGGAGAACCCACAAGTGCTGCAGGTCGTGCTCTCAAGGGGTGTCTCTGGCTGCACCTCCCCCGAGCTGTACTCAGGTGTTGATTCGGATGAGACCTACGTGCCGTCGCAGGTGAGTGTTCCAGGGAGGGATTCTGTTCTGTCTCACCCACCTGCACCAGGGTCAGTACCCTCCATGGGGATGTCAGTGTTGGCAGCTACGCCTTCGGTGGTTACAGATGCAGGGTCACACTCCGCGACATCTGATCCTGTTCCTGGGCCAGCAGATCAGAGGGGGAATGCAGTCCTGCAGCCTCAGGCAGTGCCGGCACAGCAAGGCGCATTTCGCCTTGCCCCAGACAGGTGTGGTGCCCGCCGACGTGGTGGCCGTACGCCACCCGGCAATACCGCATGGGAGCAATCCATTTACGGTATGGCTACCCAACAGGCTGCATCATCCGAGATGATGGCTCAGGCCATGGATAGGGTGGCTACTTCCATTGTCCCCCCAGAAAGGCTGATGGAGCGACTAGAGCAGGCAACCGACTCCATCTGCCAGTCACACAGGGAGGACATGTTGGGGTCCAACAGGGACAGGCGGGCGGCACTGGCGACTCTGCAGGAGGCCATCTCCATTGAGTCCCAGGGCCACAGGGAAGCCCTGAGGCAGGAGCTCCTACACCTCAGGACGACTCTTGTTGAGCTTGAGGCTTCAACACACCAAAGGACAGAACAGCAGCTGGAGCGTCTCACCCGTACGCTCTCAGCTGAGATGCAGGCAACGAGGGCGGAGGTCCGGGCATCCCGTGAGTTGTTGCATGGGGACCTCCGCACACTCATCCTCCAGAACCAGACCTACCACACCCGCATGCTTGCAGCCATGGAGGAGCAGACTAGGGCCTTGCATGGGCTGCCTCCCATAGTGCAACCACCTCCGGATGCAGCTGCACAGGGTGATAATAGCGACAGCAGTGATACTCCCACAATAGGGTAGCCGTGTGGGCCATGAGCCCATGGAGGTGTTTTATCTTCCCAGGATCCACGCAGGTGGGTTCTGGTGTGCATCCTGTCCTCGGACCTCCTGGGTGGCCTCCCCAACCCCCCCGGGCCCATCAATGGCCATTTTTGATTGTTTCTTATTTTAATTTTTATTTTGATTTCTTTTATTCCCAATTTTTTTGGGACGATCTGTTGGCTTCGATCTGTTGGCTTCGATCTGTTGGCTTCGATGTGTTGGCTTCGATGTGTTGGCTTCGATCTGTTGGCTTCGATGTGTTGGCTTCGATGTGTTGGCTTCGATCTGTTGGCTTCGATCTGTTGGCTTCGATGTGTTGGCTTCGATCTGTTGGCTTCGATCTGTTGGCTTCCGTGGTTCCTGTGGGCATACGCTGCATTGTGGCTGGGCACATGCAGGCTTGTAATGTATTTGGTTCAGATGCTTGGGTTTGAGTCACACACACCCCTCCTGCTTCCCGTTTCCATGGGCTTGCAAAGGGTGTGCCCAAGTGACAGTGAATTACACAGTGACGTTGGACTCCCATGAGCTGTGTGGCCAGTCTGTAGTCAATACTGTGTATACATTCATAGTGCATATTGCTGTTGTGTTGTACACTGCATGTTGCATTGATGTGTAACTCTTCTTCTGTGTCTACCTCCCAATTTGCAGGTCCCTTCCTCAAGTCCACACAAGGACCTCTAGTCTGGCGATGGGGACCATGTTGGCAGCAGTGCACCTACAACTCTACATGGCGCCAACACTGCACAGTTGGTAGTGGTGGGAGTGCAGGCATTTCCAGGTGGTGAGACTACTAATATGTAACATTTGTGATGTCATGTTAATGGTACTACGTGCTCAAGTATGTTGTTGGTCCGGCATTGCTGTGAGCATTTCAGGTGTTGCAGGTTTCTAATAGTGCCACTGTACATAGTGAGAGTGATGTCATGTTGTGGGGATTACTTTGTTTACCTGCAATTAGCATGACATGGCACGGTGTGTCGTGTGGCAGTGCTGGGGTTGGGTTGGCTGACATGGCACTGTCCTCTTGTTGCATTTTGCAAGTGGGTATTCATTTTAGCTGCTTCAATGTGTAACTTCACAAAACTGCATTGGTGGTGTCTGTGTGGGTAGGGATGCACACATTGTGACACTTCCAGGTGAACAATCTCAGGCTGACATGGAATTCCCGGTTCATTCTCCAGACATTCAGGATCAGTGTCAGGTTGAGTCATCATTGATTGTCAGATGGAATGTGCCAGGGCAGTGTGCACTCCACAGGGGTGTGATTTCTATGTGAAGTAATTAGCCACTAGCTGTGTACGGGCTGCCTCCCCCCGTGCCCTTTCCCCTCCCATGCGCAGCGGCTGTGCATGTGGTTGGGGATGTGGGGCCACCACCATGTCCACGGCCAGGCCCCGGCGTGTTGCAACGTTGTGCAGGACACATGCTGCCACTATGATCCTGCACACTACTGGGGGAGCGTATAACAGCTGCCCGCCAGAACGGTCAAGGGAGCGAAAGCGTGACTTTAGCACTCCGAATGTGCGCTCCACTATGCCCCTGGTTGTAATGTGGGCTGTGTTAAATCTTACCTGGGGTGGCGTGGTGGGGTTCCGAATTGGCGTCATCATGTGGGGGCTGAGAGGGTAGGCACTGTCCCCTGTGGAGGTGGGGATTGGTATCATTGGTGAGGTTGTGACCTTGCTCAGTATCCAACATGCATGCATGTGCAGTGGCATACATACTCACCAAGCAGCCATGTATCGCCATGCCGCCCAGCTTCTAGGTCCCGGCTTAGGGTGGACATTCGGTAAATGAAGCTGTCGTGGGTGGAGCCGGGACAGTTGGCATATACTGAGGTGATGATTCCCTTGGCATTACATGCTACCTGCACGTTGATGGAATGCCAGTGCTTGCGGTTCCTATAGATGTGCTCAGATGCCCTGGGGGGACGTAGAGCCACATGGGTGCAGTCGATGGCACCTAGCACTTTGGGGAATCGTGCCACTGCGTAAAAATCCAGGGCGGCAGCATGCCTTTCTGCAGGTGTTCTGGGCAGGTATATGTGCCTGCGGACTGATGGGCGTGCAGTCATGATGTTCAAGACCTGGTGTAGGCAGCGTGACTGGGTGGCCTGTGACACCCCACCCACTATGGCACTTGTCCGCTGAAATGATCCAGTGGCTAAGAAGTGCAGTACATTGAGGACCTTCTCCAGGGGGCTGAGTGCTTGGGAGCACAGGGTGGGTGATGTGAGGTCATCCTCCCACTCACTCACCAGGTCCAGTATGATGTGTGGTGGAAACCTGTACCTCCCATACACCTGGTCATCAGGCATCCCGAAAAGTCTGGTTCTGGGTGTGAATATTCTGGCCCTGACTATCCTCCTCCTCCTCCTTTGGTAGCCCACTGCCACTGCTGCTAGGAACGGTATGTTCATCCTGGCGTCTGAGCTTGTTATTGTTAAAGTCCGCAATTTATGCTTAGCGCGTGTTCTAGGCGAGCGTGTGACCCGCGCACTCCTGGAATCCAGTTCCCAGTCCAATAGCGTGTGGAAATTCACACGCACCACGGGATACAGCGTGTGACCCGCGCACCCCTGGAATCCAGTTCCCAGTCCAATAGCGTACGGAAATTCACACGCACCCCTGAAATACACGCGCCCAGGCTATTCGCGTGTGGAACTTCCCGCGCACCCCTGAAATACACGCGCCCCCAGGCTATTCGCGTGTGGAACTTCCCCCGCACCCCTGAAATACACGCGCCTAGGCTATTCGCGTGTGGAACTTCCCGCGCACCCCTGAAATACACGCGCCCAGGCTGTTCGCGTGTGGAACTTCACGCGCACCCCTGAAATACACGCGCCCAGGCTATTCGCGTGTGGAACTTCCCGCGCACCCCTGAAATACACGCGCCCCCAGGCTATTCGCGTGTGGAACTTCCCCCGCACCCCTGAAATACACGCGCCTAGGCTATTCGCGTGTGGAACTTCCCGCGCACCCCTGAAATACACGCGCCCAGGCTGTTCGCGTGTGGAACTTCACGCGCACCCCTGAAATACACACGCCCAGGCTATTCGCGTGTGGAACTTCCCGCGCACCCCTGAAATACACGCGCCCAGGCTGTCCGCGTGTGGAACTTCCCGCGCACCACTGAAATACACGCGCCCAGGCTGTTCGCGTGTGGAACTTCCCGCGCACCCCTGAAATACACGCGCCCAGGCTGTTCGCGTGTGGAACTTCCCCCGCACCCCTGAAATACACGCGCCTAGGCTATTCGCGTGTGGAACTTCCCGCGCACCCCTGAAATACACGCGCCCAGGCTATTCGCGTGTGGAACTTCCCGCGCACCCCTGAAATACACGCGCCCAGGCTATTCGTGTGTGGAACTTCCCGCGCACCCCTGAAATACACGCGCCCAGGCTGTTCGCGTGTGGAACTTCCCCCGCACCCCTGAAATACACGCGCCTAGGCTATTCGCGTGTGGAACTTCCTGCGCACCCCTGAAATACACGCGCCCAGGCTGTTCGCGTGTGGAACTTCACGCGAAACCCTGATATACACGTAGCCCGCTCCCCCAGACCCGATCGCGTGTGAAACTTCACGCGAACCCCTGTGATGCACGTACCCTGCTGAAATCGCGTGTTAGACTTCCCGCGCACCCCGGTATACACGCACACGTATTTTTTGTCAGCGGGTGTCCGTGTTTGTGGGTACCCCTTTGCACGTCATTTTTCCTGGAGGGCCACAGTATGGGACATTCATCATGGCAGTATATAGGTGCGATTTGTTGGCGCACCTTTTGGTGCACATTTCTTACAGCCGCAGAGACGCTACCGCCTGCTTTCTTGTGGCGGTCGTGTTTGTGCCTGTGCGCTGGTTTGAGCGTGCGCTTTTTTCCCCTATTCTATTCCATGAATACGTGTTGTAGGCGAGCGTGTGGGCGTTCCGCGCACTTGTGCCCTGTACTTCCCCTGTGACGCCCACGTTTTGGCAAGTTGTTCCCCATTCCGAGTGTTACGCCCGTGTTCCGCCTACTTTTGTTGCGTGCGCCGCGCTATGTGCGATTTTCGCTGTGGCCTGTGCGATTTTCGCAGTGACCTGGCGCACGCTGTTAGATGGCCTGTGCGCCAACGTGCGCCGCGCACTTTTTATCGCACATCCGCTGGTTTTCTCGCGCACGGCCTTCCATGAATCGACGTGCGCTGCTTTTCGTGCGATTTTCGCAATTGCACTGCGATTTTCGCTATTCCACTGCGATTCGCACGTTTTTGCCCACTTGCGCCGCGCTAATTATTCCATGAATCGGCCTCTTAATCGGGCCAAAAGCAAGCCCTTGATGACTTTCTTCTTCTCCGAGCGCACAGCCGAACCGTACCATAAGTCTATTTCCTTGGACGCAGATCGTACCTTGTGATCCCTGATACTGATTGATCCGTGAACAACGTGTCGTCACTTCCCACTGGAAGCGGCAAATGAACAGAAGTAAGGTTAGAGGCACAATTGGGGGTCGCCTTTGGAAACAAAATGGTTGGAGAGTGTGGGGGTGGAATGGCTGTTTCCCCAGAACTCACAGGAACAGGGAGAATCCCCGACACACTTTTGATGCCAGTTACTGCTTTGGGATCATTGGTTGCAATACTGATGAGGGGTTCTGCTTCTTCTGTATCGTATGTCACTGGGTGTGGAATTTTCTTGTTGTGCGTCGCATGGATCCAATTTTTTCGGCCTGACACCCAAACTGGCGTCTGTATAACCAGTAGGACCTCTGAAGGGACTGCGCCAACGAGGTGCAAGGCAAGACGATCGCTTGAAGGATTTTACGAGGACCCACTCCCCAGGTCGTATGCTGTGACCAGGGCCCTCGTGTCATACAGGTAAAGCCTCTCGCACCTGGTGATAAATCAAATACAAGTTTTTAGTCAACTGGCTTCAGTAAACTGAAAAAAGTACATTTTCAACATTTCTCAAGGAACAATATTTTGGAATGTTCCAGATATTAGCAGGCCTCCCCATTACCACATCAAAGGGAGAGAGCCCAGTCTTAGTTTGAGGGGTTGTACGCATTGATAACAACACGATCACTAAGGCGTCCGGCCATTTTAGTTTGGTGCCGGCACACGTCTTAGCGAGCTTGTTTTTGATGATGCCATTGTGCCTTTCCACTAGTCCTGCACTCTGGGCGTGTCTGGCCGAATGGTACCGTCTATTGATCTTTAATCCCGTGCATATCTGCAGAATTACAGCAGCGATAAAATGTGGACCATTGTCCGACCAGATGACTCTTGGTAGCCAGAACCTTGGGAAATATTCTTTTATCATAGTCTTTGCAGTAGTGTCTGTAGCGTCTTTAACAGGAAAAGCCTCAACCCATTTGCTGAAAGCACAGATGACAACTAACACATACTTCAGATTATTACACCGTTCCATCTCAATAAAATCAAAGTGTATAACCTCGAAGGGGACAGAAGGTGGACCAAAACTTCCCCTAGGAGTTGATGTTCCCTTTCCCACATTATCCTGTAAACAGATCATGCAGTCTTGAACAAAGTGTTCAGCTACCTTAGAGATTTTGTTGTTTACAAATACTTTTTCCAACACTTTTGTGATTTTACGGGCACATATATGTGTGGGACCATTGGCCATAACAACAATCATAATAATGTACGCGTCGGGAAGTAGCCATTTCCCTTCAATCTGTCCACCCAACGCCCATCATCATCAAGTTTCCTCAAGCCCTCAGCCCATTTCTTAGACTCTTCTAATGTGGCATTGGCTTGGATATCCCTTACGGGATCATACCCTCATCCATTGTACAAGCATTTGTGGCTTCCCTCTAAGTATACATGTCTGAAGAGAGATCAGCAGCAGTCTGTTTAGCTATCTGATCAGCAAAAGCGTTCCCTTTTCCAACATCATCTATAATCTTTTGATGCGCTGTGTATTTTACAATAGCCAGCTGAGTAGGGAGTGCAAGCGCTGAGAGTAGCTGTACTATCACGGAGCCATGCTGGATTTTTGTACCATGTGAAGTTAAGAACCCTCTTTCTGACCAAAGTCTCCCAAAGTTGTGAACCACCCCAAAGGCATACTGACTGTCAGTTTATATATTCACGGTAAGCCCTTCGGAAAGTTTGCAAGCTCGGGTCAATGCTATAATCTCTGCGGCCTGCGCAGAGTTATGCGTGATTCTCTTGGTTTCCACGATCGTGCTCAATGTAGTGATTGCATAAGCAGCTGTGGATGTACCATATGGAAGTTTGAAGCAGGAGCCATCGCAAAACAGCTTCCCTTGTGGACTGTTCAAAGGAGTATCATTTAGATCAATTCTACCCTTTGTCTCTTGTTCGGTAGTGTAAAGGCAGTCATGGGACTCTTCGTCACTGCAAGCAGTACTTTGCGGGAAATGTAAGAGTTCCGCTGGATTAAGAACACAACACCTCTTAATTTGAATGTGTTGTACAAACAAGATCAATTCATATCTCGTCAACTGTGCAGAAGTGAGGTGTTGCATTTGAGTTCTTTTCAGTAGAACATCTACGGATTGAGGTACCATCAGGGTTAAAGCATGGCCTAGGAGCATTCCCTCACTCTGTTTTACAGACGCAGCAGCAGCAGCGACAGCTCGCAAACATCTTGGCAAAGAGCATGCTAGAGGATCGAGGGCGGAAGAAAAGTAACTGCATGGCCTATTCTTCGCTTCATGTTCCTGCATTAATACAGCCAAAGCACATCCATAACATTCATGCACAAACAACACAAAGGCCTTTTCATAATTTGGTGCTCAAAACCGGTGCCGAGTACAATGCAGTCTTGAGCAAATCAAATGCACGCTGGTGCTCCATGTTCCACGGCAATGGCGAAGAAATGCCCTTCTTCATCAGAGCCAACATCGGCTTAATCGTTAACGAAAAATTAGGGATCCACTGCCTACAGTAAGAAGCCATTCCTATCAAGGCTCTAACTTCTTTCTGTGTATTTGGAACAGCCATGCTAGAAATTAGTTTTATCTGTTCAGGTGTCAATCTTCTTCCCTCCTTTGACAGGAGATAGCCTAAATAGGTGACCTCCTGGCAACAATATTGACATTTTTTAAGCAAAGCTTTATGTCCGTGTTTAGCCAGGTGAATAAGTAACAACACAGTGCCCTCCTTACAAGCGCTCTCTGAGTCGGCAGCTAAAAGCAAGTCATCAACATATTGAAGCAGCATACCAGTAGAGGGCAACTCAAGGGTATCAAGCTGCTCTTTCAAAGCCCTACTGTAGATGCTCGGACTTTCCGTGTAGCCTTGTGGTGCACGGGTAAATGTGAAGGAGCGTCCCCCTAAGGTGAACTCGAACAAGTATCTACTGTCCTTGTATATAGGAATACTAAAGAAAGCATTCTTTAGATCTACAACACTAAAGTGAGTAGCTGAAGCTGGAATCATAGTCAATATCGTCGTCACATCAGGCATGATTGGAAATTGTGGAGCGACAATCTTATTGATGGCACGTAAATCAATTATAAAACGGAAAGGAATTGCATTATCAGCTTTTTGTACATGTGCAAAATCGAACTATTCCACAAACTACCTGCAATTTCCTCTATCACCCCTCGATGCACAAAATCAGAGACGATGCATTTCAAAGCTTGTTCACCATCGATCGAGATCTTATAGTGTGGAATACGTGGCAGCTTTACTCCATGTTTCAAAATTATTTTAACAGGCTTAATTTGCAAAACACCAACATCATTGTCGTCAATTGCCCACAAACACTTCAGAACATCACTAAATTCCAGCAAAGGTATAGTCAAGAATTGAGAGACAGAAAGTTGCTGTGGTGAAATCGTCAAACGCACTCCATAAGAGGAACAATGAATTACCGCATTTAATTCCTTCAACAGATTCAACCCCAGCAAATTCGGTCCCACAATTTGAAGTCAAAAGGAATGGACAGTGGTCCATAAAGGGACCCAAAGAAATAGGTACCCTCGAAGAAACCGGGCAGACAACTGATGTGCCAGAAAACCCTTTAGAAACGTTAGTTTGCCCTGACAGTGGAATGTTTGGAACCCGAGACTGATCAATGAAACACTTCTGTGCCCCTGTATCTATCAAGAATAGATGTTTCCTATTTCCCACTAACATTTCAATGTAGAGACCTTTCTGATTAACTGGAATAGGCGTCGGTTCCAAACCCTGCTTCGGGCAATCCTAACGAAACAGAATGTCAACAAAAGGAAGTTCTTCAGAGAGGTAAGCGGCAGAAGGAAGGTCAAAAATGTTTCTAGTATCCACACTTGGTGCCTGCTTATCCTGTGAAAAAGGTTGCTGTGAATCGTGTGCAAACGGATCTCTACCAGGGCCCCCTACACCCGGGCGACCTCTGGATCGTCTACCCATATTCCCAAATGCGTCACTGGACCTCTGTCGGAGTATCGGGCATTGTGCACGCCAATGACCCTCTTGTCTACAATAGTCACACTTGTTAATGTTTACAGGACCCAAGGGCACATTTCCTTGTGAACCATACTGACCTCTAATTTGTAAACTACCCCCCCTAGGGCTTCTAACAATTTGCTGTAACAATACTTTTGTCTTCAAATCACCTTTTCTCTTTTTGACACAATTCTCATAGTACTGAGCCATGTGCAGTACTTCTGATTGAGACTTCGCTTGCCAAGCTCTCTCGGAAGACATGATTTGTGACCGGATGTCAGGCAGCAATCCACGTACAAATTTGTCTACAAATAATCTTTTCCCAGACTCTGTGCCCAAATCTTGTCCACTGAAATCCGAGAATACCTTTTCGAACAGATTAAAGAACTCGCTAGCACCCTCAGACTTCCCTTGGACACAAGCAGTAAGCTTTCCCCAAATAATTCTTTATTCAGGAATTATAGTTTTCAATTTCGCAACTATTCTGTCAGGCAAAGTTAGTATCACCTGAGGCGGTCTTTCGCCAGCTGGCCTTTCTCCATGGTCTAATTATGTTAGCCCATGTATCTCTTAACCATGCTACATTGTCTATAGTTCTAACCGGTTTCCACAAATCTACGGGCAGGAGTACGGGAAATAACAGATCAATATCACTTAAAGTGAATACTGAGGATTGTAAAACAGACTCTATTTCTTTATAGAACCCTGTCAGATTTTTCCTAATGTCGGGAATAGATTGCCTAATGGTGTTCACTTCCTGTCTCGAGAACGGGACGTGAACAAACTGAGACACATAGTGTGCATGGATTTCCTGAGCAACTGTACCCCCTGCAACATTAGCAGGATATCAACTTTTGGGAAGAATGTTGGAGGAACCTCTCTCATAGGCGACTGAGAAGTAGGCAACTCCAAACGTTTACTAAGCAACAGAGCTAAATCAAGCGCCAAAGCAGCCAAAGAAGAGTCAAATGAAAAAGCTCTCTTATAAATAGTCAATAACTCTGCAGGACAACAAATCTTTCTTTTACACACTCATCCTGTAGGTATTCTACCATTAACTGTATCACTTTCCTCTGCATTTCTGGCATATACTGACTATACATGTCATATACTTCAATAGGAGTTATCGATGCGTCTGAGATCCATCTAATCGCCTCTTTCGTGCAAATTCACATTTCCTCAGATATCGATTTACGACGAGGGAGGAACCGTTTCTGCACATACATAATGTCCAAACTATCTCCATCTTCATCCTCATTCTGTAACCTTTCCAACTCCTTTGTATACTCAAATACAGTCTCAACATGCTCTTGTACCCTCTCCGCAGTGTCTCTAGAGAACGCTAAGGTGTTCAGATCCCTCAACCCTTGCAGGAGATCTGTATCATTTAACCTGTCCCACATTACACACAAATGAATCCCTACTCCCTCAATAAAACAATTTTTCTTAGGAAAGTTGTCCATATTAGAAAGTGTGGCAAAAACATTAGCTTGATCACCCTTCTCCATACAATGCTCAGCCCATGCAATGAACTCACGTTTCTTCTCTGGAGGTACAGTATTACGAATGACAACCCTTGATCCCGCTCCCTGATCTACTATAAAAGGTATAGAACCACTTGGAAGAGGGAGAGTAGGCATGTTCAACGGAGGTGTTACCACTGGTGCAACAGGTAAAGGTGGAAGAGCAGGTGGAGGAGCAGCGACAAAAGGAGGACCAACAACTGGAGGAGGAGGAACAACAGAGGGAAGAATAGGAGCAGCAGAAGGAGGAGGAGGAGGAATAACAGCAGGAAGAGGCAAACCAGCAGGAAGAGGAACATACAGAGGTGGCACAGTGGCACCAGGCCTTAGTTTATTTAATTATGTGTCGATAAATTCATCGGAAACATGAAAGTCTTTGGAAGGATAGATTTTCTGGATACCAAGTGAGAAAGCCCTATCCATATTCCTAGCTGACTCAGACTGTTTATCTTGGTCATATAACAGCGCTTTTTCAGCGTTCGTCTTATGACGGCATGCATGCTTTTCTCTACTCTTAAGCTGCTGTAAAGCTTCGTTTTTCCAATTCTGTAATACATCAAATGCTGCAGGTCTAGCCTTTTTCTTTAATAATATAGATTCTAAATACTCAATACGAGGGATTTCAAAACTACCATTGATTGGCCACCGAAGTTCGGAAGCATGTCTGGTTTGTCTGTGCCAAATATCATTTAACACTATACTACCAATGCCATGCTCACAGTACATAGTACAAGCCGGCGACCCCCCCTGTGGTGCCAGACGGCTAAATTCCAAAGATTGTCTGTCACCGCAGAATAACGCCCTGAAGCAGGCTGACAATTTCCCAGGCATGTCAGAATACTGGTGTTACCTGGTCAATAATTGTACTTGCAAGCACAATACCCCAAAACAAATTATCAGGTTACTTAATTATCGGGTCACGACTCACCTGATCAAGCCTAAGGAGGTCCGATCGGATTTCAAAGTTTTTAAACAAATTTTACCTTGTGTTTGGTGATTTCGGCAAATCTGCCTGCCTCGATAAGTGGACCCTCGTCAAGATGCCGACTCGGACTGCGTGCTCACTATCCAGGGATCAGGCTGTGCAGCGCTGCCGAGGTGTCGCGTCTCATTCAGGAAAGGGGCCCCTTTTACACCATCCGATCCCGGTCCGATAGCTGCGTCAACCTTCAATCTTGAGGGTACCTATTCGGTGCCATCTGTGAAAGCAAAAAGAAGATATCGAGGCTGAGTACCCCAAAAGGAAATACACCAAAAGCGGGTTCAAAAGATACACAGATCTTTATTCTTCAAATGAACAATTTCAAAGGACAAAGCAACAGATAGCTATCAGGCCCTCAGTACAACACAGCGAATACGAGCCCTGCTCGGTGTGTTCAGTGAGTGGGGCTGTACATCAGAATAGTCGCTCCTTTTATACAATCCAAAACATGATGTCCAACCCACTTGTAAGTTAATGAATCTCGGATCTAGGGTTTGTGCCGAGTTTGTTCCTCATTTATGCATCCATACATTTAGGGGTTATCCTTAATACATTTGCCAACAAGTTACAATAGCAACAGTGTGTCTTTGGATTTCATATTGAGCCTTCGTACACATTTATACAATATATTTAAACAAGTGTTCACATTAGATGCTCGAACAGTATTGTGCACAATATATGTTCATGGATTAGCTTTGTTGGTACAGGTAATCCTCTATACGCAGGTCAACGAAGGACAAGGTCTCAGTACATGACCCTAACATTTGGCCTGCGGGCAGTTTACACATTAACTTGTACACAGATGTCAAGATGGCCATTTACATTCAAAACAACATTGTCCACCATCTTAGAACACAGGGTGACTTAAGAGCAAGAATCTAAAATGGCGGATGAACCTAAAATGGCAACTAACACAGATCTAAGGTCAGGACCTTGCAACGCGGATTGCCTCGCAGAGCAACTTGGCTTAGGCCAATATATATACATATGATCTAGAGGGTATAATATAATTTCCTGTTCGACAGAATGATAATACCCAGTTTGGGGAATTATCATTTTTTTTGTCTCTTACCCGAGCAATAAAAGTGTTGCTAGGCTATAGGACGCCCGGACCCCTACAGAACTTTTTGGAAATATTAGATGCTCACTTCACCTTAATGGGGAGTAAACCTAAACACTTATTATGTATAGGAGACTGGTATGTTTGGTTGGAGAGGGATAATATCCACCCCAATCATGGTGCCCTGATGGAACTCCTGGATAATCATGATTTAGAGGTTATCACCAGGGAATACTCTCATATTAAGGGCCACTGTTTAGGAGAGGCTGCAGAATTCCGTGAGTACATTCCACTTCTGTGGTCAGACCACTGTCTGCAATTATTTGCTATAAGGGGAACTGGACCACATAAAGGGAAAGTGCGGGAGAATACTCCAGTATGGTGCCAGAAGGTGACGGATTTTGAAAAAATCCCTGGGGAAGAAGGGGAGAACTGATTAGCACATCTAGCTTCTGGCCTTACATGTGAAGAGTTTTTCAGTAAGGGGGCAGCTATTTTAAAAGAGATCTGTGACAGGAACGCACCACTTAAACTCAAAATCACTAAAAAAATCAAAATCTTGGTTTGGCCCAGTATTGGGTCTGATGTTCAAATAGGTACGTCAGGCCAATAGATTATGCAGTTTCTCCAAATTGGATAGAGATGCTGAGAAGGCCAGAGTCTGCTCAAAGGAATATAAAACAGCATTGTTTGTGGCAAAAAAAGAATTTCTTCAAAGAGAAATCAAGCAGGCAGCTAACCAAGCCAGATCTTTATTTGATGTAGTGGCAAGGTTTAGGAACCCTAAATGTATGGCAGCACCCACTGCCGACTCACAGGAACAAGCTAACAAGTTCAACTGCTTCTTTGAACAAAAAATCATGGATATTCAGAAGAGCATTACTGAATTGATGATTGCGGAAAAGTGGGACGAACCCAGAGAAGAGAAAGAAGTGGTAGAAGATTAAGAAGAAGAAGAGAGCTTCTGCTTCCAACCTATTGAGAATGAAACAGTACAAAGCCTTAATACTCCAACTAAAACCCACAAAGGACTTGGTGTTTCCCATGCCAGCATGTACTGCCATTCGCCTGGCAGCTAACCTCACCCCATTTATAACCTCCTTTATAAATAAATCCTTAAGGGAGGGCTGTGTTCCACGCTCCCTTAAAGGAGCTTTGGTAAAACCCTTGTTGAATAAGCCCAACTTAGATCCTATGGTGTTGAAAAACTACCGCCCAGTGCCAACTTATGTTGGCCAACCGAAATCCTGGAAAAAGTGGTCTGCAGCCAATTCCAGCAGTTCGTAGACAGCAAAGACTTCTTAGATGAATATCAATCGGGGTTTTGCCCAAACCATGGGACATAGACTGCCCTATTGGTGGTCCAGGATGATCTATTGGAAGCTGCAGATAGGGGAAGCTCTACAATACTTTTCATGCTTGACCTGTCTGTGGCGTTTGACATGATCAACCATAAGATCATCCTTCAACAGATCGGAAAAATAGGGAGAGCCGCTAAAGTAGTGGTGGATAGGTTTGACTCCTTCCTGCAGGATAGAACCCAGCAGGTGATATTGGGAGCCTTGCTCTCAGAGCTAATACAGCTGAGAAGTGGAGTACCCCAAGGCTCAGCGCTCTCACCTCTGATCTTTAACCTGTATATCCGACCGCTGTTTGATATTTTGAGAAGACACGGTTTACGATTCCATTCATATGCCGACGACACGCAGATTTATGTGGAGACAGATAATTTGTCTGAGGCATTTGAAGGGATTGACCAGTGCATGCAAGATATAAAAAAAATGGATGGAATGTAACCAGCAGAAGCTTAATGCAGCCAAAACAGAGGTAATATTATTTAGATCAGAGAAAAAAAAGAGAAGTGATGAACAAAATATAATACCGCAGATCCTAGGTGAAGATATCCCGTTCTCGAAGAAAGTGAAAAACTTTGGGTGCACATGGCAAGAAAACCTGCCCAGTGAGGCCCAGGTAGGGGCTAAAGTAAAAGCTGTGTACTATTCCTTGCGTATGCTTAGGAACATACTTCCCTTTAAAGCACCCCAAGATCATTCTGTGGTTGTAGGAGCACTGGTAAATTCCCACTTTGACTACTGTAACAGTCTGATGACGGGGATTCCAGTGAAACATATGTTGACACTCCAGAGGGCTCAGAATGTGGCAGTTAGGCTCATTGCCCACTTGGAGAAAAGTGACCATTTCTCAACAGCCCAGAGAGCACTCCACTGGCTCATGGTGGAGGATCGAGTTAAATTCAAGGTGGCATGTCCCATGTATAAATGCTTCTATAAAATCACACCTAGATACTTGAACACCAGAATCCACCAATACCAGTCAATCAGGAGATAAACTTTTGGTGGACATCCCTCAGACCAAACGCACCTCGAAGGTTCTCCGTGTTTGGCCCAAAGCTATGGAACCAGTTACCAATTGCCATATAATCATGCAATACACTAGAAGGCTTCAGGAAAGAACTTAAAACCTTCTTATTTAAGTGAATCCAAGTAACAAGGGCGAGTACAGTGCCTCACAGCTAAAAGCCAATCTATAGTTAACAACTTCGCCCAAATTCAGTTCATTCTGCTTAGTGTGCATAAGAAATAACCAAATAGACAAATAGACAAATGCAATTGGCCTGCCAGATGGTTGTGTGGGATGTTTGTGTACCTTTGGTAAGGAGTCGAAGTTGGGGATACATGGATGTTTATTAGTGAGGAATATTTTGGTCTTCCTACTGATCCATTCAAGATCTTCTGCTTTATCCAACAGTGTTTCTAAGTTGTTTAGTATCTCCATATTAGGATCTGAATAGAGTCAGGCGTATATGTTTGTGTCACTCAGCTGTTCTCTGTGTTCTTCAGGTGGTGTTCTCTCTTTGGCGGGTCTCTGTTTATCGTTTGAACCCTCTGATTCTGTGCTTGAGGTGTTTGTTATCAGTGCTATCTTGATTTGGCTTCTCAGAAACAGAACTGTGTATTTATCACTTATCCACAGTCAGGTGAGTTCTTGCACCCAGCCCACTAATGGCAAGTTCTGTTCCATGCAGGCACACCAGAACTGGTCCAGTCAGGGACCACTGGGGTCCTCATGCTCGCATGCACACCAGACACAATGGCACCAGTAGTTTGGATTGGTACCAGACTGTTCCAGCCCACTTCCTGGGTGCTTACACATGTTACCAAAGAGGCCCAAGAAAGAAGCTGCTTTTGCTGGCAACAGCATGCTCAAAAAAAGAAATCCCAGCCCTGGAATGACAGTGGGAAGGCAAAGGGACATAATGGCCAAAGGAGCAAATATTAGACTTGTTAAATGGACATGTTAGACACTAGCCGAAGTCTGGAGCCACTTGCGGTAAACACTTTAAGGCTTGATAAAAAGATGTACAAAAAAAAAGAACACTCTGCTGCTGCCACCAGTTTGTCCCGAAGCGCACTGTACAAATCACCAGAAATTCCTTAGAGGGTGTCTATGGTGATAAAACACAAAGACCACACTGTACGGTACTGGAAGGTACTTTGCGCAATGACAAAATGTCACTGAAAAGTGGTAAAAAAAAGACTAAGAGAAACAAAGTTTCTCAGGAACGACAGCCTTAAGGACGTGTCATATTCCCCATAACAATGAGCTAAAGCCCAGTGGAGTGCAAGATTTTAAGGAGGAAATGACAGTTGGTTATAGGTCTCAGATTACCTGGATCCCGAGGGTCCAGACTGTTTTTGTTAGCGGTGGAGTAACTGTAACAGCTTTAATTGCCAATGGCACCAAGCTATCTCTAAAGGATGCATTAATAAACCTGGTCAGGGAAGGGGCAAACAGGTCTCCATGTTCCAAGAGGAGTCTAGGCAGGAGGATGTTTTCAGAGCATGAGTTGGGTCACATAGTGGATACAAGATTCTGCATCTCCAGTGCAGATATAGGCGAGAAGGGAAAAGGTTGATATTTTTGCTACTAGGAAGGAGCATGACCACGAATCTTAGTCGATAGTGAGACGTTATGCAGTGTTTCAGTGATTTTCTCTCTGGCCTTCATTATTTTAGCTTTAAATGCTGTTCGTACATCTATGGTGTCCTGCTTAGAGGGAACAAATGGAGTAAGAAGGGACATTGGTTTTTCAAGAAGTTTAAGAATTTCAAAACTTTTTTTGGCAGTTGGAGGCTTGGTTAATCTCATGGTTATAGTACGCCTTCATTTCAATGATTTTATTTTTGTAAGTTTTATCTAGTTGTTTCCATTTTTATTTGTTTTCATCAGTTTGATATTTTAACAACGCAGTTCTAGTTTGCATGTTTCCTTCTTTATTACTCTGAGTACAGGAGTGAACCCTTTTTTGTTATTGGGGTTATCACCCACAATTTCTGATCGAAGAGGAGCTTTCAAATCAAGCAGTTTAGAAAAGGTGCTTGAGAATGAGGAGGCCAAGTACTCAGCTTAATCCTGACATGCAGTCTCAGTCATGAGAGTTGATGAACAAAAGGACAGGTCCTGCACCTGAATCCTGTTGAAATTCTGACGTTTATCTACTGCCTCTGGTAATTGGAAGTGGATTTCCTTGATGTAATGATCAGACCAAATATGGGATACATTTGACCAATAGTGGTTAAAACATTTCTAGAGAGCACCCAATCATTGTTGTTCTTTTCACTGGTGTGGTCCTTGTTTACCACTTGTAAATTCAGATTATTTAAGGTGTGTTCAAGTTCAATAGCTCCTTTATTCCAATAATTCAAATCACCTAATAGAAGAGAGGCTCTGTTTGGGCCCTCAAGGGAGCTTAGGGTCTGAGAAATGTCCTGTGGGAAGTCTGGCAAAAGCCGATGGAGGGCAATAAATAAGAATCCAATTCACACATGTATTTGGGTTGGCGGTTAGTTTAAATAGTATGATTTCACATCCATGGCAGGTGATGGGATAAGCGTAGAGCGCCAAATCAGATTTTGCTTTGCATTTTAGGTTGGCTTGCAGAAGGGTAGAACTAGCCCTACAGATAATGGGAGTATCAGTCACGTGTAATCTGTAAAAATAGGCACATAGTCCTAACCAATAAAATAATGAATAAATACACACCCAACAAACAATGGGAAACAGACACTTAAGAGTGCCTCCTCCTTCTTTCATCCACACAGCTCCATTGATATGTTTGGATTGGTAGTGTGCAATGCAATTTCACTCTGTTGGAATAGCTTTGTTAAAGACAAACAATGGGCGTGCACCTCTTGCACTCTGTGTGCACAAACTGTGCAAGAGAGAAGGATGGGACCAATTTTGGTACCCATCGCTGCAAGACCATACGAGAAACCATCATGTGTTTGTTCACAAAGGTGTCACAGGACATCAACAGCAGAATCCCCAAGGCAAACTGTCACTCACCAACATCAAGTGACCAGCCATAAAATGTGCATGCCATTGCCATAGTAAATTATGCAGCTGCTCTGTCACTGGGAAGTGCTATCACGACAGCACTGGCAATAGTGATGCACACTACTATAAACAGACATACCAGCACCGTCATATACATTTGCCACCTCAGTAAAAATGAAGGATGCTTGCATATACAAAGGTATCACAAGTCACACAATACAGTTTTGTGGTTCAAAGACAACACATCAATAACAGTATACATGCATAGATGACAATAGTATTTCCTTTAAAAAGACGGTTTCTGTGTCTGCTGAAAATATCAGATCCCAGCTTGGAAATTCCCACTTCCTATTCACTTTCTGGCATGGATGTAACACAATTGTATGACTACGTTGTTTTGCAGTCAGCATGTTACTATTTCATTCTGAGTGGAGTAATGTATTTTTATACATTAACCTTCGGTCTTGTGGACAAAGCAAATACCAAATTACCATCATTGCCCACTGGATCATCTTTACTTCTACTACCAGTCATTCGAACTCCCTAAGTAAAATAATAGTTTACCTGGGCTGGGTTTTTCTTCAGAAGGCATCTTTGTACATACAATAATTTCATGACAACCCTGAAGGGGATATGACCTCTGTGAGGTGCTGAAGGTTGTGGTGGCAAAGTTTCCAAAATCCCGACAATTGAAACAGGGCTTTATGATATGATATGATAGTTTATTTATATAGCACCTATACACAATGTGTTTCAAAGCGCTTCAAGGCAAGGGAGGGAACAAGGGAAAATACAATGACATTTTTACAGGCCATGAACAGTAAGGATGTGAAATAAACTATTGCACTCGACATGACGACATTTCAGATATTGCAAGAGCTAAGACATAGATAAGGAAGGGAGAGGAGGAGAGTGGGAAGGAAATGGAAACAGACAGGCGACTACCATACTAGGCCTGATCACATTTCTGGTAGAGCCGGAGAAAAACAAAAGATGAAGGAGAGGGGTGCAGAAATGGAGGGGAGGAATAAAACAAGCGACTATCGTACTAGGCCTGCCAACATTTCAGATAGTACTGAAGGGGGGGTGAGAGTAAGGGGTGGGGGAAGGAGACAGACGATGTTGCTATCATACTAGGTCCAGTGATAATTCTGATAGAGTAAGTGCATAGAAGAAAGTAAGGTAAGGAGGGAAGGTATAGGAAAAGGGAGACAGGGTGAGGAGGAGAGAACAGAGTAAGCAGTCAAAAAGAGTGGAGAAGCATGAGGGGAGAGTGTTTACAAGTGCAGAAGTCAGTAGTAAAACATAATGTTGTAAGCCAGGATACAAGATGAAGATGGGAACAGCTTGATTCAGGGCCACCATGAGTAAAAGATGCAAATGAAGTCCAGCATGAGAGTAGAGAAAGGGTGACGCAATGTGAATCAATGAAGTCCATAAAAGTCAAATCCAGAATTGGCCACACGACGGTGATGGTGAAACCAGAGTGTATCAGGATAGACTCCTACAGAAGTAGGCTGGAGGGGGGAAGCGGAAGCAGGGTAGAAGAATCAAGCAAAACAGACACCTGTGTGCGAGAAGGGGGTGGGCACAAGGGAAAATCACGGAGAGACTATAGGGGGTGCGGATAGCCTGTGGGGACAGATGGTGAAAACACATGTTGGTGCTTGCTTGCTTACCTGCTGTCTGAGCAGGGGTCAGGCCCTGGATCCTCCTGGTCCGAACAGGTCCAAACAGGAATTGCCCTTTTCTTTGTCTGCCCTTCACTTCGGACGCCCGGGCGGGAGATGCCCTTGATCTAAGAGTTAAGAACTGGAAGGTAGAACTGGAAGGAATAGGTAGCGCTAAGAAGGTGGGTGGTGCTTAGGCCAGGTGACCTAGATCCACTTACACCTGCTCCCCAGCTGCAAAGGAAAAGAGGCTGGAGGGTTCCTTAAGTAGGGAAAAGAGCGGCAAGCAGGAGGGCACCAGTTTGGCGGGGCTTGCTAAGTGGTGAACAAGAGCGGCAACCAAGAAGGCACCAAGTGGGCAGGGATTAGGGCAGGTGACCTAGATCCACTTGCACCTGCTCTCCAGCTGCAAAGGAAAAGAGGCTGGAGGGCTCCTTAAGTAGGGAAAAGAGCGGCAAGCAGGAAGGCACCAGGTGGGCGGGGCTTGCTAAGTGGTGAAAAAGAGCGGCAAGCAGGAAGGCACTAGGTGGGCGGGGCTTGCTAAGTGGTGAAAAAGAGCGGCAACCAGGAAGGCACAGGTGGGTGGGCTTAGGGCAGGTGACCTATATCCACTTGCACCTGCTCCCTAGCTGCAAAGAAAAAAAGTCTGGAGGTCTCCTTAAGTAGGGAAAAGAGTGGCAAGCAGGAAGGCACCAGGTGGACAGGACTTGGTAAGTGGTGACAAAGTGCAGCAACCAGGAAGGCACCAAGTGGGTGGGGCTTAGGCAAGGTGACCTAGATCCACTTGCACCTACTCCCCAGCTGCAAATTAAAAGAGTCTTGAAGGCTCCTTTAGTAGGGAAAAGAGCAGCAAGCAGGAAGGCACCAGGTGGGCGGGGCTTGCTAAGTGGTGAAAAAGAGCGGCAACCCGGAAGGCACCAGGTGGGTGGGGCTTAGGCCACATGACCTAGATCCACTTGCACGTGCACCCCAGCTGCAAAGAAAAAGAGGCTGGAGGGCTCCTTAAGTAGGGAAAAGAGTGGCACGCAGGAAGGCACGAGGTGGGTGTCGCTTTCTAAGTGGTGAAAAAGAGCAGCAAACAGGAAGGCACCAGGTGTGTGGGGCTTAGGCCAGGTGCCTTAGATCCACTTGCATCTGCTCCCCAGCTGCAAAGGAAAAGAGGCTGGAGGGCTCCGTAAGTAGGGAAAAGAGCAGCAAGCAGGAAGGCAGCAGGTGGGCGGGATTTGCTAAGTGGTGAAAAAGAGTGGCAACCAGGAAGGCACCAGGTGGGCAGGGCTTAGGCCAGGTGACCTAGATCAACTTGCACCTGCTCTCCAGCTGCAAAGGGAAAGAGGCTGGAGGGCTCCTTAAGTAGGGAAAAGAGCGGCAAGCTGGAAGGCACCAGGTGGCCGGGGCTTGGTAAGTGATGAAAAAGAGCGGCAAACAGGAAGGCACCAGGTGGGTGGGGCTTGCTAAGTGGTGAAAATGAGCGGCAACCAGGAACACACCAGGTGGACAGAGCTTAGGCCATATGACCTAGATCCACGTCCACCTTCTCCCCAGCTTTTATGGAAGCTAAAATCAGTTCCTTGGACCTTCTTGGCACATTCAATCAGATACTGCCAAACAAATTTTGGTGGAATTACCGGTGCACACAACACATAGTTAAATATATAGGAGAACAGTGCCCACTCTTGTGTCTTTTTGGCATGAAGTGCAGTTTTAACAGTTATTTGTGAACCACATGTGCCGTTTAGGTCATGGGTAAATCCCAAGTATGCTGGAGTGTACTTTTTTCTTAGTCCAGGATACCACCATGGAAGCAAAGGAGCTACACAAATAATGTGTTATCTGTCTAGCTTACACATTCAGGCACAGAGTTTAGAGGCGTTTGCTCTCCCTTCTACTTCTTCTGGCCAGTATCGGATTTGTAGATTATCTACTCTACAGTGTGACTCCACCACCTTTATACATGTCCTTTACATGTCCAAGAAAGAGTGAGGAGTTGGATTGATGTATCTATGATAAATAGGGGTAACACCTCTGTCACCACCCCATCTGCATGTCTTTTCCCTCATTTCAGTGTATTGCCACTAAACATATCTCTATTGCCCCTTATAATCCTACTTCTCTATCAGCCATCTGTCCCACTAAACTACTTTGTCCCCAATGTTGACCTTCTCAGTGACTCCGTTCCCACCAATGCTCCCATCACTCACTTTGGTTACCACGACTTCTCCAACATCTGTTTCTAGTCAGCTTGAACTAAATTCTCTAACTTCTGTATTCCCCCTAACCACACTGCCTAACCTTCCCACTCAAGCTCAAGAAAACTCCCTGATCCTGTCTTCCTTTTTTCCTCCCTCACCCCATCCTAATTATTGTCCCATTTCATCTGACCACTCTATTATTCACTTCAAGGTCTCTGTTCCTCCACAGTGCTCCTTCCCGCTTCTCTTCCCTATTTCTGGATTTAGGTCAAAACATGTCTTGATGGTCCCTTGTCAGTCTGAGGTCACTTTCCCTCTCCTAGCTCTCTCTCATCTTCAGACCTCATCTACTCAGCATTAAATTACTTCAACCTAGCTCTGAGGTCCCCTTCAAAACACCACTACCCCCTCCACAGCTTCTCAACCTCCACACCTCACTCTGAACATTGGATTACCACAGACGTGTGTCCACTTAAAAATACTGTGTCTCTAACTTTGCTGATGCTGTAAATCCTGACTTCCTCCACTTATTACAGCATATACATTGTCCCTCCTCAAGCTCACTTCTACATTAGACACTGCTGAACCAAACTATGTAACCCACCTTTACCCCTTTCTCCGGTATCACTAAAACAAACTCTTCTCTACCCTCTTGGCCATTTTTCCTTATCATTATCATTTCATTCTAAAAACATTACGATATGTAACAATACGTAAAAACCTATCTTCCTCTAATCCCTTTGTTTCTTCCCGCTCCAATCTTAAATACCCTTTTCCTTTGCTCTTATACCCCCACTTCAGTGGCACATCTGTATCCCAACCCTTGTGCAATTTGGTTAATCTATTTGCTTAAAAAACACTTCAAAGAACTTGCACCAATACCCTGCTTCTATCTCATATCATTCTTCAATCTCCCCCTCACTGTTGGAATCATCATCTTCTTCTAATAATAATAATAATAACATAATAATAATAATAAGAAGAAGAAGAAGTTACAAGTTACACGGTATCCACAGTGCCATAGTTCATCTCCTCTGGTGACTGTAACTAAGACCGAGAGACAAATAAAGAAAGAAATTGTTATTTCGATTTATCGGCATGAAAATATATTGCATAATCAATGCTAAATTGGCCAAGAAAAGGATTTAGAATGTATCACAATTTAAATCCATACTAGACTGAAGAGTATATGCCGGAAATTCTTCCGCATGGATACAATATCAACAATTTTCAAGTGTGTCTGCCTTGAGAAAAACCAGAGGGTTGAAACAGATGTTGGCTGAGTTTTCATTGAGCAGGTCTAGTTGTGTTAACAACACCATCACATTAATTATATCAATATGATTAATAACCAATAATTAAACATATTTTCTGTGGTATTTCTCTAACACAATTATTTGTTTTTCTATGGTTTGAATTTTTGGAACAATATCCTTCTTTCGTATAGAATGTGCAACAGTACACAACCTTAATTAGTGTTTTTTGTTTGATGTATTGACATATGCATTATATCATAGTGGTATGTGCATGTGCACATGTGCATCTTTGAAAAATATTATCTACTAAATCAGAATTGTGTTATATGGATTGTGGCGCAAAACTAGTATAGGATATTGCTGTTGTTTTCACTCAACATCTCTGGTAGGAGCCACCGATCAGTGCCTGTCTCATGGCTGGGTAGTCTTCTGACTGTGTAGTGAATCCTTCACTGAAGGGTCCTCCGGTTCCCTGCTTCATCCTCAATGTCACTGTCTACATCCTCTGACAATGGCACGCCTCTGCTCATTGGACTATTGACATGATTTGGCATTTATAACGCGCCTATACACAAGTGTTTCAGGTGTTTGCATGCAGCACACCATAATGCTGTTGTACACCTGTCTGGGAGCATACACGAGTGCTCCTTGTGTACAGTGCAGGCAGTGCCATTGGTTGATATGCACTGCAAGGGCAAGTTCAACCATATTGCATGTCATAATAGGTGCTTGTTTGTAGCGTTTGTCTGGTGATGTTTGTGGATTGCACATGGTTGTCAGGAGCCATGGTCTGCATGGATAGACAGCATCAACTGTGGGAAAATAGGGGCACACATTTTCTATGTCCATTACAGATAAGCAGCATGCTTGTCGATACTGCCAAAATGGCTGGCTTATGTCTTTGAACAGTTACCAATCAACCATATTTTCCTGTTGTTCATACTATGCACCTCTTTTGCCATACTACTGTTCTGCATTGCCACAGTGTCATTTGTACATACATAAGTGAAAATCATTTTTGCCTCACACAAAGCGTGCATGCAGATTATGTGGAAACCTAACAATTCCAATACATGCATTTCAGTGCATTGGGAGGTATGGAGGCAACATGTGCTCTATCAATTACACCTGCAACGTTGGGGAAGCCAGCTACCTAGTAGAATTCTGCCATGCTGGTATTGATGGTGGGGATTGCTGTGCTCCCCCACATGTGAGATGATGACATTCAGAACCTGTGTGTGGATGCTACTTAATTGCTGGTTCTGAGATGCCAGCTACATGTAAAACAGAGGTGTGAAAGATTCACTGGCGCAACAAATGTAAGAAACTCATCAAATTCAGAATTGGCAGAATGGCAGTGATGATCTTGATCTGCCTCACCAGGTCTGCAGCTATGGTGTCTGTCAGGTCCATGATAGTGCATTGGTCAAGTATGCAGATGCTGACTGTGTGCTCAGCTGACATCTCCAGGAGACATATCCTTGGCAGGTGAGCATGGGTTCTTTGCCACCATCTATGATGGGCCCTGTAGGGTGCATAATAATGTGCATTAATATGCAGTGTGCATATTTGTTTGGCTTTTATATTATTCTCCCCTTTCGTAGCATGTACCAGCATACACACATATGTTAGCTTGACCAGCGAGGACAGCAATGACCTAGTATACAGTACATGGATGGGTGTAGTGTTGGTGACATGCTCTGCCCGCCTGGCTAGACTGTATGCAGTAAGCCTGTTACCCTGACCTTCCTACACATTGGACCCAAAATGTGCATGTAATGCCATTGCTGTCCTCACTGTGCATGTTGTGCTGCATGGTCATCTGGTTCTTCTTCTTCAAGTGCCCCCTCTCCGTGCCGGTCTGCCTTTCTTGATACTTGTCTTGCTCATTGTCACCTCCATGTGTGCAGGTGCATGACCACTGCTGCGCTAGGTGTGTCCCCGTAGCTACCATCCTTCTCTACTTGATAGGCAGATACTTACTCCATTGTTTGTTATGATATGCATGCCATATCTGTTGTGGCTGTTTTGTCTGGGAATAAATACGACTATTCATGGCATAATGACTGCAACTTATTGTCGGATGCATATGCGTAGATGTAGTGCCTTTCTGAAAGAGGTCCGCCATCGCTCCGTCAGCATTGTGGCGGTGCAATTGGTGGCGTGGCGTTAGTTATGTTGGCGTACGGTATTCTCATTTCACCTAACTCATGGTGGGTGGTAACATGACGGTTTTGCTTCCGCCACTATTACGACTGCTTTTGTGGCAGATACATGGCACACCTTCTCTAAATAACTCACTAAATGTACTCCAAAGTGTTCAACAGCAATGCACAAGCAACAACAAAACTAAATCTCACTCTCTGACACGGTCCCCGTCACATGCTATACCTTCCTACCATTTTCCCTACCACTACTATAAATGCACTGCAGTGTATTAGTCATTCCCTACATTTCCCAAGCCTTCCTCCAGCAATGCTGGTCTGCCTTTCTGAAAGCTGCCTGAGACTGAAAGTGAGCTCCATCAATGCGTCTCCACATTGAAGCCATCTGGACACACTTTTCCAAAAGTTTGTCTAAAGTTTGTCCCTGGCGAAATACCAAACTTCAGAGTTTGTGGCAGGAAAGTTAATCTGGCCAAGCCACCGGCTAACCAAGAACAGGGATAACATGTAAATGGCGAAAATTATATCTTCTTTTGAATCAGCAGCCTCCCTCCCCTCCCCCCGTGATACCCAGTTACTCTTCCAAAGGCTTTGTATGCGATATAAATGGCCATTGAGCATTGCTGTGAAGAATGCACTCTTTCATATCCAGGAGCAAATATCAGAAACAAGTCTGTGATGGTTTCAATGGTGTTATGCCAAGATCAGAAACAGTTAACAAACGAAGAGATGGGTATGAAAAGGACACATTTACATCGCTTCAAATATTTTATGAGACCAATTATTGCACGCAAAATCATGGCTAATACTGTGATATTATAGGCAAACCATGTGTTCAGCCCTTGGAAACAATACTCTTCAGCCATGGAAAATCTTCAGAAACCTGGGCAGAATTATATCAGAAACCCATTAGAAAAATTATGTCTATTTGCCACATTTTCTGTCTGCATTTTAATGGACTGACAATTACATAACAACATAATTGTGGGGCCAATGTTGAGCATTCCAAAAATCCTATTAAAGAGATAATCTATTTTGGCCATTCTGTTGATATGCTACATTACAATCTTTTGATGAATCCGATGACGAAAACAGACTAGAAAAGCAGGCACTGTTTCCATTGGACGATGTGCCTGTTTTGTCTTTTCTTTTTTTTGTATGCATCAGGTGCCAGCAAATACATTAAGGAACGCAAAAAAAAGAAAACGGTACCATATCAGTGCAAGTTGCTTTGCGATGAGTTACTAACAGCGATTTCAGCACCTACATCTGCAAATATTTAATGTATCTTTGGGTATGCATTTAGATTCCTGAATTGTGATGTTCGTAATTACAACGACCCTCATTAGCTCGTTTTGCATTTGGTGCACTCATTTTGATCGACCTCTGGCGACCTCCCTCATGAAGTAGCATGGGCAATGTCATGGCTTCTGGTACAATGGAACAATTGAAAAGTCATCACATTTCATTGATTGCAATCGAACAAGGCGTTCCATCATCCTTTGGGGTTGCCGAGGTTAAGTCAGGATTCAGGCCTGCAACAATAATTGTGGGTTTATCAATCATGGCAGCATAGCCAAACATATATGACCGTTTTAACATATATAAATCACGTTTGGCATCACTGGTCTGGTTGGGTAAGAATGGTTATGTCATAACTTAAACTCAATGAAGCTAATTAAACATTCGCCTTGAGACAAAATAATCTTAATACATACATCACGCTTCCATCAAATATCTAACGTACAGTGGAACACTGTATTAGGTTGCTTAATCAAAACCAGCATATCTAGGATACCCCTAGTCCAGCACACCCAAGTATACATGCTTATGATAATATAATTTTCCAACAGTCTTCCTCGTACACCCTGTGCTTCTGCATAACAGGAAGGGACGCAGAAGTGGGGAATGAGCAAACAAGCAAGATACAGATTTCGATGCAAGGTACAACAGAGGAATTCCCATTAACAGAATGCATTTTACTGGAGGTAGTAATACAAGTAGTGGAAGCAGTGGTAAACTGATTGATTAAGCGCAATCCTATCACTGAAGAAAAAACTGTTTCAAGGCACTGACACACTAATACAAATATATATAGAGTTACAATACGAACAATAAAAACAAAATAAATTATACACAACCCAATAACAATTTCCTCAACCAGTCTGTCTTTCAGCCTCAAAGAAATTTACATTTAACAGTTTGAGATACTGCAAATAGGTCTAACTGTGATTCTGCAGAATATACCAGTGCTGGGGACAAGAGAGAACAGATAGACGACCTTCAGGCACAGAGTGTTCTGATCATACGGATTGTCCACTTGATACAGGAGTGTGTAAGGATATTTGGCGTGTAACAGCACAGAGTACAGCATTACTGCACAGGTAGCAATTTTTTTTTATGCAGCACCACCACATGGGTGCGGTGCATTGCTATATGTGTTACCAGATTAACATGGACATATAAGTAAAGACAGGCTATTCAGTCAAAAACGATTTTAACATATAAGATGCAAATCTATTTTTACAGTTAAAAGCACACGTGCACATTCAAAAATGCACACTATTTTTCACCTGAAATGCCTATGGTGCAAGAGACACATTTGAAAATTAATAACTAACATTATTAATAACTAACCTGACTAATAAAACTTCATTTAACATAACCCACTAATAAAAATGTGTCTCCACTGCAGAAATAGGCCTACTTTGAAAGTGAACTTTTAAACGCACATTCATTTTTTTTTCTTTTTCTCTGCTGCTCTGTCCACATAACTACAGGAAGCCAAAGGCTCGAAGGAACAGGAAATCAGTTGGTTACAAATGGTTACTGTAAAATGAGCCATTGTGTAGTGAGGGAGGAGATGGCATGATGGATTTCTGATTGGAGCAGCGTCATAGCAAGTGTCATGCTAGAAGAAGTAATGAGAGTTTTGCTGGGGGGAGTTTGAAGAGAGGGGGAGGACAGTCGGGATTTGGCAGAGCTGGGAGAAGGACCTGTTTTCCTGGCTGAAGCATTCCTGCTGCAAAAGCTGAGAATTCCAGGCAATAACCCCGGTTTGAGAACGAAAGACGCTTGTTTTCACCGGGGTTAATCTTCAAGGGAGCCAAATTCAAAAAGAGAACAGCTGAAGAAAACTCATGCTGAACAGATAAGGTAATTACAGAAGTGTGGGGGCTGAGTGTGTACGAGAATATTCAGTCAGTGTAGGAAAGGAGATTCCTGTGCTTTAATCACATGTTAATGTTGCAAATTGAGTTCTTGTCTCCGCCACTCTCTTTTCAGTGTATCACAGACAATGCTTTTACTGTGCTATTTTATTTATTTCTGTAAAGAGTGAGATCGTGTTTAAATGCAACTTTTATAATACACAAAAATATTTGAAAGCAGACGGGTGGTGTGTTTTATATGTACCAAAACAGTGCTGATGAAGTGGGGAGATGTTTAGACAGTGCAATTGTCATTTTCAAGGTAGCTAAACATCAAATTTGGTTGCAGCCGTGTGCACAATGTAATTCAGTATGAGCAGTTATAACTAACTGTGTGTGTTGTAGTTTGTCGGAGGTCTATGAGTCGGCAAAAAGGGAGGCCCGGGACATAGTTCACTACCGTATATAAGATAGTGAAAATACCACATGACAGCTCGCTGCCGTAGATAAGACAGAGAGAAATTGCCCATGGTGGCACACTAAAAATGAAAATGTGGTGTTCCTGAAATGCAAGCCTGAGGTCTCTCTAGTGATTACACGAAAAATCTAAGCAAAAATAAGGGGTTCTGGATATTGGGGCCACAAATAAAACAAGGGAATTATGCTCACCAAAATACCACCAACCACGCATACCAACCACGCATACCAAATATGCATGTCTGGGTGCTGAAATAATGCATGTCCACTGTATTATTGTTGTGCATGGCCAAATCTGAATACAAGGAGTGATTGTTGCTAAGTTATTTTTCGGCGGTAAGAAAATACCGTCAGGCCCCAAATCTCCACAAAATACCCTACATATTTATGGTGTGTTGGCCAGGAATCGAACCCGGGTCAACTGCTTGGAAGGCAGCTATGCTCACCACTATACCACCAACGCCGCATACCAACCACGCATACCAAATACGCATGTCTGGGTGCTGAAATAATGCATGTCCACTGTATTATTGTTGTACATGGCCCAATCTGAATACAAGGAGTGATTGTTGCTAAGTTATTTTTCGGCGGTGAGAAAATACCGTCAGGCCCCAAATCTCTACAAAATACCCTACATATTTATGGTGCGTTGCAGGCCGGGAAAGTGATCATAGAGTACCTACTGGGCGTGGCATGCGTGTCTCACACTGCCATTTGCACATTAAAGGGAACCTATTTTATAATAGCAGTGTGCCACTAAAAACGAATTTCAGAATGTCACAAAGGGAAACCACATTCTCAGATCTAGTGCAATATTTAGAGGCAAAGTTGTTTGCACATGGGAATTGGTCGTCGAATAGCACGTTAGAATGGCGTGAACGCATTCAGGGTGAGGTGCAGAAAGAAAAACTAGACAATATTTTTGCAGAAGGCAGCATAATTCAGGTCTGCCTTACAAGATTATTGAATGCAGCCGATAAAAGTGCAGAGAAAGACTGTTTAATACGGCTACGCGGCAAAATATGGTTTATTTTGAATAAGTCCCTGCGAATGCAGGAGAATGATACTCAGCTAATTAACAGGTTAAAGACTGAATTAGATGGGGCTAGAAAAAATCAGGAAATGTTGAAAGCAGAATTGGATGTATGCCAAAAAGACATGCAATTAAAATGCAGAGACTTTGATACTCAGTTATCCAAAAGCAAGAAACAATTTGAGGATAGTGAGCAAGAATTGGTACACTTAAAAGCCTTAGTGGACCACATTAGACAGGATAAAGATGAGGTTGTTTCAGAAATGCAGATTTTACAAAAAGAACACTGTGAAAAAGAATGTGATCTCCAGAGTGCAGAACAAGAAATGATTAAAATGATTCAAGAAAGACACAAGGGAAATAAAGAGTTCAATGAATGCCAAATGCAAATGTGCGACATGCAGGAGGTGATTAATAAGATGAGTGATGAAAACAACTATTTGCAAAATGAAGCCAACAGACTCCTTAAAAAGTGTAAGGACTTAGAACAGCAAATGTGCATTCCCAGGTCCCAGGAGAGGTGGCAGGGTACCACATTCAATGGAGTGGAGGTGAATTCTAGCTCTGCCCAAAGAGCTAGTGCTCCAGTGACTGGGCCGGTGACTGAACTTGGTTGCAGCGCCCTTGGGGGATTTGATACTCCCATTGGGGGCAGCCACCAATCTCATACACCTGAAAACAGGATTGAATCACAAAATAGTGCAATTCCATGCATTGCAACAAGTAACCCCATAAAAATAATGAAATCCATTAAAGCCCTGATCAAACCATTTAAAAAGGGAGGTGAATGCTGCATTGAGGATCACTTAGAAGCGGTGCATGACCTTTTTAAAGCACTCCAGATACCTAAGGAACAGTACAGACAATATTTTCATTAACTTTAGATGCCCCGACGGCCAGCATCATAAGGGGATTAAATGAACAGCAGAATATGACCTGGTTGGAGTTTGAAAAAGAAATTAGGCGTCATTTTTCTCCTTTTCAGTCATTGCAGGAGGCAAAGAAAGTCGCTTACACAATTACTGCTGGACCTAATACATCCCATCTCCAATTTTTACAAGACTTAAAAAGAGCATTTTCTCGCTTTGATGTATCTTTTGACTCAAATTCCAATGAGTTTAAAACTGCATACTTCTATGGGCTACAGAAAGACATCATATTCCAATTTGTCCGTGAATTTGACCGTGACAAGTCCCTTGAATGGATTGTACATCAAAGCACAAAACTATACGAGGTACTCTATTGTCATGGTAGAGAAAGTGATAAAATGAAAGATACTAGACCTAAATCTAAAGAACCCTCAGCCACAGTAATGGAAATCAGGTCAGCCAAAATGTCCCTTGAGTCTGCTCAACGCCAAGGTAAAAATAATGTGACACCTGAACAAAGGGGTAATCAACAAAGATCGCCATTTCCTGTACCAATGTTCCAATCACATGATCCTAGTAATAGAGAGAGCTACATCAGCCCTAGGTATTTAGGGGACAGACCCCGGGTAGGATATCGGCCTGATATGGCAGGTATGAACAATAACCAGAGACAAAATCAAGATCAAAGAAATGATGGTCCCTACCAGTCATTGGGGACACAGAGCAGATTTGATCCCAACACCATGATATATGGTAATCAGGATAGGCCCCGATATGTGGATCGATTTACTGATAATGGAAATCAACCTAGGGGCCAGTACCCACAATCTGAGAGACAGGACATGAGGCAAAACGTGAACTACAATCCACGCCAGTACAATGATTCCCCACCAGGAGACTATAACCAAAGGATGGGTGCAACCCGATCCCCTCCACAAATGAATCAAGAGTTCAGAAACCATCCCAACCGACATCAATCACCTGAGGGGTATCAGAATAGATCCAATCAGGGGGAAAACAACCAATATCGACCTAGGCCACAGAAAGAGGATCCTAGAGAGATGGAAAGGTTCCAGTGTTTTGAGGCCCAAGTGAAAATGTTAGCTGAGCAAATAGGAAAGCTCTGTACAGCACAAAAACAACCTTCCAAGAGGGTCTGATGGCCATAGCAATGACCGGGGGGCTTCCGAAAAGTGACTAAGTACTCATGATAACTGCAGTGCCAAAATGACAGATTGCTCTGATATAATTTTGCATAACGACTCTGAGATGCCTAATGGATTAAATGTGAAAGTGCCAGTAAATGAACTTGTGACAGAAAGTGCAAATACTTTTAAAAAAGAGGTACGGTTTAACATAGAGCTAAATAAAACAGTAAAGATTTGTACAAATGAAAAAGAAACATTAGGAATTCCAAAAGAACAAAGGGACAGATTTAAGAAAAATGACTCATGCATGGGGAATACCAGTGGACAGGGAGTAAGTGGGGATGCTATAGCTCCTTCCCTGGGCAAGCAAAACAATGACCAAACACAGACAGAAAAAGGAAATACTCACAAGGAGGGTACAAGTCAATCACCTGAAGAATTCTTTGAGCCACATATTTTTGAAGAGGCTGAAAGGGCTGATATCACACTAAATGATCACAAATGCACAGAATTAAAAAATGACAAATTGCTGAATGATGTTGTTACACATGTTCAGTTGGAAGGTTGTAATGTGGTCTCTGATGTTACCCAGATGGATGGGCGAACAGTGGCCACACTCCAAAAAACCTCTGATCATGGAGAAATGAATAAAGTCTCTCGCGCAGAAATGGGTAAAAAGGAGGGAAAAATGTCTTTCCATTTACCAATGTGTTTAGCCAAAAGTGAAAAAGACCTTGGAAAGGTGAGCCCTGAAATCAGTAAGAATTCACATTTATTATGTGTATTAGAGGAAGTTGAGGACAGATATTATGCACCCATCACTGTAGAAGAAAAATGCCACACCTTTGCTATGATTGACACTGGCGCACAGGCCACAATTATGTCCAAGGAGCTGGTAAAGAGTATCAATGAAGGGAGACCCCCACCGAGTCAGATCACAGTGAAGGAAAATCAAGGCCCAGTGCATAACTTTAATGGGGAGGAGGTGCCCATCATAGGTGTAACTGAGGTGGACATAAAAATAGGAAAGCACAGAATGAAACAAGAGGTATTGATCACATCTATTTGTGAAATTCCATTTCTGATGGGGACAGATTGCCTGAAAAGATTGTCTCCTCTAATAGATGGGGTGAGTGGAGTGCTGTGTTCCTTAACCAAAAAACCATTGAGGCCTAAGAAACTAAAATCACAGAACAGCAATATAAATGAATGTCACACCGTTGCCAAAACAAATGATGCTGTGGAGGTATATCTCCAGAATAGCTGCATACCTAGTGTCACTGTTATATTAATGTGTCAAGACAAAATGCAGAGCGACAATGAAAAACTACCTGTACAAATATACTTGGACCCAAGGAAAAATTGGCAGACTGCCATAGATGAGCACACATTACGTTTTTATTTAAAAGAGAAAACATGCAAACAGAATGTTGCTCCTAAAACAGATTCAGAAAAACACATTACCACTCTGGCAGAAATACACATGGAAGATGAACAACCATGGGTTCATGTTGGTATAAATGACTATTTTAAAACAATAAAAGCCACTTTAGCGCTTGAACATGAAAGGAGTTTCATTAATGAGAAATTGTTGCAAAAAATAATGGAGAGGGAAGAAATCCCGAGATTTAGGATTAAAAACCAATATGTTTCTGGGTTGGACAGTCCAGACTTTGAAAACCGAATTGCAGGCAGATGCATGCTTAAAATTAGCATTGGGCAGAAAACAATTTACCATAATATATGGATAGTGAGTGGAGCACAAAATGAATTTTACATGGGCAATGACATCATGCACAGAATGTGTATGGTGTTAGATTTCCTTAATCAAAAAATATGGTCACGCCTAAGTGGTCCGGCACCTGAATTTGAAGACAAAAGAAGGGCTTATCATTGTGCACAACTGGTTCCTTATGCAATCGAATTACAAATGAGGAAAGATACTATTATTCCTGCATTTACAAAACAGTTTGCAATAACACTGAAATGCAAAAATGGACAGCAGATGAAAGGCTCTGATGCATTTGTATGCCTGAATGAATCCATAAAACAGCAAGGCCTGGATTATGAATACATTCCATTGGTAGATATTGGTGAAGGATCTGTAAAAATCATGGTAAATAATAAAGGTTGTCAGGATATTCATTTAGAGGAAAACTCCCCATTAGGAATGGCCATACAAAAATCACATTATACGGCAGATTTATATAACATGGTGATTGGAAATATTCCTGAAAAGTATGTAGATGCCAAGGGTGAGTTGCCAGAACACCTGGACTCTCAGCCCAAAGGAATATTTAAAATTAATTCTGTGTATCCTTATGATTCAAATGAGACAGTGTGCTGCCATCAAGAGGATTGCATAATATTTAATTTAAATGAAAATGAAACAGAAAATCAGCCCATTGAAGTGGAAGCTGATATGCCAAAATATTTAAAAGTGGCAGCTTTAAAAAAAGACACAGCCACACAGTTAGAGGAAAGCGCCGAGATTCCCTTACCAGAAGATTTTCCAGAATTTTCCAAAATGGTAGAAGAGCAGATCTCCTTAGCGAATGCGTGTGAAAGCAATGAAGATAGGGACAATCTGAGGGAGATATTTATGGAGTTTAAGGATGTATTTGCAAAAGATGCTTATGATTGTGGTTTAACTGATTTACATGTGACCACACTACCAGAAGGGTGTAGCAGAAATCCAGTGTTTGTACGCCAGTATAGACTACCGCTGGCATGTTTAGAATCATTGGCAGAGATTATTAAAAATGTGGAATCGCAGGGAATCATCAGGCCCATTCATAGCACATCCAATACACCTATTTTAGGTGTGTTAAAGCCAAATGGTCAATGGCGGCTGTGTGCAGACTTGAGAGAGTTAAATAAAAGAGTACCAGTATCTAGATGGCCACTGCCATTCATTGATCAGGGCCTAGCTCAGGTACATGGTTCAAATGTATTTACCACATTAGATCTCACCTCTGGATATTGGTGCGTGCCATTGGCAGAGGAGATACAACATTTATTTTCCTTTACATTTGACAGGACTCAATATGCCTGGCTTAGAGCTCCGTTCGGGTACATCAATAGTGGGAGTGAATTTGGCATATTTTTGAGAAAGGCCATGCCGGATGCAGCGGAAAGAGGAACAATAGTTTATGTGGACGATGTCCTGATAAAAAATGAAAGCCTGAAAAGCCATTTTGATGAAATAAGACATGTACTTGGCCAATTGCAGAAAGCAGGCGCCAAAGTATCTTTGCAAAAAGCACAATGGTGCAAGACAAAAGTGAACTTTCTAGGGCATGAAGTGACTGAACATGGGCTAAATCCACAAAAGAAGAAAATAGAGGCCATACAAAGATTAAAAGATCCTAAAAATGTGAAAGGAGTAAAAAGTTTATTAGGGATGACAGGCTATAACAGAAAGTTCATTGAAAATTATGCAGAAATCACTCAACCATTGACTAAACTGCTTAAACTGAATACTCCCTGGAAATGGGAAAAAGAGCAGTCTGATGCAGTGGCTAAATTAAAGGAATGTCTTGTAAAGGCACCATGTTTAGCATACCCCATAAAGGACAGGGATTTCTTTATAGAAATAGGTTTTTCTGAACATTGTATGTCAGCAGTGTTATCACAAAAACACGATTTGAATCACAAAACCATTGCATATGCAAGTAAGGCATTTTCCCAAGTTGAAATGAAATTTAATGAATGTGAAAAGGCCCTATTAACCACTGTGTGGGCGCTACAACATTTCCGCCCCATTGTTCAGGGAGAAAAGGTGATTATTGAAACAAATCATCAACCTTTGCAATTCTTAGAGAGTAAAAGAATTAGATCAGGTAATCTAGCGCAATCCAGAATCACTTCATGGACGCTGGCATTACAAGGTTTTCCCGTAGAAGTGAGATATGGACAAAATAAAAAGAACCCAATTGCTCAAGGGTTAGCTGACTTACATGACTGTGCAGCTGAACAAATACCAAATGAAATGGAAGTGGAAACTAGTTTGCAGGAATTTGAACAATCACCATACAAAGCTTTTGATGAAAAAACATGCAAGGATTTGCCAACTGTATATGTGGATGGTTGTGCTTTTCACATTGAAAATTACAGTAATAAACAGTTAGTGGCAGGAATAGGAAATGTCTGGTTGAAATGTGAAGGCGTCCCCAGTATAAGGATGAGGATTGGAGATAGGAGCAGTCAGGTGGCGGAATTGGCAGCCATTTATAAAGCAATTGCTACTGCAGTTGATAAAAAGTTCAGTGAAATTGTCCTGGTGACTGATTCTGACTATGCACGGAATAGCTTTGTGGAGTATTTGCCTGGTTGGAAAGCAAGAGGCATGGTTACATACAACAAAAAGCCACTTAAGCATGGAAAAATGATACAAGCCATAGACAAATTGGTGTCAGAGAATAAGTAACAATATACTGGTGAAAAATTTGTGGGCATTTAAAAACACCAGGAGAGGATAAGGAGGGAAATGATAAGGCAGACCACCTGGCTAAGATTGGGGCTGTGATGGGAGAATTGCTACCTATTGATTATTTAATGGGTGAAATACAAATTGATGCAGTCACACGTTCTAAAGCACCAAAGGAGGTAGATCAACCGGTGGTGCTGTGGAGTCATGACATGCCAGACCAAGATTTGATTGAGGCACAAAAGAATGATCAAATTTTGGGAATCTATTATAATCATTTGATAGATCCCGAACAAAATTCTTTAACAGAAAATGATTGTATGGGAAAAGAAGAGTTGAGGGTGCTATTAAAGAACAAAACACGAATTAGATTACAGGATGGACTCATGATTAGAGAGTCCATAACAGGACAAATACAGTGGGTAGTACCCCTTTCATTCAGAGGACTAATGCTACACCATGCACATGATGCCATAACTGCAGGCCATAGATGTTCACAAAAAAACATTAGAAATACTAAAAGATTATGCTTACTGGCCACATATGTCCCAAGATGTGGAATTATATACTAGAGGATGTCTAGTATGCGCCCAATTTAAACCTACTTCACCAATGCATAGAGCACCATTGATGAAAAGAGGCCTAACTCTCCCATGGTCAGATTTGCAAATAGACTATGTAGGTCCTTTAAAAAGGTCGAGCAGGGGACACCGTTATATTTTGAGTGTGGTATGTTTGATGTCGAAGTGGATTGAATGCATTCCTGCACCAGATTGTAGTGCGCAAACAGCAGCCACATTGCTGGTGAACCATGTGTTCTCAAGGTTTGGGTTGCCACAAAGAATTGAGTCAGACAGAGGAAGTCATTTCACAAGTACTCTAATGAGTAAGGTATGGCAAATACTAGGTGTGAAAAGGAAACTACATATCGCATATCGGGCGGCGTCTTCAGGTACAGTTGAAAGAAGCAATAGGTCTGTTGTGGATATTTTAAAGAAATTTGTGGCAGAAGCAGGTTCCAGCTGGGATTTACGTTTACCGTTGGTTTTGATGGCAATCAGATCAACTCCTGCCAAAGCAACAGGTGTTAGCCCCCATGAGGTCTTGACAGGTAGGAAAATGGTGTTACCACAACACCTACTATACAGAACACATGAGCAGACACTTGTGAGTGCATCCACAGTTCATGAATATATTGATGAACTGAGGAGGCATTTGCAACATGCATTTGATTTTGTGCAGAGAAATCTGGAAAGAGCTGCTGACAGTGCAAAGTCTTATTATGACAAAAAGACATCAGTAAAGGAATACAGTGTAGGGGATCAGGTGTACAAGTTTCATTTTGGAAAAAGTAAACAGAAAAATTCTAAATTTCTAGCAGCCTGGCAGGGGCCATTTCGAATTATAGATAAGGTCTCTCCTGTAGTTCATAAAATTTTGAAAAATGAAGGTGAAACGGCAATAGAGCAGTTTGTCCATGTAAATCAAATCAAACCATGCCATCCCAGACATGAGATCAGGCAGCTTGAGCATGTAGAAACAGATAAAGTCCCTTGAACACAAAAAGAGAAAATAAATGGGTACAATCAGGAGGCAGTGACAAAGAAGTTAAAACGTTGATTGTTATGATGGCACATAAACACTGTAATATATGTAAAAATATATAATATAAAATAAATAAATAAATAAATAAATAAATAAATATATATAATGGAAGCTCATGGATGTGTGCAGAGAGAAAATATATTAAAAATTTGAATGCTGTTTTATATGTGCTTGTTTTCTTTTAACTTGTGTTTAATTTCAGAAAAGAAAAAAAATATATATTTTTACCAAGCATGTTTTATTTTTGGCAAAAGGGTGAAGTTAGTATTGTGCTATATACTTAATTTGTTTATTTTCTATTTGACTTAGAAAATTAACATTATTTGGTCGGAGGTTCCAGGATCAGAGCCCACGGGAGACGATGGAGTCCTGGAGCCCACGTGGACGGATTCCGGGAAAGCCCCAAAGAGGGGTGAAGACCAAGGCTGCAAAGCCATCAGCATTGAAGATGATACCGATGATATGGTTAATGATGATGATATTTGGAGGGATCTTCAAGAATTCAGAAGCACAGGTTGTCGTTGAACCTGGACCAGCATCTGGTATCGCGGTGGAAGAGGCACCAGGATTCATCATGAGTGATAGAAGGATGATTTTCCAAAATATATACATACCATTGAATCCTGAGATTTTGATTGAAAAACACTTGAACAATACCGGAATTAAGATTGAACAGACTAAAGAGTGGCTGTAAATAAGAAAAGAGGACACTAAGCAGTCAATAAGAGATATAATAATGCAATTGGAAAAAACATTCGTGAATTCAGCAGACATTAAGCAGAAGAGAGGAAAGAGAGGTGCGGTGATGCTCGCGATATCATTAGTAATGTCTATAGTTAGAGCCATAATAGGTACCACAATATCAACAGCCAATTCCATTTCGGTAGGAACACTGAGTACTAAAGCGCAACAACTGAGTATTGACCTAGAAATAATGCAAAAAACATTACATGGAATTATAGGGGGACTGGATGAACAAGTAAGATTCATAAATGAAACTGCAATCATTCTAAATGAACAAGCGGATGTAATGCAACGGGCGACTAAAATAATACTTAAGCATGACAGAACTTTAAATGAAATATTGAACATAATGAGTCCTGTTGATAGACTATCAACGAATTATATTAGAGAAGTTCAAACTGCAGTTTCACAATTGATTCAAGGACATATCCCCTTGTATTTTGTTTCGCAGGATATTATTCGTCAAATGATAGAAAGATTGACCAGGAGGGAAATTGATATAATACAGGTAAAAATTGCATTCGAAATGGGTAATGCAATGCCGTTATATGTGGACTTGGAAAGACTAGAGATCGGATTTTTGCTATGCATCCCATATGTAGCCCCTGAATTTATCAAACGAAGTGGGTACACAACGTGGGATTTTGGCAAGAGGACAAATTTATTAAGATTAAGACTCCAGAAGTGGTGGCATTTCAGTCATGGGAACCTGAAGTTTATTTAATACCAAACCTGGAAACATGTGTAAAATTTAAAGAACAAAATTATCTGTGTCCAGGTAAACCGTTTGTTCCTGATGCCACAGATGCTATTTGTGGTTTGAAATCTGACCCAAGTATATCAGAGGGATGTGAAGTGATTATTAGCAATATGGGGAGTGAAGAAATGACACAGGCTAAGATGGTCAGAGGTAAATGGTTGATCAGCACCTGTTTAAAGAACATGACGGTAGTACATTTAAACCATGGAACATACGTGGTTAAACAGGTGAAATATAATGTTTTTTATTTACAGGTTCCAAAGGATACAATTGTGTCAATTGGGGGGTTAACATTGTTTCATGTAACAAATGATGTTTGGGAAAGCCAAGTGGAAAATATCCATTTTTTTCAAAGGGATACTTTTCCAATAGATCCGGATGTGGAATATTTATTGAATCACAAAGAAAGACATGTTATAAAAATGAATTTGAGAAAAAACAATATTACAATTAGTAATCTGGGGATAATAGAAGTGGAAAGATTCAATTGGGGAACCTGGGGAGAACGCTCAATAGTGGGTTTGGCTGTCCTGGTGCTAATCATGGGTGGATGGTTGATTGTGCTATCAGTAAAAATGAAAATGTTACTGATTTTACTAGCTACGTCAGGAAGAGAAAGATATCCCAATACACATGCATTTAAAAAAAAAAAAAAAAAGAACAAGTTGTTTTTAGGAATTGGCTTGGATTGTAGCCAAGTTCTAAAAACAAAAGGAGGGTATATGTAAGGATATTTGGTGTGTTACAGCACAGAGTACAGCACTACTGCACAGGTAGCATTTTTTTTTTATGCAGCACCACCACATGGGTGCGGTGCATTGCTATATGTGTTACCAGATTAACATGGACATATAAGTAAAGACAGGCTATTCAGTCAAAAACGATTTTAACATATAAGATGCAAATCTATTTTTACAGTTAAAAGCACACGTGCACATTCAAAAATGCACACTATTTTTCACCTGAAATGCCTATGGTGCAAGAGACACATTTGAAAATTAATAACTAACATTATTAATAACTAACCTGACTAATAAAACTGCATTTAACATAACCCACTAATAAAAATGTGTCTCCACTGCAGAAATAGGCCTACTCTGAAAGTGAACTTTTAAACGCACATTCATTTTTTTTTTTCTTTTTCTCTGCTGCTCTGTCCACATAACTACAGGAAGCCAAAGGCTCGAAGGAATAGGATATCAGTTGGTTACAAATGGTTACTGTAAAATGAGCCATTGTGTAGTGAGGGGGGAGATGGCATGATGGATTTCTGATTGGAGCAGCGTCATAGCAAGTATCATGCTAGAGGCAGTGATGAGAGTTTTGCTGGGGGGAGTTTGAAGAGAGGGGGAGGACAGTCGGGATTTGGCAGAGCTGGGAGAAGGACCTGTTTTCCTGGCTGAAGCATTCCTGCTGCAAAAGCTGAGAATTCCAGGCAATAACCCCGGTTTGAGAATGAAAGACGCTTGTTTTCACCAGGGTTAATCTTCAAGGGAGCCAAATTCAAAAAGAGAACAGCTGAAGAAAACTCATGCTGAACAGATAAGGTAATTACAGAAGTGTGGGGGCTGAGTGTGTACGAGAATATTCAGTAAGTGTAGGAAAGGAGATTCCTGTGCTTTAATCACATGTTAATGTTGCAAATTGAGTTCTTGTCTCCGCCACTCTCTTTTCAGTGTATCACAGACAATGCTGTTACTATGCTATTTTATTTATTTCTGTAAAGAGTGAGATCGTGTTTAAATGCAACTTTTATAATACACAAAAATATTTGAAAGCAGACGGGTGGTGTGTTTTATATTTACCAAAACAGTGCTGATGATGTGGGGAGATGTTTAGACAGTGCAATTGTCATTTTCAAGGTAGCTAAACATCAAATTTGGTTGCAGCCGTGTGCACAATGTAATTCAGTATGAGCAGTTATAACTAACTGTGTGTGTTGTAGTTTGTCGGAGGTCTATGAGTCGGCAAAAAGGGAGGCCCGGGACATAGTTCACTACCGTATATAAGATAGTGAAAATACCACATGATAGCTCGCTGCCGTAGATAAGACAGAGAGAAATTGCCCATGGTGGCACACTAAAAATGAAAATGTGGTGTTCCTGAAATGCAAGCCTGAGGTCTCTCTAGTGATTACACGAAAAATCTAAGCAAAAATAAGGGGTTCTGGATATTGGGGCCACAAATAAAACAAGGGAATTATGCTCACCAAAATACCACCAACCACGCATACCAACCACGCATACCAAATACGCATGTCTGGGTGCTGAAATAATGCATGTCCACTGTATTATTGTTGTACATGGCCCAATCTGAATACAAGGAGTGATTGTTGCTAAGTTATTTTTCGGCGGTAAGAAAATACCGTCAGGCCCCAAATCTCCACAAAATACCCCACAAGTGTGTGCAACAGCAGAAGTACAAGTTATAACTAAGTACTTCTGCTGCTCACTCATGCGTGCCCTGCGCCTGCGCATTTGGAACATGCCCAGGCCGGGGAACAAACTGCACGTGCCCCTGCGCAGTCCACTGCTGCGCAGACTGATCCTCAGCCTTCGTTTTTCCAGAACGAATTAGAAGCCAGGCAACAATGCGTGATTATGCTAATCGAGGGAGAGAGACAGAGTGAGACTCCGCTGGCGACTCGAGTCGACCTCCTCAGCTACTACATCTATCTATGTACCTAAGGTAAGTGATTGATTTAAGTGAAGTGTAATTCTGGTTTCTGTAATCAGGTAACTCGTACACCGTTGACGAGTTTACAGAAAACACAGTAGGGGAGGCTATCTGGACTGTGGCTCGTTCTGTATTGTGAATGCAGGGCTCTGGTGGCAGTCTTTCTGTTGTTTTCTGCCAACGCGGCAGATGTTCTTTCATTCTTCATTGCGCGCACAGTGTCCAGAGTGCTACCCACCTTTAGAGCAAGACTCTCTCCCAGGTAAGCCTGGCATGCAGCTGACTCTGCCCTGCTGCCCATGGAGGGTGTGACTGACCCCTCCTCAGCCCTCCCATACCATTCTTCCAGAGGCGGGCACATGCTCATTGGGAACTCTCCAGGCCTCGCTCTCCTGATAGGGACCAGCTCTAATTTGTAAGGTCTGCCATCTGGGCCAGGCCAAGTGTTTATTTGCTTAAGGCTGTATCTGAGTGGAATTGAGGGTAGTCCTCTCTCAGCCCTAAGAGTCATTAATAGTCAGGTGTATTTGCTCTGGGCACCCTCCCCTTCCCTCTGGCCCATCTTGGTCCTGCCGGTTTAGCCACCGAAACTTGAAGTTTGGGACATATATTCTCAGATTATGGGGTGTATCTAACTGTACATCTTAAATGACAGCTCTCGACAATCCAGGAGTATGCAGGTGCAAGGTCACAGTCGTGGCAAAAACCTGTTTAGAGTTTGCTTATCACCAACTTTTTAAAGCTTGGGTAATAAACTGCGTGTCTGACGGGGGTGCCATCAGCCTGCCACAGCTTTCATGCCCAACCCCATGTGACCATAACCTGTGCTTGCTTCTGTAAGAATATCCTGTTAGTACAGAACCTAGCCCGAGAAACAGCACCTGGAGGGGGCAGAAGACTGCCAGTGGCCGCTCTTGCGTTAAATGACACACATGGTGTTTTAAGGGCATCTAGGTTCTGGAACTAACAAACTCAACTAGCCAATGTGCACATGAACGGTTCACTAGTACTAGTTCCATCAATAAAGAAATATATATATATATATATATACACCCACAGACCAGTTACAGTGAGTCTGCACCCTGGGGGTGGCTGCACATAGTGCTGCTTGTGTGGTGTTGTGTGTGCAAGGCAAGGGTACCAAGTTTAACATTTGTGTTGGGGGTGGTTTTATGGTAGTACACCCAAGTGAATGGTTTTATGGGGCCACCCAAGGGAATGGTGGAGGAAGGTCGGGCTCCAAATTCACTTCGGGCCCAACGATTAGTACTTTCACATCTATTTCTTTGGTGAGTGCAGTGTGCGATTAAAACTTTACAGTTATCTTTTGGTGGTAGCATCAATGCACGCATTCTTTTTAATCAGAAAATGGCTAGTTGTTGCAGATAAGGGAGTTGGGCTTAGTTTTCTCACACAAGGATGTTCCTGTTGTGCAGGTGAATGTGGGAGGCAGTCCTTATGCCCCACTCCAGTTAGGAATACTTATAATGAAAGGCCCTCCCACGGGGCTGGATCATTATCACTCTCTCTGTTGTGTATTTCTGTATCTAGCGGTTCTGCCTTTGAGTTTATATTGTTAGCGAGCTGTGCTTGTGGCATTTTGTCTTGACCTGGAAAGCCTTTTGACCAAGGAAGTGGTAACATATTTACGTGAACTGAGCCTTCTGAAGTGAGATGCCAAATTGATGGATTTTATACTCTGAACTGCTTTTCTTTTCTTAATTTTCTTCTGTTTTCTTTTCTTCTTTTTTCTTGTTTTATACATTGATGAGATAGGAAATTTCATAGGTACTGCTACTTCAACGTTGTGAAAAGTCAAGTTCTTTGACTAAAACACAATAAATAAATAAACAAGCAAAGTCCCCAAGGTGTCCCCTGTCCCCCTCAGATATTACAGATATTATGGTTCTCCTATGCCCCTGCGGAGGAGACAGACGAGGTTGCTATCATACTAGTTCCAGGGACAATTCTGATAGAGTAAGTGAATAGATAGAAGAAAGTATGGGGAGGAGGGGAGGAGATAGGAAAAGGGAGAAAGGGAGATGGAGAGAACAGAGAGTAAGCAGTCAAAATGAGTGGACAATCAAGAGGGGAGAGTAAATACAATTGCAGAAGTCAGTAGTAACACATAATGTTGCAAGCCAGGATACAAGATGAAGATCGGAACAGCATGATTCAGGGCCACCATGAGTACAAGATGCAAAGGAAGTCCAGCATGAGAGTTGAGAAAGGGTGATGCACTGTAAATCAATGAAGTCCATAAAATTGAAATCTATCATTGGCCACAAGACAGTGATGGTGAAACCAGAATCTATCAGGACAGACTCCTGCAGAAGTAGGCTGGAGGGTGCAGCGGGAGTAGGATAGAAGAATCAAGCAAAACCGGCAACACCTGTGTGCGAGAAGGGGGGCGGCACAAGGGAAAATCACGGGGCGACCAGAGTGGGTGGGGATGGCCTGTGGGGACAGAGGGAGTGAACACTTGCACAAATGCACAACCATGTTATTTCTTCAACCCCCTGGGCCACTTGACTCTTTTTATTCTGCCCATACCTCACCTCTACTGGCAATCCTTGTATTGCCAATGCCCATGAGGAAATTCTTTATTGGGCTAAGTTTCCTGACCTAATGCTTTTACATTGTAAAAAATGTAGAGGCTGATGTGCAGTTTCAATAATGACCCGCCCTCCTTGAAAAATGGTGCGATAAATGTTGTAATGCCCAAACCATGCTCAATAGAGTCTTTTCACATTAATGACACTTGGTTTCTAAGAATGCTTTGCTAGCATATGAAATGGTTTTGCTATTAGAGTTGTGCTTCTGATATAATGCTGTTGACATGCATATGTCTGTAAATGCGATCTCTATATTAAAACAAAACGTGATTCTTCTTTGGATAAGCCACACATGGGGCCCTCACCAAATGATCTTTAATGTAGCTGTTACCTCATGTTTTTCCTGTCCCCATTTCCAGGTTGCCTTGTCACTGTAGCTTAGTAAATGGTTGTGTGATTTCTGCATAATCTTCAATTCATTTTCTATTGTCATCCCCACTAAACTATTAAAAATGCTTCAGATTGATGGGGTCCTTCGAATCTTGGAATAGATTCTACTTTTTTCTTCTGTCAGTTTAATCACTGTTCCGTGATTTCATGTCCCAAACAATTGACCCTGCATTTTGCCATGCATATTGTTTTCCTTAAAAGGTACACAAGAATAGGTTTTGTATATCTCTTGCTAATGATATGTACCCATATCCAGCTGTCAAATTCAAAGTGCTAAATCATTTGACCCCTGTATCTGGAAAAGGCCTTGGTCAACAAACAGAAGTGGCCACCTTGACACAGATACCCCCTGATTAAGTTCTCTCAAATCTGCACATAATCACCAATTACCATTGGGCTTCAACACAGATAGTATAGGTGTGTTTGAACAACTATTAATAGGTCTAATTCTCCCTCTTGACTCTAGATCTTTAATGATTGCATAGCCAATATTGTTGCACAAAACAAGTTGCATACCATACCCTTCTGGTAATGTAGCGACATGCAGATCGGTATGCCACAATCGTGTGCATCTCTGGCAAATACATACTGGAATTGTAAACATATTTTCCCCATTTGGTCCCTCTAAAATACATTTGCTTTCCTCTAATTTTGTGTGAGTGTCTTTATGGATGAACACTACTCTCAAATATTTTGGCATTTCAGCCTTCATCTCAATTTGCTGTTTTTCTTATGGCTTGTTGTCATCCAACTGAAATAGAATGCAATCATCCAGTTGATAACATATCAGATGTATTGATTCATAAGGATATACTGACTGTATTCTGAAGACCCCTTTGGGTTTGGAGTCTACAATCTCATGCAGTTCCTCCCGTAAAGTGACCTAACTTTCAGGAATGTTTCCATTGATTGTTTTGTTCACATCTGAAGTGGGGTATGATTTTTTTAATTGCCATCACTAAAGGGGTACCTACTTCTTAGTAAATCTCCTGACATTGTTTGTTATCTACTTGTATCCATTTGGACTATCCCCAATTTCTACCAGCGGTGTCTATTCACATTCTATTCCTTGCTGTCTCATGATTTCATTGATACACACAAATCCATTATACTCCATAATCTTCTGACCCTTTCTTGGTCTCATTGTTTCTGTAAAACATTCTTGTGAATTCAGGAATGGTAACATATTTTTTTTTACCTGGAGCTGTATTGCATATGGCATTATCTGTGCATAACAATCAGCTTTCCTTTTATTCTTAAATTCCTGTGGTGCTCCACCCGGTCTGGACCAAACCTTTTGGTTCAATGAATCCAGAAGCATGCTGATCCTATGCATGATATCATTGTCCAGATACATTTTGGCCTTAATTCCACTTACTATGCACACACTGTGATTGATGATTTTGGATCCTATCTCTATTTTCAACATGCATCTCCCTACGATTCTGTGTCGCATATCAGGGTTGTCTAATACAAATATTTGTTGATTTTTCATGGTAGCATATGGCATTTCATTTCTGACAACCATTTGTTTAAACACTTTCTCGCTGATAAAATCCCGTTCTTGTTCTATGGCTAGTAGCATCTCTGGATACCCATACATGCACACTATTATATATGCATGACCTTTATTCATGGTGATCTCAGTAAGGGCTGAGATATATGTTTCCTAATCTGACACATAAGCACCACAGGATTTTGTGTCTTCCTCATTTAAATATTAATGTGTCTTCATCCACTTGTGCTTGCCAGTTCTTCCCTGGATCTAAATTAATCTTTTAATCTTCAATTATTGTTTTGTCTGTTTAACCATCATTTAATCCTGGCTCATGAGAATGACAGTATCGCTAGGGACACACCGATTCTGAAGATACTCCTCAATCACTCTTTTTGATTTGGTAACAGTGTGGCATTCTTTGCATCACTCGGCCGGCTTGCCACTTTTTGAGTTTTCAGCTAATATTTGGCCTTTGACCATAGACCACTGTTTACACCATCAATTAGCAGAGACAGACATTTCAGACAATCTGTGCCTAACAGGAATGACATTTCCTCAATTGTGGTCATGACTATCTTAACTTATGTTTCCTACCTTAATGTTAGCACCTTCCACAGATATCTCCTCACCATTTAAATTATACAAAGGACCCTCTATCTGTCTTAACCTTAAATGTTTTGCTGGTGTTTTCCATCATTTATGGTATCTAGCAGTTTCTTTCACATCACAGTAATCTGTGTCCGTGTGTCCCCCATTGCAAACACAATGCAGTGTTCTTGTTCTGTGATAGGGGCATAATATTGATCCTCATATTCTTCTAGTATACATACAAAATGTGAGTTGTTACTGATCTCAGAACGGACTCTCCTTAAGCACCCACTTGACACATTGCTACACAAAGGGGTATGTGGTTTGATGCCTTACCCCTGTTTTGACTCTTTTACCTCCAACATTCCTGTCTTTTGTGTTTACTTGTCTGTCCTGTGAGTCCATCTGAAGCTTTGCTACTGACTGGCATCCTGCGTAATGGGCCCGTTTGAGTCACACTCAACTCCTTATCTGTTTTCCCATATTATTTTCAGTATTGTCATGCATCTTCTCCATTTTACATGATTTCCCTATATCTTCAGTAATTCCTTCTTCATGCTGTTGGATCATTTTGTATTTGGAATTTACCTTGCACTTGTACTTTACCTGTTAACTGCATCTCATTGAACACATGTGGCATAAAATATTCCGCTTGTGACTCACCTGTATGTGCAATTTGATAAGTTTTCAGATTTGTGGAAATATACAAAATGTTAGATTCCTTGGAAAATGGAGCCCATCAATGTTCTTTCCATTCACGATCTCTTCACTGGTCATTTCATTTATTTCACTTTCATTTATTTTCGATGTGATCTATGTTCTCAATTATATCTTTTGAACCAGAACATTAACTGCACTATACCTGCTATGGCTCTCGGCCCCATCATCTTTTTGAACACTCTCTCTCTCTTACCAGCTCTGCTGTGGTTGTCCCATCCTGCACTTTACAACGATGCTGGATCTTTTTTATTTGTATTCGCATTATATCTATTTCCCATTCATTTGTTTTATTTCTCACTTTTCTTTGGTCTCAGCATTCAGGCTGCTGTAATCATGTGTATTTTTCCTTTGTCTTTCACTGTTGTCACACTCCTAAATGGAGTCAATAGTCTAATTTAGGTCTAGGTTAAACCACACCTCCTTCTTCTGCGTGTTTCTAATTCCAATGTTGTTGCACAACTTATTTTCAAAAACTGTACATCCCTGAATGTTTTTCTGATGATGCAGTACTTTATATATGCTCTCCAGTTTGAGGTGTTTGTATGTATAGTCACTTACTAGTCCCTTATGCAATCTCACCCTTATGCTCCTCTTTCTGATTTGACATGTCTTGATGATTGCTTTGGCAAGCACACATTCTCCCTACCTGCTTAGCAAGCATCCTCATTTGTGTTTCTGGATCTGAAACCTGTCTTGATCCCTAAAGTCATTTATCTGTTCTCTAGGCCCATATTGATTTCATTCAAATTGCCCAGGTATGTTCTGGTTACCATGGTTACCTTCTGGTGACTGTATTTGGCTAGCCTTTCCCCTAAACTCTCATGGTAAGGGAGGTGGCTAGTGTGATGTTTTTCCTTGTCCATAAACCACTTGTGCTGTGACTTGGGCATAAGAGCGTGGGCCATATGCAAAATTATGTCTTTCATAATGGGTAGCTGGTGCGGTGCAGGCATAGGGGTGGTGGTGCTAAGGGACCTAGGTGGTAACATGGTAGGGGACTTTTGAGCAATATGTGAACAGTAGAGAAGCGAGTTTTCGAAGGTCCAGGATAGGAAAAACATTTTGAGACTGCTCATAAAGGGCTGCACACTTTTGTGACTGCAAAGGTTATTTTTTGAATATGCACCAGAAACAGTCCACAGAAATGTTGCAAGGCTGATGTTTCCCAGGAGCACACACTCCCATCAAAGTCACTCCATGACGGACTTTCAAGTCACTTCAGGCACCTGGGTGCCTGAGAAGAATTGGCATAGAAATAGAAATGAAATACAGTGCATTAAAATCCAGTCACGGTGTGGTACAGTTTTTTCGAATATATTTGGCAGCACAGTGCGAGGAGGAGTTGGTGGGCCAGAGCACTGGGGCATGGGTTGTGGGGCACGTGACAGGTAACCAATCAGTGGAGAGAGGTTCTGGGGTCCATTGGGTGCAATATCGTAAAGTGGCCTTGCTGCTGTCCTCGAGGCACATCATTGGCGGGACTCATTGAGAATGTCTCACCCCTTCCCATCTCAAGATGCCATGTCCCATCAATATGCAGCAGGTTATACAGTGCCAACCAATGTCGAACAAGTGTTGTTGACTGATCAGCACAATCACATCATTGCAGGGTGGTGTGGGAAAGTTTGTGATGTCATGAGGGGTTTCATTGTGATTTTGTTCCAATAAGTGGTTTATCCAATCAGGGTCACCTAAGGTACACATTCCTACGTAGTTCCACCAATCAGGTCCCATGACCTGCCCTAAAAATGTTACTAGAATGCTGTATGGTAATTTTGTAATTTATTTATAAAATTTCAGCTGCAGAGGGTGGCATCGAGGGCTCATTTTATTCAGTTTGGTTCCACTGGGATGTCTAAACTGTGTCTCCCAGCTGCTTTGGTCCAATAATTGTATATTGATTCTTGCTTTGTCTACCCTTCTTTTTTGGATTACTTTTCCTTCCTTGAGAATACTTTTGACAGAAGTCCCGTGGTATAAGTTAGATACCAGTGGTGCTATTTGGTTATGTTAGACTGTGCTGAAAGCCGACTTGTGGAGTTTTCCCTAAGTATCTGTAGAGGTGCAGTCCCCAAGATAATACACAAAAAGAACACAAAAGTAATCAAAAATTGAGTGCAGAGCTTGCAAGAAAAAAAGCTTTTTATTTGTTATACGGCGGGGAGAAGCAGACAGCTCTGTGTAACTGAACAAAAAAAGTCTCAACACGCCCAGTCCAGGCTACAGTACTTAGGGTGGAAAACCACTAAATTAACGTATTCTTCAAATGCAACATTATTTCTAATTGTAACATTTCAATTGGCTACTTTTCATCAAGCCCCTAAAGAACACTCTTCATTTAACCTTATGATTGGGAGTTTCGATTTTTGTGACCATTAAAAATTACGCCCCTCAAACATGACATAATTTTATAGTCAGCACAAAATGCTGCTTCCAAGGGGCACTCCTCACCCAGTAATCCAGGAAAAGTACAAACGTGATCAGAAATTAGTGCAGACTAGTGCAAGAAAGAACACAGCTTAATTGATTAATCAGCTGGAAGAATAAACAAACAGACAGCTCCGTAGAACTGACTGGACAAGCATTTTTCAACTCGCAACTAGCAGCTGGTACATTTTAAGGAATAAAAAAACACACATTTGCATAAATCACTTTTGTGAAATTTTGGGGTCAGTTCTAACAATGATTTGGCACTCATGATAAAACCCCTAAAGAACCCTATACATTTTCCGCTGGTTTTGGACACCCCATTTCTTGGAAAACAAAGCATATCAACCCTTCATGACATCATGGCGCTGAACAACCCAGCCCACAGTGACATCAAGATGTGCTGACTAACCAAACACTCTACATTCTCATTGGCTGGCACCCTTCAATGTGCAAGTGCATAACCATCTTGTTGCTAATTGGACCTTCATTTTGCAGAGAGTGTGAGAAAAAGCATCCCACAAGCCTGACAAATGAGGAGCCGTAAGGACATCAGCGAGGTCAACAACAATGTGGCACACCCAGACCTGTCCCTCTTATTGGGTCTCTCTGTCACTTGCCCCCTCTCGCCCCTCTGCACCTGCTTGGTCACGTTATCTCCCCAGCTCCCTTCTCATGATACATTGCCATCTCTTCTTCAAAAAACTTATAGGGCACTGTTGCTGGATTTCAATTTAGTGTATTTCATTTGCTTTTACCCTGGTAATCTTGCCTGGACTTGTACGTACATGGCACTGTGTCCTTCACGTTGTTGGTTGTGAACGCTCTGGTCTGGAGTGTGCTATCCTTCCCACTTGCAACAGTAAGTTGGATAATGTCTGGAACCATTCTGCTCATTGCAGAACTAAAACACAGCTAAAAGGGAAGCTTACAGCCTTTAATATGGTTGGCTTAAAACACATTTTGCCAAGGGGCTACAAGATCATTGCCACCCTAACGTTCACATATTGCTCATAAAAAAACATACACCTCTACCTAGCAACAATTAATCCATATATTAATCAGAGCCTCTTCTCTGTGTGCTTCCACCTACCCTCATATAAATGCTACAACACCTAGATTTGACCCCAATTCTCTAGTGTGAGTGGTTTTCTGTGCAGTGCCAGCTCCCTAACTTGTGACACATTGGGCCAATTCATTGAATGCTTGCCAGGTTCAAAATTAATTTGCACTACTGAAAGGTGACTTTGACCTGCCAACACAAACCCTGATTCATGGATCCGTGTAAAGTGTATTTTTGCAGTGCAAATTCTGGGCAAAGTCAATGCATAGTCATTTTTGCAGTACAAAATTACTTTGCCCAGACTTTGCATGTCAAAAATACACTTTGCACGATTCCATGAATCAGGGTTTGTGTTAGCAGTGCAAAACCACTTTGAACCAGGCAAATATTCCATGAATCAGGCCCATGGTGTGCTCCATGAATACACCATGACATCACCACTCCCGACGTCACTGTCCACATGACCTGTTCATACCCATGTCACTATCATAATTAGTACATGCACCCCCCTTATGGTCATTGGCTCTGCATGTTTACACTCACCCTTCGATCGATCTATCGATTGACACTTCCTTCTCCCTGTTGCCATGTATCCCTTTAGGTATCAAAATTTGTGACACTCCACACTTGCTACCACCCTGGCCACATATTCTTCTGGAGTGCAATTCAAAAAGTTGCATCCATATCTCTGTAGCAATTGACCCAGTGTGCAGAATAAGTTTCCAAATCGGGAAGGGGCATGGATAATATTCCTGGACAACCAACTGCATCTCCTACCATGTGCTCTTCCAGTATTTTTTGAATGTGTCTGTGTTTCTGGTGAGTGGAGCAGCATCATTGGTCATTCTAACAACTAGTGACATCATATACTTCCACTTTGGTGCCACCCCCCCTTACACCATATTAACCCTAGATGAGATGTGCACAGAGTAATTGCCAACTCAAGAATAAGGATAGTTAATTTAACAATGTTAGCCATGTGGAGACTGAATAAAACAGACAAATCAAATCAGTCCTCAGTAATCACTTTCCTAGTCTCTTCTGTCAACGTCTTCTGGAAGGTTTGCAGTTCATTGATGGAGTCTGATAAAGTGCTGTTATCTGCGTCATTTGCAGGATAAAAAATGCAGCAACTACTGCCTATTTATGCACATATGCCCCTCCATTGCAGTAGTTAAATCCAGGACATAGTGATTCTATAGAGTAATTATCCACAGTGCTCTTAACTCCTCCCTTACAGCATTCAGCCACTTCTCGGTGCCATTTTCCAGCTGCAGCAACTCATAGCGAGTTATCTGCAGCCATTTGGTGTTAGCCACAGTCTAGATAATTGGCGCAAGAAGCAAAGTGAAAAAGGTTGCATGCTATAAAGTTGAAATTCCGGTGGAATAACTGCCAGTCTGTTGGCTAACTGTTGTGACCAATAGTTGTTCTCTTAGTGGCTTTGTTGCACGTTCAGGAACCTCTTGGCATGTGTGGGCACCCCATCTCCAGATGTACGATCTTGAAGAGCTGGATGTTCAGACAGGGAACCGAGGTCAGAATGGGGGACCAAAACAGCAGGGAAGTACAGTGTGACCAAGGATCGTGGTCCTCCCCAGTGCGATGGGAGTTGGGCTAAAGATTGGGCCCCACAGGCCCACCAAAAATCTATGAGGGCGCAGTAACTGCTTGAAGGTTCCAGAGCTGGATCACTCTCATGCATTATCCGTTGCTACACAGGTTGATAGGCCTGTTTGATCTGAAACATAAGGAATACTGTTTGAGTGACTTTATGTGCATATATGTTTGTTTATCATCATGTTAAGGCCAAATCGCATTACAAGTTTCATTCATGAGCACTGCCACTTCTGCTTCAAGCCCTACCATTCTTCTGCAGTGCACCCTATTACCTCTTTCACCCATGCGTTATTAAGAAACTGTGAACCTTCAATATGTTACTTTGGTCTTGTCCTGCACCATGTTAAGGTGTGCCCTGTGGCATTCAAACAGTGCCATGTGTTAACATCCCCACAAAAATATTGCCATACAAAAATGGCACCATATTTGTGCAGCAATATTAAACCATTAAACCTGTGGGGGACACCCCTGCAGCCCCCATATTATTTTAAAGGGAGTGGGGGACACTCCTGCAACCCCCGCTCCCATTTACCCCAAAAATAATCCCCACTAATGATATCGCCTATGGCCCTTCCCGACAACCATTTATATGGTGATATTATTGGTGGGAATAATATTACCTGATACCATTCAAACATGATGTCATGTGTTGTGTGGTAAATAATTGTTCCTCCTTCTTACTCCGTCTGTAATATATTCTAAAACTATACTTTTTGTATCCTCCTGCTCCGCCATATTCTTTACTTTTATGTAATTGTCTGCGTGTACAACCCCCCCTCCTTTAACCAATAAACATGGACCTTGCTCCCATGGAACAGCCCCCTTCTCTTACAGAATGCCAGATCAAGCAGTGACCCATCTGTACTGACACTTCTGGGGATAAAGAGTCTTGGTGTGCCTGTGACATGTGGGATGAGAGAGCACACATAACATTTGTCATTTGCCCTCTCTCCTCCCACTGCCTTGATATGTTTGTACCATAAGTTATCGGAGTCGGTGCTATGCTATCCTTGAATTATGTCTTCAAACATGCCTTGGTTGAATACCTCCTTTTTTCTTTCTCATCACGGACATATCATTACTTTCTGCTACTTTTAAATCATTCCTATTGAGGATAAACTGTCCCCTTTCTAATGTAAAGAAAAAGAAATCAAGAGAAAAGAACAAGAAAATAACAATAAACCCTAACATATATACATACACTTTTTTTTTAATCCCATCCATTCGTCTACCTCAGGATATTGCTGAGAGATAGACATTGAGTCTCCTGTAAAAGCAAACGGAGGACACAAATGTTACAGTAATAGTGCATATGCTGCCCATTATTTGGCCCTACTTTCTTCTTCTGCAAGGAAGGCACTGCCTTTGCCTTTGTGGATGTCTGTCAGGTGAATCCAAGTAGGCCACTCTTCCACCTTCAATGCAGTGCGGTTGCAGTAGGTCAAAGTGAAGAAGGCTGTAAACCTTGGGTCCCTCCATTTCAGTGTAAAGTTGCTCATGTATATTCTGTCACTGGGGTACAATGGTGGTGCTTGCAAAAAGTCCTGCTTTTCTGGTGGGGTTGAGTTCTTTGCAAAAGAGATGGCCAGCCAGCTTCGAAGAGGTTGTGCCTGGAGTTGTACATGGTGTGAGTTATATCTCAAGGAATTGGTCAATTGTTTGAGGTACACTTGACATTCATCAACCAGAACCTGTGCAGTGCTCTGAGCATCCGAGATCAAACATGCAGGAGTGAGAGGCACTTGCATCGCCATTCCTGTAGCAATCTTGTAAAGTGTTAAATGGTAGTCAGAACCAGGCATGTTACACAATGCAAACAGAGCAGGAGGCAGACAGTGAAGCCAACTCTTGTGAAGTGTGCCTGACAACTTTGCAAGTCTCTCCTTAAGCAAGCTGTTCAAACACTCCACAATACTGTTGGCTTGAGAATGGTAAGCAGAGCACAACATGTGATTGATGCCCAATAAGGATGTTGTCTCCTTGAAAAGATCATTTGTGAACTGTTGTCTGTTTTCATATCTTAACACCTCACATTCTACTCACCAATACTTCTCCTACTAAAAATGTGGCTGCTGATTTGGCATCATTATGGACAAATGGAACTGCCTCAGGCCAACGTGAAAATGGACACAGCACCACAATCAACAGCAATAAGAGCTGCACCTGGTAGTCATATTGACACAGTCGATATATGCAAATGTCAAAAAGGCCCTGATGGGTGTGGTAATGCTACATTCACAGTGTACCAATGACATGTCACACAGTTATTTACAAATTCGGTCACATGCTTCTGCAATTTTGGCACAAACTATTATTATTGTATTTCAGTGGCAACATGTTCCTCTGAGGTATGTGCTGGGTAATGAAACTGGCCCAGAGTCTTTTTAAGTATCTTCTGGTTCATTACGGGTTTCCCTGTGTTGTTTTGTCTCCATTTTAGGTCTATGGGTGACAAGGAACACCCTATATTAACCCATAAATCCTGCTCATGCCTGCTGCAGTACCCCTCCCTATAGTTCAATTATCTGAGCCAAATGATCTTCATTGTATCCCTTGGTGTGGGCTGCTTGCTGTCTTGCAATGTCTTTGATCATGGGTGCCCTTTCCACCTGGTAGGGTATATACTAGGTTGTCCCTAGTGACAAATGCACTCCTTCTTTGGCCACTGCATCTGCCCTGTCGTTGCCCATTGAAATTAAATCTGTACTCTTGTTAGGGGCTGCAAACGTAACTACTACCAGTGCTGTTGGGAGGGGCAGTGCTACTATTATTCTGGACAATAATGGTGCATGTTGTACCGGGGTGCCATCACTTTTCCTGAACCCCCTCCTTTCCCATGTGGTCAATCCAGCATACACCGTGGAGGTGACATACACAAAGTCAGAGAATATGGTCACGCAGTGCCATTCGAAAATCTCTATTGCGACAATTAAAGCTATGAGCTCTGCTGCCTATGGCGAGTAGTGCATGGGTAATGTCATTATACTCCCCACCATTGTGACAAACTACTGTGTCAACATCTTGAATTCGGATTAACGAAAAGCATCTTTCCCTCCTCTAAGTGTTATTCCTGAACTCTGGTGTTCCCTTCTACTGTGTCCATATATGAAGAACAGTCATACACTGACAGGGTAATTCATAGAAATTCGTACAAAAGTGGCGCACGCGACTGGCGCACAGCGTGCCCGTGCGAATGTCTGCGCCAGCCACGTGCACTAAAATCGATTTCCGCGAACAGCGTATTCATGGATTTTCGCATCCAAAAGCAGCCGTGGCGCAGCGTGGCGCAGCAACCCTGCAGCAGCGCCAGTTACGCCCCCAAGAACGCCCTCGCGCAAGGAAAAGCCTTCAAAATCCCCAAATATATCGCAAAGGGATGCGCTAACCCTGGACCAGTTCACAGGGCTGGCAAACAGCAAACGCCAAGCGGGAAACGTGTATTTTAGTGGTTTGCGGGAAGTTCCACACGCGATTGTCCTGTGTACGTGTGCTTCAGGGGTGCACGGGAAGTATCACACGCAAAATCAGCAGGGTACGTGTATTTCAGGGGTGCGCGGGTAGTATCGCACGCGATTCCAGCAGGGTATGTGTATTTCAGGGGTGCGCGGGAAGTATCACACGCGATTCCAGCAGGGTACGTGTATTACAGGGGTGCGCGTGAAGTTCCACATGCAATTTCAGCAGGGTACGTGTATTTCAGGGGTGCGCGGGAAGTATCACACGCGATTCCAGCAGGGTACGTGTATTACAGGGGTGCGCGGGAAGTTCCACACGCGATTGCAGCAGGGTACGTGTATTTCAGGGGTGCGCGGGCAGTTCCACACGCGATTTGCCCCGTGCGAGCAGGGTACGTGTATTTCAGGGGTGCGCGGGAAGTTCCACACGTGATTTCAGCAGGGTACGTGTATTTCAGGGGTGCGCAGGAAGTTCCACACGCAATTTCAGCAGGGTACGTGTATTTCAGGGGTGCGCGGGAAGTTCCACACGTGATTTCAGCAGGGTACGTGTATTTCAGGGGTGCGCGGGAAGTTCCACACGCGATATCAGCAGGGTACCTGTATTTCAGGGGTGCGCGGGAAGTTCCACACGCCATTTCAGCAGGGTATGTGTATTTCAGGGGTGCGCGGGAAGTTCCACACGCGATTTCAGCAGGGTACGTGTATTTCAGTGGTTCGGGGGAGTACTACACGTGAATTGGCCGTGTGGGTCCTCCCAGGTGTTCGCTCTACAACCTCCACGACCCCTGCAGGCAGCCCACACCACGGGGGACTACCCTGCACCCCTGCTCATGTCCCGCAGGCAGCCCATCCACCATGGGCATGCCCCCCAGCCAACCCACATGTCACCTTGCACTACTGGTCAACAATGCATGTCTCCCAGCACCCCCACCCCCCAGCAGTCAGGGGCACCCTCCACCAGGCCCCCACTCATGTCCCCTATTACCCCCACCCCCCAGCAGTGCAGGGGCAGCCTCCACCAGGCCCCAACTCATATCTCCCATCACCCCCACCCCCCAGCAGTGCAGGGGCATCCTCCACCAGGCCCCCACTCATGTCCCCTATTACCCCCACCCCCCAGCAGTGCAGGGGCAGCCTCCACCAGGCCCCCACTCATGTCTCCCACCGCCCCTGCCCCCCAGCAGTGTAGGGGCAGCCTCCACGAGGCCCCCACTCATGTCTACCACCACCCCCACCCCCCAGCCACCAGGGGCAGCATCCACCAGGCCCCCACTCATGTCTCCCACCACCCCCACCCCCCAGCAGTGCAGGGGCATCCTCCACCAGGCCCCCACTCATGTCCCCTATTATCCCCACCCCCCAGCAGTGCAGGGGAAGCCTCCACCAGGCCCCCACTCATATCTCCCACCACCCCACCCCCCAGCAGTGCAGGGGCATCCTCCACCAGGCCCCCACTCATGTTCCCTATTACCCCCACCCCCCAGCAGTGCAGGGGCAGCCTCCACCAGGCCCCCACTCATGTCTACCACCACCCCCAGCCACCAGGGGCAGCCTCCACCAGGCCCCCACTCATGTCTCCCACCACCCCCATCCCCCAGCAGTGCAGGGGCAGCCTCCAACAGGCCCCCACTCATGTCTCCCACCACCCCCACCCCCTAGCCACCAGGGGCAGCCTCCACCAGGCCCCAACTCATGTCTACCACCCCCCCACCCCCAGCCACCAGGGGCAGCCTCCAAAAGGCCCCCACTCATGTCTCCCACCACCCCTACACCCCAGCCACCAGGGGCACCCTCCACCAGGCCCCCACTCATGTCCAACTCATGTCTCCCACCACCCTCAACCCCCAGCCACCAGGGGCAGCCTCCACCAGGCCCCCACTCATGTCTCCTACCACCCCCACCCCCCAGCAGTGCAGGGGCAGCCTCCACCAGGCCCCCACTCATGTCTACCACCACCCCCACCCCCCAGCATTGCAGGGGCAGCCTCCACCAGGCCCCCACTCATGTCTACCACCACCCCCACCCCCCAGCCACCAGGGGCAGACTCCACCAGGCCCCCACTCATGTCTCCCACCACCCCCACCACCCAGCAGTGCAGGGGCAGCCTCCACCAGGCCCCCACACATGTCTCCCACCACCCCCACCCCCCAGCAGTGCAGGGGCAGCCTCCACCAGGCCCCCACTCATGTCTCCCACCACCCCCTACCCCCAGCAGTCAGGGGCACCCTCCACCAGGCCCCCACTTATGTCCAACTCATGTCTCCCACCACCCTCACCCCCCAGCCACCAGGGGCAGCCTCCACCAGGCCCCCACTCATGTCTCCCACCACCCCCACCCCCCAGCAGTACAGGGGCAGCCTCCACCAGGCCACCACTCATGTCCCCCTGCACCCCCACCCCCAGCAGTGCAGGGGCACCCTCCACCAGGCCCCCACTCATGTCTACCACCACCCCACCCCCCAGCAGTGCAGGGGCAGCCTCCACCAGGCCCCCACTCATGTCTCCCACCACCCCCACCCCCAGCAGTGCAGGGGCAGCCTCCACCAGGCCCCCACTCATGTCCCCCTGCACCCCCACCCCACAGCAGTGCAGGGGTAGCCTCCACCAGGCCCCCACTCATGTCTACCACCACCCCCACCCCCCAGCCACCATGGGCAGCCTCCACCAGGTCCCCACTCATGTTCCCCTGCACCCCCACCCCCCAACACTGTGGGGCACCTGCCAGCAGGCCCCCACTCATGTCCAACTCATGTTCCCCTGCACCCCCACCCCCCAGCACTGTTGGGCACCTGCCAGCAGGCCCCCACTCATGTCCAACTCATGTTCCCCAGCCAACATGTCATCACAATCTAGATCCCCGGTCCCTATGGTCAGCCTCCAAATGCAAAACACCCACCCGAGTATTGCATCCACCCACTCAGAAACGGCAATAACATGATAGAACTGCAATTGCAAGTTTGGAAACGAACACATGTCCCTCACATACACCCAATGGGTGTCAGTGAATCTCAAAACCCATATCATGATATGCATGAAACCAATGAGATGATACTACACATTGAAGTTTGATCAAAAAATATGTATTAAAGAAAACATCAATTGAATCAAAAATAAAGTAACAGAAATGGGAATGTAAAAAAAGTAAAAAGAAGCATGTCCATGAAAAAATGCAAAACCAAAAATCAGAATCCAAAGGAATGTGTCCAAAGTCACAGTCCAGAAAAGAAAATCCAATGGGAAATTATAATTGAAAGCCATTTCTCCATGGGTAAATTGTAAAAAGAAAAGAAAATCCAACAGTGAACTATGTATAGGTGAACAAGCCAGGGTCCATGATCCCAACAAAAGAAATGAAACCTATCTAACAACACTACCTAATAAAAAATAACTATATACAAAAATGTGGCCCATTGTCCAAAAGGTCCAAAGAAAATGCAAAAACAAAGGAAACCTATCACTAACTACATAACTATTTACATGGGCAGCGGGCTAGTCCAACGGCAAACTGTATGTTGTCATGGGCCAGGGCATCATCGAACTCCTGTTCAATGGCTTGGAGGCGGGCATGTTCCCTAGCCCCGAGGTCTCGCAGGGATAAAGCAGTGTCCAGCTCCAACTCCCTGCGAAGACCCTCGAGGCACTCAGCCCGCCTCAGCGCCCTCCGCATGGAGCTCTCCGCCATGACCATTGTGAGCCATTCCTCCTCTGCCCGCTGCCGCTCCGCACCTATCTGCTGGCCCAACCGCTCCCACACGGAAGCCACTCCCATTCCAGGGTTCTCCTGCCCTCTGGCCGATGCCTGCACCCCTGATGTTGATGGCCCCGAGCCATGATGCTTCCCACGTCGAGCCTGCTGCTGCCTCCGACGCAACTACCTGTGCCAGCACGACGGCATCCAGGCTGATGGTATCCACCGACGCCGTCGTGCACGTGCCCTGCCCGATGATGCCGTCACATCCTCCATCTGCTGGGGTCCAGTTGCTGGTGTGTCCACCCCTGCTGGATCTCCGACTCCCGACTTGGCAGGGATGGGATCCCCACCGAGCCGGCTGCATTGGCATCAGGGCCGGAAGACGGCATGGAGAACGACTGGTGCATAGTCTCCACAGAGGAGGAGAGGGTCGCCAGATTGGCCGACACATGTAGGAAACCCCCGACCATGGCCGTTCCCAACTGGGCAACGTCGGCACGGTGCTCTCCGTGATGACATGCATGCTCCTCTCGGGAAGCACGCACCTCATCACAAATTGCACCTGTGCGCAACGCGACACCAATCAGGACCTTCTCCATACGGCCAGGGGTCCCCTCGTACGCAGGTGGAGGGGAGTCAGATGACATGGACATCCCCCCTACCTGCGGACGGGCCTGGGATGGGGCATCCCTGCTGGTGCATGGTGGTGCAGTCACAGTGTCAGGGCCAGTGACATGCACAGGCCCCTCCACGGCGACCTGTGCTGCCTCCTGCCCCTGCCCCTGGACTGCAACACTTGCACCAGCAGGGATGCCCCCACCAGGCCCCATGTGCGCCTCAGTAGTTGCCTCCTCCTCCTCTGTGGAAACCACCAACCTGGACGGCTCCACCCCGTCTTCCGCCGTTGCAAGCCCCTGTGGGGGCTCACCCACCACTTCCACTGCAGCCGTGGGGGCATCCCCGCCGCTTTGCTCCACAGAGCCGTCTCCGCCCTCTTCTTCTGTGTAGAGGGAGACATATAACACAAGCATCAGGCTACTGTACAATGGTCCCCTAGACAGGAAGCAATAGCAGATGAGTGGCACTGTCAAAGATCACTTCCATTATGTCCCTCCACAACACATGGCTCAGTGCAGGTAAAACACATGCGGTAACAGGCATGGCGCATGCTATGGACATTAGCATACATGTCCAAGTGATTCTTGAAACATACCCTGTTTTGGAACTCACATGCATCATGTGCCATGCCTATCACATGCACACACTTCACCCTAGTTTCATCCATCTGGCCTCGTACACCACAAACACAGTGGATACAAGGATGACTAGGCTGCATCAGTGAACCTGAACATTGCGACAGACATGTGTCATGCATCCTTGGATTCACAAGTCACAGACATGCAGGTCAGACACACAGACATGGACACCATACATGTACATGGCATCAGCACCCATCCCTCACCCATGTCCAGGAACAGAGACTGGCATGCTTTCATGTGGCCATTCCGCATAGGGCAACCCATGTTGCATTTGAACACATGCACCAACCGTGTGGTTCACACATTACTGGTCTCACATGCATGACGTCCCTGCACACACACATGCATACATGGCCTATGTCACACATACAGGCAAGTATCAGACAACCAGCACACTGCGACATGCCCTGTCTCACACAGCAATGCTTGGCCACTTACCGCTCAACTCCAGACGGGTCTGCCTCTCAAGGATCTGGGCGTGGAGCGCTGGGCCTACGCGTTCCAGGACCCTCATCTGGATGGTACTCATGCGGCCCGCCCCCCCTCCACGAGGCGCCGGGTCTTCAAGAGGGTCCTGGACCTGCAGTCATCCCAGTGCTTCTTGACATGTTGGTAGTCGCAGACTGCCACCCCCTCCGCGTTGATGGCAGTCACGATGTCCGTCCAGATCCGAGTCCATCCTTCCTTGTTGGCGCGCTTACTTCCGAAGAGGGCATCATACTGCCCCAGGACTTGCTCCACCAGGACACCAACTTTGGTGGCAGTGAAGCTGGTGCCCCTCTGCCTCTATGGCCGTGGGTTGCCAGTGGTGCCAGATGTTGCAGTGCCCGACATGGCAACCCCAGAGGCAGGAGTGGGTGGGCAACTGCGTCCTGGGGCTGGGCTGTGGAGCGATGGTATCCCAGTCGGGAGTCTTCTGTTCCAGCAGGGGTGGACACAGCAAATGGACCCTTGCAGATGGCTGATGTGCAGGCACCAAATGGCAGGGCACGGCGGCAGCAGGCAGGCAGGCAGCAGCAGATGGCTCGTGGGAGGCTGCTCGGGGCTCTGGGGGGCAGTAATTCGGCCTTTTGGGCAGGAGCGTGGTCTTCAGTGTGCTTACGCGTGGCCAGCTTGATACGGATTGATTTGGCACGTGAAAATCCTGCACGTCTGCGTGTAAATCGAGGAAAGGCCCTTAGCGTGTATGCACGTCAGCACGCATATGCGATTTCATTGGACCAAAGGCCCTTAGCGCGTGAGTGCATCTGTGACGTGAGGCGCGCAGGTGTTTCCCTCATTACACGTGATGACAGAGCACACGTGGATTTCCACCAATGGCGTGTGGAACTTCCTGCGCACCCCAGAAATACACGTACCCAGGCCAATCGTGTGTACGCTCACTTCCCTCTGATTGCACGTGATGACACTCGGACGTGCAGTTTTACCACGTGTGCTCGCATATGCGATTTCATTGGCCCAAAGGCCACCATGCGCAGCTGTGACGTCACGCGCATGGCCGTAGAGAATGGCGCGTGTAAAAATGAAGAGATACACGTCCGAGTGTCAAAGCGCATAATTGGTGGAAATGGCCTCATTGCGTATGCGCGTCTGTGACATGTGTATAAAAGGTACGTGTAGAACGCCATTTCCTTGTACGTGCTTTTCGTGGAGAGCGAGTGGGTGAAATCTGTACTTCTTGTCGGTTCACACGCGATTTACTTCACGGCGTTTCCAGTTCGTACTCCCTGTTACTTCTGACAGCTTTTTTACTTTTCCTCTTTTTCCTGGGCCTGTTTCCTCAAACAGCGTTCCCTACTACTGTTGTCCTGTCTCCTCAGACAGCGTACAATTCTTCTTTTGGCGGGGGTGTTGCCAACAAGCACACGCGCATATTTTTCACGCTTTTGTTCCTGGCGGAGAGTGAGTCGCGCACGTATTTAACATCTGTGCTTGCCCCGTGTGTCGCGTACCCCTTCAGAGGTGATTCTAGGCTGCGTGTGACACGCATACGTTCATTCTTGTGTTCCTGGGTGCCACAGCGTAGTGCAGGTTTATTTTTCCACACACGTGGTCTAGGAGGGGTTGCGTGCACCTTACTTCGCTATTTTGGGGTGCCTGTGCGTTGAGTGACCCGTCATCTTTCCCCAGGGGTGACATACAGCCTTGCTAGAGCACTCGGGAACGATTACCATCTGGTACCCAACCCCTTTGACCCCCACTTGCCCAGGACAATAGTTCACATCGACTCCCATACGCACAATGACATCAGTGCCATGGCTGGGAGGCGAACAAGCCGTAAGGGTGGCAAAGGTGGCCGAGCCCCAAGTGGTGGCGTGGTGGATTCGGTAGGGGACTTGGCCGTGACTTGCAGGGTGCCCATAGCCCCCCATGTGTGGAGGAGCAGTCAGGGACACCCATGCCCCCCCACCTGGTTGAGGTTACCGTGGCTGACACCATCCATGCTCAGCCCTTGTTGGACCAGCCCACTGTGGAACCAGACCTGGCACAGGGTGACTCCATGGCTGACTTCCAGGTCAGCAGGTCTAGGCCACATGCGCCGGTGAACATTGGTGTCATCAGGCCATGTGGATCAGGGGCAGCTAGGTCATCTGCTGCCCCGCGTAGGCAGGCTGGGGAGGCTGCAGGGGCAGCTGCGGCTCCATCCACCCCACCTCTCACACCCATCCAGGACAGTGTCGGTCCAAGTCCATCATGCTGACATTCCCCCTGACACCATCACACTTGAGATAATGCCTGCACCAACTCCCATGCTGAGTGTGCAATCCCACGCTCCTGCCCCTAGTGTCCAGAGTGGCGCAGGACACTCCGGATCCCCACCACCTTCCAAGCGGAAGAGGAAGAGTGCTCGTCCAGTAGAGGCTGATGCCCCAGACACGGCTACACAGTCCAGCCCATCAAGGAAGCCCAGCTTCAATGAGGCCAAACTGAATGCACTTGTAGAGTATGTGTCCGCACATGACCGCGAAATGGTGATTGTTGCAGGATCCAAGACCACACCTGCACAATGTCAGGCACACTAGCAGACCATTGCGGACATCATAAGTGCCCTTGGAATCGTGAGGCGCACAGCTAATGAATGCTACAAGCGCTGGAATGACCTGAAGCGCAGGGCAAAGAATAAGCTGGCCTCAAGTCATGCCGCAACTCTAGTGACTGGAGGTGGGTCTCCAGCAGACGACATAAAACTCACTCCACATGAGCAGGTTGCTGGGACCTACGTCACGGAGGAACAGATCCAAGGCGGGGGAGAAGTGGCAGATTACGAGGCATTGTCCGGTGAGTGCACATGCATGTGTGTGTCATCCATGTGCATGGTGTGTGTGGGAGGGCTTCTGTTTGGGTGCCAGGCGAGGGTGTGTGTGCCTGAGTGGTTCGGCTCACCCATGTGCCTCTTCCTATACATTCTTGGCAACAGCATTTGGGTATAGCAGCATCCCTTCAGCCAACATTAGACATCCAGCCCAACACCACGCCAGTTGCCCTGGGAGTGTCATCTTGCCACAACACTGTTGCTTATTATCCTCTGTTTATTCAGGCAGATTGTTTGCATACCACCACTTTTACTCGGGTTTTCTCAATCCTATTGTCACATGTCTCACATGGCTATGGTACAGTGGACTGGCTCAGTTTCGTGGACATGATTAGTTTGGACATGTCCCTGTGCTATAGGACCATTTTTGACTGGCAGCTGCAGGTTAAACATTTGAACCATTACAATGAAAATAATCAATTATATGAACAAACTGGACTGAATGAACAATTGGTGACCTCCTCTCCCTCTTCACTTTATGGCTAGGGAACATGCCATCTGTGTGATGGCATGTGTATTTGACCTGCCAATCACTGGCCAATGTGTGATGCCACTGCTAGGCAGCATACAGCAAATGTGTTCATCTTCCATCTTGGTGTCATCAAAGTGTGCCATCTGCCTCCCCATCAAACGCAGTTACGGTGCATGCATGGGGGTGTTTTAGTCATGTGGGACATGTGTCAATCAAGTACTGTTTCTGTAGCCTCTCAGCCCTAATTGTGTGCCATAGTGCTAATGCCTGTTTCCATTTGTTTTCTTTTATGTCTTTGCAGGGGAAGGCGCACTTGATACTGCTGGGGTTGTGGAGATGGTGCAGACCAAAGAGGGGTCTGAGGGCCGACCGACCACCAGTGAGGGACGGGGTGTGGTGGTGGGTGGGAGAACCCACAACTATTGCATGTCTTGCTCTCAAGGGGTGTCTCTGGCTGCACCTCCCCCGAGCTGTACTCAGGTGTTGATTCGGATGATGAGCCTAACGTGCCGTCGCAGGTGAGTGTTCCTGGGAGGGATTCTGTTCTGTCTGACCCACCTGCACCAGGGTTAGAATCCTCAATGGGGATGTCAGTGTTGGCAGGTACGCCTTTGGTGGCTATGGATGCAGGGTCACACTCCGCGACATCTGATCCTGTTCCTGGGCCAGCAGATCAGAGGGGGAATGCAGTCCTGCAGCCTCAGGCAGTGCCGGCACAGCAAGGCGCAGTTCGCCTTGCCCCAGACAGGTGTGGTGCCCGCCGACGTGGTGGCCGTACGCCACCTGGCAATACCGCATGGGAGCAATCCATTTACGGTATGGCAACACAACAGGCAGCATCATCAGAGATGATGGCTCAGGCCATGGATAGGGTGGCCACTTCCATTGTCCCCCCCAAAAGGCAATGGAGCGACTACAGCAGGCAACCGACTCCATCTGCCAGTCACACAGGGAGGACATGTTGGCGTCCGACAGGGACAGGCGGGCGGCACTGGCGACTCTGCAGGAAGCCATCTCCATAGAGTCCCAGGGCCACAGGGAAGCCCTGAGGCTGGAACTCCTTCACCTCAGGACGACTCTTGTTGAGCTTGAGGCTTCAACAAACCGAAGGACAGAACAGCAGCTGGAGCGTCTCACCCGTACGCTCTCAGCTGAGATGCAGGCAACTAGGGCGAAGGTCCGGGCATCCCGTGAGTTGTCGTATGGGGACCTCCGCACACTTATCCTCCAGAACGAGACCTACCACACCCGCATGCTTGCAGCCATGGAGGAACAGACTAGGGCTTTGCGTAGGCTGCCTCCCATAGTGCCACCACCTCCGGATGCAGCTGCAGAGGGTGAGGATAGCGACAGCAGTGATATTCCCACAATAGGGTAGCCGTGTAGGCCATGAGCCCATGGAGGTGTTTTTTTTTCGCAAGATCCACACAGGTGGGTTTTGGTGTGCACCCTGTCCTCGGACCTCCTGGGTGGCCTCCCCAACCCCTACAGGCCCATTAATGGCCATTTTTGATTTTTTTTTTTTTTTTGGGACAGTGTGTTGCCTTGTGTGGCTCCCGTGGGTATACACTGCATTGTGGCTGGGCACATGCAGGCTTGTCATGGATTTGGTTCAGATGCTTGGGTTTTTGTCACACACACCCCTCCTGCTTCCCGTTTCCATGGGCTTGCAAAGGGTGTGCCCAAGTGACACTGACGTACATGGTGACATTGGACTCCCATGAGCTGTGTGGGCAGTCTGTAGTCAATACTGTGTATACATTCATAGTGCATATTGTTGTTGTATTGTACACTGCGTGGTGTATTGATATGTGCCTCTGCATCCATCTCATCCTCCATATTTGCAATTCCATTCCTCATGTCTTCACAAGGCGGTCCACCTTGGAACTGGAGTCCATGTTGTAAGCAGTGCACCTACACTCTTGCGTGGCGGTAACACTGTATACTTGGAAGTGTTCGGAGGGCTGTCATCATCAGGTGGTGAGGCTAGCTAATTTTAAAGTCTGTAATGTCATGTTTATGGTAGGTTGGAGGTTGTGTAGGTGATTGGTATTCTTGGTAAGTATTTGGTAATGTGGGTTGTAGGTCCTGCATTACTGTGAGCATTTCATGTGTGGACATGTTTCCATTAGGGACACTGTTGCTGCTGACACTTGGGGCATGTTGTGGGGATTAATTTCTTTCCTCTCACATTGCATGACATGCCATGGTGTGTTGTGTGGCCGTGCCGGGGAGGGGGTGGGTGACATGGCACTGTTTTCATGTAGTATTTTGCAAGTGGGGATTCATTTCTGCAGCATGTAAGTGCTTTTCATGACACAGCATTGGTGGTGTTTGTGTAGGTAGGGATGAACACATTGTGACACTTCCACATGAACAATCTCAGGCTGCTATGGTTCTGACAGTTGACAGTCCCTTTGTTCGTCTTAATTGTCAGGTCGAGTCATCATTGCTTATCAGATGGTATGTGCCAGGCCTGTGTGCACTCCACTGGGGTGTGATTTCTATGTGAAGTAATTAGCCACCAGCTGCGTACGGGCTGCCTCACCCCGTGCCCTCTCCCCTCCCATGCGCAGCGGGCGTGCATGTGGTTGGGGATGTGGGGGCACCACCATGTCCACGGCCAGGCCCCGGCGTGTTGCAACATTGTGCAGGACACATGCTGCCACTATGATCCTGCACACTATTAGGGGCGCATCTAACAGCTGTCCGCCAGAACGGTCAGGGGAGCGAAAGTTTGACTTGAGCACTCTGAATGTGCGCTCCACTATGCCCCGGGTTGCAATATGGCTGTGTTGTATTTTACCTCTGGAGGCATGATGGGGTTCCGAATTGACGTCATCATGTGGGTGCTCAGAGGGTAGGCACTGTCCCCTGGTGAGGAGGTGATGGGTATCATTAGTGGGGTAGTGACATAACTCTGCATCTGACATGCATGCATGTGCAGTGGCATTCATACTCACCAAGCAGCCATGTATCGCCATGCCGCCCAGCTTCTAGGTCCCGGCTTAGGGTAGACATTCAGTAAATGAAGCTGTCGTGGGTGGACCCTGGATAGTTGGCATATACTGAGGTGATGATTCCCTTAGCATTACATACTACCTGCACGTTGATGGAATGCCAGTGCTTGCGGTTCCTATAGATGTGCTAAGATGCCCTGGGGGGACGTAGTGCCACATGGGTGCAGTCAATGGCACCTAGCACTTTTGGGAATTGTGCCACACCGTAGAAATCGAGGGTGGCAGCCTGCCTTTCTGCAGGTATATGTGCCTACGGACTGATGGGCATGCAGTGATGATGTTCAAGACCTGGTGTAGGCAGCGTGACTGCGTGGCCTGTGACACCCCACCCACTATGGCACTTGTCCGCTGAAATGATCCTGTGGCCAAGAAGTGCAGTACATTGAGGACCTTCTCCAGGGGGCTGAGTGCTTGGGAGCACAGGGTGGGTGATGTGAGGTCATCCTCCCACTCACTGACCAGGTCCAGTATTATGTGTGGGGGAAACCTGTAGCTCCCATACACCTGGTCATCAGGCATCCCAAAAAGGCTGGTTCTGGGAGTGAAAATTCGGGCCCTCACTATCCTCCTCCTCCTCCTTTGGAAACCCACGGCCACTGCTGCTAGGAATGCTCATCCTGGCGTATGACCTTGTTTGTTGTTTGCGGGCACTTTTATGCTGCGCGGGTCGACGCACGCCTGCTTCATGCTGGTGTACATGTCTCAAGATTGGACCATTTTTCGTCATGTCGTAGGCGAACGTGTGCATCTTCCCGCCCACCCCAGGAATACACATAGCACGCTCTCACAGGCACAGTCGCGGGTAAATATTCCAGCCCATCCCTGGAATACATGTACCCCACTCTCACAGGCCCAATCGCGTGTGGAAGTTCACGCACACCCCGTAGTACACGTACCCAGGCCAATCGCGTGTGGGACTTCCCACGCACCCCGAAGTACACGTACCCAGGCTAATCGCGTGTGGAAGTTCACACGCACCCCGAAGTACACGTACCCAGGCCAATCGCGTGTGGAACTTCCCGCGCACCCCGTAGTACACGTACCCAGGAAAATCGCTTGTGGAAGTTCACACGCACCCCGAAGTACACATACCCAGGCTAATCGCGTGTGGAACTTCCCGGGCACCCCGAAGTACACGTACCCAGGCCAATCGCGTGTGGAACTTCCCGCACACCCCGAAGTACACGTACCCAGGCAAATCGCACGGCTGGGGGGTGGGGGTGGTAGGAGACATGAGTGGGGACCTTGTGGAGGCTGCCCCTGGTGGCTGGGGGGTGGGGGTGGTGGGAGACATGAGTGGGGGCCTGGTGGAGGCTGCCCCTGCACTGCTGGGGGGTGGGGGTAATAGGGAACATGAGTGGGGGCCTGGTGGAGGCTGCCCCTGCACTGCTGGGGGGTGGGGGTGGTGGGAGACATGAGTGGGGGCCTGGTGGAGGTTGCCCCTGGTGGCTGGGGGGGTGGGGGTGGTGGGAGACATGACTGGGGGCCTGGTGGAGGGTGCCCCTGCACTGCTGGGGGGTGGGGGTGGTGGTAGACATGAGTGGGGGCCTGGTGGAGGCTGCCCCTGCACTGCTGGGGGGTGGGGGTGGTGGGAGACATGAGTGGGGGCCTGGTGAAGGCTGCCCCTGGTGGCTGGGGGGTGGGGGTGGTGGGAGACATGAGTGGGGGCCTGGTGGAGGCTGCCCCTGCACTGCTGGAGGTGGGGGCGGTGGGAGTCATGAGTGAGTGCCTGGTGGAGGCTGCCCATGGTGGCTGGGGGGTGGGGGTGGTGGCTGACATGAGTGGGGGCCTGGTGGAGGCTGCCCCTGCACTGCTGGGGTGTGGGGGTGGTGGGAGACATGAGTGGGGTCCTGGTGGCGGCTGCCCCTGGTGGCTGGGGGGTGGGGGCGGTGGTAGACATGAGTGGGGGCCTGGTAGAGGCTGCCCCTGGTGGCTGGGGGGTGGGGGTGGTGGGAGACATGAGTGGGGGCCTGGTGGAGGCTGCCCCTGCACTGCTGGGGGGTGGGGGTGGTGGGAGACATGAATGGGGGCCTGGTGGAGGCTGCCCCTGGTGGCTAGGGGGTGGGGGTGGTGGGAGACATGAGTGGGGGCCTGGTGGAGGCTGCCCCTGCACTGCTGGGGAGTGGGGGTGGTGTGAGACATGAGTGGGGGCCTGGTGGAGGCTGCCCCTGGTGGCTGGGGGGTGGGGGTGGTGCTAGACATGAGTGGGGGCCTGGTGGAGGCGGCCCCTGCACTGCTGGGGGGTGGGGGTGGTGGGAGCCATGAGTGGGGCCTGGTAGAGGCTGCCCCTGGTGGCTGGGGGGTGAGGGTGGTGGGAGACATGAGTTGGACATGAGTGGGGGCCTGGTGGAGGCTGTCCCTGGTGGCTGGGGGGTGAGGGTGGTGGGAGACATGAGTTGGACATGAGTGGGGGCCTGGTGGAGGCTGCCCCTGGTGGCTGGGGGGTGAGGGTGGTGGGAGACATGAGTGGGGGCCTGGTGGAGGCTGCCCCTGCACTGCTGGGGGGTGGGGGTAATAGGGGACATGAGTGGGGGCCTGGTGGAGGCTGCCCCTGGTGGCTGGGGGGTGGGGGTGTTGGGAGACATGTGTTGGTGATCAGTAGTGCAAGGTGACATGTGGGTTGGCTGGTGGGCATGGCCATGGTGGATGGGTTGCCTGTGGGACATGAGCAGGGGTGCAGGGTAGTACCCTGTGGTGTGGGCTGCCTGCAGGGGCCGTGGAGGGTGTAGAGGGAACACCTGGCGGGACCCACATGGCCAAATCACGTGTAGCATTCCCCGGCACCACCGAAATACACGTACCCTGCAGAAATCGCATGCAAATCTTCGGCGCACATCGGAATACACGTACCCAGGCCAATCGCGTGTGGAACTTCCCGCGTACCCGCAAGTACACGTACCCAGGCCAATCGCGTGTGGAACTTCCCGCACACCCCCACCTAGCCGGGCCAATTGCGTGTGGAACTTCACGCGCACCCCATAGTACACGTACCCAGGCCAATCGCGTGTGGAACTTCCCACGCACCCCCACCTACCCAGGCCAATCGCGTGTGGAACTTCCCACGCACCCCCACCTACCCAGGCCAATCGAGTGTGGAACTTCCAGTGCACCCCCACCTAGCCAGGCCAATCGCGTGTTGAACTTCCCATGCACCCCCACCTACCCAGGCCAATCGCGTGTGGAACTTCCCGCGCACCCCGAAGTACACGTACCCTGGCTAATCGCGTGTGGAACTTCCCGCGCACCCCGAAGTACACGTACCCAGGCTAATCGCGTGTGGAACTTCCCGCGCACCCAGGAACATGCACACACTATATTTTTCACACAGCGGGTGTCCGTGTTTGTCGGTGCACATTTGCACCTCATTTGTCCTAGAGGGCCAATGTATGGGCCATTCATCATGGCTCTATATGGGTGCTTTTTGTTAGCGCACATTTTGGCGCACATTTTTTTCAGTAGCAGGGGCGCTACCGCCTGCTTCTTGTGGCGTACTTGTTTGGCCCTGTGCGCGTCTTTGACCGTGCGCTGGTTTGCCCTATTCGATTCCATGAATACGGGTTGTAGGCGAGCGTGTTGGCGTTCCGCGCACTTGCCTCCTGTACTTCCCCCGTGACGCCCATATTTTCACGCGTTGTTCCCCATTCCGAGTGTTACGCCCCGTGTTCCGCCTACTTTTGTGATGTGCGCCGCGCTATGTGCGATTTTGCAGTGGCCGTGGCGCACGCTGTTGGATGACCTGTGCGCCGGCGTGCGCGGCACACATTTTTAACGCACATCCAATGTTTTTCTCGCACGGACTTCCATGAATCGCTGTGCGCTGGTTTTCCTGCGATTTTCGCACTTGCACTGCGATTTTCGCACTTGCACTGCGATTCGCACGTTTTGGCACCTCTGCGCGGGAATTTTCAGCTCACATTAATTCCATGAATCGACCCCAAAATCTCCTTGTTCCAGTGGCTGCTCAATACATGTAGCTTGATTGACAATGCAACACTTCACTCACTATCAGGATAGAGGAATTTGACAATATAGCCTCGCACCCTGAAGTGCGTTGGGTGGTCAGGGTGGATTTGTACTTCTCTAAAATGGCAAAAAGTGCATGCTCAACATAGACCATCACTAGACAGCCCTTAGTAATTGTTGAGGATTTATCAATTGCAAAGGTCACTTCTACGAGTGCCTGTTCACATGGAAAATGTCCCTGCATTACTGGTTCCTGAAGACCACTGTAATAGGCCAGAGGTGTGTGGCCTTGTGGTTTCTTTTGGGTGAGAATCCCTGTCATTACTGTACCATCCAAATGTGAAAAAAAGAAATACCATTTTCTTGTAATCTGGGGTTGCTAAAACTGATGCATTGCTGACTGCATCTTTTAATTCTTTAAAACAATCATTTTCGTTGTCGACACCATGGGGCCATTCATTTTATGGGCTTCCTTCAGCCTCTGGAGGCGGGGCTTGGTGTATGTGGAGTAATCAATTATCCAACACCTGCAGTAATTGCATAATTGCATAATCTGAGGAATTGCTGCATCTAGTTGACCGTGTTTGTCTGTTGTGTGCCGTTTACTGCTGATGCCATTTTTGGGGTAATACTCCTGCCCTATGCTGATATTATCTGCCCCAGATACACTACTTGCTTTTGAAAATATTGTACACACCAGAAGGTCATCAACATATTGGATCACTATGCCAAGCTGTAAATTACAAAAATCCATCTGTATTACTCTATTAAAACACTCAGGGATTCGCAAAATCCTTGGGGTAAGCAAGTGTATTGGAACTGGGTTCTGAGGAATGTGAACCAAGTGAGATACTGTGAATCAGAGAGCCATGCGATTGAAAAGAATGCATGTTTTAAATCGATTAATGTGAAATATGTCACACCTGTGAGTATATCGCCTCCACTATGTTGCTCAAATGGTGTCAATCCTGAATGAACCTCCACAACCCTCCATTTTGCTTTTTTAACCAGGTAAATGGCCATGTTGCATGTGGATTCTGGCGTCTTAACTGTGCCCTGTCACCAGATGGCAAAAACTGTTTCATACAACCCCTTGCCTGACTCTCGCAACAGGGGTATTGTTTCACTTGGAGCAATGGTGCCACTTCTTTCAGCTTGATATAACCCCCGACCACTGCCCCTTTCAGCAGACTCAAATCTTGGGGCCGACTGGTCCATAATTCCTTTTGCACTTTACTTAAATATTCTTGTATGTGTGCTGATGTGGTGTTTAATACATGTATTTTCTTGGAAACCTCTCTGTGTTCTACACTCACCTGGCACTGTATGCATATCTGAAACATTAGTTCCCCTGCATTATTGTCATCTGTGAAAAGCTGTTTGTGAGTCAAGTTCCGTCAAGTGTTTTGTTGGGTAAATACAGAGGACAGTGTGTTGCTATGTACCCTCTTTGTCTGCCCTGCACAGAATCACCATGTCTTTCCTCGTAAGGGCTAACTCTAATTGTATTATGATCGCCTCTGGTGCTGTTTTATTGTGCACTTCTGTTTTGAAATAAATTGCTGTGGGCAATCAAAAAGTGTAATCTTTTCTTCTGGGCACCCATCCTAACAGTACCTGTATTCCGTAGAGGAACAGCTCCAGATTCAGTGGTTCCCCTCGGAGTGTACTGTGTGAGCAAAATGCTTGTTCGAGTTCAGCAACCCGCATGTGAAATATGCCTAGTGTTGAATATAGGAGGCCCTTTTCTGAAAATGAAATGGCCATTTTCAATTTGCTCCTATATCTCTACCTATTATGTTGATTGGTGCATCCTTTTAATATAACAGGGGTGCTATAATTTTTTGTGTGTCTATGGTGAGAGACAATCTTTAATAGGGACCTTTACCAGAGTCCCAGAAAATGACTGTGTGTCTTTAACAGGGGAAATTATCCTTCTCTAATACAGGATTTAGTTGCTCCTTTATCGACCGAGAAGGAAAACTCTTTATGTCCTATCTTCACTGCCACTTCAGGTTCCTCTTCAGAGTCTGCAGTTACTGAAATAATTGGGCACACCAGGGTCCTCTGTGGGTGAACCTATTGAGTATTCATGTGTGACTCTGGGAATGCAAAGGGGTTAACCCCAAGCACTGTCGCTCCTGGTACTGTTCTGTGGTTACAGAGTGCTGTCCCATTGTGCCTGTGAGTGTGTTTGTGCCTGCAAGGCGTTCAGTTGTGGCTAGGCCGGCACTAGCTGCTGTTCTCCACTAGTCTACAGTGTTTGGGCAACTGGGGGTGCTCCTATTTTAAAATGTTGGGGGAATGGCACCTGTGTCTGTTGGGGTTGCATTTGCGGCTTTGTGAACTACATCAGGGACTGCAACACTTGTGTATAAGCTCTGGGGGATAGGTGGGTGCCTGGTACATTGTTATTCCCCCCTGGACATACTGTGGGCCTCATCACGAGTTTGGTGGTAACCTTTATATCCGGCGGTAGTGCTGTTACCGCCAGATTTAAGGGTCCGCCAAATCATGGCCTTGGCGGATTTCTCCCCAGCTCTGAGCTGGGGGGAAATCCGCTGAAAATCGGCACTCATACCGCCGGCGGGAAATCTGCCTGCAGTATGAGCGCGAAATTTCCCCATTGAGCCCAATGGGGAATGCGGCATTCCCGAATGGGCTCAATGCAGAATGGGGATTTCCAAATCCGCCAAACCTGTGATCCGGCGCTAATAGCGCCGGTGGGTCTGGCGGTAGGGCAGATAGCGCCAGCACTATTAGCGCCGGCGTTACCGACCAACTCGTGATGAGGCCCTGTATCTGCTGTCTGCTCCGACATTCTCATGCAAAGTGTCCCATTTGACCACAACAAAACATGGCCATCCCCTGAACTGGGTCATGGCCCTCCATATCCATATCCCCCTCCCCTCTGAGGATTCCTTGTTGATAATGTCCCCTATGTGGGAAATACTCACCCTGTTGACTGTACTGCCCTTGCTGGTAACACCCTTGTGGATACTACCCCCTGTGGCATAACACCCCTGCTGGGGACACCCTCCCCCTTGCTGACCGATCCCCTGGGCTGCCATACTTCCCTGTCCAGGAATAGGCTCAGATTGCCCTTGAACGATATATGTAAGTGCTCCTCCTTCCATAGTAAACCTTGCTAATTTCTTCTGCATCAACTTTGCTTCAGCTTTGGTTGCATTATCTACCTTCTCTTGTCATGTTCTGCAATAGTGCCCTATATGTGCTTGTATTTCGGGCCACCCCTTCGTCTCTACTCCTACCACCCTCCCCAATGCTTTTCGTACGTCTGCTGGGAGACCCCTGGACAGTATGTGGTAGAAGACAGGTATGTTCATATCCCATGACTGCCGTGACTCTAATGTACACATCTCATGTATGTTGTGAATGTACTGTGCAGGGTCTTAGTCATCTTTCATCATGCATGCTAAATTAGCCGGCATGTCTGATGTATCTGATGTATCTGGGTACATGGTACTTAATACTGTACGTATATGTGCGTGGCAATTTTTGAATGACGCCCCATTGTGGACATTGCTACTCAATTTTACTTCCTCATAGTCTGCCTGCTACCATATTTTGTCCCCTTGCTCACCCATTAAGATGGCAAATGAACTCTTCATGTCACGTATTGCCAGGGATGTCCCTGCTTTTTCTTTTTCGGGAGCATACATCCATTTACCTACCCCTGCTGTGAGGGATGGCAAGCTGTTGATTAAGTTTCAATTATCCATGTTTGGGCAGGGCACGCATTGAGGTCCCCCTTAACCCTTCTGTAGAAACGGAAACTGCATCTGCCACTGTGATATTTTCTTGCTGTTCATGCTGCTTGCTACTGCTATCCTCCCTGTCAAGTTCCTGAGTGTCTGTGACTAATCTAGACCACTCTCTCTCTCTATCTGTCTTTCATTTCCTTTCCTCCTTCTTTTATCCTTCTTTTTCTCTTTCGCTTTACTTGTGTCCTCTACCCAAAATATTAGACGTCTTTCTGTATCCTCCTATTCCCTGTCATCCTCCTCATATCCCCTCTACCAGACAGATGTCATCTGTTGAATCACTCTCTGCTGAGTCTACTGTGGCGTAGCTTGCATCTAAGCAAGGCCTACTATCTAATTTAAGCATGTGTCTGAGTTGACCACTGTGAGCCATCCCTCCTTCTTCTGAAGTGCTGCCCTTTCCAGCTCCACTTCTGCTTCCTTTACCACATCCTTTGCCTGCACGCGTTTCTCTCTCTATCTCTGCTAGTCATTTGTTTTTTTCTATGTTTGCTGAGGTGGGGGTTCCTTTTCTATCTTTTGAGGCGCCGGTTCTTCAAGAGGGTCCTGGACCTGCAGTCATCCCAGTGCTCCTTGACATGTTGGTAGTCGCAGACTGCCACCCCCTCCGCGTTGATGGCAGTCACGATGTCCGTCCAGATCCGAGTCCATCCTTCCTTGTTGGCGCGCTTACTTCCGAAGAGGGCATCATACTGCCCCAGGACTTGCTCCACCAGGACACCAACTTTGGTGGCAGTGAAGCTGGTGCCCCTCTGCCTCTATGGCCGTGGGTTGCCAGTGGTGCCAGATGTTGCAGTGCCCGACATGGCAACCCCAGAGGCAGGAGTGGGTGGGCAACTGCGTCCTGGGGCTGGGCTGTGGAGCGATGGTATCCCAGTCGGGAGTCTTCTGTTCCAGCAGGGGTGGACACAGCAAATGGACCCTTGCAGATGGCTGATGTGCAGGCACCAAATGGCAGGGCACGGCGGCAGCAGGCAGGCAGGCAGCAGCAGATGGCTCGTGGGAGGCTGCTCGGGGCTCTGGGGGGCAGTAATTCGGCCTTTTGGGCAGGAGCGTGGTCTTCAGTGTGCTTACGCGTGGCCAGCTTGATACGGATTGATTTGGCACGTGAAAATCCTGCACGTCTGCGTGTAAATCGAGGAAAGGCCCTTAGCGTGTATGCACGTCAGCACGCATATGCGATTTCATTGGACCAAAGGCCCTTAGCGCGTGAGTGCATCTGTGACGTGAGGCGCGCAGGTGTTTCCCTCATTACACGTGATGACAGAGCACACGTGGATTTCCACCAATGGCGTGTGGAACTTCCTGCGCACCCCAGAAATACACGTACCCAGGCCAATCGTGTGTACGCTCACTTCCCTCTGATTACACGTGATGACACTCGGACGTGCAGTTTTACCACGTGTGCTCGCATATGCGATTTCATTGGCCCAAAGGCCACCATGCGCAGCTGTGACGTCACGCGCATGGCCGTAGAGAATGGCGCGTGTAAAAATGAAGAGATACACGTCCGAGTGTCAAAGCGCCTAATTGGTGGAAATGGCCTCATTGCGTATGCGCGTCTGTGACATGTGTATAAAAGGTACGTGTAGAACGCCATTTCCTTGTACGTGCTTTTCGTGGAGAGCGAGTGGGTGAAATCTGTACTTCTTGTCGGTTCACACGCGATTTACTTCACGGCGTTTCCAGTTCGTACTCCCTGTTACTTCTGACAGCTTTTTTACTTTTCCTCTTTTTCCTGGGCCTGTTTCCTCAAACAGCGTTCCCTACTACTGTTGTCCTGTCTCCTCAGACAGCGTACAATTCTTCTTTTGGCGGGGGTGTTGCCAACAAGCACACGCGCATATTTTTCACGCTTTTGTTCCTGGCGGAGAGTGAGTCGCGCACGTATTTAACATCTGTGCTTGCCCCGTGTGTCGCGTACCCCTTCAGAGGTCATTCTAGGCTGCGTGTGACACGCATACGTTCATTCTTGTGTTCCTGGGTGCCACAGCGCAGTGCAGGTTTATTTTTCCACACACGTGGTCTAGGAGGGGTTGCGTGCACCTTACTTCGCTATTTTGGGGTGCCTGTGCGTTGAGTGACCCGTCATCTTTCCCCAGGGGTGACATACAGCCTTGCTAGAGCACTAGGGAACGATTACCATCTGGTACCCAACCCCTTTGACCCCCACTTGCCCAGGACAATAGTTCACATCGACTCCCATACGCACAATGACATCAGTGCCATGGCTGGGAGGCGAACAAGCCGTAAGGGTGGCAAAGGTGGCCGAGCCCCAAGTGGTGGCGTGGTGGATTCGGTAGGGGACTTGGCCGTGACTTGCAGGGTGCCCATAGCCCCCCATGTGTGGAGGAGCAGTCAGGGACACCCATGCCCCCCCACCTGGTTGAGGTTACCGTGGCTGACACCATCCATGCTCAGCCCTTGTTGGACCAGCCCACTGTGGAACCAGACCTGGCACAGGGTGACTCCATGGCTGACTTCCAGGTCAGCAGGTCTAGGCCACATGCGCCGGTGAACATTGGTGTCATCAGGCCATGTGGATCAGGGGCAGCTAGGTCATCTGCTGCCCCGCGTAGGCAGGCTGGGGAGGCTGCAGGGGCAGCTGCGGCTCCATCCACCCCACCTCTCACACCCATCCAGGACAGTGTCGGTCCAAGTCCATCATGCTGACATTCCCCCTGACACCATCACACTTGAGATAATGCCTTCACCAACTCCCATGCTGAGTGTGCAATCCCACGCTCCTGCCCCTAGTGTCCAGAGTGGCGCAGGACACTCCGGATCCCCACCACCTTCCAAGCGGAAGAGGAAGAGTGCTCGTCCAGTAGAGGCTGATGCCCCAGACACGGCTACACAGTCCAGCCCATCAAGGAAGCCCAGCTTCAATGAGGCCGAACTGAATGCACTTGTAGAGTATGTGTCCGCACATGACCGCGAAATGGTGATTGTTGCAGGATCCAAGACCACACCTGCACAATGTCAGGCACACTAGCAGACCATTGCGGACATCATAAGTGCCCTTGGAATCGTGAGGCGCACAGCTAATGAATGCTACAAGCGCTGGAATGACCTGAAGCGCAGGGCAAAGAATAAGCTGGCCTCAAGTCATGCCGCAACTCTAGTGACTGGAGGTGGGTCTCCAGCAGACGACATAAAACTCACTCCACATGAGCAGGTTGCTGGGACCTACGTCACGGAGGAACAGATCCAAGGCGGGGGAGAAGTGGCAGATTACGAGGCATTGTCCGGTGAGTGCACATGCATGTGTGTGTCATCCATGTGCATGGTGTGTGTGGGAGGGCTTCTGTTTGGGTGCCAGGGGAGGGTGTGTGTGCCTGAGTGGTTCGGCTCACCCATGTGCCTCTTCCTATACATTCTTGGCAACAGCATTTGGGTATAGCAGCATCCCTTCAGCCAACATTAGACATCCAGCCCAACACCACGCCAGTTGCCCTGGGAGTGTCATCTTGCCACAACACTGTTGCTTATTATCCTCTGTTTATTCAGGCAGATTGTTTGCATACCACCACTTTTACTCGGGTTTTCTCAATCCTATTGTCACATGTCTCACATGGCTATGGTACAGTGGACTGGCTCAGTTTCGTGGACATGATTAGTTTGGACATGTCCCTGTGCTATAGGACCATTTTTGACTGGCAGCTGCAGGTTAAACATTTGAACCATTACAATGAAAATAATCAATTATATGAACAAACTGGACTGAATGAACAATTGGTGACCTCCTCTCCCTCTTCACTTTATGGCTAGGGAACATGCCATCTGTGTGATGGCATGTGTATTTGACCTGCCAATCACTGGCCAATGTGTGATGCCACTGCTAGGCAGCATACAGCAAATGTGTTCATCTTCCATCTTGGTGTCATCAAAGTGTGCCATCTGCCTCCCCATCAAACGCAGTGACGGTGCATGCATGGGGGTGTTTTAGTCATGTGGGACATGTGTCAATCAAGTACTGTTTCTGTAGCCTCTCAGCCCTAATTGTGTGCCATAGTGCTAATGCCTGTTTCCATTTGTTTTCTTTTATGTCTTTGCAGGGGAAGGCGCACTTGATACTGCTGGGGTTGTGGAGATGGTGCAGACCAAAGAGGGGTCTGAGGGCCGACCGACCACCAGTGAGGGACGGGGTGTGGTGGTGGGTGGGAGAACCCACAACTATTGCATGTCTTGCTCTCAAGGGGTGTCTCTGGCTGCACCTCCCCCGAGCTGTACTCAGGTGTTGATTCGGATGATGAGCCTAACGTGCCGTCGCAGGTGAGTGTTCCTGGGAGGGATTCTGTTCTGTCTGACCCACCTGCACCAGGGTTAGAATCCTCAATGGGGATGTCAGTGTTGGCAGGTACGCCTTTGGTGGCTATGGATGCAGGGTCACACTCCGCGACATCTGATCCTGTTCCTGGGCCAGCAGATCAGAGGGGGAATGCAGTCCTGCAGCCTCAGGCAGTGCCGGCACAGCAAGGCGCAGTTCGCCTTGCCCCAGACAGGTGTGGTGCCCGCCGACGTGGTGGCCGTACGCCACCTGGCAATACCGCATGGGAGCAATCCATTTACGGTCTGGCAACACAACAGGCAGCATCATCAGAGATGATGGCTCAGGCCATGGATAGGGTGGCCACTTCCATTGTCCCCCCCAAAAGGCAATGGAGCGACTACAGCAGGCAACCGACTCCATCTGCCAGTCACACAGGGAGGACATGTTGGCGTCCGACAGGGACAGGCGGGCGGCACTGGCGACTCTGCAGGAAGCCATCTCCATAGAGTCCCAGGGCCACAGGGAAGCCCTGAGGCTGGAACTCCTTCACCTCAGGACGACTCTTGTTGAGCTTGAGGCTTCAACAAACCGAAGGACAGAACAGCAGCTGGAGCGTCTCACCCGTACGCTCTCAGCTGAGATGCAGGCAACTAGGGCGAAGGTCCGGGCATCCCGTGAGTTGTCGTATGGGGACCTCCGCACACTTATCCTCCAGAACGAGACCTACCACACCCGCATGCTTGCAGCCATGGAGGAACAGACTAGGGCTTTGCGTAGGCTGCCTCCCATAGTGCCACCACCTCCGGATGCAGCTGCAGAGGGTGAGGATAGCGACAGCAGTGATATTCCCACAATAGGGTAGCCGTGTAGGCCATGAGCCCATGGAGGTGTTTTTTTTTTGCAAGATCCACACAGGTGGGTTTTGGTGTGCACCCTGTCCTCGGACCTCCTGGGTGGCCTCCCCAACCCCTACAGGCCCATTAATGGCCATTTTTGATTTTTTTTTTTTTTTGGGACAGTGTGTTGCCTTGTGTGGCTCCCGTGGGTATACACTGCATTGTGGCTGGGCACATGCAGGCTTGTCATGGATTTGGTTCAGATGCTTGGGTTTTTGTCACACACACCCCTCCTGCTTCCCGTTTCCATGGGCTTGCAAAGGGTGTGCCCAAGTGACACTGACGTACATGGTGACATTGGACTCCCATGAGCTGTGTGGGCAGTCTGTAGTCAATACTGTGTATACATTCATAGTGCATATTGTTGTTGTATTGTACACTGCGTGGTGTATTGATATGTGCCTCTGCATCCATCTCATCCTCCATATTTGCAATTCCATTCCTCATGTCTTCACAAGGCGGTCCACCTTGGAACTGGAGTCCATGTTGTAAGCAGTGCACCTACACTCTTGCGTGGCGGTAACACTGTATACTTGGAAGTGTTCGGAGGGCTGTCATCATCAGGTGGTGAGGCTAGCTAATTTTAAAGTCTGTAATGTCATGTTTATGGTAGGTTGGAGGTTGTGTAGGTGATTGGTATTCTTGGTAAGTATTTGGTAATGTGGGTTGTAGGTCCTGCATTACTGTGAGCATTTCATGTGTGGACCTGTTTCCATTAGGGACACTGTTGCTGCTGACACTTGGGGCATGTTGTGGGGATTAATTTCTTTCCTCTCACATTGCATGACATGCCATGGTGTGTTGTGTGGCCGTGCCGGGGAGGGGGTGGGTGACATGGCACTGTTTTCATGTAGTATTTTGCAAGTGGGGATTCATTTCTGCAGCATGTAAGTGCTTTTCATGACACAGCATTGGTGGTGTTTGTGTAGGTAGGGATGAACACATTGTGACACTTCCACATGAACAATCTCAGGCTGCTATGGTTCTGACAGTTGACAGTCCCTTTGTTCGTCTTAATTGTCAGGTCGAGTCATCATTGCTTATCAGATGGTATGTGCCAGGCCTGTGTGCACTCCACTGGGGTGTGATTTCTATGTGAAGTAATTAGCCACCAGCTGCGTACGGGCTGCCTCACCCCGTGCCCTCTCCCCTCCCATGCGCAGCGGGCGTGCATGTGGTTGGGGATGTGGGGGCACCACCATGTCCACGGCCAGGCCCCGGCGTGTTGCAACATTGTGCAGGACACATGCTGCCACTATGATCCTGCACACTACTAGGGGCGCATCTAACAGCTGTCCGCCAGAACGGTCAAGGGAGCGAAAGTTTGACTTGAGCACTCTGAATGTGCGCTCCACTATGCCCCGGGTTGCAATATGGCTGTGTTGTATTTTACCTCTGGAGGCATGATGGGGTTCCGAATTGACGTCATCATGTGGGTGCTCAGAGGGTAGGCACTGTCCCCTGGTGAGGAGGTGATGGGTATCATTAGTGGGGTAGTGACATAACTCTGCATCTGACATGCATGCATGTGCAGTGGCATTCATACTCACCAAGCAGCCATGTATCGCCATGCCGCCCAGCTTCTAGGTCCCGGCTTAGGGTAGACATTCAGTAAATGAAGCTGTCGTGGGTGGACCCTGGATAGTTGGCATATACTGAGGTGATGATTCCCTTAGCATTACATACTACCTGCACGTTGATGGAATGCCAGTGCTTGCGGTTCCTATAGATGTGCTAAGATGCCCTGGGGGGACGTAGTGCCACATGGGTGCAGTCAATGGCACCTAGCACTTTTGGGAATTGTGCCACACCGTAGAAATCGAGGGTGGCAGCCTGCCTTTCTGCAGGTATATGTGCCTACGGACTGATGGGCATGCAGTGATGATGTTCAAGACCTGGTGTAGGCAGCGTGACTGCGTGGCCTGTGACACCCCACCCACTATGGCACTTGTCCGCTGAAATGATCCTGTGGCCAAGAAGTGCAGTACATTGAGGACCTTCTCCAGGGGGCTGAGTGCTTGGGAGCACAGGGTGGGTGATGTGAGGTCATCCTCCCACTCACTGACCAGGTCCAGTATTATGTGTGGGGGAAACCTGTAGCTCCCATACACCTGGTCATCAGGCATCCCAAAAAGGCTGGTTCTGGGAGTGAAAATTCGGGCCCTCACTATCCTCCTCCTCCTCCTTTGGAAACCCACGGCCACTGCTGCTAGGAATGCTCATCCTGGCGTATGACCTTGTTTGTTGTTTGCGGGCACTTTTATGCTGCGCGGGTCGACGCACGCCTGCTTCATGCTGGTGTACATGTCTCAAGATTGGACCATTTTTCGTCATGTCGTAGGCGAACGTGTGCATCTTCCCGCCCACCCCAGGAATACACATAGCACGCTCTCACAGGCACAGTCGCGGGTAAATATTCCAGCCCATCCCTGGAATACATGTACCCCACTCTCACAGGCCCAATCGCGTGTGGAAGTTCACGCACACCCCGTAGTACACGTACCCAGGCCAATCGCGTGTGGGACTTCCCACGCACCCCGAAGTACACGTACCCAGGCTAATCGCGTGTGGAAGTTCACACGCACCCCGAAGTACACGTACCCAGGCCAATCGCGTGTGGAACTTCCCGCGCACCCCGTAGTACACGTACCCAGGAAAATCGCTTGTGGAAGTTCACACGCACCCCGAAGTACACATACCCAGGCTAATCGCGTGTGGAACTTCCCGGGCACCCCGAAGTACACGTACCCAGGCCAATCGCGTGTGGAACTTCCCGCACACCCCGAAGTACACGTACCCAGGCAAATCGCACGGCTGGGGGGTGGGGGTGGTAGGAGACATGAGTGGGGGCCTTGTGGAGGCTGCCCCTGGTGGCTGGGGGGTGGGGGTGGTGGGAGACATGAGTGGGGGCCTGGTGGAGGCTGCCCCTGCACTGCTGGGGGGTGGGGGTAATAGGGAACATGAGTGGGGGCCTGGTGGAGGCTGCCCCTGCACTGCTGGGGGGTGGGGGTGGTGGGAGACATGAGTGGGGGCCTGGTGGAGGTTGCCCCTGGTGGCTGGGGGGGTGGGGGTGGTGGGAGACATGAGTGGGGGCCTGGTGGAGGGTGCCCCTGCACTGCTGGGGGGTGGGGGTGGTGGTAGACATGAGTGGGAGCCTGGTGGAGGCTGCCCCTGCACTGCTGGGGGGTGGGGGTGGTGGGAGACATGAGTGGGGGCCTGGTGAAGGCTGCCCCTGGTGGCTGGGGGGTGGGGGTGGTGGGAGACATGAGTGGGGGCCTGGTGGAGGCTGCCCCTGCACTGCTGGAGGTGGGGGCGGTGGGAGTCATGAGTGAGTGCCTGGTGGAGGCTGCCCATGGTGGCTGGGGGGTGGGGGTGGTGGCTGACATGAGTGGGGGCCTGGTGGAGGCTGCCCCTGCACTGCTGGGGTGTGGGGGTGGTGGGAGACATGAGTGGGGTCCTGGTGGCGGCTGCCCCTGGTGGCTGGGGGGTGGGGGCGGTGGTAGACATGAGTGGGGGCCTGGTAGAGGCTGCCCCTGGTGGCTGGGGGGTGGGGGTGGTGGGAGACATGAGTGGGGGCCTGGTGGAGGCTGCCCCTGCACTGCTGGGGGGTGGGGGTGGTGGGAGACATGAGTGGGGGCCTGGTGGAGGCTGCCCCTGGTGGCTGGGGGGTGGGGGTGGTGGGAGACATGAGTGGGGGCCTGGTGGAGGCTGCCCCTGCACTGCTGGGGGGTGGGGGTGGTGTGAGACATGAGTGGGGGCCTGGTGGAGGCTGCCCCTGGTGGCTGGGGGGTGGGGGTGGTGCTAGACATGAGTGGGGGCCTGGTGGAGGCGGCCCCTGCACTGCTGGGGGGTGGGGGTGGTGGGAGCCATGAGTGGGGCCTGGTAGAGGCTGCCCCTGGTGGCTGGGGGTGAGGGTGGTGGGAGACATGAGTTGGACTTGAGTGGGGGCCTGGTGGAGGCTGTCCCTGGTGGCTGGGGGGTGAGGGTGGTGGGAGACATGAGTTGGACATGAGTGGGGGCCTGGTGGAGGCTGCCCCTGGTGGCTGGGGGGTGGGGGTGGTGGGAGACATGAGTGGGGGCCTGGTGGAGGCTGCCCCTGCACTGCTGGGGGGTGGGGGTAATAGGGGACATGAGTGGGGGCCTGGTGGAGGCTGCCCCTGGTGGCTGGGGGGTGGGGGTGTTGGGAGACATGTGTTGGTGATCAGTAGTGCAAGGTGACATGTGGGTTGGCTGGTGGGCATGGCCATGGTGGATGGGTTGCCTGTGGGACATGAGCAGGGGTGCAGGGTAGTACCCTGTGGTGTGGGCTGCCTGCAGGGGCCATGGAGGGTGTAGAGGGAACACCTGGCGGGACCCACATGGCCAAATCACGTGTAGCATTCCCCGGCACCACCGAAATACACGTACCCTGCAGAAATCGCATGCAAATCTTCGGCGCACATCGGAATACACGTACCCAGGCCAATCGCGTGTGGAACTTCCCGCGTACCCGCAAGTACACGTACCCAGGCCAATCGCGTGTGGAACTTCCCGCACACCCCCACCTAGCCGGGCCAATTGCGTGTGGAACTTCACGCGCACCCCATAGTACACGTACCTAGGCCAATCGCGTGTGGAACTTCCCACGCACCCCCACCTACCCAGGCCAATCGCGTGTGGAACTTCCCACGCACCCCCACCTACCCAGGCCAATCGCGTGTGGAACTTCCCGTGCACCCCCACCTAGCCAGGCCAATCGCGTGTTGAACTTCTCATGCACCCCCACCTACCCAGGCCAATCGCGTGTGGAACTTCCCGCGCACCCCGAAGTACACGTACCCTGGCTAATCGCGTGTGGAACTTCCCGCGCACCCCGAAGTACACATACCCAGGCTAATCGCGTGTGGAACTTCCCGCGCACCCAGGAACATGCACACACTATATTTTTCACACAGCGGGTGTCCGTGTTTGTCGGTGCACATTTGCACCTCATTTGTCCTAGAGGGCCAATGTATGGGCCATTCATCATTGCTCTATATGGGTGCTTTTTGTTAGCGCACATTTTGGCGCACATTTTTTTCAGTAGCAGGGGCGCTACCGCCTGCTTTCTTGTGGCGTACTTGTTTGGCCCTGTGCGCGTCTTTGACCGTGCGCTGGTTTGCCCTATTCGATTCCATGAATACGGGTTGTAGGCGAGCGTGTTGGCGTTCCGCGCACTTGCCTCCTGTACTTCCCCCGTGACGCCCATATTTTCACGCGTTGTTCCCCATTCCGAGTGTTACGCCCCGTGTTCCGCCTACTTTTGTGATGTGCGCCGCGCTATGTGCGATTTTGCAGTGGCCGTGGCGCACGCTGTTGGATGACCTGTGCGCCGGCGTGCGCGGCACACATTTTTAACGCACATCCAATGTTTTTCTCGCACGGACTTCCATGAATCGCTGTGCACTGGTTTTCCTGCGATTTTCGCACTTGCACTGCAATTTTCGCACTTGCACTGCGATTCGCACGTTTTGGCACCTCTGCGCGGGAATTTTCAGCTCACATTAATTCCATGAATCGACCCCAAAATCTCCTTGTTCCAGTGGCTGCTCAATACATGTAGCTTGATTGACAATGCAACACTTCACTCACTATCAGGATAGAGGAATTTGACAATATAGCCTCGCACCCTGAAGTGCGTTGGGTGGTCAGGGTGGATTTGTACTTCTCTAAAATGGCAAAAAGTGCATGCTCAACATAGACCATCACTAGACAGCCCTTAGTAATTGTTGAGGATTTATCAATTGCAAAGGTCACTTCTACGAATGCCTGTTCACATGGAAAATGTCCCTGCATTACTGGTTCCTGAAGACCACTGTAATAGGCCAGAGGTGTGTGGCCTTGTGGTTTCTTTTGGGTGAGAATCCCTGTCATTACTGTACCATCCAAATGTGAAAAAAAGAAATACCATTTTCTTGTAATCTGGGGTTGCTAAAACTGATGCATTGCTGACTGCATCTTTTAATTCTTTAAAACAATCATTTTCGTTGTCGACACCATGGGGCCATTCATTTTATGGGCTTCCTTCAGCCTCTGGAGGCGGGGATTGGTGTATGTGGAGTAATCAATTATCCAACACCTGCAGTAATTGCATAATTGCATAATCTGAGGAATTGCTGCATCTATTTGACCGTGTTTGTCTGTTGTGTGCCGTTTACTGCTGATGCCATTTTTGGGGTAATACTCCTGCCCTATGCTGATATTATCTGCCCCAGATACACTACTTGCTTTTGAAAATATTGTACACACCAGAAGGTCATCAACATATTGGATCACTATGCCAAGCTGTAAATTACAAAAATCCATCTGTATTACTCTATTAAAACACTCAGGGATTCGCAAAATCCTTGGGGTAAGCAAGTGTATTGGAACTGGGTTCTGAGGAATGTGAACCAAGTGAGATACTGTGAATCAGAGAGCCATGCGATTGAAAAGAATGCATGTTTTAAATCGATTAATGTGAAATATGTCACACCTGTGAGTATATCGCCTCCACTATGTTGCTCAAATGGTGTCAATCCTGAATGAACCTCCACAACCCTCCATTTTGCTTTTTTAACCAGGTAAATGGCCATGTTGCATGTGGATTCTGGCGTCTTAACTATGCCCTGTCACCAGATGGCAAAAACTGTTTCATACAACCCCTTGCCTGACTCTCGCAACAGGGGTATTGTTTCACTTGGAGCAATGGTGCCACTTCTTTCAGCTTGATATAACCCCCGACCACTGCCCCTTTCAGCAGACTCAAATCTTGGGGCCGACTGGTCCATAATTCCTTTTGCACTTTACTTAAATATTCTTGTATGTGTGCTGATGTGGTGTTTAATACATGTATTTTCTTGGAAACCTCTCTGTGTTCTACACTCACCTGGCACTGTATGCATATCTGAAACATTAGTTCCCCTGCATTATTGTCATCTGTGAAAAGCTGTTTGTGAGTCAAGTTCCGTCAAGTGTTTTGTTGGGTAAATACAGAGGACAGTGTGTTGCTATGTACCCTCTTTGTCTGCCCTGCACAGAATCACCATGTCTTTCCTCGTAAGGGCTAACTCTAATTGTATTATGATCGCCTCTGGTGCTGTTTTATTGTGCACTTCTGTTTTGAAATAAATTGCTGTGGGCAATCAAAAAGTGTAATCTTTTCTTCTGGGCACCCATCCTAACAGTACCTGTATTCCGTAGAGGAACAGCTCCAGATTCAGTGGTTCCCCTCGGAGTGTACTGTGTGAGCAAAATGCTTGTTCGAGTTCAGCAACCCGCATGTGAAATATGCCTAGTGTTGAATATAGGAGGCCCTTTTCTGAAAATGAAATGGCCATTTTCAATTTGCTCCTATATCTCTACCTATTATGTTGATTGGTGCATCCTTTTAATATAACAGGGGTGCTATAATTTTTTGTGTGTCTATGGTGAGAGACAATCTTTAATAGGGACCTTTACCAGAGTCCCAGAAAATGACTGTGTGTCTTTAACAGGGGAAATTATCCTTCTCTAATACAGGATTTAGTTGCTCCTTTATCGACCGAGAAGGAAAACTCTTTATGTCCTATCTTCACTGCCACTTCAGGTTCCTCTTCAGAGTCTGCAGTTACTGAAATAATTGGGCACACCAGGGTCCTCTGTGGGTGAACCTATTGAGTATTCATGTGTGACTCTGGGAATGCAAAGGGGTTAACCCCAAGCACTGTCGCTCCTGGTACTGTTCTGTGGTTACAGAGTGCTGTCCCATTGTGCCTGTGAGTGTGTTTGTGCCTGCAAGGCGTTCAGTTGTGGCTAGGCCGGCACTAGCTGCTGTTCTCCACTAGTCTACAGTGTTTGGGCAACTGGGGGTGCTCCTATTTTAAAATATTGGGGGAATGGCACCTGTGTCTGTTGGGGTTGCATTTGCGGCTTTGTGAACTACATCAGGGACTGCAACACTTGTGTATAAGCTCTGGGGGATAGGTGGGTGCCTGGTACATTGTTATTCCCCCCTGGACATACTGTGGGCCTCATCACGAGTTTGGTGGTAACCTTTATATCCGGCGGTAGTGCTGTTACCGCCAGATTTAAGGGTCCGCCAAATCATGGCCTTGGCGGATTTCTCCCCAGCTCTGAGCTGGGGGGAAATCCGCTGAAAATCGGCACTCATACCGCCGGCGGGAAATCTGCCTGCAGTATGAGCGCGAAATTTCCCCATTGAGCCCAATGGGGAATGCGGCATTCCCGAATGGGCTCAATGCAGAATGGGGATTTCCAAATCCGCCAAACCTGTGATCCGGCGCTAATAGCGCCGGTGGGTCTGGCGGTAGGGCAGATAGCGCCAGCACTATTAGCGCCGGCGTTACCGACCAACTCGTGATGAGGCCCTGTATCTGCTGTCTGCTCCGACATTCTCATGCAAAGTGTCCCATTTGACCACAACAAAACATGGCCATCCCCTGAACTGGGTCATGGCCCTCCATATCCATATCCCCCTCCCCTCTGAGGATTCCTTGTTGATAATGTCCCCTATGTGGGAAATACTCACCCTGTTGACTGTACTGCCCTTGCTGGTAACACCCTTGTGGATACTACCCCCTGTGGCATAACACCCCTGCTGGGGACACCCTCCCCCTTGCTGAGGGAACCCCCCTTGCTGACCGATCCCCTGGGCTGCCATACTTCCCTGTCCAGGAATAGGCTCAGATTGCCCTTGAACGATATATGTAAGTGCTCCTCCTTCCATAGTAAACCTTGCTAATTTCTTCTGCATCAACTTTGCTTCAGCTTTGGTTGCATTATCTACCTTCTCTTGTCATGTTCTGCAATAGTGCCCTATATGTGCTTGTATTTCGGGCCACCCCTTCGTCTCTACTCCTACCACCCTCCCCAATGCTTTTCGTACGTCTGCTGGGAGACCCCTGGACAGTATGTGGTAGAAGACAGGTATGTTCATATCCCATGACTGCCGTGACTCTAATGTACACATCTCATGTATGTTGTGAATGTACTGTGCAGGGTCTTAGTCATCTTTCATCATGCATGCTAAATTAGCCGGCATGTCTGATGTATCTGATGTATCTGGGTACATGGTACTTAATACTGTACGTATATGTGCGTGGCAATTTTTGAATGACGCCCCATTGTGGACATTGCTACTCAATTTTACTTCCTCATAGTCTGCCTGCTACCATATTTTGTCCCCTTGCTCACCCATTAAGATGGCAAATGAACTCTTCATGTCACGTATTGCCAGGGATGTCCCTGCTTTTTCTTTTTCGGGAGCATACATCCATTTACCTACCCCTGCTGTGAGGGATGGCAAGCTGTTGATTAAGTTTCAATTATCCATGTTTGGGCAGGGCACGCATTGAGGTCCCCCTTAACCCTTCTGTAGAAACGGAAACTGCATCTGCCACTGTGATATTTTCTTGCTGTTCATGCTGCTTGCTACTGCTATCCTCCCTGTCAAGTTCCTGAGTGTCTGTGACTAATCTAGACCACTCTCTCTCTCTATCTGTCTTTCATTTCCTTTCCTCCTTCTTTTATCCTTCTTTTTCTCTTTCGCTTTACTTGTGTCCTCTACCCAAAATATTAGGCGTCTTTCTGTATCCTCCTATTCCCTGTCATCCTCCTCATATCCCCTCTACCAGACAGATGTCATCTGTTGAATCACTCTCTGCTGAGTCTACTGTGGCGTAGCTTGCATCTAAGCAAGGCCTACTATCTAATTTAAGCATGTGTCTGAGTTGACCACTGTGAGCCATCCCTCCTTCTTCTGAAGTGCTGCCCTTTCCAGCTCCACTTCTGCTTCCTTTACCACATCCTTTGCCTGCACGCGTTTCTCTCTATCTCTGCTAGTCATTTGTTTTTTTCTATGTTTGCTGAGGTGGGGGTTCCTTTTCTATCTTTTGTGGGGCCGGCTACAGGAGCATCACTGGCCCCTTTTGTTTTTGTAGTTGCCCCTTTGTTGTCTTCCGTTGTAGGTACATGACAAGGGTAGATCTATCTTGCCACTGGATCTAATGTAGGATAATACCCATACAGGACAAGGGTGGTGCGAATGGACTGATACCGGAATATTTCTTTCAGGGACTTTTCTGGTCATTCCTCAAACATTTTACAGAGCTCTAAAATGCCCTGTCTGCTCTTCAGTTTCTTCCCTTTGTGTTTAGCTAAGAGATTTGCATATATGTTTTCTACAATATCACTTGCAAACATCCCTTCTCTCAGCCGTTCTTTAAAACATTGCCCTGATGTGTCTATCATGCACTCGTAGTTAGTTTATCTCTGCATTGTGGAAATTTACTACATAGATACTCCAAGGGTGTCTAAATAATACCAATTAACCCATTCCCTCCATCTGTGTATACATCAACACTGTTCTAACAGGGTCATGCCCCCCCCACATCCATTTGTTTTGAAAAAACCCTCAAAAAGGTATTAACAAAAAATAAACAAAATACAAGTTGACCAATGTTTTACTTTTACTATACCACACGCCACACCTCACACACCACTCCGCACACCTCACTCCAATGGCTCCCCTCATTCTAACTCAATCTATCCTTACTCTCAAACAATACTCTCTACATAAAATACCCCACTTGTATATGTCAATCTCCAGTACAAAAAATACCTCATTAAAACCAAACAACAACAATTACCCCTCCTACTAACAACACTAATCGCAGTCTACCTCTACCATGCATGGCCTTTCCTCTCATGAGAAGATACCAAACCATATACTTATATATACAGCGTTGACTTCATAATAGCATAAACATTTCATCAATTACTGTAAACCCAAAAGATATAATGACATGTGTGTCCGGCACCGTCTTTCCTCCTAATGGAGAAGATCCCTTCCATATTTCACTATTTTGCATACAACACTACATGGCTCCTTCTTTCTCCAACGTGGGAGAGATCCCCTTACTGTCAGCTATACACCATAAGAACACAACTCATGCACAACGCTGTGCTTTCGTGCACTGGTACACTCACATGTTCTAGGATCTTTCAGTCCTCTCAACACTGAGTCTTCCCCCTCAATAGCCTGCAGCTTCCTTGGGAATAGGGCGCAAGCAGGATCAGGTAGACCTTTGAGAACTGGGCATCTGATAGGCCTTCTCATTTGGTGCACTCAATCTGGTCTTGACTGGCCTTCACTGCGTTCCCCCGGAGTGCGGCAGGTAGCCCACATCTTCGCCGGGCGAACTAAAGAACTTGCTGGGGCCCCAAAATGTAAAGGGGCTCTGCTCACCCAGTAATCTAGGAAAAAGTGCAAAAGAGTACACACAAGTGTAAGAAATAACACAGCTTTATTGATCAATCAGCTGGGAGAAAAATCAAACAAACAGCTTCGTAGAACTGAACTGGACAAGCATTTTTCAACCTGCCGCTAGCGGATGGTACATTTTAAGGAAAGAAAATACACATTTGCATGAAACACATTTGTTACATTTTGGGGGAAGTTCTAACACAGTGATTGGGCACTCTTCTTCAGACCCCTAAAGAACCCTTTACATTGTGTGAAGGCTCCATTTCTTGGAACACAAAGCTTAACACCCCTTCATGACGTCAGGACGCTAAACAACCCACTCGCAATCACATCAACATGCGATGACCGACAAAAAACTCTACATCTGCATTCTCATTGGCTACCACCCTCCAATGTGCGAGGTGATAACCAGCTCAATGCTAATTGTACCTTCATGTTGGAGACAGCATGAGCCAAAGAATACCAACGAACCTGACCAATGAGGAGATAAGCAAGAACATCAGCAAGGTCCCGACCCTCTACTTTGGACCCTCTGTCTCTCATGCCCCTCTGCAACTGTTCATTCATGCTACCTCTCCAGCTCATTTCTTTTGATACATTGCCAACTGTGCTTGAAAGAACTTACACAGCACTGTTTCTGGATTAGAATTTACTGTATTTAATTCGCTTTTACTCTTGTCAAGAAGGCCCACTACCAGCTGAACATCCTCAGAGGTATTCTTCATTTTCTCACTTTCCCCCAGAAGCTCACTGTCTCCATAGCCCTGGTTCTCTCTAGGCTGGACTACTGCAACAGCCACTTTCTTACTCTGCCTTCCTCTACTCTCCACCCTTTGCAACTAATCCAGAACAGGACTGCGACCTTGTCCTTGGCCTAAAGCCCAGGGATCATATCTCTCCAGCTCTGAACTGTAACCTCAACACTTGCTCTTGGTGGCTGCAAGGATCACGTTCAAGACCCTCTGCATCATCCACAAGTCTTTCTGGGGCTGGGGCCTGCACTACATCCAACTCTCTCTTCCTAAACACCTTCCTTCTCAAGCCTTTCATTCCGACACCTATAAAACTCTGCGGGTTAGGTGCTTCTCCATGGAGTGGGTGGGTAGAACTCTCTCTCCCCTACAGACCTACCTGTCTGCTGCTCTGAGTGGTTGCCTTGCTACCCTCAGAGTCTCACAGTGTACCAGGCTCCTACACGACCAGTAGCCCCTGCACTGCCTCCAGACCTATCGCACACTTAGGGGCTGTATCTGGAACATTACAGTCCCCTGCCTCCTCGAACTTACCCAGCGCTGCACTGCCCTGGCTGAACTCGCTCGGAGCAATGCTGCCCTGACTGCACTTCCCTTGCATGATCTGAATCACACAAGGCCTACCAAGATCGTTTGTTTTGTCTTCCCTCTTTTCTCCCTCCCTTGTCATGTTGTGCCTAGGAACACTTGTGTACAGGTGTGTTATAAATGACTTATCATATCATATCAAATCATATCATATCATGTGTGCTTCTGTTGCTTCCCGTAGACTTGAGAGCTCCATTGTTCTTGTGCAATGCTTGTTCAATCCCAGTTTAATGCTATCCCTGGTTCTGAAACACAAAGAAGATTGTGTAAGCACCTGTAGTGTAATGGGTAACTCATTTTCTTCTACTCAAGTTAGTGTCTGTACATTACATTCCCAAATACTGAAACAAGTCTTGGGTATATTCCTAGCTACTTCTTCTGAAAAGCACACCAATCCATCAGCCCTACTCCCAATGAGCCCTTCGACCCATTCATCCTTATAAAAGACAACACACTCAATCTGTAATTGTGGCCTCGTCCTACACCCAGGCAATGCATTTTCTGTTCCATTTGTGCAAGAAAATGTGTATTAGGTTGTAAATGATAGCTCCCTTCTCCGTAGTCCCTTTGTTTCATAAGGCATTACCATATCTTGTGTTACTTTCTTCTCTGACATCTTCTTTAGCTTGATATAATTATCTTCATAAACAACTTTGCCCTCTTCCACCCACTGGATCTAGACCCTGTGTCCTTGGCACAACGCCCTTATCCTGCATAAGGCCAGATGGACCAAACAGTGAGCTGTCTGTGCTGGTATTTCCTGTTGAATGTGGAATCAGGGAGCAGACATAACAAGTATCATTTACCGTCCACTGCCCTCATGTGGTTATACCACATTTTATCAGTGTTGGTGTTATGCTCATTACTAGTGCTGCTCAAGACCAATCGTGCATTCAACACATTCCTTTTGCTTCTGGTCATAGACCTTATCAATTTCCTAATACATCTGTATCATTAGTACTATGTTGTACAAAATGCCACCCATTTTGAAAGGAAGAGATAAAACAGAAAATACCAAATCAAACATAGCACATTTTCCATTAGTCCTCTGGGTCTTGTCTACTTCAGGTTTGGAAAAATATAGTCTGGTCACCTAATGAGACAAATTGAGGTAAAAGAAAAAGTCAGTTACTAGAAAGGTATTTCCCTTGTTTCTCCCCCCTTTTCTTCTCCTGAAATCGGGGTGTTGCCTTTGTCTTTACAGACAATGGATATGTTGAGCCATGCCTTTCGGCCGCCAACCTTTGCAGCAGTTGGTGTAGCGTATGTAACTTTGAAGCGGCCATAAAATGAGGCTGGTGCCACCTGCGTGTAAAATTGTTGTTGTACACCTGGTCTTCTGGGTAAAGATGAAGTTGCTGTAGCAGTAATTCTTCCTCTTGTAGCATTGGTACATCTGCTGTTGGTGCAGCTAGCTGACTTTGATGTGGTTCAACCTCCCGGGACACAAATTTAAGAGAAAGGGTAAGTTCCCTAAAATAGCTCTGAAACTCACCGCCCAATATCTCTGCTGAACTATGAGCATCTGAAGCCGTACATAGAGGAGTGAGCGGTGCCTGCAGTCTCCTGCTCATTACTATTTTGTGCAGAGTTAAATGATGATCAGAACCAGGCCAGTTTTGTGAAGCAAATATGGCTAAAGGTAAGCCATGCAGCCAGCTCTTGTGAAGACTTCTGCACACTTTTGCAAGGTGTTCTTTTAATAAGCTGTTGAGGAGCTTCTCTATACCGTTGGCTTGGGAGTGGCAAGTTAAACAGAATTTAAGTTTTATGGCTAATGGGGAAGTGATTTCTTTGAAGAGGTTGTTGAAAAAATAGGAGAATGGGAACACCATAACAATCAAATAGCGATAATTATTGCATCTGTTAAGCATATCTACAAAATCTTTGTGGAAAAGTCAAAAAGCACCTGCCAGTTGGGCAATGTTTTGTCTTAATTGTCTTAATTGTCTTAATTGTTTCTAACATGTGACTGGATGTATAACGTAGCAAGTCACATAATTATGTTGGGATGAACCAATCTTCTTGTAGATCAGCTGCCATGTACTCTTTGGAGGTGTGTGCTGGGTAGTGCAATTGTTCAGAGGCAACTTTAAGTAATCCCAAGTGCATGATGGCCTTCTCTTAAAAGTGTTGTCTCCATACAAAATCTGTGCGGTTTAAAGAACAACTTCTGTTTGTCCACAGTGCTTCCTCTGACTGAGGTGCACATCCCTGTAACTCTACTATTTCTGCCATAGATAGGGCATTCTAGGGTTCAGTAATCTGTATTTTCTGTTGTTTAATGTATGTAAACATGGGACATTTTTCTGTAATGTGTGGTAAATATGCTGCTCTTTTGCTGCTAGGTCTGCTACATCATTGACCTGGGATATTAAGTCTGTACCTTTTGTATGGGTGGCATATTTCACTACTGCTAATGCTGAAGGAAGGGGCAGTCCTTCAATTATTCAGGAAGGTATAGCTACATGTTGCACGAGTATGCCATCAGATTTTTTAAACTCTCTTCTCTTTCATATGGACAACCGTGAGGGCACTGTTGGTGTTACCGTGGAGGAGGAGCCACATGTCTCTACTGTAAATTCCTCCCCTATTTTGCCTATATGTTGGCAACCGGAAATTGCGACACACACAACGCCGATAATGGTATGTAGCCCACGAAGAATCCCCAAAACAAGATATCCATTGAGAAAGCCCTATATGATGTACCCGCTGAGAGATGACAGTCCCTTAAAGGAGGTTCTGGAAGAAATGCAAAGATGAATGAAACAGGAGATTTATGACTTCACATGAAGTAAAGACGACGTGCCAAGTGGAAATGCCAAGAGAGAAGATGAATAGACCTTATAGAATCTGAATACAAAATAAGGGGTCGAGTAACATTGCATGTGCGGATTGAAGATTGCATGTGCAAAGAACACTGAAAGAAAATGTAAGTCGCTTTATAACTGAACAGATGCTGCAACGCAAGTAGACTAAGTAACCACAAAGTCTGGCTATACATGGTGAATAGACTGCAGATGGTGCCGCCACTATATATATGTGTATAGAATCTGTACTTTCCACATTCCATTTGAGCACATTAGGACCTCAGTGGCAAAAGGGATAAAAGTGTGGTGCAGCAGAGAAAACCAGCTGAAGATGGAGGAAGAATCGAGAAGGCTTGTCTGGTTCTGTGTCAAGGTTTGAGGCAGCCAAGAAACTGGTTATCTATTCGTGAAAATACAATGAATGTGAGAAACGAGGGCTTAAAAAGGGCATGGCTGCCTCCATACCGGGTTCCAGCTCCGGGTTCCTTCATTGAGGAATTACCGCACCATTCCAACATTGGAGGACCCGGTAATTCCTCATTGAAAAAACCCATCCCCATTTGAGCCCCCATAGGGCTCAATGGGAATGGGGAGGGAGCTAATAATGGGCCTGTTATTAGCTCCCTGGTCTCCTTACGGGACCCGCTAAGGACGTCTGGTCTGACCAGACGTTCTGAGCGGGTCCGGCAAGGGGACCTCGTAATAGGGCATCCCGTAATGAACGGGGCCGGTACCGTACTGGCACCCTTCATTACGGGAGCGCCAGGGTCATATGAGGCCCTATGAGTGCCAAATTTTATTAATTTCATAATATTAAATGCAAAGAAGGAGCTAAAACACTGTCTCCTGTCACATGCGGTAGATGGAAATAGACTTTGGGCAAGCTACAATGAGATTGAAGATAAGAATGTGCTTGCACTCCCTTCTATTCTCAGGCACAGTGATACTTTGAAAGGTCGAGTTCAAAGACAATTCGAATGGCAGACAGCAGGAGTGATGCTGGATGATGGGCTAATTGAGTGCGGAGGCATGGTCAAGTCGACCAACGAGCACTTGGGGTACCAGCTTGCCTGCTGCTAGCAAATGGAATATTCCAGAAGGGTACAAGTGTGCCAACCAATTATAGAGGGCCACATAGCAAAGAGTCCTATAGTTTGAGAGCCAATGAAACTTTGTGTATTTGACGACAATGAAGATGACTTGCACTAGGGGTGGGCAGAGTTGTTCACCTGACTATAGAGACCCAATCATAATCCTATCCCCCATAGAAAGCATATCTAGATGTTTCCTGTAGACCAACTACAATCTTAGCTAGCTATTCTTAGTTTGCCACATATTATGACATCAATGATGGTGAGTTTTTGCTATAAAAGTGTATTTTTTAATCTAAAAAGTTGAGAGATATGCTGTGAGACATTCGTTGATGTCCATTGTACTCCCTGTTTTAGACAATTGATATTAAAAGACCTAAAGTTCTGCCAACTTCCTGAGTCGCTCTTGTTATTGGTGTAATAATAAATTCTGCATCCCCATCCATCCAATAAAATGTTACCTGGCTTAAAGGGCCTACGGGTTCATTACACATGCCGAATATGAAAAGATGGTGGCACAACATCCTTTTGAAATTTCTACAACTGGTATTAGTGCACACATTTGGCTGCTTTTGCCAAATGCTCTAATGGAAGTCTCATGTTTACCATTGCCTCAGACTCCCCCTTCTCATATCATACCACTGCCACTCCGGTGTGCTTGTCACCCGTATTTTGATCGATCGACCCATCAACGAAATGTATCTCTACTTACTCTAAGGGATCTTCCTTAACATGGGTTAGGTCCTCTAATGTTTCCAGATATGAAGTACAATCAAGTATGTAGTCAAATGGCCGTACTGGGATAGCATAAAATGTTGCTGGATTAACAATGTGACACCTCACTATGTTAATTGAAGCATTGTATAGTATCACCTTATTCCCTGAAGCCTGTTGAATGGTAGGGATTGATTTCGATGCATCCAGAATTTCTAAGACTGCATGCCCTACATGCAGTGTCAATGGGCAGGCCACAGTAATTGTTGTTGATTTTTTAATGGCACAATCTTCTGCTGTGAGTGCTTGCTCACATGGAAAATGTTGCTGCATTACTGGTACTAAAAGACAACTATGATTAGGCAAAGGATTGTGTGCCCGTGAAGTTTTCTGGCCGAGGACAGCCGTCATCACCTAACCATTAGAATGTGAAAAAAGAAAAACATGTTTATTATAATCTGTGGTCACTAAAACAGGTGCATTACTAAGTGAATTCTTTAATTCCTTGAATGGGTCGATCATTTCAAGAGTCCATATTAAAGGGCCCTTTTACTTTTCTGCTTCCTTCAATTCCTGTAGAAGGGTTTGGTGTAACTGGAATAATCAAAGATCCAGGACCAGCAATAATTGCAGAGGCCCCGTAATTGTTGCATATCCATCACTGTGCTTGACTTTGGTGTGTTTTACACTGCAGGCACCCTTTCTGGGGTAACCCTCCCCAGTTTATGATATTTTGTGCCCTAGGTACACTACCTCTTCCTGGCAGTATTGCAGTTTCTCTGTGTCAACCGTGCACCCTTTTTCTGCCAATAGTGTCAAGAGTGTCATTGAACCCTCTCTACACTGTTCTTCTGTGGTGCTACACACCAGGAGGTCATCCACATATTTTATCACAGTGCTTTGTGTCTTTAGGTCTCCTAAATCAATTTCTAAAACTGTTATAAAGACTCTGGGATTTGAAAAACTCTTTTGGTGTGTGAGTGTGTTGGAATATTTGCCCATGGTAGGTGAACACAGTAAGGTGCTGGGAATCTGTGTGCAGTGGAATGGAAAATAGTATGTTCTTAAGGTCAACTACAGTGAAGTAAAAAATGAAACAAGCACAAAGTCTCATTAGGCGAGTGACTCAATGAATCAAGAAAAAGGAATATTCGCACCGGGGAAAGACGCTCAGGAAATCAGGTGGCTGGAACAGTGGGCGAGAATACACAATCCCCACCTGCTGTCCCAGCCACTGGTGATGCTTTGATCTTATCTTTTTTTTCATTGCGGGAAGGCAACAGGGAGTATCTCCCTGTTGCCTCCCCACTCCCTCCACTTGCTTGCGGGACCAGATCTCCTCCCGTCTGGCTGCCGTGAAATACATGGAAAAAGGACACAGTGCTCCCTCAGAAGCTTGGCGGTATCTCAGAGGTAAATCTGCTGGGATACCGCCAATGCAAATAGCGTTACTACAACTCAGTCCGGCGCTATTATTTCTATATCCTGAGTTGTGTTAATGCTCTTTCTCTCTTCACCCTCCAGCTGGGGGTAAATCTGCTACTTCTCACCCAAACTCATGATTGGGTAGAGCAGTAATGCAGCAGTAATAGTGTTACCGCCACAATTTTACCACTCCACCCAACCCCTGATGAGGCCCTTAGTCCCTTTTCTTTATGGAGATGGCCATCTTTTTTTTTTTTCATTTTTCATCAGCAGATCGGTTGCGTTAGCAGCACAGATCTCCTGATGAAAATATGTGAAAGTACCCCAGAAGAACCTCGGGATGTGAATTGCTTTCATGCCCTGCAAGGAGGGCGAATATTCCCTTTAACGGCCCACAGCCGATCTGAGGCCCTCGCTTCACTTAGGCCTGCCTTTGCTCCGGCTGGTGTGCCGTTAAAGGTTATGTCCACCCTCCCCGCCTGCAGGGCATGAAAGCCACAATCAGGAGTTTCATTTGATCTGTTCTCGATATGTTATTAATATGCTAAGAAAGAGCATGTGTTTTTTCAAAGCATTGTTTCAGATTGCAATGTAAACATAAACCAAATGCTCAGAACCAAATCATACAATTTCGATTGTACAGGTCTCCAAAGACAAAAGAATATTAACAATGTGATCATAAATCCACATATTATATAAGTTAAGCAAGGTGATTCCACTATCATTTCTAGAGTCACATTAGTTTGTCCTTTTTTCAAAATTCAAAAAAGCATGTGTTCAGCCAAATTTCAAAAAAGCATATGTGTTCAGCTAACACGTGTTTCGAGCATGAGCTCTTCCTCAGAAATGTGACTGTAAAATACATTTTTTTTTTGTTGCATATGTACATATGGAACAATTGCAACAATTGAAATGGCAAACATACAAAGAACAAAAGACACAGAGAAAAAGAGAGATAAGCAGCTAAGTCAAATGCGAAGTTAACCACTTGCATATATAAAGAGAATATCATCTGATATCTTCAGCTAACATTGTTCTATTCCTAATATCAGTGGAAATGGTTTACTAGCTATTTGTTTAACAAGTCATCATTATAGTCCATACCAGAGTCATGGGAGCTTCTCAGCAGAGTTCGGCATGCATTAGTAAATGTGTGCATCATCTTCCAAATATAAGTTAGAAAACATGCTCAAAGGAGTGTATATTAGACATGTTATGGTGTTTGAAGATGATACATGTCAAGGTCTAAACACCTTAAAAGTAAAGTTATTAATATGAAAAAAGGTGGTCCATTTCAAACCTGAATCTACGTTGATACTTCTAAACCTGTAATTTACCAAGTAAAAGTTTTGAGTAATCATATTCATATTGAAGGTGAGGATACTGGGGCCAACAGAGAAGTGTCCTATTATTAACATGCCTGTAGGGTGTAGGGATAAACTGATGCACTTTTTTTTGTGTGTAGCAAATTCTTGCTAACTTACAAGGAATGCCAGTGGTACATGCCAACGATAGTGAGGTGATATGCTAGATTGGACTATACAATAAATGTGGTGTAAACGTTTAGTATGCCATTAGCTAATACTGTTGTTTTGAAAAAACAGTGGGTTCTGCTCTAAATTCGTTGCAAGATCATCATGCAGAGTTACACCTGTTCAGATACTACACGTGTGGCTATTCAGCGTTATAGGCTGTTTAGCTGAATGCGGCAATGTAATGTGAACACTGCATGTAGAATGCTGCAATTAAAGCATAGCCCCGATTAGCCATCCATTAACGAGATGATGTAGTGAAAATGCTTGCACTGAACATAATATTCTAGGTGGGGACACTTACCCCAGGTCTTGGCAATTTGCATACAGGTGCTTAATGAGGAACAATGTGACTGGTGTTCTGCCGTTTGATCGCTGCATCAGGCACAGAGACATTGTAAAGCAACATAATCTTGGTCATAGTGAAAACAAAGAAAGGACTGACCTGCTAGACTAATGTGTAAGCAAAATTACTGTGTACCATCCTGACCTATTTTCATTGGTACATTGAAAATGAATGACTAGAGCACATTAACTTATTTAAATGAGTAATTAATCTGTGCTTGAAGTAGAACTACTATACATTGTTTAAATGTTATGCTAAATGCTTCAGTAAAGTATATCAGCTGCTGATGGAGGCTGTACACTTGCAAATGGTATATGATTGCAATGTATAAGCCCCTTGACGCAACTGGGTATCAACAAATTTGGAAAGAGGTTCAGTACAAAGCCAATGCCAGACATGATCAGTCTCATCTCGGGTAAGAGATGAACTGTTTTATGAACTTTGTGTAGAAAGTATATGGTCAGAATATGACCTGGAGTCTACAAGAGAAATCTATTCTCGTCTTCATCGAAAATTACATATTTTTTCACTTGTAAATCAGTTACAGAGATTACTTCTCTCAGTTAGAGTTGGATCAATCTCTAATTTGGAGAAACAGTTTGGTGTTGTTCAGTGGCAGCAATAATATAGCCAGTAGTGTTAATTTTGATTTTTTCTTCAGCTTACTACTGTATGATAATTCATATTCTATATCTAAATTGTACAGAAGAGTAATGTCATTTATTGTTTGCTCTTCCATTAAGGATAGTACCACTTTAGTGTGATTTAGCTCCTTGAATGTAAGGGTCATGGGTATCCTGGTCTCTTTCTCTTCACCATGTTCATATTCCCTGTTATGGAAAAGCTTTTCAATTTCAGACTCTTGGTGAATTCAAAAAGATCTATGTATGTATCTGTGATATTGACCAGATCAATGGGGGAGAATGAAAGACCATTGTTAAGCACAGATTTCTCACTGTCACTGAGGACATGAGAGGATAGGTTCATGACAAGATCAGACTGTTGTTAGGCTTAGTTAAATAATTGCGACCTCTGGACCTGGTGGTCATAACACACTAAGAGGGTAATTCATAGAATTTCGCAGAAAAGTGTCGCAAGCGGCTGGCGCAGAGGGTCCGCGTGCGATTGTCTGCGCCAGGCACGTGCGCTAAAACCGATTTCCGCGCACAGCGTATTCATGGATTTTAGGCTCCCAAACCAGCCGTGGCGCAGAGAATCGCAGCGACCCTGCAGCAGCGCCAGTAACGCCCCGAAGAACACCCTCGCGCAAGGAAAAGCCATCAAAATCGCTAAATCATCGCAATGGGCTGCGCTAACCCTGGACCAGTTCACCGGGCTGGCAAACAGCAAACGCCAAGCGGGGAACGTGTATTTCAGGGGTGCGCGGGAAGTTCCACACGCGATTGGGCCAGTGCGAGCAAGGTATGTGAATTTCAGGGGTGTGCGGGAAGTTCCACACGCGATTCCAGCAGGGTACATGTATTTCAGGGGTTCGCGTGAAGTTTCTCACGCGATCGGGCCTGGGGGAGCGGGCTATGTGTATTTCAGGGGTTCGCGTGAACTTTCTCACGCGATCGGGCCTGGGGGAGTGGGCTACGTGTATTTCAGGGGTTCGAGTGAACTTTCTCACGCGATCGGGCCTAGGGGAGCGGGCTACGTGTATTTCAGGGGTTCGCGTGAACTTTCTCACGCGATCGGGCCTGGTGGAGCGGGCTACGTGTATTTCAGGGGTTCGAGTGAACTTTCTCACGCGATCGGGCCTGGGGGAGCGGGCTACGTGTATTTCAGGGGTTCGCGTGAATTTTTTCAGGCGATCGGGCCTGGGGGAGCGGGCAATGTGTATTACAGGGGTTCGCGTGAACTTCCTCACGCGATCGGGCCTGGGGGAGCGGGCTACGTTTTTTTCAGGGGTTCGCGTGAACTTTCTCACGCGATCGGGCCTGGGGGAGCGGGCTACGTGTATTTCAGGGGTTAGCGTGAACTTTCTCACACGATCGGGCCTGGGGGAGCGTGCTACGTGTATTACAGGGGTTCACGTGAAGTTGCACACGCGATTGTCCCAGTGCGAGCAGGGTACGTGTATTTCAGGGGTGCGCGGGAAGTTCCACACGCGATAGTCCCAGTGCGAGCAGGGTACGTGTATTTCAGGGGTGCGCGGGAAGTTCCACACGCGATAGTCCCAGTGCGAGCAGGGTACATGTATTTCAGGGGTGCGCGGGAAGTTCCACACGCGATACCAGCAGGGAATGTGTATTTCAGGGGTTCTGGGGAGTACTACACGTGAATTGGCCGTGTGGGTCCTCCCAGGTGTACGCTCCACAACCTCCATGGCCCCTGCAGGCAGCCCACACCACGGGGGACTACCCTGCACCCCTGCCCATGTCCCGCAGGCAGCCCATTCACCATGGGCATGCCCCCCAGCCAACCCACATGTCACCTTGCACTACTGATCAACAATGCATGTCTCCCACCACCCCCAAGCCCCCTGCCACCATGGGCAGCCCCCACCAGGCCCTCACTCATGTCTCCCACCACCCCCACCCCCCAGCAGTGCAGGGTCACCCTCCACTAGGCCCCCACTCATGTCTCCCACCACCCCCACCCCCCGGCAATGCAGGGTCAGCCTCCAGCAGGCCCCCACTCATGTCTCCCACCACCCCCACCCCCCTGCCACCATGGGCAGCCCCCACCAGGCCCCCACTCATGTCTCCCACCACCCCCACCCCCCTGCCACCATGGGCAGCCCCCACCAGGCCCCCACTCATGTCTCCCACCACCCCCACCCCCCAGGCACCATGGGCAGCCTCCACCAGGCCCCCACTCATGTCTCCCACCACCCCCACCCCCCGGCAGTGCAGGGTCACCCTCCACCAGGCCCCCACTCATGTCTCCCACCACCCCCACCCCCCAGCAGTGCAGGGTCACCCTCCACCAGGCCCCCACTCATGTCTCCCACCACCCCCACCCCCCGGCAGTGCAGGGTCAGCCTCCAGCAGGCCCCCACTCATGTCTTCCACCACCCCCACCCCCCTGCCACCATGGGCAGCCCCCACCAGGCCCCCACTCATGTCTCCCACCACCCCCACCCCCCAGGCACCATGGGCAGCCTCCACCAGGCCCCCACTCATGTCTCCCACCACCCCTACCCCCCGGCAGTGCAGGGTCACCCTCCACCAGGCCCCCACTCATGTCTCCCACCACCCCCACCCCCCAGCAGTGCAGGGTCACCCTCCACCAGGCCCCCACTCATGTCTCCCACCACCCCCACCCCCCGGCAGTGCAGGGTCATCCTCCAGCAGGCCCCCACTCATGTCTTCCACCATCCCCACCCCCCTGCCACCATGGGCAGCCCCCACCAGGCCCCCACTCATGTATCCCACCACCCCCACCCCCCTGCCACCATGGGCAGCCCCCACCAGGCCCCCACTCATGTTTCCCACCACCCCCACCCCCCGGCAGTGCAGGGTCACCCTCCACCAGGCCCCCACTCATGTCTCCCACCACCCCCACCCCCCAGCAGTGCAGGGGCAGCCTCCACCAGGCTCCCACTCATGTCCCCCTGCACCCCCACCCCCCAGGCACCATGGGCAGCCCCCACCAGGCCCCCACTCATGTCTCCCACCACCCCCACCCCCCAGCCACCAGGGGCAGCCTCCACCAGGCACCCACTCATGTCTCCCACCACCCCCACCCCCCAGCAGTGCAGGGGCAGCCTCCAGCAGGCCCCCACTCATGTCTCCCACCACCCCCACCCCCCAGCAGTGCAGGGTCACCCTCCACCAGGCCCCCACTCATGTCTCCCACCACCCCCACCCCCCGGCAGTGCAGGGTCAGCCTCCAGCAGGCCCCCACTCATTTCTCCCACCACCCCCACCCCCCTGCCACCATGGGCAGCCCCCACCAGGCCCCCACTCATGTCTCCCACCACCCCCACCCCCCGGCAATGCAGGGTCACCCTCCACCAGGCCCCCACTCATGTCTCCCACCACCCCCACCCCCCAGCAGTGCAGGGGCAGCCCTCACCAGGCCCCCACTCATGTCTCCCACCACCCCCACCCCCCTGCCACCATGGGCAGCCCCCACCAGGCCCCCACTCATGTCTCCCACCACCCCCACCCCCCGGCAGTGCAGGGTCACCCTCCACCAGGCCCCCACTCATGTCTCCCACCACCCCCACCCCCCAGGCACCATGGCCAGCCTCCACCAGGCCCCCACTCATGTCTCCCACCACCCCCACCCCCCAGCAGTGCAGGGGCAGCCTCCACCAGGCCCCCACTCATGTCCCCCAGCACCCCCACCCCCCAGCATCCAGGTTCACCCTCCACCAGGCCCCCACTCATGTCTCCCACCACCCCCACCCCCTGCCACCATGTGCAGCACCCACCAGGTCCTCACAATCCCCAATCATGTGCGTAATGGTCAGCCTCCACAGCCAAAAAGCCCTACCAAGTAACCCATTCACCCACATGGAAATGGAAATCACATGTTACACCCCCAATGTTCATGAAGCTAATGAACCCATGTCCGTCAGACACATTTTTTGCAATTGAATGGGAAAACACACAACATGACATGCATGAAAGCAATGAGATGATACCACACAGTGAACTATGGCAACAAAATTGTATTTAAAAAAATAAAGAATGCTAAAAAAAGAAAACTAACTACAATGTAAATGTTAAAAAATAAGCTGCATGTCCGCATAAAAACACAAAACTGGAAATCCAAATCCTAAAAAATTCTGTCCAAAGTCAAATGTAAAAAATTCTCCATGCAACAAAGAACTATGTACAAAAATAACAAGGGTCCATGAGCCCAACTGAACTAAGGAAACCTCCTAAAAAACCTACCTAAATATCAACTATATACAAAAAGTGGAGCAGTGTCCGTCGACTCCAAATCATAATAAGAACGAAAGGAAACCTAAAACTAAAGAACTATATACAAAGGCGGCGGGCAAGTCCAGCGGCTCACTCTGTGGTGTCCCGGGCCAGGGCATCATCGAACTCCTGTTCGATGTCCCGGAGGCGGTCCAGTTCCATGGCCCCGAGGGTCCGCAGGGACGACGCTGTGTCCTCCTCCAACCCCCTGCGGATTGCCTCGAGCCACTCGGCCCGCCTCAGGGCCCTCCGCATGGAGTTCTCCGCCCTGACCACTGTGAGCCGCGCCTCTCCCGCCCGCCGCCGCTCCGCACCTATGGCGTGGCCCAACCGCTGCCACACGGAAGACACTCTCTGTCCTGGGTCCCCCTGCCCTCCGGCCGATGCCTGCCCCTCCCATGTGGAAAGCCCCGAGCCTTCATGTCTCCCACCATGTTGCTGCTGCTGCTGCTCTGCCTCTGCCCGTGCACTGCCTCCTGCTGCCTGCACATCCTCCGCCGGCTGGGGTGCACTTGTTGATGTGGCCACCCCTGCTGGACCTCCGACTCCCGACTGTGGCAGGGATGCCTCCTCCACCAGCCTGGCCGCACCGTCAGAGGCAGCTCCACAGGGCACCCAGGTGACTGATGGGTGTGAAGATGGCACAGAGGACGACTGGCGCGTAGGGGGTCCAGTTGAGGAGGGGGTCGGAGCAAGCCCCATCAGACAGCGGAATCTGGCCTGGGTGACCTGTCCCAGCAGGCTGACGTGGTCAACGAGCCATTCGAGATGACGTGCAGTCTCTCCATGAAAAGACTGCAGGTCACCTCGCATGGCCCGTTGATGCAACGCCACACCAGCCAGGACAGGCTCAACCCGGACCTGGATGGCCACGTCCGCAGCAGAGGAGGGCCAGTTGACGTCAGCTCATCCCCTGCCTGAAAACGGGTCTGGACGTAGGCATCCCTGCTGGTGCAAGATGATGCAGGGACAGGATTGGGGACAGGATTGCACACAGGCACCTCCGCGGCCGCCTGTGCTGCCTCCTGTCCCTGGTCCTGCACTGCACCACTAGCACCAGTGGGATCCCCACCTCCAGACCCCGTCTCTGGTGCTTGCGCGGCCCCCTCCTCCACCAAACCCCCCACCAACCTGGATGACTCCGTGCCATCTTCCGCTGTTGGTCCCTGTGGGGTCCCAGCTGCCCCTTCTGCTGCCGAGGAGTCCAACTGCAACCTCCACCTCTTGGACCTCCCCCCGGCAGCTGCGGCCTGGGATGCAGCACTGGACTCCTCACTCCCCGACGAGATGACAACACGGGAGGGGAGCCGGGCCTTGCGTCTCCGGCTGGCGGTCGGATCCCCGCCGACGTGCTCCACAGCACCTTCTCCGCCCTCTTCATCAGTTGACGCTGCAGACAGGGAGAAACAAAACACAGGCATCAGGGCACTGTACAATGGACACATACACGCATGACAGTTGCACATGAGTGGCATTGGCAAACCTCAGACATGTCATCACAATCACCAACACACATGTCATTGCAACTGGCACACATGAGCCATACCACAGCCATATCGCAACTGCCAGCACCATCCCTACACATACAACAGCATCAGCAGCCAAAGGGGAGCCAGACATCACATGCAACACTGGAAGTGCACCACACATGTACACACACCAACACACTTGCATGCATGTCTACACCTCTGCCAAGTGTCGCACTGTTCAGACGGGCATCCATGTCACATCTGTCAATCAGGCTTCCACATACCGCTGTCATATGCATCCATGTTGCATCACTGTTGCACCCTTGTCAAATACACACACATGCACATGTACACAGTGCTCATACATGCAGCCGAAAACAACATACATGCCTGACATCACGGACATGTCTACTTACATACACATTCATCCAAACATGTGTGCACGCACAACTGCATTTGCCATGCAAGCCCACACACACAAGCACCATCCATGTCTCACACATTACAGCCCTCGCATGTGTCAGCCCCACGGACCTGTACACCCCCACCCATACTCGACCCCATACAAACAGATGTGCAACCGGCACAATGGCGAATGATCACCACACGCACTGCTCACAACCAGGATGCATGTACACTCACCGCTCGACTCCAGACGGGTCTGCTTCTCTAGGACCTGGACGTGGAGCGCTGGGGATATGCGTTCCAGGACCCCCATCTGTTCTTCCGACAAGTGCCCCGGCGCCCCTTGGCATCCGCTGCCTTCAAGAGGCGCCGGGCCTTGTTCAGGGTCCTGGACCTGAAGTCCTCCCAGCGCTTCCTGACATGTTGTAAGTCCCGGACTGCCACCCCCTCCGCGTTGATGGCAGTCACGATGTCAGTCCAGATCCGAGTCCGTCCTTCCTTGTCGGCGCGGGAACTTCCAAAGAGGGCATCATACTGCCCCAGGACTTGCTCCAGCAGGACACCAACTTCGGTGGCACTGAAGCTGGTGCCCCTCTGCCTCTCTGGCCGGGGGTTGTCAGTGGTCACAGATGGTGTTTGCCCCGACATGACAACCCCAGAGGCAGGAGTGGGTGGGCAACTGGGTCCTGGGGCTGGGCTGTGGAGCGATGGAATTCCAGTCAGGAGTCTTCGGTTCCAGCAGGGGTGGTCACAGCAACAGCACCCCTGGCTGATGTGCAGGCAGCAAATGGCAGTGCATGTGGGCAGCAGGCAGTCAGGCAGCAGCAGATAGCAGGTGGGAGCGTGCTCGGGGCTCTGGGGGGCAGTAGTTTGGCCTTCTGGGCAGGAGCGTGGTCTTCCGTGTGCTTACACGTGGCCAGCTTGGTACGGAGTGATTTGGCACGTGAAAATCCTGCACGTCAGTGTGAAAATCGAGGAAAGGCCCTTAGCGCGAAAGCACGTCAGCACGCATACTCGATTCTATTGGACCAAAGGCCCTCATCGTGTAAGCGCGTCTGTGACGTGACCCGCACGGGTGTTTCCCACACACCACGTGATGATAGAGCACACGTGGAAAGACTGCACGTCAGAGTCTCATCGCGTGTGATTGGTGGAAATGGCCGTACACGCAGAAGTGACAAAGCGTGTAATTGGTGGAAATGGGCATACACGCAAAAGTGACAAAGCGTGTGATTGGTGGAAATGGCCGTACACGCAGAAGTGACAAAGCGTGTAATTGGTGGAAATGGGCGTACACGCAGAAGTGACAAAGCGTGTAATTGGTGGAAATGGGCGTACACGCAGAAGTCACAAAGCGTGTAATTGGTGGAAATGGCCCTAGCGCGTTCACGCCGCGTAAGTGACGTTGGACGTGTGGGCCTGTATAAAAGGTACGCGTAGAACACCATTTCCTTGTACGTGCTTTTCGTGGAGAGCGAGTGGGTGAATTCTGTACTTCTTGTCGGTTCACACGCGATTTACTTCACAGCGTTTCAAGTTCGTATTCCCTGTTACCTCTGACAGATTTTTATCTTTTTTCTTTTTTACTGCTTTACCTGGGCCTGTTCCCTCAAACAGTGTTCCCTTCTACTGTTGTCCTGTCTCCTCAGACAGCGTACAAATCTTCTTTTGGCGGGGGTGTTGCCAACCAAACACGCTCCTATTTCACGCTCTTTTACCTGGCAGACGGTGAGTCACGCACGTATCTAACATCTGTGCTTGCCCTAGTGTGTAGCCTACCCCTTCAGAGGTCATTCTAGGCTGCGTGTGACACGCATACGTTCATTCTTGTGTTACTGGGTGCCACAGCGTAGTGCAGGTTTTTCTTTCTGCACACGTGGTCTAGGAGGGGTTGCGTGCATGTCATCTCCCTTTTTTGGAGCTCCTGTGCGTAGCGCGACCCGTCATCTTTCCCCAGGGGTTACAATCAGCCTTGCAAGAGCACTAGGGTACAATTACCATCTGGTACCCAACCCCTTTGACCCCCAATTGCCCAGGACAATATTTGACAGCCACTCCCATACGCACATCAACATCAGTGCCATGGTTGGGAGGCGAGGATTCCGTAAGGGTGGCAAAGGTGGAAGAGCCACAAGTGGTGGCCGTGGTGGATCCGGTAGGGGACGTGGTCGTTACTTGCAGGGTGAGCCTGTCCCCCCATGTGTGGAGGACCAGTCAAGGGCACCCATAATCCCCCCCCCCTCCCGTTGAGGCTGATGTGGCTGACACCATCCATGCTCAGCCCTTGTTGGACCAGCCCATTGTGGCACCAGACCTGGCTGACTCCATGGCTGACTTCCAGGTCAGCAGGCCTATGACACGTGCGCTTGTGCACGTTGATGTCACCATGCCACGTGCATCTGGGGCAGCAAGGTCATCTGCTGCACCAAGTAGGCAGGGCGGAGAGGCTGCAGGGGCAGCTGCGGCTCCATCCACCACAGCCCTCACACACCCAGCCAGGACAGTGTCGGTCCTAGTCCATGCTGCTGATATTCCCCCTGACACAATCACACTAGAGCCAATGCCTGCACCAACTCCCATGCTGAGTGTGCAATCCCACACTCCTGATACAGAGTCCACCAGGGCTCCTGCCCCTAGTGTCCAGAGCGTCGCAGGACACTCAGGATCACCACCACCTTCCAAGCGGAAGAGGAAGAGTGCTCGTCCGGCACAGGCTGATGCCCCAGACACGGCTACACAGTCCGGCCCATCCAGGAAGCCCAGCTTCACGGATGACGAACTGAATGCACTTGTCGAGTATGTGTCCGCACATGACAACGAGATGGTCATTGTTGCAGGATCCAAGACCACACCTGCACAACGCCAGGCACACTGGCAGACCGTTGCGGACATCGTAAGTGCCCTTGGAATCGTGAGGCGCACAGCCAATGATTGCTATAAGCGCTGGAATGACCTAAAGCGCAGGGCAAAGAGTAAGCTGGCCTCAAGTCATGCCACAACTCTAGTGACTGGAGGTGGGTCTCCAGTAGTAGACATGGAACTCACTCCACATGAGTCAGTCGCTGGGACCTACGTCACGGAGGAACAGATCCAAGGCGTGGGAGATCTCCCTGATTACGAGGCATTGTCCGGTGAGTGCACATGCATGTGTGTGTCATCCATGTGCATGGTGTGTGTGAGGGCTTCTGTTTGTGTGCCAGGTGAGAGTGTGTGCGCCTGAGTCGTATGGGTCATCCATGTGCTTCATGCAATACATCCTGCGCAGCTGCATTTGGCCATAGCTGTATCCCTTCTGCCAACAGTAGACATGTAGTCCAACTGCACGCCAGTTGCCCTTGAAGTGTCACCTTGCCACAACATTGTTGCAAAATTTAGCACTGTTCATTTAGTCAGATATTTTCCATTCCACCACTTTTACTAGGCATATTGCAGTCCTCTAGTCACATGTCTGACATGGCTATGGTAAAGTTGAGTGACTTTGTTACCTGGATATCATTTGTTCAAACATGTCCCTGTGCAATTGCACCATTTCGGACTGGCAGCTCCAGGTGAAGAATCTGCCCTGTTAGAATTGGAAAAGCTATTACATGCGGGAACTGGACAGTATGCATAGGTGCTGCCCTCCTCTCCATCTTCACTCAATAGCAATGGTACATGCCATCTGTGTGATGGCATGTGTGTTTCACCTGCCAATCACAGGCCAATGTGTGATGCCACTGCCAGGCAGCATGCAGAAAATGTGTTCATCTTCAATCTTGGTGTCATCAGTGTGTGCCATTTGCCTGCCCTTCATACGCAGTGAGGGTGCATGCATGGGAGGGTTTTAGTCATGTGGGACATGTGTCAAACAATTACTGTTTCTCTTGCTTCTCAGGCCTCATTGTGTGCCATGGTGCTAATGCCTGTTTCCATTTCTTTGCTTTTATGTCTTTGCAGGGGAAGACGCACCTGATACTGCTGGGGTTGTGGAGATGGTGCTGACCCAGGAGGGGCCCGAGGGCCGACCAACCACCAGTGTGGGACGTGGTGTGGTGGTGGGTGAGAACCCACAAGTGCTGCAGGTCCTGCTCTCAAGGGGTGTCTCTGGCTGCACCTCCCCCGAGCTGTACTCAGGTGTTGATTCGGATGAGACCTACGTGCCGTCGCAGGTGAGTGTTCCAGGGAGGGATTCTGTTCTGTCTCACCCACCTGCACCAGGGTCAGAACCCTCAATGGGGATGTCAGTGTTGGCAGCTACGCCTTTGGTGGTTACGGATGCAGGGTCACACTCCGCGACATCTGTTCCTGTTCCTGGGCCAGCAGATCAGAGGGGGAATGCAGTCCTGCAGCCTCAGGCAGTGTCGGCACAGCAAGGCGCAGTTCGCCTTGCCCCAGACAGGTGTGGTGCCCGCCGACGTGGTGGCCGTACGGCACCTGGCAATACTGCATGGGAGCAATCCATTTACGGTATGGCAACCCAACAGGCAGCATCATCCGAGATGATGGCTCAGGCCATGGATAGGGTGGCCACTTCCATTGTCCCCCCTGAAAGGCTGATGGAGCGACTAGAGCAGGCAACCGACACCATCTGCCAGTCACACAGGGAGGACATGTTGGGGTCCAACAGGGACAGGCGGGCGGCACTGGCGACTCTGCAGGAGGCCATCTCCATTGAGTCCCAGGGCCACAGGGAAGCCCTGAGGCAGGAGCTCCTTCACCTCAGGACGACTCTTGTTGAGCTTGAGGCTTCTACACACCAAAGGACAGAACAGCAGCTGGAGCGTCTCACCCGTACGCTCTCAGCTGAGATGCAGGCAACGAGGGCGGAGGTCCGGGCATCCCGTGAGTTATTGCATGGGGACCTCCGCACACTCATCCTCCAGAACCAGACCTAACACCCGCATGCTTGCAGCCATGGAGGAGCAGACTAGGGCCTTGCGTGGGCTGCCTCCCATAGTGCAACCACCTCCGGATGCAGCTGCACAGGGTGATAATAGCGACAGCAGTGATACTCCCACAATAGGGTAGCCGTGTGGGCCATGAGCCCATGGAGGTGTTTTTTTTCCCAGGATCCACGCAGGTGGGTTCTGGTGTGCATCCTGTCCTCGGACCTCCTGGGTGGCCTCCCCAACCCCCCCGGGCATTTCAATGGCCATTTTTGATTTTTATTTTTATTTTTATTTTTTTAATTTTTATTTCTTTTATTCCCAATTTTTTTGGGACGATTTGTTGGCTTCCGTGGTTCCTGTGGGCATACGCTGCATTGTGGCTGGGCACATGCAGGCTTGTAATGTATTTGGTTCAGATGCTTGGGTTTGAGTCACAAACACCCCTCCTGCTTCCCGTTTCCATGGGCTTGCAAAGGGTGTGCCCAAGTGACAGTGAATTACACAGTGACGTTGGACTCCCATGAGCTGTGTGGGCAGTCTGTAGTCAATACTGTGTATACATTCCTAGTGCATATTGCTGTTGTGTTGTACACTGCATGTTGCATTGATGTGTAACTCATCTTCTGTGTCTACCTCCCAATTTGCAGGTCCCTTCCTCATGTGTACACAAGGACCTCTAGTCTGGAGATGTGGTCCATGTTGGCAGCAGTGCACCTACAACTCTACAGGCGCCAACACTGCACAGTTGGTAGTGGTGGGAGTGCAGGCATTTCCAGGTGGTGAGACTACTAATATTATACATTAGTGATGTCATGTTAATGGTAGTACGTGCTCAAGTTTGTTGTTGGTCCGGCATTACTGTGAGCATTTCAGGTGTTGCATGTTTCTAATAGGGACACTGTACATTGTGACACTAGTGTCATGTTGTGGGGATTACTTTGTTTACGTGCAAATAGCATGACATGGCACGGTGTGTCGTGTGGCGGTGCTGGGGTTGGGTTGGCTGACATGGCACTGTCCTCTTGTTGCATTTTGCAAGTGGGTATTCATTTCAGCTGCTTGAATGTGTAACTTCACAAAACTGCATTGGTGGTGTCAGTGTGGGTAGGGATGCACACATTGTGACACTTCCAGGTGAACAATCTCAGGCTGATATGGTTTTCACGGCTCTTTCTCTAGACATTCAGGATCAGTGTCAGGTTGAGTCATCATTGATTGTCAGATGGAATATGCCAGGGCAGTGTGCACTCCATAGGGGTGTGATATCTATGTGAAGTAATTAGCCACTAGCTGTGTACGGGCTGCCTCCCCCGTGCCCTTTCCCCTCCCATGCGCAGCGGCTGTGCATGTGGTTGGGGATGGGGGGGCACCACCATGTCCACGGCCAGGCCCCGGCGTGTTGCAACGTTGTGCAGGACACATGCTGCCTCTATGATCCTGCACACTACTGGGGGAGCGTACAACAGCTGCCCGCCAGAACGGTCAAGGGAGCGAAAGCGTGACTTCAGCACTCCAAATGTGCGCTCCATTATGCCCCGGGTTGTAATGTGGGCTGCGTTATATCTTACCTGGGGTGGCGTGGTGGGGTTCCGAATTGGCGTCATCATGTGGGGGCTGAGAGGGTAGGCACTGTCCCCTGTGGAGGTGGTGATTGGTATCATTGGTGGGGTTGTGACCTTGCTCAGTATCTGACATGCATGCATGTGCAGTGGCATTCATACTCACCAAGCAGCCATGTATCGCCATGCCGGCCAGCTTCTAGGTCCCGGCTTAGGGTGGACATTCGGTAAATGAAGCTGTCGTGGGTTGACCCAGGATAGTTGGCATATAGTGAGGTGATGATTCCCTTGGCATTACATACTACCTGCACGTTGATGGAATGCCAGTGCTTGCGGTTCCTATAGATGTGCTCAGATGCCCTGGGGGGACGTAGAGCCACATGGGTGCAGTCAATGGCACCTAGCACTTTGGGGAATCGTGCCACAGCGTAGAAATCCAGGGCGGCAGCATGCCTTTCTGCAGGGGTTCTGGGCAGGTATATGTGCCTGCGGACTGATGGACGTGCAGTGATGATGTTCAGGACCTGGTGTAGGCAGCGTGACTGGGTGGCCTGTGATACACCACCCACAATGGCACTTGTCCGCTGAAATGATCCAGTGGCTAAGAAGTGCAGTACATTGAGGACCTTCTCCAGGGGGCTGAGTGCTTGGGAGCACAGGGTGGGTGATGTGAGGTCATCCTCCCACTCACTCACCAGGTCCAGTATGATGTGTGGTGGAAACCTGTACCTCCCATGCACCTGGTCATCAGGCATCCCGAAAAGGCTGGTTCTGGGTGTGAATATTCTGGCCCTGACTATCCTCCTCCTCCTCCTTTGGTAGGCCACGCCCACTGCTGCTAGGAACAGTATGTTCATCCTGGGTCAGAGCTAGTTATTTTGTTAGCGCGCAAATTAATGCGTTGCGCGTGTTGTAGGCGAGCGTGTGACCCACGCACCCCTCCAATCCAGTGGCCAGTACAATAGCGTGTGTAAATTGGCGCGCACACCGGGATACAGGTGCGCTGACGTACTTGCGTGTGCAAGTGTCCACGCACACCTGATATACACGTACATAGGCCAATCGCGTGTACACGCACTTTTGTCCAATTACACGCGATGAGACTCTGACGTGCTGTCCAATTACACGCGATGAGACTCTGACGTGCAGTCTTTCCACGTGTGCTCTGTCATCACGTGGTGTGTGGGAAACACCCGTGTGGGTCACGTCACAGACGCGCTTACGCGCTGAGGGCCTTTGGTCCAATAGAATCGCGTATGCGTGCTGACGCGCTTACGCGCTAAGGGCCTTTCCTCGGTTTTCACGCTGACGTGCAGGATTTTCACGTGCCAAATCACTCCGTACCAAGCTGGCCACGCGTAAGCACACGGAAGACCACGCTCCTGCCCAGAAGGCCGAACTACTGCCCCCCAGAGCCCCGAGCACGCTCCCACCTGCTATCTGCTGCTGCCTGACTGCCTGCTGCCCACGTGCACTGCCATTTGCTGCCTGCACATCAGCCAGGGGTGCTGTTGCTGTGACCACCCCTGCTGGAACCGAAGACTCCCGACTAGAATTCCATCGCTCCACAGCCCAGCCCCAGGACCCAGTTGCCCACCCACTCCTGCCTCTGGGGTTGTCATGTCGGGGCAAACACCATCTGTGACCACTGACAACCCCCGGCCAGAGAGGCAGAGGGGCACCAGCTTCAGTGCCACCGAAGTTGGTGTCCTGGTGGAGCAAGTCCTGGGGCAGTATGATGCCCTCTTTGGAAGTTCCCGCGCCGACAAGGAAGGACGGACTCGGATCTGGACTGACATCGTGACTGCCATCAAAGCGGAGGGGGTGGCAGTCCAGGACTTACAACATGTCAGGAAGCGCTGGGAGGACTTCAGGTCCAGGACCCTGAACAAGGCCCAGCGCCTCTTGAAGGCAGCGGATGCCAAGGGGCGCCGGGGCACTTGTCGGAAGAACAGATGGGGGTCCTGGAACGCATATCCCCAGCGCTCCACGTCCAGGTCCTAGAGAAGCAGACCCGTCTGGAGTCGAGCGGTGAGTGTACATGCATCCTGGTTGTGAGCAGTGCGTGTGGTGATCATTCGCCATTGTGCCGGTTGCACATCTGTTTGTATGGGGTCGAGTATGGGTGGGGGTGTCCAGGGCCGTGGGGCTTACACATGCGAGGGCTGTAATGTGTGAGACATGGATGGTGCTTGTGTGTGTGGGCTTGCATGGCAAATGCAGTTGTGCGTGCACACATGTTTGGATGAATGTGTATGTAAGTAGACATGTCCGTGATGTCAGGCATGTATGTTGTTTTCGGCTGCATGTATGAGCACTGTGTACATGTGCATGTGTGTGTATTTGACAAGGGTGCAACAGTGATGCAACATGGATGCATGTGACAGCGGTATGTGGAAGCCTGATTGACAGATGTGACATGGATGCCCGTCTGAACAGTGCGACACTTGGCAGAGGTGTAGACATGCATGCAAGTGTGTTGGTGTGTGTACATGTGTGGTGCACTTCCAGTGTTGCATGTGATGTCTGGCTCCCCTTTGGCTGCTGATGCTGTTGTATGTGTAGGGATGGTGCTGGCAGTTGCGATATGGCTGTGGTATGGCTCATGTGTGCCAGTTGCAATGACATGTGTGTTGGTGATTGTGATGACATGTCTGAGGTTTGCCAATGCCACTCATGTGCAACTGTCATGCGTGTATGTGTGCATTGTGCAGTGCCCTGATGCCTGTGTTTTGTTTCTCCCTGTCTGCAGCGTCAACTGATGAAGAGGGCGGAGAAGGTGCTGTGGAGCACAGCGGCAGGGATCCGACCGCCAGCCGGAGACGCAAGGCCCGGCTCCCCTCCCGTGTTGTCATCTCGTCGGGGAGTGAGGAGTCCGGTGCCGCGTCCCAGGCCGCAGCTGCCGGGGGGATGTCCAAGAGGCGGAGGTTGCAGTTGGACTCCTCGGCAGCAGAAGGGGCAGCTGGGACCCCACAGGGCCCAACAGGGGAAGATGGCACGGAGTCATCCAGGTTGGTGGGGGGTTTGGTGGAGGAGGGGGCCGCGCAAGCACCAGAGACGGGGTCTGGAGGTGGGGATCCCACTGGTGCTAGTGGTGCAGTGCAGGACCAGGGACAGGAGGCAGCACAGGCGGCCGTGAAGGTGCCTGTGTGCAATCCTGTCCCCGATCCTGTCCCTGCATCATCTTGCACCAGCAGGGATGCCTACGTCCAGACCCGTTTTCAGGCAGGGGATGAGCTGACGTCAACTGGCCTTCCTCTGCCTGCGGACGTGGCCATCCAGGTCCGGGTTGAGCCTGTCCCACCAGGGGCAGCCTCCAGCAGGCCCCCACTCATGTCTCCCACCACCCCCACCCCCCAGCAGTGCAGGGGCAGCCTCCACCAGGCCCCCACCCATGTCTCCCACCACCCCCACCCCCCAGCCACCAGGGGCAGCCTCCAGCAGGCCCCCACTCAGGTCTCCCACCACCCCCACCCCCCAGCAGTGCAGGGGCAGCCTCCACCAGGCACCCACTCATGTCTCCCACCACCCCCACCCCCCAGCCACCAGGGGCAGCCTCCAGCAGGCCCCCACTCATGTCTCCCACCACCCCCACCCCCAGCAGTGCAGGGGCAGCCTCCACCAGGCCCCCACTCATGTCTCCCACCACCCCCACCCCCCAGCAGTGCAGGGGCAGCCTCCAGCAGGCCCCCACTCATGTCTCCCACCACCCCACCCCCCAGCAGTGCAGGGGCAGCCTCCAGCAGGCCCCCGCTCATGTCTCCCACCACCCCCACCCCCCAGCAGTGCAGGGGCAGCCTCCACCAGGCCCCCACCCATGTGTCCCACCACCCCCACCCCCCTGCCACCATGGGCAGCCTCCAGCAGGCCCCCACTCATGTCTCCCACCACCACCATCAAGATGGACCAAACATTTAGTGAGTGGAAATCAGTGAGATCAAAACATTGTTGCATCCCATAGCACACCTCAATCCCTTCCCTGTAATTGTCCCTTTGGCCTTCCGCCCCTTGCACCTGCAACTCCTGCCTAAATACACATTGCCAACTCTGGATGTGACAATTTAGTTATATTCGCACAATGAATAGCTGTATGAAAATGTGTGTGTGTTGCCCTGATCAAGGAAATTAATTCCTTCTATTAATTAATTTCACCAAGGCACGTTAACCTCCAAGCCAAATGCCCTGCTCTCATTTAGGGAGCTGTGCTCACATTTTAATTCTTCAATTGGGCAATTCTACTGTGTGGTATTTCTCTTGTATTTTTTTATTTTTATTTATTTGTTTTGAACATATTAGACCTTTACAAAAGAGAAAAAGACGAAAATAATTGACCAACTTTAAACAATAAAATAGGACACAATCACTTTTTGCACTCCTTAAAAATAAAATTAAAATATTTATTATTATTTTTTTAATGGGTTTTTCAAACCTTTAAAAAAAAGAAAAGCAACGACCAAGACACGTGATACACACAGCAAGAGAATACATATTTTACATCCAGATCCATTGATGAATCACATCTTTCGTCGACAGGGTGGACTTCTAAACATCACCCTCAATTAGAGGGCAGTCTTTGTGTCCAAACGATCTTTTATGACGTGAAGAAAGGAGACCAAGGCATATATCACAGATCTATTTGACCCGTCAAACATTGCTCTCCACCAACCTTCCAGAGAAAAAAGCTGAAATCTCTCTGTTACTGGGCCAAAGATGGTGTTTCTTTCTTGTTCTTGCCCAGAGCACGTCATTGTCAGATGCTTGAGATTTTCATTTGTGGTTTCGCAGAGTCGACACACTAGATCGGAATCATTTGACTGGGACCAAAAGCATAGTTGCTCCTTGGTAGGCAGTACATTGAGCCTAAACTGTAAGTATAAGGTTCTAGACCACTGATCCGGGAAACAGGCCAAGTATTCTGGGAGACGGCCGTAAGCTCTCGGCGCTTCAGGAGCTTCTTTCTGATCCAATCTGTTCTCCACAGCTTCAATTTCGCAGAGTCAGGATTTTCTATCAAGGTTTGTGTCGTGATGTCGTATGTGCCGAGAACCTCACAACACAACTCATTCCATTGATACAAGATTGTTTGGGCTTTTTCGGAATCTGGATTGTGAAGTATTGCAATTTGTGAAGGTGGACATTTGTGTAGTTTTCCTGAAAAGACTTAAAAGATTCCAGGCAACTCTTGCTTGAATTGAGATGTAACCGCGTTCGTATCTTACACACGCTGTGGAAATCCCCTTAGGGAGGTGTAGAACTTTGGACCAAAAGATGTTCTCAACGAGTTCCACACCTCGTGCCCAGAGCCAAATGCATTTTCTCCGCCATATATCAGGGATGGAACCACCTTTTGTTGGAAAAATGTTACCGTAGGTTTTAGGGAGAATTTACCAAATTCTTTGTTGATCAGCGACGCCTGGCATGCCAACTGCCGGCATTTGCTCTTCGCTGTCTCTACCCAGGGTGCCTCATTTCTACTGGCACTGATTCTCATCCCCAGATAGGTGGTGTTCTTCACAATCCTGATAGGTTATTTGTCCAGGTTCCAGTTGAATTTCTTCTTGTTTCCTTTGGAGCCCTGCAGTTTTTCAAAAACAAGAATTTCACATTTCCCCTTGTTGATATTGAGACCATTCTCTGTTAAATACGTTTCCACAATGCTCAGTTTACGTTGGAGTCCTATTGGTGTTAAGTCCAACAGAATCATGTCATCCTCATAAACCAGGTAATCAATGTGAGTACCATGTATTTTCGGTGGAAACGTAGTCAGTCCTCTGAAAATGTCTTTGATATCTGATATGAACAGATTGAAAATGCTCGCTGCTAAGGGACAACCTTTTTTAACACCTGTAAATGTGTCAATTGGGGCCAATAGATTACCCTTAAGGTCTAGTCTGACCCTGATAGGGGTGTTTGTGTGTAGTTCACGAATGGCAGCCAACAGGCTAGGTGGACAGTTCCACTCGCTCAGTTTCCCCCATAATAGGTCTCTATTTATACTGTCAAAAGCCTGAGTTAGATCAATTAGTGCCAAATAGATTTTAGAATTTGACCGGTGGGCTTCCGTCTTCAGTAAGTTTAATAGTAGGAGGTTAACACAGCATCCCATACCCTTAACAAATCCTGTCTGTCTCGGGTCCACACGATTACATTTAATAGACCATTGCAGGAGTTGTTGTTGGAGAAGGGAGGCATACAGTTTCCCCAACACGTCAAGCAGGGCGATGGGTCTATAATTCTTGGGGTTTCTACGGTCTCCTTTTTTGAAAATCGGTATGATCACTGCCATTTTCCATGATTTAGGAGTCTTACAACACTTGATATTTCTATTGAACAAAATCTCGCAAAAGACTGACCATTCTTCCGGGTGACGTTTGATAGAGAAGTTTGTGAGCCCATCCGGTCCTGGTGCTCTAGAATCATGCACACTCTTAATGATTCGTAAGATATCTTCGTAGTCAAAGGTGAGTTCCCAGTGTGTTAGTTTTGGGGATTCCCATTCTTTGATACCTTTGTCTTTGCGAAAGAGATCAGAGTAGAAGAAAATCCACTCTGTCTCTAGGACCAAATTTGCCTGCAAAGCATGTTGTGGAGCAAGGTTATCATTTATGAGTCTCCAATAATCGGCTGGATTAGTGCTCGCCATTTCCAGCAGCATAAGCTCAGCATCATTTTGTAACATGATGGGTTTATGAGATTTGAGCCAGTTCTTGTAGGCTTGTTTGAGTTTTCGTGATTGCTCGCTGGCATTTGTAGAGAGGGATTTTCGCATCTTTCTCAGTTGCCAACATAGAAGTCTTTTTCATTGAGAAATCTCAAGATCAAGTTTGTGTTTGCATGTAAATTCAGTGTTCCTTGGATTTTTCTTCTGTTCTAGGTATTGAGTCAGAAGGTGTTTGTATTCCAAAGCTCCTGAAGTCTGGTAATCCGCCGAGATGAAAGATACCTCGACAGTGTCGAGGTATAGACGGATGCGACCAGCACCTGTTCTGACTGCATAAACCCAGCGCTCCTGATTTGATCAAATATGTGTAGAGAATAGTAGAGTCGCCATATCGTGATCACTATGAGGCATTTCAGTAACTACAAGACCATTGGTTCTCATATGAATGTTTCCAGATACCAAGATGTAATCAAGTGTTGAGCTTGGGTCTCCTATTCTCCATGTCGGGGCCGCCGGGATATCCCCTGGTGTTTGACCACTGAGCATCGTTAGCTCTCGTAAGTCCATTTCCACACACCACTGCGTTGTCAGTTGTTCTTCAAGTTTGTTGACTCTCTTCTTGCTGCCAATTAGGTTTAAGTGACTGATGCAGTCAATGTTGATATCACCACAAATGATCAAGTCGCTTGAGTTGCCCGTTTCCATGAGGTCATCAATGACAGTTGTTACTTCATCAATGAAGAATTTTGCGCCAGCTGCCCCATGGTTCCAATAGAGGTTGACGATGTAGAGTTTACAGTCTTGAACTTGTGTTGCCCCTGCAGAACTGACCGTTACCACCTGAATGAAGGGAGAGATGTTAACACAGTTCGTAATCCTGAAACCTGAGGCTATCCTAGCTGCCACCAAAAGACCGGCCGTTGGTTTACCCTTGGTCTGCTTAATGGCTGGGATATGAGCTATTTCATACTCCTCCAATATTGGGTTGTCACACAGCCATGTCTCCTGTAAACAGATAAGATCTAGATTGGTGGTCCATGCAGTGTTAAACAAGTGACTAAAGCCCCTGGTGTTCCAGGATCCCAATTTGCAGTTCTTGGATGGTTTATAGGCCTGGCATTAATCCGACTGTTGTGTGTTTAACGTTCCGGCAACCCAAGACCAGTCATTTTCTTTCACTGCCTTAGGCACACATTCTTTGTCAGAGGCCACATTAAGCGTGGCGCGATCCACTCCTTGAATTGTTATCTTCATAGAGTCATTCCGTGAAGTCTCAGGCAGTTGTTTTAGATCAGCACTAACAGGGCATGGTGAAGTTGCAATGAACGTCGGTGTCGCAATTTCAGTCAACACTGACCTGTGCAGATGTTTACTTTCTCCATTATCCGCTCTGTCAGGCACATTTTCCGTTGGTCTAACTACACAACGGATCGGTGCTAAAGAGATGTCGAATCCCAGCAACATTAGCACTGGACCTGCTTGAAGTAGCATGTCAGCTATGAATTTCGACTGTAAGTGTAGTATGACCGCATCATTGTTGGTGTCATCAAAGAATTCTACAATTTTTAGATCTCCAGATTCAATGGCTCTTAAGCTCGGTACAAGATGGCATAGCCACAGCACATTATGACGATTCAAGATTAGGTCAACCACAGAGTCTATGCGTTCGAGGAGCACTTGGTGGCACGCTATATCATTTCTTGAATGACTTTCCTTCTTTAGATCACTTTGGGATCTAAGGGTATTCTTTGAGTTATCTTTAGCGGTAGATCTTGTTTGAATGCGCCCGCCAGTTCTGGGCTCTTAATACACCTCAGATTTAGAGCCCTTTTTGTGCTCATTTGTTGTTTCGGGCCAGTCTGGCGGCAGCTTACTGCAAGTGTCCAGTTGTGTGTAAGCAACAGTTGATTTAGTCTGACAGGCCAGTTTGTTTGATAATGCTAATATCATGCCGCGTTTTTCATCCAGTGTCATGAACATCTTCTTCTGAGGGTCCGGGCCGTTTGGTACAGCTGCTGTCGGCTGCGGGACTTCACACAGTCTTACAACTCTGTTGAGTTGTTGAGGTAGGGTTCTGTCTTGCATGTTTTCTCGACGCTGAGATTTCGGGGCAGGAGAACCAATGTCTTCCGGTTGTGAGGGCACTGGCACTGAGGACGTTTGTGGTGAACTTAAGTTATTGTTGGAGATTGGAGCAGTAGTGTTGCCAGAGGCCGAATCGCCTTTATTGGAGAGATCCGCCGATAAGGCGGCGTCCTCGGCCACCCTCAACTCCTCCACCACATCATTTTCATAGACTGACATGTTCAGTAAGTCTTCAGATATGTCACATGAGTTGGATTTAGATCCAATAGCTTGATCCAATACAATGACTACTTCGTTTGTTTGTTCTTTTGTTTCGCCACTTTTTTCTTTCATAAAGGTCTTATTCACTGTTACATTTACAGTTTTAATGTTTCTCAAAAACTTCCTTGAGTCTTTACCTCGGTTTGTTTTTTTCAAGGATAGGTTTTTCGATTTTTTAGCACCAGTGCCTCTAGATTTGTTTGCAGTCGAGCCAGTTTTTGTGGCATTCTTAAAGGTCTTGAATATGTCAAAGAATTCTGAAGACTCTACGTTCACTTCTTTGTTGGCTGAGTCAGGCACTGCATCTGTCAAAACCACAAATTGGCTCGGGTCAGAAGAGGATGATATTTGTGGATCTAGGAGGGCCAAATTCCCTATAGATTGACTCACTACGAGGATATCGTGGAATTGTGTAGAATTTTTGTTTCCATTCCCAACCGTAGGTTGGAAATCCACCAATTTTTGGGCTCTCGTTTCGCAGGCAGAATTGGCATGCATCATAGATAGAGGTACTTGAGTACAACCAGCTGATGTTATTTCACCTTTGTCCGGTGAGGTCTCATTGTGTTTGTCCGCATCTATAGAAATACATTCCTTGGTTCTTGCTGTTGGATTTAAAGATTTGCTTATATCTATGGCAGCCAGTGGCAAAGCACATGTGGCAGCGGGCAGACATTTCGGATTGCCGAGTGGTAGTGTGTCGGGGTAACGCAGGTCGTCAGCTCCTCTTTCACTCAGTGCACCCATTCGGGGGCTGAGCTCAGTCTTTTGTTGGAAGAGATTGAGCGCTTGTTTTGCCACTTCAGCCAGATGTTTCTTGTCCAAGTTGGAGTTTTTGTTGAAGTCCATTATTGACGCCATCGCCAAATCAGCCTTGGTGTTTGTTCTCACCACTGCATCCATGTGTTGCATATGTGTGTTTTCAGTAGCCAAGAGCTTAGAGTTCATGGCGGAAACTACCGATGTCAGATCTTTTAGATTCGGTGTCCAGTCATATTTTCGAATGCAATATTTTCGAAAGTCAAAATGTCGAAAAAATTTCTTCGAAAATAATAATGTCGAAAAACAATTTTTTTTTTGATTTTTTTTCGAACTAATGTTAATATAAGGAAAGTGTTATAATATATCAATATGGTATTAAAGAGTAGAATTGGTATATAGTTAGTTATATCTATAGAAACTTTTTTAAAAAAAATATGACATTTTTTTATCTACTATAGACATTTGATTACAAGGTAGTGCAATAAATATTTAATTAATTTTTTAAAAAAATAATTAAAGGTATATCCATGAGGGGTAGGGGGGGGAGGATGGGAGGATGGGGGTGTTGGGGTAGGGGTTTGGGATGGGGGGTTGGCGGGGACCCCCCATAAAAAACGTTACTATTTGTGACATTTTACATTGTTATTTTAACATTGGTTTTTCGATTTTTTTTTCGACATTTTATTTTCAAATTAATTACTTTTTCTATTATATGTATGTAATTTCGACATTTTTGAATTCGACATTTGTTTTCAAATTTTTTGCTATCCGATTTTTTTTTCGCATTTTGACTATAAACCTTTAGATTCTCATTTAAATGCTTGTACATTTTGAGAAAGGGCGCAATAGACAGCGTCATTGAAGATATGGTAATGGACTGAAGGTCTTTTATGTTTGGAGCTTGGCCATTAAAAACATTAACCACTGCTTCGTGCCCTGTTTGGCGTTTTCTGCCAGGAATGAAGCGTCTGATTTTCGGAAAAGGGCGCTCCATTAGAGACGAGTCGGAAGATGATAGATCAGACGAGGAGTCAGTACGCTCATAGTCAAGAGTGAAGTCCGCCCCGTCCAAGCACGACTCATTTACTGAGCAATTTTGCAATGGTTTGGGGTCTCCCATTTTGGGGATCTTGTTCTGTGAGCATTGGACGCTTGGGGAGATGCTCGAATCAGCATGCCTTCTTTTCGCCAAGCCACATTGATGAGGGGTCTGCAATTTACTAGGAGGGCCTGTGACAATGGTTTTAAAGTAGCAGATAGTTCAAAAGCGTCCTCCATCAGTTCTGATGTTCCAATTTGTGTTTCATTTGCTGTTGATTTATTACATCTACTTTTGTTAATCTGTTTGAGATCTGTTAGTAGTTTATTAACAACGTCCAAGGAGTTTCTGCGATTGTTGTCATGTGTCTTTTACACTTTCCTTGACTCACTCAAGACAGCTTTTGCAGTGAGGGGATGGCTAAATGCGTCCGAACAGGATTCTTGCATTGACTCCACAGTGTCCAAGGGCGTGGAAAGAGTGCTTTTATAAGCCACGTCAACATGAGGCACTTCGATTGGAATCATAGGTGATAACACCAGTTTTTCATGCACACTGTAGAATCTGGATCGGGGGGACCCGCTACTTGTTACTTCAGTTTCGTCCGTGCCGATAATGACGGGGACAATTGAGCCTGAGTTTAGTGCACGTACACTACAGTCGCAATGGGTTTGCACAGTCATCGATCCGTCTACAGCTCTTGGTTCTCTTAATGTGATTGAAGTTGGAAATAGACTAGGACCTATCGTCTCGGTCAAGTCCGTGTTCCCAGAACCTCCAGTGAGCTTCTTATTGTTGTCATTGTCCTTGTTTTTGTTATTATCATTAGAGAAGGGAGCAGTGTCGACGATGGACTCAGTACGGAATTCAGACGAAATCGTTTGGGCAAACGAGCTGAGTGCGGAAGAACATGTGGTTCCCAACGCCGATTTTTCCGGCACAGTTTCTTGACCCCGGCCCCCCGCCAACATGTTTGCTTCGTAAGATAAACAGGGTGCAGTCGACACAAATAGTTCGGAGGACACATAGGCACTTACTTGGGCAGCTTGGGTGACGTTGTTTATTGCCGGCTTTAGTGCCGGCTGTGTCGAGGACTCTGACGCCGTCGCTGTAGCAGCCGGGACCGAGGCAGACTCGCACGGGTCTTTGGGGACCGCCCCCCAAGGAAATTCAGTAGATTCAGTAGATTCAGTGGATTCAATGGATTCAGCTGTGAGCCATGAGCGTTCAGACTCTGGGCATGGTCTTTCCCTTTCATTTTCGCAGCGACTCGCATCACATAGTCTACAGTGGCAGCAGACCGCGGGGAGCTGCGAAGAGCGAGGAATCCAGGATTCCATGGACTTCCTCGGACTCCTCAGACTCTGCCAGACTCCGCGCCCGCTCCGCGGGGAAGATCAGTTTTTAAAGCGAGGCACTCCAGCAGCAGGTCACTCCCCCATCAGGTAAACACTGAAGAGTTACTGGCAACCGCAATTCCTCAGACTCTGCCAGACTCCGCACCCGCTCCGCGGGGAAGATCAGTTTTTAAAGCGAGGCACTCCAGCAGCAGGTCACTCCCCCAACAGGTAAACACAGAAGAGTTACTGGCAACCGCAACTTCTCAGACTCTGCCAGACTCTGCGCCCGCTCCGCGGGGAAGATCAGTTTTTAAAGCGAGGCACTCCAGCAGCAGGTCACTCCCCCAACAGGTAAAAACAGAAGAGTTACTGGCAACCGCAACTCCTCAGACTCTGCCAGACTCCACGCCCGCTCCACGGGGAAGATCAGTATTTAAAGCAAGGCACACCAGCAGCAGGTCACTCCCCCAACAGGTAAACACAGAAGAGTTACTGGCAACCGCAACTCCTCAGACTCTGCCAGACTCTGCGCCCGCTCCGCGGGGAAGATCAGTTTTTAAAGCGAGGCACTCCAGCAGGTCATTCCCCCAACAGGTAAACACAGAAGAGTTACTGGCAACTGCAACTCCTCAGACTCTGCCAGACTCCGCGTTTATATATTTATACAACAGGTATTTAAGGAACTTCAAGAAAAGAATAGTGTATTTCATCCATCAAGCCCTACACACAATCTCTGGTGTCTCCAAGTTCTATTTTTTGATTATAGAAAAGAAGAAGCGGGACAGTCATTATCATTATCACTCCCCCATTACACCTGATTAGTGTCCATATTCTGCCAAGCTTCTATAGATAGCAAACTGATCTTCGTTAAAACCTGACCAACTGAAATTGTTAGGGCAGTGCTGTACCCCGAAATTATGAGGTTCCAGAAATTTTTCGAGAGCAGACACTCCACTTTGTTTACAAACTTAGAGAAATGGATTAATCTAATTTCCCAAGTCCCTTCACAGTCTTGAAGTAGATGATGCAGATTTTGCTTATTTGGGTCTGTACACATTTTGCACAGAGTAGTAGCTTGTGACTTTGACCTCTAAAATTTAATATTTCACCTGTGTGTATTAAATTTAGACGTGTACTGAGGAATATATTTCTTGATTCCCTATTAGGATGCTTTTGTAGGTACTTTGGCAATTTACCCAGCTTTTTGTCCACAGTTAGGAAGCTATTCTTCGGTTTTGAGTGCCGCATTTCCACCCCTGTTTTAATCCAGTCTATTGTTTCAGTTTCTTTCTTCGCTTTAAGGGGATTTTCTTTCAAAATTTATACTGATGAATCGGCCTCAATCAAGATTCTCACAACTTTTACTTCCAACTGTCGAAGTATCTTGGACCTGTCCGATTGAAGATGTAATTTTATATCCTCATAAAGTGTGTTTTTTGTGGAGTTACTATCAACCTATACAATGAGAGCAATCTCCATCCCACTTGTTATTTCTTGTGTATCTCGCTGTGTCCTTCACAGCCATTATGTTTTCATTCGGCTATCATCTGGGAAGGTACCTGCTGTCTCAAGTCTCATTTCATGCCCTGAACGCATTCTCCATCGCAACAATTAGCTGAACAGTATTCTGCATCTCTTTCCATCCTGACCTTGGCTGCTTGGAGCTTTCTGTCCAAAAGCAGAAATACATCTTCAATTAAATGATCATCACTTAGAAATGTGGCTTAGCACACTAGAAAGGAACATTGTACAGCATTTAGAAATGATGAGGTGCTGTACCCTCCACCTGAGCCCACCCTGGCATTGGCGGTTCCTTCTAATTTTGAGACAGGACATTCTTTGGCTTTCCTTTCTACAGTGCCATCCTCGTCCTTGACTTAGTTTCTGTGACTTTAGGGCCAACTAACCCCTGTTTCCATTTCTTCGTCTGTTCCTTACTTCAAGTCTCTGTGTGAACCATGACCTCCCCTATGTTCAATGATTGGTCCAGCACCCAATGAATAGTTTTCTCATTTGAAGATGTGTGTGCTAACTGTGCTAGAATAGACTGATGGTAGACATAACAAAATGTTGTCTTGAAGTCATTCGAGTTCATATTACGCTCTATGTCAAACTTAGAAAATGCCCTTCTTAATGTCTGTAGAAATTGCCTCGGGGACCCATCTTGTCCTGCTGATACTGACAAGGAATAAGCTGCCCTTCTGATTCTTGTATTTACCTATATGGTGAGAAATACTTCCTAGAATCCTCCTACTATTTTTCCAATGACACATGTTGTTCAGTTAAAGTACGCAAAAACTCAGCATGCTTCATGTCGACTGTCCAATGGAAAAATCTCATATTATGCTCTTTTGGAACATTCAAGGTTTGATAAATCTGTATGACCTGGCCAAAATGTTTCTCAATGGACACATCAGCACCCTTGGTAAATGGCTTTATAATCTAGTTAAGTGATTTCATAACTTTAACTGGATGTACATGCAACGTTGTTCTTTGCCTGTGTATCAAGAACCAAGGGAGGAGAGAGGATCGACATTCTCCCCCAAACCACAGAAGTCGAACGGATCGACCCTCCCACCATTGTCGGTATGGGCGCCTGGATTTTGACTAAAACAGGTAACCCACGTGGCAGCCAATGGGGAAGAGGGATTAGGGCGAGGTTGTGGTTAGGTAATGGGAGGTAAGGATTACCAGAAAGAGGAAATATTGTAGTATAGTTGGATAGGTCTGGGGGGAAATTAGGGAAAGCAACATATATATAACAAAAATCATGCCATTCTCTCACCCTATCCCTGCATACAATCAAATCATATAACCAGAACCTGAACGATCCTACCTAAACCTGTATTCTGCAACAATGCATGAAACACATACAACATTGACCTTATTGCAGCATGGAAGGACATAACATGGAAGCACATAACATAATGCAACATGAGCACATAGAACATAGACCTTATTGCAGCATGGAAAACAGACATGGACTCTGTGGCAAACAGCATGGCACATACAAGGGACTCATGAAAAAAAAAAACACATGCCAAGTTGAGTGAGCGAAAGCAAGCATGACTTGACATTACATTCATGGTTTCCCCATTATGCAACCTATGGAGCAATGACCCGATTTTATTCATGTAATGGCAGTGAATCCTGACACCCTCCCTCCTGAAGTACCTTCCCCATGCCACTGCTATGGGTAATCTCCCTCTCAATGGTTTTAGCAATGCTTGCACTGTGTAAGTTTAAAGAAACAGTTCCTTAATGAAAAAACATAGCAGGTGCAGGCCATTCTGTGCTCCCACAGCAACGCTAACAGCAAACAATGGCCAAAGACTTATCTGCGTGTTTGGGGCACCAGAGGGCAACCCGGACCCGAACAGTAACAGCAAAGCACTTGCTTGACAGTTCCTGATCACTGCTGCGGCCCAGGCTGGATAGACTGCAGCATTCCTCCGGAGTCCCTAAAGTCTTCAAACTTCTTCACACATACCGCAGAGACCGCCGTGCTGGAAACACATTAATAATCCACACCTGAGTACGGCCAGCCGGCGCATTAAATAATCCCTCAATCAATGTCAGCTGGTGAAATGCGTGAAGTCCCAGAACTATGGGCCTTTCCCAAGGCTACAGGGAAAAGTAGTTTGGACACCAATTCCATCATTTTACATAAACTGCACGCTTTTTCCTGCCCCAGCACCAATTCCTGACAGTGTGGGTTCTTGTGATGTTCTCCCTCTTTCTTTTTACTAGTCTACATTTTCTGTGCACTCCACAATTAATGTACATTATTTCCCCTTCCATTTTGCCCTGTTATACACATCTCTCTCCGCTCATAGAAAATAATGCCCTCCTTCTGAGTTGTAGAGTCTCTCCTTCTCTCTCTTTGAGGCTGCGTCACTGCACATTCCTTTGTTGGGATGAATTTCCACTGTCGCACACGTGAGAGAAAATATAAACTAAGAAAACCTGTAAACCACGATTCTGAAAAAATACAGAAGGCCACAGATCCAGACATCAGGTATATTACACTGACACTCCTGCCATCCCCCTTCGATATAAGATAGACAGAAGCCAGCAACACATGCTGATATATACTTAGAATTTAGTTCATGAAGAATGATGGCAAAGGCGATTAACGCGTGAGCACTCATTTGGATTAACCAAGCACACACACACACATATGCAAGTGAGAAGGCCCAAGACCAGGAGTATTTCAAGCAGCAACATGAACAATCATTGGAAAGACTAAGAGGAAGCAGATATGAATCACAACATAAACATAACTAATAACTTTTAGGTGTGTAACCCATATAATAGACCTCAGAATAAAGGTAGTTAGTAGGCCATTTAGGTTTCAGTAGGACTTAGAAATACATGGATTATTCCACACAGTAAAATGCATTTGGGTTTAGCTCATACCAAATAGCCACGCAGACAAGTCCAGCAGCCTGCGACAGGCTGTAAAGACACACTGTGATTGGTCAGAATAATGAGGTGAAGTTCTTTTCCACAAACAGAATGGGAAAGCATGACTTAAATCAGATTTTGCAACCTTGGACAGACCCGGTGAGGGGAAGCTGTAAACACTGCACAGAGATCGATTATGAACAGGCAGGTGCTGCAAGGTCCCACATATCTAACAAATGAAACACAGCCAATGAAGTTCCTGCACATGTACTTAGAAATGAACAAACACAAGGTCACAGTTTGGTGGGAACGAGGCAGTATGCAGTGACGTACACAAGAAAAAGTCAATCAGGCAAAAGAATGACACTGCCCCCATGCAGGAAAATATTTACCTGGAAGTAGAAGCAAAGCAGGAGACAACGAGAGCACCTTGAACAAGAACACACAGAGATAGGCAAACAAGATATTATAAACCAAGGTACATATTAAGCAATTTAGGAAAATAACACATAGAATTTCCTGGCACTTATTTCATCACAACGGTACTTTGATATCAAGACCACGCACATCCATCCGTTCATTGAATACACTATTTAGGTGTGAACATGGTCCCAGAGCAAGATTCCAAGAAGCACAACCCTTGAAGTCATGTAGGCATATCATGAGAAAGAAAGGCAGAGTTGGAAGGAGTCTGGTGCAGTCCCCCTGTGCTGTACAGTCTGTTGGCCATTGCTATTGGTGCCTGTGGGAGGAGACTATCGTTTGAAAACCACCAAACACTGCGGAGTGGTCGCGGAGTTGGAAGCTGAGGTGGAAGCAGTCTGGTGCAGTCCCCCTGTGCTGTGCAGTCTGTTGGCCATTGCTATTGCTGCCTGTGGGAGGAGACTATCGTTTGAAAACCACCAAACACCGCGGAGCGGTCGCAGAGTTGGAAGCTGAGGTGGAAGCAGTCTGGTGCAGTCCGGGGCAGCACGGTGCGGTAGGCGGTAGGCTCGCCCCCTCGAATGGAGGATGCTGGGTGCCGCCTACGGAGTGCACGTCTGAGCCGTGAAGACTCTGGCTTCGACATGAGGAGTCCTATCAAGCAACCCCCCAGACAGCGCCAACGACGCCCGGTACCTGCTTTATCAATTAACATTTTGTCTGAAACAGGTACGCAACAAACTGCCTTTCCTTTTCCAACAGTTGCATCCATCTGTTTTGCTAATCTAAGTGACTCGGTTCCTTTGCAATATGCGGAGAGAGAAAGTGAAAGTGAGTGTTTACCAAAGGAACCTTCGGCTTCAATGGTGGCCGTGATATCTGAGACCGGTCATAATGATTGCCACCTAGATAACAATCATGCCATTCATTCGGTGACTCAAATTCCTCCCCGGTACCCCCCTCCCCTGTCCTGATGCCCTTGCTGCCCCTGCCGCCCTGCTTACTTGGTGGAGGATTCGACGGGGGGTGGGAGGGGACCGTGGCGTCTGGCTGGTCCCCCGCCGGGGCTGAGGCCGGGTTGCGTGGAGAGAGCGGGCGAGTGAGCGAGCGGCTGCTCCTCCTTGGGGTGTTGGCGATGGCTTTGCTCGATTCTCCACGGTCCGCGGCTGTCGAGGCTCGTGGGTGGGGGGAGCGGGGCTCGTCTGGGATTTCTCCTGTGACTTCTCCCACGGTCCTGTGGGACATCCAGGGGTTGGAGAGGAGGGAGCGACCTGGCCAGCCGAGGCCGAAAGCAAGGAGCCCCCTGGCCCAACAGTGGCTGAAACAGCCGGGGGAGGGGCTAAAGGGGCAGGATCCATGGAATCATACATGGAGCAGGGAAAAGATCTATGACTGCCCCAACCAGCCCACATATCGACGGAGGCAGGAATAAACACAAGAAATCTGACAAACGTCAGTGCACAAATGCACACAGTAATAACGGGGAAAGACTTGATCAGCCCCTGTGACGAAATTAGGCTGGAGAACTCCATACCACCAACTGATGCGCAAGCTTCCAAAACTATGGTCACAATGGACACAATGGTATTAAATGTTGATGAACAAAACGGAGGTGATAAAGGCAAAAGGGATAGGACAGGGGATACTTCTGAGATCAACATCTCTCCTCCAAGAGAGGGGGAACCTATGTCTGTGATTTCCCCAGTCAAACATACCCAGAAAAACTTTGCCAGTAAAACTAATAAAAAAAGAACATTGACACACCCGTTTAAAGTACATCACAATGAAAATTTAAAATTAACAAATAAGAGAGTAATACGCAAGAACAATGCAGGGAGAAGGTTAAAACTGGTGGCTGTAAATCCTGTGGCAAGACTTTTCCAAAAATCATTAATGAGATATCAAACACAGATGGAGGAAGTGTCCGATGCAGATCTATCAGAAGGGCCAAATATTCCCCCTAATGAAGAATTATTGGGGAATGACTGTGCGCAGCCAGGAACTTTAAAAACAGGGATTCGCTACTTTAACGATCCCAAATTACTACTTAATAAGGGTTATGAGACCCGGCCCGTCCCAAGTGGACAACTACAGGAGGGAAATTCGAACCCACATATCTTCAGCTCTGCGGCCTGCAGCAACATCTTGGCAAATAGCCCCAATTCGGTTCTTTGTGAAGACACCAAGACAGATTCAGACAAGAGGGCAGATGAAAACGTCAGCCAAGAAGCAACGGAATCTCTAGTATTTGGTAAAGATTACCCCCGAAATGAAACAAATGTGATACCCATTTTAAAGGAAGTAACGATCACGAATGAATTTAAACAGAAGACACCGGCCAGAGCTCAATTTGAAGAGGGTAGAGGGGTTGAGAAGCACAGAAAAAATAAAGAGCTGGGTGCGAACAACATGACTGGTACCCAGTTACCATCCCCGCTGCGAAGTAGAAGATCCTCAATCATGTCTTCCAGCAATGAGAAAGAAACTCCTGCAAAGAAAGTGGATATCTTCTCAGTGATGTCAGCCATAACTCTTGCCCTTACCCCCTTCTGAAAACTATATGAATCGATTCACAATACATTAAAGGGATATACGACTCTTGCGGCTATGCTGCATACAAAAATTATCTACATTGAAGGATACATCACAGCTCTGGAAGCTAAGGGAGGGCAACCTGTTGTAAATAACAAATCACAGAGTGCGTACACAGGAAATCCTGAGAAACAAGTCGAGGGAGAGAGGAGTGAGTCGAATTCAGGAAACCCCCTAACTGCTTTACAGACGGAGGAACAAACCAAAGCAGTTTCAAACACAAGTGTTGAAGAGGAAGGGCAATTATCGACCTCACACCGGAACGAATCAGCTCAACTGTCCCCCTTAGGGGAAATTTGTGAAGCTATGAAAATAGCCTCTACTACAAAAGCACGGAAAGAACAGAGGGTTCCCGCTCCTCCCCTTCCGACTACTACCAAGAAAAAACAACTTAACGGCTGTGTTATTATGCCGGTGGAAACCAGTACACTTGCCACGGTAGAAATTGTAGATGAACCAGAAATCGAGTCACAAACCACCCTCCGAAGGGCCAACCACTCGGGGTCTCATGATAACAGAGCTTCTGGTAAATGAGAGATGGATCTGAAAATGTATCCTCTCTTTATAAAGGGTAAAAAAACTATGAATTATCAAGGAGACCATGTGGTAACAGTGGAAGATAAACCCTCAAAATTGGCCCTAGTAAAGGGCCAATTAGATACCCAGAGAATCAATACCGGTAACGGTAAGGAGTTAAGCAACAGAACGGTGGTCTTCCAGGCTACAGAAGCAGCCAACCAAGTAGACCAAAGATCGGTTAACGGATCAGCGTGAAAATATCAGGAGTTCCGTGAATCTGATAAGGTTACCGATTTATTAGACCTATGGGTATATTCGGTTGAGAGCTCAGAGTTAGATTCCCCACGAGCGATTCAAAAACCGAAGGCCCGGGGAATAGACTGTGGAAACAAAGTAAACCAAGATACCCAAGAACTGACTCCATATCTCACTTTGGCAGAAAGATGGGAAAGGGTAATAAAAGCCAACGGTGGAAAGAAAACTCTGAGCCCGTACTTTTTGGAAAGGGAGAACTCAGAGAACGACTATAAAAGGAGCCCAGGGACCACTACGGCAATAAAATTAAAGTACACCCCACAGTTTACTACCCGTGAGACCAATTACCGGAGTAGGGAGAAGGTTCACCCAGCTGTTTATAACAAGAAAAAAAAGATGAAAAGAGAAGACCGACCCCAGACCAACATAGAGTACAACAAGTAAGAGACGATAGAAAAGAAATAATAGTCAAAGGAAAAGATAACCATATCCCGTACAGTAAAAAGCTAGGGAGCGAAAGGACTTTTAAACTGGAGCGGGTAGGGGATGTTCGAGATAACTTGATCTTGAATCGGAAAAACATTATGGCATTAATCAACTGTATTCCTAAACTGAGACAGATCAAAACGGACGACATCAAGATTGTGGAGTTTAGTTCCTCGGGCAAAAGAGACTGTGTCTACCTACATATTCCATCACCCATAATCAGATCAATGCTGATCTCAGAACAAGAATTTTTTCATATGTTAGGTTACGACCTGTGGGATTGTCGAGCAACGGGGGCTAACTTTGAACAACAACAGCGACTACTGATTCAAAACACGAACTAGAGGCCCTTTTGTCAGGAGGACAAGGCACAGTGCCCATCCAAAAGGTTGACTCAGAGAAAGGAAGTGATCAGGAATAAGAACCAGTATAGCCCTGTAGAAAGGGCTGCCCAAAGTGAGAAATCAAATAAAGCTGTAGTAGAGTGCAATATTTACCAGGATGAAGAGAACAACGATAGATACCTAAACAGCCCCTCACAGAGGATAAAAATCACTTTTGTGCAAGAAGTTAATGAAAAGGATAAGGAGCAATCAGTTGAAAACATAGAACTCGGAGATGGAGAAGAAGATGTGCAAGCAAGAGGGGCAGGGATTATGAAAGCCCCAGAAGAAAGAAGCTAGCCATGCGAGGTACAGAGGCACAGCATGCGGGATGCCGGGGTTGATGGTTTACATGCCTCGGAAAGGGATGATATCACTATGGCATGTTGGAATACTCGTGGGTTTAACCATCTTCTGGAAAAAAAGCGATGTCAATTTGGGAGAATTTGACATCATCTGCCTCCAAGAGACATGTCTAATGAAGAAGCCATTTTTAGAGGGCTACGAAACCTACCTGGTTCCAGCGGTTCATTCAGGAAAGGACAGACCTTCCTCAGGTCTGCTGACCGCCATCAGATCAGGCTCAGGAATATACTATGCTGAATCGGTGATTACCAACATCCATTTCCAAGTGTCATGTTTGAAATGGTGAACGCTCTTGTGAGAAAAGAGTCAAGATAAAGAAAAGGAGGAAGTAATAATTGTGTTGAACACATACTGGAACCCTGCAGTGATTAAAAATGAGGACTATCTGAACATGACAGTGAACATCTTGGAAAGAATACATACGGAATGGACACCAAACTACATAATTCTGTGCATTGATCTTAATGCTGTCTGCCCTAAAGTAAAACAGTCACACGAGACTGGTAAAAAGGTACTATTGAACATGGTACGAGGTCATCTATGGATCAAGACAATGGCCCTCATTACGACCCTGGCGGAAAGGGTTTTACGGCAGCGTAATGCATGGCGTACCTTTCCGCCTTACTACGAGTTCCCGTAGCGCCATGGTGATTTTTACGCCTGCTTTTTGCAGGCGGAAAAATCCATGGCGCTACGGGACTTGTTGTTAATTACGCCACCGTAATTTACGGTGGCGTAATTAACGCCTTCCCCACTCCCATTATACCCTATGGGGCAAAAATGGGAATGGGGAAGGGTAAATGGGGATTGGGGACTTACCGCCCCCCCAAGGTCGGAATGGGGCGGTAAGTCCGCCAACCCCCATGGCGGAGTTGGCAGCTTTGCGCCATGGACCATGGTGCAAATTGCACCATGGTTCTCCGCCAGGGTCGTAATGAGGCCCAATGTCTGCCTGGGATCTTCAGAGCCTAGAAACATCAACATACGAGAACAACCCGAGAATACCGACATGGGAAAGAAATAACTCGACAGCAAATCTAGACCATATGTTCGTCTCCAATGAGTTTCTTAAAATTATAACTGACTATGAGGTGGTGAGAACAGTTAACAGTGACCACAATCTGCTAAAGGTCAGATGGACTAACACAAGAAAAGCAAGGTCACAAATGAAAGCAAGCAGAGATTGAGCCGTGTAAAGGTGGCACAAAGTTAAGGATGTCGGCCAATGCAGTCATAGATCTTACGGACTCATACATAAACATCTGTAAAACAAATCAGAAAGTAGGTCTGGAAAATAACATTGATTACCAACCACTGCTAGTGAAGCTAAAAGAAAGACATGGCCAAATAATAAGTCAAAAACCCATCTACATTATTTCAACAAAAGTGTTGTTGAGGAGAGGAAAACATTAAGGAAACTAAAGTGCCAAGTAAATAAAACCCCTACCTTGGAACTGGTAAAAGAACTAAAAGTAGCATCCAGGAATTATACAAGTTGGCTAAGACAGCACAAAGAGAAAATGATCCAAGCTGATGCTGCTGGCATGTTGAAAATAGTGTGTAGTAGGAAAACTAGAGATTTCTGGTCCTTAATCAGAAGTACCACAGACCCACAAATCAACTCAATAAATAACTATGTGGGAGAGGAAGCTTGGCTGGCCCACTTCACAAAGCTATTCCGGAAAGTGCGATACCCATACATGCCCAAATGTGAACGGGCAAACTCAGCTCAAATTTAAGATATGCCAAAATCATCATGGGAAAATACCTGGGACCAGCAGGACATTAAAAGAAAACTTGCCAAATTGAATAACTCAAGGGCCCATGGTCCAGATGGAATCACCAACGCAGACTTGAAGGAACACCATCCAGAATGGACAATCTTTATCCATGAGGTAATTAAAAACTGTATTAACACAAGATCGATACCTACCACTTGGACTACAGCAACTATTTTCCCGATATATAAATTGGGAATCAGAGATCAACCCAAAAATGACTGACCTATTGCACTACTTGTCGTAGTTGGGAAAGTGTTTGGCTCATTGCTGCTGGAAAATTTCCAAAAATGGTCGAGGATTATGGGACACGAGGACCCTCTGCAATCACGGTTCGTGAAAGAAGGGGGAAAGGCTCCAAACATTATTCTACTAACAACTCTAAAAAGTAAGATCCATGAAGGCAGTCCAAAGATCTATCTTGCTTTTATCGACCTGGTCCAGGCTTTCGTCCAGGTCAATCGTGAAATTATCTGGAAAAAATTGACAAGAAAAAACTGCCCTGATAATATCTTAGGGCCTATCAGAGCCCTGCATCAAGACACCTCTATTAGAGTGTTTTTAAATCAAGGGGGATGCTATTGGAGTCAATTCCAACGGCCAGAGGAGTGAAACAAGGCTGTCCTCTTGCTCCAACCTTGTTTAACTCATATCTCTGGGACATTGAAGAAATCAACCAAATAATCCGGCATTTCCCACCGACAGTAGGGAAGGTCAAAATCCCGAGACTGCTCTATGCAGATGATCTTATTTTGATGGACTATGCCCTGATTGGTCTCCAACGCCAATTACATGAGCTGGCAATATATATATAAAGAAGAACAACTTAGAGATCAACAAGGCCAAACCTAAAGTCATGATTATAGAGAAACAAAACACCTGTAATGGGAACTTCAGTTGGACCTTGGAAGGGGAGAAAATAGAACAAGTGGTGAAATTCAAATACCTGGTGGTGATCCTGAGTAACAACAAATGGGAGTGGCCAATGCAAGTCCATCTGTTGGAAAAGGCAAGGTAATTGGCGAGTCAAGCAAAAGTAATCGACAGAAGATATGGCCGATTTACAGCAATTCCTCTGATCCAATTTCACAAGGGTAAGGTAGTTCCGTCTTTGATCTATGGGGCGGACACGATGTTAACCATACCTCAAGACTTCTGGAAACAGCTAGAAGGAGTGTTTTGGAAACATACACTCAATGTACCGCTTTCAACATCAACAAAGACCATACGCCACAAACTTTGTTTGCAATCACTAGAATCTGTGGTCGTCAGAAATTCATTAATGCTATATAGGAAGTCTTTGACTACTACCTGCTTGAATGTAATGTCTGTCATTCACATGGAAACCATAGAACAGAAAAGTAAAATTTTGATGTGCTGGGAGAAAGAACATCAAAAAACTTCAGCAGAACTAAACAGTTCTGAAGAAGAACTCATCCAAAATCCGAAATCTCTGGAGCAGAGAAGCAAATTGATAAACCACCTGCCACCAACAACAAGAGGTTTAAATGACTTACCGAATTATCTAAAAAAATTCCCAAGTACCAAGCAAAATACATCGAGATACCTTCCTACGAGTGCGAATTAACCTCTTTCCAACGAACGAGATCAGAACCATAAGAAAATTAACACAGGAATCCAGCTTGTAAAAACAAGACCCTCATAGAGTCACTTCGACACTTATTACTGACTTGTCCTTCTTTGTCAAGGTTGAGAACAGTTCATCTGGGCCACTTATTCAAGGAATCGACAATATATAACGAAGAGGACTGGTGGAACCGCTTAATAGAGGGGGACAATACCTCTTATGTGATAGCGGTCTCACAGTTCTTCAGGAACTTGAAGCTTCAAGACTACAATCTGGAATCAGGTTGTGGCCTGTAAGACTGCAAACAATCGTAAGACTTGTAGGTGGGCCACCTTGGACCTCAGATGCTATTGCTGGCCGAAAAACCTGCAGGGAGGGAGTTGCTTTTCTTTTTTTTCTTGTAAAAAATTTCTGTAAATTGTAACAAGTAAATAAAAAAATAAATAAAAAGAAAACAGAAGGGTGATATGATTCCAATGAAGAGTCTCAATATTAATTCTCCATTGAAAAAGGGTGAGTATGGTAAATTGGTGCCAACCTTTTTGGTCTCATCGGAAAGGATGTGAAGTATTCTTTTTTGTTACCCCAATGTGCACACCTCACAACTTTGTTGGTCAATTATGGTGGAAGCAGTCCACCCCTAGGCACCTGAAGGGACATGGCCAATCAGCTGTCAAGTTATATGTATACCATTTTGACATGTCTACTGTCCAATCAGAACTGTGCGAAATTAGATGGCCCCACCATGAGATCATTACCATGAGGTAGTCATTACAATGGTAATGAGGGTTAGGATAGGCAAATAGGTCTAGGTATTGTATAGAATCACCGATAGAGCAACTAACAGTGTCCAATCAAAGAACATGAATAAACATAAATCTTGAAACATTGTTCAAAACGTCACTCCACTTCTCATTATAAATGCTGCCATGTAATGATGTAATGTTGAATGATTCACACATTGTTCCCAGGTGCAGTTGAATGTAATACAACTTTTTTTGTTTTCCTTGGGTCGGTGCACTACATTGGCTCTTTTGGATTACTTGCTCAATATTGATTTTTGGGATTTACCCTACATTTTGGTGACCCAAGCTGTGATTACAGGATTTTCCGGAGGTCTGGAGCTTCTCTGCCTCATTTCCCTGGGTAATCAGCGCCTGCCTGCAGGGAGCAGAAACAGTGCAGACCACGCGGAGGCCAAGAAGACCCGGGATTACCCAGGGGCAGGCCTGATCGCAGAAGGCTGTGCCATTGCCCCAAGGTGTACATGCCTTCTTGAGGAAGAGAGACAGCATCGGGGGACCTTGGAAGAGCATAAAGAGTGAAGTGCACCTGATGCAAGAAAAACAGATGAGAGACTGAGTATTGGAATGAGAGTGGAGTGTGTGAAGAGCGGACCATGTGGTATAAACTTGTATATTTAGGTTTGATTTTTACTAGAGTTATAAGAGGGCGCCCGCAGGGAGGAGCGATGACATTACAGTAGTAGTATTAGTATTCATAGATATAGAAGTGTAACATCACGAAAAGAGGAGGGAGGACAGCGCTGCTTAAATACGTGTGGGAAGTCCCACACTAGGGAGTACTGTATCCCTCCATTCCACAGTTAAGGGAATGAAAGGAGGAAAAAATACATTGTGCATATAAGTAATAATTAAAGTGTATATAGAAAAGGGGATATTTGATCAGAGCGAGAGTAGTTTGGTGTGAGTTTGGAGACTGGGCATAGATCTATAGGGTGAGGGGAGCTTTGTGGAAGCTTTGCGGTGTGGAGATGTGGGTGAGCTGTAGGCAGCGACCTCATGAGAAAGCCTTTTTATTGACTGTTGGTGTTTTTTTTTGTGGTAATTTGGTGTTAGCCAATATGTCACTGGGATATTTGGGGTCATTACGACCCTGGCGTTAAGGGTTTAACGGCACCATAAAAGGTGTTGGCGCCGTTAAACCCTAACGCCTGATTACGAGGTCCCTTTGCGGGATCCGACCTTAACGGCTGGTTTTACCAGCCGTTAAAGTAGGGTGCCGCAAAGGGACATCGGTGCTAATTATGGTACCGCAATTTGCGGTACCGTACTTAGCGCCTTCCCCAGTCCCATTGAGTCCTATGGGGCAAAAATGGGAATGGGGAAGGGCCATGGTGAAATGGGGAAATACCGCCCCGCCAACCTTGGAATGGGGCGGTATTTCCCCATTCCACCATGGCGGACTCATTACAACACCGGCACCAACCATGGTGCTAATAGCGCCATGGTTTAGCGCCGGCGTTGTAATGAGGGCCATTGTCATTTTTTTAAATGTGCACACCGGTTGAACATTTGTGTACGGATCTCCTAACGTATAGGGATAAGATAATTAAATATAATTCTGAGTGAGCAGAAGGGATCGAGGGGCAAGTGTTTACCGCATGGCCAGCAGAAGGCATTGACGATAAGGAGATCATCAAGCACATGTACACACACCTATTATCAATTTATAAAGTTAAAAAGCTGAGAAGAAGGCAGAGTATATTATGATAAGGCATGATGATATGATAAGGCATTTATAAAGCGCCGTTAAACAAGTGTTTCTAGGTGATATTATATGATATGAAATGGCATTTATAACATGCCTATACACAAGTGTTTCAAAGCGCAACGAGGCAAAGAAGGGGGAACAGAGGGAAGACAGAGACAACGATTTAACTAGGCCAGGTGACATAGAGATTGCGCAAGTACACGGGAGGAGGGAAAGGGAAAATGTGCGGGCTGGGGTAGGGGGCAGTGCAATACATAGGATCAACAGTAAAAGATAGATAAAATAAAAAAAAACAATAGGTAAACGTGCAGCAAGCTCTTGGCAAGTGCAGACATCAAGTGTCAAAAGCTGGTGGGGACTGTAGGGACACAGAAACAGCCCTGTAGTGCATGGGGTTGCCCATGAGACAGTGCAGGTACGCAGCTGACGGGGAGGGGACCTGGGCCCGAGATCAGAGGGTAGCCAGGAGACCAGTGTAAGTCAGGAGTTCAGCAGGGGAGAGGAGGAGAGAAAGCAGAAGCAAAGAGGAAGGTCTTGAGGTGCTTCCGCAACCAAAGATCATTCTCCTCAAGTTTCAGGGAGACAGGGAGGCTGTTCCAGAGAGAGGCCCCATCCGAAGAAAGAGATCTACCATCAACTAACTTGTTGCTTGTTGAAGCGACTGACCCTGAGGGAGATGTAGGCGGATAAGAAAAGAGGTCGAGAAGGAAGATATTTAGGAAGAGAGAGTTGGAGGTATTGAGGCCCCAGGCCTCAGAAGGCCTTGTGGACAATGGAGAGGGTTTTGAACTTAATCCTCACAGCCACTGGGAACCAGTACAGAGTTTTCAGTCCTGGAGAGATATGATCACTGGGCTTGAGGCCAAGGACAGGTTTTGCAGTCCTATTCTGGATGAGTTGCTGAGGGTGGAGAGTAGAAGCAGGCAGAATTAGAAAGAGGCTGTTGCAGTAGTCCAGCCTAGAGAGAACCAGAGCTCTGGAAACAGCGAGCTTCTGTGGGAAGTAGAGGAAAGGAAGAATACCTCTGAGGAGGTGCAGCTGGCAGTGTGACTTTTTGGAGACGTCAGAGATGTGAGGAGCGAAGGAGAGAGAGGAGTCGAAGATGACCCAAGATTTTTAGCCTCACAGGTGGGAGAAGGAAGAAGGCCAAGAGTGGCCAGCCATAGAGTGATAGGAAAGGAGGGAGCAGGTGTGCCGATGAGGAGAATCTTAGTCTTACTAGCATTAAGGCAGAGATCGTTGTCAGCACAGCACTCCTGGATATCGGACAGACAGTCAGAGATGAGAGAAGGAGAAGAGATGGCGAAGGGAGCCTAATAAGGATCTGAGTGTCATCCACATAGCACTGAAAGTTGGGGCAGAGAGCTGCAATACGGTGAGCAAGAAGTGCCAGGTATTGGTTGAACAACCAGGGAGAGAGATTTGACCCCTGGGAACACCACAGGTAGAAATAGAATAGAGATAGAGGAGAGGAAGGACTTAAGTTGGTCCTGGGAGGATCGGTCGGAGAGGAAAGAGGTCAGCCTAGCAAGGGACTGATCGGTGATACCCACGTTATCACAGAGATGGTTGATCAGGATGGCATGGTTGACCGTGTCCAAGGCAGAAGAGAGATCAAGTAAGATGAGGACTGAGGGGGATTTGGAGTCAGAGTTGGAGAGCAGGTCTTCACGGATGTTCAGGAGAGCGGTTTCCGTGCTTCTGGCAGCTCTGAAGCCATATTGATGAAGTTCCACTCTCTAACCTTGACTCTAGCTCCAGGTGCCACAACAAAAGGGAGGGAAGACAAAGTGAGGACAAAACAAATGATCCTATTATGACTTGTGTCATTCAGCTCATGCAAGTGTGACAATAGAAGTGCAGGATGAAGGGGGAAAGAGAGGGTGAGTGCAAGGGAGAGGAAAAGGGGAAGTGCGATCAAGGCAGCATGGTTCTGAGTAAGGGCAGTCCACGGTAGCGTGGCTCTGGGTCAGTGCAATGAGGCAGGGGGCTGTAGGGGTTACAGTTGCAACCCCTAAGTGTGCAGTAGGTCAGGAGGCAGTGAAAAGGAAGACTGGTTGAGGAGGGGCGTGTGGGTCAGTGAGACCCTGAGGGAACCAAGAAACCAGTCAGCACAGCAGAAGGTAGGTTAGCAAGGGAGAGATAGAGAATATGCACAAGAATACTTCTTGAGTATGGTAAATTGGTGCCAACCTTTTTTGGTCTCATCGGAAAGGATGTGAAGTATTCTTTTTTGTTACCCCAATGTGCACACCTCACAACTTTGTTGGTCAATTATGGTGGAAGCAGTCCACCCCTAGGCACCTGAAGGGACATGGCCAATCAGCTGTCAAGTTATATGTATACCATTTTGACATGTCTACTGTCCAATCAGAACTGTGCGAAATTAGATGCCCCCACCATGAGATCATTACCATGAGGTAGTCATTACAATGGTAATGAGGGTTAGGATAGGCAAATAGGTCTAGGTATTGTATAGAATCACCTATAGAGCAACTAACAGTGTCCAATCAAAGAACATGAATAAACATAAATCTTGAAACATTGTTCAAAATGTCACTCCACTTCTCATTATAAATGCTGCCATGTAATGATGTAATGTTGAATGATTCACACATTGTTCCCAGGTGCAATTGAATGTAATACAACTTTTTTTGTTTTCCTTGGGTCGGTGCACTACATTGGCTCTTTTGGATTACTTGCTCAATATTGATTTTTGGGATTTACCCTACATTTTGGTGACCCAAGCTGTGATTACAGGATTTTCCGGAGGTCTGGAGCTTCTCTGCCTCATTTCCCTGGGTAATCAGCGCCTGCCTGCAGGGAGCAGAAACAGTGCAGACCACGAGGAGGCCAAGAAGACCCGGGATTACCCAGAGGCAGGCCTGATCGCAGAAGGCTGTGCCATTGCCCCAAGGTGTACATGCCTTCTTGAGGAAGAGAGACAGCATCGGGGGACCTTGGAAGAGCATAAAGAGTGAAGTGCACCTGATGCAAGAAAAACAGATGAGAGACTGAGTATTGGAATGAGAGTGGAGTGTGTGAAGAGCGGACCATGTGGTATAAACTTGTATATTTAGGTTTGATTTTTACTAGAGTTATAAGAGGGCGCCCGCAGGGAGGAGCGATGACATTACAGTAGTAGTATTAGTATTCATAGATATAGAAGTGTAACATCACGAAAAGAGGAGGGAGGACAGCGCTGCTTAAATACGTGTGGGAAGTCCCACACTAGGGAGTACTGTATCCCTCCATTCCACAGTTAAGGGAATGAAAGGAGGAAAAAATACATTGTGCATATAAGTAATAATTAAAGTGTATATAGAAAAGGGGATATTTGATCAGAGCGAGAGTAGTTTGGTGTGAGTTTGGAGACTGGGCATAGATCTATAGGGTGAGGGGAGCTTTGTGGAAGCTTTGCGGTGTGGAGATGTGGGTGAGCTGTAGGCAGCGACCTCATGAGAAAGCCTTTTTATTGACTGTTGGTGTTTTTTTTTTGTGGTAATTTGGTGTTAGCCAATATGTCACTGGGATATTTGGGGTCATTATGACCCTGGCGTTAAGGGTTTAACGGCACCATAAAAGGTGTTGGCGCCGTTAAACCCTAACGCCTGATTACAAGGTCCCTTTGCGGGATCCGACCTTAACGGCTGGTTTTACCAGCCGTTAAAGTAGGGTGCCGCAAAGGGACATCGGTGCTAATTATGGTACCGCAATTTGCGGTACCGTACTTAGCGCCTTCCCCAGTCCCATTGAGTCCTATGGGGCAAAAATGGGAATGGGGAAGGGCCATGGTGAAATGGGGAAATACCGCCCCGCCAACCTTGGAATGGGGCGGTATTTCCCCATTCCACCATGGCGGACTCGTTACAACACCGGCACCAACCATGGTGCTAATAGCGCCATGGTTTAGCGCCGGCGTTGTAATGAGGGCCATTGTCATTTTTTTAAATGTGCACACCGGTTGAACATTTGTGTACGGATCTCCTAACGTATAGGGATAAGATAATTAAATATAATTCTGAGTGAGCAGAAGGGACCGAGGGGCAAGTGTTTACCGCATGGCCAGCAGAAGGCATTGACGATAAGGAGATCATCAAGCACATGTACACACACCTATTATCAACTTATAAAGTTAAAAAGCTGAGAAGAAGGCAGAGTATATTATGATAAGGCATAATGATATGATAAGGCATTTATAAAGCGCCGTTAAACAAGTGTTTCTAGGTGATATTATATGATATGAAATGGCATTTATAACATGCCTATACACAAGTGTTTCAAAGCGCAACGAGGCAAAGAAGGGGGAACAGAGGGAAGACAGAGACAACGATTTAACTAGGCCAGGTGACATAGAGATTGCGCAAGTACACGGGAGGAGGGAAAGGGAAAATGTGCGGGCTGGGGTAGGGGGCAGTGCAATACATAGGATCAACAGTAAAAGATAGATAAAATAAAGAAAAACAATAGGTAAACGTGCAGCAAGCTCTTGGCAAGTGCAGACATCAAGTGTCAAAAGCTGGTGGGGACTGTAGGGACACAGAAACAGCCCTGTAGTGCATGGGGTTGCCCATGAGACGGTGCAGGTACGCAGCTGACGGGGAGGGGACCTGGGCCCGAGATCAGAGGGTAGCCAGGAGACCAGTGTAAGTCAGGAGTTCAGCAGGGGAGAGGAGGAGAGAAAGCAGAAGCAAAGAGGAAGGTCTTGAGGTGCTTCCGCAACCAAAGATCATTCTCCTCAAGTTTCAGGGAGACAGGGAGGCTGTTCCAGAGAGAGGCCCCATCCGAAGAAAGAGATCTACCATCAACTAACTTGTTGCTTGTTGAAGCGACTGACCCTGAGGGAGATGTAGGCGGATAAGAAAAGAGGTCGAGAAGGAAGATATTTAGGAAGAGAGAGTTGGAGGTATTGAGGCCCCAGGCCTCAGAAGGCCTTGTGGACAATGGAGAGGGTTTTGAACTTAATCCTCACAGCCACTGGGAACCAGTACAGAGTTTTCAGTCCTGGAGAGATATGATCACTGGGCTTGAGGCCAAGGACAGGTTTTGCAGTCCTATTCTGGATGAGTTGCTGAGGGTGGAGAGTAGAAGCAGGCAGAATTAGAAAGAGGCTGTTGCAGTAGTCCAGCCTAGAGAGAACCAGAGCTCTGGAAACAGCGAGCTTCTGTGGGAAGTAGAGGAAAGGAAGAATACCTCTGAGGAGGTGCAGCTGGCAGTGTGACTTTTTGGAGACGTCAGAGATGTGAGGAGCGAAGGAGAGAGAGGAGTCGAAGATGACCCAAGATTTTTAGCCTCACAGGTGGGAGAAGGAAGAAGGCCAAGAGTGGCCAGCCATAGAGTGATAGGAAAGGAGGGAGCAGGTGTGCCGATGAGGAGAATCTTAGTCTTACTAGCATTAAGGCAGAGATCGTTGTCAGCACAGCACTCCTGGATATCGGACAGACAGTCAGAGATGAGAGAAGGAGAAGAGATGGCGAAGGGAGCCTAATAAGGATCTGAGTGTCATCCACATAGCACTGAAAGTTGGGGCAGAGAGCTGCAATACGGTGAGCAAGAAGTGCCAGGTATTGGTTGAACAACCAGGGAGAGAGATTTGACCCCTGGGAACACCACAGGTAGAAATAGAATAGAGATAGAGGAGAGGAAGGACTTAAGTTGGTCCTGGGAGGATCGGTCGGAGAGGAAAGAGGTCAGCCTAGCAAGGGACTGATCGGTGATACCCACGTTATCACAGAGATGGTTGATCAGGATGGCATGGTTGACCGTGTCCAAGGCAGAAGAGAGATCAAGTAAGATGAGGACTGAGGGGGATTTGGAGTCAGAGTTGGAGAGCAGGTCTTCACAGATGTTCAGGAGAGCGGTTTCCGTGCTTCTGGCAGCTCTGAAGCCATATTGATGAAGTTCGACTCTCTAACCTTGACTCTAGCTCCAGGTGCCACAACAAAAAGGAGGGAAGACAAAGTGAGGACAAAACAAATGATCCTATTATGACTTGTGTCATTCAGCTCATGCAAGTGTGACAATAGAAGTGCAGGATGAAGGGGGAAAGAGAGGGTGAGTGCAAGGGAGAGGAAAAGGGGAAGTGCGATCAAGGCAGCATGGTTCTGAGTAAGGGCAGTCCACGGTAGCGTGGCTCTGGGTCAGTGCAATGAGGCAGGGGGCTGTAGGGGTTACAGTTGCAACCCCTAAGTGTGCAGTAGGTCAGGAGGCAGTGAAAAGGAAGACTGGTTGAGGAGGGGCGTGTGGGTCAGTGAGACCCTGAGGGAACCAAGAAACCAGTCAGCACAGCAGAAGGTAGGTTAGCAAGGGAGAGATAGAGAATATGCAGAGGAGAAAAAGAGGGTCTCGAACTGCTTCTGGAACTCCAGGTGATATGGCTCAAGTCTGAGAGGGGCAGCGAGGCCGTCCCAGAGGGAGGTACCTGCAGAATAGTGAGATTGACCCTCCACTCTCTGCCTGGAGAAGATTCTGATCCTCAGAGAGTTGGAGGTAGCTGAGAAAATGGTTCTGGAAGGAAGGTATTTCAGAAGAGAGAGTTTTATGTAGCGTCGGTCCCAGCCCTAGAAAGTCTTTCGAGTGATGCAGGGGATCTTGTACTTGATCCTTGCAGCCATCGGGAGCCAATGGGAGATTTCAGGGCTGGAGAGATACAGTTCCTGGGCTTCAGGTCAAGGATAAATCTCGCAGTACTCTTCTGGAGTAGTTGCAGGCAGCGAAGAGTAGAGATAGGAAGATTGAGAAAGAGGCTGTTGTCAGCCTGGAGTGAACCAGGGCTCTGGAGAAGGTGAGCTTCTCGGGGAATGTGAGAAAAGGTAGAATACCTCTGAGGAGGTGCAGCAGGAAGTGGGCCTTTTTGACAATGTTTGTGATGTGAGGAGAGAAGGAGAGATTTGAGTCGAAGATGACACCAAGGTTTTTTGCCTCGCAGGAAGGTGAGGGAGGCCAGAGAGAGAGAGCAGTAAAGCGTGAGTAGGGTTCCCAATGAGAAGGATCTCCATTTTACTGGCATTAAGGCAAAGATAGTTGGAGGTGCAACAATCCTGAATGATGGATAGACAGTAAGGAATGAGCGAGGGAGGAGAGGAGGCTGACGGAAGCCTGAAAGAGAGCTGAGTGTCATCCATGTAACACAGAAAGTTAGAAGAGAAGATGGAGATTAGGTGGGCCAAAGGGGCCAGACAGACATTGAAAAGCCAGGGTGAGACGATAGAGCCCTGGGGCACACCACATGTGGAGAGAGAGGTTTTGGAGAGAAAGGACTCAAGTTGGACCTTGGAAGGACTGTCCAGGAGGAAGGAGGCCAGCCACGCCATGGTCTGATCTGTGATGCCCAGGTTGACACTGATTCAGGACGATGATGACAGAGGGAGAGCTGGAGTTAAGGTTAGAGAGACGGTTGTTCAGGAGAGCAGTTTCCATGCCTATGGTTGCTCTGAAGCCAGACTGATGGTCATGGAGGCAGCCAAACGATTCAGTGTGGAGGGTAATCTGGGAGATGGCCAGCTTTTCCAGAGGTTTGCCCGGGAAAGGAGTGATATAAATCAGGTGATAGTTTTCCGGACATGTAGGATCGGCAGAATTATTTTTTTAGAAGGGGGTGCACAAGGGAGTGCTTGAGGAGAGAGAGGAAAGATCCAGTGCTGAAAGAGTGATTGTAGAAATCGGCCATGGCTGGAGAGAGGGTCGCAATGTGGTCCTTGATGGTCCTGGAGGAGCAGGGGAGCACCTGTTTGGATGACACTTTCATACATCTGACTCCTCTAGAGACATTGTCAGGTGTTATCAAAGAGAAGGAGGAAAAAGGAAGAGGAGAGGGAGAGGTATCCAGAGGGGGCTTGAGAGAGGTAAAGGGAGAGGAGGTGGAAAGCAAGGGCACAATGTCCTGAGTTTTAGTTGTGAAAAGAGAGGCCAGAGCCATACAGAGGAGATAGGAGGGAACCAGAGAGGTAAGACTTCAGTAGGATTGGCCAGCTCCTTGCACATTTGAAAGAGTTCAGACATGTGGTTAGAGGCTACCGAAATGTGGGTTTGGATATGGACCCTCTCTTTTGAGAGGGCAGAGAGCCTGCATTGCCTTTGATGCAGGCGGCAGGGCAGTTTGTCAGAGGAAGTGCCTAAAGCCCTCCACTTCCTCTCAGCCACCCTGCACTTTTGTTTCAGGGCAGCAAGGTCAGAGTCATACCAAGAGTCTCACTTGGAGGTAGGCTTCAGACAGATTGTCATGACAGGGGCAAGGATGCAGGTTGGAGAGGGCTCTTGTCAGAGTGCAATTCAGCCGCAGGAGTAGGGGGAGCAGAGAAAGTAGAGGCAAAGGCATCCATTGACACTCGCTTCATGGGATGAATGACCGAGAAGGAATGTGGCAGTGCTGGGTTAGGCTTTGCTTGAGGGGCAGAGGTTTCAGGTTGGAGGAGAGCAGAAAGTGATCTGTTCAAGGGAGAGGAGTGGTGAGAGGGGAATATCTGAGCAGATGAGAACATCCAAAGTGTGTCCGGCAGAGCTTTGGGAGCTGTACGATGAGGTAGAAGGGGAGTCAGAAAATGGGGATGTAGCAGATGGGAAAACACCTCCTTTAGCATCTGCCCCTCCATTATCCAGAGACAGCACAAGCAAAACACAGGCTGTAATGCCTGCAAAGCCATCAGTCCCACACACACCCAAAAAAGGTACCAGCTCGGCACAGGCTTCAGCCACCAGGCCTGCTCACAGATGGAACTTAGCCGGTTAAACTTGACACAGGATATACAAATACTCAGCTATTAGGTGAAGGCAGTTAAATCTTGCTTTTGTGATGACATTTCTCTCATGTGCATAGTTTGACCATGATAAATATAGATAGAAGATAACATGAAATATCTGGTATTAAAAGGTTTCTATATTCTGGTTTCCTCACGTAGAACAAAGATATAATCAAACAGAAGTACTTTCAACTGATTTTCCATGGTGTGGTCTAAATTAAATGGGACAGTAAAATGACTCATTGCATTCATGTTCTTAAAGTGTATTTTACATGCTGAGGGCAGGGAATACAAAGTGCACCAGATTTATCTAAAATGGCCTTTATGATAAAACGTGTAATTTACACCTTTGGATTACACCATATACAGAGCCAAGGTATTATAGGTTGAAGTGCCAAATCATCTTCTATAAAAGTAAAACCACACTCCATATACATGCCATGATTAGACACAACACGTGGCAAACCAAGCAATTTCTTATCTAGTACTTGTAGGGCAGCATCATTAGAAAACTCCCACAATGTGGCCCTGTATTTATAAACAGAACTGCATTTACTATTGCACTCTTTCCATTTTCATATTCAATGATTGAGCCTTATGCATTCTCATGAATCGAACTACACAACACATAGCTTGCTTCTTGCTTCGTTCTACTAACTTGTTTGCCAATGTGACATCCTCATTTCAATGTTTGAGAACATTGAAACCTAAGTAGTCGAATTTCCAAACTCATGATATTACATTGTCATTAGTATGCATAGTTGGTAGCTTCATTCGCCCATTGCCTAAGTAACAAGCCATGACGATGGTCTTGCTTACATTAACTTGTCCAGCTCGTTCATGAACATAGTTTAGGCCATAATTACAATTTGAAAAGCATGTGGCGTTTGGGCGATCATCAGTGTGTCATCAGCAAAGGCTAATATAGGAAAGGTAATATTTCCCAGTTGTCAGACACCAGCTTCCATCTGGACTGAGATTTCATATAGTCGATTAATGTAGATGGAAAAAAACAAGAGTTTCCAAAACACGCCATTGTCATACACCTACATGCATTCAGAGCAAAGAATTGGGCGCAGAATCGTTTAACTCTGCTTTTCATACAAGCTTTAATGTCTTGGTGATGAATGATATGCAAAGTCAAGATGGTGGGAGGACAACTTAACGACCAGAGCACTAGCCATTGCCTTTGATGGTATATGGGGTACCAGAGTGCAAGTTGTCAAGCCATATATGTTTTCTTTTCTTTCATTCATTTATTATTGTAGATATATACAACATCAATTTGGATTATTGCATATAATTGATATTGTGGTTAGAGCACAATGTAAGACTAGTGGTTATTACATTACCATTGTGTAATGCTAGAGTTCATTTCCATGACCATTGTGGAGGAAAGTGAAGAGACATTATGGAGTATTTGAAAAGCTGACACAGAAGTGGACATTACATTCCAGACATTAATTTACTACATTTTAGTGGTAATAACCTTTTGCGCCTAGAAAAACGTGTGTACAGAACCGCACTTCCCCAGAAATTAAATTGTGCATGATTAACAGTCAATTCGAAAATGGCACGTGTTCTTCAACATACTATAACATCTGAAGTAACAATAGTGAAATATGTTGTACAATGTAGTACATTTAAAACTAATATGTTACAATACGTAAGAAGTTATGTTCTTGGTGTAAAATACAGATCTGTGCGTAAATGTTTTGTAGGATACCACATGAGAAAAACTGTTAAAAGTATAGTATTGTAATTATACTTTTTGTCATGGCCTACTGTGCATGTTTGTGTTTATTATAATGCATGTGTGTGTACTTATTGTGTATGTTCCATGATGTGTATGCTTGTAATGTTTGTATTTTCCATGGTGCTGTTTTTGTATGTGTTGTTGTTGAAATGTGTGTTATGCATGCACTGAAAATGTGCATGTGCGGTTATGTACAATTTGCAAAAGGTATTATGAGTGTGTGTTTGTGTGTGTGTGTGTGTGTGTGTGTGTGTGTGTGTTTGTGACAACCATTTCCCCCCTGACTACATACAAATCTGTCGGTTTTCCTAGATAGCTGCTGCCACCAATGCCTTTAAAGTTTCACCAACATGAAATTCATATGAAAATAAATGTACATCAGTCATAACATAGTTGCAGGTCTCCTCTCCCACCCCACATACACCACTGACCTTTCCCACACTCATATTGGTTTTGCCCCCAATTCCAGCAATGACCTTGTAAGAAAACACATCCATAGTGCCTGTACCAAAATATACCAGTATGCCTACGTAAGAACATAATCAGATTGACTTTTCCTCTCTTATGCTGACTATGCCATAATATGCCAGCTTGCACATATAAGAACGCAATCACATTGGATCTGCCTCTAGCACTAATAATGTTCCTGTAATAAGAGACATTATTGTTGCCTGTGCCAATATATGTCAGCAATGTCCAAGGAGGAGTACACTCAAGGTGGCTTTTCCTGTAACATGGGAACTCTAATCACAAATCTCTTGAGTGTGTTCTTAGCAGCAATTCATAAAGGGATTTTGAGACCTACTGTTCATAGTCCAGAACCAAGAAAGATACTTTGTAAAATGCATGACAAAAAATGTATCTTGAGTACAAAAAACGAATTGTATCATAATACCTGGGTTTAAAATTGTTGCCAACATTTCAGTTGGACTTCATTTTCATAAGTTATTTAGTTCTTGGGACATTCACTGGCAGCTGGTCCACACATGTTATGAGACATACCTGAGCTAAGGTTCCTCTTATGAGGGCAAGGATGTGCCATTCATTCCTTGCCTGAAAGCTCTAAGGAGGCTTTTTTTCCTCTGCAATGCTGACACAAATTCAATGGCTCCATACACAGCATGTGGCACAACTTCCTAGAAGACGAAGACAAGAAGACGTCTCCTTGCAAGTTTAATGGAGGTTATGTTCCCTGAGGGAACTGCAGTGCACTGGCTGAAGGCCTCCACATAAGTGCGGGAAAAAAAATCTTTCGAGGAAAGGAAATGAGGTGACTATGTATCACAAGGTGAGCAGACACTTAGAGTTACCCAAGACTGTTCACTGTCCGAAACTTCAAGATGTGCAAAAGAAGGGGGCCAAAACCTGTACCTACGGGGCACACACTTGTAATTTACCTGGATACTTGATTGGGTGTAAGACCTTGCCCGAATTAGCTGACCCTAGATTGATAGTTTTCTGCCTGGGCGGAGTTTCACCTTGGACCTGCAGACCATTAAAGAAGACTGTGTCCTAGGTTTGCCAAAGGACTGGTTTAAAGAATTCTGGAAGCCAACTCCCCAACGTATCCCCACGAGATTTACTTAACTTGCTGTGGTTTCTCCAGAATACGTGTTTGGTTGCTGTGGAAATTTCAGGGTACAGATAAATTTGGGACCGCACTTGATGTTCCTAAAATATCTAAAGTTAGGGCAAGTGATTTGAAATGCACTAAGATATGTGATTTGCTTGACATGACCATTGACACATGTTGATCATTGACAAAAATAATAGAACCAATGGAGAATTGTGCTGAATTTCTTGAACCTGCCTGGGAATTTGGTATACTTTGAAAGTGGTATATTGACAAAAGACTTCAGAGGAGAAGTGTTTACAGGGGGGTTTCTGCTGCCTTAACTCCATGCAAATAGGGACAGGTGAGTGCTGACCACCTCCAGAAGCCACATAACTGGAGAATTGACCGATGGGAAACACCTGAGGTATCGGCTTCCTTGTGTTGAAGGCAATGGTGGAGCCAGGTGGGCCAGCCACCCTCTACCTCCCTCCTGGTGTCCAGTGCACCCTCCGCCTCCTGATGGTGCCCTATCATCCACTCCCACTGGCACAAAAAGCTGCATCTGCTACTGGTTGAAGGTCAGCCGCTTTAGGTTCTTTTTCTGTTACCTGGTAGAGAACGTTTTGGCTATATTTTGGGGACCTCGTGCTATTTTTGTGGTATAGTGATATTTGTAGTATAGTGGTATTTCTTTGGTATAGTGGTGAGCCTAACTTCAGAACAATGCGTAATCATTATTTTTACCTGCGTCACTAAGAGTTAGCAAGTACGGGTCTTAGTACACTCTTATGTGATCACTGTATCGTATGTACAATACCACAATATGCCCACTGTTTCAAAATATATTTATCATGTCACATCACAAAATAGTTCTATTCACACCCAGACATAGCACTTCTGAAAAACTCAATTCACAATAATCAATTCACCTTATATTTTACCACATGCAGTAGTGTAAACTACCTCCTTCACTATGATGACCTCGATCTATGTGTGAACACAATAATTCAAACACATAGCGAGAGCTCTGAAACTAAATTGTTCTTTCCTTTTGTGGCTTCATGAAAGGTTAAAATTCAGAAAAATGAACAAACAGATACATTATACTGTGCTACTTTTTACAGTAATTTATACTTGAACATGGATAAAATGAGTTTCGTTAGAGAGCTCACACACAACAAATAGCTTTTCTAGTAATAAGCATCATCTACAAATGTGGTGCTTGCTGGCTAACGCACAGTTATCAGTAATCTTGAATGCTTCAATCACTATTCGTGGCAGCTATGAGCCTCTTGTCGTAACAAAAGCTTGCTTCACAAATGGGAACCCATGTAAAATATAGATTGTGAATTACTTTATGAAAACAAACATATTTCTATCTCACAACAGCCTGTATTTCTTTCAAACATTAAACACTCCTCAATTACTGTATAATTACCTAGATCTATTGGGTCAGTGAATTCTTGGACCACAATTCAGGATAGGCCTTCACTACTTCAGCTGGCGATATTTCCTTTTCTGTCTACTGGACAGGACAGGAGAATTCTTATCACGTCCATTCCCTTTTTGCCTGGAATGAACAAGCCATCCTTTCTTCTCCCAAAGTCAGTCAGAGGAAAAAAGTACCTGGAACCAGATGTCTAGCAGTCTTTCTGCTCCTGAGCCAGTGAATGAATGAATGACCCAGCGCTTTCTGCTTCAAGCCTTTTTCTAAAACCTCAGGGGCCTCATTATAAGTGTGCCAGTCCAGAGACAATGGTGCAGGTAAGCTTACTGGCACTGTTGTTTCCGGACCAGCACACTACAGCTCTGCCGGGCGGGTGCCCTCCCACCCAGCAGGTCAGACCTGCCGGGCCGGACAGCACCCACCTGCAGAGTTTTCACAGAAGCATCGGCACTGTTAACAAGGGTGCCGGTGCTTCCGTGGTCCCCATTTCCATAGAGAACTCTATGGGAATGGGGTCTTACAATTTGCTGGCGCCATACATTCCGGTCCACAGGGGTTGTAATCTCCCAATGTTACCGAGAAGTCAGGCACTGGTAAATCATTACGGGTCCAGGAGACAACACACCGGTATCACCAGCACAGTTACCGCTGGACCTATAATGAAGCCCCATGTGTAATTTAAAGCACCTCCATTTTTGTTAGTCAGCCAATACAAGAATGTTCTGACTGTGTCCATCTCCAACGCCTAGAAGTCGAAATAATAGCTGCATCTCAGTGCTGTCTTTCCTGCTCTGAAAGCTCTTTAAACAATGCAATGTCTTAGCGAGAACAGATCTCACATTTCACACTTCTGATTTGTCATGTCCCCATGTAGACACAGCCCAGCTTTAAGCCTGCACATTTAGTTTATTTAATTTTTAAACTACCATGCATTTCCATGAATCTGCACCAAGTATATAGAACCCAAATGGACTGGTTTCACACTTAATGTTAGTATGGGATTCTGTGATATGTTAAATGGATAAGGTAAAATAGTATTTTAGTTTCATGTTAGATTTATTTACAGTGCAACTCAGCCCACAACTGTGGTATCGTAGAGCATCATGATTATTTTCTAGCATGTGTTCTGTGCATTCCCAACATTGACATCTATTAGATTCAGCTTGAGTTTCACAAATGAGTCTCACAAATGAGTCTCACACCCTCCTTTTGATTTAGCTGGGACACAACCAAAATCACTGCAGGATCAAACAACATGCAACTGGTAATATTCATACATGAAAACATTTTATTTGTTTTTTTTTAAATATATTATTTTATTAAATCATTTTTGGTTGTTGTTGATATTTTAGATTTTTTTTTCAATCTTATATTTCAGCCTTCTGATCACCTGTATATTTTATCTTACTTGAATTGGTGATCTCCTATTTGTTTTGTTGCTTTTTTTTAGAATGTTTTTTTTTTTAGAATTGTTTGTTTTATAAAACATTAAAAGGAGATATTATTAATTTCAAAACAACCATGAGTCCATACAACTGTGCCAGCAGACTCAGTATGATACCAACATCAATGTTTATAAAAATAATAAAATAAAATATGATGTTTAACAGTGAAGTCAGAAATTGTCCAGGGAAATGTTCTTGGTGAAGTGAACTTCCATCCTCTGTGAAGTCAGACATTGTTAAGGAACTTTTCTTGGTGAAGTGATCTTAAATCCTCTATAGGTGGGACTTCTTTTGGTGCCATCATCTCCATCCCCTTTTTTGGTCCAGTTCTTTTTGTGGGGAACTTCATTCTAACAGCTTCCTTCAGGGATCCGGGGCTTCCAGAGATCTGGTGCACTCTAACTCCCAGAGCGCTAAGGGAAGAATCAATTATTTTCTAAGGTAAAGAGAAAAGAAACAACTTAAGAATCAAGTGCATCAATCCATTTACGTTTCCCTTTTCATTTTGAAATCTGAAACCAAAATAAATTATGCACACAAATGCATGTTATACACAGAATACCATATAATGCTGTAAGGAAATCTCTTTCGTACCATTTGAAAATAACATAACTGAAACACACTAATACACCACAACAATTTTTCAGGCAACAGTTTTGAACACAATCAATATTAGCACATCTAATAAAATACTTCAAATTAACTACGCCTTGACCTATTTACAATACCACTTTCTCTTAGCTACCCATTTATACTTTTGTTCACTAATTTGATATATCTTTCACGTTTTATCCCTTCAAAACCCATTTTGATATCTTCAAACTATTTACACCTATTCACCTGCTGTGGTAAGCCTATCTAATATGTAAGCGCTTTACTTTCATACCATCACATGTTTCACTCTCTGCTAGTCTCAATTCACTCTAACCTTTTCACCTCATGTTTCGGATTGGAAGGGCTTAATCTGATTAACATGGACAAACTGTTTCACTTTTAATTCTCCCTCCTTACTAGCAATTCTGTAGACCACAGGTGAAACCTTATCTAAAATTCAACATGGCCTGTGCCACGCTGCACGAAAATTTGCTTTTCTTTCCCAAAGTTGAATTTATAGACCTTGTCTCCTGTCTCAAATTCTCTCATAGATGTCTTCCTATCGTAATATGACTTTGCACTGTCTGCAGGCTTTTCCAAATTTCACTGCGCAAATGCAAAAGCATACTGCAAATGCTTTCTCAATTCTTCCACATATTCATGGACTGTGGATGCTTTTACAAGAACCTATTCATTTGTTATGTATAGCAAGTGTTGTGGCAAAACCATTTTCCTACCTGTCAAAATTTTGTGGGGACTGATATTTGTTGATTTAGATGGCATCGACCAGATAGCCATTACTACCAGAGGACGTCGTAGATCCCAACTAGATCCTGCTTCAGCTATAAACTTTTTCATCATGTCAACTATTGATCTGTTACATGATCTACTCCCCCTGAAGAGGAGGGCCACTAACAAATGTGTAGCTTTCTCTTCACACCTAAGATTTGCCACATGTTTGTCATTGCTGCACTAGTGAAATAACTTCCACGGTCTAATTCTATTCTTTGAGGTAAACCAAATCTTGAAAAAATATGATTCACAAGTAAAGTGGCTGCCGTTTGCACACTGCAGTCTAGAGCTGGAATGCACTCCACCCACTTAGACATTAATCAACCATTAGCATGTACCTGTTTCCTCTTACTGATCTCCAAATAGAAACTACAACATCTACTTGCAGATCGGACCATGGGAGTGTCAAACCCCTTTTCATTAATGGCGCTTTATGAGCTGGTGACGCAGGTTGAAATTGTACACACACTAAACACCTTCTGGTGTAGAGCTCAACATCTTGAGGAATATGTGGCCAATAGGCATAATCTTTTAAAATTTCTTAAGTTTTCTGTGAACCTCTGTGGCCTGTAGTTATGGCATTGTGGGCATGGTGTAAGATCAATATCCGAAATGACAAAGGCACTACCCATTGAATTTGGCCTGTCACTGATTCTTTAATCACCAGTCCATCTTGTAACCTAATTCTTTTTTTTTTAACTAACACCCTCAATCGCCTCTTTACCTTCGCAGTCCTATTCATTAAGCAGATGTTGTTCTGCATCTAGCAAATGGTTGTAAGATGGGCCTAGAATAAGAACCTTCTTTTGTGCCTTAATCAAGTCTTGATCTGGAGTATCAAAACTCCATTGTGCCACAGGCTGTTCAACTGTTTTCAGAGTTTTGGATCATATTATCACATCCACCTGTATTCCACCAAGCAGGTGTTCAATAGATAACAACTCCCCCATTACAGCTGCAATTTTGGCTAATTGATCTGCCTTGTTATTTCCTTCCTTATCCTCACCTGGTGTTTTCAAATGACCACATATTTTCCTCCAATGGATTATCAGGTCCTTTTCTGATAAAGGTTTGTCTATAGCTTGAATCATATTGCCATGTTTAAGTGGCTTCCTGTTATAAGTGAGCATGCCTTTCACCTTCCAGCTAGGAAAATACTTTTGCGCATAATTAATCAATAAGCCACGAGACACGTGGGCATTTCTGAGTCAGGTAAAGCCCCGGTGCCCTAGTTACTTAACAAAGGCCCCAAGGCTTTACCTGACTCGGTAATGCCCGTTTGTCGAGGGGCTTATTACTATTCGTACCCCGGACTGTTTTTCAGAAATACAGTTACTATAATACACATAGCGGATTGGGTGATGTGGGAAGGATCTAGATGGGCAGGTGTTGCATTGACTGACAGGAGAACCTATTAAAAAGGCTGTGAGTGGGTGTAGTCAGATCAGGCATCCTTGGACACTGCACTGAAAGGGACTGTGAATTGCTGGGGCTGACTGGAGAACAGAGCTCAGTGCTGGTAAGCTGCCTGGTGCTATGGCAGTCCTTATCTGGGTGGCTCACCCTGAGGGGGACAGGAGAAAAAGTCTGATGGGCAAAAAACATGTCAAAAAGACATGTTCAGCTGAGCCTGAAATATCGCCAGCATATCTAAAGTGAGGGATGTTGGATTGCCTATTCGTCAGTTAGTGTTACGCTCACCTGGTCTCTGCGTAGGCGTTGGGGCACTGTTGCAGCCCTCCCATTAATTAGATCACCCCCATCCGGTCTTTCCCTCTGCGGATAAGTTGTGAGCGGCGGTAATTGGTGGCACTGCTCCTGTTAATTATTGATGATAAACTCTCCGTCATGCTACTTCTGGCAGGGGCACTTGTCGATGGGATCTAGTTCCTTCACTGATCCCTGGTCAGTAATAATCCAATCCAGCTGTGACTATGCTTCTCCTCTTGTCCCTTCCCCTTTCTGTTTTCTCTTTGTCTCTTCTCGTTTTCTGTCTTTGTATTATTGCTCTCAATATTCCTGTTAATTACTGAATAAGGATTTCTTTCTTGTTTTCTTCCCCATAGGTGGAAATGCAGTTCAAAAGCAGCTGTGGGGTGCGGAACGCGGCCAGGAAGAAGATGGTTGAAACCGCAACGTCTGAACAGGTGAGTGAGGGTTTAAGGCAAAGCGCGAGTTTCGGTGGTAGCGTATCCTTAAACTGAATGTCTTTTAAATGTCTAATCTTGCCTTTCGTTTTTACTTGCAGGTGCTGCTGTCACTGGCGAAGCGCGTCATGTTGCAGTGCCAAGATGACGATATCAGTGTCCCAGAAGATTTGAGGATGAGCTGCGGTGCCAGGATGAAGATATCAGCATTCCGGGAGCCTTGAAGATGAACTACAGTGTGAAGACAAAGTTGTCAGTGTTCTGGAAGCTTTGGAGAAGAATGTCAGGATCCACAAAGACGCACACAGGTGAGAGCAGGTTTCCCAGTTGGTAAGTATGAAAGCTGGAAGCAATATTTCCAAATGTAAGTTTAATCCCAGGCGGCAGTGAATGTTACTCTGCATGGAAGTGCAGAATAACGCGAAGCGGCTGCCTCAGGGATCGGAGCAGCTTATATAGCTGTGATCGTGAGCACGCCCACTGGGCCTGGCTTGCCTGCCACACCCTACCACTCCCAAAGAGTCAGCATGTGCAAGGCAACACAAATGCAGCAGCAGCCCCTCTCTAGAGTTCACATGGGGCTACTTTAGTGATTACATTTCCCATGTTAAATGCACCTTGCACCCAAATGAGGTGTTATGTCCCAAAATAGAAGCATTCTTGTCCCAAATAAATGTCTTTGGTTATTGTTATTCATGAGCCTAGCGCCAAAGGCACCAGGACTGTGTCCCTCCGGGGCCCCTGTGAATGTGGCCCTTGAATGTTTGTGTTCTTGGCCCGATGACCATGACAGCTAGTCAGGGACTTAGGTCATTTCATTTGAGGTGCTGTCGATGTTGAAAGTGCATGCAATTTCGAAATTATATGAATGCCATTGCTCTTTTGTTTTATCTTTCCTCAAAGTGTATCTGTTGTCAAATTTCTCGCTTTCAAGGACGCAAGGTAAGACAGGGCACAGCTTAGACTATTTTGAAATGTGCAATTGCTCATTGTAATACATTTGCTTTCTAAAACCTGGTGTGCGCATAACTGTTGCCATGCACAAATGGTATGTTTATCTGTTACAATAAAACAACACATTATAAAGTCATTTGGTGTTATGGTGCATTTTTGCGGCAGTCAGACATCTTATTTAACCTACACAAAAATGGTGGGTGCACAACTAGAAATAACCCAAAGGAAAATAACTGCTGTGAATTGTTTAGTTAGAACGTGAATGAATGTGCAGTATTTCAATTTGTTTGTTTTATGATTTTGAAACTCAGTCACAAGGACATATTGCAGCATTGTACATAAAATGCTGCGAGAAGTGAACATAAGTTATCCCCCCAGAGTATATCAAGTTAGTCTCACCACTGTATAAAGATACTACCACCATAAAATACCAGTCTTTACCACCATAGTAAAAACACCACAAAGTTGGGTATAACCCCAAAATCCCACAATCCTTACATGTTTCTTCGTTGAAAGCCTGGTGTGGGGATTGTTCAAGTTCATTTAAACTTGTTTCTAGCTCTTTGTCATCAGTCGCACAGTCATGCAACTCTGCTAGCCCTTCAGCAACTGGGCTCTTTTTATTTTGTCCATATCTCAGTTCTACTGGAAATCCCTGAAGTGTTAATGTCCATGAAGTGATTCTTGACTGGGCCCAATTCCCTGATCTGATCCTCTTACTTTGCAGAAATTGTAGAGGCTGGTGATTTGTTTCAACAATCACCTGCTCCCCTTGAATTATGGGACAGAAATGTTGTAATGCCCAAACAGTGGTCGAGGTGCTTTTTCACATTCACAAAATGTGATCTCTCCCTGTGACAATGGCTTGCTAGCATATGCAATGGATTTATTATTTGCATCATGTTTTTGACATAACACTGCTGACATACATTGATCTGTGAACCCTATTTCTACAAAGAAATCCTAGTTTTTCATTACATATGGCAAGCATGGTGCTTTCATTAGACACCCTTTTAGCATGGCCACTGCCTCACTTGCAAGTTAGTGGGATCTTTTAGTTTTTGAATCACTTCCACCTTTTTCTTTTGTTGATTTAATCCATGCTCTATCACTTCATGGCATAGGAAGTTTACTGTTTTTTCTGCACCACTGTGCTTTTTGTAAAGATACTTTTGCCCCAGCCTTCTGAAGCTGACTGTGTATGTCTAATCTCATTGAAATTGCTTTTCAAATTGTAATGATTAGCACATCATCCACATAAATTATTGTTCCTCTTTCAGCTGCATCTGGGAGTGCCTTGCTCAGAAATATCCCAAACACACTCCCACTATTGACATGCCCAAAAGGGTTCCAAGACCATGCACATTGTGATTTGTCAAGTGAAAATGCAAATACATTTTGAGTGTCTTCAGCTAGTTCAGCTAGTGGCACACACCAGTATCCAGCTGTAAGATCTAAGGTGGTAAATACCTTTGACCCGTGAACCTGTGCAAGGCCTTGATCAATAAATGGTAGGGGCTACCTTCAAACAGTTACCATTTTGTTTATTTTGCGTAGATATGCATTCAAGCGTCATTGGCCATTGGGTTTTAGCACACCTAATATAGGAGTATTTGATGTTCTATGAATAGGCCTAATGATTCCTCTAGATACTAAATGTTTTCATCATTTCAGCCAGTGACTCCAGACATGCACAAATACCAGCTCCCTACCAGGGTCGGATTGGCCCCTCGGCTAATCAGCCCGTGGCCGTTATGAAATCATTAGTCTCCTGGGGGCCGGTTTCTGCCCCACGTGTGCGCCGGTTTGAGCGAGGAAAAAAAAAATAGTTTTTTTCACACTGAACTGTGCATTGACAATAATAACATGCCCAGTTCAGTGCGAAAAAAAGTATTTTCTTTTCCTTTGTAGCCACGGGTGGCCCGCACAACTATAATGGTTTAAACTCACTGAATCTGGTTGTGTGTGCCTGCATGCAGCGGGTCAGTGGCTCGCGCCGCTGCATTGTGCATTTTATTGCACATGTTTGTTTCCAATTTGGGCTTTCGGCAGTCAAGCCCACGCAAGCTCACGTGCTGTGCCGCCCAGGGCTGCAGGCAAAGAACCTCTGGAGTGGAGTGGGCTGGGCCTGGCTGCCGGCTGGCCCGTAAGTACAGTGCCTCTGGAAGATCACCTGTCTGCTCTGCAGGGGGAAGGGGTTGGGCTTGCTGGGGCCGGGGCAGCATAATCAAAGCAAGGTAACACTTGTTACCTTGTTTTGATTTCCATGCATGCAATTATGGTTATGCACACAAAAAAGTAGACGGGTGGTCCGGACCAGATGGTGCTCGAGCCCGGCTCATGCTCCGCTCACACAGAGAGAGCATCACTCAAGAGGAGATAGTGTTTGTCCGCTCACACAGAGAGAGCATCACTCAAGAGGAGATAGTGTTTGTTTGCAGCAATGTGTCAGTGTGAGAACTCACACCTGGTCTGAGGTGCCTGGAGGCAGGATGCCTGCAGAGTTGGGCTGGGCAAGGGGCGTGCACATTAAAGTTGATTTCAATTTTGCAGGATGCAAGCAACCAATTTGTTGCATGCCACTTTGCAAAATTGAAAACAACTATTGTCAATTAAAATGCAGCAAGACTTTGTGTCGCCACCAGCCCTCACTGGCACTGCCCACCCCCTACTGACTATTTTGCGTGGGCCCAGCAGCCTCTCTCTGATCCTGCTGTCAACTGTGCTGAGCTGCCCTGACACAGACTCACAGCGCAGAGAGGTCGAGCTGCAGCTTGCAGAGCTCCTTCAGGCTTCAGCCACGCACGCACAGACAGAAAGGAGGACCACTGCCAGGGCCCAGGAGTCCAGGACTCAGGAGGACCAGGGCCACAGGCTGTGCGAGTCGAGGTGGAGGAGGAGGCTGCTGTCCGGAGGAGGCCAGGCGGCTGCTGTCCTCACTGAGTCTCGGAGTCTCGGATGGACTCGGAGTCCAGACATTGAGGACCACTCAGGCAAAGCAGCAGTGTGAAGCAACAGCCAGAGAGGGCTGCTGCCCCTGCCCCAGCCAGCCCAGGAGGGCACAGAGCGGCACTGACTCAGGCAGCCACCCAGGCCAGCTAGCCAGCCGGCACAGAGGCGACCCTCCGACCGCCTACCCCACAGCCCACTCACCACCACCACCACAGGTGGCTGAGAATGCCTGCCTGCTGCTGGTAGCGGAGAGACGGAGAGACGCAAACAGCCCTGAGCTGAGGTAAGAGATGCACCGCCCTGATACTAGCCAGCACCATATGGACACATTACCTTGTCCCCTTGAGGATCATATAGAATTTCTATAGTGTTTGGGCTTGATGATCGACATATGTTTACTTACTCTCATGCCATATTCCCTGAATATAGCCTTTAGCCACGTAGAGCAGAAGTTCATAAACCAGAATCACACCTTTCACTGACTTATCGTGAAAGATGTGGCCAGCGACAGCTTCTGAGACCCATAATATGCAACGAAATTTGCCATGCTGGAAGTATATACCCTGGGTCCTGGGTAGAGCTGCCAATGTAGGTCTCTGGGCTTAGAGCCAAGTGGCAATTAATTCAAATCCTGCCCAGATCCTAAGTGCATGTGTACTCTTGGTGCAAATAATGCTGTGCCTCCGTTACCCAAGCAGAAGCAGATAAGCATGCGTCATGTGCGGTGCGAGCAGAAGGTAAGCGCAGAACTGATGAAATGCTGACCCTTCCCGCTGGGATGGAGTGGGGAGCTGACACATATTGGTATTTGACATAGGTTTAGCAGAGGGTGTACCAAACTGAACTTAACTGTTCTGCTGTTAAATCTCAGTTACCAGTTTAATGGTATCCACTACATAATAACTGCTCATTTTACTATAGATGATATGATAGCTCAGTGGGTTCAGCACTCAGGTTCAGCACTCGCTGCTGCAATGTGTGTGTGTGATCCGCAGGTTGCACGTTTAGATCCCAACAAGGCCATTTCACTCTTTCAAGCTTCTGAGGTCGATAAATGAGTACCAACACAGGTTAGGTGATATTGTATGCATATTTGTTCTATAAATAAGAATTTAAGCGTAAGTGCAATACAATAAAATATTATCATTTGGCCTTGAACGTCAGCTTGCAATCACAGTATTTTGACAATATGGATCTATAAACACAGATATTAATGATACATATGGTGATCCATTCTTGTATGCAAAGTTGTTATTTTATGAGTTGTGTTGTAATGTAACAGACACATGAACCCTCCATAAGTAGCATTTTCTCTAAAGTCGTGAATTGACGCAATTCATGGATGATGGTTTGAGGGCCACTTTTTTGAGGCGAGAGTGGGCCACATTTGTTTGGGTGTCCGGGCCTATTTCTTGTCCCAGTCCGACCCTGCTCCCTACCATGACCTTCTGGTAGTGTGGCAGCATGCAAATCAGTCAGCCCACCGTCATAGGCATCTTTGGCAAAAGCCTGTTTGAATTCCAAAAATATTTTCCTCAATTGGTCTTTTTCTTCTTCACCTTGTATATGCGCCTCTGCACTTTCCTCTAACTGTGTGGCAAGTGTCTCTTTGGAAAGTTGCTACCCTTAAATGTTTTGGAATATTGACGTCCACATCAATATGCTGCTTTTCCCTTTTAGATTCACCTAATTCAAATAGGGTACAATCAACAGATGACAACATACCATTTCTCTTGGCTCATAAGGGTACACAGAGTGAACTTTAAAAATTCCTTAGACTCAAGTATTTCTGATAACTCACCCTGTGCAGTCACGTTGATTTCAGGGATGTTCCCGATCACATGGTTCTATTTTTTTTCTTTCATTCTTAATGAGGTATTCTTTTCCAAATGAATGTCTTGACAACCTTTATTGTCCACTAGGATTTGAATGGGTCCATCCTCAATCTCTATCAATGGCGTACATTTGCATTCTAATGGTTGCTGCTTTAAGGATTCATTTAGGCACACAAATGCATCAGAACCTTTTTTCTGTTGTCCCTTCCTGTATTTTAATGCTACTGCAAATTGTCTGGTAAACGCGGGAATGGTAACATCCTGTTTCACTTGAAGCTCAATTGCATATGGCGTCATTTGGGCACAATGATAAGCTTGTCTCTTGTTTTCAAATTCAGGTGCTGCTCCACCCAATCTGGACAAGACCTTTTGATTTAGAAAGTCTAATACCATAAACATCCTGTGCATTATGTCTTTCCCAAATAGATTTTGTTTTATGTCACGCTCATGATTCACACATTGTGATGAATGCTTTTATAACCAATTGTAATCTTTAGCCTGCATCTTCTTACAATACTTTGTCCCAACACAGGGTCTTCTAGGCCAAAGATGTGTTGTTTCTGTATTTTAAACTTTGGGATCTCCTCTCTGTCAAGTATTTGCTGCAGTACTTTTTCACTAATGAAACTCCTTTCATGCTCAAGCGCCAAAGTGGCTTCAATCATTTCAGAATGCCCATTCACAAGGATAGGGATGCATAGCTGCCCTTCTCCCATGTGTATTTCTGCAATTGTTGATATGCGTTTTTCTGATTTGACTCTGGAGTAATATTTGGCTTGTTTTTTTCTTAATTTAGTTAAAAACGTAACTTGTTTTCATCTTTCTGTTTGCCAGTTTTTCTTAGGTTCCAAATAAATCTCCAAATACGGCTTCTCTTTTCCTCCTTGCATATCATCCTGACACATGAGAATGACCGTGACACTAGGCACACAGCCATTGTGAAGATATAATTCCACTGCACTTTCTGATTTAGCAAAGGTGTGGTATTCATTTACACTGTTACTTTTGGTCATTATGTTCTTAGGTTTCAATGGCTTTTAAGCTAAGGACCACAATACCCCATTTACCCCATCAATGAGGGGTGATAATCTCCTTAGGCAATTTGTTACTATGAGTAAGGGTATTTAATTAATGTCCCGGGAGGATAGCTCAGCGGCAACATGCTCGCCTTGGAAGCAAGACGACATGAAGCAACACAGGTTCAATCCCCGTGTCCGTGCTTAGAAACCTCTGGGTATTTAAGCGTGTTATAAATATGCAACTAAGACAAAAAAAACAATTACGCAACAAAAAAAACAATTCCTGTACCAGCGCCTCAATGCCCGCAAGCTGTGTGAGGCATTAAAAATAAATAAATGAATGCCCGTGACCAATACTTCCGGTATCTTCCGATGCTTCCCTATCTTTATGTCAACGTCAGTGACACCTTCGATAGGTATTTGTTCTCCATTGAAATTGTGCACAGGGCCTTCGCTTTGCCTCACCTTTACATGATTTTGTGGGGATCTCCCTTCATTCATATTTTTCACCAATTCTTTTTATTTTATTGTTGCTTGGGCACATGTGTCAATCATTGCAAATGCATTACATTTTTATTTAATAGTGATAGGAGCATAGTACCTATCCTCCACCTCTTCTAGTACACATACAAAATGTGATTTTTTTTCTAATTTCAGGTATTACCTTTCTTAGCTCATTTTTACTTTTTGTTAGGCAATTGGGCATATGAAATTACATTTTACCTTCCTTCTTGCCCACTTCATTTTGAATTCCCTTGTCTATTCTCCTGGGCTCAGAACCCATTCGGAGTATAGCCACTGATTACCCCTCTAACTTGGGACCACTAGTGTCCAAATCCCAATTTCTCATTGTGCTTTTCCCATTATCTGGGTCCTTTCTATTTACTTCCACATTTCAACCTATTGGCTGTGTATTTCACAAGTGTCACGTGATAGCATGTCAGTTTCTGGTGTGTGACACTTATCTGCATTTTGTATAGAGCCTCTCATTTCTGTCCCTTGGAAAATCTGTGGCTCAAAATACTCCTCAGATGACTGACCCCACCTGTCTTTTGGGCAATTGTTTCCTCTGTGGAGGTAGCAACAGTATTTTGATTATCGAGTAAGGATAACCTATCTGTTGATCCTAATTCCTCATTTTGTGTTTCATTTTCACATTGGATATTCTTTTTAAATATGCTTCTCTGGTCTTTGGGTTTTTCTTGTTCATTTTCCCTTTTGTGCTGAACATCTTCACACACCTGAATTATCTGGTTCAACTTCAAATTAAAGCACACTCCCTTTTGTGTGTGTTATAATTCTCTGTCTCACTTTCATACATTTGTTTTCTTTTTTTTTTAAATCGTCAAGCAATTCAGTATTTTTATCCAAAGGCGATTCATGGGCATCTGTGTTTTCATCAGGGAAGAGGTGATTGGCTAGTCACTTATTGTCACTACATACAAGATAATTCCTAAGACCTTCTGTACCTTCATTTGGCTGTTGCTTTTAAACTGCACTCAATTTTCCTATGTGTTCAGACAACATTTTGACTTGGGCCTCTAAGCATTGAAACCTGTCCATGTTTCTGAATTCACCTCTTTGTGGTCTGGGCCGGTAATGATTAACCTCGCTCTGATTAGGCCGGTTCTGATTTCTTTCAGATTGATTTATATTTGTGTTATCCCAGTGGATTCCTTAGACGTTGGTTTTGCCTCTTTATTCCTATCCCCTTCCCTTTCTGACGAACTATCACTTCATACAGTTTGGTCCCCTGTTCTATTATCCATTCTAGTAGGGTTTCCCTGCCAAATTCATAGATTAATAGGGATTGGATACCATTTATTATTAGAGCCCATAATAATATGCAGTTTTAAATTCTACTGAGTTAGGGTTAAAGGTCGCATAAAAACATGAAAATGCTCTTATTAAGTTTTGAAAGAACTGGCAAATAGATTCATTTTGCTGTACCACCATACTATAAGCAGCTTTATTGGCTTCCTGTATAGACTGATACAGTGAGAATTGGTGTTTAATCTGTTTCACCAAATTTGCTCCTGACAAATGTTCTTGTTCATTGAGACCACAAATGATATTAGCAGATGCCTTATCCAGAGTGAGGCGAAAGTACCATCCATATTGTTCCTTAGGAATATGAATAATATATCATGAACTGCCTCCAAATGATCTTCCATACAACAATCCCCTCTCTTTATTTTATTTATTTATTTTAATTTTTATACCACGCCACATGCCTCAGAATGCACATAAATACAGGCGGGGAGGGGGACAAGGGGCTGGCAGCAGGGAGCAAAAAGAATAAACTAGGTTGAACATGGGTTAAGGTTCAACAGGTAGGTTTGTATTTCCTTCTTAAAAAGCACCAGATTTTCAGCCATGCATATATGTCTGGGAAGTAAGTTCCATTGCAACTGAGCCTGGGTATCGATGGAAGTTCCTTCAAAATGGTTTAATAAGAGTCTTGACAGATTTAATCATTTTTAAAAGAATACATGGTGCATTTTGGTATGTGTCATTTTGTCGCTCATTCCCGTTCCCTTGTGGGCAAGAATGTGTGTGAGTATTTGCATATGACGCAGACCCTAATATTGGATTATCACCAGGTCTGACCATATGGACAGCTGCTGCTGCATTTCCTTGACTAGGGCTGTGATTAACTTCAGCTCCAGTGAATGTGGTACACTGTTGCTTTTCCTGAGACTTGATATTAAATATTTGCCATTCCAGGTTTTTGCACTGTCCATGAAGCCGTTCTGCTTCATGACTGAAAGCAGATTTCTCATCCCTGACCCTTGTGATTATTGCTTGTAATACAGTAATCGGTGTCTGAAAATGATCAAGTGCTTTGGCTTTTCTTTCATTTTCATCCAGTAATTTAAATATCTCATTTTCCATAACATGACATTCCTTATCTTTCTCGCTTTTATCTTGTCTAAGGATTTGAATTTCAGAAACTGCACATCTTTATCTTGCCTTATATCATCCAATATTGTTTTCGAATGGGTCAATTCTTGCTCACTCTCATTAAGTTGTTTCTTTCTCTGAGCCAATTCAGCAGGATGCTACATTTGGCTTGCAGCTTTGTGTCTGGCTCTCTGTGCTTTAATTCCGCTTTCAATTGCTGCACCTGACCACATTCATTGTACAAACCACACTGTAATTTGCTAATGACCTCATTGTCTTTCCCTTGCATCTTTATGGATTTGTGTAGCAGAAACCAAAGTTTTGCGCACAGTCTAATGAAGCAATTATTTTAATATGTGCGTTCTGGTTGTCGGAACAGCCTAAGGAGACACAACTGCACAATAATTCCTTTATCAAAAATACCTTCAAAAGTCTCTTTTTCCACCTCTGTGCTAATCCCCGAGAGGTGAGGCTGTCCTTGTGGACTTCCAGTTTAAAGCCACTCGGTAGCAGTGCTAGGTGCTTATTGTACTTTCACTGGTGCTTCCCTTATTTTAAATTGTTTGCTGATTTATTTTAATCCATACAATTTTAACTATGTGTTGCTGATACTTGGTTCCACTTATACTGAAAGTGAACTGGGACACTGTTTAGTGCCCAGTCTTCTTTCTCTGTCTACCGCTCGGTGGCTCCTCGCCTTCCATTGGCTTGAGGTTGGCATATTATGTGCTGCATCACTCGCCTGCTTTCACGCGAGAGGTGAGGTTGTCCCTGTGGACTTCCAGTTTAAAGCCACTTGGTAGCAGTGCTAGGTGCTTATTATACTTTCACTCGTGCTTCCCTTATTTTAAATTGTTTGCTGATTTATTTTAATCCAACTATTTTAACTATGTGTTGCTGATACTTGGTTCCACTTATACTGAAAGTGAGCTGGGTGCCGTTTTATGCCCAGTCCTCTTTCTCTGTCTACTGCTTGGCGGCTCCTCACCTTCAATTGGCTCGAGGTCGGCATATTATGTGCTGCATCACTCACCTGCTTACCCATGAAAGTTGATGTTGTCCCTGTGGACTTCCAGTTTAAAGCCACTCGCTAGCAGTGCTAGGTGCTTATTATACTTTCACTGGTGCTTCCTTTATTTTAAATTGTGTGCTGATTTATTTGAATCCATACTATTTTAACTAAGTGTTGCTGATATTTGGTTCCATTTATATTGAAAGTGAACTGGGATGCCATTTAGCGGCCAGTCCTCTTTCTCTGTCTACCGTTTGGCGGCTCCTCGCCTTCCATTGGCTCGAGTTCGGCATATTAAGTGCCGCATCACTCGCATGCTTTCCCATGAGAGGTGAGGTTGTCCCTGTGGACATCCAGTTTAAAGCCACTCGCTAGCAGTGCTAGGTGCTTATTATACTTTCACTGGTGCTTCCCTTATTTTAAATTGTTTGCTGATTTATTTTAATCCATACTATTTTAACTATGTGTTGCTGATACTTGGTTCCACATGTACTGAAAGTGAACTGGGATGCCGTTTAGCGCCCAGTCCTCTTTCTCTGTCTACCGCACAGTGGCGCCTCGCCTTCCATTGGCTCGTGGTCAGCATATCATGTGCTGCATTTCTTGCCCACGCAGTAGACGGGTGCAGCAGGCATGCTGTTAGCGCGCCAAAGGCGTGCTTAAGGTAAGGCCGTCTTTGCCCATCCATGCAAGGGACGGGCAGGGTCTTCAGGCTGGGATTGGTAACTCTGGAGTAGTTCCACTTCTGGATTGCAGTGCTCTGTTATCCCTAGCCCCTGGAGAGACTAGATAGCCACGTGGCTTTGTGTAAGTTTCCATACTAGCCACTGGGCCTACTTTAGTGGACTATCAATGCGGTCTGCTAAACACTCGTTCGCTCGTGGTGCATGTTCCGTTTTGCCACAACCTATCGATTAACTCTCAGCTGGATCTTCTGTTTTTAACAGAGATCTGGCTGAGGGAAACATCTGGGCCAGCTAGTGTTCAGGCTTTACCTCCTAACTACGTGTTGGCCCATGCTGATCGCTCATCAGCACATCCAGGGGGCAGTGGCCATCATCCATAAAGATTCCTACAAAATAGTGTGCACAGTGCCTACTCACTCTCTTTAGATGGAATGTCTTCAGGCCTGGACCTCTCTTTCTCATACATCTACGCACACTGTCTTAGTAGAATACCGCCCTCCTGGCACGGATGCTGCATTCTGCACTCATTTCCCTGAATTTGTTTCTGAGATTCAGATTAAGCACCCCAATCTTTGGGTTATGGGAGATTTTAACCTCCCTATTAAGTCCTCAGCCACAGGCCAGATCATCAACATTCTTTCTTTGATGGCACATCTTGGCCTGCCGGAACTAATTCTCGAACCTACTCATGAATTGGGTAATACTATGGACTTCATCTGCGCCCCTAACTCTTTGATCTCTGTTTCCTCCCTATGTCCTCTTTTGTGGCTTGATCAATTTTTGATCCTTTATTCTTCAGTTGGACCCTATCTTACCACCAATGAAACCTGCTACTTTTAAACGCAGTTGGCGCAAAGTGTCTAATAACGAAGTGGTAGCACCTCTTCAGTCGTAGTTTGCCCAGCGCGCTCCCTGCTCTCTAGCCACACTAGGAGAGTCGTTGTCTGTGGCTGCTGACTTCCTGGCCCCTCATAGGCTCTGCAAGGAAAGAAACCACCACTCTGAATGTGGTTTTCTGATGAATTTAGAGCTCAAAAACTGCTTTGTAGACAGGCCGAGAGGAAGTTGCGTGCAGCTACCTGACTGTGGATAAACATACTGTTCGCCACACTTTGACCGTATATAAAAAAGTAATTATTGCTGCTATTATTTTTTAGTCAGAAAGTTGAACCTTCTGTTAATAAACCCAAAGCCCTATTCAAATTGATCCAATCCCTCTACACTCCTACTAAAATCGGGTCTCTTGTAGTGCTGTGACAAGTTCTATGTGATTATCTCTCTTCCTTCTTCTTCACTAAGAATGTGATTATTCGCAGTGACATTAATGCCACGGCTGATTAATCCTCTGCGGCTCTGATTTTTCCTGAACCGCCTATACTTAATTCCACATGGTCCTCTTTTCCTTCTTTTTCAGATCAGGATATATTGAAGGCTATTCACTGCCTCAAATCTGCTTCTCCGGCTGACGCTATTCCTCTAGATGTACTGCAAGACATATTGGGAGTTCTTATCTCTCATATCACTGCTGCTGTAAACACATAGTTTCAAGATGGTTTTATTCCTAACCCCCTGAATCATGCTCTGGTGCTGTTACGCTCACCTGGTATCCACAGGGACGCCACCCAGCCGGGTAACTCGCTGGTATGCTTCTCAGCTTTGCACTGATGTGGTCTGCGGGGAAGGTTCTGCCTGAAAATACAGGAGGACTGTGTTCACGACTGACCGACTGGGGTAAGTATCCTCCCTCCACCCCCGTATGATTTCAGTTCTTCTGGTGCCCTCTCCTCACCTTGTGGTAGAATTAGGCGTGCTCTCCGTCCTGCCTTCTTTGCAGGGGGCGCGTTGTCTTTCATGGGCGAGTGCGGTCCATTTACTTCACTGACGCCGGCCCGTTTGATATTGTTCAGGTAGGTCTTATTGCTGTTCTTTAGTTTTTTTGCTATCCTGCATGCCTTTTTTTGTTTAAAATGTCTCTGTTTTCTCCCGTAGGTATGCAGAGCTTCAGCCCGGCGAACTGGCTTGGTTGAGCCCCACTGGTAAATGATGGCACATTAAGAGTGCTATTATGCGGTAAGTAAGCGCTATGAACAGTGCTGCAAAGTCTTGCCTTTGCTAACCTGTGTTTTCCTTCCTTGTAGGTCGCAGTGTTCTTCAGCGTGAGTGGAATGTCCGGAGTGGTGCCAGCCGAGAGGCGACCAGCCAGGTAAGCCTTTTGAGCAGTTCGTAATTTGTAAATGTCTCTACTGCTTTCTTTAATGTTGCCTCTATCTTCCTCTTTCAGGTTGTTCTGTCCTGGAGGCGTGCAGATTCGAGGAAGCTGTTCTCAGTAGCTGCGAGTGTTTAAAGATGAAGACTGCAGGTAAGATGCTGCTGCTAATGATGTTCCTTTTGTCTCCTTGCAGGTTCTGCTTCTCCGAGGTTCGAGGGAATAGCTGGACACGGTGAGCGTCAGGTTGCAAGCTGCAAAGTAACGCGAAGCGTGTTGTCTTGCTCGGGTGTGGTTTAAATAGCCCCAACAAAATAGTCTAGGTAAAGTAGTCCCTAGAGTACCACACCCAAAACACTAGACCGCATAGCTTGGTTTTAGGAACCAAGCTATGTGGATGCCTCCATGTTGGCTGACAATACAATAAAGTAGTTCCCAAGCACATTGTTTTTCATGGTGTATGAGCCTGGCGCAATAGGTGCTAGGAATGGCCCCTTGAGGGCTTTTGAAGAGGATGCCAGGCTGTAGAGGCCCGAGTCCTGACTCCTCCTGGCCAATGGGTTTGCCAGAGGGGGTTTTGGGTGAGGGTCATGAGAGGTGCTTCGTTTTTTGAAAAAGTCATCCTTGGACACTGGGAAGCTTGAACATGTTTGCACCATCTCTCTTTTATCTTTCTTGTTGAAGGTCTTGGAGGCTCTTGTTTCCCCCTTCTCTCATTGTACCTTGTATCTTCTGGTTTCTTTGATGTCTTCCAGTCTGGCTTTTGGCCTCGGAGGGGCACTGAATCAGTTCTAAACTCTGTTCTTGACGATCTTGCCTTCCTGGTTGACCAGGGCACAGTTGGTTCTGTTCTCTTGTTATATTTGTCCGCAACATTCGACACGGTTAATCATTCCATCCTGATCTCCCAGGTGTCAGATGCTGGGATATCTGGCCAAGTCCTAAACTTGTACTCTGCCTTTTTGACTGATCACTCCCAATCACTCTTTCTCCCTCCTTGTTGCTCTAAATCTGTATTATTGACGTGTGGGGTCTCCCAGGTTTCTGCTCTCTCTCCCATACTGTTCAATATTTCTATGAGATTTCTTCTTCTTCTCATCCAATCCCATGGGTTTAGATTTTATTCCTATGGTGACCACACACAGATTCTGGTGCATCTGGACCTCACCCAGGCTGACACAGTGGCTCAGCACAAGAGGTGCTTGGAGGACCTGGGATTATGGATGCTGACTAATTCACTAAAACTGAATGGTAATAAGACAGAGGTCCTTGTTGTGGGAACCACCAGTCCTCTTTTCTTCTGGACTCCTGATTTCTGGCCCACTTCCCTTGGTCCATTTCCTCTGCCATCCTCTTCTGTAAAAAACCTGGGAGTAAAGATCTCATCTTCCCCATCAATGGCAGAGCAGGTTGCGGCTGTCTGTAAATCTTGCCATTTTAAACTACGCATCCTGTGTAAAGTCCTTCCTTTCTTTCACAGTCAATTCCATGCCCCAGTGGTCGCTGTGCTTTTTCTTAGCACAGTTGATTATAGTAACTCACTCTATCTTGGCCAGCCGCTTTATCTTACAAATCAACTTCAAATGTTTATGAATGCGGTTGTCAAAGTAATTGTGCACCCTCTGCCATGGGCACACATGTCCCCGCTTCTCAGACAGCTCCATTGGCTGCCTGGTGCAAAACTGACTCTCTTTAAATCTATGTGTATTTTCCACTGTGCTTTTTATAAACTGGGAGCAGAATATTTGCAGGACAAGGTCCCTCAATATGTTCCCACTCCCATTCTGCTTATCTGTTGTCTGTCCCCCGTGTCAGAATGTCACAAATAGGTGGCCGTGCCTTTTCAGTGGCTGCAAGGGCTTGGGACGTCATGCTGCTTGCTCTTTGTGCCACTGCCGACCATCTTTCCTTCTGCTTTTCTTTGAAAACCTTGTTATTTTAAGCTCCTGGCTGCTGCAGCTCTCCCTCCGCTACTTAGTGCCATGATACCCTTGGGTGATCGCTTCTTTATAAATACACATAACATAACATAACTAATACTACTTTTCCAAGTTGTCAAATTTTCAGAGGACCAGTCTGCGTGAGCATACAGCTTTTCATAGAGGTAATCTGATAATTCAGAAAATTCAGCCTTAATCTGGGACATGGCGGTACTATTCCCAATAACACTAGAAGAAGAGTCAAGTTAGCAAACACTATTGCACCACCTGATAGCTCTAATTCAGAGAATGAGTGCACACTATGGTTATGCTTTATGATGCAAGGTCACAGCCAGTAATTATTTTACTGTTTCACGGCCAACAAAGATGTTAGAGATCTTTCTGGCTATTTTTTGTATCTCATGGTATTTTTGTGGTATAGTGGTATTTGTGGTATAGTTGTATAGTGGTATTTTTTGGGTATCGTGGTGAGCCTAACTTCAGAATACTGCCCAATAATTATTTTTGTCAGGCTCACAAACGGTAAGCAAGTACTGAACTTAGTACACTCTTATTGTCACGATTGTGCCACTTGTGCACCAATTCGCACCCATCGTGGACTATTTGGGACTCATTTGTTTCCGTAACTCCTTGGACAACATCTATTCATATTATTGTCTTTACTTTCTGTTTGCAAGGCTTTGCAACTTTCTTATTTACTTTTACAAACTACATGTCCCATAATTCACCTTGTGGCAGTTCCCATTTCCTGGCTATTCCTATGCAGCAGTTCTAGCACTACAATCCCCAGAAGCCTTAGAGAACAGTACAGCTTTCGCTTTTCCAGGACTAGGGCGGAGGCCAATTACATTCAGGTGTGCTGCTCCAGGTGCTGCTAATTAGCCTACTTCAGCACAGGGCAGCTCAGTGTTTAAGCAGCTGCCTGCAGGAGCACAGGTCTCTTGCATTGAGCTTTCTACCAGCCCTTTGTTGCCTCATTCCTTGGAAATTTGCTGTGTCCTGTGGTTTCCAGTTCCTACTCTTGTTTCTGGGCCCTGTGCTTCCTGCCTTGAAGTCCGGCTTCTCAGCCTTCTCTCCCCTGGCTTTTGTCTGCACCTCTGTGCTCCCCATTCTGCAGCCCTGCTTCCTTGTTTGCAGCCCTCTGTTCCCTGGCTACAGCCCCCTTGCTCTCTTCCTTGTTTGCATCCCTCTGTTCCCTGTCTACAGCCCCCCCTGCTCTCTTTCTTGTTTGAAGCCCTCTGTTCCCTGGCTTCTGCTCCCTTGCTCTCTTCCTTGCCTGCAGCCCTCTGTTCATGATTCCTGTCCTTGACTTCCTTGAGTCTTCAGACCTCCCCTCCCTTTGGTTATCCACTTCAGTTGTACCGTTTCCATAATTACTCCCTTCTAGATTTCTCTTGTCTTTCCAGCCCTGAGTTACCCTTCTTGATTTTCGTGTACTGTTTTCCGGTCGCCGTTCCCTGCAATTAGATACTAGTTTTCTGCCCTTCCTATCTTCCGGTTGTCTGTACTGAACCTTGTTCTCTTTGACTTCCTTTTCTCTGGATATTTCTGTTCTTGTCTTCACTTGTGTTTTATGTAATTCCTATGTACAGAGTTTGGCTGCTGGATTTCCAGCAGGCAATATCTGCCCCATCCCTTGTCGCATTTCAGTGTTGTACTTCGTGTCATTGTTAACAGTGTATTGGTTCCTGTTTCAGGAAGCAGTCATTGTTCGGTTCCTGCTGGACCTGTACAGGCTTCAGTCTTGTAAGTAGTTTTACCTCGTTCGTGCCTTAGGGTTCAGATACAGACACCCACTGCTGTTGCTCCTAGCAATGAGCATTCAGAGTGGGCCCCTGAAATACCAATCTGTTCAGAAAGTTGGAGTTTCCCAAGATCTGTGGAATACTCTTTCCCCATTCTGCGTACACCCCAAGAGGAAACCCAACATGTTTGTTATCTTTCTTTCCCCTGCCCCTTTTTGTTTACAGCCTCTGTTGCCTATCCTTTCTTGTCTGCAGAACTCCTTGTAATCCAGCTTCTTGTGTGCCTTTCTCCCTTTGGCTTAGGAGAAACGCCTCTACCCTCAGGCCCCTCCTGACACTTATCTGCTCACGGTATCATATGTACAATACCACAATATTCCCTTGTGGCTGTGTTTCAAAATACATTTTTCAGGTCACATCACATCACAAAATAGTTATATTCACACACACGCATAGCACTTCTGAAAAACCAAATTCACAATAAGCAATTCACCTTATATTTTACCACATGTGGTAATGTGAACTACCGCCTGCAATTAGGTTGAGTTTACCACCTGTTGGACCTCTATGTGCTAACACAATAATTCAGATGCATGATGAGAACTCTGAAAGTCTGAAACTAAATTGTTCTTTCCTTTTGTGGCTTTATGAAAGCTAACAATTCAGAAAAATGAACAAACATATGTCATTATACTGTGCTAATTTTTGCAGTAATCTATACTTGAACATGGATAACATGTGTTTCATTAGAGATCTCACACACAGTGCATAGCTTTTCTTGTTATAAACTTCAACTACACATTTGGGGGGTAATTCATAGAATCCGGCGAACAAGTGGCATACGCAGCTGGCGCGTGCGCCAAAACCCATTTTAGGCGAACAGCGTATTCATGAGCGTATTCATGGATTTATACATCCATAAGCAGCTGTGGCGCAGAGTGGCACAGCGACCATGAAGCAACGCCAGTTATGCCCCCAACCCAGCCCTGTGCGTCAAAAACATCGCACAAATCCAGTACATGGCGCAAAGGCCAGTGGACCAGCATACAGCCCCCCAACCACAAAATCGAGTGTAAACCTCCCCTGCACCCCTCAGAATACATGTACCCTGGGTATTACCCAAATTGTTCATTTACAATTGTTCGAATGAACAATTGACCGAATTTAAAGGGTCACAATTGACCTTTTCACAATTCATCGTATATGTAATATATATATATATATATATATATATATATATATATATATATATATATATATATATATTTCGTTCGCAAAGGTAGCGGGCACCCCTCTCTCGATAGAACAAGGCTTGATAACCTGTTCAGTGGTTATTAACCACTTGAGAGTTCGCAGCCACTGCTTTTTCTCACTGTGCCTTTCACAGATGGGAAATATCCATTTGCATATCAGTATTTGTCCTGCCCAGGGGCAGTCCAGCACCGAAATGCAATGGCAATTCCAACCTGAACGAGAGTACCACCAGCAACCCCATACACCTGTTTCACCTTTGTTGGGGATCATCAGTGAGGTGAAGCTGATGCCTCTCTAAGCACAGTGAGAGGGAGACCACGTCTGGTTGCCCCCAGGAGACCTAGGGTTACCAATCCCAGGTTCCTTGAAATTTCGTTTGCAAAGGTAGCGGGCGCCCCTCTCTCGATAGAACAAGGCTTGGTAACCTGTTCAGTGGTTATTAACCACTTGAGAGTTTGCAGCCACTGCTTTTTCTCGCTGTGCCTTTCACAGATGGGAAATATCCATTTGCATATCAGTCTTTGTCCTGCCCAGGGGCAGTCCAGCACCGAAATGCAATGGCAATTCCAAGCTGAACGAGAGTACCACCAGCAACCCCATACACATGTTTCACCCTTGTTGGGGATCATCAGTGAGGTGAAGCTGATGCCTCTCTAAGCACAGTGAGAGGGAGAACACGTCTGGTTGCCCCAGGAGACCTAGGGTTACCAATCCCAGGTTCCTTGAAATTTCGTTTGCAAAAGTAGCGGGCGCCCCTCTCTCGATAGAACAAGGCTTGATAACCTGTTCAGTGGTTATTAACCACTTGAGAGTTCGCAGCCACTGCTTTTTCTCACTGTGCCTTTCACAGATGGGAAATATCCATTTGCATATCAGTCTTTGTCCTGCCCAGGGGCAGTCCAGCACCGAAATGCAATGGCAATTCCAACCTGAACGAGAGTACCACCAGCAACCCCATACACGTGTTTCACCCTTGTTGGAGATCATCAGTGAGGTGAAGCTGATGCCTCTCTAAGCACAGTGAGAGGGAGAAAACGTCTGGTTGCCCCCAGGAGACCTAGGGTTACCAATCCCAGGTTCCTTGAAATTTTGTTTGCAAAGGTAGCGGGCACCCCTCTCTCGATAGAACAAGGCTTGATAACCTGTTCAGTGGTTATTAACCACTTGAGAGTTCGCAGCCACTGCTTTTTCTCACTGTGCCTTTCACAGATGGGAATTATCCATTTGCATATCAGTATTTGTCCTGCCCAGGGGCAGTCCAGCACCGAAATGCAATGGCAATTCCAACCTGAACGAGAGTACCACCAGCAACCCCATACACCTGTTTCACCTTTGTTGGGGATCATCAGTGAGGTGAAGCTGATGCCTCTCTAAGCACAGTGAGAGGGAGACCACGTCTGGTTGCCCCCAGGAGACCTAGGGTTACCAATCCCAGGTTCCTTGAAATTTCGTTTGCAAAGGTAGCGGGCGCCCCTCTCTCGATAGAACAAGGCTTGGTAACCTGTTCAGTGGTTATTAACCACTTGAGAGTTTGCAGCCACTGCTTTTTCTCGCTGTGCCTTTCACAGATGGGAAATATCCATTTGCATATCAGTCTTTGTCCTGCCCAGGGGCAGTCCAGCACCGAAATGCAATGGCAATTCCACCCGGAACGAGAGTACCACCAGCAACCCCATACACATGTTTCAACCTTGTTGGGGATCATCAGTGAGGTGAAGCTGATGCCTCTCTAAGCACAGTGAGAGGGAGAACACGTCTGGTTGCCCCAGGAGACCTAGGGTTACCAATCCCAGGTTCCTTGAAATTTCGTTTGCAAAGGTAGCGGGCGCCCCTCTCTCGATAGAACAAGGCTTGATAACCTGTTCAGTGGTTATTAACCACTTGAGAGTTCGCAGCCACTGCTTTTTCTCACTGTGCCTTTCACAGATGGGAAATATCCATTTGCATATCAGTCTTTGTCCTGCCCAGGGGCAGTCCAGCACCGAAATGCAATGGCAATTCCAACCTGAACGAGAGTACCACCAGCAACCCCATACACGTGTTTCACCCTTGTTGGAGATCATCAGTGAGGTGAAGCTGATGCCTCTCTAAGCACAGTGAGAGGGAGAAAACGTCTGGTTGCCCCCAGGAGACCTAGGGTTACCAATCCCAGGTTCCTTGAAATTTCGTTTGCAAAGGTAGCGGGCGCCCCTCTCTCGATAGAACAAGGCTTGGTAACCTGTTCAGTGGTTATTAACCACTTGAGAGTTTGCAGCCACTGCTTTTTCTCGCTGTGCCTTTCACAGATGGGAAATATCCATTTGCATATCAGTCTTTGTCCTGCCCAGGGGCAGTCCAGCACCGAAATGCAATGGAAATTCCAAGCTGAACGAGAGTACCACCAGCAACCCCATACACATGTTTCACCCTTGTTGGGGATCATCAGTGATGTGAAGCTGATGCCTCTCTAAGCACAGTGAGAGGGAGAACACGTCTGGTTGCCCCAGGAGACCTAGGGTTACCAATCCCAGGTTCCTTGAAATTTCGTTTGCAAAAGTAGCGGGCGCCCCTCTCTCGATAGAACAAGGCTTGATAACCTGTTCAGTGGTTATTAACCACTTGAGAGTTCGCAGCCACTGCTTTTTCTCACTGTGCCTTTCACAGATGGGAAATATCCATTTGCATTTCAGTCTTTGTCCTGCCAGGGGCAGTCCAGCACCGAAATGCAATGGCAATTCCAACCTGAACGAGAGTACCACCAGCAACCCCATACACGTGTTTCACCCTTGTTGGAGATCATCAGTGAGGTGAAGCTGATGCCTCTCTAAGCACAGTGAGAGGGAGAAAACGTCTGGTTGCCCCCAGGAGACCTAGGGTTACCAATCCCAGGTTCCTTGAAATTTTGTTTGCAAAGGTAGCGGGCACCCCTCTCTCGATAGAACAAGGCTTGATAACCTGTTCAGTGGTTATTAACCACTTGAGAGTTCGCAGCCACTGCTTTTTCTCACTGTGCCTTTCACAGATGGGAATTATCCATTTGCATATCAGTATTTGTCCTGCCCAGGGGCAGTCCAGCACCGAAATGCAATGGCAATTCCAACCTGAACGAGAGTACCACCAGCAACCCCATACACCTGTTTCACCTTTGTTGGGGATCATCAGTGAGGTGAAGCTGATGCCTCTCTAAGCACAGTGAGAGGGAGACCACGTCTGGTTGCCCCCAGGAGACCTAGGGTTACCAATCCCAGGTTCCTTGAAATTTCGTTTGCAAAGGTAGCGGGCGCCCCTCTCTCGATAGAACAAGGCTTGGTAACCTGTTCAGTGGTTATTAACCACTTGAGAGTTTGCAGCCACTGCTTTTTCTCGCTGTGCCTTTCACAGATGGGAAATATCCATTTGCATATCAGTCTTTGTCCTGCCCAGGGGCAGTCCAGCACCGAAATGCAATGGCAATTCCACCCGGAACGAGAGTACCACCAGCAACCCCATACACATGTTTCAACCTTGTTGGGGATCATCAGTGAGGTGAAGCTGATGCCTCTCTAAGCACAGTGAGAGGGAGAACACGTCTGGTTGCCCCAGGAGACCTAGGGTTACCAATCCCAGGTTCCTTGAAATTTCGTTTGCAAAGGTAGCGGGCGCCCCTCTCTCGATAGAACAAGGCTTGATAACCTGTTCAGTGGTTATTAACCACTTGAGAGTTCGCAGCCACTGCTTTTTCTCACTGTGCCTTTCACAGATGGGAAATATCCATTTGCATATCAGTCTTTGTCCTGCCCAGGGGCAGTCCAGCACCGAAATGCAATGGCAATTCCAACCTGAACGAGAGTACCACCAGCAACCCCATACACGTGTTTCACCCTTGTTGGAGATCATCAGTGAGGTGAAGCTGATGCCTCTCTAAGCACAGTGAGAGGGAGAAAACGTCTGGTTGCCCCCAGGAGACCTAGGGTTACCAATCCCAGGTTCCTTGAAATTTCGTTTGCAAAGGTAGCGGGCGCCCCTCTCTCGATAGAACAAGGCTTGGTAACCTGTTCAGTGGTTATTAACCACTTGAGAGTTTGCAGCCACTGCTTTTTCTCGCTGTGCCTTTCACAGATGGGAAATATCCATTTGCATATCAGTCTTTGTCCTGCCCAGGGGCAGTCCAGCACCGAAATGCAATGGAAATTCCAAGCTGAACGAGAGTACCACCAGCAACCCCATACACATGTTTCACCCTTGTTGGGGATCATCAGTGATGTGAAGCTGATGCCTCTCTAAGCACAGTGAGAGGGAGAACACGTCTGGTTGCCCCAGGAGACCTAGGGTTACCAATCCCAGGTTCCTTGAAATTTCGTTTGCAAAAGTAGCGGGCGCCCCTCTCTCGATAGAACAAGGCTTGATAACCTGTTCAGTGGTTATTAACCACTTGAGAGTTCGCAGCCACTGCTTTTTCTCACTGTGCCTTTCACAGATGGGAAATATCCATTTGCATTTCAGTCTTTGTCCTGCCAGGGGCAGTCCAGCACCGAAATGCAATGGCAATTCCAACCTGAACGAGAGTACCACCAGCAACCCCATACACGTGTTTCACCCTTGTTGGAGATCATCAGTGAGGTGAAGCTGATGCCTCTCTAAGCACAGTGAGAGGGAGAAAACGTCTGGTTGCCCCCAGGAGACCTAGGGTTACCAATCCCAGGTTCCTTGAAATTTTGTTTGCAAAGGTAGCGGGCACCCCTCTCTCGATAGAACAAGGCTTGATAACCTGTTCAGTGGTTATTAACCACTTGAGAGTTCGCAGCCACTGCTTTTTCTCACTGTGCCTTTCACAGATGGGAATTATCCATTTGCATATCAGTATTTGTCCTGCCCAGGGGCAGTCCAGCACCGAAATGCAATGGCAATTCCAACCTGAACGAGAGTACCACCAGCAACCCCATACACCTGTTTCACCTTTGTTGGGGATCATCAGTGAGGTGAAGCTGATGCCTCTCTAAGCACAGTGAGAGGGAGACCACGTCTGGTTGCCCCCAGGAGACCTAGGGTTACCAATCCCAGGTTCCTTGAAATTTCGTTTGCAAAGGTAGCGGGCGCCCCTCTCTCGATAGAACAAGGCTTGGTAACCTGTTCAGTGGTTATTAACCACTTGAGAGTTTGCAGCCACTGCTTTTTCTCGCTGTGCCTTTCACAGATGGGAAATATCCATTTGCATATCAGTCTTTGTCCTGCCCAGGGGCAGTCCAGCACCGAAATGCAATGGCAATTCCACCCGGAACGAGAGTACCACCAGCAACCCCATACACATGTTTCACCCTTGTTGGGGATCATCAGTGAGGTGAAGCTGATGCCTCTCTAAGCACAGTGAGAGGGAGAACACGTCTGGTTGCCCCAGGAGACCTAGGGTTACCAATCCCAGGTTCCTTGAAATTTCGTTTGCAAAGGTAGCGGGCGCCCCTCTCTCGATAGAACAAGGCTTGATAACCTGTTCAGTGGTTATTAACCACTTGAGAGTTCGCAGCCACTGCTTTTTCTCACTGTGCCTTTCACAGATGGGAAATATCCATTTGCATATCAGTCTTTGTCCTGCCCAGGGGCAGTCCAGCACCGAAATGCAATGGCAATTCCAACCTGAACGAGAGTACCACCAGCAACCCCATACACGTGTTTCACCCTTGTTGGAGATCATCAGTGAGGTGAAGCTGATGCCTCTCTAAGCACAGTGAGAGGGAGAAAACGTCTGGTTGCCCCCAGGAGAACCTAGGGTTACCAATCCCAGGTTCCTTGAAATTTTGTTTGCAAAGGTAGCGGGCACCCCTCTCTCGATAGAACAAGGCTTGATAACCTGTTCAGTGGTTATTAACCACTTGAGAGTTCGCAGCCACTGCTTTTTCTCACTGTGCCTTTCACAGATGGGAATTATCCATTTGCATATCAGTATTTGTCCTGCCCAGGGGCAGTCCAGCACCGAAATGCAATGGCAATTCCAACCTGAACGAGAGTACCACCAGCAACCCCATACACCTGTTTCACCTTTGTTGGGGATCATCAGTGAGGTGAAGCTGATGCCTCTCTAAGCACAGTGAGAGGGAGAACACGTCTGGTTGCCCCAGGAGACCTAGGGTTACCAATCCCAGGTTCCTTGAAATTTCGTTTGCAAAGGTAGCGGGCGCCCCTCTCTCGATAGAACAAGGCTTGATAACCTGTTCAGTGGTTATTAACCACTTGAGAGTTCGCAGCCACTGCTTTTTCTCACTGTGCCTTTCACAGATGGGAAATATCCATTTGCATATCAGTCTTCGTCCTGCCCAGGGGCAGTCCAGCACCGAAATGCAAAGGCGATTCCAACCTGAACGAGAGTACCACCAGCAACCCCATACACGTGTTTCACCCTTGTTGGGGATCATCAGTGAGGTGAAGCTGATGCCTCTCTAAGCACAGGGAGAGGGAGACCACGTCTGGTTGCCCCCAGGAGACCTAGGGTTACCAATCCCAGGTTCCTTGAAATTTCGTTTGCAAAGGTAGCGGGCGCCCTCCTCTCGATAGAACAAGGCTTGATAACCTGTTCAGTGGTTATTAACCACTTGAGAGTTCGCAGCCACTGCTTTTTCTCAGTGTGCCTTTCACAGATGGGAAATATCCATTTGCATATCAGTCTTTGTCCTGCCCTGGGGCAGTCCAGCACCGAAATGCAATGGCAAATCCAACCTGAACGAGAGTACCACCAGCAACCCCATACACATGTTTCACCCTTGTTGGGGATCATCAGTGAGATTTCCCATCTGTGAAAGGCACAGTGAGAAAAAGCAGTGGCTGCAAACTCTCAAGTGGTTAATAACCACTGAACAGGTTATCAAGCCTTGTTCTATCGAGAGAGGGGCGCCCGCTACCTTTGCAAACCAAATTTCAAGGAACCTGGGATTGGTAACCCTAGGTCTCCTGGGGGCAACCAGACGTGGTCTCCCTCTCACTGTGCTTAGAGAGGCATCAGCTTCACCTCACTGATGATCCCCAACAAGGGTGAAACACGTGTATGGGGTTGCTGCTGGTACTCTCGTTCAGGTTGGAATCGCCATTGCATTTCAGTGCTGGACTGCCCCTGGGCAGGACAAAGACTGATATGCAAATGGATATTTCCCATCTGTGAAAGGCACAGTGAGAAAAAGCAGTGGCTGAGAACTCTCAAGTGGTTAATAACCACTGAACAGGTGATCAAGCCTTGTTCTATTGAGAGAGGGGCGCCCGCTACCTTTGCAAACCAAATATCAAGGAACCTGGGATTGGTAACCCTAGGTCTCCTGGGGGCAACCAGACGTGGTCTCCCTCTCACTGTGCTTAGAGAGGCATCAGCGTCACCTCACTGATGATCCCCAACAAGGGTAAAACACGTGTATGGGGTTGCTGGTGGTACTCTCGTTCAGGTTGGAATTGCCATTGCATTTCGGTGCTGGACTGCCCCTGGGCAGGACAAATACTGATATGCAAATGGATATTTCCCATCTGTGAAAGGCACAGTGAGAAAAAGCAGTGGCTGCGAACTCTCAAGTGGTTAATAACCACTGAACAGGTTATCAAGCCTTGTTCTATCGAGAGAGGGGTGCCCGCTACCTTTGCAAACCAAATTTCAAGGAACCTGGGATTGGTAACCCTAGGTCTCCTGGGGGCAACCAGACGTGGTCTCCCTCTCACTGTGCTTAGAGAGGCATCAGCTTCACCTCACTGATGATCCCCAACAAGGGTAAAACACGTGTATGGGGTTGCTGGTGGTACTCTCATTCAGGTTGGAATTGCCATTGCATTTCGGTGCTGGACTGCCCCTGGGCAGGAGAAAGACTGATATGCAAATGGATATTTCCCATCTGTGAAAGGCACAGTGAGAAAAAGCAGTGGCTGCGAACTCTCAAGTGGTTAATAACCACTGAACAGGTTATTAAGCCTTGTTCTATCGAGAGAGGGGCGCCCGCTACCTTTGCAAACCATATATATATATATGTATATATATATATATATATATAAGGGTTTTGGGGGGTTTGGCGTTGGGTGGGGGGTGGGGGGTTTGTGAGGGGGTTTCCCCCCACATATATGTTACAATTGACCTTCACAATTCGGTCAATTGTGAAAAGGTCCATTGTAATTCGAACAGCTGTAAAATGAACAATTTGTATACAACCGTAACCTGCTCGCGTCAGGCCAATTGTGTGTAAAACTTCACACGCACCCCTCGGAATACACGCACCCTGTTTGTGCCAGGCCTATCGCGTATAAAACTCCACGTGCACCCCTGGAATACACGTACCCTGCGCGTGCCAGCAAAATCGCGTGTAAAACTCCCCACGCACCCCTCGGAATACACGTCCCCACTCGCGCCAGGCCAATCACGTGTGAAACTCCATTCGCACCCCTGGAATACACGTACCCCTCTCGCGCCAGGCCAATCGCATGTAAAACTTCACACGCACCCCTCAGAATACACGTACCCCCTCGCGCCAGACCTATCGCCTGTGAAACTCCACTCGCACCCCTCAGAATACACGTACCCCACTCGCACCAGGCCTATCGCGGTCAAAACTCCACGCACACTCCCATAATACATGTACGCCGCTCCCGCCAAGCCAATCGCATGTAAAACTTCACACGCAGCGGGGTACTGCCTGATGATGCCGGCACATTATCCATCCGCTGGGGTCCAGTTGGGGGGGTGGCCACACCTGCTGGCCCTCCGACTCCTGACTTTGGCAGGGATAGGATCTCCACCTGGCTGGCCACATTGGTTGGGGCAGATCCACAGGGGGCCCTGGTGGCATCTGGCTCAGAAGACGGCACGGAGAACGACTGCCGTATAGTGTGCACAGAGGAGGAGAGGGCCGCAAGACTGGCCGACACAGGGAGGAAACCCCCGACCATGGACCCTACCAACTGGGCCACATTGGCACACAGCTCTTTGTGATGACGTGCGTGGTCCCCCCAGGAAGCATGCACGTCATCATGAATGTCACGTGCGCGCAACACAACACCAATCAGGACGGACTCCTTCCAGTCACGGGTCCCCTCGTCCGCACATAGAGGAGTGCCAGATGACATGGACCTCCCCCTACATGCGGACGGGCCTGGGACAGGACATCCCTGCTGGTGCATGGTGATGCAGTCACAGTGTCAGGGACAGAGACATGCACAGGCACCTCTGTGGCGACCTGTGCTGCCTCCTGCCCCTGCCCCTGGACTGCATCACTTGCACCAGTGGTACCCCCCACCAGGCCCATGTGCAGCTCTGTAGCGGCCTCCTCCTCCTCTATAGACACCACCAACCTGGATGGCTCTGCACTGTCTTCCGCCATTGCAAGCCCCTATGGGGGCTCATCCGCCCCTTCCGCTGCAGCCGTAGTGGCAGACTCAGCACAAGTCCCCTCGCACCCGGATGATGGAATATCCTGGGAGGGTGACTGGACCTTGCGTCGCTGGCCGGTGGAGGCATCCCTGCCGCTTTCCTCCACAGCGCCGTCTCCGCCCTCTTCTTCACTCGCCGCTGTGTAAAGGGAGACATTGAACACAAGCATCAGGGTACTGTACAATAGTCCCCTAGACAGAAAGCAATAGCACATGTGTGGCACTGTCAATCGTCACTTCCATCATGTCTACCAACAACACATGGGTCAGTGCAGGCAACACACATGCAGGAACCGGCATGGCACATGCAACAAACATTTGCATGCATGTCCACCGCACCATAGAAACATCCAATGGTGGGCTGAAACTCACATGCATCATGGGACATGCTGATCACATGCACATGCATCACCAGAGGGTCATGCATCTGGCCCGGTATACCCACAGACACAGTGGATACAAGGATGAGTAGGCTGTATCAGTGAATCAACACATTGTCACGGACATGTGTCATGCATCCATGGGGCACACACTACTCAGACACATGGACATGAATCATGCATGTCCATGACGGCAGCACACATCTCTCACACCCCAAACATGTCAAAGTACAGACACAGGCATGCATACATGTGTGCATTACGCATGTTGCTCTGCATGATGCATTGTAACACATACACCATCCATGTGGGTCATTATGTCCCTGCACACACACATCCATACATGATCCATGTCACACATGCAGCCAAGTAGCTAACTACCAGCACACTGCAACATGCACTTTTTTAAACGTGAATGCATGGCCACTTACCGCTCGACTCCAGATGGGCCTGCATCCTGAGGATCTGGTGGTGAAGCACTGGGTGAATGCGCTCCAGGACCCTCATCTGCTGGGTGGTCTCAATTACTGCATACTTACCTATATTACCTAGCCCTTCACTGCTTCAGCTGGCGATATTCTCCTTTTCCGTCTACTGGACAGGACAGGAACATTCTTATCACGTCCACTTCCTTTTCACCTATTATGAACGAGCCAGCCTTTCTGCTCCTGAAGTCAGCCAGAGGTAAAGAGAACCTGGAATCAGCCCTCTACCAGTCTTTCTGCTCCCGAGCCAGTGAGGGAATGACGCAGCCCTTTCTGCTGCAAGCCTTTTTCTGAAACCTCATCTGTCATTCAAACCACCTCCCTTTTTTGTCAGTCAGCCCTTCCAAGAATGTTCTGACCATGTCCATCCCCATCGCCAAGAAGCTGAAAAAATAGCTACATCTCAGAGCTGTCTTTCCTGCTTTGAAAGGTTTTTGAACAATGCAATGGGCCCCATTATGAGACCGGCGGTAGCCGTGCCGGTAAAACCGGCACGGCTGCCGCCAGAATCAATTTTGTTTCTGGCACCCGGCAATGGGCAATTACCAGGCCATTACAGCCCAGCCAACCAAGTAATTGTCCATTCCCTGGGTGCCGGAAAATATTGCTCCCCATTCCCAAATGAGCCCCATTGGACTCAATGGGAATAGGGAGGCCGGATGAACCGGCACCATTCGTGAATGGTGCTGGTGCATCCAACATGGTCTGCTTGTGGGTGCTGAGACGCCCGCCAGGTCAGACCTGGCGGTCGGAAAGACGCCGTGAGCAGACCTTGTAAGCTTGCCGGTATCGCTGTTACTGGACCTGCAAGCTTATAATGAGGCCCAATGTCTTTAGCAGAAAGGATCTCACATTCCACACTTCTGGTTTGTCACATCCCCATTCAGACACAGCACAGCTTTAAAACTGCCCATTTAGTTTATTTCATTTCGAAACTAGCATGCAGTAATACCAATTCCAGTATTCTGCACCAAATTTATATAAAAGCATGGACTGGCTTGCACTAAATGTTAGTATTGGAATCTGTTATATGTTAAAAGGATATGGTAAATTAGTATGTTAGATTTATGTTTAGTGCAACTCAGCCCACAACTGTGGTATTGTGGAGCAAAGTGATTATTTTCTAGCGTGTGTTCTGTGCATTCCCAAAATTGCCATCTATTAGATTCAGCCTGAGTCTCACACATGAGTCACACAGGAGTCTCACACCCTTGGCCCTAGTTAAAATTCAGAGCTTTGCTAAAATATGGATTATGAAATGTGGAGCTACCCATGTTGAAATTCAGAAAGCGGAAAAGTATTTCCCTATTACATTTCCCTACACACCTTGATATTTCTATTATTTTAATTTAATTGTGACTAATCACAGATATCTTGCACTGCTGAAAACTGACTTTGCACTGCCGACACAAATCCTGATTCATAACTGTGCAAAGTGTATTTTTGCGGTGCAAGGTCCATGCCAACTCAGTGCAAAGTAATTGTTGCAGTATGACATTACTTTGCAAAGACTTTGCACTGCAGAAATATACTTTGCACAGTTCCATGAATCAGGGTTTGTGTCTGCTGTTCAAAGTCACTTTTCAGCAGTGCAAGTTCACTTTGAACCGTAAAAAAATGCAGTGAATCGGGCCATATATGTCTATGCATAAATCGCGATTATGTATAATTTCCCCTTGCCGTGTAGTCATCTACTTTCATGCTCTTGACTATCTTACTGGCTGACTGACTAAAAGATTGAATAATGGCGTTTATTGTGCAAGCACTGTTGAGAGGGCCTCTTGGAACTCGTGCTCTCGGTCTTCCCTTTCAAGTAAGAGTGCTATTATTATTATTATTATTATGAGAGGGCTTTGCTTTCAACAAAGAAACAACAAATACGCTTATAAGGCTGCTAATACGTTTCTTAGAAATAACCTCTGCTGGCCAGGGCATTTTGGAATACATAAAGAAACGCTGCAGGCCTTGGCAGCACGGATAAATGGACAGCAACTATTATTGCGCTTATGCATGCCACATCCGTGTAACATTACCGTACATCCAGCCTAGCCTTCTTATTAAGTTTGTAGGAAATTAGTTCTCATTACATCATGCAATTTGAGCTATGCTGCTCCATTTACTTTTGCTTAATTAAAATCTTCTGAAGTGCTTTTGGAACATTTTCAAGTTTGAATTCGAAATGACTGGTTCCAATAAGTAAGAACCAACAATGGGGCTGAAGGAACATTTAGAATAATAGTCACGTTATGTAGCAATCCACTTCCTAAAGGAAAAAAAAAACAGCGTTTTGGTCTCACCATGTTGATTGAAGAAATGTGTGGGTGCTGTTTAGCATGCTCAGCAACACATTCTCCTTAGATTATATCCCGGATTGATTACAACACTGGCCTTTAAGTGCTTGGAAAAGGCCAGCGCTGAAAACAAATCGGGATTAATCTCTACTAATTAGAAAATATGGCAGCCATGCTATGCTGTCGAGTATGCAAAAAGAAATGTCAGTGAGCAAGATGAAAATATTTGTTTCTTCATTGTGATTTTATTTCCAGAATACTGATAGCGCATTAAGCCTAAAAATCTTTAAAAAACAATGTAATGCACCAACATCAAATTTACAGTAAATAATAACGTGCATGCATTATATATGTCTATTACATTGATGGAGGGGAAACCCCTTAACTATGATACCGAACATAGTTTGGGGCAAAACTATTCATGAAGAACTGGGGAATTGGCCAGCCAAATCTTTTTTTATAGTAGCATGCACCTAGGGCGTCATGCTACTTTCAACGCTCTGCTTATTGCTGTGCTTAGTTGTATTTTTAAGTAAATATGTGTATAAGAAAGGAATGCTTATCTTGCTATAATTATTGAGAATAGTAGATTTAGAGGCATAGTTCAGTTGCTGGGTGCACTGTAACTCATTACAAATTTGGTGCTATTAGATGAACAGAATATCAAATATCCGTCAATTTCGACAAAAAAGTGGAGGTAATAACGCCTCCACCCCAAAAATGGCCAGAAATACCAGAAAAGGTATGTAGTGGTGGTAATACCGGTGCAGGAAGCAGAAACGCTGCTGAAACCAGAAGGACTGTGGTGGAGATCATAAAAACAGAATCCAACTCAATCCACCTGTTCCCTCAGCCCTCCAGGCCCAGAACTGTGCTAAAAAGATATCCCAGGACCAGAGCACTTCCGGAAAAGATTTAAGACTATGGAAATCCGAGTTCTTAGAAGCATAGCTGATAGCCCTAGTGGGCACAGTACTGCAATATGCAGATTAACTGTTTGGTTCCAGGCAGTGGAAAGCAAGCAGCCAATGGAAGACAGCGATATGGGGAGAGGCACTAAGGCTGGAGCAGGGACCCACAGAGATGTCAGTAAATACAAGTGCATGAACATGGGCATGTCCCCCCATTGCATGCATCCACCAGCATAGCGTAGAGCAATGGGCATGCACATGGCCAGATACATGCCATATCACGCAGAGCACACTGTAAGGACATGTATTGCATTTTTGCCAGCATATAATATCATTTTGCCAGTATGTAATATAGCATGTTTTGCCAGTATAATATATAGCGTTATTGCTAGCATACAAAGTACACAGCCAGGCCCAGTTTGAAACTGCAGATATTCAGAGCACACATTAAAAACTTAGTGTTCTGCCAGGTTCAAATAATGAGGTGCACCATGTATTTTGGATGCTTCATGTATGAAGACTAAATTAGAATACATAACCAACTAACATTACTAACATAACTCAAGTACTAAGTGCAAACTTTTAACATGAGAATGTAGTCTTCTATGCAAAATGAAGTGAAATCCATGTTATGTTTGCACTATTTAAAATTAATTTTAAATGCACACTAGCGTTTTATTCAGCTTGTGATAACAGAAAATCAGTGGGCGAAGTGCACATAAAGAAGTAGTGGAACTATGTTCCTTCTGGCCTGCACCCACTCCCCACAATCCCCATCACCACACCCCTCCCACACACAATACACCCCCACCAAACACTTGCACCTGCTTTATAAGGGAACGTTCAGTGCAGTGCACTCAAAGTAAACGTTTCAAATTCTTCCTACACTTTTACTTTAAAACAAAACCATTCCAGAACGGTTTCTTTTTAAAATAAAAGTATAGGAGCTGTAAAAGGTAATTTAAAAAAGTAGAGGAGCACCGCCCCCGACCGCTCCCGCTCACTTCGACCACTGCAGAAAATATGCAAGATGCAGGAAGCAAAGTGAAACAGTTACTCTGGACCTGAAGCTTTCACTGTTTTGAAAATGAAGGCTGGCACAGAGCACATTCTTTTACCCTGATTGGTAGAAAATGTAGGCAGACAAGCCACATAAATAAAGGGATGGGTAAAAGTTTTCTTAAGAAAAAGAAATGAAGAGAGCAGTTAGTTCATGCTGGGCTGAGGTGACAGACAGACAGAGTTTCAAGGGGGTTGAGTGCTGACTGAATCTAATCAGTTGGTGCTCCCCCACACAAGTGTACAGAGGAGTTTTGCACTGACATTGGGACTGCAAAAGACAGAAAAGTCATGCGGGAATCAGATTACTAGCCTTGGTAAGGGATTTGTGCCAAGTGAGGAATCATTTGTATGCTGTGTGTGTGGCTAGGATTTTTTGCAGTGCAGAGAAGTTAGTAATCATTGCATGTTTATTTCTTTCTATATTAAAAGTGTGGGAACATTAATTCATGTCTACAAAATACCTGCTTGTTCTGTTTGTTCTTTTATATTGCAGATGATGCTGTAAATAACGCATGGTAAGATCTGGTGACTTGTAAATGATATGCAATACAAAAAGCATATATAAAAACAATTGGGATTTTTGTGTCATTCATGCATCTGTGAATTATTTACATAAGTGAAGTACAAAGGGTGGGTTCATATCAGTACAGTAGTGCATTTACCAATGTACAACTGTAGCTAAAATAGCAAACAAGAGAAAGTTAGTAATAAACATCTACAAAGTAGAGGGTTCTGTGTGGTGTGATGAATGTTTCCTTCCGTGCATGCTGATGGGAAGGGGATGTCTAATCTGACACATAGGCTACTGGATGTACATAAGCCAGAAACACCACCCAAAAACTGTAGGTGGCGCTATGAATAAACTCATTGCGTTCTGTGAGGTGTGCTAAGTCTGGGGCTCCCTACAGGCAAATAGAAAATATCCTAATGGAAAGGAAATGTTTGTTTTTATAATGGGGTTATAGTCTAAAAAAAACATGCTCACCACCATACCACAGGAATAAGATAATTCTAAAAATACCGCAAAGGAAGATACCATTAAAATTACCACCAATACAAGCTAACAAGGTAGGGTCACTAAAATAGTATGATACCAGGCCCAATCGAAATGTAAGACTAATATACAGCCAAATTACTGCCTATATTTTTACGGTAAGAAAATACCACCAATTCCCAAATTTATCCCAATAAGACAACATCTCCTACAAATAATTGTACGTTGGCCGGGAAAGTGACTGTAGAGCATCTTCTGAATGTGGCAAGTGTGTTCCACACTACCATACGTGCATTAAAGGGAACTCATTTTATAAGAGCATTATGAAACCGGAAGTGAATCTCAGAATGTCTCAAATGGAGGCCACATTCCCAGAGTTGTTACAATATCTGGAGGCAAAATGATATGCACATGGGACATGGTCATCAAATAACGCCACAGAGTGGCATGACCATATCTATGGGGAAGTGCAAAAAGAACCATTGGACAACATTTTCGCAGAAGGTAGCATAATTCAGGTCTGTCTTCTGAGATTATTAAATGCTGCTGATAAACATGCAGAGAAACATTGTCTAATACGGCTATGTGCCAAGACATGCTTCATTTTAAATAGGTCTCTGCGAATGCAAGAAAATGATGCCAAGTTGATTAGCAGATTAAAAGTTGAATTAGATGGAGCTAGTGAACAGGGGGAAAAGTTAAGAGCAGAACTTGAGGTATGTCAAAAGGACATGCAGTCAAAGTGTAAAGAACTAGAAATTCAGTTGTCCCAAAGGAAGAAATAGTTTTAGGATAGTGAGCAAGAATTAAAACACTTGAAAGGATTGGTAGATCATATTAGACAAGATAAAGACAAGGTTATTTTGGAAATGCAAATTTTACAAAACGAACATTTCGAGAAAGAAAGTGACCTTCAAAATGCTGAACAAGAGATAGTTAAAATTGTTCAAGAAAGAGACAAACGAGACAAAGAGTTTAATGAATGCCAAATGCAAATGAGCGATATGCAATTACTTGCGTAAGGAGGCAGATCGGCTCCTTAAAAAGTGCAATGATTTGGAACAGCAAATATGTACTTTTAGATCCCAGGATAAACTGCAGGGCACTACATTCAATGGAATTGAGGTGAATTCTATTTCTACACGGGGCGATAGTGCCCCTGTGGCTGTGCTGGTGTCTGAACTTGGCTGTAGTGCCCTTGGGGGGTTTGACACACCCTTTGGGGGCCACTACCAATCCCATACGCCTGAAACAAGGGTTGAATCACAAAGTAGTGCAATCCCAAACATTGCACCAAGTATTCCTATCAAGATAATGAAATCGATCAAGGCTCTGATCAAACCATTCAAAAAAGTAGGGGAGTGCTGTATAGAGGACCACTTGGAAGCGGTGCACAATATATTTAAAGCTCTCCATATATCTAAGGAACAATATAGGCAATACTTCCGCTTAACTCTGGACGCTCCCAGAGCCAGTATCATCAGAGGATTAAATGAACAGCAATTTATGACATGGGCAGAGTTTGAAAAAGAGATTAGATGTCATTTTTCTCCATTCCAGTCATTACAGCAGGCAAAGAAAGTTGCATACATGATTACAGCTGGGCCAAATACGTCACCTTGCCAATTTTTGCAAGACTTAAAAAGAGCTTTTTCTCGCTTTGATGTATCTTTTGTTCCCAATTCCAATGAGTTTAAAACTGCCTATTTCTATGGGTTGAAGAAAGACATTATATCACAGTTAGTCCGCAAATTTGATTGTGACAAGTCCCTTGAGTGGATTGTGCACCAAACTACAAAGCTATATGAAGTGCTATACTGTCAGGGTAGAAAGAGTGATCAAATGAGATACTAGACCAAAATCTAAAGAATCCTCGGCAACAGTAATGGAGATCAGGTCAGCTAAAATGTCACTTGAGCCCGCACAAAGTCCAGGTAAAAATAATGTGACACCCAAACAGAGGGGTAATCAACAGAGCGTTATGCTCTCTGTACCGATGTTTCAATCACATGATCCTAGTAATAGGGAGAGCTATGTTAGCCCTAGGTACTTAGGAGACAGGCCCCCGGGCAGGATATCGGTCTGATATGTCAGGTATGAACAATAATCAGAGACAAAGCCAGGATCTAAGAAGTAATGGTCCCTTTCAGACATTGGTGACACAGAGCAGATTTTACCCCAACACCATGATATATGGCAACCAGGACATACACCAGTATGCGGATCGATTTACTGAAAATGGGAAGAAGCATAGGGGATAATACTCACAAAATGAGAGAAAGGACATGAGGCAGAGTATGAATTATGTGTTACGTTCCATACCCCCACACATCAGGTGCAGACCAACCTGGCCAGCGCTTTGACTTCCATGAGGGCCTTTAAGGCCCCAAAGGCTCTCTCAGGGGCCTCCTGGACTTGGTCCTGGCACTGTTGGCGCCAGGCTCATGCTGCCATCACCAACATTCCAAGTTTCAAACTACGTGAAGCACGTGTGGATCAATCTGAAGCAGGCTGAAGGGACTATTTGCCTAGGGAACTATTTGTTTGGGTGTGGTTGCTGGGACTACTTTACCTGGAGACTACTTTCTGAAGGCTATATAAACCACGCCTATAGTACAGAACACGCTTCGCGTTATTCCGCACTCCTGCAGTGTAACGCTCACTGTGTCTGTTACCTTCAGGCCATTCTGTTACAACGCCAGTCCAGTTTCTTCTCAAGCAACCTGCAAAGGAAGGAAAAGACATCAGGTTAGCCACGCTGGTCAAGGACTCCACATTGCTATCCAGCACATCGTCATACCTATCTGAGAGCTGCTCTTTCCGGCGAACCAATGAACCTCCATCTCTCGACCGCTCCTATCTTTCGCCCGCTGCTCTGGAGTCGCCGCACCTGTTGGATGCATGAAGAAACATCAGGTTAGCGCATATTGGGGAAAAGCCTTGAACAGTCAACTCATTGCAGTGTCATACACAACTGAAGGCCGCTCCTACTAGTGATCCCGCTAGTCTTCACCACGCGGTCCGGGGTACAGCACCTGAAATACAAGGGCAACAGGTTAGTCGCACAGAAGAGCAATAGCACATATAAAGACGTATCAAAGAATGCTGGTGTGAACTTACCTTTGCTTGGAAAAACAACTCTGCGTTCTACGTACTTTCGCATTAAAGGGAAACATACAAGGGAAAGACAACGAAGAGAAGCTAGGGCTATTTGAACTCTTTGGTGAACCATATAGAGGGTAAAGACATACCCATTGAATCAACGTTGTCTGAGACTCTACAGGATCAGCGAAGTAACTGGATCCTAGAACTCTACACACCCCTGCATACTGTTGCAGGACGGAGAGACTGCCATTCTTAAAACAAAGGTGAGACATAGCAGAGGGGTTTTCAGAAGACCACGGGAGGCGGGTGTGGGCCTTCCACCTAACAGTCCGGTAACTTTTCATTTAACCATTTAGGAGCTCCTTCGTGAAGGCACGGATACAGTGGGGACACATGAAACCATTTAACATTAGATCTGCCAGTCCCGGTCGGCGCCCCTGTGGAGACCAGGTGAGCGTAACAGAAGGCGAAGCCTCACACAAACCTCTACCTGGGTGCCATGGAAACCTCTGAGATGGATCAACTTGCCCAGCCTTTGGGGGAACTCAGAGCCGAGGTGCATTTGGCTCGGCAAGAGACTAATGCTCTAAGAAGGGAACTCTTTGTGGCAAAAAAGCGTACTGATGACCTTGCCAGACAATTACTCCAAGCCCAGGCTGGTAATACGACACGACCTGCGATGGGGGGATCAATCTCAACTCCGTCAAGTAACCCAGTACAGCTGGTTCTACCAAGAGCTATACCCTTAGCTCCACCAGAATGCTTTGCGGGGGACCCCAAGCGGTTTGCAGTTTTTATGAACCAGTGCCGTCTACACTTTCTATGTCGGCCAGGGGCCTTTCCGAATGATCAATCCAAGGTGGACCTTGTACTTTCATACCTCAGCGGCAGCGCAGCAGACTACTCAATACCACTAGTTAATCAGGATGATCCTCTCCTCCGAGACTTCCAGGGGTTTCAGCAGAATATAGAAAAGCTGTTTGCCCGAAACTCCCAAGGCCAGGACTTAGATAACGAACTGCTGCTCTTCGCAAAGAGAACCAAGACTTGTTAACTTACATTGCAACCATCACCAGATTAGTGGTAGAGACCGGTTGGCCGGAAGACAAAAGGACTACCATATTTCATCGGGGAATGAGAGGTGAACTGAAGGACGTCTTGGCCCAAGTCGTGAATCCTCCCCGAGACTGTTCAGAATACATAGACCTTGTGGTACAATAAGACCACAGGTTGCAGAACCAGAAAGCTGATCGAGCTAAATTTGATAATCGAGTGTTTGTGCATCCGAAAGACAACACCCCCAAGAGTTCAGACACTTCAGAACCTATGCAAATCAGAGGTGTTAGAGGGCTGTTATCTAAATCTGAGAGAGAGAAGAGGAGACTACAACAATTGTGCTTATATTGCGGAATGGTTGGTCACTTCTTCCGAGACTGTCCTGTGAAACCACCCAAGAAGGCAGTCGGGGTTGCAGACCAGGTCAGACTCGAACCAGAGCCGGAAAACTACCCCACCCGGCAAGCGTAGAAGTCCGCTTGTCGAGCGAGAAGAAGGAATCCCAGACCTCGCATCTATCCTCACCAATAATCCTTATTAGTCACCAGCACCCGTCTTGTATACACGCAGTTAGGGCTTACATCGACAGTGGAACTATAGGTAACTACATGGATCAAGAATTGGCATCAAGGATGTGTCTTTCTCTGTCTCAAAAAGCAACAACCGATTTGGTCACCACTGTCGACAGAACAGAGATATCTTCAGATCCTGTAACACACTCGACGAAGGAGATGACCCTGTTGTGCCAAGATGGGCATCGAGAAACCATTGTGTTCGACTTAATCAAGGCCCCGCAATTTCAAGTAATTCTGGGAATATCGTGGTTAGAAACGCATAATCCTTGCATAGACTGGCGTGACAAGAGGTTAAACTTCTCAGATTGTGCTCATACCTGCTAACCAGAGAAATCACTGCCCAAAGCAATCGCAACAGTCATGGGTCCAGCAAATCAGCTACCCCAGGAATACCAGGATTTTCAGGACGTTTTTCAGAAAGACCAAGCCAACACGCTACCACCTCATAGGCCATATGATTGTCAGATCGACTTAATACCTGGAGCTCAAATCCCATGCAGCAGAATTTGCACCCTCACGGAACCCAAAAATCCTCACCTAAAACAATACTTAGATCAGTACCTGGCTACTGGCTTTATTCCTCCGTCCAAATCCCCGGCAGCCTCTGCTTTATTCTTAGTCCCAAAAAAGGAGGGGGACCAAAGAACTTGTATCGACTACCGCGCATTAAACCAAGTGACAGTCAAAAATCGGTACCCACTACCTCTAATCCCGGAACTGCTAGACCAAGAAAAGGAGGCTCGAATTTACACTAAACCAGACCTCAGAGGGGCGTAGCATCTCGTACGAGTTAAAAAGGGACACAAATGGAAAACGGCCTTCCGCACTAAGTATGGACTTTTCGAATATCAAGTGATGCCCTTCGGCCTATGTAACACCCCAACAGCGTTTCAATATTTCATGAACGATGTCCTTCGAGAGCTGATCGACATTTGTGTGGTCATATATATTGATGATATCCTTGTGTACTCTGCCTCAGAACAGGAACACGTAAGACACGTTCGTGCCGTACTTGAGAAACTTCGGCAATACAAGCTGTATGCCAAATTAGAAAAATGCTATTTCCATGTTACAGAGGTCGAGTTTCTAGGGTTCGTTCTAACGCCAGGTGAAGTGCGAATGGATTTGCGAAAAGTGGATGCTATCCTCCTCACCAACTTCAGTAAAAGGAGTGCAAAGCATGCTTGGATTCGCAAACTTCTATAGCAGGTTTATTCCAGGTTTTTCGCATTTAGTACATCCCATCACATCCTTGTTACGAAAGAACAAACTCTTCCAGTAGTCTGACGAAGCTGAAAAGGCCTTCCAAGACTTGAAAAAGAAATTCACCTCAGCTCCAGTTTTAAAACATCCGCAACCAGACCTCCCCTATGTGGTTGGAGACTGATGCGTCCAGCTTGGCGATGGGGGCGGTTCTTTCTCAGAGAGATCCCAAAACAAGTCAACTTCATCCGGTGACCTTTTGGTCACGAAAATTCACGGCACCAGAACTGAACTATGCTATAATCGACAAGGAGCTTCTGGCCATCAAGGCAGCATTCAAAGCGTGGCGACATTACCTCCTTGGGGCCAGGCACACCATCACTGTGATAACCGATCACCGAAATCTACAGTAACTCAAGTCAGCCAAGGCCCAGTCCTCTCGCCACCTCCGATGGGCTTTATTTTTTGTAGAATATGATTTCGTGATTACGTACCGACCCGGTTGCCGAAACGGCAAGGCTGATGCACTGTCCCATATAAGGATGGAATAGACATACTCAAATCTGGATCCCATACCCATCATCACAGGTGGAAGAATCCTTGGAATCATCACTTCACTAACCCTGGACGACATCCACAAGTAAATCTCGCACCTCTTCAATTCTGAGGCTTTACAAGAGTGGTCGACTAAAAGCAGCCATCATTCTGTTATTGAACACTTACCTTATTTTCAAGGACGTCTCTACTTACCTAGTAAGGAACTACAAAGACAGGTTATCTCAAATTACCATGAGTCATTTATGGAAGGCCACCCTGGAATTGCAAAAACAGAAGCCAAGATCAAGAGACATTTTTGGTGGCCAACATGGCGAAAAGATATCAGACAATTTGTACTATCATGGGGCATTTGTGCGCAGAACAAGGCCCAAAAAAAGAAACCACCAGGTCTATTACAGCCTTTGGACATACTGCCTACACCCTGGCATACGTTATCCCTTGATTTTATCATGGATCTTGCTCCCTGTAACGGCTTCAACACCATATTAGTGGTGGTAGACTTAGTTTCAAAAATGGACCATTTCATTCCATTAAAAGGCTTGCCCCCCCGCTTCAATTTTGGCGAAGGAATTCCTAGAACAAATTGTCCGGATACACGGCTTCCCCTCCGTCTTAGTCTCAGATCGGGGCAGTCAGTTTATTTCACAGTTTTAGAGAAAATGTTGTCAGTTGGCCCAAATTGACGTCAGACGTTCGACCAGCCACCATCCCCAAACGAATGGTCAAACCGAGAGAACCAACCAAACATTAGAGCAATACCTAAGATGCATGTTGCATCAAACTGAAGGCAATTGGAAGGACATTTTATGGATAACCGAGTATGCCTACAATAACTCTTTGCATTTCAGCACAGGGCAAACTCCATTCTATACAATATATGGAATACATCCACGAACCTCAGAACTTGACCCACCTCAACATTTGGAAATGCCTGCTGTAAGCAGTCTGCACAAAACCATTACCCAAGCCCTCAAGAGGGCAACGGAACATTTGAAACAAGCTAAAGAAAGATACAAGAAATCTGCAGATCAACATAGGAGTGAAGCTCCTAAATACCAGATTGGAGATGAGGTTTGGTTGGCCTCCAGACATATAGCAATAAAAAGAACCCACACATTCAACCCCAGGTATTTGGGACCATACACCATCAAGGCCATCATCAACCCAGTGGCTGTAAAACTGGAGCTACCTCCAAACATGCGAGTCCACCCGTATTCCACATTTCCCTTTTGAAACAAGTACAACTAGGAACTCGGATAACAAAACCGCCAAGACCTATTTTGGTTTGACGGTGAACCAGAATTCGAGGTGAAAGACATTCTGGACTCAAAGTGGGTCAAATCGAAACTTTTCTATCAAGTCGACTGAAAAGGCTATTTTCCCCAAGAAAGGTCATGGGACCCAAGTGACCACGTTCATGCACCCCGTCTAGTAAACCGGTTCCATCGGAATTACCCGACCAAACCCGGACCAGCGAGACAAACCACCTTGGGAAGGGCTTTGAGGGGGAGTGCTGTCACGGTCCATACCCCCACACATCAGATGCAGACCATCCTGCCCAGGACTTTGAATTCCATGAGGGCCTTTAAGGCCCCAAAGGCTCTCTCAGGTGCCTCCTGGACTTGGTCCTGGCGCCGTTGGCGCCAGGCTCATGCTGCCATCACCAACATGGCAAGTTTCAAACTACATGAAGCACGTGTGGATCAATCTGAGGCAGGCTGAAGGGACTATTTGCCTAGGAAACTATTTGATTGGATGTGGTTGCTGGGACTACTTTACCTGGGGACTAATTTCTGAAGGCTATATAAACCATGCCTTTAGTACAGAACACGCTTCGCGTTATGCTGCACTCCGGCAGCGTAACACTCACCGTGTCTGTTACCTTCAGGCCATTCTGCTACAACGCCAGTCCAGTTTCTTCTCGAGCAACCTGCAAAGGAATGAAAAGACATCAGGTTAGCCGCGCTGATCAAGGACTCCACATCGCTATCCAGCGGATCGTTCATTCCTACCTGAGAGCTGCTCTTTTCGGCAAACCAACAAACCTCCATTTCTCAACTGCTCCCATCTTTCGCCCGCCGCTCCAGAGTCGTCGCACCTGTCGGATGCAAGAAGAAACATCAGGTTAACGCATATTGGGGAAAAGCCTTGAACAGTCAACTCATTGCAGCGTCATACTCACCTGAAGGCCGCTCCTATTTGCGATCCCGCTAGTCTTCACCATGCGGTCCGGAGTACAGCACCTGCAATACAAGAGCAAAAGTTCAGTCGCACAGAAGAGCAATAGCATATATAAAGACTTATCACAGAACGCTGGTGTGAACAACTCTGCGTTCTACATACTTTTTCATTAAAGGGAAACATACAAGGGAAAGACAACAAAGAGAAGCTTACGCAATTTGAACACTTTGGTGAACCATATAGAGGGTAAAGACTTACCCATTGAATCAACGTTGTCTGAAACTCGACAGGATCAGTGAAGTAACTGGATCCTAGAACTCTACGCACCCCTGCATATTGTTGCGAGACGGAGAGCCTGCCATTCCTAAAACAAAGGTGAGACATAGCAGAGGGGTTTTCAGAAGACCACAGGAGGCAGGTGTGGGCCTTCTGCCTAACATTTGGGTAACTTTTCATTTAACCATTTAGGAGCACCTTCGTGACGGCAGGGATACAGTGGGGACCCGTGAAACCATTTAACATCAGATCTGCCAGTCCTGGTCGGTGCCCCTGTGGAGACCAGGTGAGCGTAACATTATGCCCCACTTCAATACAATCAATCACCGCCACCAGGGGATTGCAACCAAGGGATAGGTGAACTCCGCTCCCCACCCCAAATGAATCAAGAGTTCACAAACAACTCCAATAGGAATCACTCTCCTGAGATATATCAGAATATATTTAATCAGTGGGAGAACAATCAATATCGGCATAGGCCGCAGAGTGAAGATTTTAGAGAGATGGAAAGATTACAGTGTCTCGAGGCCCAAGTGAAAATGTTGGCTGAACAAATAATAAAGCTCTGTACTGCCCAAAACCAGTCATCAAAGGAGGGGCAGAAGTCTCTGGTTTCTGAGATGCTTAATGATTTACAAATGAAAATAGCGGCAAATGAACATGAGGCAGAAATTGCAATTACATCTATAGAAGAGGTTTGGGTAACCTGGAGTTAAATCAAACGTTGGACATTTGCACAAATGAAAAAGGAAAACAATAAAACATGAGATTCCAAAAGAACAAAGAGACAGATTTAAGAAAGACAACTCGTGCATGGGTAATATCATTGATCAGGGAGTAAATGTGGATGTTAAAACGCCCTCCCTAGACAAGCAAGATGCTAATAACATACAGGCAGGAAGAATAAGTACTCAAAAGGAGAGTACAGATGAGTCACCTGAAGAGTTCTTTAAGCCACAGATTTTGAGGAAGTTAAAAAGATTGGTACCATGCCAAATACCTACGAAAATCCAAAATTAGAACATGACAGGTAATCAGGTGATGTCTATACGCATGTTCAATTGGAGGATTGTAGTGTGGACTCTGATGATCCCCAGACGGAAGAGCTAACAGTGGCCACACTTCAAAGGATCTCTGAATATGGGAGATGAGTAAGGTTTCGCAAATTGAAATGGACAGAAAGGAGGAAAAAATGTCCTTTCTTTTACCGATGTGCTTAGCCAAAAGTGAGAAAGGTCTGAGAAGAGTGAATCCTCAAATCAGTAAGAATTTGCACTTTTTGTGTGTATTAGAGGAAGTTGAAGACAGATATTATGCTCCCATTACTGTGGAAGAGAAATGCAATATATTTGTAATGATTGACACAGGCGCACAAGTCACAATTATGTTCAAAGAATTGGTAAAAAGTATCAATGAAGTGAGATCTCCACAGAATCAGATCACAGTGAGGCATAGTGAAGGCCCAGTACATAACTTTAATGGTAAGGAGGTGCCTATCGTGGGTGTCACCGAGGCTGACATAAAGATAGGAAAATACAGAATGAAACAGGAAGTATTGACCACATCTATTTGTGACATTCCATTTTTGATGGGGACAGATTGCTTGAAAAGAGTGTCTCCTCTCATAGATGGGGAAAATGGGATACTGTGGTCTTTAACCATTAAGACCTAACAAAATAAAGTCACAAAACAGCAGTAAATGAATGCCATACTGTTGCCAAATCAAATGATGCAGTGGAGGTGTACCTACAGAATAGCTGTGTGCCTAGTGTCACTGTCATTTTGATGTGTCAGGACAAAATGCAAGGTGAAAAAGAAAAACAATCTCTGCAGATTTATTGGGACCGTAGGTAGAAATGGCAAACCCGAAATAGATGAACACACGTTGCGCTTCTATTTAAAAGAGAAGAAATGCAAACAGAACACCATTTCTAAAGCAGACACAGAAAAACACATCACCACTTTTGTTGAAATACACATGGATGATGAGCAGCCATGGATTCACATTGGTATAAATGACCATTCTAAAATGATAAAAGCCACTTTGGTGCTTGAACAGGAAAGGAGTTTTATCAATGAGAAACTATTGCAGAGGATAATGGAAAGGGAGGAGATCCCAAAATTTAGAATTAAAAACCAATATGTCTCAATCCAGATTTTGAAAATCGAATTGCAGGAAGGTGCATGCTAAAGATTAACACTGGAAAAAACCCATCTACCACAATGTGTGGATAGTGAGTGGAACAGAATGTGCATGGTGTTAGATTTCTTTAACCAAAAAATATGGTCCCGACTAGGCGGGCCTCTGCCCGAATTTGAAGATAAAAGAAAGGCTTATCATTGTGCACAATTGGTCACATATGCGATTGAATTACAGGTGAAGAAGGATGTTACTATCCCTGCATTCACCAAGCAGGTTGCTATAACACTAAAGTGCAAGAATGGACAGCAAATGAAAGATCCAGATGCATTTGTGTGCTTGAATGAATCCATGAAACAGCAAGGCCTGGATTATGAATATACCCCATTAGTAGATGTTGGGGAGGGATCTTTTAAGATCATGGTGGATAATAAAGGATGTCAGGATATTCATTTAGAAGAGAATTCCTTATTATCAATTGCCATATAAAAATCATATTATACTTCAGATTTCAATAACATGGTGATTAGAAATATCCCTGAGAGATATATAAGTGCAAAGGGTGTGTTGCCAGAATATTTGGATTCTCAACCCAAAGGAATCTTCAAAATTCAATCTGTGTACCCTTATGATTCCAATGAGACAGGGTGCTGTAACCAAGAGAATTGTATAGTATTTGATTTAAATGAAAATGAACAAAGGGTCAGCATATTGAAATGGATGTTGATGTGCCAAAGTATTTAAAAGTGGCAGCTTTTCAGAGAGATACAGCCACACAATTAGAAGAGAGCACGTAAGTTTCTCCCCTGGAGGAGTTCCCGGAATTTTAAAATATGGTAGAGGAGCAGATTCTGTTAGTCGATGCATGTGATAACAAAGAGGATAAAAATGAGTTGAGAAAATTTTTTATGGAATTTAAAGAAGTATTTGCAAAAAAAGGTGCATATGATTGCGGCCTTACTAATTTACATGTTGCCACATTACCAGATGGGTGTGGTAGAAATCCAGTATTTGTGCGCCAAAATCGATTGCAACTGGCATGCTTAGAGTCATTGGCAGAGATAATTAAATACTTGGAATCTAGGGGAATTATCAGACCCATTCATAGTACCTCCAACACTCCTATTTTGGGTGTGTTAAAGCCAAATGGTCAATGGCGTCTGTGTGAAGACCTGAGGCAATTAAATAAAAGAGTGCCAGTGTCTAGATAGCTGCTGCCATTCATTGATCAGGGCCTTGCTCAAGTGCATGGGTCAAAAGTGTTTACCACATTAGATCTTACATCTGGATATTGGTGTGTGCCACTGGAGAGGACATTCAGAATTTATTTTCATTTTCATTTGATAAAACGCAATATGTGTGGGCTAGAACACCATTCAGGTGTGTCAATAGTGGGAGCGAATTTGGCATATTTTTGAGAAAGGCTATGCCAGATGCAGCGAAAAGAGGAAACATTGTTTATGTAGATGATGTCTTGATAAAAAATGAAAACTTAAAAAGTCACTTTAATGAAATTAGACATGTACTCGACCAATTGCAAAAAGCGGGTGCCAAAGTATCTTTACAGAAGGCTCAATGGTACAAGAAAAAGGTGAACGTTCTAGGCCAGGAGGTAACTGAACATGGGCTAAATCCACAAAAGAAAAAGGTTAAGGCCATACAGAAATTGAAAGATCCTAGAAATGTGAAAGGTTTAAAAAGTTTATTAGGAATGACAGGATATAAGAGGAAATTTATTGAAAATGATGCTGAAATTACTCAAGCATTGACTAAACTATTGATGCTGAATACACCCTGTAAATGGGAAAAGGAGCAATCTGAGGCAGTTGCTAATTGTTAGGGAATGTCTCATAAAGGCACCAAGCTTAGTGTATCCCATAAAAAGCATAGATCTCTTTATAGAAATAGGTTTCACTGAACATTTTATGTCAGCAGTGTTATCTCAAAAACATGATTTGAATCACAAATCTATTGCCTATGCAAGTAAGGCATTTCCCCAGGTTGAGATTAATTTCAGTGAATGTGAAAAGCCTTTTCTGACCACTGTGTGGGTGTTGCAACATTGTACCCAATTGTCCAGGGGGAGAAAGCAATAATTCAGAGAAATCATCAACCATTGCAGTTTTTACAGAGTAAAAGGATTAGGTCAGGTGATCTAGCACAGTCCAGAATTACTTCGTGGACATTGGCACTGCAAGGCTTTCCTGTAGAAGTGAGGTATGGAAATAATAAAAAGAGCCCAGTTGCTGAAGGATTAGCAGATTAACATGACTGTGCAGCTGAATGTGTATCAGATGAAGTAAGGGTAGAGTCTAGTTTGGAGGGGTTTGAACAGTCACAACACAAAGAATTTGATGAAAATACATGCACAAATTGACCAACTGTATATGTTGACGGATGTGCCTTTCACATTTAAAATCACAGCAATAAACAGTTGGTATCAGGGATAGGAAATGTCTGGTTGAAATGTGAGGACAGTCCTAGTATAGGAATGAGAATTGGGGCTAGGAGTAGCCAGGTAGCAGAGTTGGCAGCCATTTATAAAGCAATTACTACTGCAGTTTATTATAAATTCAGTGAAATTGTCCTGGTAACTGATTCTGATTATGCACAAAATAGTTTTGTAGAATATTTGCCTGGCTGGAAAGCAAGAGGCATGACCACATATAATAAAAAATCACTCAAGCATGGGAGAATGATACAAGCTATAGACAAATTAGTGTCAGAGAATGATTTAACAGTATACTGGAGGAAAATTTGTGGACATTTGAAAACTCCAGGGGAAGATAAATAGGGAAATGATAAAGCAGATCAATTAGCAAAGATTGGGCCTGTTATGGGAGAGTTGTTACACATTGACCACTTAATTGGTGCAATACAAATAGATGCAGTTACATGCTCCAAAGCTCCAAAAGATGTAGAACAACCAGTAGTGCAATGGAGTTATGATACACCATATCAAGATCTGATTAAGGTGCAAAAAGATGATCCAATACTGGGGATCTATTACAATTATTTGATGCATCCTGAACAAAATCCTTTAACTGAAAATGATTGTACAGGAAAAGAAGAGTTAAGCATGTTATTAAAGAATAAAAAATGGATTAGGCTACAAGATGGACCGTGGTTTGTTTGATATCAAAATGGGTAGAGTGTATCCCTGCACCAAATTGTAGTACACAAACAGCAGCTACATTACTGGTAAACAATATATTTTCAAGATGTGGATTACCACAAAGAATAGAGTCAGACAGAGGAAGTCATTTCTCAAGCACCTTAATGAGTAAGGTGTGACAGATATTGGGGGTGAAAAGGAAACTGCATATTGCGTACCAGCCCGTCTCTTCTGGAAATGTTAAACGTTGCAACAGGTCTGTTGAGGAGATATTAAAGAAGCTTGTAGCGGAGGCAGATTACAGTTGGGATTTACGATTACCTCTGGTATTGATGGCAATCAGATCGACTCCTACCAAAGCGACAGGTGTCAGTCCTCATGAGGTGTTAACAGGAAGGTAAATGGTATTACCACAACATTTATTATACAAGAAACATGAGCAGACACTTGTGAGTGCATCTACAGTTCTCGAATATGTGGAAGAACTAAGGAAGCATTTACAATATGCATTTTCATTTGTGCAGCGAAATCTGGAAAGAACTGCTGACGGTGCAAAGTCATATTATGATAAAAATACATCTATGAAAGAGTATAATGTAGGGGATCAGGTATATAAGTTTCATTTTGGAAAAGGTAGACATAAAAATTCTAAATTTCTTGCAGCCTGGCAAGGGCCATTAAGATAGTGGATAAGGTGTCCCCAGTAGTTTACAAGATATTAAAGACAGAGGATGAAATGGTGACATAACAATTTGTTCATGTTAACCAAATTAAGCCCTGTCAACCCAAACATGAAATCAGGAGGATTGAGCAAGTAGAGACAGCTTAAGTGCCCTGAGTACATGGAGAGAAAGATGCAGTAGCTATTTTCATAGTGTCCAATGCCATAAGAAAAATAGATATAATGTTTATTGTGAAGATAAATAAAGATGAAAATAACACATTTTAGAAAGGTGCAGTATTAAAAATTGATGGAAGGTGCTAAATCAGGTTGACTTACTATGGTATAATTCTGAAATGTTCTACATAAAAATTGCTGATGTATAATGATGTCATGTGAATATTGTTCATGTGCTTAGTTGTAGATATCGGAAGAGTCAATCGGAATGTTTTGAACTACATTTTATTTTTGCGAAGTGGTAGAAAGGGTGAAATTGGTATTGTGCTATGTACTTAATCTGTCCTTTTTCTATTTAATTTAGACAACTAACTGACATTTGGTTGGGGTCGGAGGTTGCAGGACCGGAGGACGCGAGAGATGATGGAGTCCTGGAGTCCATGGGATGAAGCCCAAGTAAAGCCTCCGAACCAAATTATGGAGGTGAAGACAAAGCGACTGGAATGCCTAAAGAGATAATTTTTATGGAAAAGCACACAAGAGCGCCAGGATGAAAGAGTTTCACTGAATGAACCAGATGATGAAAAGTTGATGATCAGGACATCTCAGAGGTGCAGTCATAAAGATGGTGAACGTCATTAATGGAAGAGTAGTAAATTGTAACTTAATTCTGCAGTGTTACGGTTGGAGCATAATATCATCCTATTTGTGATGGGTGATGGAGTTGCACAACTTTATTATTTTAATTAATTGTTTTGATTAATTATATTACTTGTTTGCTTTATTTATTTATTTTATTTTATTATGTTGTTGACATAACTAAAATGTTGATTTCACAACTATATAAATATGATATAAAGACTTTTCAACATACATGGACACTTCGTTTGGAAAGAAACGTGTACAATATTTCTGTAAGGGCATATGACGTATGACCCCGTTTGGGATGTGTTTTACTTTTGTTATGACAGAGCACTGGTTTATTATGAAATATTTAAATGTTCATTTTATTGAGTGGCTATTATTTCAATTGTGATATATATATATATATATATATTTATATATAATGGAAAAAGAAAGAAGAACAATTTGGGTTTCCTCCAATTGTGGGTTTGGTTAGCCAGAACTGTCAGAAAAAGGAGGGTATGTAAGGACAAGTATAGCATTTTTTCCAGCATATAATAGCATTTGCCACTATGTAATATAGCATTTGTTTTTGCCAATATAATATATAGCGTTATTGGTAGCATATGAAGTACACAGCCAGGCCCAGTTTGAAACTGCAGATATTGAGAGCACACATAGAAAAACTTAGTGTGCTGCCAGGTTCAAATAATGAGGAGCGCCATGTATTTTGGATGCTTCATGTATGAAGACTACATTAGAATACATAACCGACTAACATTACTAACATAACTCAAGTACTAAGTGCTATTTTTTGACATGAGCATGTAGTCTTCTATAGAAAATGAGGTGAAATCCATGTTTTGGTTGCACTATTTAAAATTCATTTTAAATGCACACTAGCATTTTATTGAGCTTTTGAGAACAGAAAATATGCAAAATGCAGGTAACAAAGTGACACAGGTACTCTGGACGTGAAGCTTTCATTGTTTTGAAAATGAAGGCTGGCACAGAGCACATTGGTTTACCCTGATTGGTAGAAAATGTAGGCAGACAAGCCACGTCAATAAAGGGATGGGTAAAAGTTTTTTTTAAGAAATAGAAATGAAGAGAGCAGTTAGTTCATGCTGGGCTGAGGAGACAGACAGATGGAGTTTCAAGAGGGTTCAGCGCTGACTGAATCTAATCAGTTGGTGTTCCCCCACACAAGTGGACGGCGGAGTTTCGCACTGACATTGGGACTGCAAAAGACAGCAAAGTCATGCGGGTGCGGGAATCAGATTACTAGCCTTGGTAAGGGATTTGTGCCAAGTCAGGAATAATTTGCATGCTGTGCATGTGGCTAGGATTTCTGCAGTGCAGAGAAGTTAGAAATAATTGCATGTTTATTTCTCTCTATATTCAAAGTGTGGGAACATTAATTCATGTTTGCAAAACACCTGATTGTTCTGTTTGTTCTTTTATTTTGCAGATGATGCTGTAAATAACACATGGTAAGATCTAGTGACTTGTAAATGATATGAAATACAAAAAGCATATATAAAAACGATTGGGATTTTTGTGTCATTCATGCATCTGTGAATTATTTACATAAGTCAAGTACAAAGGGGAGGTTCATATCAGTACAGAAGTGCATTTACCAATTTAGCACTGTAACTAAAATAGCAAACAAGAGAAAGTTAGTAATAAACATCTACAAATTAGAGGGTTGTGTGTGGTGTGATGAATATTTCCTTCCTTGCATGCTGATGGGAAGGGGTGTCTAATCTGACACATAGGTTACTGGCTGTACATAAACCAGTAACACCAGCCAGAAACTGTAGGTGGTGCTATGAATAACTCATTGGGTTCTGTGAGGTGTACTAAGTCTGGGACTCTCTACAGGCAAATAGAGAATATTCTAATGGAAAGGAAAGGTTTGTTTTTATAATGGGGTTATAGTATAAAAAAACATGCTCACCACCATACTACAGGAATGAGATCATTCTGAAAATACAGCAAAGCAAGATACCACTAAAATTACCACCGATACAAGCTAACAAGGTAGGATCACTAAAATAGTATGATACCAGGCCCATTCTAAATGAAAGACTAATATGCCGCCAAATTACTGCCAATATTTTTATGGTAAAAAAATACATCAAATCCCGAATTTACCCCAATAAGACAAAATCTCCTACAACACCCGTCAATGCCAGTGTTACCCTGAAACAATGCACATGCTTGAACATTGTACACACCCAGCATGAACCCTCCCTCTGCGTGGTCACCCATCCAAGCAATGCCACCTATGTGAGACACATGATACCAAGAACACTGGGACACACACATCATGGGATGGGATCAATGCATGACCAACAACATTTGTGACGAAGTGTTAACCTAACTCAATTCCCCAATAGTTACCCTCTCCACAGACAACGATGAGGCAGAACCCTCATGCGCAGCCACAATAACAGCACCCACACCTGCTCAGGATAAACCCATGCAAGCGGCATGACAGTGCTGCAGGTCCAGCCCAGCCACCAACCGTAGTACCTGCAGCTGCACAGCCACCAGCACCAACACCAACTGCAGCTGCCTAGCCACCACCACCACCAGACACTGTTAATCTGCCATATACCAGCACAGGCAGTGTCACTGCACATGTGATAGCGGAAATTGCTCCGACACACACCGGAACACCTCTGCACCATGCACCCCATTCCATGGCACAGTAGGCCATTGCCAATGTGTCTAATGCAAATGAAGAAGAGGAGGAGGCCAGGGAGAAGGTAACCTGCAGGCAATCCATTCACACCTGGATCAGAGTGAATGTTAGCAGGTGGACATACACACCATGGCAGGAGAACAACTGAGTGAAATGCGGGCCATGTGTGACTGCATGCGTGCATGCAGTGGTGTGCCCTCTGCATGGCATGCTCCCTGGGACATCCCACTGCTGCACTGGGCTAGAAGTTCCACAAACACACAGATGCCACATTTGCCTCAGCAGAGGAACTTTCCCAGGCCATGCAGTGCACACTGCAGTACATTATTGGGCAGGGATCATAGCCCACCATCTCAAATATGCCTACTGAGGGCTATTTGGAAAGCAAACCAAGGCAATGTTCAATGTGCCATGCCTCAACACAAAGTTTCAGGAATCTGACCAAAGTATACCTGTAAATGAAAGTTAGGCATGGACACATTAATGGTGTAGATGTGGTGGGTGATTGCAGGGGATGTTGTTGGGGTGGGTAATTGGGGAGGGTGTTGTTGCTGTGGGTGACTGGGTAGGGATGGGATGTCAAATCCATGTACATTATGATGTACACTTCCTTACATAAATATTTATCACTTGCAGAATTGATTGGACATTTGACATTGTGTGCATTTATTTATTGTGTGCAATTACCAGTGAAGGATGCATGGATAGAGATAGTGGTTGGCAACGTCAAAAGAAGTTCTCATTTAGCTCCTGGCAATCAGGTCGCTACAGTCTATCCTCTGCATGCGCAGTGTCTTCATGTGTGCCACCCGCAAGCATTGCGTCATTGTCTTCACATCTGGGGGCAGAGGAATGTTACACTAGATGCACTTTGTGCAAAATGGTGCATGCCGGCACAATCTTGCCCATCTTGCCCGACCTGTACATTAGCGCACCCCCATCTGATGTAGACATCAGAAGCGTGCCTTCCACGGGCCAAATGTACCCTCAACTGCCACCCTGGTACGGATGTTGGCACAATTGTATGCTACCTACTGTGGTGTCTGCGGATTCCTCAGAGTAGTCATCAACCATGGAGCTGATGATATCCAGAGGCACCTGCAAGGGCGACAGAACTGTGAGCATGTCATTGGGTACTGTGTATAGTAGCATCATTACAGCAGTTACACAATGGTCAGAGTTACATGACACATCACATGTTTCAACACACTACACATATTCATATTTGGGCAATTGCATGTGGAGTGTACTACACAGGTGGCTAGAGACATGCCTAATCTTGAACACACCCCAAAAACCTAGCCTCCATGGGTGTGGTCTAAGGAAGGCATGGTATCAAACAGTGAAGACAGACACAACTGGTAGTTCAAGGGTGTTTATTGAACTTCAATGAGTTGGTTAAACAACTGTCTAACCCAAAATCCAAGGATGGGAGCAAGCTACAACCATCAAAGTAAAAATAACACAGTCCTAATGGAGTCTTGTCAGAATAAAAAGGCCCTATACTAATAAACCTATTGCCAATCCTTAATTCTAAATACAATTGTTGTGGGGAAATGGAGTATGCAAAACAAAGAGTGTTCAAGAAACAATATGACAGGACAGAGGAGTGATGGGCTTCCCTTCCCCACATTTCAGAATGGGACAGAGCATCACACTTTAGCTTGGAACACCCTCTAGCTTCTTTGAGCACCAGGATGTGGATCAAAATCAAATAGGACCTCTGCGATAAAGTATCTCATTCTCCACATTTCTCTTGCTCACAGAATGCCACGGTTTACCAAAACAACACTTAAAGCTTTCTCCCCTGAAAAGTTCACTGTCCTTTGTTTTCAGGTATATCATTCACTTTGTTGCTGCTCGTAACCTTCATTTAAACACAGACCAGCCTTGTACAGTTCCTCCTGACTCACTGTCTGTGTTGAGGTTCTGCTTTTGGCTTTGATCCAGGAGCCAATGACAATACCATGGCAGCTGCTGTTCCTCCTTAACTTGGCCAGTCATGGAGTAGGGCCCCAGATGTTTCAGACACACAGAATATAATTGTCTTGCTTCACTTCCTGGCTTTGAACATGATGCTTTCAAATCCTCAAGAGCATAAAGATCACTCATTGAAAAGCTCAAGGGCATCACCCTCCTCTCTCTCTCTTCTCAACCTGTCATCTTTCTCCATTGATTCAGCTGTGGCTTGGAAGAAACTGCTCCTTCTTGTGCTCTTCCTCACCCAAAGTGTGCTCTCATGGTCCACCTTGTATCTGTGTGGGGAAGTTCAATGGAGATCAGGTGCGAGCCGTTAATGGCGATTGACTGACTGCCTGACCATTGTAGTGAGACATGTCTGGTTCATTGTACAGGTACTAGTCTGTTTGTTTTCTCCCAGAGCGGGCTGTCTGTGTAGCAGTGTTTGCGAAGGGAAGAGGGGGGGGGGGTACCCTCTCCAGATATCTTACCTGGTAGGATGAGTCAAATGGATTATAAGGGGGGATACTGTGTCCCACCACAATGTGTCCCACTCCCTGAGAACCCCTCACACAGGTGATCCTCCTGCACTGGTCCATCCCCAGGGTCTGGAGACAAAGGTGATGGCCATGCCCTGGCCACCTGAGAGGGAGACCAATGGGGACTAGCGGGTGAGACACTTCCTGGTTTCTCACAGTGGGCACAAAGGACAGGTCTGGTACACATGACATGTCCATTATGATGCACTGACACGTTGTGCACTCCATGTGTCTGATTTGTGTTGGTGTGATGTGGGCCTGTTCCTTACTCCAGTTCATTCGCATGCACAATGGATGTCTGGAGCTTGGCATTCCATGCTGATGTTAAGTATGTCATTTAGCAGATTAATTGCATTGTGAAATGATGTGATGAGTGCTTATGTTTGTTGTGATTAGTGACATTGGTGCTTGGGTGTGTTGTGTGTTGTTGAATGTTGTGTCTGCCCTTTGCTCCCCAGTACACACACTTTTTACAAATATATGCAACCATGCCAAACCCCTTGCAGGTCATGCATTCTGTGGTGTTGTACTGTTACATTGTGGTACCTGTGGTCCAGTGTGTGTGTCTGGCCTGTTTGGGTTGCATGGTTTGCCCATTGACTGCTGCACAGTGTGTTGTGTCCCATTATGGCATCCGGTGGCACCCTGTGTTGTCTCGGGTGTGTGTGTGTGTGTATGTGTCTGTTGTCTGTGGGGCCTTCCTAGGGCTTTTATTTATTTTGTGGCAACCGCTCGCCCATGCAGCAGTCTCAGCCTGCTGTGGCTTGTAGTCACCCAATGCCCAGGTACATTGGCCTCTATGCCCCTCCATGTACACTGGAAGCCAGTTGTTGCACAGGACCATGGCATCATGAGGTCTGCACCACATGTAACTTGGATGTTCAGTGCTTCCGTTTTCTGTAGACTTCCTCCAGAGCATGGGGTACTACCAGCTTGATATGTGTGCAATGCAAGGCAGCTACTACATTGGGCATGCCTGCTATGGCATAGAATCCTGCCTTGGTGGCATTCACCTGTGCCATGGTGGTTGGAAGTGCAATGCATCAGGAGTGCGTAAGCACCTCCATCAACAGTTTTGAGAATGTAGGCTGCGATAGGCCATGCAGCAGTCCTATGGTGATGTTGTAATGTGCCTGTTACAAGGACGTGCTGGACAGACACCAGCTTTGTCAGCGGTGGTATGGCTGTATGGATGCCAATCCTGCTCATGATGTCTTCATGGATCATCCTGAGGACATATGCATTGCTCTCCCTGTCAAGGCGGCACAGCATTAGGATTTGCATGTCAATGAGTGTCCTTGGTGTTGCCCGTACATGGGTTATGAGTGCACGTCTTGCATGGCACCCCCTCCTCCTCGCATGCCTAATCCTCATCCTCTTGTCCACTGCCTCGTGGGCCCCCTGTTCATACTCCAGCCTCTGCAGCGCTATGTTGGCCTGGAGCAGCTGCAGGTCAATGCTGCTGAGTGTCACGCCCCCATCCACATCCACAAGCCCCCCTATTGCATCCCGGCAGAATATTTGTACACCACAAGGCATCACACGCACCATTGCCCACTCTCGCCTTCAGGTTTGCCGACAGGGGGCTGGCCGAACTCTGCGACGCTGGGGTATGCATCGCTCTCCATTCCTGCATTGGCGGTTGCCGTGGAGACGCGCCATAAGCATTCTGCGTCTCCGCTGCCGTCGCTTGGACGTTCTTCCTCCACGCGTCCAATCGCGTGTACTCCTATCACGTTTGTGAGTCACGTGATCACTGGAGCGAGCATTCAAAAGTGATGCGCGAACTTCCATCCACGCTTCACATCTGATCTTGGTTGGACTACGGACGCTGCTCTTGTATCTCGCATGGATCTGCTTCTTCCTGGTTTTTGACCTCGGCTATTGCCACAGACTGCCTCTTGGATTTCCCTTGTTTGGTACCTTGTCTTGAACTGCTCCCCCTGGACCCGACCTTGGCTTTTCTCCTGGACTACAATTGGATTATCCTTTGGTTTGAACTCTTTGCATCACATACTTTGTTTGCCTCACAGTACCAGGTTCCGCATCAGGTGTTGATTCCGTCCATCAAACGTTTGCCAGGCTTCAACCTTGTCGTCAACCCTGTCGGCCCTCAAGACAGACACCTACATCACATTCCAGACAACCACTCAGTGTAAGCTCCTTATAGTTAAACATTTAGGATTGTGCACAGGGTGTAATTGTTATCTAACCCACGTGTTTGCCTTACAGTGGTCAGGGGAAACATCTTCCGGCATTTCCTGGTTCTGGTTGACGACATTCAACACCTGTGGTCTCAAGGGCTGCTCGGACAGTATAATTACTGTTTGTTCGAGTGGAACTTGGGGACAGAGGTATCATCGCCTACACAACCATCAAGTCTTGACAGACTGTGAAGCCCCTTCTGGTCGTTCAGGCGATGGAATCCGCTGCCGGGGATCCCGTGGCCGCTCTAATGCAAGCGGTCGCAACTCTTAGAACGGAAGTGGCGGCTGCCACGACCGCTATTCATCATCGCTTAGACAACATCCAGAGCAACCGCAACCCATTACCGCCAGATGCCGAATTTGGGGATCCAGCACCACTTACCCCGGGGCCCTCTGCACCACCCACACCACCTACTCCTGTGGTATTGCCCTCTCAGTTTCCTTTGGCACCCCCTGAGAAGTTCCAGGGGGACCCCAGAAAATACCGTACCTTTATCAATCAATGTAAGCTTCATTTCCTTTGTCGGCCTTTAGTCTTCCATGATTCCACCACAAAAGCCGCTTTTCTGCTTTCCCATCTGTCCGGGGTTGCCGCTACTTGGGCTAATCCTTTCCTTGAAAGCAATCACCCAGCCCTTTATGATTTCGACCTCCTGGTGAGTGAGTTGGCAAAAATATTTGACACCAGGTATAAAACCCAGTCCCGGGACCTGGAGCTGCTAGAGCTATCCCAAGGCAGACAGTCTTTGATAGAATACATCACACATTTCAACCAGTTGTCAGCTGAAACCTCATGGCCAGAAAACAAGAAAGCCGTGGTGTTCTACAAAGGCTTATGTAACACTATGAAGGACGCTCTTTCTGTTGTACCTTCCCTCCCTGACGTCTATTCCGATCTGGTAGACCTAGCCCTTCAAGTAGACGCTCGGAAGTCTGAACGCCGGATAGAGTCGGGCCTTTCTGTGAAATCCTTGCCCTCTACCCCAGAAGGTGCTGGGGAGCCCATGCAAATAGGGGGTCTCCGAAGTCCTATTACCCAAACCGAAAGAGAGCGTCGAAGAACCGACAATGCATGCTTCTATTGTGGTCTCAGTGGACATTTCGTCAAGGAGTGCCCTCGTCGTCCAAAGAACAAGGCTTCGGGTTTTCAGAAAGCTCGCCCTTGAGTACGGGGGACAAGGCGAGCTCGGTTGTTAACCCCGGGGTTCCTTCATTCGGTCCGATAAGGCCAGTAATCGTTCAAGCGGTTCTTCAACCGGCTAAAGAGCGTTCACATGAAGTCCACATTGTCATAGATTCAGGAGCTACTGGTTGCTTCATTGACATATCATTGGCCAAATCACTGAACCTTCCTTTAGTAACCAAAATACATCCCAAACCGGTCCAGACAGTGGATGGGTCCTCCCTCGTATCCGGTCCGATCAAGCAACAAACCACCCTAATGGACGTGACCATCCAGGGCAACCATAAGGAACAACTGTCCTTTGATCTGATATCCACACCTCAGTTCGGGATAATCTTGGGTCTTCCCTGGTTGAAAAAACATAACCCTCTCATCGATTGGGGTTCTGGTCAGGTTTTTTTTTAATCTGAGGTATGCCAACATTTTTGTCTACTTGACAATGGTGTTTTCATCAGTCCCGCCAGGGCACTCGGGGGGCTACGGATAGAGGTTGAGAATCCTCCTGAAGGGGCACACACAGTGGGAGCCACTATGTCAGGGGTACCCCCGGAATACCACGATTTTCATTCGGTTTTCGACAAAGTCTCTGCCGAAGCACTACCGCCCCACAGACCTTATGATTGTCCCATTGATCTGATCGATGGGGCAACGCTTCCCAAGGGGCGCATATATTCGCTGTCACCATCAGAAGAAAAGGCCCTGAAAGAATACATAGGTCATGCTCTGCAATTAGGTCATATCAGGCCTTCTTCATCCCCTGTGGCCAGTCCCATATTCTTCGTTCCGAAGAAGGAGGGGGACCTCCGTCCATGTATAGATTACAGACGTCTGAATGCGGTCACCATAAAAAACCGCTACCCTCTCCCACTCATATCGACCTTGTTAGACAAGTTGACCAATGCTACTGTATATACCAAGTTGGATCTACGGGGAGCATACAATCTGGTCCGTATGCGTTCTGGTGACGAGTGGAAAACAGCATTCTGCTCCCGTCAGGGGTTGTATGAGTATATGGTGATGCCTTTTGGCCTTTGTAATGCCCCTGCCACTTTTCAACGGTTCGTAAACAACATATTCAATGATATTCTGGACATATATGTCGTAGTATATGTAGATGACATACTAATCTTTTCCCAGACTATGGCCGAGCATGTCCTTCATGTTAGTGAAGTACTCACACGACTTAGGCAACATTCCTTATATGCCAAACCTGAGAAATGCCTATTTCACACAGCCGAAGTCGAATTCCTCGGGTTTCATATATCCCCTGGAGGGCTGACTATGAACCAATCCAAGGTCCGAGCTATCATAGACTGGCCGATCCCTGTCACTGTGAAACAATTGCAGTCTTTTTTGGGGTTTGCTAACTTTTATCGGAGATTCATTGCGAATTTCTCTTCCATTGTGGCACCCCTAACCGCATTGACCAGTCCCGCGGTGTTGTTTGACTGGACCTCTAAACATCAGGTAGCCTTTGATACCCTCAAAACCTCGTTCACCACGGCTCCTGTCCTGCAACACCCGGACCCAGAACTCCCGTATGTGGTGGAAGCAGATGCCTCCTCGTTTGCTTTGGGAGCCATTCTGTCCCAATCATGTCCTTCCACCGGAGCGCTACACCCGGTGGCCTACCATTCCAGGAAATTCACACCGACCGAGACACACTATACGGTGACCGAAAAAGAGCTCCTAGCTATCAGGGATGCTTTGCTGGTCTGGAGACATCATCTCCTGGGAGCAAAGCACCAAACTACTGTCTACACTGACCACAAAAATCTACAGGACCTAGCGCCATTGAAATGTGTTAACAGTAGACAAGTTCGTTGGCACCTTTTCTTTTCTGCCTATGATTTCATTGTCAAGCATAGACCTGGGACGATCCATGGAAAAGCCGACGCCTTGTCTCGTTCACCAGGGGGGATACCCCTTCCTTCTTATCCTGAAATGCTTCTAGGCGAAGGCCATGTAGTTTGTGCTTGCACACCACCTCCACCTATGTTGACTGCTATTCGACAATGGGTTGCACAACGTCCCCAGATACTAGCTGACTGGGATCCTGACATACAAGACGGCTTGCCTTTTGTTCAAGGGAAGCTATTCCTACCCACCACTGATATACGTAACCAGGCTTTGGAGTGGTCCAATAATGCTCTCATCAATGGTCACCCAGGTCAACGACGAACCCTGGAATTGTTGAAACGCTGGTGCTGGTGGCCATCGATGCGACGAGATGTGGAGTCTTATGTCAACACTTGCTCTATATGCGCACAGTGCAAAACGCAGAGAGGCCATCCATTGGGATTACTACAGCCCCTGCCTATACCCCCAAAACCTTGGCATACGGTGTCCATGGATTTGATAACTGAATTACCACATATTCGAGGTTTTGACACAGTTTGGGTAGTAGTGGACTCATATACCAAAATGGCCCGCTTTATACCATGTAAAGGTATCCCCACCGCTCCTTCTTTGGCTCAAATGTTCTTCAGGTCTGTTTTCTGTATGTTCGGCCTGCCATGTGTCATTGTGTCAGACCGTGGAACACAGTTCACGTCACGTTTCTGGGTGGCCCTTACCAAACTGCTGGGTATTGACGCACGTTTCTCATCGGCCTACCATCCCGAAAGCGATGGTCAGACCGAAAGAGTTAACCAGGCCCTGGAACAATACCTACGTTGTTTAGCCTTACAGTTTCAACACACCTGGCTTGATTCACTACATTACGCAGAATTTGCCTACAACAACACCATGCATTCATCCACTGGGTTCTCTCCTTTTTACTCACTCTATGGCCAACATCCACGTACTCTCCCTTTTTCTGATTCTGACTTTTCCCTACAGACCGGGAATCCGGCGACAAATGACTGTGCCCAGGATCTCGCTTCTGTACATGCTCAAACCCTTGTCCATCTCCGAGAAGCACAAGAGTCGATGCGGACAGCCGCTAACAAAAGGAGAAAGGAGGCCCCTTCATACTCACCGGGCGATCGGGTGTGGTTGTCTACGCGTCACCTGCGCATACCGGGTTCGCGTAAGCTACTACCCCGTTTCGTCGGCCCATATAGGGTCTCCAAAGTCCTGAATCCGGTTGCTTACCGTCTTGCTGTCCCTGCTTCGTGGAGGCTGCACCCTGTTTTTCACACGTCCCTTCTCAAACCCTGCCCTGATGCCACTCGCATATCGTCCACTCCCGGTCCTGTTCCGCTGGCCTCCCGGGAGGAATATGAGGTTAGCGCTGTTTTGGGATCCCGGGTTGTCAGGGGACAGTTGCAGTACCTGGTTGATTGGTTGGGCTATGGTCCGGAGGAACGGTCCTGGGTTCCGTCTCCTGACGTCCATGCTCCATTGTTGGTGGCTCGGTTCCACAGGGAGAACCCTTCGTGCCCACGGGGTTGTGGGCCTTTGAGGGGGGGCTCTGTCACGCCCCCATCCACATCCACAAGCCCCCCTATTGCATCCCGGCAGAATCTTTGTACACCACAAGGCATCACATGCACCATTGCACACTCTCGCCTTCAGGTTTGCCGACAGGGGGCTGGCCGAACTCTGCGACGCTGGGGTATGCATCGCTCTCCATTCCTGCATTGGCGGTTGCCGTGGAGACGCGCCATAAGCATTCCGTGTCTCCGCTGCCGACGCTTGGACGTTCTTCCTCCACGCGTCCAATCGCGTGTACGCCTATCACGTGTGTGAGTCACGTGATCACTGGAGCGAGCATTCAAAAGTGACGCGCGAACTTCCATCCACGCTTCACATCTGATCTTGGTTGGACTACGGACGCTGCTCTTGTATCTCGCATGGATCTGCTTCTTCCTGGTTTTTGACCTCGGCTATTCCCACGGACTGCCTCTTGGATTTCCCTTGTTTGGTGCCTTGTCTTGAACTGCTCCCCCTGGACCCGACCTTGGCTTTTCTCCTGGACTACAATTGGATTATCCTTTGGTTTGAACTCTTTGCATCACGTACTTTGTTTGCCTCACAGTACCAGGTTCCGCATCAGGTGTTGATTCCGTCTATCAAACGTTTGCCAGACTTCAACCTTGTCGTCAACCCTGTCGGCCCTCAAGACAGACACCTACATCACATTCCAGACAACCACTCAGGGTAAGCTCCTTATAGTTAAACATTTAGGATTGTGCACAGGGTGTAATTGTTATCTAACCCACGTGTTTGCCTTACAGTGGTCAGGGGAAACATCTTCCGGCATTTCCTGGTTCTGGTTGACGACATTCAACACCTGTGGTCTCAAGGGCTGCTCGGACAGTATAATTACTGTTTGTTCGAGTGGAACTTGGGGACAGAGGTATCATCGCCTACACGACCATCACGTCTTGACACTGAGTCAGTGGCAATATGGTGGCATGTTTGGAAGTGTGTCTGTTGAAGGTGTCCTTTTTCAACTCGTCCATGCTGCTTTGGGTGCACCTGGATGCATTGAGTGCACCTGTGGCCTCATTTTCCACCCCTGCATGCATGTTCTGCTATTTACAGTGTTTTCAGGTACAGGTTTCACCCCCTAGCATTTGCCTATGTTACTGTCATTATTTTGGCAGTGTTACCAGAAGGGACAGCTTTCGGATGTGGCGGTATTGCCATTGTGCCGTTTATACCTCCATGGGTTGCGGGGGCATCTGGTACTTATTGGCACCAGATTCACTGGCTTCTTTATTTGTAGATACTTTTTACCAGTGCTGGTGGATCCGGCGCCTGTGATCCACCTCACACCTAGTTTGCCAGTCTGGTTAAAGTGCAAGTATCCAGTGATACCACCACATTTTTACCAGACCACACGACTTGTAATGCAACCCTTTACATCCAAAAAACAGCAGGACATAAAATGGGAATTTACATTGCCAAACCGCCATTTGTAATCTAACAGTATTACCACCGGAGGTAATACTGCCAGTGGTAATACCACCAGATCAAGTGGTGGTAACAGCAATACCATTTAGTGGTATCACTGAGGTATTACCACCAAGATACCACCAAACTTTTAATGAGCCCCACTGTATTTAGAGAAACTATGAGCCATAGAAGATTTTCTATCCCACAAGGTTCACAAGGATTGATAAGGCAAAATGAGAGAGTTATAGCGCAATTGTCAAGCTCACTACTTTTGTGCAATCTGGACCATGTTTGAGGAGCAGTTACCAAGGAGGTTCACAGTAGGGAGAGGTTGCAGTGATGTTGAGCAGCTGGTGGTGTTCAGGAGGTGATCTCATTCGAACAATACATGCCAAGCCAACCAGGGAAATATGGCATAAAGGTGTGATAGTGTTGTAATAGTGGGACATACCATCATCTCAGGAGCGATATGTACCCCGGCAGGCAGCCTGAAGCATCATGGTCAACCGAGCTTTGTTTCATCGTGGTGACAAAACGTGTAGAACCCTATGTAGAAAAACTGTTTTGGGGTTGATTATTCTAGCTGAAGCATTGACAAACAAAGACATAACTTAAGAAGTGACATTCTGATAGAAAAAGAAAAAAAAAACATACATGCCACAAGCCATGTAGCCATATCCATGCAGGCAACCTCAGTCATCCCTCTTTTGTTTTGGAAGAGATCTACTTTGGTATTGTTTGTTCTTTAATGTATCATGATATGGTGATGCGTGGCAAGTCAGAAAAGGCAGTCATAATTTCATATTGCAATGCCAAAAAATATGTGGATGAAAGCCTTGACCACCTTTGTAGGAACTACACATGTGATTGTAAAATGTACAAGTGACTTAAGTTAATGTTTTTACAATGCTGGACTTTCCATGTCCAGCTATGTGTTGGGTGTCCATAAACATCCTCAGTTGGAGAGTTTAGTGCCACATTGTAGAAAGTGCATGCTCCTCAAGACTCTTGAGAAATATCTGATACATCCTGGTTAGCAGAAAAGGATGCAAGACATGCCAAATCTTAGAGCAAGAATCTGGTCTTTGCCTTGTGTATACCAACCTTTTTTCACACCTCTACAACCACCTGGATCAGGACTAGAAATGTAAAACAAAAAAGAAGTAAACAGAACTCCAGCCGTGGTACACGTGTTTGTAAGGAACAACTCATTATTCAAGTGAAACTATGGGCCTCATTATAACTATTGCGGAATGTGTTTAACGGTGCCGGTAATGGTGCTGGCAGCGTTAAACACATTCCGCACTATTACGAGGTTCCCTCGCGGGACCCGATGTGGACATCTGGTTTATCCAGAAGTCCATAGCGGGTCCCACGAGGGAACCAGGAAGCTAACAACCGGCCCTCTTGTATTGGGCCCGTTGTTAGCTCCCTCCCCATTCCCATTGAGCCCTATGGGGGCTCGAATGGGAATGGGGAAGGTCCAGGTTCCCTGAATGGGGAAATACCGGGCCCTCCATACTCGGAATGGCCCGGTATTTCCCCATTCAGGGAACCTGGACCCAGACACGGTTTTGGAGGCAGCCATGGCGCCAATAGCCCCATGGCTACCTCCAAAGTCGCAATGAGGCCCTATGTGTTCCTTCAGGCTGGCATAACAAATGACCTTCCATGGGTTTTGTTTTCTTAGACAATGTTGTTTATGGGGTAGAAACAAATGACCCCAAAGATGTGCAATGCTAGTGTTTGATACTAGTTGATGTCAGTTTGTGTTGACATTTTGCAATCTTTGGATCAAAATGTTGTTTCTACCTGAACATAAAAAAATAGTTGACGTGCAAAGAATGAGATATGTTGTTGGCTATACTATGTGAAAAAAAACAGGAGATTAATGTTTACCCAAAACAAACATTCCACTGTGAGGGATTTTTTTCTGGTGATGGTGAGATAGCCCATGACTGCTGTTTTATTTACCCAGCATTGCCCATGTCCTGATTGAGTGGTGTCTCAGGTGACCTGGAGGATGTTGCTCTTGTCAGCAAGTCTTGCTTCAGTTTGCTCTGGTGTCTCATGTGCCCTGGAGGATGTTGCTCTTGTCCTCATGTCAGCAAGTCTTGCTTCAGTTTGCTGTCCATCTCATTGTCCTGTAGAAAGTTGGTGTTGTCCTGTGGTCTGTAAGTTGTGCTGCTGTTTGTTGTTGTGTTTCAAAAGCTCTTGATATTGATTTTCCCTTTGCATCAGATGGAGCTTTTCCAAGTGATGTTTGTTTTTTGTGCGCCATGTTTCAGTCACTCAATGGCTTCAGCACATTTGACAAAATGTCTAAGAAAGATTGACTTATTGTGCTCTCTTCTCATAAATGTACTTAAGCTAACTGTAACCTTGCGATTTCCCTTAATCAATGTAATGGCAAAGGTCGAAGGATATATACCTCTTCACTGTGCCTGTTTCACCTTCATGATTAGGATTACTGTTGTTCTGCAGTAGTTAAGGCTGAGTAGGTGGTTTAGCCACCACTCATCCTTGTACTCCTGCAGAGAAGTAGTCATCTCATCACATCCACCATATGTGATTGTTTGATTCCTGAACCTGGGTGTTTGTGTCTTCGTAAATACACTTCATTATGATTAATAACAAATACACTGATATTGTGGGACATTTAATACCCACAAATGAACTCCTCCTACCAATACCAAGAGAGATGATGGGTATGTTTAATCAGAGCACTCTTTAAAAAGCTCTCTGGTATTAAAGCTCATCGTTCACCTTGCACATTACAGACCAGTGCTTCATTACCCCAACGTTTCTCTGCCCCTATTCAAAATTCTAACAACCTTTTATTTGACTTAAAGCCAAGGACCTCCCTTAACATGTAAACCAATGTTAAAGCCAATGTTGAAAAACAACCCTATCTGTTCGAAAGTATTAGGGTATTTTGTGGTATTTTTGTGAGCCTGTTGGGGTATTTCATGGTATATTGGTGAGCCCCAAATACATAGGACTATCTGGTAGTATTCTTATATCGGGATCATAAACGGTAAGCTACGAACTGGAGCTGGTACACACTAAAGTACAATTTCCTTATCATGGGGTAATTGGGGTCTATATTGCGGTATCTCAAAATACACTTAACAGGCCACCTGAATACTGTCATCTATGTAACCAGCCCCTTAGGATATGAGCCAATTCACAGTGACCTGCCGTACCTTGCATTTTACCACACACAGTAAAATGTAAATACCACACGGTTACACAAACATACTTTTCCAGCTTCACATACATCTGTATGCTATCACAAGTAACTAGGGCACATAATAAACAGACCAAGGCAGAATTACTTCTTTTTTCTGTGCTTTATAAGTAATTAAGATTTATGAAAATTAACAACAAACATGTGCAATGTACCGTGTTTTCACATGAAAATAGCCTCAAACAAATTTCATTTGTAAAGCTTCCCCCACAGTAAATAGCTTTTTCTCCGAATGGGATTCAAACACCTTTTTTGAGGTAGATGGCCAGATTATACTTACCTTGACGCTTATCTCTAGTCGTGCCAGCTTATAAATTATCTGTTATATCTGAAGCTTGCTGTTTGGACAGTGAATAAAATATAAAACACATGAGACATGGCTGGTTATGTTTGTGAATGTAATACAATGTTCCAGGCTGCAACTGCATGCGGAATGCACTCACAAAACAAACAGACACACACCTCAATTTTACTGGGATCTCACCTAAAGCATGCTGGATTCTGTACCCTCGGACCACAATGCTATGACTCCCCCTCTACTTGGACTGATTAGAATCTCTCCCCTCCTTCTGCCTCCCTCTCAGCATGAACTCAGCAAAGTCTTCCGAGCCAGCCTGTCTCCACCGTCAGCAAATGCCTCACACTCCCAGAGCCCGGGAAGAAAGGAAAAACACCCCCCTTTCACTTCACTGCACATCCCTTTTTAACCAGCCTCTTAGATCAGTGCTTACTGATGAATGTTTGCCCTAAGGAAAGTGTAAGAAAATGCCTGCTCATTGACTGTGATGTCACGTGCCAATAAAATACAGCCTCCCTTTTTCAAACCAGTAAAAGGTTCCAGAAAGCATGTGTTCAGCCTGCACCTTTGCACAGAGATTCAGGCAAAAGAAACAGAGGCAAAAGAGTTACATTTCTGGGCTGGTTCCTGCTCTGAAATTCTTTTAAACAATAGGCTTGTTTTGAGCAAAACAGGCTTCACAATCCTCAGCTTACATCTTCCTTGCAAAAACAGCTTCTATTCTGCACATTTATTCTCTTTTGCATTCTGCAAGAACATTGCACAGCCTGAGCTTGCCATCTCATTTAGTGCGGCAGTTTGTACCCATGATCTGCACCAACATTTTTCATCAAAATGATATGGACCGAGCTGCCTTGAACATTAGTCATTGGATAGGTTAGTAGTGTTGGGGTATTAGTAGAGTAAGTAAACTGTTAGTATTATGTTTCATTGCAACTCAATCCATATTCCCATGGTGTGGTGCTAATTTATCATTTCAGCTGTGATGCAATGCCAAATGTACAACCCCTTTTACCTTGTATGTTTTTATGCACTCACAATACTGACTCGCACCAGATTCAGCCCAGTGTCTCACAACTGAGTTTCACACCTCTTGTTGTCAAATGGGATCAGTTTTCTGTTTTGATGACATTTTGACATTGATAAAATTTGGAGCCTCCTTTTTCCTTACATATTCCCCCCCTTTGTTTCTGTTGGGACCTGACCTAAGAGTCACTCAAAACATGCAGTAATCCTGGCTTCAGTTCTCTCCACATTTGTGATCTTGTGCAAGATAAAGAATTCTCACACGTTGATTTCAGAATGTTATGCGCCAAAGAATCCATGAATTTCCAGGACATCAAGCACATGTAATTGGTACCCAAAATCTTCACATATCATATATCTATATATTTCTTTTGTTTTTTTGGGATTTTTTTTCTTTTGATATTTTTTCCTGTTTTTTGTCTTTTTCTTTCATTTTTGTGATCTTTGATCTGTATTTTGTTGGGAGATTTGTTTTATTCTTTTGAATTTGTTTTTTAACAATAAATTATCAAAACACTAGAAGAAACAAGTCCTTTTTCTTACAAAAGACAACACATATATCCCTTTAAGTTAACAGCTCAACTATTACTAATAAAACCCTCGTTTTGCTGGTTTGTCATGTCATCTAGCAAATGTAAAAATGAAGTTTCATACAAGCAGGTTCCACAGGACAAGTTCAACTGGTGAATCATACTGCTGCCCTATGTGTGCCCAAACAACTTCCACAACACATTGATTATAACCATTGTTCTATACTCAAATTCCCCATTAACAATCACTAATCATGGTCACAAGATATTTTTAATTCCCCATGTTCCATCTGCTAGAGGAGATTCTATCTGCCCTGTTTTCACAGGGTGAAATGAACAGTAAGGCAACATTCTTTTTGTTAAACTTTCCTAGGTTCGAAAGGTCCTAGCAGCTTATGAGCAGTCAAGGTACACTCTTTGAAGGGAAGCTGAGCTAGTAATAATAGAATGTAACACATATGGAAATATATTACATGGCCACGGTAGTGGCGATGTAGTTATAGTTAAGTTGGTGTTTCAATAGGAAGAGCACTTTTTGGGCAGCTTATAACTTTGCTCTCCCTGGACGAATCCTCACCAAACTTTGCAAAAAAAGTATTCACTCTGAATTTTTTTGCAAAGTTTGGTGAGGATTCGTTCAGGGGGGGCAAAGTTATAGGGGGGGTCCCAAAACTTTTTTTTTTCCCATAGACTGAATGGGAACAAAATTTTGCTCGCATCTACAGCCCAAACCGCTGCATGGATTTTCACCAAATTTGGACCAGGAGCAGCGGCTTGGTCCTGAAAGCGTGCTTTTGCAATTTTTTTTAAAATGACCAAAAAGTAGGTAAAAAAAAATTAGTGATATCTGTGTTCGGTCCGCGGACAGTGTCCTGATTGGCAATTGGCTTGCGTGATGTTCACGGACATGCAACGTGTTCGCTGATTGGATGGCATGGAGCGTGAAGCGCATCAGATTTTCGGTAGCGCCCACCATCTTGGATTCACATTCGACCGCGGACAGCGCGGTGAAACTTTGTTCAAAATATGTATTTAGTAGAGTGTGTTGGTGTGTAGGAGTGTTTGGGGAGGGTGGGAGTGTATGAGATAGGATGAAAGTTGTGTTTTTTTATGTGTTAGACGTTCTTTTTGTGTTCGATTTGTCTGTGAACATCACGAGTGTTCTGAAATGTTCTAAATAAACGGAATGGGGGGTGTTCTGAGGACTCAATATGTGTCCGTTTTGTTCGCAAGCAAACTGAAACTGTTCTAAGAACACTCGCAGTGTCCTGAAATGTTTGCAAATAAACAAAATGGGGGTGTCCTGAGGACGCTGTCTGTATTGTTCGTTGTCAAGTTAAATATGTTCTAAGAACACTCGCGGCGTCCTGAAATGTTCGCAAATACATAAAATGGGGGTATTCTGAAGACGTTGTCGAACACTCGCTGTGTCCTGAAATATGAATGGGGGGTTGTGGCTGGCAAGTTGAATGTGTTCTAAAAACACTAGTGGTGTCCTGAAATGTTCGCAAATAAACAAGGTGGTGGTGTTCTGAAGACGCTTCTAAGAACACTCACGGTGTCCGGGGAATGTTCATAGGGGGTGTCCTGAGGACGCTGTCCGTATTGTTCGTTGTCAAGTTGAATGTGTTCTAAGAACACTTGCGGTGTCCTGAAATGTTCGCAAATAGACAAAATGGGGGTGTTCTGAAGACGTTGTCGAACACTTGCTGTGTCCTGAAATGTTCGCAAATATGAATGGGGGGTTGTGGCTGGCAAGTTGAATGTGTTCTAAGAACACTCGCGGTGTCCTGAAATGTTCGCAAATAAACAAAATGGGAGTGTCCTGAGGAGGCTGTCCGTATTGTTCTCTGTCAAGTTGAATGTGTTCTAAGAACACTCGCGGTGTCCTGAAATGTTCGCAAATAAACAAGATGGTGGTGTTCTGAAGACGCTTCTAAGAACACTTGCGGTGTCCGGGGAATGTTTGTAGGGGGTGTCCTGAGGACCCTGTCCGTATTGTTCTCTGTCAAGTTGAATGTGTTCTAAGAACACTTGCCGTGTCCTGAAATGTTCGCAAATACACAAAATGGGGGTGTTCTGAAGACGTTGTTGAACACTCGCAGTGTCCTGAAATGTTCTCAAATATGAATGGGGGTTGTGGCTGGCAAGTTGAATGTGCTCTAAAAACACTCGCGGTGTCCTGAAATGTTCGCAAATAAACAAAATGGGGGTGTTCTGAAGACGTTTCTAAGAACACTCGTGGTGTTCAGGGAATGTTCGTAGGGGGTGTCCTGAGGACGCTGTCCATATTGTTCTCTGTCAAGTTGAATGTGTTCTAAGAACACTCGCGGTGTCCTGAAATGTTCGCAAATAAACAAGATGGTGGTGTTCTGAAGACGCTTCTAAGAACACTCGCGGTGTCCGGGGAATGTTCGTAGGGGGTGTCCTGAGGACGCTGTCCGTATTGTTCTCTGTCAAGTTGAATGTGTTCTAAGAACACTCGCGGTGTCCTGAAATGTTCGCAAATACACAAAATAGGGGTGTTCTGAGGACGTTGTCGAACACTCGCTGTGTCCTGAAATGTTCGCGAATATGAATGGGGGTTGTGGCTGGCAAGTTGAATGTGTTCTAAGAACACTCGCGGTGTCCTGAAATGTTCGCAAATGAACAAAATGGGGGTGTCCTGAGGACGCTGTCCGTATTGTTCTCTGTCAAGTTGAATGTGTTCTAAGAACACTCGCGGTGCCCTGAAATGTTCGTAAATAAACAAGATGGTGGTGTTTTGAAGATGCTTCTAAGAACACTCGCGGTGTCCTGAAATGTTCGCAAATAAACAAAATTGGGGTGTCCTGAGGACGCTGTCCGTATTTTTCTCTGTCAAGTTGAATGTGTTCTAAGAACACTCGCGGTGTCCTGAAATGTTCGCAAATAAACAAAATGGGGGTGTTCTGAAGACGTTTCTAAGAACACTTGCGGTGTCCTGGAATGTTCGTTGGGGGTGTGCTGAAGGCATAGTCTGTATTGTTCGCTGGCAAGTTGAATGTGTTCTAAGAACACTCGCGCTGTCCTAAAAATGTTCGCAAATAAACAAAATGGGGGTGTCCTGAGGACGCTGTCCGTATTGCTCTTTGTCAAGTTGAATGTGTTCTAAGAACTCTTGCGTTGTTCCGAAATGTTCGTAGGGGGTGTCCTGAAGATGCTGTTTGTATTGTTCGATGGCAAGTTGAATGTGTTCTTAGAACACTCATGGTGTCCTGAAATGTTCGCAAATAAACGAAATGGGGGTGTTCTGAGAACACTGTCCGTATTGTTCGTTGTCAAGTTGAAAGTGTTCTAAGAACTATCGCATTGTTCTGAAATGTTTGTAGGGGGTGTCCTGAAAACACTGTCCGTATTGTTTGCTGGCAAGTTGAAAGTGTTCTAAGAACACTCATAATGTCCGCGGACATTGAACGTTTCCATAGACCATAGTTGAAATGTTTGACTCTATGGATGTGATATGCTGCGGTGGTTGTTGCCAGGGCATAGAGTCTTAGGTGCATGGCCATTTGGCCATGCACCCAAGACTCTATGCCCTGGCAACAACCACCGCAGCATATCAAATTCATATTTGCTTATAACTTTGGGTGAAAAACAAATGTATAAGGAACAAAGGTATTAGATAATATGGATGTGATATGCTGCTATGGTTCTCCTTATTATTGTATACTTACTGTTTGGTCTAGTAACCGCAGTACATGTATTTCTTGTTAATTTCTGTGATAAAGGAAAATAGCATGTTAGTATTAGTATTTTGTAATGACTTATTACATTGTATAATCAACATACTTTTTTTTGTACCCTCATATTTAGTAGATTACAAATCAGAGTACTGTGCAATTTCCTCAGTTTCTGTATTTGTTGCTAAAATCATTGGGTCTGCGGGAGAAAAAAAAATCCATGTTGGATTAAAAAAAAACCTTTTTCTGTTATGCTACAGTTTATTTGTTTGTTTGTTTTCAGTGTTCACTTGTTTCTGGCTAATGCTTTATACTTTGGCTTGTTGCATTGTTTTGGAGCAGTAACATATTAATTATTTGTTTTGATATTATAAAATTTTGGAGCAGTTTTATACCAATTGGCGTATTCTAACTGTCTATTTTTTTGATACATTTTAGTGGTATTGATTTATCTATTTGGATATTGTTAAATTTTGGGACAGTTAGATACCAATTGGCGTATTCTAACTGTGTATTTTTTGGTCTAATTTAGTGGTATTCATTTATCTGATTAGTTGTTGTAGAATCTTTGAGCAGTTAGATAGCTTTTGGAGTATTCTAACAGTTTATATTTTTTTAACACAAGTTTACTTAGGGTTTAAATACAGTTTAGTTATCAAATTTTGGTTTTAAGAACATCAAATAAGCGTTTGTAAGATTTCCTGGTAATCTCTGCTTTAGAGTAATGGTACTATCATTACATTCAAACCATCCACATTTCTTTTTTATATATGCAGTGTAGTGCCCTGAATTGGTTGTGGCTCCTGCGTGGTAGATTATACCTATTGTTGTGAAGGTTTTCTTACCAAGTGATATTTGACCATGTGTGAATCCAGTCAGCTTGCAGTTGTTTTTGGTACCATCTGCATTGTAACGTAGAAGCATTAGTATTATGTATTTACTATGTGTTTGTATTACTAACGTGGAGCGATTATCTGAATTGCAGGTAGAGCATAATCTACCATGGTTTGCATTTTGTACAAGTCGCTGAAATGGAATGGATTCACAATTTGGTATTGGCATATATATGAAGCGCTCATTGGGGATTTCTTCTTGTGTCACATTGTTGCAGAGAGTGCATGTATGTTTCCACATGTATGAAATCTGAAAGATTTCATTTATAGGTATGTTTTTGTTTTCCAGTACTTGTAGTAAGTACAGTACATTAGAACTTCTTGTGGATCTTCCTGTGAGTTTATAGTGAATGTCACCATTCCAGCACAGTAGTCCAATTGTTGTCTTATTCCATAAACACTATACGTGTTGTCAGGATTGTTTGCTGCATTTCTGTGAAGTACTAACATTTGCAAACACAATGGATCTGTACTGTGTAAGTAAATGTTGTCAACAATTGGTGGTAATTGAAATAGAATATTCATCGCTACATTTGCGTAGCAACTTACACCAACTATATTTGAGAATTTAAATGGTCCAGGTAGTTCTGTATCTAACTGCTTTTTTTGGAGTATGTCTTCCTTCTTTATAGAAGTACCTGGTTTACTTTCCCTAATTGATTCTTTTTTGCTTGTGGTACTTGATGAATTATTAGTTTCTTTTACTCTCTTTGGAGGATTTGCAGTGACATCCTGTTGCAATTCTGTTTGATTTATTTTTCTTTTATAACGTTTTACTTTTTGTGGAACAGAATTTGTGTTTAGGTGGGGGTGTATAGTGAGCGAAGTCTATTGTATTCTAAAATGCAAGGAATATCAGCGTTTATTTTACTTGCATCAAAGTTGATTAGAAATAGACCGTCAAGTGTACGTAAGCGTGATAGTGCTACATAGCTCATGCCTTCTTTAAAGACTGTGTTACCAATATCTATCATTGCTTTGTCTAGGGTAAGACCTTGTGATTTATGAATCGTGACTGCGTATGCAAGAGTTAGAGAAAATGGTTCTCTGCTACATACATATCTTTGAAGAGAAGGAATCTAGCTGTTGAGCGTCATATCCTTTTTACTTCTGAAAGTTTGTCAAAGAGTATATTGACAAACTGAATTTTGTTGTCGCGTGGGTATGTTTGAAAGCCAACAACTGTACCCAGTGCTCCATTAACTAGTCCTTGGTCCACGTCAAGGTTACGTTTAAGCATTACTCTGCAATTTAAGGATAATGTTCATATCTTTTCTAAGCCTGCTGTGTTTGAGATTGATTTTTCTAAACTATTTAGTCTTGTTGTGGCTTTGTCACACATGGGTAGTGTCATACCATGTACATCTAGTTTGTCTGTGGCGCTAATTTCCATGATTGGTTGCATTTCTTTACTTAGCATGATTTCATTGAATTTGAAACAGCTTGCAAGAGTTGGCATTAAGGCCATACAATTGACATTTTTGTGGGCTAATTGTTCCATAACATCTGTAGCACATGCATTATCGCGCCAGGTTTTAAATATTGCTTCTGCTTCTTTAGAAAGTATACCAACTCTGATACTTTTTAAAATGTTGGCATAAGTGAGATCTGCAGATTGCTACATGTTTTCTGTTAATTCTCTGTATTGGAAATGTTGCCAAAGGTTGACATTTCCAATGCTGCCAACAGTTTTACGGCAGAGTTTGTGTCCTAATGTTTTAAAAATAGGCTCACCTTTTACTGGTGTTAATTGAAGCAGATCGCCAAAAACAATAATGTGTTTTCCTGCAAAGAGCTCTTCATAGTTTTGAGTACTTCTTGTAATCTGAGGTGAATCAAAGCTAACATCAGGTTGGAGACCATGTTCACTTCATCTATTATTAGCATTTTCATTTGTTTCAATACTCTGCGTAATGCCATTGCAGCTTCTGCAGAAAGTTTCTAATAGTCTAATTTGTTCTGGTGTTCTACTGGTAATAGTAGTAATCGGTGTAATGTAACACCACCTATGTTGTAGGCAGCTAAACCTGTGGGGGCAGTGACAACAGCTGACAGTTTGTTGTTTGTCAATTGTTGAAGGAACTTACTAATGATTTTGATTAGGAATGTTTTGCCAGAACCAGCTTCACCACTGACGTACAGTAGTATAGGTTTATAATTATGGCAGGAACATTCTTTATTTTCATGTTTTACACCATGTGCAATTTGTTTTGTTACTTCTTGAAAAGTGCTACTTTGCTCATTGTTTAGTTTTGATTGTAGTATAGTTAAGTCTTCTTTATCTTCCTACTGACACATGGTGTTTTCTACTTCTATCATAACTAATTCTGCCTCATTTATTATTAGTGGTTCTCCCAGTGGTTCTTGGCTTCCTGTTACAGAAGGTTGACTACTGTCAGGAGTGTCCTTATCTAGTTGGGCTTGGAGTTCTTCTTCGTGTTGCTGTTCATTGTGCAACATTGTTTTGTACTGTGTAAAGTTTACATCAGTTATAGTGCTTTCATTTGCTTTGAAAGCATCCTCATATGAGTCATAGTTATCTAGTAATTGTTCTTCTTTTCTCCATGGTTTGAAGGGTTGTAGCAGGGACATGTAATATACTTCTTTATGTTGAGGAGTCTTTAATGACAATTTGCTATGATTAATTAAATTTGGTTTAGTGAGTTTAACTAAGCTGCCTTCACAGTTTGTCACTCTATATTTACCTTTTTTTTCACCAGGTTTCATATTATTTTTGTGTCTGTAGTTTTGGGCTATGTGGTATACACACATGTTTTCCAAAGTATTACTTCTGTTTGGGTAGTATGTGTCCAATACATTGTTTTTTAAAATGTCTTGGCTGTTGGGATCATGTTTGGCTATTGTTTCTATATCTTCATATGATTTTAGAACTCTTTTTCTAGATTTAGCTGGACCAAGACTTAGCCATACTATATTTTCAAATTTACCATACAATGCAGTACCAGTTAAACGATCAGCTACTTCATATGATCCACATTCTCTATGGGTGAGCATTTTTATGCCCAAGCTGTATCATTTCTGAGACACTGTTTTATCTGATGACAGGTCATTCCAGACGTCTTGGAGCTCTGTCTTTTCTGCTTTAGTTAAGTATGCTGTGACATATCATGCAACTGCAGTAGAATTGTCTGCAATGTACTGCACATCTATGTTTACATTCCCTAAGTGGGCAATGATTGCATTATAATCATTGATATAACTGGTCTAGGGAAACCAAATCGGCATATAATGTAGTATTTCCCTTTGTTTTTGTATTTGCAACAACAATATTTTCCACATTTGTGTCTTTGAAATTGTAAAATTTGTGCATGAAGATCACTATTTGTGGCTTCTGATGGAATTTCACAAGTGACATATTTTTCAATAAACTGTAAAACAGTGGCATCGCTGTCTTGACCAAATTTAGGAGCATCTTTAATCTATAAAAGCATGTGGATATGTGGTGCACCTCTGGCTTGGTATTCTTTTCTCCAAAAGAAGTGTTGCACTTCTCCAAGGGGAGGAACAGTTTTATTTTAAATAAAATGTAGCATATCAATGAAGCGATGGTGAAAATATCTTGAAACATTAACAGGATACAAAGAACAAAGTTCTCCAGGTGTTATTATATCTAGGTTTGTTTTGTTTTTATTTGATATGCGTAGGAAATCACGTAAATCTTCCCATGCATATTCTGCACAACATAATGTAACAAACCAAGTGGGTGGGCCAAGGTTTCTGATCATACAACGTACATCTCCATGACGTCAAAACCAGTACTCTTTAGTACCACGCATATTTGCTAATATATTTGTAATATTTGATTGTAAAACCTCATCCTTTTGTTGCACTTGTTCTAATAATTGTGTAGCTGTCATATTTGAAAGTGTGATCCTGATTTTAATATGTGTGCAACTCCATAACATAAAGTTGCTAGTTCACTTTCAAAGAGTAGGTGGAATATGTATTCCACATTTTGTCTAAATCTGGGATCTTCAGAATACATCCGTAATGAGCGGTATTCTGAAGCTGATATTTGAATAGGTCTATCATCATACCTTCCTCCTTTGCCAGTAGGAAAGAGCAGACGAAAAGCACGTGCTTCTATACTTTTTTCCCATATGGTGATTGGCGATCCTTTTGTTTGACGCATTTGGTAAGTTTCCAGTACATCTTCTACGGTGTCATTACAGTGCAAAGGATGAATTGTACAATGGTCTAAAGTATTTGATATTGTAGCAGGATCTAGTAGCTCAAATTGACCAGCTTCTTGTGTTTCTTGAATTATTTCAGTTGTATCTTTCAAGTTTTCTTCAATATTAATTTCTGGGTAATATTCATTATTCTCTTTAAGATATTGGAAGGCTTGTCTACCTTTATATAAATCTACCAGCTGTTGCCATATTTTTTTGTCTTTTGTAGGTACTCCATTTACTAAGATAATTAAAGATTGCTGCATTGTACGTTGCACTCCCAGAGTATGCACATTTTCTTTTAGATCTAATGGTAAATAAACTACTTTTCCACAAATGCCTTTTACCAATTCAGAGGGAGGTAATTTTGCTGTTTTTGGTTGAAGGTGTATTATTGCTTGAAATGGGTGTACTGTTTGAATTAGGATGCTCTCATATAAATTAAGTTGTTGTATGGGTTTTGGTACTGGGTATAATTCCATATTATTTGTGATAGCACATGAAGGAGTTTGGTTGTTGTCAAGTTGTGTAGTGCAGTAACTGCAAAGTAAGTTAAGGGCTCAGTTATTTCGTATTTGTTTTCTGCTACAAGGTAGAGAGCTAATTCAAACCATTTAGAATCTTCATTGTCTTCTATTTTGTATGATAGGTCTACAGTTTTTGTGTTACTTTTATAAAAAGTTCTACGACAACATACACATACATGGTTTGGTACTTCAGCTGAAGTACTTTTAAATTTTAGTATTTATTTTTTGTATGTGTTTAGCAAAAGGTTGGCATATGAATTGTTGCTTAATTGGTTTAAAACTATTTCATTCTGTAAATGGCTTTCCCTTCCAAAATATTTTTTCTAGATATAGTGACTTTCTTCAAGTAGGTCTTGTGCTGTACCATGTAGAAGGATGTTATTTAACTTTGCTAGTGCTAAAGCTGGACTTTTAGAATAGTACAGTTTATAGACTAGATTTCTTATAGTTGAATGATGTGTTAATATCCTTTTGATATCATGGAAAGTGGTTTTACAAGTAGGTCCTGTAATGCAGGCCAATGAATGTCCTTGTAGTCCTGTGTACTTGCACACTGGACAGGTATCCATATTTTGCAGTAATTTAATTTTGATTTTGTCTTTGCTTTTTACATATTTATTGAGGAATTGGCGTAAAGATTTGAAACAATGTTTGGGAATGTTACACATTGACGTGCATGGCCATTTGTACACTAGAGGTTCGGATTCAGTTGAATGGAGGGGTAATTATAAGTTGTCAGGGCATATTTATGTAAGGAGTACTTCTTGTTCCATTATGGTATTATTCACTTTTTCATAACCTCGACCACTGCTATGTATGGCAATTGTATTTGTTTGCTTTTGTTTGTATGCTTCTTCATTAAAATATGGTCCTGTGCTCGTAGTGTGATTCCATTCCCCTCCGCAGATACTTAAGAAGTTCTTTCTGTTGACATTTCGCTTATTGAGAAGTCTTTTTTGTAATTTAGTTATTAGTTTTGTTAGTAGTTTCATTTTGTTTAACAGTAAAATAAATAACTTTGTTTTGAGAAGAATTGCACTGTCCATCAACACTTCTAGGTTTAAGCATTGAAGCATTGAACCTGATTTCTCTCCTGTTTTTATAAGATTTTGAATAACTTTGTGATGGTACATTTTGGCTAAAATACTTTTCTTGGTATGCTTACTTTGCACTATATTAAAATTTGAAGAAGTTGTTTTATCTGTAGTGATAGCTGATTTTCTGTTAATTGTTTTTTGGTTTGTTTTACATTTTGATAAAGGAGGCAAAGTTATTGTACTTGAAACGTCTTGTGTTTCACTAAATGACTGTATTAGCTGTTTTGTTTCAACTTTTTTTACAAATTCTGCTAGAGATGGATGCTTATGTTGGACACTTTTATTTTCATTTGCTCTACTTTTGCGTTGCTTTCTACGGACTTGACTTTTGGTAGGCAGTCTTTAGGGTTTGTTGAAAAAAAGTAAATAAGATATGGGTTGGGGTGTTCTGGAATGTATGTGTGCTGTGTGCATGAGTGTTTGAGTAAGATGATAAAGATGTATGTAATGGTGTGTGATTGTGCATTGGGAACTACAACTAGTAGCGATAGGTATTCTTGAATTAATGTGTTACTAAACTGGGGATCAGATGACAAAAAAAAAGTAAGCTAGTGGTGTGGAAAAGTACAAATAGTAAATCTAATGTATACAATTAAAACAGTTGTTTGTTCTATAATATGAAAATTGTAGTGGTTCAGTTGGGTAATTTGTGTGTCCAAAAATAGGAATTTGTGGGCCATTCTGGTTGTAAATCGCTGTTTAAGATATGGAGATTTTTGGACAAAATCGTACACAATCTCTATTTTTAGGCACAGAAATAGCTTGTATTAACGTTATAGTATGTTTGAGTAATAATACAAATATTATGGTGATAGTCTACTTATTGTTCTTCGAATTCGGCTGCTTCTTTTCAGGAGACTGTTCTTCACTGCAATTGTAAAAGCTTCAAATTAGTAACTTTGTTTGTATATAGCGCTGTATTTAATTTAGATATTGATTTTTTTAATTGAAATCCTCAGTGCCTTCTTTAAAACCATTAAACTAATGTATTTACATAAGAAACATTGCATCAGTTCAGTACATATGATATGTTCTTAATGAACAAATTGTATTGAATGACTAACGGTAGCAAAAAAAATATCTTTACTATGTCTTGTGAAATTTATAGTATACCAGTGAATACCACTATTTCTGTAACTAAGCTGTTCTAGGTAATAGCGCCTCAATGTCATGTCTAAATTAAAGTAATTAAGTAAATACATAAATAAAAACAAAAAATATGAAATTGTATAAGTATTTTTTTTTAAAGATTTAAACATAGATTGTGCTTGCATGCAATTTTGTTTGAATATATGTAGTCTATATATTTCATTTAAAAAATGTTAGTTTAACATGATTTGAGTGTGTGTGTATAAAGAAAGTAAATAGTATAAAGGTTTATAAGTGATAGTTGATTTTAGGAAATTGAAAAAAAATACAGTAAATTCATTTTACAGATTACACAAGCTAAAAGTCTGTTTGAAAATGTGTTCATCTACTGTACAGAAAATATGCATACCTGAAGTTTGTGTTCATGCATATGGATATGCATGGAGCTGCAAGTAGAAATCTTGGAGACTTGTACAGTATTTGTAGTAGATGGTGCTTGCCAATGACATGACATCTCATAGAGATTCAAAGTACATTTGCAGTGCTGATCTATGATGATGCAGTTAGATGTAGAGGTCTTGAATGAGATTGGTGCATGGTCATGTGATTTCTTAGCTACATCCAATGAGGGAATGGCAGAGAGAGTGAAGTGGAAATGGTAGAAGGGCTGTTCATGTTACGATATGTCCGCGGACATTGTGGTAGTTCGCGGACATCTGGAGTTACATCCGGGGATTTTTGGGTTCAGAAGTCATACAAATGAGAATGAGTACTAAAAGGGATTGGTCAGGAAAGTTTAGTGGATGTGTTGTGCCAGAAGAGAGTTTCTCATATACTGTTTTTGCTGAGAGAACAACAGATAGCTATGTCTGTGTATTTTAGGAAAAAGATTTTATGGATTTTGGGAGATTCATGGATATATTGGTTGAAGGTGCATGCAGAAAGCTGTGGAGTAGCTGTAGATCTTGGATTCCCACATGTGGAAGTACACTAGCATGGAGTACGTGGAATGAAGTGGTTGGACTTGCTACCTCTCTGTGCTACTTTGGAGCCAGAGCAACATCCAGACATAATTGTAATTCATTGTGGAGGGAACAGTTTAGGACATGTGACTGGAATTTTTTTGCAATTTGCTATGAAAGAAGGACTTGGGAAGGTTATGGACATGTTTCCTAATTCTCAAGTGATATTTTCACGGATTGCGTAGAGAGAAATGTGGCTTCGTTCTTCTTCAATTGGTCCACAAATGGAAAAAGCAAGGCACAATGTTAATAAAGCTGTTTGTGCCTTTCTAAAAGATTTTGGCATGTCTTCTTTTCATAATGAAAATATTCTGTTTCGTAGTGCAAACATTTTTCGCAAAGATGAGTCCATCTTACTTATGGTGGCAATCAGATTTTTCTTAGAAATGTACAAAATGCATTGCGACCTTTTTTGGAATTACAACATCCATTTTGAAGTAGGTGTTAAGCCTTTATAATTTTTGACTTACAAACACCCCCCAAAGGCTCTTTTCAGAGCCACCCCTTCCTCCCAGAGAAAATTGCAATGTTTGTGATAGGGTAGCAACCCAATTTTTTAAATGTTCGCGAACTGTCCGCAGACTTCTAAAAAATACAAAGGGCCCTTCTTCATTTATTTTCACTTCTATTTTTTAACTGTGAAAGGCGGCTCTGAAAAGAGCCTTATTTTTTTGGGATTTTTGATATTTTGTATTTTTTTTGGTTTTTTATACACGACACACTAGGAGAGGAGGGGAAAGGAAGGTAAAGGGGGGACACCAACTACAGGGAAAAGAAAGGGCGAGCTGAGAGAGGAAGATGTAGAGTGGGTTTTATTTGGGTAGTGAGCAGATCTTCTCGTGCTCTGAGACGATAGTCTCAAAAGCACCACGAAGTCGCTCCCCCCTGCAGAGTACTGTGTCACAGTACATACATACAACTGTGACCCTCGAAAGGTAAGGGTCATCAGCATTCTGTATAGCCTGTGAGGCAGCTTGAGGAAGATGCTGTCCCACAGAGGTGGTGCTTGTGGTGACAGGATCAGAAACAGAGGATGAAGTAGAGGAAATCAACCTGCTACGTTCTTCGCAAGGTACAACCCTGCAAATAGCCCCAGAGTGAAATGACCTCAGGTGTCGCTTCATAGTAGTGGTCCCAAAGCTGTACTTACCATGCTTCCTGCGACTGAGTATCATTTTGCACTCATTGCAGGTAACACGGTTCGCACAAGCCTTAGGAACATTCCCATGAATGGTAAATAACCGCCACACCCAAGACTCAAGCCTAGTGCGGGTAGTAGGGTTTTCCTCTACCTCATTCTCATCATCCTCTTCTGCCTCCTCTGCATCCTCACTTCTGTTCCCCTCTTCAGGCCCTTGGGGAGGTGGTGGTGGTGGAGGGGGTGGGTGTGGTGCTGAAGCAGGTGCAGCACCAGGTGGCAGTTCAGCAGCCAGGGATGCCATCTCGATGATGGTGTAATCTGCAGGTGGCAGCAAAAGTCGCTGTGTTTTGAAGAATAGCCAGAAACTGTAACGCTCACCTGATTCCCGTAGAGGCGCCGGTCTTGACTGGGCGTATACCGTATCTTCAAAGGTGATGTGTAACACACGGCTGGCTCTTTGGGCTGGACCTCTGTGCACTGTATGTCTGACTCGAAGGGTAAGATGTCTGCAGATAGAAAATATGGGATTAAGGAACTGGGTTATTGAATGTCTCTCTCTTCTTCCCTTTCTCTTCTCCTGTAGAACCCCAAAGGTTAACGCTCTCACCTTAGGTAAGTGAACGCCGTGCTCTCCATCTGCCTCGGGGCAGGGTGCTGTAACCAGTTTCTTCACTGGATAAGGGGAGCAGGCCTCTTGACTTCAGAGGACTGCTGTCCGTCATTTACTGCACGAACGGTAAGTTTCGAGTAATTCTAATGTCTTTAAAGTCTTTAGTAATGATGTTTCTTGTTTTGCAGGGTTCCGGCGATGGCGGATGACGGGCTGAAGTGAGCTGAAGATGGAGCCCGTGTGATGAATAGAAGCGCCTGGAAGCACGTAAGTAAGCGCTTGTTGCCTGCTTCACGATGTGCTCTAACTGTCTTTTTATTTTGCAGGTACAAGTTCGGAACGGCTGCAGGGTGCCGGAATACCCACTGGGTTAGATGTGGAAAGGAGTAATGGCACGTGAGTATTAAAGTTCCCCAATGTCTTTAAACGCACCTTGTTTTGTCTTTCAGATGCGGGATGCAGCGCCGAAGGCCTCCGGAGTGTGCGAAGAGTTGGTAAGCTTTTGTCTTTCAGATGCCGGAATGCAGTGTGAAGACCTCCGGAGCGCACGAAGAGTAGGTAAGCCTTTGTCTTTCAGATGCCGGAATGCAGCGCAAGGCGTTGGCGACAGCCGATGGACCAGGTAAGTGAAGAGCTGTCACTGAAGACCGTAATGCTAACCTGTTCTTTCTTGTCTTTATAGGTGTTGTTGAAGACTGGATCAGGATGGTAAACCTTTTTCCTTAGGCCCAGGATCAGATGCAGAAGACACGATGAGCGTTCTGCTGCAGAGGATGCAGAATAACGCAAAGCAAGATTCATCCATCGGGTGTGGTTTAAATAGCCTCCTGTAGTGCTTAGGTGTCTCCTTCCACAGCCACGCCTAGGTAAGAAAAGAGTTCCTGCTTTCCAGAAGAGTTCCAGTGTTCTGAATCTAGGGAGTGGCTCCTGCCCCACCCAACAGGAAAAGTAGTTCCAAACAGAAGAGGATCAGAGGCTCAACTGGCAGGCAAGTAAGCAGCATGGTCTGCTGCAGGTAAGTCCACCGAAGCATTATGAGCCCGGCGCTTCCAGCGCTGGGACTGGGCATATTTATGAGCCTGGTGCCAATGGCGCCAGGACTGGGTCCAAAAGGTCCCAATTGGGACTGGTTGGCACTCGGAACCTGGGTTATGGATCTGCTTCCAAGGGAGTTGGGAAAACCCTGACCTTTTGGAAGCAGAGATCATGACAGTACCCCCCTCAAGGCCCCTCCCAAACCGGGCTTCTCCGGGGGTTTTGGCTTGTCAGGAAATGTTCGGTGAAATCTTTTGATTAGGCGAGGAGCTTGGACATATTCAGCAGGTTCCCAGGATCTCTCTTGGGGGCCGTAGCCTTTCCAGTCAATTAGGTAAAATAGTTTAGATTTGGAGATCTTGGAGTCCAGAATGCTTTTGACTTCAAACTCGAGTTCTCCATCAACTAGGATAGATTTTGGAGATTTAGTTAGTCGGGTTTGAGGTTGCACGGGTTTTAATAGAGAGACGTGGAAGACCGGATGTATCTTCATGTGCGGGGGCAAGTCCAACTTGACCGCTACTGGGTTTACTATGGTAGTGATGGAATAGGGACCAAGGTATCTTGGGTTGAATGTGCGTGGCCCTTTTAGAGGTAGATATTTGGTGGATAACCAGACTTGATCCCCTACTTGATATTGAGGGGCTTCCTTCCGATGTTGATCTGCTCCTTTCTTGTATTGTTCTTTAGCCCTTTGAAGGTGAGAAACAGCTTCCTTATAGGCTTGGGTGATTGTAGAATGCAGGTAGTCTACTGCTGGTGTTTCAAGATCTTGGAGGGGATCCAACTCCGAGGTTCGAGGGTGACTGCCGTACAAAAGAAAAAACGGGGTTTTCCCAGTTCCCGAATGGACAGAGTTATTGTAGGCATATTCGGCTATCCAAAGGATGTCTTTCCAAGTTTTTTCAGTTTGTTGCAGCATGCAGCGTAAATACTGTTCCAGAGTTTGATTGGTCCTCTCGGTTTGTCCGTCGGTCTGAGGGTGGTGACTGGTCGATAGTCTCACATCAATTTGAGCGGACCGACAGCAACTTCTCCAAAAATTAGAAATAAATTGACTACCTCGATCCGAAATTAGAACCGAAGGAAAACGGTGCAGTCGGACGATGTTTTCGAGAAATTCTCGGGCCAGAGTTGCTGCTGTTGGCAAGCCTTTGAGCGGAATGAAATGCGCCATCTTGGAGAATAAGTCCACGATTACTAGAATCGTATTGTATCCGGAGCATGGAGGTAGATCGGTGATGAAGTGCATAGAAAGCGCATGCCAATGGCGAGGTGGGATGTCAATAGGGCGTAAGAGGCCTGCTGGTCTTTCCTTTTGACTCTTGTTTTGGGCGCATACTCCACAGGACATTATAAAGTCTCTGATATCTTTTTTCCAAGACGGCCACCAGAAGTAGCGCTTGATCTTTTCTGAGGTCTTGGCCATACCGGGATGTCCTTCCATTAAAGAATCGTGATAACAAGAGATTACTTTTTTCTGTAAATCTGTGCTGGGTAGGTATAATCGTTGTTGGAAATACAATAAGTTGTCCTTTACTGTAAAGTCCTTTCCCTGCAGATGCCAATTCTGTATGTCTGCTGGAGTTACAAGTTGCCTGGCTTTATCCTTAACTTCCTCTATGGATTCTGTGGCGATTACACCCAGAATTCTTTGTTCGGGAATGATTGGTCCAGGTTTAGGGTTGATCAAGTGTTCTTCCACTCCCATCCGAGAAAGGGCATCAGCTTTACCGTTCTTTGTACCAGGTAATTATGAAGTCAAACTCGGCAAAGAATAATGCCCAACGGAGTTGTCTAGAGGATTGGGCTTTTGCAGTTTTCAAATATTGCAGGTTTCGGTGATCCGTAATCACAGTAACGGTGTGTCGGGCCCCCAGCAGATAATGCCGCCAAGCCTTAAAGGCAGACTTGATAGCCAGAAGTTCCTTGTCAGTAATCGTGTAATTGATTTCAGGAGGCGAGAATTTGCGGGACCAAAATGCCACGGGATGCAACTGATTGGTTACCGGGTCCTTTTGTGATAGAACTGCCCCCATGGCAAGGCTTGAAGCATCAGTTTCCACGATGTAGGGGAGTTCGGGGCGAGGGTGTTTTAAGCTTGGTGCAGAGATAAATTTAGTTTTCAAATCCTGGAAAGCTTGTTCCGCCTCGGTAGACCATTCAAAACGTTTGTTTTTCTTTGACAAGGCAGTGATGGGCTGGACTATTCGAGAGAATTCGGGGATAAACCTGCGGTAAAAGTTAGCGAAGCCTAACATGCTTTGCACACCTTTTACGGAGGATGGTGATGGGCATTTGAGAACTGCATCGACCTTCTTTGAATCCATACGCACTCCGCCAGGAGATAATATGAATCCCAAGAATTCAACTTCAGTCACGTTGAAAACACATTTTTCCAACTTAGCGAAAAGTTTGTGTTGACGCAATCTTTCAAGGACCATTTTCACGTGTTTCCGATGTTCAGATTCCGATGAAGAATAAACGAGGATGTCGTCAATGTAAACAACAACACACACATCTATGAGCTCTCTGAGGACATAGTTCATAAAATATTGAAAGGCGGCCGGGGCATTCCAAAGTCCGAAGGGCATGACCTGATATTCAAATAGCCCATACTTGGTGCGGAAGGCCGTCTTCCATTCATCGCCCTCTTTTACTCGTACCAAGTGGTAAACTCCTCTAAGATCCAGCTTTGTATATATGCATGCTTTTCTGACTTGGTCCAGGAGTTCAGGGATCAAAGGTAACGGATATCTATTTTAACGGTGATCTGGTTCAGGGAGCGATAATCTATACAAGTTCTAAGGTCTCCTTCCTTTTTTGGAACGAAGAACAAAGCTGAAGAAGCATGGGACTTGGAAGGACGAATAAACCCATTTGCCAGGTATTGATCCAGGTATTGTCGAAGGTGAAGGTTCTCAGGCTCGGTGAGGGCATACATTCTACTACAAGGAGGAGTAGATCCAGGTATCAGGTCTATCTGGCAGTCATAAGACCTATGAGGAGGTAGAGAGTTAGCCTGATCCTTCCCGAAAACATCTTGGTATTCTAGGTATTCGGGAGGTAACTGGGGAGTCTCTGAAGAAATTGCTGCCAGTGCAACACCAGGTGGAGGGTGACAAGTAGAGACACATTCTGGAAACTGGACCGTTCTTGCTCGCCAATCGATCAGAGGATTGTGTTTCTCTAACCAAGGTATTCCTAGAATAATCTGAAACTGAGGGGCCTTGATCACATCGAACACGATCTTCTCATGGTGTCCATCTTGACTTACTAGCGTCACCTCTTGAGTGGTATGCGTTACTGGCCCGGAGGCTATCTCTGTACCATCCACAGTAGTAATGACGTCCTTTACAGCCTTGGGACAAAGAGTTAGATTCATCCTCAAAACCATTTCATGATCCACATAATTGCCGATGGCACCGCTGTCGACGTAAGCTTCAATTGCATGTAATCGATCCGGATTATCAGGGCTAATGAGGACCATAGGTATCACGAAATGCGAGGTCACGGAACTGGTTTTCACGCTCGGCAAGAGGACCGCTATTCTTGTCGGGCGAAGTCGTTTCCCTGCTCAGAGTTTGTAACTTTGGTAACTGCAGCTCCTACTGCCTTCTTGGCAGGTTTCACCGGACAGTCTCGAAGAAAGTGCCCTGAGTTTCCGCAATAGAGGCATAATTGCAGCTGTTTTCTCCTTTCCCGCTCCTTTTGTGTTAGAGGACCTTTCAGACCCCCTATTTGCATGGGTTCCCCGGAGTCTACTCCTTTGGAAGGAGTTGGTGGTTTGGAAAATACTCGAGCATCAAACTTGGAACGATCGGCCTTCCTGTTCTGCAGTCTGTGATCTATTTGAACGACTAAGTCTATATAGTCCGAACAATCTTGTGGGGGATTCACTACTTGGGCTAACACATCTTTGAGCTCTCCACGTAGACCTCTATAAAACAGGGTAATCCTTTTGTCCTCAGGCCATTGAGTTTCCACTATCAGTCTGTTGAAAGACGCAATATAAGCCAAAAGGTCTTGATTACCTTGTCGCAACGAAAGAAGCTCATTGTCCAAGGCCTGCCCCTGTGAATGTCTTGCGAACAGTTTTTCCATACTGAGCTGAAAAGCTTGAAAATCATGGAGGACCGGATCATCTTGATTTACTAGAGGGATCGACCAGTCTGCCGCATTGCCACTAAGGTACGAAAGCACGAAAGCTACTTTAGCTTGATCAGTTGGAAAGGCTGCTGGCCGGCATAAGAAATGCAACCGGCACTGATTGATAAATACTGCAAACCTCTTTGGGTCACCAGAAAATCGTTCGGCCGGAGCCAGAGGTAAATTCCCAGGTAGGTTGATCTGCACTGGATTCATAGAGGATGTAGAAGGAAGATTTCCCCCAGATGCGGGTAACAGGGTCTGTCCGGCTTGTGACTGTAGCAATTGTCTAGCGAGATCATCTGTTCGCTCCTTGGAAATAATCAGTTCCCTTCTTAGAGCGTTCGTTTCCTGACGGGCTGCATGCACTTCTGCCCTTAGTTCCCCAAGTAACTGGGCTAGCTGGTCGGTATCCGAGGTTTCCATAGCGCCTGGACGGGAGTTTTGTGGTAGGCTTTGCGTTCTGTAACGCTCACCTGATTCCCGTAGAGGCGCCGGTCTTGACTGGGCGTATACCGTATCTTCAAAGGTGATGTGTAACACACGGCTGGCTCTTTGGGCTGGACCTCTGTGCACTGTATGTCTGACTCGAAGGGTAAGATGTCTGCAGATAGAAATTTCGGGATTAAGGAACTGGGTTATTGAATGTCTCTCTCTTCTTCCCTTTCTCTTCTCCTGTAGAACCCCAAAGGTTAACGCTCTCACCTTAGGTAAGTGAATGCCGTGCTCTCCATCTGCCTCGGGGCAGGGTGCTGTAACCAGTTTCTTCACTGGATAAGGGGAGCAGGCCTCTTGACTTCAGAGGACTGCTGTCCGTCGTTTACTGCACGAACGGTAAGTTTCGAGTAATTCTAATGTCTTTAAAGTCTTTAGTAATGATGTTTCTTGTTTTGCAGGGTTCCGGCGATGGCGGATGACGGGCTGAAGTGAGTTGAAGATGGAGCCCGTGTGATGAATAGAAGCGCCTGGAAGCACGTAAGTAAGCGCTTGTTGCCAGCTTCACGATGCGCTCTAACTGTCTTTTTATTTTGCAGGTACAAGTTCGGAGCGGCTGCAGGGTGCCGGAATACCCACTGGGTTAGATGTGGAAAGGAGTAATGGCACGTGAGTATTAAAGTTCCCCAATGTCTTTAAACGCACCTTGTTTTGTCTTTCAGATGCGGGATGCAGCGCCGAAGGCCTCCGGAGCGTGCGAAGAGTTGGTAAGCTTTTGTCTTTCAGATGCCGGAATGCAGTGTGAAGACCTCCGGCGCGCACGAAGAGTAGGTAAGCCTTTGTCTTTCAGATGCCGGAATGCAGCGTGAGGCGTTGGTGACAGCCGATGGACCAGGTAAGTGAAGAGCTATCACCGAAGACCGTAATGCTAACCTGTTCTTTCTTGTCTTTATAGGTGTTGCTGAAGACTGGATCAGGATGGTAAGCCTTTTTCCTTAGGCCCAGGATCAGATGCAGAAGACACGATGAGCGTTCTGCTGCAGAAGATGCAGAATAACGCAAAGCAAGATTCATCCATCGGGTGTGGTTTAAATAGCCTCCTGTAGTGCTTAGGTGTCTCCTTCCACAGCCACGCCTAGGTAAGAAAAGAGTTCCTGCTTTCCAGAAGAGTTCCAGTGTTCTGAATCTAGGGAGTGGCTCCTGCCCCACCCAACAGGAAAAGTAGTTCCAAACAGAAGAGGATCAGAGGCTCAACTGGCAGGCAAGTAAGCAGCATGGTCTGCTGCAGGTAAGTCCACCCAAGCATTATGAGCCCGGCGCTTCCAGCACTGGGACTGGGCATATTTATGAGCCTGGTGCCACTGGCGCCAGGACTGGGTGCAAAAGGTCCCAATTGGGACTGGTTGGCACTCGGAACCTGGGTTATGGATCTGCTTCCAAGGGAGTTGGGAAAACCCTGACCTTTTGGAAGCAGAGCTCATGACAGAAACACAATTAGAATAAGCTCTAGGGCGTGGTCTTTTATAGGGGTCCTTGTGCGCGGTCTGCGGACATGCACACTATCCGCGGACAGATAGAACACAAAAAAAAGTTTGAAAAGTTTCAAAAGTTATGTCGAAACTCAGGATTACTATGTGGGACTTGTGCCATGGTGAGATTTTATTGAAAAATATTATGGATTAATTGAAAATGTACTTTTAATTTGTTCGGGGACCCGAACAGTGTCCGCATTCAGAACACGCGATCAGCGTGGGCGCGGTTATATGATCCGTTCGCGAACAAGTCCGCGAAGGAAGCGCATGTCCGCAGGACACCAAATGCACAGAGATTGGTTAGCGAATGCGCGTTGATGTTCTACGGACACTGTTCGGGTCCTGAACTAATTAAAATTGCGTCACACGTGAAACGAACATTTCAGGACACTGCGTGTGTTCTTAGAAGAGTTTAAACTTGCTAGCGAACAGTAAGGACAGATATAGTGTTCTTCAGGACACGTTCAATTTCGTTTATGTACGAACATTTCAGGACACCAATTGTGTTCTTAGAACATTTTCAACTTGCTAGCGAACAGTACGGACAGGTATAGTGTTCTTTAAGACACCTCCATTTTCGTTTAATTACGAACAATTCAGGACACCGCGTTTGTTCTTAGAACAGTTTGAACTTGCTAGAGAACACTACAAACAGGTATAGTGTTCTTCAGGACACCTCCTTTTTCGTTTACGTACGAACATTTCGGGACACCAATTGTGTTCTTAGAAGAGTTTAAACTTGATAGCGTACACTACGGACAGATATAGAGTTCTTTAGGACACTTTAATTATTTTTTCTTATGAACATTTCAGGACACCGTGTGTGTTCTTAGAACAGTTTGAACTTGCTAGGGAACACTACAAACAGGTATAGTGTTCTTCAGGACACCTCCATTTTCGTTTATTTACGAACATTTCAGAACACCTGCACTGTCCGCGGACACCTACATTGTTTTTTCAAAAAAAAAATGAAACTATTTACAACACAATATAAAAATTAAACTTTATTTAACATATATTAATAATTTATGACAGAGAAGGTGAGGCAGAAACAGAAACAAAAACAGGAGAATTAGGGGTTTCAACATGATTGTTATTAGGTGAAGAAGGGATGGAAGTCTCATAAAAATATTTTGGGTTATGGAGAGGGTTTGGGGATAATTGACTGGGATATGATGAGGAGGGACAAGTACATGTGGGGCAATGGTAATAGGTTTTTGGTTTAAAATGATCTTCCACAAAAGTTTTCAAATTATTACAATTAGTCAACAATAAATCAATTTTTTCTTCTATACTGTGAAAAGTGTTATCTATAACAGGTTTTTCTGAAGTATTTTCTATTTTGGTATGCTCTGTACAAAAAAATATATATATATATGTTAAATGTATACAAATATTAATAATTAAATGGTTTATATTATAAAGTGTTTACCATTAGTTTCACTATCTTGTGACATTTCTTCATGTGTGAAATGCTCCTCTAGCCATTCCAGAGTACTAGACATTTCTGTGAGAGAAAAAAAAAATAATACATTTTTTTTATCTAATACAGAAAGTTTATAAATATATGAATACAATTAAGTACACTTACTATTTCAGGTAAGATATGTCCTATGTACTCAGTGGGTCTGCTCTTGTTCTCAGTTCTGTCGTGTTTGTGAGGTAATTATGTTGGATGTCATCAATGACATTTGTGATGTCATCTTTGATGTCCTGGGTGTTAGTCTTAGCGGTGCACGGTAGTGGCGCCAGTAATGGTTGCTTAGCTTACCATAACTGGCAAATTTCAAGGGTTTTTCGGTTTTACTTGGAACCATATCGTCCCTTTGACAAAGTTTTTGCACTGAATTTCATAGGTTTTTATCAGCGCAACTTAACCATAACGTCCCTTTAACAAAGTTTTTCACTGAATTTGAAAGGTTTTTAGCAGCGCAATTTAACCATAACGTCACTTTACAAAGTTTTTTCACTGAATTTCATTGGTTTTTAGCAGCGCAACTTAACCATAACGTCCCTTTAACAAAGTTTTTTCACTGAATTTCATAGGTTTTTAACAGCGCAACTTAACCATAACGTCCCTTTAACATAGTTTTTTCACTGAATTTCTTAGGTTTTTAGTAGTGCAACTTAACCATAACATCCATTTAACAAAGTTTTTTCACTGAATATATATTGTGTTAGCTTCCATGTAAGTAAGTACATGTATGTGCAGTTTACTGGCCATCAGACTTGTTTCCATTTTTTTTTATTCATAATTCACAGTCAGGCCCATATCTTTCCAAGAAGGCAACCATGTTTTGGGTACTACTTTTTGCTCAAGGGTATTTTGGGAGAGAAGGAACAGGTTGTAATTGGCTGAGCAGGACACTGGTCTTTATGTTGCAGTACCAACAAGGTTAAGTATGGACACAATGTTAAAGATAGGCCATGATAAGGTATTCGTCATAGGCTTCTCCCAAGGTACTTATATCCAGAGGAACATTGCGATCAGAATACGGCTGGTGTTTCTGGATATTAGCCATGAACATTTTGGATCCTCGTACTGGAGGTCAACACTGGTAGCACCCTGTCTCATGTGATGCAGCACCAACTCTATTGGCAATGGAGGAGAGCTTTACATAAACTGGAATCAGATGAATAAGGCTGGGTGAGATGTATTTCTGTCAAACTCAAAAGTAGAAACACAACCTGTATACAGGATTTGCTTTACTTGTGAGGTTTGCAGGATTTTACCAGTGTGGAACATTTCCTGAACTTCCCATTGAAGTGTGTGGGAGAAATGAGGCACAACGGACTGGGGTGATCTAGTCATGACACAATGTGCTTCCCAGAGGGCGAATAAGGAGGCATTCTGTTGGCTTGATTTTTCCCCAGAGATGCTGCATCTTAGGCTCAGTCATGGTCCTCTGCAATAACTCCCTTGCGATACCTTCATTTCCAGACAACATTGACAGATGATTCCATGAACCACAGCAACTAAAGGGTATTAGAAAGCTTTGCAATATGCACTATCCAGCTGTGCTCATAAACCCAGCTAGTGTGAAGCAACTGGCTTACCCGGGAAAAGATAAATGAAGATCCTGTACTCCAGCGATAACATGGCTGGAAAATACCAACCCTGATTCCAAAATGGAGCCGGTAGCTACTGATACACTTGGAACATCGCAGGCCCTCATTAACCCTCATTGAACTCATCAGATAATGAACCAACAACATACCATGACCACTAATACCTTAAGGAGGAGAGAGGAGAGGAAAAAAAAGGAATTACCATTCCCTAATTAGAATAACCAACCAAAAGGGGGCAAGGCTATCCAAGAGAAGTTTAGAAAGCTTTGCCTAGCAAATGCTGTATTAAATAGGCTGGTAAAAATGCAGTAGCGGAAAGGTTCCCAGTGAATTCACACACGCCCATTCTTCCTCCCTAGATGCAAGGGGAGAGGGTAGTAGAACATATCCTAGAAGGAATTTCTGCCTTGAGGAAAGTAGTGCCAGATAGGAGTACTAGGAAACAGGCTGCCTGGAAGGGAAGAACCCTGAAGGCTTTGAAGGAGAGAGTGGGAGCTGATGCAACTTTGAAGCCCTGGAGAGAGAGGCAGACTAGATAGATCCAAAATGACCACCTTATTGCTTGAGGGATTTGGAGATCATGAGCTTGAGGATTTCCATCAATAAACACTAGAAGAAGTAAACATACTAGACCAGAGGCAGAAGGGTGTCAGAATAATGTGAGAGACCTGTCGTTAATCCTGAAATATCCAAAGTGTGTCAAGTACCTGAATATAATCCTGAGAAATCTAATGTCTGTGAGACACCTGAACTAAATCATGAGAAACCCAAGAACTATGAAGGATTGAAGGAGAAATTAAAAGGTCAAAGATCTGTGAGAAACCTGAAGAGAATGCTCATAAATCCAAGTTATGTGGGAGACCTGAATTTAGCCCTTGCAGACCCAACATCTGGAAAGGGCCTGTAGTGAATACTGAGAAACCATATGTCTAGGACATATTGAAAGGCAAAACTGAAAGATCCCTGTTTGGGGAAAAACCTAAAGCAAAGAATTTGAGTCCCAATTTTCTAGAGAGACCTGTGTGAGACTTAAGCACATCTAGAGGGTGGGGAGGACCCTGTCTAGCCCTTGTATAACATTGAGGACAAGTAACTTGAGGTGAATAAACCAGACACTCAGCTGAAGTCTGGTCAGAGAATCCTGATATGCCTAAAATGTAGAAAGAGGCACAGAGAGGTGGGAGAGAGCAGGTAGACTGTATATGTTCACAGACTGTGAGTATGCCCTTAGGCATGTTCACTAGAGATTAGGATTTGTGAACTTTTGTACTTGCCACCTCAGGGACATTTTCGTTGTTATAACTTCTGGTAGCGAGGAGGCTAAAGACTTGTTAAGAGTATACATTGGAACTTTATAATAGCCATCTCATTGGATATTCCTATACAGAGTAGTGTGTCCCAAGAAGAAATAAGGTCCTATATGAATAGGTTATGAAATGTATCATTTGGCCCATTGTGGACATTGTTTCCTTTATAAAGCACCTAGCTTTTCTAGTATACCCCCTAGTGCATGTAGACATTTGGTCCAACAACTTCCTTAGATAAATCACTAATAAAATCTCACATTAATCAGATTTGTGAAGTTGTGTCATTGATTAATCTTACCAATGGCCAAACAAATACAGCTAGGCTCTCTGAGAGATTTAGTTAAACAAGAAGAGCTATACATTTCTAGGGACATTTTGGTGGATAAACAAAACACCCAAAGCACTTCCTGGTTCTCTGTGGAATGTGCTTGACTATTAGAAAGAAAAACAGGGCTCATCCACACTAGAAGAGAGCAGGAGAACTTGTACTTTCAGAGTGTTTTCTCTAGGACCCCTCTGCACATTTAATTCCTGTTATGTGACAGTTTACCTTTTATTGTTCAGTTTCATACATTTGTACTTTCTAAAAAAACTTTTTTAGACCCTTTGAAAACATGTGTGTGACTATGCCTTTGTTATTTCTTCTTAAACCCTTTCCTTTAACCTTCCTTCTTCCACTACAAAATGAACATTCAAAAAAGGGAAAACAATTAAGGGCTTTATAAAAATGCAAGTGAGGTACTTTGCATGATACAGATTGTGAGATTGTAGAAAGCTTTAACTGTAACATTAATTCTTCCACTGAAACATTAAATAAAAAAATACATGTATCATGATACCTTTGTAATAACCACTAATTTCTTTAAACCTTTACCATAAACCTTCCTCCATCCAGCAAAAGAAATAAAGAGTGAAACCCTTTGTCAAACCTTTTGCGTTATACCCTGACAAGCTATGGATGCACTGAAAGAATCACTGAACCCTTGATCCTGCTGCAAGAATTCTGGACAATAGTGCAGCCCCTGGTGGTCTCACACCTCGATGGGGCAAAATGATCTCCTGACAGAACTCCCAGTTGTTCACTTGGCTCCCCTACAAGCAGTCCAACACGCTGCAGCATGTCTTATTGTGGGAGCATGACAATTTGACCGAATCACCCCATCCTATGCAAGCTACATTGGATAGAAATCTAAGCCAGCATTCTGTTCAAGACTGCTGTTCAAGACAGCAGTTACAAATAGCACACCAGCGTAACTGTCGGGGGAGCTCCACTTATCTGGTGGCCCACTCTCCTCAAACAGCATATTTACCAAGCTGGCTTGAATCTGAATTTGTCCGCAAAGAGAGTACTCACAAACAATACTTCTCTTGTCATGCACCCACCCTCTGAAACCCGATCCTGTTGTTGGCTCGGAATGCCCCCACAATTTAGCAAATCTCTGAAAAATTGCTCTTTCAACAACACCTGCCCAAGGACCAATTTCAATGAGTGCACATACTGATGCACAGACCTTACAGGACTGCGGTACTGTTAAAAGATGCCAGTACACATGCTGGCTACACACACTCTGTATAGCGCTCTGCTGCTCTCGAGCAAGGTATGTGCTTTAAAGAAGAAAAAAATACATAAATACATAAATAAACTGAATAACTTTGGGAGTATGTCATCTTCATATGTTATGTTAAAGTGATTTATAGCGTGCATCATTATAATTTGCATGGTCTCATCGCTCATGAGGAAGTGATCCTAAATGTTTGGGTAGATGGTGTCAGAGATTCACAACCTGTTGAGATTAAAGCTGGCAATTAGAGTGTCTATGTTCATGTAGTAACCTTGGGGATATGATATGATATGATATGGCATTCCTAATGCGCCTACACGCAAGTATTTCAAGGCGCAACAAGGCAAGGGAGGGGGAACAGAAGGAAGACAGAGACAATGATCTTACTAGGTCAACTGACATTGAGATCATGCAAGTACAGGGCAGGGGGAATTGAAAAAGTGCGGAGGAAAAGGTGAGGGGGCAGTGAAGTGCATAGGATAAACAGTAAAATAAATAAATACAATACATAAAAAGTGCAGCCAGCTGGTGGCAAGTGCAAGGGTAAGTGCAGATATCAAGTGTCAGGTGCAGGGAGGGGGCTATAGGGATACAGACACAGTCCCCAAGTGCAAGGGTAGCCAGGGTGGCAGTTTGTTTGTTTGTTTGTTTGTTTATTATTTATAATGCGCATCATACCCAAGGGTAACAAGGCCCAGCAGTTACAGGTATATGCGAAGCTTGGTTACATAGAAATATACAGGATACATACAAGTAATAAAATATATACAAAGAAGGCATATGTATAGAACATGATGTGCAATAGGTGCGCATGTGGACAGGGATATATATACAAAAATACAGAGATAGAGTCTAGTGGAGCATTAATCACACGTTGCTGTTGTTATGGCAGTAAGCGAAAGGGTAGGAGTGCTGGTTGTTGGATTTTAGCCATATGATGGTGTTGGCTCTGAACTTGTGATAGGTTTGGTCTATTCTTAGGCTGGGAGGCAAAGTATTCCATAATTTGGACACTTTCACCGGGAAGCTGTTACCTCCAATTGTGGATCGTTTGATGCTAGGAATAATAAGACGATCTTTATTGATGAGTCTTACTGGTCTAGTGAAAGTTTACTTGTGAAATCTCTCAGCTAGATAGATGGGTGCGGCATTGTTGAGTGATTTGTGTGTCAGCGATAGAGTTTTTAGGATGACTTTGTCGTAGGTTGGGAGCCAGTTATTCTGTCGGCTAGTCTTGGATATATGTTCTCTTCTGGAGATGCCTAGGGCTGCTCGAAGGGAATTATTTTGTAAGATTTGGATTCTTTTAATAATGGCTTTGGATTATCCTAGGTAGAGAGCATTGCAGTAGTCCAGGCGTGAAAGGATGAGGGCTCTGGCTAAGGTAATGCAACTGCTTTCAGAGAGGAATGGTTTGCCAGTGTGTATTAGTTTGTACGTGTAGGCTGTGTAAGATGCTAAGGAGTTGACCTGTTTAGTGAATGAGAGGTGAGAGTCAAGGTAGACACCAAGTGGTTTTACCTCATGCTCTACTTTTATGGTGCTGCCATCAATTATAAATGATAAATAATTGAGACCTAATTTTTTAAAGTTAGACTGGGTGCCCAGGATGATGAGTTCGGTTTTATCATCATTCAGGCATAGACCGTGCGTGGCCATCCATGCCTGGATGATGATATACACTCTGTTCACCAAGGCCAAGTCCCTCCCATAATCCACAGAAAGCAGAAGGAGGATCTGGGTATCATCTGCGTAATTAGTGTAGGTGATACTGAGATGGTCCAGATCATCGAGAGTGGCTTGGTGAAGATGTTGTAGAGTGTAGGCGAGACACATGATCCCTGGGGCACACCGCAGGTAATGGGTATGGGGTCTGCAGCCGCTAGCGGAAAGAAGACCCCCATTGTTCTGCCATTTAAAAAGGATCTGATCCAGGTAACAGCTTCATCAGAGAAGTGTGCTGCAGTATTTAGATGATTGCAGAGGATGGTGTGGTCAACTAGATCGAAAGCAGCTGAGAGATCTAGGAGGAGGAGTAATGCTGATTCCCCATTGTCTTTGAGCTCATCGATTTGGGTTTTCAAATCGATGAGGGCCGTTTCTGTGCCGTGCTGGGGACGGAAGCTTGATGGCCTAGCTCCTAGCACATGTTGTTGTTCCAGATGTTTTCGAATTTGAGTGTATGCTACCTTATCTAAGATTTTTAGAAGGAAGGGCACAGTGGTGATGGGTCTATAGTTGGTGGGTGTGGATGGGTCAAGGCTAGTTTTTTTTAAAAGTAGGAGTACCCATGATTGTTTAAGGTTAGTGGGAATGATGCCCGTCATGAAGGACGCATTTATAAGTTTGGTGATTTATGGGGATAGATCACGGGCAGCATCCTTGATAAGCTGCGCTGGGCATAGGACTCCCTGACAATTTGAGGTTTTAAGGGACAGAATAATTCTTTCCAATTCAAGGATGGATACCTTGGTGAATTTGAATTGCATGGATGCTAGCCTTATCAGTGGTATTGGGGGTGAGGGGATCATTTAAGCTAATTCTTTTGCATGAAATTTTGTTTTGTAGAGTGGCTATTTTATTGGCTAGGGCGTATTGGATATCCTCACACCATTTTTTGTCTTTCGAGCAGGTGTCAGGTGGTGCTATTGGAGTCTCTATTTCTTTAAGGATGGTGAATAGTTCCTTTATGTTATATTTGGCATTAGATATGCATGTGTCAAAGGATGTTCGCTTTGCTAGGCACATTTCTTTTTTGTAAAAGGAGGACATTTTAGTCAGTTTAAGTTTATTGGCTTCAGAGGGATGTTTAAGCCAAGTAGCCTCGCAGTTTCTCTTCTGTTGTCTCACATTTTTTAAGAAAGGTGTATACCAGTTATTTAGATGAGTTTTCTGCTTACTAGGTCTTAGTTTCACAGGTGCAATCTGATCCAAGGAGGTGGTCATAATTTTATTAAATTCTTCCACCAGTCTCTCAGGGTCAATGTTATCATGGAGAGAATCGAGAGTGGGAAGGAGCATTGGGACGAGTTTATCCACGGTAATGCTTTTTTTATTTCTGGTAAATGTTGGTGGAGCCACGGCCGTAGTCGGTGTAAGTTTGTTGGTGGAGAGCATGAAGGACACAAGGTCATGGTCCATCCAAGCTAATGGAGAAATGGATAGGATGTTGGCCTGGCAGTTGTGATCTGCAACCCAGGCAAGAATTATACCTTTCTCATGCGTGGCAGTGTTGCTTCTTTGAGTGAATTCAAGTTCTGATACGGTGTTAGCTGTGGTTGTGGCAAGCTGGTCTGACTGGTCATTAAAGCCCATATTCAGGTCTCCAAGAAGGAGTACTTGTGATGAACTTTTGAGGTTATTAGTTAGGATACCGTTAATGTCATCAATGAAGGATCCAGGAGGGCCTGGCGGGCAGTATATCAAATGGATATTTAGTGTTTGGGCATTGTTTAGGGGCACTTTGACTGATAGTGATTTGCACGACTGGAGGACGATTTGGGTAGCAGGTCTCATGGCGAGATAGCACTTGTAGATAAAATAGTGCAGATGTGCAACTCGCAAGGAGGGGTCTTGAGCCTGAGATCAGAGGGAAGCCGGGTAACCAGTGCAGGTTCAGTCAGGAGATCAGCAGGGGAAAGCAGGAGATAAATCAGAAGCAAAGAGGAAGGTCTTGAGGTGCTTCCGGGAACTGGAGATGGCTCTCCTCAAGTTTTAAAGAGGCAGGGAGGCTGTTTCCTGAGGGAGGCCCCAGCAGAAGAAAGAGATCTCCCACCTACAAATTGCTTGGAGAAGTGACTGAAGAGCTCTAGAAGGAAGATATTTAGGAAGAGAGAGTTGAAGGTGTTGAGGCCTCTGGTCCCAGAAGGCTTTGTGGACAATTCAGGAGGTTTTGAACTTAATCCTTGCCGCTACTGGGAGCCAGTGCAGAGATTTCAGTCCTGGAGAGATACAATCCCTGGGCTTGAGGCCAAGGACATGTCTCACAGTCCTGTTTTGGATGAGTTGCAGAGGGCAGAGAGTAGAGGCAGACAGATTTAGAAAAAGGTTGTTGCAGGAGTCCAGCCTGGAGACAGTGAGCTTCTCTGGGAAAGAGATGAAAGGAAGAATACCTCTGAGGAGGTGCAGCTGGTAGTGTGACTTCTTAGAGATGTCAGAGATGTGAGGTGAGAAGGAGAGTGTGGAGTCAAAGATCCCTCACAGGTGGGAGCAGGAAGAGGACCAGAGAGGCTGGCCAGAGTGTGACAGGAAAAGAGGGAGCAGGTGTGTTGATGAGGAGAATCTCAGTCCTACTGGCATTAAGGCAGAGATCATTGATGACACACCACTCCTGGATAGCAGACATACAGTCAGAGATGAGAGAAGGAGAAGAGGGGGCAGAAGAGAGCCTGAAAATGAGTTGAGTGTCATTCGCATAGCATTGAAAGTTGGGGCAGAGAGAGGAAATGTGGTGGACAAGAAGTGCCAGGTATTGGTTGAACAGTATGGGGGAGAGGTTAAACCCCTGGGGAACACCACAGGTTGAGATAGCATTAGAGGAGAGGAAGGACCCAAGATGTACCTCGGAGGGTCAATCGGAGAGGAAAGGCCTCATCCAAGCCAGGGACTGGTCGTTGATTCCCAGGTTATCACAGAGACGGTTGACCATGATGGAATGGTTGACAGTGTCAAAGGCAGAATAGAGATCAAGTAAGATGAGGACACAGGGGGTGTTCGAATCAAGGTTGGAGAGTAGGTCTTCATGGATGTTCAGGAGAGCGGTTTCCGTGCTTCTGGCAGCTCTGAAGCCACACTGATGGTGGTGGAGGCAACCAATAGATTCAGTGTGGCAATTAACCTGGGAGATGGCCAGCTTTTCCAGGAGTTTGCCCAGGAAAGGAGTGACGGAGATTGGGCGATGGTTAGCCAGGCAGGAAGGGTCAGCAGAAGGTTCCTTAAGAAGATTGTGCACAAGAGAGTGCTTCAGGGGGAAGGGAAGACTCCAGTGGCGAAGGAGTGGTTGCAGACGTCAGTCAGAGCAGGATGCAGGGTGCCAATGTGGTCTTTGATGATTTTGGAGGAACAGGGGTGAACCTGTTTTGATGAGACTTTAATTGATCACACTTGTCTAAAAACCTCATCTGGGAAAAGGCACAGAAGGAGGGAGAAGAGGTGACTGAGGAAGGGGCAGAGGAAGAGCAGGGAGTAGAGGGAGGAGGGGGAAAGGAAGAGAGAGAGGACAGGATGACCTGCGTTTTAGAGATGAGATGAGAAGGCAGTGCCATGCAGAGGGCCTGGGAGGGGACAGGAGAAGTAGAGACTGCAGCAGAATTGGCCGGCTCCTTGCAGATTTTAAAGAGTTTGGCAATCAATTGCAAGGGCCTTAGACTCAGGTCTGTGTTGACTGCCCAGATACCTGTAGTGGAAAACCTTTGGCTATGTCTCCATACAAAAGTAGGTGGTATCATTGCATGTTCTGGCATTATTAAACCACTCATCCATATTGTAGGCTTATGGTGATCTGGCTATCAGCCAGGGGAGTGTGATGACAGTGTAATCAAAGATGGTGTACTGTAGAGGCTCATCTGTGATCCTATCAAACCAATTTTCCTCCCTAAATTGAGCATGGATGCAAAACCGAAAACAGCTCTTTAAAAAGGTAGGCAGGATGACAGATGTAAGTATTTTGGAGATTCTGTTATGTGTTTGTATTTGCAGCTATTCTGTATCAAGGACATCCCGAGGAATAGTTACTGTCATACTTTAGATTAGAGGTCTTCAAACTGTGGGGCGTGCCCCCCCAGGGGGGTGCTGCCGCCTCCCGGGGGGGGGGGGGGCAGAGACCAGCATGAAATGTGAAAAAAAAGAAGACTTTTTTTTTTTTGATTGGAGGAAATGGGAAGGGGCAGCTCACATGGTCAGACTGGGCCATACAACGTTTTAGGCACCAATTTAAAAATGGCCAGCAGTTGCAAATGATATTCAGTTTTTAGTCACAGACTGTTTGAATAGTACCCAAGGGTTTTTTTTTGTTCAAATGTAAACAAATGGTGATATTTAAAGAATATTTATTCAGAAACAATGGTCAAAAAAGTGCCCCATTTTTACTGGCCTACACTAGCATTTTGCATTTTTTGTACAATCATCACCCTATTGCCCTACAGGCCAGTCGAAGCCTGCCGGCTCATCCATAATGGGTGAGGGGGAGTCCACCCACTGTCCACCTTACCCATTATGGAGGAGCCGAGGAGCCAGCCCAGTGAAACACTGAGCACTCCCTCAGCTGCCTTTTCCAGCTGAGGGAGTGCTCCTGGGCTGGCTGAACTGTCAAAGGGAAACTCTGTTTGCCTTTGACAGTTCATTTCCCCAGCCGCACATGATCACTGAGCCATGCAACGCTGGGGGTGTTTTGCTTCGCCAGCCTTGCATAGCTCATTGGAAATGCTAGGTGGGGCACTGCATGTATGTATGTGCGAGGGGGTGCTCTTACACCTCCTCGCACATACGGGCAGAGCAACCTGGAGCGGGGCATTTTAGCAACCACGCGAGGTATGTTTATGGTGATTTATTTTTTATTTAAATGTGTATGGATGTGTGTATGCTTGTGTTATGGGACTGTGGTGGTAGCAGGATGGGCGGCAGTACTGGGATAGTGGTGGTAGTAGGGTGGGGAGAGCCCAGGGTGCGTACTGGGAGTAGGGTGCGGTGACGGCACGCAAAAGTTCATAGCGATTTCTACATACTGTCCATCTGGCACTTTTTGGGGGTCCTGGCCTGCACAAACTTTGCTCAGGGGGGCCCAGGCCAAAAAAGTTTGAAGACCACTGCTTTAGAGGAACAGTAGCAGATAGAATCTAAGAAATAATTTCAGCAATTGTGTTTGAGGGAAACCCAGAGAAAAATATTCTTTGTGTTTGTCTCTCCTAATTTTGGCTTGTGTGTAGGTGGGGAAATCCCCAAAAGATTTATGGTTGCAGCTCTGTTGTGGAGGAGAGAATATGCAACATTCTTATATTTGTCTCTCTTCTGTAGAGGGGAGTACCTGAAACCTTTCTCGTGTTTGTGGTCCTAATGTAGCAAGAGGAAACCATAGCACTTTAAAGTTTGCATCTTCTGTGTAGCAATGAGAACCAATATCAATTCTCATGTTTTTAGCTTGTGTGTAGCTTGGGAAACTCAAAAATGATTCATAGTTGCTACTCTTGTATAGCGAGGAGACCCCGCAAATGTTCAGGTGTTCAGTCTTGTATAGCTGGGAGAATCCTGAAACATTCTCAGGTTTGCAGGTCTTGCCTAGTAAGGAGAATGTGAACAATGTGCATGTTTGCGGCTCTCACGCAGCAGGGAGAAATTGAACATTTTCAAATACTGTCCCTGCTCTGTTGAAAGGTGGCTCTCCACTTTACTTCTGCGGAACCTAAAAAAGCAGAAACAGGGAGAAGGAATAGAAATTTAGTAGCACACCGTTAATAACATCTTAACTTGTTATTAGAGTCACCAGCAGTCAGTCATTAGAGATATCCATTTAACAACCACAAGCTCCACTAAATAATATTGATGTGTGGGCTTCTCTGAGTGTGGCTTGAAATGGAGAGTAAAGAAGTAAAGACTTCATCCTTGGAATGAATGTGTTGGCTTCATTGAAGTGTTGATTCCTCTTAATAAACATACTTTTTTTCAACATGGGGCAATGTAAGGCTTCTATTGTGGTCAGATAAAATAGTGTCATCAACCAAAACAAATCAGTCAAACTATACACTGGCAGGTGCACAGCATAGGCATACTAGAACTACACTCATGCATGATTCTCACTAAACTGACCACATTCTGAACCAGTTCTACAATGGTTTATAACCCCTGTAAGATTGCGATGCGTTTGTTGTCATCTAAATCCGATCCCTCTCATCCGTAATAGTCATAGAAACTCGCTCAGTTAGTGGAGGCATCAAGAGAAATATAACATTTCTTGAAATTGTAAATTTTATTGTATTTATTTGTAAATTATATAGTGCTTTACACCAAATCACTGAACATAGAACACACTTAAAAGTACAATAAAATGCACCATTAAAAACAAAAAAAGGGTATTCATGGTTGTCGTTCTTAGTGAAGAAGTAGTACAAAATAGAGAGAATAGGTAATTGAACAAAGAGATAGATGAAGAACATTGCAGTGAGAATGAGCAAAGTAAAAGTGTGAAATCATGATTTGGCACAGGGGAGGACGAGATACTGATAATAGAAATTGAGACTGAGAATGAAAAACAAGTGCAGGAGAATAAAAAGATAGAAGAGAGGAAAGATAAGAGGGTGAGAAACCATGGAGAGATTTAAAGACAAGAGATGGAGATGTTAAATTTGAGATGAGAGTGAAATGAAAGCTAGCCAAGAGAAGACAATGACAGAGAAATTGAGTCATGAGGGGGAAGAAGGTTTAGAGTGTGACAGAAAAATAGAATCATCGTTAAAAGGTAAGTTACGAAATCAAAAGCTTGTTGGCATGAAAGGTAAGAAAAGAACAAGATTTGCAAATGTTAAACAGAAGATAGTAACAAGCACATGAACTCAATATCAAAATAAAGACCACGATTATGAGCACAAGATGAAATAGGTAGTTGCGAAGGAGGAAATGAGACAAAAAAGGGAGGAGAAGTAATAATATCTGCAGAAATAAAGAGAACTTCAGTTATAGTAGCATGAGAAAAAGATCCAACATCCAGGATTTAATAGCCAGAAGACAAGAGGTAAGATTATTATGAATAGAAGATCAAAAGGAAGAAAAAGACAGAAATAACTTGGTATCATCCACATAGAAATGATGGGATATTCCAAAGGACAAGATGATAGCAGCAAGACGAGATGTGCAGGGAGAGAAAATAAAAGGTCCTAAAACAGAACCTTGGGGAACGCTGTGAAGAAGATGAAGTGTGTCAGAAGAGGACCCAGACCAAGTTACTGAATACGTTTGGTTAGATAAATATGAATGAAACCAAGATAAAACAGAACCACAGAACCCAAAAAGATAAAAAATAAATGACAGGAGAAGAGTATGGTCCAAAGTGTCAAAAGCTTTCGATAAATTCAATAGATTCAACAGAGAAGAGTGTTTAGAGTAACAAGCAGAAAGTCGGGAGTCACAAACAGAAAGGAGAGCAGTTTCAGTGGAGTGGAGTGGATGAAAGCCAGACTGGGAAAGGGGAAGAATAGAAATTTCGGTCAAAAAAGTAGCAACCTGGGATTAGACAAGACACTAAAGAAGCTTAGAGGGATAGGAAAGAAGAGAAATGGATGAAAAATGTGTCGAGAGAGAATGGGTTCAAGGGAAGATTTCTTTAGAATGGGAAGCATAGAAGAGTGTTTAAATGTAGAAATAAAGGTTGAAATAAGACGAGAAATATTAAATAGAGCCGTTATATGGGAAACCAGCAAGGGATAGACTTTAGGAATAATTAAAGACAGAATCAGATTGGAGGGAGAGGAAGTAGGGTGGGCATGAGGAAGTAAGGAATACGTCTCAGATTTAGAGATCTGAAATAAAGATGAGACAGATGAGGTGGATGAGGAGATTGGGGGAGAAAAGCAGACAGTAGAGGAAGAGACAATGGCAGTTCAAAGAGTGGCCACCTTTGAAAAAATTAAGGAAGAAAATCAGAGGCAGTTAGAATAGAGTTATGTGATTAATCAGGATGGGGGAAGAAAGAAGACAAGAACGCGATTGAAACAGATGCCTAGGATGAGTAGATTGAGATTACTGATCAGAGTAGAATGAGCATTTAGCTGAAAGAAGAACATCATTATATAGTGTGGGACAGGAAGAAAAAGACAGCTGATCTACATCAGAAAAGGAGCTTCAACAGCAGTGCTCGAGGTGGTGAAGTTCTCGTCGCATAGAGCACAGAAGGAGGCTAAGCCATCGTTGAGATGGATTCCAAGAAGGACAAAAAGAAGTGGTGTGGTAAAGAGAATCAAGAAAAGAATAAAGGGAAGAATACAATGTAGTAGCCACATAATCGGCAGAGGACAGCAAACAAAGGATGCGTAGGAAGAGTCTAAATGCAAGACGATACAAGTAGAATCTAAGAAAGAATTTCAGCAAATGTGTTTGAGGGAAACACAGAGAAAAAATATTCTTTGTGTTTGACTCTCCTATTTTTGGCTTGTGCGTAGGTGGGAAAATTCCCAAAAGATGTATGGTTGCAGCTCTATTGTGGAGGAGAGAATATGCAACATTCTTATATTTGTCTCTCTTTTGTAGTGGGGCGTACCTGAAACCTTTCTCGTGTTTGTGGTCCTAACGTAGCAAGAGGAAACTGAAACACTTTAAAATTTTCAGATCCTGTGTAGAAGTGACAACCAACATCAATTCTCATGTTTCTGGCTTGTGTGTAGCTTGGGAAACTCAAAAATGATTCATAGTTGCTACTCTTGTATAGTGAGGAGACCCCGCAAATGTTCAGGTGTTCACTCTTGTATAGCTGGGAGAATCAGGAAACTTTCTCAGGTTTGCAGGTCTTGCCTAGCAAGGAGAATGTGAACAATGTGCATGTTTGCGGCTCTCACGCAGAAGGAAGAAATCGAACATTCTCAAATGCTGTCTTTGCTCTGTTGAAAGGTGGCTCTCCACTCTACTTCTGTGGACCTAAAACAGCAGAAACAGGGAGAAGGAAAAGAAATGTAGTAGCACACCATTAATTCCATCTTAACTTGTTCTTAGAGTCACCAGCAGTCAGTCACTAGAGATATCCATTTAACAACCACAAGCTCCACTAAATAATATTGATGTGTGTGCTTCTATGAGTGTGGCTTGAAATGGAGAGTAAAGACTTCATCCTTGGAATGGATTTGTTGACTTCATTCAAGTGTTGATTCCTCTTAATAAACATACTTTTTTCAACATGGGGCAATGTAAGGCTTCTATTGTGGTCAGATAAAATAGTGTCATCAACCAAAACAAATCAGTCAAACTATACACTGGCACAGCATAGGCATACTAGAACTACACTCATGCATGATTCCCACTAAACTGACCACATTCTGAACCAGTTCTACAATGGTTTATAACCCCTTTAAGATTGAGATGCGTTAGCACTCCTGTTCTGCATCCAGTATGCAAGTATTGGCAATCCCACAAGCTGAAAGTCAACTGTATGTTCTTGTACATATCCCAACATTGATGATTCCCGTGGGTATGTGAGTATATACCACAATGTTGTCCTCTAAATCTGATCCCTTTCATCCATAGTATTCATAGAAACTCGCTCAGTTAGTGGAGGCATCAAGAGAAATATAACAGTTCTTGAAATTTGTACTTGTATTTGTATTTATTTGTGAATTATATAGTGCTTTTTTGCCAAATCACTGAACATAGAACACACTTAAAAGTACAATAACAAAAAAGGGTATTCATGGTTGTTGTTCTAAGTGAGGAAGATAGGTCTTAAGAGTAGTATGAAATAGAGAGCAATAGGTAATAGAACAAAGATATAGATGAAGAACATTGCAGTGAGACGGAGCTAGCAAAGTAAAAGTGTGAAATCATGATTGGGCACAGGGGAGGACGAGATACTGATAATAGAAATTGAGAATGAGAATGAAGAACATATGCAGGAGTATAAAATGATATGAGAGAGGAAAGATAAGAGGGTGAGAAACCATGGAGAGATTTAAAGACAAGAGATGGAGATGTTAAATTTGAGATGAGAGTGAAATGAAAGCTAGCCAAGAGAAGACAATGACAGAGAAATTGAGTCATGAGGGGGAAGAAGGTTTAGAGTGTGACAGAAAAATAGAATAATTGTGAAAAGTTAAGTTAAGAAATCAAAAGCTTGGTGGCATCAAAGGTAAGAAAATAATGATATTTGCAAATGTTAAACAGATGATAGTGACAAGCACATGAACTCAATATCAAATTAAAGACCACGATTATGAGCAGAAGATGAAATAGGTAGTTGTGAAGGAGGAAATGAGACAAAAAAGGGAGGAGAAGTAATAATATCTGCAGAAATAAAGAGAACTTCACTAATCGTAGCATGAGAAAAAAGATCCAACATCCAGGATTTAATAGCTAGAAGACAAGAGGTAAGATTGTTATGAATAGAAGATCAAAAGGAAGAAAAAAACTGGCTATCATCCACATAGAAATGATGGGATATTCCAAAGGACAAGATGATAGCAGCAAGACGAGATGTGCAGAGAGAGAAAATAAAAGGTCCTAAAACAGAACCTTGGGGAACGCTGTGAAGAAGACGAAGTGTGTCAGAAGAGGACCCAGACCAAGGTACTGAATACGTTTGGTTAGATAAATATGAATGAAATCAAGATAAAACAGAACCACAGAACCCAAAAAGATAAAAAATAAATGACAGGAGAAGAGTATGGTCCACAGTGTCAAAAGATGCTGATAAATTCAATAGACTCAATAGAGAAGAGTGTTTAGAGTAACAAGCAGAAAGCAGGGACTCACAAACAGAATGGAGAGCAGTTTTGGTGGAGTGGAGAGGATGAAAGCCAGACTGGGAAAAGGGAAGAATAGAAATTTCAGTCAAAAAAGTAGAAACCTGGGTTTAGACAAGACACTAAAGAAGCTTAGAGAGTTAGGGAAGAAGAGAAATGGGTGAAATATGTGTGGAGAGAGAGAGGTGTCAAGGGAAGATTTCTTTAGAATGGGAAGCATAGAAGAGTGTTTAAATGAGGAAATAAAGGTTGAAGTAAGACGAGAAATATTAAAGAACGCAGTTATATGGGAAACCAGCAAGGGATAGACTTTAGGAATAATTAAAGACAGAATCAGATTGGAGGGAGAGGAAGTAGGGTGGGCATGAGGAAGTAAGGAATACATCTCAGAATTAGAGATCTGAAATAAAGATGAGACAGACGGGGTGGATGAGGAGATTCGGGGAGAAAAGCAGACAGTAGAGGAAGAGACAATGGCCGGTCAAAGAGTGGCCACCTTTGAAAAATTAAGGAAGAAAATCAGAGGCAGTTAGAATAGAGTTATGTGATTAATCAGGATGGGGGAAGAAAGAAGACAAGAACGCGATTGAAACAGGTGCCTAGGATGAGTAGATTGAGATTACTGATCAGAGTAGAATGAGCATTTAGCTGAAAGAAGAACATCATTATATAGTGTGGGACAGGAAGAAAAAGACAGCTGATCTGCATCAGAAAAGGAGCTACAACAGCAGTGCTCGAGGTGGTGAAGTTCTCGTCGCATAGAGCACAGAAGGAGGCTAAGCCATCGTTGAGATGGATTCCAAGAAGGACAAAAAGAAGTGGTGTGGTAAAGAGAATCAAGAAAAGAAGAAAGGGAAGAATACAATGTAGTAGCCACGTCATCGGCAGAGGACAGCAAACAACGGATGCATAGGAAGACTCTAAATGGAAGAGGATACAAGCAGAGAAATATTAAAAGCACAACGAGCTCAATGAAAAAAAATTGGAAAGAGAAGGAAGAATCGAAAAGCACAGAAGATGATGATCAGAAGAGTAAAAAGAGTTTGCACAAACCGACATTGTGGATTAAGATGAAATTAACATAAGATCAAGACCAGAGCCAGACACATGAGAATGAGGCATAGGCAGGGCAGAAAGTGGATAAGAGTCATGAATGGAAAGAAACGAAGAGGTGAGTGAGTAGTAGAAAGATGAAGATTGAAATCAGTGAGAAGTATAAATGGGGTAGAGCAGGGTAAAATGGCAGAAAGCAAGATATCAATATCGTCACAAAAGGTTCCCACATGACAGAGAGGGAGATAGATAAGTACACAGTATAGAGATTCAGGCATCTCTAATATGTGCCTTGTTGGGTTGTTGCTGATGCTTGTGTTGCATGCAGTGGACACTACATGTCTTCTTGCCTCTTTTATTCATGAAGTTTATTTCCAGCAACCACTTTAGAATCATGCGCTTTTGCACATTTTACTAGTCTGATTCTGCTGAGTTCTAGTGTTCCTAATTACTTAAGCCTTGTGAGATGGGTAGAGACACGGTATGTGGCTGCATGCAGTGTTGTCTTTGATTGAGGCAATGTAATAATCCTCACACAAGGTTGCAAACAACTTCATCACTTGCCTTGCTCTATTTATGCTGCCCACCACATCATGTCCCTTATCACATGAGTAATGCACTGTGATGGCTAGCATGCATTTTATCCCCTACAAAAGGCTCTATCACAGTACATACACAAGACAGCATCTGCATTTGTCTTGGTGTGACAAATGCATTATGGTTGTCTGTGACTGGTACAATAATCAGTAGGGGTACATACTTGCTCACTTGGCTGAGTAACATTTGCAAAGTATTATTCCAGCACTGTCAATTGCAGCCTTCATTGTGTGCTATTGAAATGTGTCACATACTTGGAATTGACACTGCATATTTCTTGCACTCTAAGTCCGGTTAAGGGTAAGATGATTTGTTTGGGCCATAGCAATAATTTCCTTTACAGTCCGGCAATCAATGAGTAGCAAAGGGCATGTACAAAGCAAGGGACATGTATGAATCTGCCAATGTCCTGCACCCAGATACCCCTGGGTCAGGTGCGCTATACAAGTAAAATAAAAAAACAAATAATGTGTAGTGCATCACAGTCTAATTATCAGCAGCAGTAAAGCATGGATGTAGCTGAGCGTGTAGCAGGTCGGATAGCACAGTGAGTAGAGCGTTTGCTTGGACATCTGTGCAGAGACTGCTGAGGCAGGTTCGAATCCCGCCAGTACCAATCTCAGCCTTTCGTTCTTCTGTGGTTGATAAATGCGCACCACACACTGTAGTTAATAATAAGCAGCCCTCAGATACCAGAGGGTTCGTAGCACTATATACATGCTAAATTATTATTATTATTGTAGTTGTCCAAGGCTTAGATGCTGTACCACCAGCTGATCTCCTGTCTTCCAGATGTGATCTCTCCGGCGGCCTATATCATCAAGTTCTTGAAAACACAAAGGCCCTCATTACAACCCTGGCTTTAGACCATGGTGCTACAAGCACCATGGTCCATGCCGGATTCCGCCATGGGTTGTAATGATGTGGTTGGGAAGCAATTTTACTGGAATGGGAAGGGGAAAGGATGGTCAACTAAAGTGCTGTCACAAAAATGTAGTCCATGCTCTGTCCACTGGTCAGCATTTGCATGGTGAATTGGGCTTTCAAGGCTCTGTGCATGATCTAGTGCCTACCTACCGCACTGTGGCAAGATGCCATGATACAACTCTGGTACGACTTGAATCAAAGTTTATTTTGACTTAGAAATTTCCCAATAGTAACTGACTCTACACATAAAACAAAACACTAATATGAACTGTGATACTTTTATTCATGCTGAAGCACCTCCATGGTGCTGACCTAACACAAAGGGGTTTTGCTGCAAATGCAGAGGAGGGGCTCATTGTCCAAAAACAATTATATCTAATGACGCAATTCGCCCGGGTGATGGCTTGAGATTGATTTTGTTAATCCGATTTCTGTGCATGGTGCTGCATCTTTTGAAACCAAACAAATGTGGTACCCAAGTGTGTTCCATGATTCCCTTGACACACAGTTATCTTGCACCTGTTGCAGGTGTAAATATATTGTTCCTGGCCCTGCTTGAAGACATTGCACACTGCAGCTTTTCATTTTGGGGTAAAATGTATCCTAAAATGCACAGATGGATATAAGGTTGGTGGTATAGGTGACACATGCTGACATTATGCACGTTCATGTCTCTATGATCTCTTTTAAAGACCATCTTTAAGGGTGGAGGAGTAGCATTTTCTTTCTGCCCTGTCTCTGTACCTGCAGAAACTTTCTTCTCCTTTGCTTTGGCATCAGTGGTTTTAAGAATAACGTGTATCAGCAAGAATTTGGACGGGTCATGTTATCTTTCCCATCATCATCGTCAACAGCAGAAGCAGCAACCGCAGCAGCAGCAGCATTCTCATATTCATGTAATATGTTGGAAGTGAAGAATAGGACGTTCGCAAATCCTGCTCTGCTACACTGTGTGTTGGTTCTCCTGGCTCATCTGTACATTCAATCTGTGCCTCTCACACATATACCCCAGAGAGAATGGGCTGAACCTCCTAAACCTCTGTCACAATCCCTGTGCATGTGCTACATTATCTTGCACACCAGAGTGAAGTAGGGCAGAAGGTGTTGTGGAATGTGAATTAACAATATGGATGTCTTCAGTTTCCACAGTTTATTCTGACATCCCCTGTGCACACAGAGCCTCCTGTGCCTCATGTGAAATGATTTAAGTTGAAATATACCCATCTACCTGGCACACCTAAGTGCTACAGACATGTAAGCAATCAACTCGGTGATATATCCTTCCCAGTCTCAGAAAAATGGAATGTGTGTTGCAAGTTAGTTTATTGCCTTGTACGTTATCTTCTGCCTTCAAACATCTCTCAGATGTTCTCTTCCCCAGTATCCCCATTTAACCACTCAAAGATGGCACATGTATTTACAATCACGCATTGATTATCACAGTGATTTTTCCCGCCTTAGATGACCAAATGTCAACAAATTACATGTGTCTATAGCACACAAGGTAGATTCTGGAATTTTCTCTAGTATTAGTCACAGAAAGATGAAACTCAATTACATTAATTGAATGGTAATCGCATGCTTGCTTCAAATCAAATCAGACATTTATTTAATCCCGTCACTTCCAAGAAATGTCACACGCATGTATGTCATGTAAAGTAGGCAAAAGTATGTTCTCCTCTATAGTAATAGCCAACAAAATGGCATGTGTGCTACAAGCAGGTACAAACACTGAATGTAAACACAATGCTCCAAAAATCTCTGTGAATTTCTCTTGCATACTATTATCTCCTGCGTAGTTATAAAAATATATCACGCCCAGTTACAACTACTGAATTTTAATGTCTGTGATTTTCCCCTTCCTAGTCCCAGATCAAAAAATGGTGTTTCATGTAAGATGGACACTGGGATTAACTCCTCCCTAATCCTAATTGTAATCCCAAAAAGGTACTACACTGAGTCACTGAATTGTAACCTCTTGCCTCCTTACAACCAGCTTCTGCCTAACTAACGAGTGACAAGAAATATTGTGTGTGTACATGTCATGTGAGGTGGTCACGGGGATCCTCTGCTCACTTGTGCCAGCCACACAAATACAGCATATCTGCTGTAGACTCATTGTCAAACCCTGTATATAATATTCTGCCTCTAGCCAACTGCTGGGAGTTATTTTTCATGAATGAAATAATAGTTCACACTTTGGGTTTTCTTGATGGGTTAAACATCTCTATACTCATCTAACCACAAAGGTGATGGTGCTGTTGGTGGTTCCGCTGCCACACACTGATTGTTTGCATTTTAGGATCTTGGAGGCATTGTTTGAAAATAATTGGACATAGGTGAAGCAGTAGAATTGTCTTTCCATCTTGGAACAACTATGATGTGTTTTTGAATCCAGCTGAAAAGGGTGGCCGGGGGCGTCCCACTTCGGGACTGTTAACTACGGTGAAGCAATCTTCTTTGCTAAAAATTGAAGCATGGTTCTATCCTAACGCCTTTTTACAAATGTCAAAAATCATGGGCAACAATTTCTCATGTGCTGTGATAAATGTTTATTGGAATCCCCTGGGAATTGCTGATAATGGTTTTCTAAATTCTGTGACCAAGGCCCTGGACATAGTCTTGTTCGAGGGATTTACTGATTTTATTTTATTGGCTGGTGATTTAAACTTGCATTGTCTGAGTCCCCCATGTAACTCTGAAAAACTTTGCATACAAAAGTGGACGAGTTTGGTTCAATCTTGTAATCTGTTTATACTAAATGGAACTTTTCCTCAGGACATACCACCCAGAGCTACTTGGCACTGTGGTCGAAGTCAAGATATCATTGATTTTATGTATGTAAATGCATGTTTCTTAAATAATATCACAGCATTAGAAATAACTGATACAGAAGCTAGCGACCATAATATTTTAAATATGATGTGCTCCTCAAAATCTGTTACACCAAATTTGGAACCTTCAAATACAATGGGTCCCATTAAAGTCAATCCTGCGAGGAACAGATTAAAATGGTCGGAAAAATCACTTATAGCCTTTAGAGATCACTATCAAGCAAAATTGAATAAATGAAAAGGGAGCTCTTTTCCGGGTGATGGTGTTTACCATGACTTAATGCAAGTGTTCCAACCAAACTCTTCCCTCCATAAACAGAAACAGACACCTTATCTACATTTACCTGATCAGGAAATTAGAGTAAAAAAAGCCACCATGCGAGCAGATAGGAGAGCTGCCTTTAAGCTACCACCAGACATGTGTGCTCCCGTTTTATCCCAAATCAGAACAAAGTACAGGAATTGGATTAGGGGCATGAGGGCAAAACTATATCCATCTGATGGTTACTCTATGTTAAAGGCTTTAGCTGCAAAGAATTTGGCTCAATCTTGGACTATTATTATCCAATCTACAGCAGGGCATCAGGTGGCTGTCCAAGCAAATGATGTGACGGAGTCTATGTGGATCCAGCACTATTCAACTCTATTTGCTGAGCCCCCCCCCATTGGAGATTTAGCCAATTTAGAGGTCCTACCGCCGTTTCACTTGGTTTTTGATAGAGATGATATAATGTATTTCATAAAACAGGCAAGCAATTCTAGAGCCCCTGGCCCTGATGATTTGGCTAATACACATCTCAAAAAATTTCCAGACATTTGGCCAGATATTTTGTATCTTCTGTTTGAGTCTATCAATGCCTCACAGATAATTCCTATATCATGGAAGCAGGCTATTGTCATCCCAATTTATAAGAAGGGGGATCGAGCCAATCCTGCCAGCTATCGGCCCATCTCCCTTCTTGATGTGCCGGGTAAAGTCTATTCACGCCTAATTCTTAGAGAATTGAAAAATTGGTCGAAGAAATGCTCAAAAATGGATCCTTTACAATCGGGCTTTGTCTCCGGCCTTGGCACCTTACCTAATATGATTTCATTAATTATGCTCAAGTCCCAATATGCAGCCCGAAAACAATCCTTATATTTGCCTTCATTGATTTTCGTTCTGCTTTTGACTCTATTAATTGGAATTTCTTATTTTATAAGTTACATTCACTTGGTTGTCCATCCACTTTGTTATCCTTAATTATTCAACTACATTCAGAAACTACTATGCGAGTTAGACTTTCCATCGAAGGTTCTTTATCTGCATCTTTTGCCACATTTTTGGGACTCAAACAGGGGTGTATTCTGGCTTCATTCTTATTTAATTTGTTTATTTTTGACATAGGTAACGCTTTTCATCGCATTATATCAGATGCTCCTGAATTGGGTCATCAGCGTATATCATGGTTACTTTACGCTGATGACCCGTTTTTAATATCGCAAACGCCTAGGGGCCTCCAGAACATGTTATCTGCGCTTGCAGAGTATGCTGCGAAAAAACATTTAATCATAAATTTGGAAAAATCACAAATTATGATATGTAGTCCAAAGGGGAAACTCACGGCTCAAAATGTCGCCTGGAATCTCCAACCGGAACCATTGCACATAGTTTCTGAATATAAATATTTAGGTCTGTTTATTCAGAATACTATTGGGGATCCCAGACATTTGATCATGTTGCAGTCTAAATTACTATCCTTAGTGTCACAAGCCAAAATCTTGTTTACAGATATGGCAAATTCACTTTAAGGCACCTATTTATGTGTTTTGAACAAAAAGTGATTGCCAGCCTATTATATGGCATTGAATCAAAACTCTATTCAAACGATCAACCATGGGACAAGCTAGAAGCTGCTTCTTGGAAAAAGGTGCTACATTTACCTAAGTGTGGGCCCATGCCCATTCTGCGTTTTGAATTGGGTATAAATTCACTAGCGAGTAGAATAAAATGGAGAATGTGCGCTTTTTTTCGCAAATGTTTATTGGGTGTGACAAATAATAATATTCTGAGCACAGTTGCCCGTTATTTGATCTCTTCCGATTTAATTTTCCCGACGACATGGCGAATTTTTGTTCTCAAAACTCTTGTGGAAGCCAACATTTCTCTACAGTTCTTACTTGATAGCCCAATAAGTGCCAAGAAATTGTTTTATCAATGGGCCTGGATTCAGAATTATGAACTCTGCACTAATTACAAAGACTTTTACATCAGAATCTTTGGTAACAAGCAATTGGGTCAAGTGGCGAATTACCTCTTGAAATGCCCCACAGCAAAAATTAGACAGCAATATTTGCGTATAAGGATAAACTTATGGCCTACGAGAGAGCAGTTAGTGAGGCGTCAAATCCTCTCCCTTAACTTAAACTATTGCCGATTTTGCGAGCTTCATTTTGCAAGAGAAACTTTGCAACATGTGGTAGTATCGTGTCCAAAATTGAAGCACATCAGAAATAAATATTTTTGTAATTTGTTAAATTTGCATATGGAAAGGAATTAAATTGAGACGTGGAGCATTTTATTAAACAGTCCCAGGTTTGCTGTCATAAAAGCCCTGGTACACTTTCTGGAAAAAAATTTACCGACTGAAATAACTTGATCATCAAGTAGAACTTAGTTAAAATGATAAATGTGAATTCAGATCTAAAATGCTCCTTCAGCTGTTTACATCTGTTTTGATTCCCTGGCTGACATTCTGCTTTTTATTTTACCTATTTTACTTATTCTATTTTATCTTCTTTTATATTGCTCCTTTCCCGTCTCGATAAGTATCCTATGTGAAATTGTAACTGAATGTGAAATGAAAGTGTAATTTAAATTGTTTTTCTTATTTTATGTTTATGTACACATAATTTTGAAAAGTTGATTGATTTCAGCAGTACCAAAATAAAAAAAAAAAAAAAAAAAAGAATTGTCTTTCTTTCCATCTTAGTTACTGTGCACCTTTTCCTCATTACCACTGTTTTCAAAATTGAATTGTATGTGTTCCATCCTGCACTCAAATAGGTTATAATCACTATCCTGTTTATCAGTATTTCCAGGTTCATTGGATGTGATTGATGGTGGAGGTAAATAACTTAATTCCTCCCTAATCCATAAAGATGTCATACGTTGCCCACTCAATAATGTCTTAAATTGCCCTGTATCCAAATGTGCATAATTTTCTATTTGCTCGAAGTATTCATCACAAAGTGACACAACACTCAAGTACAGCCACAGACCATAACATCCAGCTGCTTCCAAACGATAGTATTATGTTCTCTTTGCTACTAATATTCTGTACCCTCACTGACCAATGTCACACTCAGCCACTGCATGTCATCACCTCCTTAAAGCAAAACTATGAGTTTATCTTTGATATTAGAATTCTATATAATCACACACAGAAGGCACACTCAGTTGCAACAGCTGATGTCCTACCTTGCCTCCTACTGATATTATGGCGTTCTCCTCTTTAATAGTAGTTTGTATCCTGTTAGGAAAACAGTACACTCACTCCCAGATAGTGAATGCAATCGTGTAATCTGCTTCCAAAGAATTCTATGATGTTCTCTTCCTTGCCTGTATTCTTTCTCATCATCAAACGTTAGCACACTCAGTTAAAACAATAATATTAATGTACTCCATTCAAGCATTTCAATGTTGTTCTCTTTCCTACTACAAAACTGCATCGCACACAGCACACTCAGTTACGTTATTGTCACTGTGGATATTTTCCTTCCACCAAACAATTTTAGCATTTTAACTTTGCCACACGTATTCTGCCTGTGTGATGTTCCCTTCACTACTTGTATTGTGGCTTGTTGTAAAGAGATAGACAACACCATTGGTCACTAATTGTAAACGCGTGTTTCCAAATATTTCTATGAATTTCTCTTTCCTACTTTTATTCTGTCTTATCAGAAAAGGATGGCTTAATAAGTTGCATCCACTTAATGTAAACTATTGCTTCTGAAAATTTAATTTTTTTTATTTGTGCTAATTGGGTTCTGCACTGTCACAAACTGGTGCAACACTCTAGCCTCCAACAGATTGTATGATTGTTTTTCACTTCTATTATTTTGTCTTCTTACAGGAAGATGGCACTAAATGTGATCTCCTGACTCTAGAGGAGTCTCTGATTCTCTCTTTACTAGTAATGTTCAGTCACATCAATAAAACAGATGGAAGCAAATGCTCAGTTGTTCTCTTCTCTACAAGTATTTTGTCTCATGTAATAACAGATAGCATACTCAGTTCCTCCCACATAATTTAGACGTGTTTTCATGCTAGCATTTATTTGATGTTTTCTTTGCAACTCACGTTTTATTTACTCGCAGGAAGATGTAACACTTAATTTCAGCCAATGAATGTAACATCTTGCCTCAAAACAAGTATATGATGTTCTCTTCATTACTAATGCGATATAGCCAAATGGGGCTATGCAGAGAGACTGCTCACATAACAAGGGGCTAACAACTGGTTTTATTATCTCATGCAAATGTTGTGAGCAGCGCTGTTCCTGCAAACCCGGTATTCACAACTCAGGGTCACTGTTCATTTATTTTAACTTGTGAACTTCGCCTCTTTTTCATAGCTTGGTGAGGCTCCAGCATTTCCTCCACCTTATTCTGTCTGCTCCTTCCATTGTTTGTACTTCAGCGTTTCTAGCAACCTTCTTCTGCTCCTCACTTAATTGATTCTCAACAGCTGTTAGATGCCACTGAGTTTCTGCCAGTGGCTATTTGAAGGAACAGAACTTCTCAGCGAGACTTAGGGGATGTCGCACAAAGGGACTTGCTCAGAGACCCTATGGGAACCTGGCATGGTCGTATCGCCTCCCTCCTTCCTTGTGTTCTTCTGATCATCTGTATATCCCTGCCATTATCTACCTCCTGACACATTCCCTATTTTTTCCTCCTCCCATCTCTAGAATCTGGTTTGAACCATATTGTCAATAAGGAAGGGTCCTGTTCTGGTGATCTTCCACCTCCTATTCCTTCTATTGTTCTCTCAAACTCTCCTCAGTGTAGCCTACCAGCTCCTCCTCATCTTCAGCAGAATAATATTGCTGTCTCTCCCCGATAACCTTCTTCTGATGTCACCCTCCTATCAGCTCCTCCAGATATTCACCATGGCCCCTTTTGACAACTTTGTCCTTTCATCTCTGTTCTAGAACCTCTTTCATACGCTCACCACGATCCCCCTTCCTACAGATGTTTACCGGTCTGATCAATCTATGGCTCTACTAAATCCTCCTTCTTCCCTTCTTGGCGCCAACCTCCTCTCCTTCCTTCTCTCCATACACCGCCTGTCAGTTTCTTTACAATTGACACATCTCTCAAAATTCCTCACGAGGCTTTCTCCAACAACTCTCACTACCAGTCGGTGGGTTTGTATAGCAGTTTGACTCCATCCCCTTGGCTGGGCTGCTGGCCAGGGTCTGCACCAATGTCCTGGAGATAGTGTGATGATGGTTTTGTCTGTGTCCAGTAGGCTCACCTGCACCTGAGCTAGTATTTAGGAGCTGGTGCAAGACTTAATTTGGCCAAGCACCATCTTGAAATGAAAAAAAAGACTGTCTGAGAAGTGAATGGCCTTTCTGTCTGATCAGTGTGATAGATGAAGCTGGGACATGTTTTGTAAATGCATCTGAAAATTGTACATGTGTTGGTATTGCCTAGGTCTCTTGAAATGTAAACCTTTTTTCGCTCGCAAATGATAATTTACTTGATAGTGCGCAGTACACATATCCATTAACACTAACATTGAGGAATTCTGTGGGTGAAAAATGAATTGGCAACATTGTATCACTGGTGGGTGCATGCATGGAGGGGAAACATTTATGGTACTTTGATCTGGGTTCTATTTAACAGCTAGGCTCTGGGGCAAAAGCAGAGTGATTTAATGGGTTTCTTTGATGCTCAGTAGAATGTCCTTGAAATGTGTGTTTATTCCCTCTGGTGTTTGTGATTTTTTCTATTAGGCTCTTCAAGCTTGGACGCATGTGTAGGGGGCGGGGGTCTTCATAGATACCTCTTGTGACTGTCCCCTGCTCTGTGATGAGGACCGAAGTAAAGGTGACAAGGGAACCCTTCACAAGCAATACACAGCCCTTCATCTACTAGTAAGTGAATCGCCTAGCCTCCTTTGTCTCCCAACCCCACTAGATGCCCACAGATCTAAGCAACTGTCTTTGTCACACTAATAATTGGTCTCATCCTTACAAAAACATAGAAACGTCAATTGTATACTTTTCCTTCCAAACACATCTATGATGTTCCCTTTCATACTAGAATTCAGTATCATTAAAAATGGACAACACACTCAGATACACCCACAGAGTGTAATCTGCTTCCTCCAAAATAGGATTGATTTTGTTTCTTAAGCACAAGTATTCTATTAAATTACACAAAGATGGACATCTCACTCACAGGCAGTGAACATAATATCCTGTTCCAAACCATTCTATGATTTTTTTCTTCACTAGCCACTCTGACTCTCACTTATGCTATGTTATGTTACTGGATATTCCTCCTTTGTGAAAGGTACAGTGAGCAAAACCTGATGGCTGTGGACTCTCAAGGTGGGTAAAAAACAAAAGAACAGGTTGCCATGCCTGCTGCCTTTTTTGTATTTTGTAAGGTACTTGGGGTTGGTGACCCTAAGTTATCTGGGGGAACCCAGACGTGGACCCCTTGTTCATTGTGCTCATCGAGGACCAGCTCCACCTCACTGTTGAGGTCCAAAAAGACTGAAACACGTGTGTGTGTTGTTGTTGATACTCTTGTTCAAAGGAGGTTTTCCTGGCATGTTGGTGCTGGACTGCCCTTGTGGGCAGGACAAAGACTGATATGCAAATGGAATTCCTCCTTTGTGAAAGGTACAGTGGGCAAAAAGTGATGATTGTGGACTCTCAAAGTGAGGAAAAAAATAGAACAGGTTATCATGCTATGCTATTTCTAAAGAGGGGTGTCTGCTACCTTTTTTTCATTTTGCAAGGATCTTGGGGCTGGTCACCCTAAGTTACCTGGGGGAACCCAGACATGGACCCCTTGCTCACTGTGCTCAGCGACGCACATCTCCACCTCACTGATGAGGCCAAACACGGCTGAAACATGTGTCTGGGTTTGCTGTTGGTACTCTTGTTCAAAGGAGGTTTTCCTTTCATTTTGCTGCTGGACTGCCCTTGTGGGTGGGACAAAGACTGGTATGCAAATGGCTAGTCCTCCTTTGTGAAAGGTACAATGAGTAAAAAGTGATGAATGCAGACTCTCAAAGTGGCAAAAAAACACAGAACAGGTTATCATGCCATGTTCTTTCTAGAGAGGGGATCCTGCTACCTTTTTTTGTATTTTGCAAGAAACTTGGGATTGGTCACACAAAGTTACATGGGGGAACCCGTCCGTGGACCCCTTGCTCATTGTGTGCCAAGAGGCACCGCTACACCTCACTGATGAGGCTCAACAAGGTTGAAATACGTTTCTAGGGTTGCTGAAGGTACTCTTGTTCAAAGGAAGTTTGAGGTTTGCTTGGCATTTCAGTGTTGGACTGCCCTTGTGGGCGGAACAAAGACTGATATGCAAATGTATATCCCACCGTTGTGAAAGATACAGTGAGAAAAAAACAATGGCTGCAGACTCTCAAATTGGGGGAAAAACACAGAACAGGTTATCCTGCTATGTTCTTTCTAGAGAGGGGCACCAGCTACCTTTTTTGTATTTTGCAAGGAACTTGGGATTGGTCCCACAAAGTTACATAGGGTAATCCATCCGTGGAACCCTTGCTCACTGTGCAGGGAGAGGCACAGCTCCACCTCACTGATGATGCCCAACAACGCTGAAACACGTGTCTGGGGTTGCTGAAGGTACTCTTGTTCAAAGGAGGTTTGAGGTTTGCCTAGCATTTCAGTGCTGGACTGCCCTTGTGGGCGGGACAAAGACTGATATGCAAATGGATATCCCACCTTTGTGAAAGATAGCGTGAGTAAAAAGCAATGGCTGCAGACTCTCAAATTGGGACAAAAACACAGAACAGGTTATCATGCCATGTTCTTTCTAGAGAGGGGCACCTGCTACCTGTTTTTGTATTTTGCAAGGAACTTGGAGTTGGTCACATACGTTATGTGGGGGAACGCAGACGTTGACCCGTTGATCACTGTGCTCAGAGAGGGACTGCTCCACCTCACTGATGAGGCCCAACAAGGCTGAAACAGGTCTCTGGGTAAGTCTTCCTGGGTGTCCCGGAGAGCAGTTGCCATTCTTATGAATGCTATAAGCCAGACTGGTGGACATGGAGACAACCAACAGATTCAGTATGCAGACTAAGCTGTGAGATGGTCAGCTTTTCCAGGAGTTTGCCCAGGAAAGGAGTGATGGAGATCGGGTGATATTTTGCAGGAGAGCAAGGATCAGCAGAGGGCTTCTTGAGAAGGGGGTGCACAAGTGAGTGCTTAAGGGGGGAGGGGAAGGTTCCAGTGGCAAACGAATAATTGCATACATTGGGGAAGGGTGTTGATGTGGTCCTTGATAGTTTTGGAAGAGCAGGGGAGCCCCTGCTTTGACAAGACTTTCATAGATCAGACTTGTCTAGAAACCTTGTATGGGGTGAACAGGGGAAAGGAAGAGAAAGGAATAGGAGAAACGGCCAGAGAGAGGCCTGGCGTGGTAGAGGGATAGGAGGTAGAGGAAGAGAGAGTGGACATAATATCCTTAGCTTTAGTGGTGAAATGAGAAGCCAGAGCCATGCTAAGTGGGAGGGAACAGGAGAGGTAGAAACTGCAACAGGTAGTCCAGCTCCTTGGAGATTTCGAAAAAATTTGGCTGAATTGTTAGAGGCCGCCGAGATGCAGGCTTGGATGTAGGCTCTCTTCTTCAAGAGGACAGAGAGTCTGTAATTCATTTGCAACAGGCGATGGGCCAGTTTGTCAGAGGGTGCCCTTGATGCCCTCCACTTGCTCTCAGCTACCCTACACTTGTGCTTAAGGGTGGCAAGGTCGGAATCGTACCAAAAGTTGCACATGAATACAGGCTTCAAACAGATCCTCATGACAGGGGCAAGGACATCAAGGGTATTAGAGATAGAGAGATGATGGTTGGAGAGGGCTGTGTCAGAGAGTGAGTCAGCCAAAGGTGTAGGACGAGGAGAGAAAGTAGCATCAAAAGCCTCCTCTGACATACGCTTCATAGGCCGGGTGACCGAGAAGGTGGGTGGCAGTTCTTGGGTTGGCTTAACCTAAGGGGTACAGAGAGAAAGGTGGTAGGAAAGTAGAAAGTGGTCACTCCAAGAGAGAGGAGTGGTGAGAGGGCTGGAGAGGGAGAGGTCTGAGGAGATCAGAACATCCAGGGTGTGCCCTGCAGAGTGTGTTGGGCCAGAGGGTAGAATAGAGAGAGAGTGTCACAGAGGTTACAAAAGAGCCCCGAAGAGGAGCTACTGGCATCCAGGTGGATGTTCAGGTCTCTGAGGAGGAGACATTGGTAGGTAGAGGCAAGAAGGGATGAGCAGAGGTCAGCCCACTCAGAGAGGAAGAGGGCAACCTCACCAGACGGCATGTAGATAATGGCCACAGTGAGAGAGGCCAGGAGAAATTGAGAGCCTGCACACCAGGCATTCAAAGTAGGAGTAGCCCTGTGTTTGGATGGCAGAAGCAGGAATCCACTGCAGGAAAACCAGGCCTATACCCCAGCTAGGATGGTTGTTTCTAGGTTCGGAGAAGATCTTGTAGTCATCAGGAAGGAGAGTGTCAAAACTCGTGACAGAGCTAGCTGGGAACCAAGTCTCGGTTTGAAGGAGTACATCCAAATCTAGCTCTTCCAGGAGATGGCAGATGTGTGACAGCAGAGGGAGAGTTAAGAATAGCGATGTGGAACATATTGCCACCTTTGCATGACTTCTTTGGAGAGGTACGGGCATGAGGTACGCCCTGCAAAATTGTTAGTGGTTCTCAGGAATGGGCAGAGGAGGAAAGAAGTGAAGACAAGATAGTGAGGGAGGAAGAAGAGAGTGCCAGAGAGTTAGCTAAGGGAGGAGGTATCAGGGTGGCCAAAGAAGCAGCTGAGGGTTCCGGAGAGGTAGTGAAGGAAGGAGGCGCAGAGGAGCCAAAGAGTGGTAAGTAGGGCTAGCAGGAGGAGAAAGGAAGTTTATAAGGCACGGTAAGCGCCTATCGAAAAAGAGGAGATTGGCTTAAAGGCCCTGGACCAAGACAGTACAATTTAAGTAGACATTAATGATGGTCTTAAAGGAATGGAAGGGTGCCAGGAGGGCCTCCCACCTGGTGCCACCATTAATGGGAGAGGAGGAAAAATGAAAGAGAACAGAGAACATATGAGGGCTCCATAGGTCTGGAGAGGGAACGACAAAGAGGATGCTGGTAATGGTCTGTCTGGAGGAAGCACTGGTGTAGGTATCAGCGATAGGGAGGCCTGGGTTGGAGACCAAGATGTCCCTTTTGAGCTTCTTCCTGCTAGACTTAGTGAGAAGGATAGGATAGTCGATAGAATAGCAGTTAGAGAAGCAAGCAGACAGGGGGTCATACACAAGGGGTAGAAAGGAGGGAGGCACACAGGGGGACACAACAGAGAGGGGAAGCAGGTGGTATACCACATAAAAAGAACCACAGGTACCAAGCGGGTCCTAATAAATGTGGAGGGACAACAACAGTGTCAAGGGATAGTACAGAACCCACTGGTGATCAGAGGTGCTCTACTGGGAAGAAGAGAGAGCAGGCAATACAGCATGATTGTAATAACAGTAGTAATCAAACAAAGCACAAAACACAACCACTGGTAGTCTAAGGTAAGGTCTAAGGTAACCTAGAGTAAGGAAGTAAGGAAATACAGCATGTCTGGGGTCACAGTAGTAACCCAACAAGCCCAATACACAACCACTGGCAGTCATAGGACACCTACAAGTGGAGGAAATACAGGCAATGCAATGGAATGACAATACAGTAGAGAATACAACACAAAGGAATGACCAGGGAAAACACCACTAGAATGATAACAACAAGATAAAGGCCAGAGAACAAAGGAGAGTAAGGATGCGAGAGACAGGGAGGTAACAGATGTGCAGGATGCGGCTCAGGAAGTCTGGGTGGAAGGAGACATGGGGTGGGGTCAGGAATGTGGGGAAGCAGTGATGAGAAGGGTGTGCTAGGATGGGGAAGTGGGACAGGTTGTGTGGTGAGCCAAGGAGGGAGGGACCATTAGGTACAGAATGGTTGCAAGGTGTAGCACAGCCGCGAAAAGCCAATGATGCGAGGGAGCACACATGGCCTGAGTAGCCAGGGAGTGCACGTGACCTAAATTGCGATGATGATTATGCAACCTAAGTAGTAAAGTAGCGCACGTGGCCTAAGTTGCGATTGACGGCACATGGCCTAAGTAGTGGGGGAGCACATTCAGACAGGGGAGAAGGATGAGAGTCGGAGCGGGGTACGAGGACCTGTTGCAAGGGGGAACAACGGAAGTGAAGGAGGGAGGACGGTGGTTATGTGAGATGAGCAGAAAGTGTACAGTAAGATGCAAATGATTTCAGTATCTGCATTCTGGCAGTGGTGGAGCTTGTGTATGAGATTATGTGTCCACCTAGGCCGATTTCTTTGTGGCATATAGCTGTATTCTAAAGACTGTTCATGGAAGTGTATAGGTATGTGTGCAAATAGGTCACATTGATTGAGGGGTATAGCTGCATTCTGTTGTTTGTTGGTGTAGAGGAGAGAATGAGTATATTGGTATGTGTGTGTCTGTGCAGAATGGAAGACCCCAATTCCTCATTACCTTCCAGTGCCTGCCGAGGTGATCATATCTATTTTAGACTTTGTTCATAAGGTCATAGTTCAACGCAAAGGGAAAATACTACAGTTACAGGCAAGTCATACCATATTTCACAAAAAAGTTTTAACAAAAAGGGTATATTTATATATGGTGTCCAAAATGAAGCCTCTGGAAACAGAAAAAAGGACCCCACACTTCTCAGGAATGGAGAGCAGCACAGATATGGTCCCTCACAGGAGCCTTCAAGTAATCCTCCAATAAGAAATGTGTAAAACCCAAAGGTATACAGAGTTAAGAAGGCAGGCTGAACCAGTGCCTGTATAAGTGGAGAGCCTCAGCATCTTGAGAAAAACATTGCCTTTTCTAACTAGACCAGCTTAGGATAATGAGAAGCAATCCAACCAATTTTCAAGAGCATTATTAAAAATGCCCAAGTTTAAAAACATAGCTCAGCAATACATATCTCAATGTTTAAGTGTAGGATTGGTTAAGTATAGTCTAGAAATAATTTCAATAAGTCATGTAAACCTAAACAGTATAACATAACTCTATTAAAAACATGTAGCCCCATCAGAAAAGGCCCCTTAGCAAACTAGAAGATAAGTGTTGAACCTTGCATCACCAGAAAATGATTCACTCACCATTTATGCTTCTCTGGCTCGAACCACTAACTTGGGAATCACCCGGTCTTGACCAATAGTCCTTTCCAAGGGTCTGGGGGTTCCATCTTCCTCATTGTGCCATTACAAAGCCCCCAGAAGATAACCAATGTGTATAGATACTGCTACCTGCACCCTGCAGAAGTGTTACCCAGTGTCAGTGTATTGCTCAGACCCTCTTCACTGCTGGCGGCATTTCCTTAGTTTCCTGCCTCCCTTTTCATCTTCACAAAATGTTGAGTGTCTCCCTACAATGGAACTCTAGGAGCATCTCCTTCGAGGAATTTCCCAACAAACACTGCACCTATTCCCAATGCTGGCCTCAGCTTCTTGGCAACGTATGCTTGAACTGAAAAAGCTTTACATACCTGTTAGTTTTTTTTTTTTTTTTTGCGTGGAAAGACTGACTCTAAAGTACTTATTCAAAAGTGATTACTTGCTACATGGTGAGCAATGATTTACTTGCATGTCTGTGTACAGTTTCTTATTTGGAATAGAAAGGTTAATATCGTACCAGTGTACCACCTCAATCCTCTGAGTTGTGCGTGGACTATTCTGTCACAACATTTAGATAGGCTAGTGAGCTTGAGGAAATCACTGGTAATACCTGAGTCAGAGGGAGGTATGCACGGGCCATGGTCACGGGGTATTCCTGACAAACCCTCTAACATCCTGTGGGAAATGTAAACAAATTTGCCACCCTCCCTTGAGTGAGTGGCTGTTAGTCAACACAAAAGGCATGGTCACTTGTTTGACTCCACATTAGTTAAATTAAATCATGCTGGTTTAATACCCTGGACAATCCTTTGCTGAGGAGAATTCAGAATGAAAGAATCCCAATTTCCGGAAGCATCTCTAATATAGTAGCAAAAGAGATGCATAGGGAAGTCAACAATCTTTGTAAAAACTACAATAAACAGGGGAGTGTGCTGCACGATCTACAGTGATCTAAACAAACGGACGTCAACTGCCACTGCAGGGAATGATGGATCCATACTATGGACATAAAAAAGACAGTGCGGGTTTAAGACTGCCTGTAACTCTGGTCTCTCTAGGGCTAGAGTTGCACAAGGGTGGATATATGCACTGTTAAGATCAATGAAGATTCCCAGAATGTAGTCCTCCCTCAATCATGGCTACCTTTTAATGACTATAATAGATCGATGTGTGCCTCTAAGGAACAACTGTTCCCCCCTCTCCAACAGTCAGTGTACAGCATGTAATATTTTCCCTATGCATGTAAACGTGCATAGTTTGCATACCACACCCCCGCCCACCTCCCAAATCCCACTGCATCCAATTCTTTGGAGGGCATTTCTGCAATCTTTGGTGGTATTCTAAGCAGGTTAAAGGGTATAGAAATAAGGAGTATGGGAGGGAGAGAAGTCTGGGGTGGTTTGTGCATGGTTGGGAGTGGGGCAGAGGGGCACAGGTATGGAGACCTGGAACCCATAAAATGCTGCAAAAACCATACACTGAAATGATCTGTGCGCCAGATCAGATCTACATAGTTGGCTGTGGAACCGACACATTTTCCTGATATAGGGTTCAGTCAAGCTGAACCCTAAGGGCAGGCCATGGTAAACCCCATCTAAAACACGTTGCTAAAATCCACTAACCACGGCTACAGATAAAATGTTTAATATTTAAACCATATATTTGTCAAGTTTTGATTATGAACTGTAAAAGAGGTGCTCTCATTTGAGGATACTCAATATATTTGGTCTATTAAGTACCACAATTAAGGTGGCCGAGCCACAGGATTCCAACGTCCGAAGTGCTACTTTAAGTTGTCTTATACTGCATACTATTACCATTGTCATAGTCTCAGGCGCTCACATGGCTCTGGTAGAAAAAGGGCAGGATGGGTTAGTGAGAGGAAGAGGGATAGGATAGAGGTAGAGCTCCTCTGTATGTACTTGAGGAACCAGGATGAACTGGCGTCCAGTGCAAGTCCGTTTTCTAAGTGAGTTTGATTGTGTGCACTGGCTTGTTGTATCCAGATGGATGAGGCCCACAGTAAGGGATTGTTTGTGATTTTTTGCTACATTGGATTCGTGTTTTGCATGTAATTTGGCAGGCCCATAAGGTGTGTGGGGTACTTGGGAGGTATGCAGGAGTGGACTACAAGCAGGGTGGTTAGTATATTGCCTACTCTCAATGTTTTCAAAATGCAATATCTTTGATACCATTGGCATTGTTCCATATTTGCTTCTGAGTTGTTATAACTAGGCTATCTGTCATAAATCTGGGTGCAATACATAGGATAGACTTCCCAGATCTAATTGTGGTATCTTGGTTATACTTGACAATGGTGACTTTGCCTCCAATCTATTCACTAAATATTGCCAGCTTCTATGATCACTTAATCTACTTGCATTGTGATGTCTGTACAGTTATTAAATAGTTTGGATTGTCTTTGGTGCGTCACATGTATGCATGCAATCTTCTTTCCTGCACAGGATCGTTTACACGATTCCTTATTTCGTCATCAGTTTCCATAGAGTCCATACATCCTCTTCTTCAACCACTTTTCTCAGTGCGCCATACTCATCTACTTGACCTCACCAGCTTCTCTCATTCTTATTTTCATATTCCTTTGGGGACCTTTTCCAAGAGATTATCATCTCTTTGGGCATACATCTGGTATTGCTTTTTAACTGATACCTTTTCTCGAACATTTGTCGTGGTATGGTTACAATTGCTGTTGTCAAACATGGTGTAGGTTCAGGCTTCCAATATACATGTAGTAGGGGGGCAGTACCTCCTGTAAAGGCATTCAGCTGCTCCTCTACAAACTTATATATTTTTTTTATTTTATTTTATTGTGCCATATTCCAAAGAATATTAGACTTTTCACAAATCACAAACAAATTTAACCTATACATAAACAAGGGGCAGGAACGTCCCAGCTATCTATCGGCCCATTTCTCTTTTAGATAGTGTGGGAAAAACATTTACAGAAACCATCCTGTTCCATCTACCGACCTGGGCTGATGAAAATAATATTATTAATGACATCCTGGTGGGGTTCCATAAACATAAGAGCAATCAAACTTTCGGGCTATTCCTGTTGATCCAAAAATACACTGTGCTGTTCAAAATGAAGATGTTCAGTGTACTTGTGGATTTCAGGACCGCGTTAGACAGTGTCTCACAGGAGTCCCTCTGGCGGGCCTTGAGGGACAGTCAAGCACCCCCAAAATTGATTTCCGCTACACATTCTCTGTACACTGAGAATAAGCCTGTTGTACGTTTTGGTCTAGATGGAGATTTTACCTGCCCCCTTTGATGTGGTGAAGGGGTTAAGAAAAGGATGTGTTCTTGTCCCCTTACTTTTTGTTATATCCATTAAAGAAATTATTAAGGTATTAGTGCAGCAGAGCATGGATTGCCCTAAGATGGGTCAGGATATCTACCTTGCTCTTTTTTACGCCAATGATGTGGGGATTCTATCCACTACCCCCCAATGCATAAAGGCACATCTGAATGTATTTTTAAAGAAATGTGAAGAACTTGAATTACAATTAAATATGGAAAAAACAAAGATCATGGTATTTAGACCACAGTTCTCAAAGAACTATCAATTGAAAATCTATGTGGATAGTTGGAGCCTTAGATTTGAATTAGGCCTTAAGTTGCTTGATTGTATGGCAAATTGGTAATTGATGCCTCCCTATCAGGAGATCATCACTGGACAGACTACCACTTTGTTTGGGGACAATAGAATCCATCTTGAATAATCCAGGTCGGCCATTTTGGCTAATCTTGAAAATAGAGTGAAAAAATTAGACTTAGATACCCTGATGACTAACCCATTAAATGTTAAGCGAGAGTTGGAAATCTTTGATTGGATTGAAACTATTGCGAAAGAAAGGCAATAATCTCCAACCAATCCTTTCCTCTCAGCAGAAAAAAAACTTGGCTGTCTCTCGCGTTACCTAATGAAATTTCCGGAATGGTTGGTAAGAAATAGCTTCCTGAGGCTAAGGTTAAATCTGGTACACTGTGGTGAAGTTCTGGCAAGGTGGCATCAAGGAGATAGAGCCATAAAGCTATATAAAATATGTGATACCCATAAAATCAAACATTAAGGCACCTTTTGATGGAGTGTGAGGGAACATGGAACATATGTTTGGCTCAATTCAAGACATTTGTGATACATGAGGAGGGGATTATCTCAAAATATTTTTGGGATACATTGATCTCCAGTCACGATATTGCTCTAACATCAATGGTGGTTCGAGTTTTAAAAATATATAAAATCATTGCTTGAATATAAATGGTCAGCAAAAGAGATGAGGCAGTAGAATCAACTCATTGAAAGGTTGTGTTATTATTGACTTTAAGTAATCTGACTTCTACATCTGTTTTTCTTTTATATTTAGGTTGTTATAATAATGTTTTCATCTGTTATTCCTTTTTTTAACATTCTGTAATGTGTTTAAAGGTACTATGTGGAACCAAACACAAATAAAAAAAATAAAAAAAAATGTAAATGACCACATAAATTATTCTTTCACTATTTAGGAATTAGATTCCATGAGAACTGTGGATGGACCTCACAGGTTATCAAAACAAGTTTTAAATTAGGAAAGTATTGTGGAGCAACAAACTCAATTTTTTTAAACATGAGAGTGGTACAATCTTCCCGGCAGTTCAATTATACCAAAACAGGCAATATAAATACATGTGGAAAATACATTTTTGAAAATGTGCTTATGTTACCTCAAAGTTCACCTGCTGCCTTATTACATTTGGAACATGACATTGGCCTGATAGGTGACGTATTTGCTCTTAAACCAGTCTTTTACTGGCTTAGACTTTGCAGTACGGATAGCCTTGGGAAGTTCTGAGATGCACAAAACATCTATTAAATCTGGAGGGGGGATATGTATAACCTGGGTTGCACACAGTAAGGAGCAACTCATTTGGTTAAATAAGCCTGTATTATGGGGAGCACCTGAAAATATTGACAACTCTGCCTTAGCCATGATTAAGAAAGTGGCAATTGCAAGGAAAAAAGAAACAACGATAGAGGTTGCTGTAAACCTTAAACTGGGTCCAGACTATTTTGAGGGAAAGACAGATTTTAGTTTTGAGAGATACCTTGATTACTTACACCCGCCTTTTAAGAGATCTTTGTACACTCGGTTTTGGATGGGAATATTATTCCGGGCCTATTTGACCAAATCTTAGGGTCCGGGGGGGTTGGGTATTTGCTCTCTTTGTGACCTAGCTATGAAAACGGTTGCACGTTATTTGTTTATCTGCGTACAATTGAAAGATTTAAGAATCCAATACATTGGACCGTTATTTAGGATGGCTATTCTACGATCTACCAGTGAAGCATTAACATTTTGCAGTGACTAAACGCTATGTTCATGGGGCCTGGTTACTTCTAATGAAAATCCTGGGAAAGATGAAGGACTATTGAAGGAAATGAGACCCTTTTCTGTAAATTTGTAGATAACCTTTCTACTACTACCAGAGGCTATGAGCTAGCTCTTCTCTTGCTGTCATTTGTTAAAGATCTGCACTATTTTTTATCAGTTTTCATTTTAAGGGATGAGTCTATTGAAAAGATTTAATTTAAAACAAATTCTTGCTTACTTTATAATCTCTCGAGAATAGAAAATGGAATGATTTTGTATGTGTATTTTAATGTGTTTGCTACTTTATGGTTTTATATCAAATCAAACATTTAAATGAAACAAAACGGAAAAGAGAATGATAACCAGAACATGAACCTATGATGATTGCTTCTAATCATATATATTTGGTTTCAAATGGTATACTCTATCTGTGCAAAGTATGTGCCCCATGAACAGAGGTCAAATCCTAAGGACACTGACCTAAGTGTGTTCCCCAAGGTTAAATAAGGCCTGCAGTATATGTTAACAAATTGTTGTTAATGTACTTTCTACAATTAACACCCCGGGTTGTGTGTGAACCAATTAGTATTATTATTTTATTTTTTGTTGTTGATATTTATAAAGCTGCAGTCAGAGAAGAGAAAAAGACTATGGAGATTCCAAACAGGAATGTTTTTAGAGAACGATGAAAAACCAGATGCTCAGAAATGGCACAAAGGGAACGAGGAAGAAGGTTCCAAGCCTTGGCAGCAGTGACTGAATAAAGCGCAGCCACCCATACAAGAAAGTCTAAATCACAGAATCTGAATCACAAGAGCAGACTGAGAATGGAGGAGACGAGATGGAGCATAAGGAACAAATTTAGTCTGAAGATATTCTGTGCCTAGTTTATAAATGGCTCAATATACCATGCAGAGAGATTTGAAAAGAATATGCCTCTCACCGGGAAGCCAATGGAGCTGAGAAAGCAACAGAGACATATGTGTGCCCAACGGGGGGTGAAGTATTAGCCTGGCTGCAGCATTCTGGAGAAGCTGGAGATGGTGCAGAAGATAGCAAGGCTGAGCAAGGTAGAGCGAGTTGCAGTAGATAATAGTACCAAGTACAAAAGCTGCCACAACAGGAGCCTGAAATTGGTCTGGAATAAAAGGAAGAACTTTCCGCAGAATTTTGTGTTTGAAGTAGTCAGATTTGCAAACAGATGCAACCTGATACCCAATGGATAAAGATTAATCACATTTACTACTAGAACTCGACAAGAAGTCTGAAGTCCTGGAGGTACCAACGACCAGACCCTCCCTTTTGTGCCATTAAGTTTTAGACAGTTTGCCACCATCCAGGATCCCAGGTCCTTAAAGCAACCCCTAAATCGTGAAGCACTCTCCGGTTGAGTGAGATCAAGGTGGACCAGGATCTGCATGTCATCGGCATAGAAGTAATATCGGAATCCATGGGACTGAATAGGATGGAGAAGTGGCCTAATGTAGATGCTAAATAATGTTGAAGAAAGTGCAGAACCATGCGGAATGCCTCACAACAGGGGAACCGGCTTAGAACAGATAGAAGGGAGAGAGACAGACTGGGAACGGTCTGCCAGAAAGGCAGAGAACCAGGCCAAAACTTGGCCAGACAGGCCAGCCGCAGATAACCAGGAGATACGGGTAGAAAGATCAATCATGTCGAAAGCAGCAGACAGATCTAACAGGATCAGTACTCCGACACCACCCTGATCCACCAGGGGGGCTAAATCATCCATCACAGAAGTGAGGACTGACTCAGTTCCCCTTTGCGGGGTGAAACCCTGATTGAAAAGAGTCAAAGAACCCAGATGATTTTAGAAAAGAAGAGAGCAGAGGAGACAGGAGAGACTCCAACATATTCATAAGAAAAGGGAGGTGTGAGATTGGGCGAAAGTTAGCAAGCACAGTAGGATCCAAATAGGGGTTTTTAATCAGGGGGATCACAGGCGCATGTTTCAAGGCATTAGAAATGTATCCATCATGTAAAGGTACATTAACTTTAGATGTAATCAGTGAGATGATATCATCCGAGATCTCTTTATGCAGCACAAGAAGAATGGGATCCAACGGGGATGCAAATTTCAGCTGATGAATGGCTGTGAGAAATTCTTGATCAGAGAAAGTACGGAAATGGACCAAGAAGGAGAGAACACAGTAAGGGGATGACAAGAATGTTTAGTCACAGGATGTCCAACAAAACTGCTAATATTGTGACAAATAGTCTCAATCTTATTATAGAAGAAACAAGAGAGAGCTTGAGAAGGCATAGCCTGAGCACCTAACTTAGCAGGGGAAGAGAATGAACCAAATGAAACAAGGCCTTAGGTTGGTTAACAGCTGCCTCCAATTTATGGCTAAAAAATAATTGTTTAGCAGAGATAATGGCCTTGTGATAGGCCACCGTGACACTGCGGAAGGAAGTTTTATCAGCTGGAGAATAACCAGCTCGCCACTTCCTTTCAGCCTGCCTCCAGAGAAACCTGCAGGCCCTAAGTTCCTCAGAGAACTATGGTTGGGAAGGACCGTTTTCCTGTTAACTGAGCCCAAGAGGGGCCAATTTCTCAGCTGCTACACCGAAGGTAACATCTAGTGCTAGCAGGGAACATGACAGGAGAGAGACTACTAGGTCAGAGCTAGAGACTACACTTAGGCACAGCAGGCTTAACCAAAGGACAGACAGGGTCCGCACAAGAGATGGAGAAGGGTACCAAAAAAGGGTCAGACCATAGGATTGGACTAGCAGGGGAGGTAACAATGGAAGCGCTAGGAGCAAAGACAAAGTCTAAAACATTGCCCTGTCGATGAGTAGGATCAGCAATTAACTGAAGAAGACCAAGGTCAAACATAAGAGCTAATACATGTAATACTTGCCGTCATTAGTTGTATTTCATGGACGATTAAAGTCTCCAACAATCAAAATATGTGGATATTTAAGCTGGAGATGAAGCACAAAGGCAGGGAATGCAGCACAGAAGGAATTATCAATACCTGGGAATCTATAGACGACATGGATAGATAATGTCGAGGTAGGGGACACAGAAATATGAGCCAAAAGACACTCCATCTTACGGGATTGATCAGGAATGGTGCAAGAAGCTTTAAAAATAGCTTTATGAATAATGGCTACTCCACCTCCAGGATGACTAGAAAAGAGATCGACATGAAGAAACTCATATTTAGGAGGGAGTGCTTGAATAATGGAGGGGATTGAGGTGTCACAGAGCCAGGTCTCTGTTAGAAATAAAACATCTGGTTGAAAGATGGTGACCGAATTATAGCAGTCCAAGGCATGGGCTACCAGTGAACGTCTATTCAAAAGGCAAGAATGAAGAACATCAGCCTTAGGAGTGGTTTTGAATCATTTCCGAAAGCCAACCGGCCATTGAGTATTAGAAGGGGCCAGGGATATCAGGGTGTTACGATCCAGGCAGATGCCTGATGTGGAATGAAGAGTATGGCCTGCAGAGTGCAGTTCATGCACAGTCTGTGCACGGACGAGCACAGACGGCTAGACATTGGAGTGACTTTGGTGCGCTGAGCCCTCGTCCGCTGCGTTACCAATGCACATAGTGAAGTTGCCAAGCCCTGCACACTAAGGTAGGGACATAGAAAACAGACCCCAAAGCATGTCTTTTATTTGATAAAAATCAGGAAGCCAGACACCTTCCTGCCGCTCCAAGCAGCACTGCAAGAAAAACAAAGTGCGTTCCAACAGGGTGCCCAGTCACTCACCCACACAATGAACATGCATTTAAAAGGAAATCAAAAGTAATTTTAAAATAAACGTCGTACCTGCCAATTATCTCACATGGTTAGTGGGGTGTAACTCATGATCCAAACTTCAAGCATCCAAAATGTTCTGCATGCCATCCCCGGCCCTTCAGCTAGCCCCTGACCACCCACTAACCTCGTGCTGTAGCCCCACACATCCTGACCTCCTAGAAGAGGGTTCTTGATGCAAAGGACCAGCAGCAATTAACTTCTTACTGCAGCAAGTTGGCTACACGGTCCCCAGCCATGAACTTTTGAAAGGGAAGGGAGGTAGCAGAAAGGAAATGTAAAGAACTTTCTGTACCCCTACTTTGCCTTCAAATTGGTAGCAAATCCCTAGTAACATTATATTGAAGCACAAAAAGGATACAATTTGCATTTATACACCATTTTAATGATCCACCGGTATAGAAAGCCCCCAGACAAAGAGAACTCTTAAAATAGCCTAGTACGTATTAAAACGTTTATATTTAAGTTTAATTCGTCGGGTCGTTTAAAACCCGCATGTTAGGTTGAGCTTGATGCACATCCAATCAATGCTTCCATACATGATTGGGTGAAATTCATTGCACGCAGTGTTTATACTCACGTGCATTGTACGCAAACATCGTATTCTTCTTCAACCAAAACGATTTTAAAACAGGTTTGAAATCAATGAATTGAAAGCAGTGCGTTATTCAACACAGTTCGACTGAGGTCATTTTGAAAAAAATATTTTTTACTTAATATGAACGGTTTGTACTGCTGCATTCTATTCAACCCAATAGGAAAATTAGAGGACGAACGTTAAAACAATTGCACACATTTGCAAGTGAAACCCAAATGTCACACTGGATTACGCAAATGTGCCAACTGCAGTAATTATACAGATAACACGAAATTCCCAGAGGGGGAAAAATTATCAAAACGCTGCTGACAATACTGATACATTCTGTGTAGAAATTATAAAGAGCTTACTTCTCCTTGTTTGACAGATATAATTGTAAAGAGCATTTACTTCATTTCTTTTCTTCCCTCATTTTTCAAATTCATTACTGCACCTTGAAAATAATTTTCTCTGTGTGAACTAGTGTGAACTATTTTGAAAGATGACTGACGTTCGCACGAGGACGGAAGGTCTGCATCCACTGTTAATGTTAATGTTAAAGGGCATTTGTACTGTGCACTATTGCCACTGGAAAGATCCCCTGGCGCTCTGCCGGATCTGAAAGGAATGTGTGTGGGGTGCAGGGGGAGGGTTAGTATGGTATAGCAGGAATAGATTGAGCAAGAGTTGTGATGTCCTGTTGACAGCTTCCATTCGGTTTGCACAGTTCACTGAGCTTGAGTGTGATGTATGGGTCGGTACAATTCCCAAGTGGGGTTGTGTTTGGCTATGTATTGTTTGTTGTTGCCATGTGGTGAAGTGCTTGTGGATTTCTGTGCAGATATGCTGTTGTGTTTGTTTGCATTTGAGAGGTGTATGCAGAAAGTGAGGTTTTAGAGTTGGGTTTTTCTCACCTGGTTGCTTTGGACTTCTGTGCTCATCGTCTTTGTCTGTCCTGTGTGCTGGACGTCAATTAGCGGTTTAATCATCAGGCACTGTGCATGGTTGTGGCGTTCCTCTGTAATTGGTTTGTGGGCATGAGGTTGTGGTAGCCTCCCTCCACCCCCAGGCTAGAGATGGCTAAATGTGGGGGTTTTGGGTGCCTCCTTGGATTTTTTGTGTGGGATCCCCACCCACTGGAGACCTGGCGCACTAAGGCCTCCTGCGTGGCCAGTTATTGGTTAATGCTCCCTCTGTCTGTAACTGGGGATCCTGTCTCTAGGGTAATGATTAGAGTGGGTATGATAGGGAGTGGCTCTTTCTTGGGTTCTCTTGGATGGCTTGTTTCTTCCACGTAAGCTTGCTTGCTGTGGTGTGCTCTGTTTCCAGCAGAGTCTTTGTTTTTCCTACTCCTTCCATTCTGATTCTGAGGTGAAGAGCCACTTTTAAGTAGTTTTCTGAATGATGTCTATTCTGGACATGATGAGGGAAATGATGGTAAGTGTTTTATGGGTGAAGGAGAGGAATGTTAGTATCCTTTTTATCGCGTCCAGGAGGAAGAAACATTTCTTGATGATTGCATGTAGTTGTGGTTCTAGTGTTAGTTTGTGGTCCATCAAGACTCCAAGACGTTTTACTGTTGTCAACAGCGTCGGTGCTGTTTCTAGTTCTGTGGGCCATGGGATGTAGTAGTTGTTTTCCCAGTTTTTGGGTATAACGGTTATTTCTGTTTTGCCTGTTTTTACTGTTTTGCATGTGTTTACTGTTAGCACAAAGGGTTACGTACAGGGGATAACAAACATGCAAATTATTATTTTTCACATTGACCTGCACTTACACTTTTTTACAAATATCTTCTGCATGTCTCTGTTTATTTGTCAAGAATACGTTAAAACAACCGGCCTATGTGTCAAAGACCATGATTCCAAAAAGGATGCAAATAGCAGTCTTTATAAATAATTTGATTTACTGAGTCAATTCAAGACATTTTTAAAACATGCAATTCATATATTGCCCTATATATTTACAGAGAAAATGCAATGACAGTTATTTTTTGCTAAGGGTGTAATGCGACCACTGATACCATGGCCATCATTAAAAGGTTGGCGGTAACCCAGAGGTGCTATTGGCGGGTTGCCACCAACCCTGTAACACTGATTCCGCCGCCTAATATCACATTGCCACCGGCATATCACAAGTCGCAGCAGAACGGTAAATACAAAATTCCATGGAATCCCAAAGGTCTCCGTGGGAATGGGGACATAGAAGCACCAGCACCGTTTGTAACGGTGCTGGTGCTTCAGCGAGAGACATGCCAGTAGGGGGCTGATTTCCCAGCAGGTCAGACCTGCTGGGCGTCAGTGCCCCTACCAGCATTCTCAGAGTATAGCAGTCTGGACAGCCATACTTGAAATGAGGCCCATGTGTGTATAATACCGTCTATAAGGCATGTATTTTTGCAACAAACAAAATGTCTACAAAATCGGATTTTCTTTTTTTTAAATGTTATTGTGATTTGGTTAACAAAACCTTACACATTAATATGTCCACAGTAAGATGATCATAATCATTCATTAATCAATCCAATTGTTAAGAAAATTATAGTCAATCTAGCATTCACACAATAAATTAATGTCATTAGTAAATAAATACTGGGAATACTTCTTTTCTATGTTGTTGTACAGTTCATGTGCTAGCACTGTGGTTTCTACACTGCTCCGTGACACACTTTTTAGATCTTTTCACCAGGGCTTTGTTATGTTTTAAGATATCTTGATTTACATTGGCTATAGAGATGTGTGCCTTGTGTCCATTCTGTTCTTTAGTATTTGTTCCTTATTAGGGTTGGCACAACAAAGACAGGAGCACTGCATGCTTAGAATATGTCATTTCGAAAATGATTTTTCTTTTCAACACATCTGCTACACCACTTGCTTTCAGTGAGGAGGAGGCAAACTGCATACTAGCAATGATATCAGATATCGACCGGGACATGGTACAGTGAGATCATCCAGAGATATTGATATCCAAATTAGAGATGGCTGCCGCCGAAGCTGCCGTGGACCGCTGCAAGCAGCATGAGCTTCCCAGTGCCCTCAACATTCTTCCTGATTGGCCGACTCATGCTTCAAAACCAGCCCTCCAGATTCACCAGATGGCAGAGCTGAGCCCACTGCAAGGGCCACATATAAGAGTGACAACGCTGTCAGCTGCTCTGCTGAGCCTGACCCAGAGACCACCAAGTCCACAGCATCATCATGGTGCCCCATGCACCCTATGGCCGTGCACTGCAGCCTACAGACTCATTAAGATGGCTTCCACCGAAGCTGCCGTGGACTGCAGCGAGCAGCATGGGCTTCCCAGTGCCCACAACATTTTTCCTGATTGGACTACTCATGCTTCAAAACCTGCCCTCCAGATTTGCCGGATGGTGGTGCAGGGCCCAGTACAAGGGCCACACATAAGGGTGCTGAGGCTCTCAGCCACTCCGCTGCGTCTGGCGTCTATCTGGAGACCACCAAGTCCACAGCTTCATCACAGTGCCCCACGCACCATATGGCTGTGCACTGCAGCCAACAGACCAACTAAGATGGCTGCCGCCGAAGCTGCCGTGGACCGCATCAAGTAGCATGAGCTTACCAGTGCCCACAACATTCTTCCTGATTGGCCGACTCATGCTTTGAAACCAGCCCTCCAGATTCACCGAATGGCACACCCGGGCCCACTACAAGGGCTGCACATAAGGGTGCCGACACTCTCAGACACTCTGCTGCGTCTGGAGTCTACCCGGAGACCACTAAGTCCACAGCATCATCACAGTGTCCCATGCACCTTATGGTCCTGCACTGCAGCCTACAGACCCACTAAGATGGGCACCACCGAAGCTGCCGTGGACCACAGCAAGCAGCATGGGCTTCCCAGTGCCCACAACATTCTTCCTGATTGGCCGACTAATGCTTCCAAACCAGCCCGCCAGATTCACTGGTTGACGGTGCCGGACCCACTACAAGGGCCACACATAATGGTGCTGACGCTCTCAGTCACTCTCCGCTGCTTACCGCAGCAGCCAGCAGTCATCACGGAACTCCGAAACGATTCATTAGTCAAGGTAAGCCTGACACATATGCTTGTATTGCTGGAGCTCCTGTAATGGAAAATACTGTATTGTATACTCAGTGCCCAAGACACAGCAGCAGCATCTGCCCCAGCCCCTTCCTCCCAGCGTTACTAGAAATCAGCACCAGCTTCGAGCGTCCCCCTGTATATATACCCTCTGAATCCACAATCAGCATGCCTCACGCAAGCCCAACCCCACAGCATCTAGCGGTTCCAGCGCCTGTCTCAATCCCTAACCCTGCCTCATTCGACATCCCCATCTCGACCCACCTCAAAAACAAAGCCAGCATATGGCAGAAACCATGCAGGCACCTACCTAACAAGTCGATAAGATTCCAAGGCTATCACCACAAAACACCCCCAGTTGCATGACCATAGCCTACGCACCCCCTAAAGTGCACATTTACCCACCCCCAGCCTACATGTGTGCAAAGAGTGCATAGGCTCACGGTCAGATCTAGGCCAATCTCTTCACCTTTCCTCTCAGCGCAGATCGCTGGAAGAAATGAGCTTCTAATGATCCAATTCCCCCAGCCCATCCACACAGCTCGCTGAGCAGGCAATGACCATTGCCCACCAGTCCAACCCACCTGTCCCATTCTAACCATGCACCACCTTGCCACACTTGAAGCAACGGTGCCAGCAATCTCAACCACGCACAGCAGCATGAACATCACGCCTAAGGCTCCACCCATCGCAACTCTGAGAAGAATCTCCCCAGCAAGCAGCCACAAAATCCTAAACAGACCCCCCGCCTGTACCCAAACACCTGCTAAAGCACTGAAAGATGTGCTCATTAATGCTAGATCAATAATCGTTCATGCCCTAGGCATACATGATCTAATAACTAATAGGAGCCTCGAACTGTTAGACATATATGAAACCTGGCTTTCCAAGCCTCAGGCCCAGTTCTATCCCTGACTGTACCTGAAGGCTATGCTATCATCAGAGCAGCAGGTGGTAGGTGCAATGGTAAGTGCAGACATCAGTGTCCAAAAGTGCAGGTTGGGGGACTTTAGGGTTACAGATACATACCCAAGTGCAAGGGTTGCCAGTACATACCCAATGCAAGGGTTGCAACTGGGTGTAGCCAGAGGGTAGCCAGGTGACCAGTGCAGTATCAGACAGGAAATCAGCAGGGGGGTGGAAGAGAAAAGCAGAAGCAAAGAGGAAGGTCTTGAGGTGCTTCCAGAACCGGAGATGCTTCTCCTCAAGTTTCAGAGAGGCAGGGAGGCTGTTCCAGAGGGAGGCCCAAGCCAAAGAAAGAGATCTACCACCAACTCGTTGCTTGGAGAAGCAACTGACCCTGAGGGAGTTGGAGGTGGAGGAGCGAAGAGGCTGTGTAGGAAGGTATTTATGAAGAAAGTTGGTGGTATTGAGGACCTAGGCCCCAGAAGCCTTGTGGAAAATGCAGAGGGTCTTGAACTTTATACTTGCGGCCACTGGAAGCCAATGCAGAGATTTTAGTGCTGGAGAGATACGATCCCTGGGTTTGAGGCCAAGGACAAGTCTTGCAGTCCTGTTCTGGATGGGTTGCAGAGGGCGCAGAGTCGGAGCATGCAGATTTAGAAAGAGGCTGTTGCAGTAGTACAGCCTAGAGAGAACTCTAGAGACAGAGAGCTTCTGGGGGAGGGATAGGAAAAGAAGAATACATCTGAGGAGGTGCAGTTGACTTCTTAGAGACGTCAGAGATGTGAGGAGTAAAGGAGAGTGTGGAGTCGAAGATGACCTAGAGTTTCTTAGCCTCACCGGTGGGAGCAGGAAGAAGGTCAAGGGAGGCCGGCAAGAGAGTGACATGAAAGGAGGGTGCAGGTGTGCCGATGAGGAGAGAAACTCTGTTTTACTGACATTATGGCAGAGATTGTTGTTGGAAAAGAGTTGACAGAGGGGAGACTGAAAACGAGCTGAGTGTCATCTGCATAGAACTGAAAGTTGGATCAGAGAGCAGCAATGTGGTGGGCGACAGGTGCCAGGTATTGCTTGAACAGCCAGAGAGAGAGGCTAGACCCCTGGGGAACACCACATGTAGAGAGTGAGATAGAGGAAAGGAAGGACCCAAGTTGAACCTGGGAGGGTTGATCAGAGATGAACGAGGTAAGCCAGACCAGGGCCTGATGGGTGATACCCAGGTTATCATGAAGACGATTGAGCAGGATGGCATTGTTGACCGTGTCAAAGGCAGACGACAAATTGAGTAAGGTGAGGACAGAGGGGTGAGTAGAATCAAGGTTAGACAGCAGGTCTTCACAGATATTCAGGAGAGCAGATTATGTGCTTCTGGCTGCTCTGTCAGACTGATAGCCATGGACACAAACAATAGAATCAGTGTGAAGATTAAGCTGGGAGATGGCCAGCTTTTCCAGAAGTTTGCCCAGGAAAGGAGTGATGGAGATCGGGCGAGAGTTATCTGGCTGAAGTCAGCCAGGGCAGGAGCGAGGGTATCAATGTGGTCCTTGATGGAATTGGAAGAACAGGGAAGAACCTGTTTTGACAAGACTTTCATATATCAGACTTCTCTAGAAACCTTGCCTGGGGAGAACAGAGAAAAGGAAGAGAAATAGGGAGAAGAGGTGGCCACAGGGTGGTCGGAGGTAAAGAAGAGAGTAGAGGGAGGAGGAGGAGAGGACGAGAGAGTGGACATGATGTCCTGGGTTTTAGAGATGAAATGAGAAGCCAGGGCCGTGTAGAGGACCTGGCAGGGGACAGGAGAGGTAGAGACGGCAGCAGGATTGGCCAGCTCCTTGCAGATTTTAAAGAGTCCGGTTAAGTTGGCAGTGCACGGTGGTGGTGCGAGTTATGGTTGCTTAGCTTACCATAACTGGCGAATTTCAAGGGTTTTTCGGTTTTACTTGGAACCATAATGTCCCTTTGACAACGTTTTTTCACTGAAATTCATAAGTTTTTAGTAGCGCAACTTAACCATAACGACCCTTTAACAAAGTTTTTTCACTGAATTCCATAGGTTTTTAGTAGCGCAACTTAACCATAACGTCCATTTAACCACGTTTTTTCATTGAATTTCATAGGATTTTATTAGTGCAACTTAACCATAACGTCCCTGTAACATTTTTTTTTACTAAATTTTGAAGGTTTTTATTAGTGCAACGTCACCATAACATCCTTTTCAATAGATGAAGACCACTAACATCTTATGTCCTCAAAGTGGGAACGCCGGGTGGTAAAAAAAACAAAAAGATTTTCCTTCCTACACCGGGACGCATGTGGCGTCCCGGTGTAGGAAGGAAAATCTTTTACCAAGATGGCCACCATGGAAAGGGAAGGCGGGGTGTATAAAGAGCACAACAGTGCATGAGGGGGAATGGAGGGGTATGGGGAGACACATGGGGTGAAAGGCGGGCGAGAGGGAACAGGGTACAAACGGGGCATGAGCAGGGGGTGGAGGAGAAAAGGAAGGATACACGGTGCATGAGCGGTGGTGGGGGGAAAACGAGAGAGACACGGGGCTTGAGCAGCGGGTGGGGAGGAACATGAGGGAGACACGGGGTATGAGCGGGGGGTGGGGAAGAACACGAGGGAGACATGGGGCATGAGCAGGGGGTACAGGGCACACACGGCACATGAGCGGGGGTGGGGGGGAAAGGAGAGAGTCAAGGGGCATGAGCGGGGGTTGGGGGGAACAAGAGGGAGACGCGGGGCATGAGCGGGGGGTGGGGGGGTAACACGAGGGAAACATGGGGCATGAGCGGAGGGTGGGGGGAACACGAGGGAGACACGGGGCATGAGCGGGGGGTGGGGGAAACAGGAGACAGACACGGGGCATGAGCGGTGGGTGGGGCCAACAAGAGAGAGACACGGGGCATGAGCGGGGGTGGGGAGCACAGGAGACAGACACTGGGCATGAGCGGGTGGGTGGGGAGAACAGGAGACAGACACGGGGCATGAGCGGGGGATGGGGGAACAGGAGACAGATACGGGCATGAGTGGGGGTGGGGAGAACAGGAGACAGACACGGGGCATGAGCAGGAGGTTGGGGGGCAACAGGAGACAGACACTGGCATGATCGGGGGGTGGGGGGCAACAGGAGAGAGACACGGGGCATGAGCGCTGAGTGGGGGGGTACAAGAGACAGACATGGGGCATGGGTGGGGGCAACAGGAGACATACACGGGGCATGAGCGGCGGGTGGGGGGAACAGGAGAGAGACACGGGGCTTGAGCGGGGGGTGGGGGGCAACAGGAGAGAGACACGGGGCATGAGCGCTGAGTGGAGCGGTACAAGAGACAGACATGGGGCATGGGTGGGGGCAACAGGAGACAGACACAGGGCATGAGCGGGGGTTGGGGGGAACAGAAGACAGACACAGGGCATGAGCGGGGGGTCGGGGGCAACAGGAGAGAGACACAGGGCTTGAGCAGGGGGTGGGGGGGTACAGGAGACAGACACGGGGCATGAGCAGGGGGTGGGGGCAACAGGAGAGAGACACGGGCATGAGCGAGGGTTGGGGGGGTACAGGAGACAGACACGGGGCATGAGCGGGGGGTGGGGGGCAACAGGAGAGAGACACGGGCATGAGCAGGTGGGGGGAACAGGAGACAGACACGGGGCATGAGCGGGGGGCAACAGGAGAGAGACACGGGGCATGAGAGGATGGGGGAACAGGAGACAGACACGGGGCATGAGCGGAGGGTGGGGGGTACAGGAGACGGACACGGGGCATGAGCAGTGGGTGGGGGCAACAGGAGAGAGACACGAGGCATTTGCGGGGGGTATTAGGAACAGGAGACAGACACGGGGCATGAGCGGGGGGTGGGGGGAACAACAGAGACAGACACGGGGCATGAGCGGGGGGTGAGGGGCAACAGGAGACAGACACGGGGCATGAGCGGGGGGTGGGGGGCAACAGGAGACAGACACGGGGCAGGGGGTTGGGGGCAACAGGAGACAGACACGGGGCATGAGCAGGGGGTGGGGGGCAACAGGAGACAGACACGGGGCATTAGCAGGGGGTGGGGAGAACAGGAGACAGACACGAGGCATGAGCGGGGTGTGGGGTCAACAGGAGACAGACACAGGGCATGAGCAGGGGGTGGGGGCAACAGGAGAGACACAGGGCAGCATGAGCGGGGGGTAAGGGGAACAGGAGAGAGACACGGAACATCAGCGAGGGGTGTGGGGAACAAGAAACAGACACAGGGCATGAGCGGCGGGTGGGGAGAACAGGAGACAGACACAGGGCATGAGCAGGTGGTGGGGGAACAACAGACATGGGGCATGAGCGGGGGGTGGGGAGAACAGACACAGGGCATGAGCGGGAGGGGTGGGGGGTAACAGGAGACAGACACGGGGCATGAGCGGGGGGTGGGAGGAACAGGAAACAGACACAGGGCATGAGCGGCGGGTGGGGAGAACAGGAGACAGACACGGGGCATGAGCAGGGGGTGGGGGCAACAAGAGAGAGACAAGGGGCATGAGCAGGTGGGGGGAACAGGAGACAGACACGGGGCAAGAGCGGGGGGTGGGGGGAACAGGACACAGACACAGGGCATGAGCGGGGGGTGGGGAGAACAGGAGACAGGTATGGGGCATGAGCGGGGGGGTGGGCAGGAGGGAGAGAGACACACGGGGCATGAGCGGGGGTGGGCGGGAGGGGGAGAGACACACGGGGCATGAGCGGGGGTGTAGGGGAAGGGGAGAGAGACACACAGGGCATGAGAGGGGGGTGGGGGGAAGGGGAGAGAGACACACGGGGCATGAGCGGGGGTGGGCGGGAGGGGGAGAGACACACGGGGCATGAGCGGGCGGTGGGCGGGAGGGGGAGAGACACACGGGCATGAGCGGGGGATGGGCGGGAGGGGGAGAGACACATGGGGCATGAGCGGGGGGTGGGCAGGAGGGGGAGAGACACATGGGGCATGAGCGGGGAGTGGGCGGGAGGGAGAAAGACACACGGGGCATGAACGGGGGTGGGCGGGAGGGGGAGAGAGACACACGGGGCATGAGCAGGGGTGGGCGGGAGGGGAAGATACACATGGGGCAGGAGCGGGGGTGGGGGGGAGGGTCAGAGACACACGGGGCATGAGCGGGGGTGGTGTTAGGCAAGAGAGACACACAGGGCATGAGCGAGGATGGGGGGCGGGAGAGACACACATGGGGCATGAGCAGGGGTGTGGGGAGGGAGAGAGACACACAGGGCATGAGCGGGGGGTGGGCGGTAGGGGAAGAGACACACGGGGCATGAGCGAGGGGTGGGTTGGAGGGGGAGAGACACACGGGGTATGAGCGGGGGTGGGTGGGAGGGGGAGAGACACATTTGTCGTGAGTGGGGGTGGGTGGGAGGGGGAAAGACACACGGGGCATGAGCGGGGGTGGGTGGGAGGGGGAAAGACACAAGGGGCAAGAGCGGGGGTGGACGGGAGGGGGAGAGACACACGGGGCAAGAGCGGGGGTGGGCGGGAGGGGGAGAGACACACAGGGCATGAGCGGGGGGAGGGGGAGAGACACACGGGGCGTAAGCGGGGGTGGGGGGGAGTGTGAGAGACACACGAGGCATGAGCGGGGGGTGGGGGGAAGGGGAGCGAGACATGGGGCAGGGGTGGAGGGGAGGGAGAGAGACACACGGAGCATGAGCGGGGGGTGGGGGGGAGGGAGAGAGACACACGGGACATGAGCGGGGGGTGGGCGGGAGGGGGAGAGACACACAGGGCATGAACGGGGTGGGGGGAGGGAGAGAGACACACGGGGCATGAGCGGGGGATGGGGGAAGGGGAGAGAGACACACAGGGCATGAGCGGGGGGAGGGAGAGAGACACATGGGGTATGACCGGGGGTGGGGGGGAGGGAGACAGATACACGGGGCATGAGAGGGGGTGGGGGGAGGGAGAGAGACACACGGGGTATGAGCAGGGGTGGAGGGGAGGGAGAGAGACACACAGGGCATGAGCAGGGGTGGGGGGAGGGAGACAGACACACGGGGCATGAGCGGGGCATGAGCGGGGGGTTGGCGGGAGGGGGAGAGACACATGGGGCATGAGCGGTGGTGGGGGGGAGAGAGACACATGGGGCATGAGCGGGGGTCGGGGGGAGGGAGAGAGACACACGGGGCATGAGCGGGGGTGGGGTGAAGGGGAGAGAGACACATGGGGCGTGAGCAGGGGTGGGGGGGAGGGAGAGAGACACTCGGGGCATGAGCAGGGGTGGGGGGAGGGAGAGAGACACACGGGGCATGATTGGGGGTGTGGGGGAAGGGGAGAGAGACACACGGGGCATGAGTGGGGGTGGGGGAGAAAAGGAAGGAAACACGGTGCATGAGCGGTGGTGGGGGGAACACGAGAGAGACACAGGGCATGAGCAGCGGGTGGGGAGGAACATGAGGGAGACACGGGGTATGAGCGGGGGGTGGGGAGGAACACGAGGGAGACACGGGGCATGAGCAGGGGGGTACAAGGCACACACGCCACATGAGCGGGGGTGGGGGGAAAGGAGAGAGACAAGGGGCATGAGCGGGGGTTCGGGGGAACAAGAGGGAGACGCGGGGCATGAGCAGGGGGTTGGGGGGTAACACAAGGGAAACACGGGGCATTTGCGGGGGGTGGGGGGAACACGAGGGAGACACGAGGCATGAGCGGGTGGTGGGGGAAACAGGAGAAAGACACGGGGCATGAGCGGTGGGTGGGGCCAACAGGAAAGAGACGGGGGCATGAGCGGGGGTTGGGCAGAACAGGAGGCAGACACAGGGCATGAGCAGGGGGTGGGGGGTAACACGAGGGAAACACGGGGCATGAGCGAGGGGTGGGGGAACACGAGGGAGACACGGGGCATGAGCGGGGGTGGGGACAACAGGAGACAGACACGGGGCATGAGCGGGGGTGGGGAGCACAGGAGACAGACACGGGGCATGAGCGGGGGGTGGGGAGAACAGGAGACAGACACGGGGCATGAGCGGGGGGCAACAGGAGAGAGACACGGGGCATGAGCAGGTGGGGGGAACAGGCGACAGACACGGGGCATGAGCCGGGTGGTGGGGGGTACAGGAGACAGACATGGGGCATGAGCGGGGGGTGGGGTGGTACAGGAGACAGACACGGGGCATGAGCGGGGCGTGGGGGGCAACAGGAGAGAGACATGGGCATAAGCAGGTGGGGGGAACAGGAGACAGACACGGGGCATGAGCGGGGGGGTAACAGGAGAGAGACACGGTGCATGAGCGGGTGGGGGGAACAGGAGACAGACACGGGGCATGAGCGGGTGGTGGGGGGAACAACAGACATGGGGCATGAGCGGGGGTGGGGAGAACAGACACCGGGGCATGAGCGGGAGGGGTGGGGGGTAACAGGAGACAGACACAGGGCATGAGCGGGGGGGTGGGGAGAACAGGAGACAGACACGGGGCATGAGCAGGGGGGTGGGGGGCAACAAGAGAGAGACACGGGGCATGATCGGGGTGTGGGGGGAACAGGACACAGACACGGGGCATGAGCAGGGGGTGGGGAGAACAGGAGACAGATACGGGGCATGAGCGGGGAGTGGGCGGGAGGGAGCGAGACACACGGGGCATGAGCGGGGGTAGGCGGGAGGGTGAGAGACGCACAGGGCATGAGCGGGGGTGGGTGGGAGGGGGAGAGACACACGGGGCATGAGCGGGGGTGGGGGGAAGGGGAGAGAGACACACGGGGCATGAGAGGAGGGTGGGGGAAGGGGAGAGAGACACACGGGGCATGAGCGGGGGGTGGGCAGTAGGGGAAGAGACACATGTGGCATGAGCGGAAGTTGGGCGGGAGGGGGAGAGACACACGGGGCATGAGTGGGGGGTGGGCGGTAGGGGGGAGACACACGGGCATGAGCGGGGTGGGCAGGAGGGGGAGAGACACACGGGGCATGAGCAGGGGGTGGGCGGGAGGGGGAGAGACACACGGGGCGTGAGCGGGGGGTGGGCGGGAGGGAGAGAGACACATGGGGCATGAGCGGGGGGTGGGCGGGAGGGGGAGAGACACATGGGGCAGGAGTGGGGGTGGGGGCGAGGGTGAGAGACACACGGGGCATGAGCGGGGGTGGGGTTAGGCAAGAGAGACACATGAGGCATGAGCGGGGGGTGGGGGGAAGGGGAGAGACACGGGGCATGAGCGGGGATGGATGGAGGGAGAGAGACACACGGGGCATGAGCGGGGGTGGGGGAGGGAGAGAGACGCACGGGGCATGAGCGGGGATGGGGGAAGGAGAGAGACACACAGGGCATGAGCGGGGGTGGGGGGAAGGGGAGAGACACACAGGGCATGAGCGGGGGGTGGGCGGGAGAGACACACGGGACGTGAGCGAGGGGTGGGCGGGAGGGGGAGAGACACACGGGGCATGAGCGGGGTGGGCAGGAGGGGGAGAGACACACGGGTTGTGAGCGGGGGTGGGTGGGAGGGGGAAAGACACACGGGGCATGAGCGGGGGTGGGCGGGAAGGGAAAGACACACGGAGCATGAACGGGGGTGGGCGGGAGGGGGAAAGACACACGGGGCATGAGCGGGGGTGGGCGGGAGGGGGAAAGACACACAGGGCAAAAGCGGGAGTGGGCGGGAGGGGGAGAGACACAGGGGGCAAGAGCGGGGGTGGGCGGGAGGGGGAGAGACACACGGGGCATGAGCAGGGGTGGGGGGAGGTAGAGAGACACACGGGGCATAAGCGTTGGTGGGGGAGTGTGAGAGATAGACGAGGCATGCGCAGGGGGTGGGGGGAAGGGGAGAGAGACACGGGGCATGAGAGGGGGTAGAGGGGAGGGAGCGAGACACACGGAGCATGAGCGGGGGGAGGGAGAGAGACACACGGGGCATGAGCGGGGGGTGGGCAGGAGGGGGAGAGACACACGGGGCTTGAGCGGGGGTGGGGGGAGGGAGAGAGACACATGGGGCATGAGCAGTGGGTGGGGGAAGGGGAGAGAGACACACAAGGCATGAGTGGGGGCGGGAGAGAGACACACGGGGCATGAGCGGGTGTGGGAGGGAGGGAGAGAGATACACAAGGCATGAGAGGGGGTGGGAGAGGGAGAGAGACACACGGGGCATGAGCGGGGGTGGGGGGGAGAGAGACACACGGGGCATGAGCGGGGGTGGGGGGAGGGAGAGAGACACACGGGGCATGAGCGGGGGGTTTGGGGAAGGGAAGAGAGACACGGGGCAAGAGCGGGGGTGGGCGGGATGGGGAGAGACACACGGGGCATAAGCGGGGGTGGGGGAGGGAGAGAGACACACAGGGCATGAGCGAGGGTGGGGGGAAGGGGAGAGAGACACACGGGGCATGAGTGGGGGTGGGGGGAGCGAGAGAGACACACGGCATTCGTGTGCAGGTGGCAGATCCCGCTCCTAGGCCCTCCGCTGGCCACCGCGTGCCGATGGCGTGAGCGGGGGGCTGGAGGAACAGAGGAGACACAGAGCATGAGTGGGGGTGGGGGGGACAAGAAGGACACACGGGGGTGGGAGGAACAGGAGACAGACACAAGACTTACTGTGTAGGCGGCGAGGAACAAAGATGGCGGGCGTCTGAAGCCAGACGCACTGCACGCTTTCACCGCATCCAATGAGAGAGCATGTCAGATGTCCGCGGACATCACGCTAGGTGCTTGCCCAATCACCGTCCTGTCCGCGGAGAGAACAGGGAAGTGTGTCCGCGAAGCGAACACAGATATCACTAATTTTTTTCACTTACATTTATGTCATTTTTTAAAAAACTACTGGACGGATTTACACCAAATGAAGCAAAGCACGCTTTTGGGACCAAACCGCCGCCCCTGCCGCAAATTTGGTGTAAATCCGTCCACCGGTTGGGGCTGTAGGCGTGAGCTAAGTTTTTTCCCATTATGTCTATGGGAAAAAAAAGTTTTGGGACCCCCCCTATAACTTTGCCCTCCCTGGACGAATCCTCACCAAACTTTGCAAAGAAATTCAGAGTGACCCAATTCGTCCAGGGAGAGCAAAGTTATAAGCCGCCCAAAAAGTGCTCTTCCTGTGGAAACACCAACTTAACCAATACTACATGGCCACTAAGGTGGCCATGTAATATTAGAATCCCCCAAACAACATGCAAGGAGAACACACGCACACTTATTTTATAACAGTGTATTCTGTTTGTTATTCTATCTACATGGGCAAATTGACAAATGTACTACCTAAAAAAAATGAATCTTCCCCATGTCACACATGCTACTCCAAATGCAATAAGAAGAGAAAAAAAACTCTCTACATAGTCTGCTTTTATACATTGTTTGTATTGTAAACAAATGTAATTCACAATAAACATCTTACAATGTACATTGCATCGTTATCTGCAACAAAAAAAGAAGAGAAAAAAATACAGAGACAGAGCAAACTTCACTTTGTAACATTTTAGCGTGACAAATTAAATGCAGGGGATTTCTTTTGGCTACTCTGCCTAAATGATATTTTTAGATCACTTATTCGTACAACAGCACACAATGACCTCACTTAAACTGTCTGCTTACCAAAATATGTGTAGCTCTCTCCTACACACAACCTTCCTTCACTCGCCTCAGAATAGCAGCCCCAGCCAACAAACCGCTTCTGTTAATCTTGGATGTTTGAAATGCGCAGCGAGAACAGAAGGTTCTCCAGCCAGCGCTGAGTGAGACCAGGCACATCTGTCTCAGAGCCCAGTCATCCCGAACTAATTTCTCTCTGACAGTCTTACCCTCAGCAGGGCTCTACACATACCCTCTTTGCCTATGTGACCTGTCTGCAGACACTTTGGTTCAATCAGGCTGAAAGGCAGCATCACCCTTCACTTTTATACAATAGGATTTTGCTTAGGGAGCAACTGTTTCAATTTTCATTTCCTTTCGCGCATATTTTCTGCTTGCTGCAAACACATAAAGAGAAAGAAGAAAACCATGTGCAAGTGCACTTGTAAGAACAAATTTTCTTTTCACCTCATTTTGCACACAGAGATTACATTATAATGTTAAGGAGGTAGTTAACATTAGTGATTAGTAATTGTTAATTAAGTCAGTCAGTTATAAATAATGTAGTCTCCTATGCATGAGGTATTCCAGAGAAGAGAAAAAAAAATGGGTCACTTTTACTTCACATTGAGCTTTATTTGCTGCATTATAAATTCTGTACCTTGCATGCCTCCAGCCACATATTCACATGTTATACTGTCAACATAAAACTGGCTATATCTGTGTGCCACATTATTGCTGGCACCAAAATGCCATCACATTTATTGAACCGCTATATACTCTAAAGCGCTATGAATATTATAAAGCGCTATATATATTACTACATAGCATACTTTAGACACAAGATCACCTGGTGTTATCTTAATTACTAATGCCTATTGATGTGCTGTATTTACACATTGCATTAATTGGAATGTAAGCCTAGCACTTTAAGACAATATTTTGCCACAATGTAACCAATTGACAATTAGGTGGTAAGACATTGCACTCATGTACACTAATAAGGACAAGAATGTGACCTGTTCCACCACAGATTGCCTCGAGGAATTAGAACCATTCACCATTGTAATTTGTAGGCTTTTTCAATTGCCTTCTTTTTTGATACACATCAACATACCTGTAATACCCTAATACCTGGGGGATTAATACATTAAGGATATGAACATATTACTCTTTACCATAAGGAATTGCCATAAGGACTTGCCGCAACAAGCATGATGGCTAACACATCTTAGAATATTATCCTTTTTAGGATCCATTGTACCATTGTGGACATATGGATCTAACATGCCTATTGTGGCCATTGGCAATACGCAGGTGACAGATCTTAAAATGAGTCTTTGGTGCTTGTGATACCAGAGATGGATACAGAGCACATCTTAAATCCATAGAATGTTGGCACTTACATTTATGGAAATGAACTACAGATAGAAGCACACAGTTGTTGCTCTTAATAGATCCCTCTTTTTTTGATTACACATTTTTAATGACATTCAAATTTTTTCAGTGATGTACATTGCCAGCCCAACCTTTTAGGGAAGTAGGCACCTTACCCAGTGATTAGAGGCTGTTTTACAGAACATCACAAAGTCCTACTAACACTGATGCATTACGAGTGACAGATTGACGTAATCACGACACGATTCACGTATTTACGAAATGGCAGACATTTTTCAATGCATCTCGCATAGAGATGTCAGTGGGAACAGCATTCTGCTATCTCAGCAAGGGAATTAGTGAGTAACAAAAGGATACAAAGTGTTGAAGGTCCATGACCTCCCACATTATTTCCTTACTTGGGTGATATTTTTGAGCCATAATACTTAGTGATGGATCACTTTTTGATTTAGGTACACACCAGCTTTGTGGACCTTGAGGAAAGAACTTTGAGTTTTGGCTCTTCAGGAGAAACCCTAACTTTTCATAATCATCATATCTGGGAGGGAAGTCCCTTAGGTGAGATGATTCCTGATAATTCTATGTCGAGAATGGAGGCTTCATATTATGCATTATATACTCCCGAATAGCAGCAAAAGACATTTTTTACATGCTTTTAAATAATGTTTTACAACATGGAAAATCGATCAACTAAATTGAACCATTTAACAATCCTGGGGAGGACCCCATCCCAAGTTGGCTGCCACACACCTCTCCAGCAATGAGGGTCTGAGACCCTCTATAAAGTGTCCTGGTCAGAGTCCCTTGTTCCCTTCTTTTGCTGCTCGTCACGGCAGATAAGCACTACTGTAACAAGCTTATTTCTCTTTGCGAACGTAACGTTGTATATTTGATAATGTGATTAGGTATGAGGTTACGTTGTATTTCTTTGTAATTTGTAGTCCTGGAATTATGACAAGAGTGTTTGTTTATCTTTAATCTCCAGCGCGAGCGTGCACAAGGGTGGGGGCTCAGGAGGAGCAGCTGCATTGTGTCACAGCTTTCCTCAGAGCTGACAGACGCATTTGCTCTGTCAAGGATGACCCCAAGATGTAATTACTTTAGCAGGAAGAGTTTCTTTAGCCAGGCCAGGGCCGCAGTGGTTACTTTAGTGTGGGTCTTCACACCGTTAGCTGGCACTCTGTCACTGGGTTTCCCAGGCTATAATTATTTTCAGTGAAGTGGGGCCATTTTGCAATGAGTGTCTGTCCATATTTATGTAGTTAATGACAATATATTAATAGAGTGCTGCTCCTGTGCAGTTAGTGCCAGGGAGGACATATTTAAAGCTTGGAGATTTGGTGGTGACTCCGCTCTTCACAGACTGGGTGCTGCCCAGGGTCAGCAACAAGTCACGTTGTGATTAAGGCCTGCTCTGCTTGTTTTCCTTCTGTTCTCTGAGGTGTGGCCCATGAAGGCTGAGACAGGAGTGACCTCTGCTTGAGGATTTACTGGTAACTTCATAAGGTAGTGTTACTATGGCAGCTTCTGTTGGTACTGGGGCTGATGGTAGTTTACTAGTGGGGAATGGTAGTTCCTCGGATGGACTACCTAGTAGGTAGGTGCAAGGGGTGTCTGGACCCTCCAAAGTAGGTAAAGAGGTCTGTAGAGTGGCACAAGAGTCACCGTATGGTGCCTTATGGGAACTGAACACTGCAGTGGGCTTGGCCTTTGACTGCCCAATTACAGGCATCTCTGATTACCACTCCGGGGTGGGGGGTGGCTGCTGCAGAGGGTAGCTCAGGGCACAGGTTCCCGTGCAGCGCAAATGTGTTGCAAAAACTAAGCACCTGGAGAAAAGGAGACATAAGGATTCCCCCTCTTCTTGCTCTTCATCCACATCCTCATGAATAGTATAGCCCTAAAAGGAAGAGGTTTAATAAGGTGGAGGTAAAAAAGGAGTTGAGTTTGACCCAGAAGGTATTCAGCATCCGCGCTCGGTGGAATGGAAACCCTCAGAATCAGTGGGGTCCTTTCTGAGACACTGGATCAGGAAGCCCTTAGAAAATGAAGTGCGGAATAAATTAAAAGCTGAGTGCCCTCGTCCTTGTTTGCCGGATAAGGTGGCGGCCACCCACCATTCCAGTGTTACCAATCCCCAATTATAATGAACATTTCTTTTTGTTTTCCCATTCAAATGGAGTAGTGATGAGAGCTGTCCTCACGCAGAAAACTACCATGGGGCACAAACCATTAGCATTCTACAGTGGGATCTTAGATCCAGTAATGGGAGCCCATGACCCATGTGAGCATGCTTTGGCTGCAGCAGCTTTTGCAATTGAGAAATCAGCAAACATAACAATGGGCAATCAGTTACACTATATCTTGAACATGTCCTTTTTGCCATCCATGAAAACCCCAAAAGCACATTGACAACAAAGAGAGATTCTGATTATGAGATGATTACATCAAATCCATAGATCAACATTGTCAGGTGTTGAGTAGTAAACCCAGACAGATTCATAGCAAAACCAGTGAAAGAGGGAGGTTATGTGCATGATTGCACCAACTACACTGAGTACCATGACAAGTTACCCCATGACAAAGAAAATGCCTTAGAAGAGGGGATAATACTCTTCATTGGCAGGTCATTGTCAATAGACCAGAGAGCAGGTGAAAGGCATAGTGGCACCACAGTGGTGAAGGCAGGAAAGAGTAACAGCTTTGAGACAGTGACAAGTGCGAGATTGCCAGCACATTTCTCAGCACAAGCAGCCGAATTGGTAGCGTTTATATTGGTGCATGAAGGCGGTAACAGTGTACTGCGACTCCGCCTACGTAACGTCAACAGTACAGGCAGGACTGTCACAATCGAAAAAGAAGGGCACGCGCCATTATTAGACAGGCTCAAAGAAGCACCTACACGTCCAGCAGCCATCGCTGCTGTGAAGTACGCAGCACACACTAGAGGTGCAGATTTGATTTGTCACATCAATGAGGCCACCGACATAGAAGCAAAAACAGTAACATATTTTCCAGAATTATCTGACATTGTGACTGTACCAAACAAAGATATAGGTGCATGCAACATGATGTGGTGTGGAAGGAGAACTTGTATATGCTACCCATAGCACAAATCACTGAATTACAGGGGAGGGTACCACCAGAAGAGCAAGCATTATGGAAAAGAAGAGGGTGCTCATTGTCCTCCACAGATGCAATTTGGCGGAAGGACAGCACAGGAAACCCTGTTATGCCCATAGGGCTGCTTACAGTAGCTTTACAACAGTCGCATTACCCAACACACACATCAAGAGAGTGACTTGCAGTTCTGATTTTGGAGGACTGGTGTGTTTCTAATCTGACAGAGCATGTTGCTAACTTTGTCATAAATTGTTTGATATGTCAAAAATGCACAGTTGGGCATACTCTGGGATCAGCGAGAGTAGCAATACCCCACCCTACAGGACCATTTCAGAATGTGCATTTTGACTATGTGGATAGTCTCTAAATTTGTAATGGCTACTGGTATATGTTAGTGGTCGCATGTCCCTCTTCCCAATGGATCAAAGTCTGTCCATGCACACATCCAGATCTCACATGTGCTACAAAGTTCCTTGTACATGAGGAATTTCCAAGATGGAGAGTGTGCTAAGTGCTCCGGTCTGACAATGGTCCACACTTTGTAAATGAGGAGTTCAATCACATTGCTATCGTTTTGGACATAAAAGCGAAATTCTCATCTACCTATCATCTGCATGCAAACAGTGTTTGTCAGCGCCTCAGCGGCTTCTTAAAAGTAAGAATTGCCAGGCTAAAAGAGACTTTGAAAAAGGGTTGGTTACTTTGCCTTCCTTTAGCTTTATTTGGATTATGCAACCAGCCAGGCTCTGACCTTCACCTGACTCCACATGAGCTGGTGATGGGACGCTGAATGCACATGCCCATTCCTCCTCCGACTCAGGCTCCCACTGATGCAGAGAATGCTGTTACGGTGTCAGGCAAAGAAATGCACAATTATTTGACAGCTATGACAGAATCTCTTGAAATGTATGTCTAAACAGATACAGAAGCAGCAGGGTGGTTCGAAGACCACAGATTAAACACAAGAACCACTTGATGCTGATCATTTTTTTAAACTATTGTTGTTGTACCCCGGAGTCAAGGTTTTGGCCAAAATTTCATAAGGAAGGAAGTGGCACACACCTCATTTCCAGGGTCCATACATAGTTGAGATTGACACTCCATTTGCTGTGCAAGTGGAGGGCAAGTATGCTTGGATAAACCTCTGCGATGTCAAGACCTACAGAGATGAGACCCCCCTTGTACAAAAATTTCGTGCCCGAAGGTGTAAAAGACATGAGAAGACCTCATACAAGATCAAAAACAATGGCCAAACAGCAACAAGAAGAATGAGGACACATTGTTTCTAAATATGTGAGAACATTAGTAAAGTAAAATGACTTAATATATCAGGTTAGAAAACGGAAACATGTCCCTTTTTATGTTTATCCTGTCAAGAGTCATTTTCACATATAAATGACCTTTGAGACATGGAACATGATTTGTGATGTTTTCAATCACCTGTCTTTGCTGATATACCTAATCATAGGGTTGGGCATGGTGTGGTTCATCAAAGGGAGGAGTGACATTTAGTGCCATATTGGACATGTTTACTTGATGAAGATAAAAGTGAGCACTACACATTCTGTCACAAGTGCCTGCTCAAAAGGTTTTTCTGTTTTGTGAGATCGATCTGTTTTTTTTTTTTACTCATTGGTTTAATATGATAATGAGGAAGCTTTGAAATGTGCCTAATTCACTAGGGGTAAAAATATATGCAGTATTGACTGTTGTTGACATGTACTGTTTTGTGACTACTGTATGCCAGAGATTTAATTCGTTTTTATCAATAGCACTGTGAGAATAATAGTATTATTAATCATTTAAAAAATAGTATAATACTATTGTTTGTCAACAATCCATAAATATTATTATGCTGCCTGCAAATGCTAGCATGACTTACATGTTTATGATTTGAACTTAGCAAAGGTTACCAATCATGCATTTTCAACAACTTAGCTTTTAAATAGATGAACTTGAATGTTGAAGACCCTTGAGTAACTCACATTACGACTCTATATTTCCATTATGTCAGTGATTTCCCCACAGCCTGAGATCACTTAGAATCCCTGCCTTAATTTATATATGTGACCTTTTACGGAGCCCCAGGCATGCCATCGAGATAGCTCTGGTGAAAAGACAGTGAAGTGAATCTGATGTCTTAACTGAGAAAAAGGTTGGTCTTTGACTAACTTGCAGATGGTCAGGTCTTCTTGGATGTTCCTCTCAGCCTGAGCGAGAGAGTTCCAAATAAGCACTGCTTAAGAGGGAGAAGTCCTCCTTTGCAGACCACGTCTTGCTTTGGCAGGAATGGATCAGTCTGGGAGCACATGCCATTTAATTTATGCTTATGTTTATTAAAGGCTTGATTGACAATTTAGAGCAATTATAATTGGTTCATTTCATACATTAGGAGCCAGTGAAGGGAGGCAAGGTTGTGTCTAAATGAATGTATTTTTTGAGGGTCTTTAGTAGGATATTTGAGGAGGGTTCTGAATCTTTTTTGCTGGGTGAAGACAAAGGTGATTGAGCCTCTGGCATAGACTTTTACCATGTTCGAATCTAGAAGAAACACACGTGGGGAACGGGCAGTAGGGAACATGTTCTTTATGCAACGTCTTAAGAAGAGGTAGGTGTTGGGCCTCATTAGCACACTGGTGCTAAGTGTTTAACGGCGCCGTAAAAGGCTGCAGCCCCATTAAACACTTAGCGCCTTACTACGAGGTCCCTTTGCAGGACCCGACCTGAACGGCTGGTCTAGACCAGCCGTTAAAGTAGGGACCCGCAAAGGGACCTTGGTGCTAAGTATGGTACCGCAATTTGCGGTACCATACTTAGCGCCTTCCCCATTCCCATAGAGCCCTATGGGCCGAAAATGGGAATGGGGAAGGGACATGGTTCAATGGGGAATTACCGCCCCGCCAACCTTGGAATGGGGTGGTAATTCCCCATTGAACCATGGCGGACCCGTTACAACACCGGCACCAACCATGGTGCTAATAGCGCCATGGTTTAGCGCCGGTGTTGTAATGAGGGCCATTGACTATTTGAGTGACATGGGTAAGTAGGAGATATTGTCATTAAAGGAGAAATTAGCCCAGACAGGAGGCAGCATAGCCAAAAGGAGAACCAGAAATCAATATGTGCATGCATGTATGGGATTTATAAAGCACAGACTTGGCTGGGAAGTAACAGAGTGCTATCCATAGGCAATATTCCAGGGAGAAAGGGTCCAGCGGCAGCATAGGATCTGGGGTGGATAGAGGGAGCGGGGTGATCTAGAGGTGGACAGATTGTTGAAATCATGCACAGTGGTGTATAAGATTATTCATTTATGCACGTTTTGGATTTATAAATTACAGTATAGAAATTGAAAATCAAAACTGTTTCATCTCCACTTTACTATATCTTTCGTCAAAGAAGTTCAGGTCTCTCACATAGCTCATTTTCAACTGAAATATCTACCAAGAAAACTGCTAATTACTAAACAGCAGTCTAACTTGCTTTTGTACTGATGTGGATTTATCAAAATGTCCAACAATGCTCCCAGCCATGCTACATGGCTAAGGACATGTGAGGTTTATTTTCGTTTTCATATATAAGTTTTAAATGAAGCAGGGCTGGTAATTACTAATTACCTCCTGAAAGTACATGTGTTATATTTCTTTTCTTTCATCTCTGATGCACTCAGATAACAATTGTTGGCTAAAAGACAAAATCCACCAAGATTCGACAAAATAAATCCCTAATCCTCCAAGGAAGTATGGTCCCAGGCCGAATGATTTTCTCTGTATTTCACGTGGCTTCGTAGACGTCCTAGAACATGAAATGAAATAGTTTCGGCTCTATGTTTAAAACCTTTGACTTATCTTTAGAGTCAGAGTCAGTAATATCACTAACCTGCTATTTACACTGTCCAGGAGATGATCAATAATCTGTGTTTCTGTGGAGACAAAACAGAAGTAATCTAAATTGGGTCAGCTCTGCCACCCCATATACCTTCCCAGTGGGCATCCTCCAGAGGCAAACTATCTAAAGCATTTAACCATATTAGTATGTAGATCATCAACTTGATTTCGGTCAACGAGATGGGGCACAAGGCTCTTTCCATCTGGAGCACATGTGAATGCTAATGATGTGGGAGAGATAAAGATACTAGGGCTGCTTCATTGAATACTGGGCATTTATACCGCAAAGCCAGGGCACCGAGAACGCCTCTGTGCAAACCTGCGCGCAGAAGGTATTCTGGGCGCACTGCGTATTCATAGAAATGTTGGCGCAAAGTGGCCGTGCACGCAAGTTGTGGCCGGAACGCCCCGACACACTCCCACACAAAGCAACAAGAGACAGATACAGCTAGCTTTGCCTGCTCCTCGGGCGCAAACCCATGCACCCTTGAAACTATTTCCCGCACCCCCACAACATGTGTGCAAATATCCATAACTTTGGTAAAACTACAGAAAATCTGCATGCAGAAGCGCGTATACAGTTTCTGCACCCAGCTACACTGCTTGTGTACACCCCTAATTTCTACTGGAAACTCTAACTGCGTGCACGTACCCATAAATCCACCATGCGATCGTTCCTATGTGCAAGTGTCTGTACGCCTGCCTTCGGATGGCGGTTACATCGAGAGGTTTGCGTGGTCATTTCCCCGATGTGAGATTGCGGGGTCAGATCCATGAATACGACTTTACCTGCGCAGTTGTTGGCATGCGATAGCCTCGCACGGGCCAAATCTCGTAATGCCCAGTTTTGCCTTTTTTGTCCACATTTCACGAGTTCAGCCACCTACTTCGGTCTATGTGCAGGCCACACCCACGCTCTGCAAGGTGTCTTGCGCAAGTCACTCGGCCTCTAGCACAGACTTACCGAGTCTAGGTGAAGTCACTGCAGAGTACTAAAATGTCTTGCGCCGTTGAATCCATGAATCAGCAAATAGGGTTTCATGGGCAATTTGGCACACAAAGCCCCTATTTACTGTGCAATGTATTCCATGAATCGTGCCCACTATCTCCACCATCACAAAACAATTCTAGTTACCTCACTGTAGCTCACACATCATATGACTTTACATGTTAAAATTAGAGGCCTGAGAAATCACGCAGTTGGATCAAAAACATGTGTCCATGTTGTTCTTGCTGACCTGTATACAGAATACATTGTTTACTTCAGTTTCTAATGGCTCAATCATTACTCTTTTCCCATAAGCAGCTTTCAGACAGTGCACCCTTCATTTTAGGTTAGATAATCTAAATCTACTTGTTGATGGGCCGCACACTCTGTAACAAAGAGTGGGGTGAAAGTAGCTGCTCTGTTTCATTTTCCAAGGGGGCATTATATTGGCCGCAAAGCTATGCTCTTCCCACCAAATCAGCACACTCACAATGACTGCTCATCTTAAAATGCATTTACAGACACATAAGGATCCCATTCCTGGACATTAAAACTGGTTCAAACGTGTCTCCTGAGCAAACCGGACAACCCTGACATTCTTTACCTAAGATTTCCAAAAAGTCTGATTAAACAAATGAACTTAGATCTCAATTGAAAGGCAGGACCTTTGGATTACACGAAATGGACCACACTATCCCAGTATCATCATTATTGTGGTAGTTCTGAGTTAAAAAGAAAAAGAAAAAGAAAGAAAAAAAAGACTACGACCTAATATATTGGGTATCACTCACAGATGTGTTCAGAAAAAAAACTGCAAAACGAGTTAACAACTTTCCGCATTGGTAACCTCGAAGAAAAATGAGATCATCCGTAAACCCACCACAAAGAATTAATAAATGGAGGAAAGCTCCAATCAATACAACACACCACAGCATGGAATAATCTGCATGCAGAACACAAACCTAAGTAAAACCGAAAACGATGAAAGGGAATGGCCTGAAAAAAACTACAGTTACCCTACAAGGGTTCATCATCCTGAAATATTGCCAATAATGTATTAGCTCCACCATCGTCCTGCTATTCTCTGATTTTGTAACCGGCATCGGGAAATTGGACCTGGCATCGTCGAGGAGGCCATTTAACTTTCAGACTTCCTTTAATTATTCACAATTTCGAATTCCCTTCCTTTACTCCCCAGTGTCCTGAAGCAACTGGCTTTCCATGTGGCACATGTTCAATCATATTATATTAAAACGAAAATTAAATAAATTGGTAGGAAATGGTAAGGACATTATAAGAATATATGAATGTCTTTACTATGTTTAGCAGAGCAATCATCAGGTTAGATGCCCTTGAAAGTAGTACACATGAGCATAACCAGCCTCAAACACACGCATGAGTCGATGTTCGTCAAGTTGCTGTGTGTGGGAGTGAGAAAATATCACATCACGAATAACATGTTGTGAAGGACGTCTTTAACTTGTGAACAGACTGCACATTATCCTCGTCCCCATTCTAAACATGGCTTACTTTTCTAGGATTTTATTTGAAATGATTTAAGTAATCATATTCTGCACCAAGTCTCCTATTTGCATTGAGTTCTAAATTATGGATTCTGTAACTTTGGTACATTATCGTAATGGTACATGTGCGCCAGTCCCTGAATGGCATTGGTATAGCTTGCTATGTTGAAAATAAAGTAAAACGGCAGTCAGGTTGAAAAAAATAAAGTTTTATTCAATGCCATAGATTAATCTGAACAAACTTCATAATTTGTACGTATTAGTTAGCTCGCTTCTGAAACGTCCCCTGTAGCACCTGGATGTAGAATTGAAGAATTGCACAGTCATTAAATATTGTATCAGAAAGAATGAAAAGTGATATTAAGAGGTCGAAAAAGTTAGAAAAGTAAAAGCATATTGAGACTGTGAACATAACACAGTGTAGCACTGCCCCCCCCTTCATCCCTTTAGCTGAAACTCATTGTCTATCTGTAGCAGCGCATACATGCCCAAAACGTTTTCACTCTATATGCGTATGTGACTAGGTAAATAAATAATTAAATACATAAGCATGGAGATGAAAAGAACTCTGGAAACATATCCATCTAGTTTTGCCATATATAACAGTTGAATGTGAAATACTTTGTAACTGTGTTTATAGTAGGTTGATCATCAAAATGATAGTGATTTGTGACATAGTTGCCTCTTCAGAAAGTTTTGCTATGCTTGAGCAAATGGGTATGTGCAGCAGAGGAGAAAACTAGAGCCTGGAAATCAATGATCCCCATTGAAACACACGCAATGACTAGATGGGAGGAAACAAATTAACACCTCAAGACCCGTATGGGATATATAGAACGTAATGAACTGCAGATGAGCAATAAAAAACAAAGTATTCATCCATGACCGCCTTGATGATGTAGAAAACCAATTTTCTTTAATCACAAGTACTTTGATCTCTTGCACCTCATCCTTAGAAAGTGCAGACCTTGTTCCGTGAGAGATCAAAAGTCTCCACAAAGGTTCTACCAACGCCATTTTCAAAGATCAGTCGACATATGAATATGTGGAACCTGAAATAATGCTATTGGCACCTTTCTTCTCATAGGTAGACCTCCAGCACAAAGCACAGTCTTACTGCAATTACTGTTTCTTTAACATTCATAATTCTCGCTTGCTCCCATCAAATCACCATAGGTGATTTAAATGTCTTGCTCGAACATAGCTGCCTGCCTAAACCAAATGTATCATCTGGTATGGTATGGTCAATCTGTTGCAAAGCACCGAATCACTGAGATCAGCATTATTCATCCTATATAATTTCTCTGCAATTTCAGAAATCATCTCAGCACAGAGTTAGACACCAATGACCCACTCCAGACCATGCAATTTATCAAAAACAAAGGCCAACCAAAAATGTTACACACCCAAGAGGTCTAAAGCCAAAAGGAAACGTAGACACCAGCAATGACAACGGTATACCCTGCACTGTAGTCAGATAATTGCTGCCTCCTTAACAAAGCTAGTTCAAGCTAGTCCACATTCCAGCCATTTCTGCAGGGAGAATGAGCTCTGTGGCCAAGCGTTCGCAGGAGCGACGCGTTCCACCTGATGGCACAGCATTATCCAGCCGAGATAAGCCTGTGGTCTTTGGATACCTCCCAAGTGCTTGATTGACCGCTACTGAATTCGTTATATTCTACCAGCAGCATTCTGCAATTGAACGCTGCATCCGCCGTGATTTGACCCCTGAATTCACCAGCACTGTGGAAGCAAATTTCACTATCCACGAGGCAATCTTTAAAAAATATATTCTCTAAGATGGCCGCCGCCGAATCTCACCTGGATGCGACTTCCTGAAGAGTCCGGCATCCACAGCTGATTGGCCCGCCTGCCCCCGGTGCCTTCTCCTCCAATCACAGGCAACCGACAGGCGCAGCTGTCCAGCACAGAACGCCCCGCAAAAGGCTCCTGTCCTGAGCCTGCCTCATCCCATTCCAGCCTTTTCTGCACGGAGCAGGAGCTCCGTGGCCAAGCGTTCGCACGAGCGACGCGTTCCACCTGATGACACAGCATTACCCAGCTGAGGTAAGCCCGTGGGCTTTGCATACCTCCCAAGTGCTTGATTGACCGCTACTGAATTTGTTATATTCTACCAGCAGCATTCTGCAATTGAACGCTGCATCCACCGTCATTTGACCCCTGAATTCACCAGCACTGTGGAAGCAAATTGCACTATCCACGAGGTAATCTTTAAAAAATATATTCTCTAAGATGGCCGCCGCCGAATCTCACCTGGATGCGACTTCCTGAAGAGTCCGGCATCCACAGCCGATTGGCCCGCCTGCCCCCGGTGCCTTCTCCAATCACAGGCAACTGACAGGCGCAGCCGTCCAGCGCAGAAGGCCCTGCAAAAGGCTCCTGTCCTGAGCCTGTCTGAGAATGGCCAGAGGCCAAGGCCAGAACCTCTGCATCTCTGCCCCCCCACCATCGTGAGGACCTCCATTGTGTAAACACTCACCAACTCATATGGTAAGCGAACTACGCTCTCCCCCACACGTGAAGCGCTGCCTTTCCCGCCCCTCCTATTAACGCGCGTTAACCGCTTTCCACAGGAAACCCTATCCCACATGGCTACGAATGCCCATTCAATAAGCTCTGAATACTACCGACAGCATCAAATAATCGATGCCTGTACATACCTCTCACTCGCCCCTTTGTGATCTCTGCAACCAGGGACCTTCGCTTCCGCCCACAATCACCCCTCAGCCACCTACTTTAATGAATCTATGAGACTTTATATACCTTTAAGCTGCGTCCATGTCATTTTGCTTTAACGGCGTTTCTATGAATTTAGCTGACCACCTTGACTAACGATCACACAGGCCACGTCTAGCTTCCTGCTTAGTGTGAACTTCAAACTTAGGCGAACTTTTCCACTTTTGTACCTATTTACACAGGCACTTCCATACTCAGTGCAAACTCTAAAGCTAAGTGAATCGTACATGCATTTGAGCCCTATCTTGATTCGTGAATCGAAGTGAATACTGCTCTGAACATGCATTCTAGTCCTAATTTTTGAATTTCGAACTTAGGTGAACCCTGTTTTCACATGCATTTTAGCCTAAACTGAATTTTGAATCTAGGTGAACCCTGTTTGCACATGCATTTTTGCCTAAACTGAATTTTGAATCTAGGTGAACCCTGTTTGCACATACATTTTAGCCTACACTGAATTTTGAATCTAGGTGAACCCTGTTTGCACATGCATTTTAGCCTAGGCTGAATTTTGAATCTAGGGGATCCCTGTTTGCACATTCATTTTAGCCTTAAATTGAATTTTGAATCCAGGTGAACGCTGTTTGCACATGCATTCTAGCCCTATTCTTTGATTTCAGTGCAGATTTGAACCTGCCTCTAGCGTGCCTGCTTCAGTAATGTGCGCTTAGGTCGCCCAACCTACACTAACCCTCCATTATGTATCTGCCACTACTCTACACAGTTCTACTCAAAACCATCCTCCACTCGATGACCTCTCATAGCATGAACCTAGATCATCCACAAAACCAGCCACCTCATGGTAATGTACCCCAGAGCTAGCCAACACGGCCATTAAACCATGCAGCCTCCAACAGCGGAACCATACACTCCACGCCAGACTCCCAAGAATTTATGACCCTTTAGCCAATATCCAACCTGCCACTAACCACAACAAGCCCACCCTGTTTACCACTAACATTCCACTACATATTGTCAAAACCGGCCAACACCGACTACAACTCAACAGTCGAATTTTTAGAGATGCCCCTTCCCCTAAATGCCAACACAAAGCCCAAACGCCTTCTGATCATCCCACCCCACTGGGAATAAAAGGCGCCCTATTAAATGCCCGCTCTATGGTAGCCCACACCACCGAAATAGCAGACACAAATCAAAATGAGAACCTGGACTTCCTGGCCATCACGGAGTCCTGGCTCCATCCCGCAGCAGGACCAGCCATTATGTTATCTACCCCAGACAACTATACTCTTATACGTATGGATCGCACCACATCTAGAGTTGGCGGCCTGGCTATAATTGTTAAAAACAACTTAAGACTCTCCTCACCCCATAAAACCAATTCCTGTGAATCCCTCTCAGCTAAACCATTGCCAATAATCAAACCATCAACATCCACCTGATATATCGCCCACCAGGCCCTATAGGCTCCTTTGAGGAAGACCTTACAAACCTATTATCTGACAACCTAAACAACTCTACTCAAAGCCTCATCCTAGGTGACTTCAACCTTGGATTTAATGACCCACGTGACCCCAATGCCCTACAAATTAATAACACCCTGGAGGAATTAGGATTCTCCCAAAAGATTACAGATCCAACACACATCAAAGGAAGGACACTCGATTGGATTGCCGAACACAACTGCCCAATTACTATCACATCTATAATGCCTCAGCTATGGTCTGACCACCACATGGTATCTTTTACTACAGAAACCACCACTCCTACCAACAACAGAACCTTAGCCCCCACTGCACCTACCAGAAATAAAAAAAATATCTGAAAATCTCATCCCCCTTATTCTTCCCACCTTAAATTCTATTTCAGATCAGTCCGACCCATCCTCTATGGTAGAAATATGCAACAAAGTGATGCTCACTTCTCTGGACACTATTGCACCACTGAAAATTAGGAAGAGCAAACCGCACCAACACCTAAATACTTGGTTCACACCCCTACTGAAAGAAATCAGACAAAAGAAATGCCTAAGTGAAAAAACTTGGAGATCAGACCCCTCAGACACCAACAAAAACAACTTGAAGAAATTAGCCACCCTCTACAAAAAAAGAAATCATCTTAGCGAAACAAACCTCCTACAACACCTCTATCACTCAAGCTAAATCCAACACAAAAGAACTGTTTGCCATCCTGAAGGAAGTAGAATCCCCCACCCAAGCTCCCAATTCCTGCCTCAAGGACAAGAATTGGTGCACAGGCATTCAAAATGCCCTTGCCAACAAGATAACTATGCTTCAGGCGAAGATCAATAATAAAAAAGTGTCCATAGGTGCCCCAAACGCTGTTAACATAGGCCCTTCCATAAACCCATTACCAACTCTGAAACCGCTGGACACCCCCTCCTTCTACTTTCGCAAAGTTTCCACCAAAGAAGTTGAGAAAGTCATCCTCACCCTCAAACCCTCCAATTGCCAGGGCGACCCATGTCCAGCCCAAATCATAAAAGACGGCACCCGCAAACTCTCACCATTCATTACTAAACTTATAAACGCCTCTTTCACATCAGGCACCATAACCAGCAACCTGAAACATTCCTGGGTCCTCCCCCGCCTCAAAAAGCAAACTTTGGACCCATCCATCCCAACCAACTACCACCCTATAACTACCGTGCCGTTCCTATTTAAAATCCTAGACAAAGTTGCCTATCAACAAATTCAACACCACCTGGAACTAAACCACCGCCTGGGAGTCCGACAGTCCGGCTTCAGACCACAGCATGGCACCGAGACTGCACTCCTAGACCTTAAGGCACAAATAGACATACTAAGAGATAATGGCACAACCTCTCTCCTACTACTCCTTACCTTTCTGCCGCTTTCGATCTGGTAGACCATGCAATATTATGCAATCACCTGGTCACGGCAGCCAGCTTCTCCCAGGAAGCAGTCGCATGGATCCAGTCCTTCCTAGACAACAGGACAATGCAAGTCTTCTCTCCCCTAGCAGCTGCTGACCCCACACCCATTACTTGCGGCGTACCCCAAGGATCCTGCGTATCGCCCACCCTCTATAATATCTTCACAAAGCCCTTTTTCGATGATCTAGATGGTCTTGGTATCACCTACACCAACTATGCAGACGATGCACAGATCCTCATCCCGCTGACGGGAGATTATGACAAGGATTTGGCCTTTGTGAATAGAGTCTACCTCATCATCCAGGCATGGATGGCCGCTCATGGTCTATGCCTGAATGATGACAAAACCGAACTCCTCATTCTAGGCACCTCCTCCAATATCAAAAAACTGGGCACCAACTATGACTCCTTCATAATTGATAACAACACCATTACTGTAGCCAAAGTAGTTAAAACCCTTGGTTTTTATATAGATTCAACGCTTACATTTGGTAAACAAGTGAATTCGATGGCCTCAGCCACCTCCTATACCTGCAAGCTAATTAGAGCAGCCAGGCCCTTCTTTTCACCCAATAACTGTGTCATCCTAGCAAGAGCATTAATCCTGTCGAAACTAGATTATTGCAACGCCCTCTACATAGGCAGTAATAAATACATCACCTCCAAAATTCAAACACTGCAAAATAATGCCCTGAGAGCTGCCCTAAACTTCCCTAAAAATGCCCACATATCAGACCTTAGGAGATCCACCAACGGGCTTTCCACTAAAGACAAACTCCTCCTCAAAACAGCTTCCCTCACTCATAAATGCCTTAATCATGCAGCCCCACAATACCTTATTGACAGATTCACCAGACAAACAGCCTCCCGTCCCTTACATAAAGCCAACACTAACCTTCTATTAGTACCCAGATTTAAACTCACTAAATCTGGCGGGAGTAGCTTCGCTGTCAAAGAACTCCCTTCCAACTGATCTAAGGGAAGATCTCCCATACCAGCAATTCAGATCCAACCTGATCCAGTGGCTAAACGATCATGATGCTTAACCTCGCGCTACAGTCATGCGGGATCTCATGTATATTCTGTATATTCGCTCTTTTCTTTTAATCTGTCACACCTGCATTTTGTAAACCTACTGTACATACTTGTATGACTATTTGTCTCTACATGTCTACAGCATTGTAACCATAGCTGTACACAAATATAAGAACATATCTATTATATCCTGACTTCCAGTGTCATCATCCCCCATAGAAATAGCTATTAAAAACCCACTGTACAACATCCTTCACTACACCTTTTCCTAAATTGATGTCTTGACTCAACAAAGCCAGAATAATCCTTCTCAATTACACACTTTCATCAGAGATAACAACATTCTTCCTAACTAGCAACCTGGGTTACCCCCTGGCATGAGGATGAGATCTATCCTTCTTGCCATGGAAGACACTCTTAAAATGCCATCCAACTCTAATGGCACCAATACATACTCAGTCGTTTAGATGACTTTGGGCCTCATTACGACCCTGGCGGTAAGGGGTTAACGCCAGCGTTAGCTGCGCCGACCCCTTACCGCCAACTACGAGGTCCCTTAGCGCCATGGCGCTTTTAACACCTGCTTTTAGCAGGTGTTAAAATCCATGGCGCTAAGGGACCATGGAGTTAATTACGCCACCGTAATTTACGGTGGCGTAATTAACGCCTTCCCCACTCCCATTATGCCCTATGGGGCAAAAATGGGAATGGGGAAGGGTAAATGGGGATTGGGGACTTACCGCCCCGCCGACCTCGGAATGGGGCGGTAAGTCCGCCAACCACCATGGCGTAAACGTAGTTTACGCCATGGTGGTAAAGTCACGGCCCAGGCGGTAACTTATCGCCTGGGTCGTAATGAGGCCCTTTGACACTGTTTATCTATCCTTCCTTCTGGAAAATGTACTCTGTTCTCCATCTGGAACACGAGCTTGGATAAAATCATTCCGGTCAAAATGCATAAAATTAGTTGCTCTACCACCATTCGAATAAACGATATAGTCAGGGCCTGTATATGATCATGGGGAATCATATTTTCTCCACCTTTTTTCAAGATTTACCCTATTCTATTGGCTATCAGTTACTTCAACCCCATGTTCTTCACATGTGGCCACAGCAGCCAAATACCCTTAGCTTTGATGGTGTATTTAAGAAATCGGCCACCAACTTCACTAACTGTATGACAAAAATCACTGCATGGATGAATGTAAACTGGCTCAGACTCAATCCGACTCAAAAAGAAGGCGATCATTATATACAACTCCATCCCATTATCATGGAACTCAAACGTATGGCCTCAAACACAGAACAGAAAGTCACACACCTCGAAATGATAATCAGTTCTAAATTCGCATGTGTTTTAGGCTTTGTAGTAAAACACAGATTTGTGTCTCTTCAAGGCCTCTATGTAGCATCATAGACTTCGTCACAACCAATGATAAAATTACTATTGCAGTGTTTTTGAATGTCCCATATTGACTACTGTAATGCAACCAGTATGCAGTTCCTCAAAGCTCTAATCCATGTACTCTGTCTTGCCCAAAATCCAATCCCTCATCTCATCATAAGAATATAACGACAGGATTACATCTAGCCAGCAATATGAGCTCTCCAATTGTGTCACATTTACTAATGAGCCAAACTGAAAGTCGCATGCATTGCACGCCATGCATTTCCTGGTTCGTGTCCATATTTCATCCTTGACAAATTATAAAAATACATACCAAATGAAACACTGACTTCTGCCAGAAAAAAACATATTGGTTCCAGGAACATCTACCTTACAAAACAAGGAAGTCATTCTTTATAATTTCTTGCCTCAAATCTCTGTAAATCCACACGCATATCTCTGAATTTTTATGTAATCTCCTCACCTCGAGGAAGCATGAACACCTGGGTTATTCCATTCACCAACTAACCATCTGGCCTGTTCCTTTTGCTCTATTTTAGTGCGTGGATAGATTATGGTGAATGATGTACTTTACAAATATGAAACACAGGACATATATCTGGGAAAGTGAGTAGAACCTCTGATAGACCACCTCACAACATCAATATTCCAGCTCCCAAACATTTACCATCAGTATCCAATTAAAATAATCCTGTTTCTATCATTGATGTGTGTGTTAAACCTATCAAACCTATTCTGCTGGCTTTGTTTTTAATAGCCGTCATTCAACACATAGAGGGATACTGAATAGGATATTAGCTTCCAGCACCACAAAGAGATCTTTAAATTTACAAGTGGATTTCTGTGAATTTGAAAAGCTTTTCTTGAAAAAATTGTAGGTAACTGATTTTTATTTCTCCAAAGAATACACCAGGAAAAATTGTGCATTCTGTATGTGAGTGTGTAAGTGGAAGATTTGTTGAAATGAATGCTAACAACACATTTTTAGCATCTACATTGACCATTGTCTCTGTATTGCTTGTTTTCTTTGCTATGTCTTTGTTGTTTTGTGTTTTAATCATGTGCTTCTTTGTTTTATTTCCTTTTTTCAGTGGAGAAATTCGCATTGGGTGCCCCTGATAACATCTATATTTCTGACCATGCGCCAATATCCTTGCCCCTCTCTCTAGATTAGAAAGCTAATAAAGTCCTTCAACTGGAGACTCAACATTGCCATACAGAACAGAGAGATTACTAGAGGCCCAATACAATACATATGTTACATTTGTTTCATTTCCCCTTTTCTACTGTTAAGCTAATAATTTTCATCAAAAGCAAAGAAAGGGAGCGAATGAGAGACATCAACAAAAAATCCCTAATAATAGTTTCTCAGTTGTGTTTCGGTTGTCATTTGCTGGTACTATTAGTTGCATGGACCCATTAATTCTCCTGCGCACTAAGGAACAAGCTGATTTGGCAAGAGTTCTCATGGCCTGGGTTGTTCTTAACGTAAGCATCTGTGCTTTCCTCTGCATCCTCCTGCTGACGGTGAGTGGGGCTACTTCTGGTGACCCATTGGACATCAGCTAAGTGCTCTCACGCATGATGTCAGTGCACCTTAACTGCAGTGGGGGTGTTGTAGATCACTTTGCAGGGACCAGAAAACTTTGGGTCACTCCATTTCTTCTTGAAAGTCCTTATGTAGACCTTCTGCCCGAGGTAGAGTGGTGGCTTTTGTATTGATGCAGGGTTCCTTGAGCTTGGTGTGCATTAGCAGTGTGACCTGGTGGGATATAATTATTGCACTTTAACTAAACAAGCATAATATGAGCCCCCAGTCTTGACACAGAATGCAGAATATCCATACTAGCATACAGGGGGGGGTCATGATTCTATTGGGGACACTGAGGTGAAGCATTATCCCATGCACCCAATCACTCAAAGAGTGAATGCAGAAAACGAGCACAGTAGGCCAAGCACGTGTAAGCAGTGAAGACAGCAGCTGTGCAATGTAGGTAGGTTATTTCTAAAACATGCAGCTATGTTGCAATTGCCCATTAGGGTGGGTACGTAGGATCCGTTCTGTGCTTTTGTCTTCCCTGCAGTTTAGGGTGACCAGACGTCCGGAGAAATAATCCTTTGTCCCGGGAACCCCATCGCGGTTTGCAATGTTGGGTGGCTAAATCACTAAAATTGTAATTCTTTTTCACGAAACTTTCAGAGGGTTGGCTGAACCCCCAACCTTTCAGGTACAAGTCACAACACTTACTGACTGTACCACAGAGACTGGCTTGGAAATGAGTGTACAGCAAGCCATGTTATATTAATCAGAGCAAACGCCTGTTATGAATTAAAATGCCAAGATTCACAGACAAAACTACTCAAATGAGATCATATACAGTTTCTAGAAAGGAGAAGTGCTGGAAATATGATTGGGTGGTGGTTGTGGGGGCGTGTTGGTGGAGGGGCGGTAATTGGTGGGCGGCGATGGGGTAGTCCCTCTTTTATGTTGTTGGTCGTCCCGGTTTTTCGTTTTGGAAATCTGGTCACCCTACTGCAGTTGTGGAGGCAAAGCTGGTAACATCCTGACAGGAGTGGCGGAAATTGATTACCCTTACCGGGATGAGTTATCTTTGTCCAGTTGTCATTACGATGCCGGTGAGTAATGGAGCGGAGCAACGAAAGAAAGAGGGAGGGTTATGACAGACTGCATTGTGTTGCCCGACGCCACAGGGTTAAAGGAAGCTCAACCCACAAAGGGGTGGGACAAGATGACGTATGGAAGAGGGAGTTGGGGTTAAGGGAAAAGGCGTGCTTGGCGCCAGTTACGGTTATGGAGCAGTAAATAAAGGGATGTTGACTTGATACTCTCTGTGTGTGTGCGTGATTCTTTTAGGGCCCAATCCCGGGCAACACTGGTGATGAGGATGGTCCCAGCATGCACTGGAGCACTCTGAGCCGGCAATCCGCTGGACTCCCCCACCACTGATCCTCCTCCTCCTCCCCACTCGCTACAGCTATCCCGCCGCTCCAAAGCCAGGCCCTCCTCCACGCGGGCAGTCTGCCCACTTCTCCACCTCCACCTCCACCGTGCCAGCGATCCAGCTGGGTGCGTAGCCTGCACTGGGCAATCTGCCCCCTCTCCATTTTGTTTCCTGCAGGCACCAGCGGTCCTGCTGGGTGCCCGAAGCTGACATTGGGCAGTCCGCCCCACCTCCGCCTCCTCCACGCGGGTGAGAGCGATCCCACTGAGCGCACCCGTGCTGGGCTGTCCGCTTAACGTTCTCTCTGCTTCCTGCCTGAATGAGACCCTGGCACTGATAACACAGGCACACGCCACGTGACCCTCAGCCACCAATGACTGCAACCGTGACACCGGGAGAAAGAGTGACACCAACACACATTGTGAGCCCAGCCCAGAAAACACATGCGGCCAAGTCCATCCAGCTAAGGATGCTGCCCCCGTTCTCTACAACGCCACAAGCCACCAAAGGGCCGAGGTGGACTGATTAGATGGAAGACTTCCACCATTTTATGAGGGGTCGGGGGATGGAGACTCTCCATACATCAGAGACATTTTTCTCAACCTGGTTGGGGGGGGGGGATAAAAACCATTGTCAAGACAATCCCAGCAGCTGAGCAAAATGACTTTGCAAAATTGATCAGCGCCCTCGACAAACTACTCATAATTGAGACAAATCGTGACTATGAAAGAAACCTTTTCAACCAGTTTTCTCAGAAGCAGCAAGAAACAGTAGACAAGTTCATAACCCACCTAAGAACGAAAGGAGCACACTGCAAATTTGACGAATTCTCCCTGGAGGAAGCAATATGCCTTAGAGTCATAGAAGGATGCCTATTGCCCTCCCTCAAAAAGCAGCTGTTAAAGAAACCGCTTAGCATCCCCGAAGTCAGCGAACTCGCCCGCATTTTTGAGAGAGTCGATGCGCAGGCCACGTCCATGACCGGCACCAACAACCCAAATCAGAACTCGTAGCTGCTGTCCAATCACCTTGTCAGAATGACAGAGGTCCACATTCCTACAGGCCACAAGCACCACAAATTCCACGTCAACAGAGACAATGCTACCGCTGTGGCATGGCATATCCACACTCAGGATCCTGCCCAGCACTGTTACAAAGGTGCTCAAACTGTGGTAGAGAAGGACATTTTTATTCAGTATGTAGAGAAGGGAAGCCGTTTCCCATGATGCCGCTCCAAGCTCCAGTCAGGACACCTTTCCGCTCAACGCCTCCACAATATGGCGAGCAAAGATACTACCAACAGAACCAACGGAGACATGTGAGAGCAGTTGACGAGTATCAGGACAATGGATATGCTCAGGAATCTAATTACACAGACCGGCCGCAACAGCTAACAGACGAATATGACAACCCTCCAGAAGGGTATGGCGAAGACACACAATACTACGATCCCCCAGAAACCGCGTACTACATGCAATATGACTCATACAACCAGGACGAGTAGGTCAACTTTGTGCTTGATAATGAGGAGGCCAGAGAAGCCCCGAAAATACCAATCAAAATGAGAACTGCCTTTTTCATTTCATGGTTTACTCGGGCGCCACCGTGAACATCATGGGCGAACAAGAATATAGGAAAATCCCACGGCCACCAGTGCTCGAGCCCTCACACTCCAGGATTTTTCACTGGGGAGCAGCTACGCCACTACAAACAATCAGACATTTCACACACCGTTTCCTCCTAAATGGATGCCAAGTGGACACCACCATCCACATAATAAGATCTCTCACCAAAGGAAGATGCCTGCTCAGCTACCACACTGCTTCTTGCCTTGGACTAATCGAGATCCACGTAGGTGCAGGAGACACAATCCCCTCCACCACAATCCGCCAAGAGACGAAGGAACAAGTCAGAGCAATAATCCAAGAACAATCTCAAAACCTAGTTGCAAAAGCAGACATCGTACAAAAATTCCCAAGCATATGTTCGGGCTTAGGCAAGCTCAAAGGTCCCCCTATCAAACTGCATATAGATCACAGTGTGAGACCGGTGCCACAACACCCGAGAAGAGTCGGTTTTCATCTTCAAGAGGCAGTGTCACGAGAACTTGAACAACTACTCATGGATGGCATCATTGAACCTGCGACAGGACCAACACCGTGGGTCTCCCCCTTGTCATGGTGCCCAAAGAAGGGGGCAAATTACGACTGTGTGTCGACATGAGGATGGCCTAACACAGCCATCCAACGCGAGAGACATCCAGGGCCCGTGCATTGAGGACATGATTGTACAATTGAACAATGCACACATGTTCTCCAAACTCGATCTAAGACATGGCTACCACCAACTGCACCCAGACTCCAGAGCAATCACAACCTTTGCAACCCATGATGGCCTATTCAGATATCACAGACTGAATTTTGGCATCTCCTCAGCCACTGAATTTTTTCAGGAGACAGTGCGGCAAATCATTAGGCCAATACGAGGAGCGTTGAATTACAGCGATGACATCCTCATTTTTGGCTCATCTAAAGAAGCACATGATGCAGCGCTGTTCGCGACATGTGAAACAACACAAGCCGCTGGACTCGCACTCAACATTGAAAAGTCCAGGTTCAGCAAGGCCAAGTTAACATTTTTTGGACACATTTTCTCCAGTGAAGGGATGATGCCTGACCCTGAAAAAGTGGACACCATCTCCACCCAGAGGAACCACAACAGGTTGCTGATGTCCGCTCTTTCCTAGGCATGGCCGGCTACTGCTCCAGGTATATACCACACTATGCGTCCCTCACTGAACCGCTCACGAAACTCCTACAGAAGGAAGCAGCATTTGTATGGACTCCTGGATGCCAACGCTCATTCAATGACATCAGAAAAGCCCTCACTGAGGCACACTGCATAGCATATTTCAACCCACACTGGCACACAGAAGTGATTGTGGACGCAAGTCCAGTTGGCCTAGGTGCAATCTTAGCGCAGACAAGTGGAGCAGACGTTAACCCCAGGCACGTGGTAGCATATGCCAGCAGAGCATTATCCACCCCGGAAACGGCCTACTCTAAGGCGGAAAAAGAAAGCCTCGCTGCAGTCTGGGCATGTGAACATTTCCACAATTTTCCAATAGAGAAAAGATTTACGCTGCTTACTTATCATCAAGCGCTATTGTCCCTGTTCGGAAACCCTCACACTAAGATGCCTTCGAGGATAGAACGGTGGGGCATCCGACTTCAATAATACGATTATGATATCATTCATCGACCTGGGGCGATCTAAACCCCGCTGACTACCTGTCACGACATCCGGTGGGCCCCCCACTAACACGGAAAGGAGATGTCGCAAATGTCAATTACATAGCAGAAAACTCCCTACCACCAGTGCTCTCATTGGAAACAGTCGCCGCAGCATCAGCAGCAGACCCCACTACCACACTTGCCATCAGCCTGACGTCTGCCAAACAAGTGGGGAGACCACCGAAGTGCAACACTGGCTCACCCAGGGCTGTGGAGAGAAGAAATTGAGGGACTAGCGAGAGTACACAGTGAACTAGCTGTGAAAGACCATAACATCCTACTCATGGGTTGCCGTATTGTAATCCCAGCTGTCCTGAGAAAAGAAGTTACCCGCACCGCACATGAAGGACATAGAGGAGCCGAAAACACAAAGAAAGAAAGGAGGTGTCACGTCTAGTTCCCGTTCCTAGACGCTGCAGTGGACAAATGGGTAAAGAACTGCCACGCCATGTCAATGCACATCCCCAGCCGAACCTCCGGCTCATTTGCAACATACACAAATACCAGAACACCCAAGGGAAATAGTGGTCATAGATTTTTACGGACCCACAGAGTCAGGAGAATACCTCCTACTCCTGATAGATGAACACTTGCGATTTCCCATAGTGAACAAAGTAGCCACCACAGCGTTTTCACATGTAGCAGCAGTACTGGAAGAAGTCCTTAGCGAATGGGGAATCCCCAGAGTGATCAAGCTGGACAATGGGCCCCCGTTCTGTGGACATGAATTTGCAGCTCTGGCAAACCACCTAGGATTCAAACACATGAAGATCACACCCCGACACATACAAGCAAATGGGATGGCGGAAAAGTTCATGGCTTCAATAAAGAAGATAATCCAGAGAGCACGAATTAAAGCAAGCCACCCACATCAAGCGTTATGCCGGCTCCTCAGATACTACAGAAACACTCCACATGACGCCACAAAAAACACGCCAGCTGAACTCATGGTCTGGTATGAAGTACACACCCGCATCCCACGAAATACACCCCAGACAGAAGGCCCAGATATAGACATACTGCAGCGAAATGCTGAAGAGAAACGAATAGCGAAGCAGGACACTGACACCAGGCGCAAGGCAACGCCAAAGGACTTTCAGATCGGAGCCAAAGTGTTTTTACTGCAACCCATGGTACGCAAAACAGACCCCCGATATGCTCCGAGCCCCATGAGAATCACAGCTGTGAAAGGAACAATGGTGACAGCACAAGACCAGGACAAGGTCATCACCAGGAACTGCCAACAGTTCAAACACTATATCAAAAGAGAAGAGTGCGAGTCTCCGCCGAGACCGAGCACCTCAGAGCCAAGGGTTCTCCAAGACAACCCCTGGAATCCGCCAAAAGAAGATGCCAGTGGGACAGATCAAAATGAAGGAGGCCAGGATGAAAGTGAAGGAGAGGTCTGCCACGAGACACCGCAACGAGTTATCAGGAGACCAACAAGACTGGTCGAAGAATGTTAAAGGGACGTTTGGACATTTGTCCGGGGGTGGTGTTTCCCGACGCCACAGGGTTAATGGAAGCCCCGCCCACAATGGGGAGGGACAAGATGATGTTTGGAAGAGGGAGTTGGGGTTAAGGGAAAAGGCGTGCTTGGCGCCTGTTACGGTTATGGAGAGGTAAATAAAGGGATGATAAGTTGATACTCTCCGTGTGTGTGCGTGATTCTTTTAGGGCCCGATCCCGGGCAACACATGGGTTATGGTGCTGCGGTTCTCATGATTGGTTAAGAGAGTCACGTGATGCTCTAGCTCAGAGCATTCAAGTTTCACATTACAAAAGAAACTACTTTCGGGGAAATTGTAGTTCTTTGTTTTTTGTTGTTGAAACTAGAATTCGCGATTTTCTGCTAGAGTCGTGAAGTAAAGCATTAAGCATAATGCTCTGCCTCCATGTCCTTCGTGGAATCATGACTTTCCTGTATGTTGGTATAGAAAATCTGTATTCGGCATCTCTAATGTGAATAAACATTATTTACATGAGATTCTGAATGCCGAAAATGTGGAATGGAAATTATTTCATACTGTTATATCCTTATTGAATGCAGTTGTAGCCTCCCAGTTAATCCCTATGTCAGAACAGCACTGCTATTTTATATCTAAGATCTCTGATATTCAGACTGATATCACCATGCGTAAGGTATCCAAGAGCAGTCATATGTTTGTTCAGCAAGGCAAGGGAGGTGGTGGCTGGAGAGTTTAGCATTGGTCTTGGCCTCTAGCTTTGCACTTGATGACACTCCCAGCCATTGTTCTTCATCGGCTGTGCTGTTGCTGCAGAAGAGAGACTGTGTGCGGGTTGGCCTTGGTGCCACCTGGGGCGGGTGACAGTCCTGCCCGAGCTGCTTGGTTGCGCCCCTTCGGCATGGCACCACAGGCATCCCCAGACATGTTTTGCCCTCATTGGGCCTCATCAGTGAGGAGTAGCTTGGGTCCCTGGGCCCTTTTATAATTGACTGGAGACCCCTATGGTCTTTCACCTTTTGTAATGGCTTGCCAGGTGAGACCACAAGTGGTTGTTTGTTTTCTCCTGCGTAGGGTTTTTGGCTGGGTGATTCGGCCTGGACTGCCCCTTTTGGGATGGGACCTGGCCTGATTTGTGTGTGGTCTTTCCCATTTTGTGGTGGCTCGGCGGGCGGGGGGTGATGGTCTTGGGGGTTGTTTTTATATGTTGTCCAGCAACAGGTTAGTTATCCAGCTGAACTCCCTGAGCCCCAGGTGAACAGTCTTTTTGAGGTTTCCTTGGCGTCTTCAGAGGATATCATTGACCTACTAAAAATATTGACTGAGAACTCTACCATCCAGCACAGCAAAAAAACATTTCAGAGCCTATAGTGGAACCTTTTACTGTTTTCATTAACAAGTCTTAGGTTTTTGGCTGGCTTTCTGAGAGTATGTGAAGGACCTATTGAGAACACATCAAACCCAGAGTACAGTGTAATTGCTCGGCAATGTGTGATCACATAAGGAATGCTTTTAATGATGTTGTATTGCCTTACCGCTAAGATTGTTAATGTGGATCAGATATAGTGTCGCACCAGTTGCCTAATAAATACATTAATAAACAAAAAACAAATCTTTAGTGGAAGGCTGTGTTCGATCTCATTTAAAGACAACAGTTCATTCTAATCTATTTAAACATAAGCCATACCTATCAGCTACAATTTGAGAACAGAGAAGTGCTGCTGATAAAAAAAGACAATGGGCCTCATTACAAGTCTGGTGGTAGCCCACTGGTCATAATGGTGGGTTGCTCCTGGACTAAAATACTGTTTCCGCCACCTGATGTCCCGGTGCCACTGGGACATTACAAGTCCTGGAAGCCCGGGATATCAGGCCGCGGAACATGTCAGTCCCCATTCCCATGGAGCCTCATAGGATTCCACAGGAATGGGCACATGGATGCACCGTTACCGTTGAAACTCTTTTTCCACAGGCCCAGGAAAACAGAGTTGTAGTCTGCCGGTCCGGTAAGGGTGCCGGTATGTTGCTACAGGCACCCTTATTTCCAGAACAGCAGACTCGTAATAACCAAGCATATTGCGGATCAGTAGTCCGTATGATGTTCACCTATTAGAGGGAGTAGGGGAAGTCAAAATTAAACTGAAACCAGGAGGTATTGTGCCATGGGTGAGACAGTTCTAATGTCAAGAGAAGCAGATGAAGGTATTAATGAAACAATTTCTGCTCTAGTGCAACAGGAATACTAGTACCATCAGAATCTCTATGCAACACAGTGGTGTACTGTAAGAAATCTTTAGGTGTCTCCCTATCTAGTCACCAGGGATATGTCATCCAGGTGGCCAGGACACGGCTATCGCTTTTGGATCCAGTTCGTGGGGTGGACCAGTGTGGGAGGATCACCTGGATCGGGGGTGCTTGGGGAGTGGGAGTGGGAGACTGATGGCTGATAGGCAGTAGCCACCTTCTTTGCACTCCTTTTCCCCCATCCACTTCCGTAGGACATTCAGAAACATTGCCCCCTTTTTTCTTACAGAAAAACTTTGCACAACGCGAAAGACAACGGACTAACACCAGAGCTGTTTACCTGACATGTCCAAGTACAAGGTTCAGGCAAAGTCAGGCAATTGACCAAAATCACACATACCTGATGGCCCTTCCCTTTAACCACAGGGATAAAAGGTGGAGGAAAAGAGCACAGTACAAGCACTGCAGCGTGCATGATGAGACAGCTATCCAGGCCCGGCAGTTCAAGAGGAGGAGAAAGGCAGCGAATATCTAGAGGCTAACAAGGAGAGACACAACCTTTCCCTTTTCGATGCAGACGCGCAAAACCTCCGCCGAAGGAATCATAAGACCGAGGACAATAGCCCAAGTGTGTTGCAGCAGATGCCGACAGTACACGGAGTGTGCCTATGCTGATAAGCAGGAGTGACAGAAACTCCTACTACCGTGGTAACAGCCTTGATTCTAGACAGAAGGAAAGCCAAGTGGTTCATCGCAGCTGGTGAGTTGAAGGGAAAGCTGATAAGAACTGAACTGTGTTGAATGAAAGTCACAAAGTGGCTATTTGAAGAAAGTTCAAAGAACTGTAAATTGTAAAAGGGAAAGCCAGCTGCAGAGGGAACCGGCACCACGTGGGTGCTAACTCAAGAGACTCTGGTCAAACCCATGTTGAGTAAAACTACAGATACCAGAAGGCCTGTAGAGGTACAGTCAGACATCGTCATTCCAAGCTCCGCCCCTTTGTTGCCTATATGTTTGGAACCAAAGATGACGACATGTACAGTCCCAGTCAGTGTAACAATACTGCAGAGAACCTTCGGGACAAGATATCCATTAAGGAAACCCAACCTAAATGCACAGAGACATAGCATTCTGTTGGATGAAGACCTGAAGAAATGTGCATTTGAACAAAGAAAGGAGCCTGATGACGGCATATTAGATAGGAGTTGACATATCTAGACGCTGGATGGAGAAAAGAAAAGAAACAAGTATTCTTTAAGAAGCTAAGAACAGATGGTACAGATGCGAAACATTTTGGCTCGAGATGACGATGCTCATGCTATAGAAATGCTGGAAAATATGAAATCAGTTTACATGTGTACAGTGCTGGAACGCAAATAGGGAAAAATATTCATAAGGCTGGCGATGCACCAATGTATATACATATGAATTTATATAACCTGGATGTTCCACAACACACTTTAGCATTCCTGAAACTTCATGAACAAGATAAAGACTTTCAAATGAGTGGCGCAGTTGGAAATTACTGATTGCAAGGCAAGTTTCAGAGAAGATGGGGCTGGCCCAGATTCAAGGAAAAAAAACACAGTGTAAATGATGCATGTCAAGAAGGCTACAACGAATGTGAGAAAGGAACAAGCTTCTGTTTGAAGCAGCATGAAAAAAACACTAAAGGTTTCTACAGTTCATCATTTAATAGGATTAAATGCTGCAAAAGGCTTGAAAAGAGTGGTCTTCAAGTCACATGGGTGAGATCGAAATAGCTTGGCTCAGGCTCTACTGAAACTAAAAGACACAGTGAAGCTATACTCTCTTTATATCCCAGACGAAGTCAACAGTTACAAGGCCAAGTTCAAAAGCCTAATTGTCTGATGGGCTGAAGGAGTGTTGATGAATAGTGGGTTAATTGGAGGGGAGGCATAATCACACAGAGCTTCCATGCATCTGGGATGGTAGCCTGCATGCTGCTAGCATGTGGAATATTTTAGAGGAGTAGAAGGGTGCCAACCCAATCATAGTGGGCCGTGTAATGAAGAGCCCTATAGTTTGAAGAACCAATCGATTGTCATGTATTTAATAATGACAATGATGACCAGTTATTGGGGGGTGGGTTCTGATGCCCACCTGACTTAAGTACCCAATCACAACCAGTGGCTATATAGAAAGTATACTTAGATGTTCACTAAAAGACAACCACAGGTACTGATAGGTTTTGTAGTTTGTCACATAGTATGATGTCTGCAGTGACATGTTTTTTTTATAAAATATCGAGCTGTGCGGCGTCAGATGATGCTCGTTTTACTCCGTTTTAGATGATTGATTTTAAAACAGAAAGCACTTTGCCATCTTCCTGAGTCATTTTGATTATTGATGTTTGAGTGACCTCTGCTTCCCCATCCGCCTCTGAGTATTGCTACATCATCTTAAAGGGCTCTTGGGAGTAAGAGATCAGGCCGTAGGAGAGTTGCCAAGATAGGACAAAGTGGTCATACAGGCGGACAAGCAAAATTCCTGTACAGTCAAAAGCCTTTGACCTGAGAACGGTAGTGAAAGCTACAGTGTAGTGAAAGAAAATAACTGTTTTGGATAAAGTTGTCAAACTCGACTTGTGAGGGGTCTGTGCCCAGAAGAGGAGGACCCTGGGATGAAGGCATCACCCAACATACATTTGGAATATACTTGTATTTTGTTTTAATGAGACATCAGGCCCTCAAAGGCAAAAGACTTTTGAGACTAAAGAGACTTGGCCCTTGAGAGCCTGATAGCTGAAACGGAATTGTTGACTCTTGTTGGAAAGCCTCGAGTGTGTGCTGTGCTTCAAAGTCCTCCCTTGTCCCATGCTAAAAACATGGGGAAGGGAGACCTCGAGGCTATCACATCATGAATTATTATTTGTGAACATTTTTCTTCTTTATTTTGAATACCCTATCCCACACTCTTTTGTGTGTGCGTAAGGAATTGGCAATAGGTTTTTCTTAGTATAGCCCCTTTTATTTTGACACAGCACCAATTGGACTGCATTAATTTCATTTGATGGTTGACGCTTGCTCCCATCTAGGTTTAGTTTAGGCATTTTTCCACCCAGCATTAACAGCTTAATAAACACCCTTGAACTGTGATCACTTGTGTCTGTTTTTACTGTTGCCACCATGAGTTCATTATAGTACCCCATATACCAGCCTCTATATTGTGTAATATTCCATCCAGAGCCAAGTATTGCAGTAATCAATTTAAAGAATGCATTCTTTTCAATCGCCTTCCATGAAGAGTATCACGTCTTGACTTATTACTATTGTCGTATGAAGTGGAAAAATACAAGGCTACCCCAGAGTTACTGTGAGTCCCCCTCATCTTAAACCAAGTTCTCCAAATGGATTTAGGGAACGTATACCTCAACGGTATAGTGATACAATATATAGATGATATTTCAGTGTGCAGGTAGACATAGGAACAGTGCAGGAAAGACTCAATACAGTTGATGGCAATCTTGGCAAACAAGGGGTACAAAGTAGACAAGGAGAAATGACATTGCCAGAAGGAAATCCTGTACATAGGTCAGTTAATATCTCAAGATGGCAGGAAAGTGACCCTTGAGAGAGCAGAAGCGATTATGAAAATAGCAAGACGAAAAACAGTGAGGGAGTTCAACAATTTCTGTGCCTGTACAATTACTGCAGTTCATGGGTCCTTGACTACAGTACCTATGTCAGACCTCTACTTAAAGGACTCAAGGAAGCACAGAAGGACACTAGTCTAATGCTATCCACACCCTTTTATATGGAGTGTTTAGGTAAAGCACTTCTGTCCCATTCTGCCCGGACCTCAGTGGCCCAATTTGTTAGTTTTTATCAGTTTAAATTGTGCCCTGCACAGCGAGCGCTTCCAATCCCAGCATTTTCCCTGCTTTCTGAATTCAGCCCCCGGCTCCACCTCCCAGCCGTTCCTCCTCTAGCCTGATTGGTGGAATATCTGGCCTTGCAACTGTGATGTGTGCAGGACATTATCAACACTATCCACATCATTTTAGTTGGAGCATGCAGGTAGGCACTTCTGGCCCATTATGCACAGACCTTTGTGGCCCAATTTGTTCATTTTTACTGGTTTAAACTGTGTCCTGCATGGTGAGCACTTCCCTGCCAGCATTGGCCCTTCTTCCTGTTTCAGCCCACAGCTCTGCCTCTCAGCCCTCCCTCCATCCGCCTGATTGGTTCAAGGTACCCATTTAGTACAACCACCCAGGGCAGCCTCTGCCTGGGCAGACCTCGGCTAAGGGCCACAACCCAAAGAGCAGCTCCCAAAGAAGCATCTCCAGTCCATGTTTTCCCATGTTCACCTGGGAAGCCTGCCATCATCAACCAACTGGGACTGATAAGGTAAGTGTGGTTTGGGTTGGAAGTACAGCAATTACTGTATTCCATTAAAGCCCTACCACTCTTATTATCCTACATAACATAGCACACCCTTGTTAGTCAGCTAGTAAATCATTTCCGATCATGTATCTCAAATGAAAGTGTTTTAGTCTTGTACTGTTGATTCCAAAATGTAGGTGTGTCTTTCATTGCTCAGGTATCCCAAAGTCAGGCATTTATGCATGCACTGCTGATACTCAACCTAGGTGTTTCACCATGTACCGTTGAATCTCAAAATGTAGGTGTTTTCATTGCAACGGTTAGGCATCTCAAAATTAGGCATCTCTGCATGTACTGCTGAATCTCAAATATAGGTGTTTTCTCCCACTGCTTAGGTGTCCCAAAGCTAGCCGCCTCTGCATGTACTGTTGAATCTGAAATGTAGCCACTGCTTATGTGCCCTGAAGTAAGTTGTTTCTGCATGTATTGTTGAATCGCAAATGCAGGCGTTTCCCCCACTGCTTAGGTGTCCCAAAATTAGCTGCCACTGTATGCACAGTTGAATCTCAAATTTAGGCATTTTCTCCCACTGCTTAGGTGTCCTGAAGTTAGCCGTCTCTGCATGCACTGTTGAATCTGAAATGTAGGTGGTTCTCCCACTGATCAGGTATCCCAATGTCGGGTGTTCCACTGTGTACTGTTGAATCTCAAATGTAGGCATTTTTTCCGCACTGCTTAGGTATCTCAAATTCAGCTATCTCTGCATGTACTGTTGAATCTGAATTAGGCATTTTTCCCACTGCTCAAGTGTCCAAGGTTTGGCCATTTCTGCATGTATTTGTATTAGGCATCCTATAAAGGCATGTAATCAATGATTTACCAGTAATAGACCAAGAAGCAGCCCACACCAGGCAAGCAATAATGCTGTTTATTATAGCTTGGCCAGCACAAAATAAACAGCACAGTGGAGCAGAACTGGTTGAGGTGAGCTGACCAACTGGCTCACAGTGATCAATACTTTTATAATGCTAACAATGTGTAAACAGTTAGAAACAGTTGCACTTCAAACTTCACGCTTTTGCTGTTCTCATGAAGCAATATGTCATGCCCCTAGAGATAAACATATGTTAGTTGTACACAATTGGACCATAACAGTGTGGCACCACATTGCCTCCCGCAAAAAAATTGCAATTAGAAATAACATAATTATGCTGACCTACAGATCTTTATTTGTCTGCCATTTGTCAGCACCAGAAAATAAGGAACATGTGACACCCTGAACTAGTGGGAAGGGAGACATTCAAGTGGCACCTGGCCAATGAGAAATCTTGCAAACTTTGTTGTGGACACACTGTGTGCTTATTGCTTTCCCAGGACACTAAAATGTACTATTTGATTAGCTGTGCTTTCTTGGAGCGCCCCTTCATTCCTCATCCTTGTTCCCATGCTTACTAGCCAAGGGGTGAGTTGAAACCGCCTTTGGTGTTATGTGTGTGCCTCCCCGGATAAGTTCAATTTCACCAGCTGCCTCGATTAACTGTGGGACTGGCTCGCTGACCTTGATTGTATTGTCCAGAGCTGTTCCCAGCGATGGCTGTCTGCTGAAGATATGCAGCCAGAATTCAGCTTCCCCCACCCCTCAGCCGCTTTGTGTTTACTGTGTGATAAAACTGGCCTGCTGTGAAAGGCCCACCTACTGGCCCACCTACAGCATCCCCATGGAGTGTGCTTACCTCTGTTTTTGCTTTCATTGCACTTATGCAGCAGGTTCCCTTGTGTCTAGGTTGTTATGTATACAGAGTGTCCCCCCTTGTTGAACTCCATGCTTGGTCCCTGGGGAGTACAGCCTCAAGTGATCTCTTGTCCCTCCCTTCGGGGTGTCCCTGCTTGCACCCATTATTCCTGTACTTGGTAGATGCATCCCTCTGCATGGTGCTGGATCAGTACCTTCATTGCATACTGTTAATTCTCAACTCGGTGTTCCATCATGTACTGTTGATTCTCAGATGTAGGCATTTCTCCCACTGCTCAAGGGTATCAGAGCTAGGTGTATTCCACATTCACTGCTGTACCTCATGTTTCAGGCTTCGTTCCATCCAATGGTGTCTCTGAAATCTTGTCACTTCTCCCAATGTTCAATTGTGTCAGATCTGGGTTGATTGCCATTTACTGCTGCTTCACATAATTGGATGCACTTCCATTTACTGCTGTGCCTCAGAATTGGGCGCCTCTCCCACTGCTCAAGCTCTCACATCAAGGGAGTCCTCAGTTTGCTACACCAGCCAATCGCTTTGGACCTAGGAAAGCGACATTGAAGATGAACTCCATCTGAGTAGAAGGCATGTATAAATTGCACCATGTATGTGGACACATGCTACAGGCATGGCCCCATCCATGCACTCTAGAATGCCATTTTAGTTAGTGCACACTAGAATGCAGCTACGGCTATGACAAATCCTGTCTAGCTGCATGCATAGCTGTCTGCACTGAAACACCTGACGTGCCTCAAAACCATTGCCATTAGTATGCAGCAACAACCTAAACGAAATTGCAGTCTAGCTTGTCACACATTGAGTCTCCTGCACTAGCACTCTACCTCAAACACTCACAGCACACGCCCACATGCCTGAACTCTTGGTTGCTTACTGGAGCCTATCCAGCTCTCCTAAATCCTAATCCTGGCATAATGCACACAGACACCTTAACTTAAACTCTTAGAACTTCAGGTTCCCAAGGGCGTTCCAACCACAAAGCGCATTGGGGCCATACACGTGGGGAAATGGCACTATATAAATGATGACTACAATACAATACAATACACATGCTGTTAAATCCATCATGTACCCCCAAACTCCTCCCCCCAACACTTCTGCATATTTATGGGTGTCTGTTATTGTTCAACTAGTGTTCAACCTGTTACCAACTCGTGTGGTATCAGGTAGTGTTGTTTACCTGGCTGGTCATGCAAACTGAACAATTCCAGAGACAGGCAGTAAAGCCAACTCTTCTTGAGAGTGAGGCAGATGTTGCCCAGTTTGCTTTTTAAGAAACCATTCATTCTCTCCACAATTCCATTGGCTTGAGGGGGTGGGAGGAGATCATGTTTTATACGCAGTAACTTGGTTATTGCCTTAAACCGTTAATTAGCAAAATGAGACCCATTGTTTGACCTAGTACATCACAGATGCTCCACCATGGGAATACCTCTCTAACCAGAAAACTTGCTGAGGATTTTGCATCCGCATGAATGCAAGCGCCAGCCTCAAGCCATCAAAAGAATATACAGACAACAAAAATTATGTAATGGAAAGTACTCCATCTCTTAATCATATCATCAAAGTCAATATGAAACTCCATGCAAGGCCCTCTGAGCCAGGTCAATGTTGCTTTGAAGGTCTTCAATGTGTGTCTCTGGTGCCAAACAAATGACACATGGAGCAATTGGCCACACATTTACGTACCTGTTCTGTTAAGTTGGGGGCACACCATTCCTTGCTGATGTAGTGGCAATGTGTTGCTTGGTTGCATGAACGGAGTAATGCAAGTGTCCAGGGCTATGAACAGTAATTTCAAAGGCACAACTACTTTACTTGTAATGATTTGTTTCAATATCAGGTCTGTGGGTGATTGTGCACTTGCTGCTGCAGGGCTTGTCCTTGTAATTCTATAGTGTGCTCCCTCATGAGTGATGTGAAAGCAATTGGGGTTTGCTCCTGTTGCACTGAAAGGCAAATTAGGTCCCTGTTTTGTGGCTGCATCTGCATGAGATTGGGTCTGTTCCTTTGGTGTGGACACCACAATTCACAATGGCCACTTTGGGGGGACACTGTAATGCATCTATCAGTCTGGATAACAGGGTTGCATGTTTCACTGGGGCTCCCTATGACTTCCTGAACCCTCTCCTGTGTCATTTGGACAATCGAGAATGTACTGTGGAGGTAACATATGCTGAGTCAAAGTAGTTGATCAATTCATCATACTCTGACATCCCAAAGGCTTCAATGAGTGCTCTGGGTTCTGCTGCCTGTGCTGAATGGCATGAGGGTAATAACTTCTGTATCATTATTTGATGTTCCTCTTCTTGTCCCTTTGCATATCCCACTAGTGATGACCCTGTATGCCTGCCCATTCTCCTAACCAATTGTTGATGACCCATCAATGAATAAAACCTCTCCTGAGTTGAGAACATCTTCACTTACTTTGGTAGCTTCCTCTAGTTTGCCTTCATAGACTGCACAGCCATGCACTTCGTCATGTGGCTTGTCAGGCTTTGCCACAAATGTCGCTGGATTGACAATGTGACACCTGACAATGTGAATCAAGGGATTGAATAGTATCACCTCATGTCCTAAGGCTCTCTGTGTGGTGAGGGTTGATTTGGACTTTTCCAGTATCGCAAAAATGGCATGTAACACATATAGAGTAACTGAACATCCCATTGTTATTGCAGACAATTTCTGTAATGCAAATGCTGCCAGAGCCTGTTCACATCGAAAATGGCCTTGCATTACTGGGTATAAAACTCCACTGTAATATGCTAGGGATTTATGTCCCATGGTATTACACCTGGTTTGAGTTTAATCCGTACTGCCATACAAAGGGGGTGGTGGTGACTAGGAAACTAATACAGTGTGCAGCACTTCTCTGTTTTGTGTCACTATGTGACATGGCATGCACATTTCAAACATCATTTCTCATTCCTCTTCTATGTCCTCAAACAACCTTTCACCTGACACTTCTCTTAATGGTACTGTCAGATCTATGCAAAGGACACTGTGCCATTCCACCAACTCCTCGTCCTTTCCTGCTAAGATCACTGTATCTTTGCTGGTAATCATTGCTTCTATATGTAAGGTGAAGATGGTGCCTGGAGCCTTTCACTCTGGGACAGTTGCTCTGAACAGGAATTCTAAAGGTATTAGGAATGTCATGTGTTGGAGTCCGGAGAGCCATCCTATCAAGACAGCTGCTCGACCCAGAAATAGCAGCTCATGAATGAGAATTCCTCTCACGGTGCTTGTGCTACAGTATGCTTAAAGAACTGTGGCTACTCTCATGCAATGCATGTCTTTTGTTGAGCACCCTATCCTTTTGTCTGTGAATAAATGGTGATGTTTAATTTGCTTAACAGATCCCTACCCAAAAGACTGACTGGGCTTTCCATGCAGTAAAGTAAGAATGAGAATATTTTGTGTGCGCCTACAGTGCTAGGCAACTCTTTAGTGAATGGACCCGTGACAACTGACCCAGTAATCCTTGTGTGTCCATACTCTTGTTCGTCATTGGAAACCTCCCTTCCCTAATAAAGGATTTGGTGGTCCTGTGTCCGACATAAAGGTGAAAATTCTGTCTCTTATGTTGAATTCCACCTCAGGTTCCTCTTACAGGTCGGGGTTGACCGACAGGACTGGACATGTCAGAGCTCACTGTGGGTTGTCCTGTTGTGGATATGTGTTTGTCCCTGGCAGTGAGAGAATAGATCCCAGGATGCAAACTCTCATATAGTGGGTGAATGTACCATGTGGTAATGCATTTTCTTTCCCCAGGGGGCGTGTTAGCTTGAGCAGGTGCCTGCTACATTGGGGTCTGCGCTGCATTCAATGGTTTGTGTTCCATGGGCTGTCGCTCTGTGGGTACTGTGGACTGTGACTGCGCAGTGCCAGGGGCATATGTAGGAACACTTTCTTGTACCGGTCCTGGGGTATCATGGAGTTGGCATCTGTATCATGTACTGTGGCTGAAATGTGTAATATTGATCAGGCGGTGCACCGGGCTGATACTGCATGGGAGGCCTATTCTGACAATCTCACACAAAATGCCCCATTCTTTAACACACCTAATAGGGTCTGCCACCCCAGAGCTTCTGAACCCCCCCCCACTTCCTTGTTGGAAACCACTCCTTCCTCCTTGAAATCCTCCTGCATCCCTTCTGTCTCCTTGCCCTTCTCACCAGGCCAGATATTGTCCCCACTTCTGTTGCCCTTCTGCTGTATTAGTGAATACTTTTCTTCCATGCTTACTTTTGCAAAATTGTTCTGTATCAATTTTGCTTCCACTCTCTGTGATTTCACCACTGTCCCCTTTTCTCGCTTGCTTTTTGCTTTACACAAATGTACTATGTATGCCTGTATTTAAGCCCATCCCTTTTCCTCTATGCCCACTACTTTATCCAAATATTGTACTTGTGTAGGGAGCCCCGATGTGGTAAAATACTGTTATGCTTTTATCCCATGATTCCCCGGTCTTAATGCGCCACATGTCCTGAATTGAATTAATGTAAAGCACTGGGTACTCGTCTGGATTCACTGTGCATGCCAAAATTGATGCTATATCTGGTTTGTCTGGATAGGCGTCCCTCAGCGCCCTCCACACATGGGCTCGACAATTATTAAATGGAGCACCATTGTGTGTGTCACTTTCTAATTGTACCCCTGGATAAACTGCCATTTCAGAAAATGTATTGGTTTGCTCTCTTGCAGCAAGCAAACTCTTCATGTCTCCTACTGCCGTTTGCTTCGCCAGGGAATTTATCCATGAACCTGCTCCAGCTGTGAGGGCAATGCCCTTAGTAAGTCTTGCCTATCCATATGGGGTCAGTGTACATAATGTGCCCTTCTGTAATAGCATTGTAAGTACTGTAACTGGTTATTTATAACGCACTTAATACCCAGAGGTTTCTGAGCACGGACCCGAGCATCGAACCTTTGTTGCTCAGCCTCCCCTTGCTTCCAAGGTGAGTGTGCTGCCCCTGAGCTATCCTCCTGAGCTTAATAGGAAAAGCTGCCTCCCTGCCTTCCTCTTCTATGGTGGCATCCCTCTGTTCTTTCCTTTTGCTACTGGTGTCACTTTTCCCTGTATCCCTGTTCCTCATATGTCTCCGATTCCTCTAAATCCGGCTCCTCTTTTCCTTCAGAAAATATGGTATTGTAGTCTATGCTCTGGCACCTGCACGCCCTACGTGGCTTGCCTTCCTGGTTTCCCCTTGCATCAGGGACCCCCTCATCAGTCTCGATTTTAACATCCATAATGACTGTGCTGTCCATTTTAAGGAGTATATGTCCGCCTTTCATGCATCTGTGTGTATCATCGGACACTGCCCTCCCCCAAAGTTTCCCCGAATTAGTCATTCTAGCTCATCCTCTATCTTCTGTAATGCTGCTTCGAAATCCCTGTGTGCACTGTTCTCTATCTTCATTATGAGTTGGTCTCTTTTTCTGTTTTTGTTATCCCCTGATGCATTTGATTTGGGGTCTCTTGTGGGATTTGTGTACCCTGTTGCAGGTTGTAGTGGGTATGTTCTGGGTTTAGGTGGTGCAATCGATGGTGCAGGCATCTGTCCCTCTGCCTGGTTGGGCTCTCCCATGAGAGGGGAGGGGCAGTCACCTCTGCAGGTGCCCTAATCCCTTCCTTTTTCTTTAGGCCGGTAAGATAGCTCAGCAGGTTGAGCAATCGCTGCTACGATCTGAGCGTGATCTGCAGGTCGCAGTTTTGAATCCCGGCAAGGCCAACTCAGCCTTTCATCCTTCTTAGGTCGATAAATGAGTACCAATTTCGGTTGGGTAATATTGTATACAAATATGTGCTCTGTAAAGCGCTTTGGATTAAGGTGCTATATAAATAACACATCATCATCATTTCTACTATCATTGTATGCTTCACTGCCTCTGTGTGTATTTTCCAAAACTCCGAGATACTTTGTCTATTCTTTAACTGCTTACCTTCGTAAGTTGACAAAAAATACGTATACATGTGGTCAATTATTTGCTTATTGTACGTGCCCTCCGTGGGCCATGCAGTAAACAACCTGCCTTCCATTCCTTGTACCTATTCATTGTACCCATTCATTGTGGTATTCAACATCCTCTCCTTGTACTGTGGGAGCATCTTGCACATGTGCTCAATCAGTGTGCTCATTTTACTAACACTAACCTTAACACAATGCCCAAAAAACAATCGGCACAACAAAGATTACCACTAACAACAGTGGCCATGCTTTGAGCTACAATAATTCTCCATGCGTTTTCGCACAATAACCCCACAATAACCCCATACCACCCCTCTCCCATGACTGCAGCCCCCAAAACCAGTTTTCCACCAACACAATTCCTTTTTCCCCATTGCACACCCACACACACTGAGCTACCCTCACTCTGCTCAAATATTTCTATTTATACTACATAGCCAAAAGAACATGTATTTACACAATGGATTATTTGTCCTTGTCCCCTTGGGTCCAGTGATTCCAGTGCTTTCTACTACAGGACTCTCACCTCTTCCCAACGCAGCACTGCCTTATCTCTTTTTAGAGGCAATCTCCACTTCACTTTATCTCAGTATTATTACTATTGTGACGTCACTACTCCCCTAGGTTGGAACACATCTTTCTCTATTCTATTAAAAAAAGAAACATCCCTCCCACACAAGCTGACTGGCTGCCTAAGGCCAAGGAGATGTATGACATGGAGAGCCTCTTGGCGTTGGTCATGGAAACTCATTCCCATATAGACACGCAATGGTTACCTTTCCTAGAGTTTCTCAGGGACAACCACCCAGCGTCTCGGACCCCTTAGGCTAAGCATCTCGCTTCCTCTCATGCTATTGAACCAACTTTCCTCTCAGCTATTATCACAGCATTACAGACTGGTGTTTATCCCTATGGCCCATAGACCGTAGATCCCGGGAAAGGGGGGGGGGGCGATTACTCTTACTCCTCGTTCTTTTTCCTCTGTACCTTTCATCTCTTGATTCTGTCCTTTCCGGTTTTGTTGGGTAACTGTTTAAAATATAAGATTGTAGATCTACGACAGGTTGTTGTTTCACATTGCCACAGTACAATGTTTCTGTATGTTTCTTGCGATCTTAATAAAAATAATAATAATAATAAAAAACAATATATGCCATGTGGTTCGCTTCACCAGACTCTTCTCAGTCAAATCCCAGCAATCACATCCCTGTTTGTTGTTGCTGCAAAGATGCACTCACGATCTGTAGGTGTTCTGCGGTCCTCTGATGTGATGTCCCGCTCAAAGGCCATCACAGCTGGGCTCAGTGCCCCACTACATCGATCAGGCAGGCCTTTGGAAAACCTGGGTGCCTGCTCACCTCTTCATTGTGTGCACAGCTACAGGTCTCTGTAGGTAGGCGCCACAGCAGGGCTATGTGGCAGGGGTGCCACCCACACCCTAGTAAGCATAGAATCACATGGCAGGTCACCAAAATGTATGGTAGGCTCCGAACCCAAAATAAACAAAATCAATTCAAGAAGCAAAAATGGGTGTACAAATCGCAATAAAAACACATTTTATTACATGCAACCTCAGCTGGGGAAAAAGACAAGCTTCATCCAATGCATAATCATTGAATGTAGGCATATATAGGAAGGGGCACGAGGAAAGAGTGGACATTGTTGCAAGACATATGATGCTAATGGTCCCCTACAGAAAACTATACATTTGTTACTGGCTCAAACCTTCCCTCGTGACCAGACCGCTACCATCCCTCCAATAGTGACCTAATGGCCAGTTCAAATGCAGTTGTTCATTCCATTGAACAGTGGGCTTAGGTCCCATTGGTCAACCCACACCTGAGTGTCTCATTATGTACTTTGCCCCTCAGTTTTAACCAATCCACTTGTGAGGTGTAGACAGTGTGGAAACAAAATCAAATACCTCATCCGCTTCTTGTGAGACCAAACGTGAGGTGCTCCCTGATTTTTCTCACCCTTGCAGCTGTACACCTGACAGATTATATTGCATCTTCTCTTTGGAAACATATTACATTTTGCAAAACCTTCTTAACTTGGGAAAAAACAACCTTATAAAAAACAATACTGGGACACCACTCAGATGAGAATATTTCCCTGGATTTATGATCTGTTTCCCTTAGTTTTTGCAGTACAATTGAGTGGCCATCCCTTCAGTGGGGGCAGTAGAGCCACACTATTTAGAGCTTCCAATGGTTGTTCTTCAACATGACTATGTTCTGATCAACCTGTTCCCTTTAACTTCTGGAATGCTGGCTATGAGTTTGAAACATTACTTGCTATATCAGCCATTGTTGGACGCCTGGGATCCTACCTCCCCCTGCATCCTTAACTAATCACTGCATGGAATTTCACACCACCTCCAGGGATGCTGGTCCTGTCTGTGCATCAGCTAAAACAAAAAAGGATGATGCCTATTTCATTACAGAAATCTCTGAATACCTTGTGAGGCATGGTCATCTGCGATATCCAACATGCCCTATTCCTCGTTAACATGAACCTCTGTTTTGCTATTAACACACACACACACACACACACACACACACACACACACACACACACACACACACACACACACACACACACACACACACACACACACACACACACACACACACACACACACACACACACACACACACACACACACACACACACACACACACACACACACACACACACACACACACACACACACACACACACACACACACACACACACACACCCACCCCCCCCCCCAATCACACATCTCTATAGGTTCCTCTGTACATTTTTTATGTGATCTACCCCTACTTATCTATCACACTGCATAAAAGCTTTTCAATAACCAGGGGTGCCTCTTGCACTTCTGCCCGGGGTGCCTCTTGAACGTCTCTCTACCTGCAAAATCTACACTAGTTCTAATCAGTTATTTTCCTGCTGCAAAACTGTCCTATCATCCCTTCTAGCCTGCCTTCTATGTATGGTGTATACTGCATAGTACTGCCCTACATTTCTTCATATAATTATTCTAGAAAATACAGGTGTGCCTGTATCCATGGACAAAGATCAACTTCCTGACCTAATAGACAACCCACTCTCCTCACTATAGGAACTTCCTGAATCAGTACTTTCTCTCATGTTTGGAGCATTGGACTTGCATCTCAACAGTAGTCTGGGCAAGCATGTAAATAATAGGAGCCACTGGTTGTATGGTGTGAAATAAGAAACAGAGTAAAATAAAGTAAATCAATACAATGCGATCGAAAACAGTAATTGGCATTATGTGATAAGCAGAGATGGTTAAGTTAATGCATTTTAAATCATGCAGTGCATATTGCAAAGGCATAAGCACATCTTTGTTAGTGGCTATGTTGACAGTATTCTGTGGGTGTCTGCACGAGGGGGGAGGGTATTGTAAGTAGGCAATTCCTAGGGCAACTGTGTACTGTTGACGGCTCTGATATTCTTTACATTCAGAAAGCTTTCATCAATGGCTAACATTCAGTCAACATGCAAATTAAAATGCATGATTGCCAGATATGAAACAGATACCACAAACGTAGGTCCTTATCTATACCATCTCAGTATTGCATTAAAAATGTAGTATAATGGATTCAAACGTGACAATGATAATGCATAGTCACATATAAATATACTGGCCGTCAATGGCATTTGCAGATTCTCTGCCACATTGTCCTCCAGAGAGGAATCACTCACTACCCCTCCGCCAAGCCTTATTGCCGACTCAATTGAGTCCCCTAAATGTCAATTTCCCAACTGGAAGTTCTGATTGCCTGATACTTTCTGTTTAGCGTGGTTGGAAAATCTGAGGAAGACAGTGAATTCCTACTATGGATGGGGACCTGGGAGTAAAAAGTCACAGAAGGCTTCAGTATCCTGTGGGACCATTGGACGGGCTAGAGCGGCTTATGTTCGGGAAGTCTAAGTTGTCTAATTTTGTAAAATTCTGAAGCAAGTGGGTTCTTGGAGGTGCTATAACAGCTCAGGTTTGGATAGCCCAGATTAATTTCATTCATTCGGGTCTAAGAGCAATCTGCCAGTCTGCCAGTTACCAAGAACCAACTCGGCTTGGCCAGTCTGGATGCACCTGAGCTGCTTCATCTGATCCAAGATGAGACCCGTTTATCACAGCTAGCAGATTCTTGCATTGCCCCATTACTCCATGCAAATACTAGTGTAGTGCCCGTGCTCAGATGTGACCCTGAGAATCATGATCATGCTGAATTACTGAAGGAATGGAATCTGTACAAGGTGAGACACATTGGCGAACAGAAATTGCCTGGTGTTGCTGCATCAATTCCTCCTGGTAGTAATGCCCATGTTCCCTGGCTAGCATGGACATCTTTGTAGTGACAGAACTTTTGATTTGCTATTGCTTAAGGTTCTGGTAGACTATACTCTGGCATAAAGCACTATTGCCAGCACTGTTACAAAGAAAGAATCAGCTTTTACTGCAACCTAACTTCACCATCTGTAGGCCTTGTGTGAATTTTTGCTTTCTCAGCCTAGGGATGGATCAGGGAGGGGTGCCGAACATCTTGGTGGTGACAGACCACTTCACTCAATGTGCTGATACATCTCCCACAAGGATTAGAGCTCCACCACCATTGCCCATGTGGTGTGAAAGAAGTACCTTATGCAGTATGACTTGTGAGACAGAATATCCCAATCAAGGGCCAAATTGTCAACACTCATCAGACAGCTGATGGAGCTGAGTGGCATCCAGAAGACCTTAACGACTCCTTAGCAGCACAGTCTCAGGCCTGGATTTAGGACTCATTCCGCTCCCCTGTTACCTCTCCTGCCTTCACTTGGATCTCCTCCCATGTGTGGGCCAGGACTAAGTCTTTGCCCATGCAGCCCTTCTGTCAATCAATGGCTGGTTATGCTACGTCCTCCTCCCAGCATTCGCTTAAGGCTCTGCCACTGTTAAGGGGCATCTTAAATAAACAGATGGCACAGGACAACAGGCATCATTAGAGAGGCTGCCATGCAGTAAGGTAATGTTTAAAGAACTCTGTTTTTAACTAAAGTGTGTACTTAACATATATTTATTTATTTTTTATATGCAGCTGCTTTCGACACAGCTTGCCACTGTAGATGTTGCACCAATAGGTTTCTTTGGGGACCACTAGCTATGGCCTTTGGCTGTAACACTATACATTTTACACCAATGGGTTTCTTCTGTGTCCACTAGCCATGGCCTTCATCCATGGGCATTGTACATGTTGCACCAATAGGTCATTTTGTTCATGTCCCACTAGACATTGCCCTTGGTTATGTCCAGTGGCCACGGCCTTCGTTTGTGGCCACTGGCCATGTTGCACCAATACGTTTCATTGGGGCCCACTAACCATGACCTTTGGCTATGGCAAGCAGTCCTGTCTTTCACTGTGGCCTTTATACATGTTGAGACAATAGGTTTCTTTTGGGGCACACTAGCCATGATTTTCAGCACAGAGACTGATTAGCCCCTGTCTAGGAGATGTGATCAGGAGATGTGATCACTGCAGGTGTAAAATCACTTATTTATTCATGCTCTCCCCATTCCCATGGAATTCCCCTGATATTCCCCATACAATGGCAAAAAACTACGCACACAGCGACAATGAACTACCCATACCTGCGGGATTCCCCCAAAAATGCTACAAAATCGTGTCCGCACAAGCATTCACCAAGTGCCCCCTCCTCTTTCCATGGTCCCCACACTCCCCTCAATTGCTTTTTTCCACCCTAGTCCTCTCCTGGCCATTACCCCATCACGGTTGGGTTTGTGTGATGCATTTTGTTCTCCGAGGTGGACTTGTTTGAAATTTGAGTGCTGAATTTTCAGGGGTTTTGTTGTGTTAAATCTGATCACTGTAATGCTCTCTTAACAAATGTTTTTTTTTTGTTCACTGAATTTCAAGGATTTTGTTACACCATAGTTTCCTCAGGGTCTAGCCATGGCCTTCTTCTGTGGCCACACTACATATTGTACCAATAGTTTTCTTTCAGTCTCACTAGCAATGGCCTTCAGCCATGGCCAGTAGCCTCAGCTGAACATGTTGCACAGTTTCTTGAGGTCTCACTAGCTTTGGCTTTCGGCCATGGGCTCTGCACATTTTGCAGCAATATCTTTCTTTTGGGCCTACTGGCCATGGCCACCGGCCATACCACACCATTAATTTGCTCCCAAACTCCCATTTTCCCCTGCCCCGAAGATGTAGCGACTGTAGATGTTAAACCTTTTATTCTAACACTTTATTTCCGTGAATATTTCACAGCAACCATTTCCAATAACGGGAATTCCTGCCGCAGAGTAGTGGTTTGACGATTCCCACTTTAAATGGAAACATTGCTCAGAATTCAAAAGTCTTCCACATTCTCACAGTCACTGAACATGTGCCCCAATTCTTTTTTTCAGATCCCTTCACTTCACTCAATTGATTTTTTTCCTTCCTACCCCTCTCCCATTATCCCTATCACTCATCACTTTGTGTGACACACATTCTTTCTCAGCGTTTCTCGTGGCATTGCGGCTTTAATCTTGTGAGAATCATGTGGTCTTCCCCTGATAAACTGAAAATATTCCACCGACAACTGGCTTCCCAACCCACTTCCAAATCCCCAACTTCACATGGTGTCTTCTTTCCCACTCTGAACCTCTAGCCTGATGTGATTGCTTTTGCTATTGTTATTGGTGTTTATATAGCACCTACAGCCAGGCAATCTAAGCGCTGTTGTTCAAAACACTCAGTGTTCCCCTAGAAGTGACTACATAAACAGAAGAGGTCATGGCAGAGTTCAATTCAAACTTTGGTCAAAATCTGACCAGCTGTTTTCATGTTACAGCTGATGAAAAAGTGCACTTTTTTTCCCAAAATATCCAAGTTCGGGGGGCCCTGGCAAAACTACCAAATCCATCTAGCATTTCAAAACCTATTAGCCTCTCTCAGCCTCTCTGCTGTAAAAAGCACAACGGCTGATATCATGGTTTTAAGCAGCAGGGGGCGCCCCCTTCTTTGACAATATTTTAAAACTATTGGATGGATTTCCCCAAACCAGTCAGAGCTTTGTGTCCAAGTTGTTGCTTTTTGTGCACTTTTTCTCTAAGGAAAAATGAATGGACTGAAAACGGTGAAACTGTTGTGTTTTGTTTTCTTAATACATTTTTTATTTTATTTTGCAGATTTTGGGGAGGCCTTGACAAACATTTTGTTATGAAAATGTAATTCAAATCCATCCAGTAAGTCAAAGGTTATTAACAATAGAACTTGGTGAAATAAATTGCTGATTTTTCTTTTCTGAAAAGCATCTTAGCCTCTCGTATGCAATGTACCATGGGGGATATAGCTATCATTTTGGGAATAGGGGACACTCACTTCGCCGTCAAAAATATGAACAACTATTGTATGGAATAACCCCAGACAACTCCAGAAATCGAGTCAATGCTTCTTGGCCAAGTTGCTTCGTACCTGGTTCAATTCCATCCAGCGGTTTTTGCTGTATACTGTGCAGAAATGTAGACTTTTTATCTATGGGGAAATAAATAGTAGTAGCCCAAAAAACATCGTTTTTGCTTTCTTCATAATTTATTCATTTTTTAACCAATATTTCCCAAAATGTCGAATGTTGGGGAGGCAGTGGGTTGGGGGAATCAGTGTGAAAAACTTTTTGTCTGCAAAATATCAGTCAAATCCATCATGCAAGTCAAATGTTATTAGAAATTCTATTTTCGGGCTTCCTATTGAACTTGATCCTCACCTTAACTATAGTGTGGTGACTGCTGCAGTATAACATATATATATATATATATATATATATATATATATATATATATATATATATATATATATATATATATATATATATATTCAGTGAAAAAACTTTGTTAAAGGGACGTTATGGTTAAGTTGCGCTATTAAAAACCTATGAAATTCAGTGAAAAATCTGTGTCAAAGGGACGTTATGTTTCCAAGTAAAACCGAAAAACGCTTCAAATTCGCCAGTTATGGTAAGCTAAGCAACCATTTGTGATGTCATCTTTGATGTTCTGGGTTTAAGTCTTAGCAGTGCACGGTGGTGGCGCGAGTTATGGTTGCTTAGCTTACCATAACTGGCGAATTTCAAGGGTTTTTCGGTTTTACTTGGAACCATAACGTCCCTTTGACAAAGTTTTTTCATTGAATTTCATAGGTTTTTATTAGTGCAACTTAACCATAATGTCCCTGTAACACTTTTTTTAACTGAATTTTATAGGTTTTTATTAGTGCAACGTCAACATAACATCCTTTTCAATAGATGAAGACCACTAGCATCTTATGTCCTCAAAGTGGGAACCCCGGGTGGTAAAAAAAAAAAGATTTTCCTTCCTACACCGGGACGCCGCAGGAAGGAAAATCTTTTACCAAGATGGCCACCATGGAAAGGGAAGGCGGGGTGTATAAAGAGAACACAACAGGGCATGAGCAGGGGGTAGGGGGGAACAGGGGAGACACATGGGCATGAGCGGGGGTGAGAGGGAACAGGGCACAAATGGGGCATGAGCAGGGGGTGGGGGGAAAAGGAAGGAAACACAGGGCATGAGCGGGGGTGGTGGGAACACGAGAGACACACGGGGCATGAGCAGCGGGTCGGGGGGAACAGGGGAGACACGGGGCATGAGCGGGGGTGGGGAGGAACACGAGGGAGACACAGGGTATGAGCAGAGGGTAGGGAGCAACACGAGGGAGACACAGGGCATGAGCGGGGGGTGGGGAGGAACATGAGGGAGACATGGGGCATGAGCGGGGGGTGGGGGGAACAGGGGAGACACAGGGCATGAGCGGGGGGTGGGGGAAACAGGGCATGAGCGGGGGTGAGGGGAACAGGGCACACACAGGGCATGAGCGGGGGGTGGGTGGAACAGGGCAGACACGGGGCATGAGCGGGGGGTGGGGGGAACAAGGCACACACGGGGCATGAGCAGGGGGTGGGGGAATAGGGCACACACGGGGCATGAGCGGGGGGTGGGGGGATGGGGCATGAGCAGGGGGTGGGGGAATAGGGCACATATGGGACATGAGTGGGGGTGGGGGGGAAAGGAGAAAGGCAAGGGGCATGAGCAGGGGTTGGGGGAACACGAGGGAGACATGGGACATGAGCGAGGGGGCGGGGGGTAACACGAGGGAACCATGGGGCATGAGCGGGGGGTGGGGGGAACACAAGGGAGACACGGGGCATGAGCTGGGGGTGGGGACAACAGGAGACACATGGGGCATGAGTGGGGGGTGAGGGGGTACATGATGGAGACACAGGACATGAGCAGGGGGTGGGGGGAACACGAGGGAGACACGGGACATGAGCGGGGGGTGGGGGCAACAGTAGACACACGGGGCATGAGCTGGGGTGAGGGGGTTACACGAAGGAGACACGGGGCATGAGCGGTGGTGGGGGGAACAGGGCGCACATGGGGCATGAGCAGGGGTGGGGGAACAGGGCCCACACACGGGGCATGAGCGGCGGTGGGGGGAAAGGAGAGACACACTGGGCATGAGCAGGTGGTGGGGGGAACACGAGGGGGACACGGGGCATGAGTGGGAGGAGGTGGGGGTAACACGAGGGAAACACGAGGCATGAGCGGGGATGGGGGGAACACGAGAGAGACGTGGGGCATGAGCGGGGGGTAGGGCAACAGGAGACACGGGGCATGAGCAGGGTGTGGGGGGAACACGAGGGAGACACGGGGCATGAGGGGCGGTGGTGGGTAATACGGGGCATGAGCGGGGGGGTGCGGGGAACATGTGGGAAACACGGGGCATGAGCGGGGGCTGGGGGTACAGGAGGGAAACACGGGGCATGAGCAGGGGGGTGGGGGTACAGGAGGGAGACACGGGACATGACCGGAGGGTGGGGGGGGCAACAGGAGACACCGGGCATATGCGGGGGGGTACACGAGGGAAACACAGGGCATGAGCGGTGGTGGGGGGAACAGGGGAGACACGGGGGATGAGCTGGGGTGGGGGGAATAGGAGAGAGACACGGGGCATTAGCGGGGGTGGGGGAACAGGGGAGACACGGTGCATGAGCGGGGGGGTGGGGGTTAACACAAGGTGGACACGGGGCATGAGCGGGGGTTGGGAGGTAACAAGGGAGACAGGGCATGAGCGGGGAGTGGGGGGTAACACAAGGGAGACACGGGGGGGGGTGGGGGTAACAAGAGGAAGACACGGGGCATGAGCGGGGGTGGGGGTAACACAAGGGAGACACGGAGCATGAGCGGGGGGTGGCGGGGAACAGGGGAGAGAGACAATTGGCATGAGCAGGGGGGTGGGGGAACAGTAGGGAGACACGGGGCATGAGCGGGGGGTGGGAGGGTAACACAAGGGAGACACGGGGCATGAGCTGGGGGTGGGGGGTAACACAAGGGAGACACGGGGCATGAGCCAGGGGTGGGGGTAACAGGGGAGACACGGGGCATGAGCAGGGGTGGGGGAAGGGGAGAGACACACGGGGCATGAGTGGGGGGTGGGGAGGAAGGGGTGAGACACACGGGGCATGAGCGGGGGGTGGGGGGAAGGGGAGAGAGACACAGGGCATGAGCGGGGGGTGGGGGCGAAGGGGAGAGAGACACAGGGCATGAGCGGGGTGTGGGGGGGAAGGGGAGAGACACAGGCAGGGCATTAGCAGGGGGTGGAGGGAGGGGAGAGACACACGGGCATGAGCTGGGGTGGGGGGAAGGGGAGAGAGACACGGGGCATGCGTGGGGGGTGGGGAGGAAGGGGAGATTGACATGGGCATGAGCGGGGGTGGGGGTGGGCAGGAAGGGGAGAGACACACGGGGCATGAGCGGGTGTGGGGGGAAAGGAGGGAGACACGGGGCATGAGCGGGGGTGGGGGGGAAGGGGATAGAGACACGGGGTATGAGCGGGGGGTGGGAGAAAGGAGGGGGACACGGGGCATGAGTGGGGGGTGGGGGTAAGGGGAGAGACACACGGGGCATGAGCGGGGGGTGGGGGGGAAGGGGAGAGAGACACGGGGCATGAGCGGGGGGTGGGGGGGAGGGGATAGAAACACGGGGCATGAGCAGGGGGTGGGGGGAAGGGGAGAGACACACGGGGTCTGAGCAGGGGGTGGGGGAAGGGGAGAGACAAGGGGCATGAGCAGGGGGTGGGGGGAAGGTGAGAGACACGGGGCATTAGCGGGGGGTGGGGTGGGGAGAGACACACAGGGCATGAGCGGGGGGTGGGGTGAAAGGAGGGAGACACACGGGCATGAGCGGGGGTGGGGGGTAAGAGGAGAGACACACGGGGCATGAGCGGGGGTGGGGGGAAGGGGAGAGACACACGGGGCATTAGCGGGGGTGGGGGGAAGGGGAGAGAGACACGGGGCATGAGCGGGTGTTGTGGGGAACAGTAGGGAGACACGGGGTATGAGCGGGGGGTGGGGGGAAGGGGAAAGACACACAGGGCATGAGCGGGGGGTGGGGGGGAACAGTAGGGAGACACAGGGTATGAGCGTGGGGTGGGGGAAGGGGAGAGAGACACGGGGCATGAGCGGGGAGTGGTGGGAAGGGGAGAGACACGCGGAGCATGAGCGGGGGGTGGGGGAACAAGAGAGAGACACGAGGGCCTGTGCCTCACCGCCTTTTCGTGGCTGATGCAGCCCACATCTACACTGCGCAGGCAGCAGATCCCGCTCCGATAAACAAAGATGGCGGGCGTCTCTGACAGCGAGGGGGGGAACATGGGTGACACAGGCCATGAGCGGGGGGTGGGGGAACAAGAGAGAGACACGAGGGCCTGTGCCTCACTGCCTTTTTGTGGCTGATGCAGCCCACATCTACACTGTGCAGGCAGCAGATCCCGCTCCGAATAACAAAGATGGCGGGCGTCTCTGACAATAGACGCACTGCACGCTTCATGGCAGCCAGTAGAAAAGCACGTCAGATATCCGCAGACATCACGCAAGTTGCTTGCCCAATCACCGTCCTGTCCACGGAGCGAACAGGGAAGTGTGTCTGCGAAGCGAACACAGATATCACAATTTTTCTGACCTACTTTTTGGTCATTTAAAAAAAAATACTGGACGGATTTTCACCAAATTTGCAAAAGCACGCTTTTGGGACCAAGCCGCTGCTCCTGGTCCAAAATTGGTGAAAATCGTTCAGCGGTTTGGGCTGTAGGCGCAAGCAAAATTTATTTACCATTCAGTCCATGGGAAAAAAAAGTTTTTGGACCCCCCCTATAACTTTGCCCCCCCTGGACGAATCCTTACCAAACTTTGCAAAAAATTTCAGAGTGGGCCATATACTCTTTTTGCAAAGTTTGGTGAGGATTCGTCCAGGGGGAGCGAAGTTATAAGCCGCCCGAAAAGCGCTCTTCCTATGGAAACACCAACTTAACCATAACTACATGGCCACTTTCAAAGGTTTTTAGTAGGGTACTGTAAGCAGAATGTTGCTTTATCTTGCGGTTTTCTGTAAAGAGGAAAGGTATTTGGTACGGCAACATAACCATAATGTCTCATTAACAACACTTTGTTACTAATTCCTTGCCTGCCCTCATGATAAACGTGTGGAAAGGGCAAATTGTCTGGTGCATGCATCCAATTGCGCTACCCCTTACTTTTCCAAATGGAGTTGGTGTATCGTACCAAATACAGATGTACATAGTAAATGTTGTTTAGTGTGTCAGGAGGCTCTCTTTTTCTGTTAACAGTGCATGATAAATCTGTACCGCACACTACTGGCCGAGATAACTACAGATGAGCAATATGGACGTTTCCGAGGGACACTGCACCTAGTTGTTGTATGTGCAATCACACTGAAGCTATACGTAGTCTCCATTAGTGGCTGCATGTCCGCTTCTTCAAATGAACTGGTAAGTAGTCGGGGAAGGGCACGTGTTTCTGTTTCATATCTTGCCCCATGCATAGGTCATCCACTGTATGCTGGTAACACCGCCCCCTTTAGCCAGCCCTACGGATTCATGCAGTAGGTTACTGCATTTAAAGTACTGTTGCCAACTTCCTGTGTGGCTCTGCAAACCCACCAATGTGTGGCTAAAGTACTCCTAACTGTATAACGGCCACTAAACAAGGAACAGCAACCTGCAATGCCACATGGGCGTGTTAAATGTCACATTACTTTGATTTATCTGCTGGTTGCCTTTCCATGACCCATTAAACAGATACATTGTGTGTGCAGTTAAAGAAAACTTGTAACTGCAGGTGGGACAGTTTGTACTAAGTCTGTAAAATGGGAAAGCATGTGCACCTTCCTCATGCACATATTAGTGCATGTAAACGCAAATAAAAAACAGCAGAATATGCAGAGCACAAACAACCTTAGTGGTGGTTAGAAAAGCACGTTAGCTGCATGGGTCACACACAATAAATGGCTTCCTGCTGCACGTAATGAAGCTGTGTTTCCCGTTGTTGTGAACATTCTTGTATTCCACAATGTATGCATATCCGTTAATGCTACCCCTAACACTAATGGCATAGAATAACGTGGTTATACTATATGTGATAACAACAGAAATGAAAGCAGAGGGGACCAGTGGGCAGGCTACCACCCTTCCAACAATTACGTATCCTACTTTCATGTACAGCATTGCCCACAACTGCTACAGGCAACAAGAGGGGCACTCCTGTAGGGCAGCGGAGCTGTAAAACAACATTAGCAAACCATGTGCCACACTACATACCCTTAACCGGCACAGGGCATTGTATTGTGCATGTACTGGAACACACTCCTGTACAGAGGGAAGGTACTTCGAAATGTGTGGGAATGGTCCTTACAGGAGCATTACAATGACTGGCACCTATGTATGTCAGGGCCACCCAATAATTCGGTCTCCTGGTGCGTTCCCTACAATATCCAGATAGGTTCTGCCCCTTCTGTACCTGACCTTTGCTGTCGTTCCTTCTGTGCCGTGTGAGAACAGCATGATAAATGAAAATGACCTGGGAAAGGGAGAAAAGGTACATAAAGAAAGCACCTTGCACAGATCAACAAAAGAATTGCCAATGCACACATGCACGGCTAGGCATGTGGCAGTGTGGGAAACACTGTAGTGGAATCAGTTAGAAAGGGGGTCACTGTACAAATAGGTTTGTTTACGTGTTGCAGAGCATTTTCAAGAGAGTCACATCACAAAACTAACTACAAATAAGTATGAATACTTTCAAGAAGGGCACCAAACCAATGTATAGGTGGTGTACAAAAATCGGGGAGGCTGGCATAGTAAGATTAATGTTATAGCCATGAAGTGTCATATTCCCAGGGGCAAAGTATGTCATTGGCACATGTCAAAGAAAGGCAGAAATACACTTTTTGCACTGTACCTCTCTCTCTGCATTCACGGACCAAATGGAAAATGACACTCCCACATCGGTGACTGCATAATGCAGTAAATACGTATGCAAAAGATCAGAAACAAACACATGAACTGGGCAAGTGCCTCCTTCATCACAAACAGCACTGAAACTCGTGTAACACTGTGCAATTTTCCCTGCCCAATCAACAACAGTAATATCAGCATGATTGCTTGCCACCAAAGTGTCACACAGAGAAATCAACATCAGGCACTTCATTGTGTCATAGCACTACACATTCACATCATAGATCGCAAAATGAGTAGCCACTGCACAGTGTTTTCCATCCACTTTCATTCAATGTATGTTAGATTCACCTAAAACCTGCATGCTGTGCATCGTGAAACACACAGCCATAGCTGCACCCTCTGCATTTCTGTCCACAAATACACTGTGTAGCACAATCTGTCCATACACACCACACCCACAAACGTTGTTACCCAATCCCTTAGTGTCTGCAGGCCCATTTCTAAGAGTGTCTTCTGCAAAAGGGCTATGTAACACGTGCCACACTGCAACTATCGCAATATTCACTGACTTTTTGTGCTAGGAACATGCGGGAGTGGGGGAATAACTTTGAACTGGGGGAGCAGACGCTCTTAGTTGTGCTGGCTCTGAAAAGAAACTGTGGGGTCTTTTTTTTGTTTAAGGTGCTTACCTAGAAACATTGTTTTTGCAGTTTTTATACGTAAATGTGTGTTTTCAACGTTAGCTCACATTCTTACAATAGGCTCTTCAGTGCAGTGTGTAGATTGTAACAAAACACTTAATTGCCACTGTACGACAAAGACATGCCATTTGTCGTGAAAAGGTGTATGTATCGCAAACTAATGTTATCATTCTCAGAGTAGAACACCCAGAAGCACTTAAGAAGTCACACATGATTATGTTGATGAGACCCCTTCCGACCCATGGCTGGCGATAGGAATCTTTGGAAAACCTCCACACTATTCTCAGGGGTACACATGAGAAAAACACCTTGGCAGTAGGAAAAAAGCGCTACATTGCTTTCATCATACTATTCAGTTGACGGAACACAGGGGAACAAGGCATGTAACCCATAAAGAAGGCTCCAAAGTGCATGATCACTACAGGTACAGTTGATGAAGAGGCCATGCGTTGAATTCTAGAAGCAGTCCGCCGAAATAGCACGATTCGACACTACTCCACAAAGCGTCCACTCCCTCCAAACCGAAATTGCCAGACATGTCTTCTTGGCATACACGCACTGATCTTCCACAAAGTCATCACCCTTGACGAAAACTGTACATCTTGCCATGTTTGCCAGCGCCAGTACACAAAGTAATCTGGAAAGTGAATGCCTCCCTTTCCTGTGATGCACACCCAAAGCACCTGATTGGCCAAAGGCCATAATCCCATTGCTATTGGCCAGCATGCTCACAAACGCATAATGTGGCACGTGCCTTTCTCCAGGTACCGCCAGGGCTGCGCCCCAGTAAAACTGGTGGAGTCCTTCTTCCTATTGATGTGCTTTTCTGTGACGCACACCCTGAGCAGCACATGATAGGACAATCGCTACAGTCCCATTTCCATAGGAGAGGATGGTGAGGATTGTCGAATGTGGCACATGCGGGTCCCCAAGTACATCGACGGCCAGTCCCCAATGCAGCAGGAGTCCCTCTTCCTATTGTCGCACATCCTAAGCAACTCATTGGACAAACCCCACAGTTTCATTTTCGTGGCCGCCACCCGCAAAATACCTGAATGTGACTTTTGTGCTGCGTGCTGCATGCATTCGTCAGGGAATAACTTACAACCAGGGCAGGGGGAGTTTGTGTGTAGAGCCTTCTACAAAAACACCTTTTTTGTCGGTTTTTAGTAGCTTTTGAGTTTTCTTCTACACACATTAGTTCAGTAAACTCTTCACCACATCCTGTAAACGAGCAAACAAAACTGCTTTGCCAATGGATGACAAGAAAATGCTATTTTCTTGGAAAAAAACTCTGAATTTCCACAAGTAATAAGGTCATTGTTGCAGAAGAACATTCCACGAGCGGACAAAAACGTGTACATGCTTCTGTTGATGAGACACCATCCTTTGTCTGGCTTGGAACAACATCCAGGAGCAGTAGGCCATACTCTTTGCAGTATTACAGATGAGAAAAGCACCTTGGCAGTGGGGAAAAAGCATTCTCACGACATCCAGCAACTTCCTTACAAATGTAAGCAAGGCAGGTAACTCATATGCATGCAGCCGTAATAACTTACGATAACATCTACTACTGGAAACGTGGCAAGGTCTTTGCAAAGTGCATGCATATCGACGAAATGGCACTCATACACAGAGTTCCACAATGTGTCCACTCCTTCTAAACCAAAATTGCCGTCACAGTTTCTTTTCAGGGCATAGTTGTGCAGATCTATGACAAAGGGATCACCTTAAGTTGCTAGACCACTTTTTGGGTGGCTTATAACTGTGCTCCCTCTGGACGAATCCTCACCAAACTTTGCAAAAAAAAGGATGTGGCCCGCTCTAAATTTTTTTGGGCAAGTTTGGTGAGATTTTTTTGTCAAGGGGGGCAAAGTTATTGGGCGGGCGTCCCACATTTTTTTTTCCATAGACTGAGTGCACGCATACAGCCCAAACTGCTGGATGGATTTTCACCAAATTTGCAGCGGCTTGGTCCCAAAAGTGTGCTTTTGTAAATTGGTGAAAATCCGTCCAGTAGTTTCTTTTTAAAACAGGTAAAATGTAGGTCCAAAAAAATGTATGATATCTGGCTCCGCTCTGCGGTTCTATTTCCTTGTTCGCTCCATGGCCAGAACTCCATTAGGGCAGGAGATCGGCATGATGTCTGCCGACATATGGCGTGCCCGCTGATTGGCTGGCTGTAAGCGTGATGTGTGTGATAATTTTCAGAAACGTCCGCCATGTTGTATCTGAGGATAGTGCGGCAGCGAAAGGGGCTTGAAAATATGTTTTGAGGCATCTGGTGGTGGGAAGAGGGGCTGGAAAGAGTGGGGGAGTGAAAAATTGTTCACATGATTTATTTGTTTAAGTGGAAGAAGACGATGGTGTGTGCGCAGTGTCTGCGAATACTATGGATGTTCGTGGATGGGTCCTCTGGCGGGCAGCTTTCATTAGGGTAGGATAGGTCCTGAGGGGAGTAGTTTATGTGGTGACTGCAGTCAGGCTTAATCCGGGAAGGGGAGTGGATTGTAGATGATATGAGGATGTTTGTATAGGGCAGTGGTCTTCAAACCTTTTTGACCTGGGCCCCCCCTGAGCAAAGTTTGGGCAGGCCATGCCCCTCCAAAAGTGCCAGATGGACAGTATGTAGAAATCGCTATGAACCTTTGCGTGCCGTCACCGCACCCTACTTCCAGTACAGACCCTGAACTCTCCCCACCCTACTCCTACCACTATCCCAGTGCTGCCGCCCATCCTGCTCCCTCCGCAGTCCCATAACACATGCATACACATTTAAATAAAAAATAAATCACCATAAACGTACCTTCTGCAGAGGCCTGCGCGTGGTTGCTAAAATGCCCCACTCCAGGTTGCTCTGCCCGTATGTGCGAGGAGGCGCAGGAGCACCCCCTCGCACATACATACATGCAGTGCCCCAGCCAGCATTTCCAAGAGCTATGCAAGACGGGCGAAGCAAAACACCCCCAGCGTTGCATGGCTCAGTGATCATGTGCGGCTGGGGAAATGAACTGTCAAAGGCAAACAGTGTTTCCCTTTGACAGTTCACCCAGCCCATGAGCACTCCCTCAGCTGGAAAAAGCAACTGAGGGAGTGCTCAGTGTTTAACTGGGTTGGCTCCTCGGCTCCTCCAGTGGATGGACGCCCCCTCACCCATTATGGATGAACTGGTAGGCTTGGACTGGCCTATAGGGCAGTAGGGCGATGGCCGTACTAAAAAATGCAAAATGCTAGTGTAGGCCAGTCAAAATGGGCCACTTTTTTGGCCAATGTGGGTCAGTTTGAGGAGCTACTTCATTATGCAGCTAGTAGTTTTGACCATTGTTGCTGAATAAATATTCTTTAAATATCACAATTTGTTTACATTTGAACAAAAAACAACCCCTTGGGTACTATTCAAACAGTCTGTGACTAAAGGACTGAATATCCATTTGCAACTGCTGGCCATTTTTTCATTGGTGCCTAAGACCGTTTTATGCTCCAGTCTAACCATTTGAGCTGCCCCTTCCCATTTCCTCCAGTCTAAAAAAAAAAAAAAAATTTTTTTTTTTTACATTTCATGCTGGGCTCTGGCTTCCCCCTGGGATGCGGCCGCGCCCCCCTGGGGGGGCGCGCCCCACAGTTTGAAGACCTCTGGTATAGGGTATATTATGCTGTGTTGTGTGTGGTAAGCCCCTAGAATCTTGGTTGCAAGGCCGTAGGCCATGCACCCAAGAATCTAGGCCCTGGCCACAACCACAGGAACATAATATAGCCATGCTGTCAACATTGTGATAGTGGTGTGTGGAATGCACAAATATGTGTATTGAATGCAATGTGCAGATTACAAAGAAGTAAGATATAAATATGGTATACTTACTGTTTGTATTGTTAAGTTTGTATAGTATGTCTAGAAAAGTGTATAGGGGCTCAGGTGGCTAGTTTATTGGAGTGAAGAGTGTGGTGACTGCTTGTATGTATTGGAATACTATGTGTATAGAAGTAGATCAGGTTTCAGGTTGTTGGCTTATGTGTGTGGTTTGTGACTAGTGTACAGATTGTTGGGTGAATGGGTGTGTTGTGTTGTGATGATTATGACCAGCTACTGCAGTGTTGAGTGCATGGCTGGAGATGATGGAGTCAACAGTCCAGGAGTGTGCCCACTGGGTGAAGAGTTAGAATATTATGTGTACAGAAGTAGACAGCACTTTAGGTGGATGGTTTATGTTGTTGGGTTGTGCCACTGAGCAGATTCTTGGGTAGTTTACTGTATTATGATGTATTGGTTGCGGGCAGTTTGTAGAGTCTTGGGTGCAGAGGCCATGAATTGAAGAGTTTGTGCATTGGTTGAAAGTACTACAATAGTATGTGAACTGAAGTGGGTAGGGCCACAGGTGGCTGTGTTGTTTGTGGGTTGTGGTAACATGAAATATGTTTGCATACATGGCTGTATTATGTTGTGGTGGGTGTGGCCAGGGTGTAGACTCTTCGGTGCATGGCTGGAGGACATAGCCCATGCACCCAAGAGTGAGGGTCCTGGCCACACCCACCGCAACATAATAGAGTCATGCATGCACACATTGTGATACTGTTATATGGATTTGCCAAATATGTGTACATAGTGCAATTATATTGTACTGACAGTTTGGGCAAGTCGTTATCGTAACTATGCGTTGATCGATCATAAACATTTTTCCTATGCATCTTACATTAGTTTTCCTCACTTTTACAGATGCGAAAAGATTGTGCTGGGCATGGCCCTCTTGAGCTAATTTTATGGGTGGATCCATCGCCCTAAGTTTAAGTGAGGGTGTGGCAATAAATCAAAACACCAGCCCCCGAAGCTGACATCAGTTGTGCCAACGATGCGCTCCAGCTATTTTCATTACGTTCGTGGCCAGCGTAGTCCAACGTGCCACGTCATCACCCACGTACGCGCAAACAGGAAGATAAACACAAGATAAAACAGACCTGCTCACACAGACCGTACGTTCTCTGTCATGCCATAATTAGTATTTTGTAAGTGAATATTTCAATAATACATTAACAATAGTGGGCAAAGTTGCAAGTGCTTTTATTTTTCAAAGAATGTTCACAAGGAATTGTAAGCTCTATGAAACAAACCATTTTTTAAATTTTGCGGGTAACTTGGGGCTGACAGTGTTTTTTGTGCTTTTGTGTCCTTGTCTTGCTGTATGGCAAATTAGCAAAACAATTTAATGATGGTCCTTGGTGGTCCGTGTGAGAGAACACAGGTTTTTCCATTTTGAAAGGTGAAAGTTCTTGTTTCTGCGGCTTTTTATACGTTGAATACTGACATGTTGCTCCTTATTGCCGGAAACACAAATGGACATATAGGGCCATATCGATCGTCCCAGATAACGGTGAGCGAAAAAACACAGCTTATTGTAATCCTGCACTGTTGGTTCCAGAATCCAAAAGTATCTGTGAACTAAATGCAAGAACAATACATTTAAGTAGCCGTTGTTTATTTTAATATAATAAGTTAGCGTATAACTGTTCGAAACGTAATCAAAGGTACAACACAGCCAATCTTTAACACACAAATGAAAACAAGGTGTACTGTTTGAGACCACGAGTTGCGTACAATTTGAGCAATGTGAATTAAGTATAGCTCCGAATGGGATGGAGAACCACATGGAGGAAACGAAAAACAATCATAGCAATCATTCAGCTTGAACCCTGAAGAGATGTCATTGTAATGAAGCATGTAAGGTTACTGTTCGAAACCAGAGCACAGTGCACATGGACAACATTTATGCCACCTTCCATTAATAATTGTGCATACAGCACTCTATCATACTCATTTTGATCCCAATAAAAATGTTATGTAAACTTCAACTTACATCATTTTTGGAAATTCCATGGTTAGATTGTTTCCACGGGACATTGCTGTGTAAAACTTGTCACACACTTTCAGACTAACTTGGTGGTACATGTGAGTTGTAAACATAGTTTAAGTTATCTTTTACTTTTTTTCTATTTCGCACAATGTATATCCTTAGAGCAATTGATGCGTAGTGTTCAAGGCTAAGTTACAATAAGCTTTTGTCCTGTTGAAAGGCAAACACATTATGTTTCAATTTCCGGAAAGAAAGCGTGAAAAAAAGGCATTGGGGCGGGATACTGGTAGGATATTATTGTGTATTTTGCAATGTAAATAGTGTAGTTACATAGATCTTAGCATTAGCTACATGGAGAAATTATCCTATCTTACACATGATGCAATGAATAGACGGATGAGCAAAAAAACTGAATTATGCCCTCTATGTTATACTGTTATGTAAAATGTCTTACGAATCAATGGTGCATGTTTGGACACTGAGTTTGACAGACTGTGTGTGGGCTGAGCATACGTGGGTGGCAGGGCCATGTTAAGCACTTTTGGGTCCCTGGGCACAGACATTTTTTGGGCCACCCTCCACCAAACCAAAGGAATTACATTAAAACCTTAAAAAGATTATAAGTGGAATATGGTTTTCAAATAGTGTTTCCATTAGATATTAAAAGAGTAAAGCAGAAGTGCAAACTTTAAAGACTGGAGCAAGCACCACAGTATAATATGCCTATGCATTCAACATTGTGATACTGGTATGTGGATTGCAGAAATATGTGTACAGATTGCAATTTGGAGATTATAAAGACGTATGACACCAATGAGTTTATACTTAATGTTTGTAATGTTGAGGGCCTATGCAGTTTTTGTGCATGGTATGTGGAAATGTAGGAGTAAAGAGAAAACATATCATGTAAGGGTATGCACTTCGTCATTTTGTAGTTCATTGCATTGCAGACATTAGTATACTTTGTGGACCCTCATAATGAGTACTTCGGAAGTACCATACTTAAAACAAGTGTACTGTGCAATGTGTGCAGTTCCTGTGTTTCTTGGCATTATCATTGGGTCTGTGGAAAAAAAAAAACAACCAGGCAGGATTTAAAAAAAGCCTTCTACATTCATTTGTTGTTATGTTGCACAGTCCGTTTTAGTGACATGTGCACTAATTACAGCAATGTGTAGGGGGCACTGTTGCAGTAGGATGAATTGAAATGGTGTATTATTTGTCTTTTGAAAGTGGTGATAGTATGGTTGCAGTTAGATACCAGTTGGCGTATTCTAACTGTTTATCTGTTTCCTCATTTAGGAGTATTTCTTCATGCGTTTGGTTGCTGCTGATGTTTTGTAAGTATTTTGGCTTTACACCATGATATTGGAGAATTGGGGGGGGGGGGGTTATATACCTGTTGGTGTATTCTAACTGTTGATAGTTAGGCAGTTTGAATTCTGCAAGTAATATTAAAGTATTATAGTTGCAGTTAGATACCAGTTGGCGTATTCTAAACTATTTACAGTTTCTCATTTTTGTAGGGCATGTTTAGAAGTTTGTGCATTCTTGTTGGTATATTTCCATTTGTCAATATTAATAATATTTGTGTATTTATTGCATTAGTATCAGAATTGTTAGACAGTTGTCTTATTCTAGTAGTTGGTGGTTTCAGAGGTTACTGAGGACAGTTTTAAACCCTCATAATGAGTACTTTTTTGTTAAGTACCATGTAGTAAACAATATTAATGTCTTTTCTACACTTATTGTTTTTGTGACTGCAATCATTGGGGAAAAAATTGTATAGGAGGCAAACTGATGTATTTGTTGGATTGTTGCTATATGCTAAGTCGTCCAGTTCAACAGAGTAGACGGTAATTTGTATTCGCAATTATGCATGTACTGGTGGGTGTTGGGGAGTAGGTTATTCTTATTTTGTAGATCAGTGAGTACATTTTGGTTATAAGAATATTAAGTAGACATTTGCAAGATTTGCTGGTAATCTCTGCTTTAGAGTGATGAAGTACCATTGCATTCAAACCATGCACATTGCTTTTTAATGAATGCAGTATAGAGACCTGCACTGGTTGTGGCACCTGGTAGATTATGGCTACTGGTGTGAAGGTTTTCTTGCCAAGTGATACTTGTCCGTGTGTGAAGCTAGTAAGCTTGCAGGTTTTATTGTTCCATCTGCATTGGGTCTTAAAACCATTAGTTTTACGTACTGGCTATATCATTATATCTGTAAGGTGGAAGGATTATCGGAATTGCAAGAAGTAAATAATATGTTGTGGTTTGCATTTTGTACGATTTGCTGAAATGGAATGGATTCACAGTTAGGTATAGATACATAGACAAAGCGCTTGTTAGTGACTTGTTCCTGCTTGACATGGTTGCAGAGAGTCCATATATGTTTCCACATGTATGAAATCTGGAATATTTCATTTATAGGTATGTTTTGACTTTCCAGTACGTGTAGTAAGTACATTGGAATTTCCTGTAGATCTTCTTGAGTGTTTATAGTGAATCTCACCATTCTAGCAAAGTAGTCCAATTCCTGCCTTATTCCTGAGACAGTGTAAGTGTTCTCATGATTGTTTGTTGCATTTCTGTGAAGGAGTGGCATTTGTAAACACAATTGGTCCAAGCTGTTTAAATAAATGTTTTCAACAATTGGTGGTAACTGGAATAGAACATTGATTGCTACATTTGTATAGCAATTTACATCAGTTGTATTGGAAATTTTAAATGGAACAGACAGTTCTATGTCTGAGTCATTTTATGGAAATCCACATGGTTTGTACGAAGTGGTAGTTCTCTTTGTTTGTGCAGTTTGGTATGTATTTTCCTTTTCAGTACATTTTTCTATGGTTTTGGTAGTTAATGGAGTATGAGCTGATTTCAATTTATTTGGTGGTACTGGTGGTAGATCATGTATAAGTTCTGATTGCATTTGTTTTCTTTTACACAGTTTGTGTATTTGAGAAACTGGGTACATTTTGTTACTGGGGTGCGCGGGAACTTTCACAAATGATTGGCCCTGTGTGAGCGGGGTACGTGTATTACTGGGGTGCGCGGAAGGTTTCACATGTGGTTGGCCCTGTGCGAGCGGGGTACGGTTATTACTGGGGTGTGTGGGAGGTTTCACACGCGATTGGCCCTATGCGAGCGGGGTGCGTGTATTACTGGTGCGCGGGAGGTTTCACACATGATTTTGCTGTCAGACCGGGTTACGTGTATCCAGTGTGGTGCGCGGGGAGTCCTACATGTGAATTGGCAGTGTGGGTCCTCCCAGGTGTCCCCTCTGCCCCCTCCACGGCCCCTGCAAGCAGCCCACACCACAGGGGACTACCCTGCACCCCTGGGCATGTCCCACAGGCAGCCTGTCCACCATGGCCATGCCCCCCAGCCAGGCCACGTGTCACGTCACACTAGTGATCACCAACTCATGTCCCCCTGCACCCCCACCCCCATCAGTGAGGGGCACCTGCCAGCAGGCCCCACTCATGTCCCACTCATGTCCCCCAGCACCCCACCCCCTATAAGTGAGGGGCACCTGCCAGCAGGCCCCCACTCATGTCCCCCAGCACCCCAACCCCCCATCAGTGAGAGGCACCTGCCAGCAGGCCCCCACTCATGTCTCCCAGCACCCCCACCCCCCCATCAGTGAGGGGCACCTGCCAGCAGGCCCCCACTCATGTCCCACTCATGTCCCCAGCACCCCCACCCCCATCAGTGAGGGGCACCTGCCAGCAGGCTCCCACTCATGTCACACTCATGTGTCCCAGCAGTTGTCCCAGCACCCCCACCCCGCATCAGTGAGGGGCACCTGCCAGCAGGCCCCCACTCATGTCCCCCAGCACCCCCAACCCCATCAGTGAGGGGCACTCATGTCCCCCAGCACCCTCACCCCCCATCAGTGAGGTGGACCTGCCAGCAGGCCCCCACTCATTTCCGCCCCCAACATGTCAACATGACCCACAATCATGGCCCTCATGGCAGCCAAAATCCCACGGCACGCCACCCCTGCCCAAATAACCAACCAAGCATAACATACACCCCACATTCAAATGCCCATTACATGAAACAACCCAAATGGCATGTATGTACATCAACACATGTCCGTCACACACACATAATGGGGGCCAGTGAATGTGAAAACCCACATCGTGACATGCATGAAACCAATGAGAGAATACCACACATTGTACGGGAACAAATGTATTGAACAAAAAAATGTGGTGAAAGAAAATCAAATACCACACAATGGACATAAGGAAAACAATGCAGAATGTCACATAATGATAAAAAAAGGAAATCATAGTCCAAAATATATGAAATCAAAAATGTCTCCAAAGTCTCCTTCCAACAAAGCAAATCCAAACAGAAATGAAAAAGTAACATCCATTGCTCCATGGAAAAATCAAAAAAGAAAATGCCGACAAATCCATACTCCAACTATTTACAAGGATGAAATCCTGGTTCCATGAGCCCAACTGTCCAAATTAAACCTACAAAAATACACTAACTAATGATGAACTATATACAAAAATGTGGGGTATTGTCCAAGCGCCCCAAAAAAAATGAAAACCAAAATGAAACCTAACACTAACTAACTAACTAACTATTTACAATGGCAGCGGGCTAGTCCGACGGCTCACTTTTGGATGTTCCGGGCCAGGGCATCATTGAACTCCCGCTCAATGTCCTGGAGGCGGTCCTCTTCCATGGCCCGAGGGTTCGCAGGGACGATGACATGTTGGCCTCCAACTCCCTGCGAATTGCCTCAAGGCACTCGGCCCGCCTCAGTGCCCTCCGCATGGAGTTCTCCGCCCTGACTATTGTGAGCCGTCCTCTTCTGCCCGCTGCCGATCTGCATCTATGGTGTGGGCCAACCGCTGCCACATGGAAGACACTTCCAATCCTGGGTCCTCCTGCCCTCTGGCCGATGCCTGCCCCTCCGATGTTGAAGGCCCCGAGCCATCATTGCTCCCACCATGTTGCTGCTGCTGCTGTGCCCGTGCCTGCGCCCTGGCTCTTGCTGCCTGCACATCCTCCTCCGGCTGGGGTGCAGTTGTCGTGGTGGCCACCCCTGCTGGACGTCTGACTCCCGACTGTGGCAGGGATGTGTCCTCCACCACCCTGGCCGCTGGGTCAGAGGCAGCTCCACAGGGTACCCAGGTGATACATGGGTGGGAAGATGGCATGGATGACGACTGGCGCGTAGGGGGTTCAGGTGAGGAGGGGGTCGCAAGAAGGTCCAGCACACGGAAGAATCCAGCACTGGTGACCCGTCCCAGTAGGTCAACGCGGTCAAAGAGGCATCCGAGATGACGTGCAGTGTCTTCACGAAAACACCGCAGGTCAACTCGCATGCCCCGTTGACACAACGCTATCCAAGCCAGGATAGGCTCAACATGGTCCCAGATAGCCACATCCGCAGGGAGAGGAAGGCCAGTTGTTGTGCACCCATCCCCTCCCTGAAAACGGACGTAGGCATCCCTGTTGGTGCCGGATGATGCAGTCACAGGATCAGGGACAGGATTACACCAGGCACCTCCGTGGTGGCCTGTGCTGCCTCCTGTCCCTGCCCCTGCACTGCACCACTGGCACCAGTGGAATCCCCACTTCCAGACCCTGTGTGTGTCCCTTCAATGGCCTCCTCCTCCTCCAAACCCCCCACCAACCTGGATGACTCCATGTCATCTTCCTCAGTCGGACCCTGTGGGGTCTCAGCTGCCCCTTCTGCTGCCGAGGAGTCTATCTCCAACCTCTGCCTTTTGGACCTACCCTCGGCAGCTGCGGCCTGGGACGCGGCACCAGACTCCTCACTCCATGAAGAGATGACAATCTGGGAGGGGAGCTGGGCCTTGCGTCTCTGGCTGGTGGTGCGATCCCTGCCGCTTTGCTCCACAGCACCCTCTCTGCCCTCTTCATCAGTTGACACTGCAGACAGGGAGAGATAGAACACAGGCATCAGGGCACTGTTGAGTGGCAGTGTCAAACTTCAGACATGGCATCACACTCCCTGACACACATGTCATTTCTACTCACACACATGAGCAATTCCACAGCAATATTGCACCAGGCAGCACCAGGCAGCACCATCCATGCATATACAACAGCATCAGCATCCGAAGGTGAGCCTGATATCACATGAAACACAGGGAGTACACAACACATGCAGACACTCCAACACACTTAAATGCATGTGTGCATGTCCACCAACTGTCAGAGTGATGAGATCGCCATCCATGTCACATCTGGCATTCAGCCTTCTACATGTCAGTGCCACATGCATCCATGTTGCATCACAGTTGCACACTTGTCAAATACACACACATGCGCATGTACACAGTGCAGATACATGCAGCTGGAACAAACATCCATGTGTGACACCATAACCATGCCAACGTACATACACAGTAATTCAAACATGTGTGCTCCCACATCTGCATTTGGCCTGCATGCTTACCCACACATACACCATCTATGTGTATCACAAATGACAGGACTCGCATGTATCATCCTCATGCCCCTGTACATACACATCCATACATGGCCCTACAAAAACACGTGCAACCTGCACACTACTGCCACACCACGACACGCACTGCGTCCAATCAGTATGCATGTACACTTAACACTCGACTCCAGACGGGTCTGCCTCTCAAAGACCTGGATGTGGAGTGCTGGGCATATGCGTTCGAGGACCCTCATTTGGTGGTCGGACAGGTAGCCCCGGTGCCCCTTGGAATCCGCTGCCTTCAAGAGGCGCCGGACCTTGTCGAGGGTCCTGGACCTGAAGTCCTCCCAGTGCTTCCTGACATGTTTGAAGTCATGGACTGCCACTCCCTCCTCGTTGATGGTAGTCACGATGTCCATCCAGATCCTGGTCCGTCCTTCATAGTCGGCGCGAGAACTTCCAAAGAGGGCATCATACTGCCCCAGGACTTTCTCCACCAGGATACCAACTTCCCTGCCACTGAAGCTGGTGGCCCTCTGCCTCTCTGGCTGGGTGTTGCCAGTGGTGCCAGATGGTGGTGTGCCCGACATGGCAACCCCAGAGGCAGGTGTGGGTGGGCAACTGGGTCCTGGGGCTGGGCTGTGGAGCGATGGTATCCCAGTCAGGAGTCTTCAGTTCCAGCAGGGGTGGTAACAACAACTGCACCCTGCAGATGGATGATGTGCAGGCAGCAAATAGCAGGGCACGTGGGCAGCAGGCAGGCAGGCAGCAGCAGATGGCAGGTGGGAGCGTGCTCGGGGTTCTGGAGGGCAGTAATTCGGCCTTCTGGGCAGGAGCGTGGTCTTCCGTGTGTTGTTGCATGGCCAGCTTGATACAGAGTGATTTGGCACGTGGAAATCACACGTCTGCGTGTAATTCGAGGAAAGGCCCTTAGCACATAAGCGTGTCAGCACATGTACGCAGTTTCATTGGACCAAAGGCCCTTAGTGCGTAAGCGCTTCTGTAACGTGACGCGCAAAGGCGTTTCCCTCGTGACGTGGCCATAGTGGCTCATGGTGCATGAAAAAACTGCACGTCTGCGTGTGAATGCGTGTAATCCGAGGACAGGGCCTACACGTCTGTGACGTGACGCACGTGGGCGTTTCCATCAACACGGGTGCATGTTCATCGTACACGTCCAAAAACTGCACGTCCGAGTGTCAGCTCGTGTAATTGGAGGAAAGGGCCTTAGCTCGTACACGCGTAAGTGACGCTGTACATGTGGGCCGCTTTAAAAGGTACGTGTAGGACCCCATTTCCTTGTACGTGCTTTTCGTGGAGAACGAGTGGGTGAATTCTGTACTTCTTGTTGGTTCACACGCGATTACTTCACAGCGTTTCAAGTTTGTACTCCCTGTTACCTCTGACAGCGTTCATTTTTTTTGGTGGGCCTGTTTCCTCAAACAGCGTTCACTTCTTCTTTTGTCCTGTCTCCTCAGACAGCGTACAATTCTTCTTTTGGCGGGGGTGTTGCCAACGCGCACACATGCTTTTTTTCACGTTCTTTTTCCAGGAAGACGGTGAGTCGCGCACGCATTTACCAACTGTGCTTGCCCCGTGTGTAGCGTACCCCTTCAGAGGTCATTGTAGGCTGCGTTTAACATGCGTATGCTTATTTTTGTGTTTCTGGGTGCCACAGCTTACTGCAGGTTAATTTTTCCACGCATGTGTTCTATGAGGGGTTGCGTGCATGTTACTATTTGTTTTCAGGATGCCTGTGCGTTGCGTGACCCGTCATCTTCCTCCATGCTAGAGCACTAAGGTAACGAATTCCATCTAGGATCCTACCGCTTTCACCCCCAATTGCCCAGGACAATTGTTTACTGCAACTCCCATATGCACAACAACATCAGTGCCATGGTTGGGAGGAGACAAAGCGGTAAGGGAGGCAACGGTGGCCAACCTCCAAAAGGTGGGCGTGGTGGGCGCGGTAGGGGACGTGGCCAGGATTTGCAGGGTGCCCCTAGACCCCCATGTATGGAGGACCAATCAGGGACACCCATGCTCCACCCCCCCCATGGTTGAGGGAAACGTGGCTGACACCATCCCAGCTCAGCCCTTGTTGGACCAGCCCATTGTGGCACCTGACCAGGCACAGGATGACTTCCAGGCTGACTTCCAGGTAAGCAAGTCTAAGCCACGTGTGCCGGTGCAAGTTGGTGTCACCAGGCCATGTGGATCTGGGGCAGCGATGTCATCTGCTGCCCCAAGTAGGCAGAGTGGGGAGGCTGCAGGGGCAGCTGCAGCTCTATCCACCCCAGCTCTGAGTCTCCCAGCCGGGACAGTGTCGGTCCTCGTCCATCAAATTGGTTTACTTGTCCTGTTGCTGAAACTGGTCTAGGGAAACCAAAGTGGCATTTGGTGTAGTATTTGACTTTGTTTTTATATTTGTGCCAACAATACCTGTCACACTTGTATCTTTGAAACTGCAAAATGTATGCATGTAGGTCTCTATGTGTACTCTCTGAAGCAATTCAGCAAGTGATATATTTGTAAATGAACTTCAAAACAGTTGCATCACTTTCCTGACCAAATTTAGGAGCATTTCTAATCCAAAAAAGCATGTGGATGTGTGGTGCTCCTCTGGCTTGATATTCTTTTCTCTAAAAGAAGTATTCAACTTCTCCGAGGGGAGGATGTGTTTTATTACAAATGAAGTACAGCATGGCAATAAAGCGATGATTGAAGTACCTTGATATATTTACAGGATCAAGAGAGCAGAGTTTTCCTGGTGTTTTCTTGTCTATACCTGTTTTGTTTTTGTTTGCTATGCATAGGAAAGTGTGCAAGTGTTCCCATGCATACTCTATACAACTTAAAGTGACAAACCATGTGGGCGGGCCAAGCTTGCATAGCATACACCGTACATCTGCGTGCCGTCAAAAACCAGTATTCTTCCGTACCACGCATGTTTGCCAAGAGATTTGTATTACTTGACTGTAAAATGTAGTCTTTCTCTTGCACCTTTTGAAGTATCTGCATAGCAGACATGTATTGAAAATTGTAACTGTTTTTAATATGTGTGCAACTCCATAACATAGAGTTGCTAGTTCACTTTCAAAGACGAGTTGCAATGTGTATTCCACGTTTTGTCTGAACCTAGGGTCTTCAGAATACATTCGTAAAGAGTGGTATTCTGATGCTGTTATTTGTGTGCATCTTTCATCATACCTTCCACCTTTTCCAGTAGGAAAAAGTAGCGGAAAGGCTTGTGCTTCTACACTTTTTTTTCCCATATACTGATTGGCAATCCTTTGGCTTGCTGCATTTAATATGTTTCCAGTGCATTGTCCATGGTGTCTTTGGCATGCAGTGGGCGAATTGTATAGTGGTCTAAAATATTGGAAGCTGCAGTAGGAAGTTCAAATTGGCCAGATGCTGAGGAGTACTGAATTATTTTGGTCGTTTCTCTCAGGTTTTCTTCAATGTTTATTTCTTTGTAGTATTCATTGTTGTCTTTAAGATATTGCAGGGATTTTCTAACGTTGTTTAAGTCCAGCAGTGCTGACAAATTATTTTGTCTTTTGTAGGAACAGCATTCACCAAGACAATAAAAGATTGCTCGATTGGCCGTTGCACTCCTAGTGTGTCTACATGTTCTTTGCGATCTAATGGCAAATAAATTACTGGTGTCAGTCATAATGTCGACTGCAAAAAAGTCGAAAACAAAAATGTCGAAAAAAAAAATTCGAAAAAAAATAGAATGTGTTTTTTTTTATTTGTATATTTTTTTTGGTTTGGGTAGTAAAGATCAACGGGATTATAATGGTCTCATACAAATTAAGCTGTTGGAGTGGTTTTGGCAGTGGGAATATTTCCAAAATTATTACTGATAGCCCGTGAAGAAATGTTGTTATTGTCAAGTTTTGCAGTGCAGTATGTGCACAGTATTGAGGGGTTAGTAATTTCGTCTTTGTTTTCTGGAAGGTGCTTTTGCAAGCAGGTCTAGGAATGCAGGCTAATGAATGTTCTCATAATCCTGTGTATTTGTGCACTGCACAGGAGTCCATAGTTTGTAGTATTTTCCTTTTTCCTTTGTCGTTGGCTTTCTTATAGTGATTGAGGAACTGCTGCAAAGATTTTATAGAGTTTTGGTGTACGTTACACATTTATGTGCATGGCCATTTGTAGATGGGGCGTATTGGTTCAGTGGAATGAAGAGTTGTTTCTATGTTTGATTGGGATATTTGTGAAAGCAGTGTTTCTTCTTCCTTTATGGTATTGTATAACTTTTCATACCCTCACCCACTGCTATGTATGGCAATTTGGTTAGTTTGCTCTTATTTGTATGACTCTTCATTGAAATATGGCTCTGTGTTGGTGGTGTGACTCCACTCACCTGTACAGATGTTGCCAAAGGTACCTATGTTGATATTGTATTTGTTGCGAAGTACTAGGTGTAGTTTGCTAAATAATTTTGTTAGTGGTTTCATTCTGTTTAACATGTATATAAATAATTTCCTTTTGAGGAGCATTGTCTTCAAGAGCTTCCAGGATACGTTTTCTGCTGTAGGTTTTAAGGGTTGAGCGTGATTTTTCCCCTGTATTCGTAGGTATTCGTAGGTGCTGAAGGACTCTGTGGTGGAAATTTTTTTTGTAAAATATTTTTTGGGAATGCTTTCTTGTGGCTGTGTTACCATTTGTACGTGCTCTGTTATCAGTAGTCGTAGTTGCAATATTTTTAGTACATTTATTTTTCTTTTTACATTTTGAAAGAGAAGTTACAGTTTGTTTTCTGTTAGGTGCTTCCGTTTTCATTTGTGACTGTATTAGCTGTTTTGTTTGAACTTTCTGTACAAATTCTGCTAGATGTGGATGGCTATGTTGCATGTGTTTAGGTTGATCTGCTCTATTTCTGCATTGTTTTCTATGGAGTTGCTTTTTGGTAGGCATTTTTAGTATCTGTTGGAGAAAAAAGGAAAGTGTTGGTGTGTAGGCTATGCAATATATATGTGTGCACTGTGCATGAGTGCTTGAATATGAGGGTAGGCATACATATAGAGGTGTGTGATTGTGTATTGGGATATTACTTTAGGTTGGGGAGGCTGTATTGGTATCTGTGTGTTGCTATAATGGCGGTCAGATGACAATAGGAAGTGGGCACCTGTTGAGGTGCAATGAGTAGGAATGAAGCAAATACTGTTGGGTTGATGGAATTGTGTATCCTACAATACAGAACACTGCACTGTCTGAGTAAGCGGTAGAAAACTACGATAGTATTGCACTTACTTTGTTGAATTTTGAGAGTAGGTTTGTTCTAGGTTGTATTTTTCACTTGCGATGCCACTGGCTTTCAGGAGAGAGGTGTTCACTGCAACTGGAAAAGGGGGAATTAAGCATATTTGTTTGTTAATGGCATAGTTATTGCATTGGAGAATACATTATTTAACATTGTAGGAGGATGTCTTGGCAGGAAGAGTTAGTGAGTGTGTGAAATTGGATAGTGTTGTACATGAATGGGGACTTGGGAGCATCATCAGTTTTGGTAAGGGGGTCAGTGGTTTATTTATAAGTGTGCTGTATGAGGTGCACTTTAGCAAGTGTGTGTGTTGCTGTAGGACTATTTAGTTTGGAAATGGATTAGTGCAAGTTGTAGTCGGGTGAGAAAAAGGTTCGGAAAGATGTACAGATTGGAAAGGAGAATGTTTGTGTATGTTTAATTCCATAAACTTTTCTGCAGATATGTCCTTGCTACATGATTGGAGCAATCATTTCAGTTGTTTGATTTATTTATCCACATTTATAAATGGTACTGTTCTCAAAGCACACATACATTTTTTTGCGTTTTAAGAAATGGTGCATTCTGTGAACTGTGCAAGGTAAGTGGCAGGCACCATGTTGGAATGCATGCAATGTATGTACTTGGTATGCTTTGGTAAGCTACATTCTGGTTTCCTTTTCTGTGTGCATTTTAGGAATTTTATAGGAGGTGTGTTAGTGGGGGGAGAGGTTTTAAAAATGACAAGAGAATAACAGTTTGAAAATTACACTGGGTGATATGGGTAAATGAAAACTTTCAAAGCACATAGCACTGTAAGTGCCACTTGATGATAGGTGATGGGACAAATGACTTGCTTTTTGAGTAGGTTATAGATGGTAAGTTACAGGCACCCTGTTGACAGGCACTTATAAAAGAGTTGCAAATGTACTGTACACTAAATATTCATACCTGTAGTTTGTGTTGATGGATGGAGATGTGGATGAATCTGGGAGCAGAAATCTTGAATAGTTTTACTATACATTTTGCTGGAGGTGCTTTGCAATCACAGGAGTTCTATACTCTGAGTGTTTAACAGTAAACCTGGAGTGTTGAACAGAGATGATAGAGTTAGATGTTCTGGTATTGGTTGTGATTCCTGGATGGTTGTGTGAATGCTTACCAGAAGGCAATGAAATAGTGGTGTAAAGTGTAAGTGGAAAGGGAAGAAGGGATGCCCCTGTCTTACGAGATCCACGGACAACATAGTAGTCCGCAGATCACACATGCTGCATCCGGGGCTTGTTGGCATGATTGGCATGGAAATGGGAGTGTACGATGATGTTTATCCAATCAGGAGTTCAGGGTGTGCTTAATAGGAAAAGATAGCAATACTTTGTTTCAATGCTGTGTCAGTTGTGTAGTGAAGAAGGCTGGAGTTACTGTATGGATAGTGGGAGATTCCTTTGTATGTGATCTGGAGATATTTGCAAAGGCAAGAGGGGTTTCTGCAGATCTTGGTTTTCCAGGCATGGAGGCTTTATCGTGCAGGGTGCCTGGCTGCAATTTGCAGGCACTGCCTGCTGTTTGTAGAAACATGGCTACTTTTGGTCATCCTGATGTTTTGGTGGTGCACTGTGGAGGAGAGCATTTGGGCTACATCAGTGCCCCAAGTTTGGCTCCTGTATTGAAGTTGTTCACGGAAGAGCTAATAGTGCTTTTCCCTAATCCAAAGGTGTTTTTTTTATCAAATAATTCCAAGAGCACTATGAAATGATCCCAATGTCTTCAATCCACAGCAAAGCGACACTGGAGTCACAATCCCCAAACTGTCACCTCCAAAGTGCACAATCACAATTTCTGACATTTAAAGCGAGCCATACCCTCACGGAATGAAAGCAAGCTAGCCCAGTTTAAGCCACAAACTGCATGCCAGAAAACTTCCACTTTTACCAATCTAATATTTCCAAGGATGCCATGATTCTCAGCATAAACCTTCAATGACTGCATTGAAGAGTCCCCCATAATTCACGCAGTCTGCCTTCTCAAACACATAGTCTTAGCCAGTGTCACTTCTCTCACAACTCCTGCAAACACAACTCCAACTACCCTCTCTTCCTGTGCACCACACCCAACAAACCTGATTGGCTAATCCCCACAGTCCCCTTTCCATGCCAGGCATCCTCAAAAGACCTGGATGTGGCACATGCTGTCCACGGACTGTCACAGTGTCTGCCCTTTCCACTTTCATGTTCTCAATACTCCCTCATTGGCTGCTTTCAGCGAGTCACACATCCATCCATCAATCACATACAAAACCTCTACACCTAACCCTGTCATCTCACTTCAACTCTTCAGATCTACACTTGAACTCTCAGAGTACATATCGCCTGTTAATGAAAGGCATCTGCATCAAAAACTACTGTGCAACTGTCCAAGATTTATATTTCCAGATTCAACAATTATATATATATTCAGTAAAAAAACATTGTTAAAGGGACGTTATGGTTAACTTGCGCTACTAAAAACCTATGAAATTCAGTAATAAACTTTGTTAAAGGGACCTTATGGTTCCAAGTAAAACCAAAAAACCCTGAATTTCATCAGTTATGGTAAGCTAAGCAACCATAACTCGTGCCACCACCGTGCACTGCTAACAGCCAGGACATCAAAGATGACATCACAAATGTCATTGATGACATCATTGATAACATCACATTTCTAGCTCACTCTTTTTTCCTTTACTGATATATCTAGACCAGTAAAAGTCAGGAACTAAAAATTCACTATACTATATTACAAAGTACTATATTTGTAGACTTATACTTCAAATATGTTCTTACAGTAATTCACTTAGGGTCCACTCAAAGCATTGAAACAAATACAAAGGGCAAAACATAGACTTTGCTTTCATACCATACATAGAAGCATAGAACAATGCCTTCTATGTATGAAGATGATTAGTAAGGTTATCAAAACTGTTTGATAGTTCTGTTGTTTTTTTGTTTCTGTACTTTCCCTGGATATGTTCCTATTTGTAAACAGTGCACTTACACTACTTTCCTTAGGGCCTAGTCACAATATGTGGTAGTTATGCATAGGGAAGTAGTAGCTTTGAAATAGAGGAATCATTTCTGTGCATGAAGATAATCAGTTATGTTACTTTACTTTCCCTGTATATGCTCATATTTGTATGTGTTGTTGTCTGTCTGTGTTTTGTGTGCAGTAATGCAATAATGTAGTAAGTGGGTTTTATTAGGTACTTATTAAATGGTTAACAGTATGCAAAACTCTAATAAGAAAGCATTTATAATTTTAGTATTTAACATGGTAAGATTATTAATATTGCATCTCCATCTTGTCTGCTGCACACTATGCCTATGTTACTACATGTGTACTTTAGTATATTGGAAAAAACTTCATAATACAATGCTATTTGGATTAATGCATTACTTAATGCACTCCGTACCTCATGTCATTTATTCCAATGATCCTTCACACTTTTTTAATTAACATTACAATAAGAATCCCTTGTACAGACTTTTCATGAAAGGTAAATACACATGTGATGTCATCATGTCATCAATGACATTTGTGATGTCATCTTCGATGTCCTGGGTTTTAGTCTTAGCAGTGCACGGTGGTGGCACGAGTTATGGTTGCTTAGCTTACCATAACTAGCGAATTTCAGGGGAAATTCCGTTTTACTTGGAACCATAACGTCCCTTTAACAAATTTTTTTTACTGAATTTCATAGGTTTTTAGTAGCGCAACTTAACCATAACGTCCCTTTAACAAAGTTTTTTTACTGAATTTCATAGGTTTTTAGTAGCGCAACTTAACCATAACATCCCTTAATTTATATACATGTAACATAGAACATACTGAATCCCCAGCTAGTGAGTTTGATGTCCGCGGACTGTGCATATGTCCGCGGACAGAAGCGGACAACAACACTACCCAAAAACTCAGGGGGTATCTTAAATTGTTCTATTAAGTCATAAAAACACTGCACAAGTTCAAAAAGCAGCATATAAACACATTATATGAAATAATAGATAAGAAGTAGAACCTATATATGTAACACATCAATCATCCATTTAAATACCATATGTACTAAAATGGAATATACCAAAACATAAAAGATATGCCTCCAACATAATAACCTCACAGAAACTGCACAGCTAGGAGCAACAGCAGACCTACACAACAGTAAGAACACAATTTACCAGAAGCTAGTAAGTAAACTTCATTTTTCTTATATATTTCTAAAGTTTCTGTATTAGGTAAACTAAACGTAATATATATATTTTTTTTTACACAGAAATGGCTAGTACTTTGGAATGGCTTGAGGAAGATTTTCCACATGAGGAAATGACTTAAGATAGTTATACTAATGGTAAACACTTCTATATATAAACAAATGTATAATCATAACTTTATGTGTACTTAACATTTTTTTTTTTTTCACAGAACATACAAACATTGAGAATAATACACCTAAAGACACCTTAGAACATACTCTGCACCGTATGGAAGAAGAAATTGACATGCTAATGGAAAATTGCAATCTTTTGAAACATTTTGTGGAGGACCACATTAAAGAATAAAATAAATATCATTGTCCCACATGTACCTGTTCCCCCTCTCCATGTCCCAGTCAACTATCCCCAAACCTTCCCCACCAAGAAAAACGTTACGATGAGACTTCCATCCCTTCATCTCCTCCCATCCATCCTCTCCAAACCCCTAATTCCCTTTGTTTGTGTCAGTTTCTGCTTCCCCCTCTTTTTCATAAATTGTATATCTGTATATAATAAAAACAAATATTAGATGTGTTTTAATTCAGTCCTTTGCGTCTTATTTTTTTTTTTAAAAAGGCAGCTAAGATGTCCACGGACAGCGCGGGTGTTCGGAATGTCCATAATTAACCAAAATGGGGGTGTCCTAAGGACACTACGCCTGTTCCTAATGTCCGCAGCCAAGTTGAAACTGTTCTAAGAACATGCGCGATGTCTGGTTTGTCCGTTATTAACCAAAATGGAGGTGTCCTAAGGACACTTTGACTGTCCGTAATGTCCGCAGTCAAGTTGAAACTGTTCTAAGAACATGCGCGGTGTCTGGGTTGTCTGTAATTAACCAAAATGGAGGTGTCCTAAGGACACTATGCCTGTCCATACTGTCTGCAGTCAAGTTGAAACTGTTCTAAGAACACGCTCGGTGTCCGGAATGCCCGTAATTAACCAAAATGGGAGTGTCCTAAGGACACTATGCCTGTCCGTAATGTCCGCAGTCAAGTTGAAACTGTTCTAAGAACATGCACGGTGTCCGGGTTGTCCGTAATTAACCAAAATGGAGGTGTCCTAAGGACACTATACCCGTCAGTACTGTCCGCAAGTGAGATGGAATTGTTCTAAGAACACACTTGGTGTCCGGAAAGTCTGTAATTAACCAAAATGGAGGTTTCCTAAGGACACTATGCCTGTCCGTAATGTCCACAGTCAAGTTGAAACTGTTCTATGAACATGCGCGGGGTCCGGGTTGTCCGCAATTAACCAAAAGGAGGACACTATACCCATCCGGAATGTCTGCAGGCAAGTTGAAACTGTTCAAAGAACAGACGCGGTGTTCGGGTTGTCCGTAACTAACCAAAATGGAGGTGTCCTAAGGACACTATGCCTGTCCGTACTGTCCACAGTCAAGTTGAAACTGTTCTAAGAACACGCTTGGTGTCCGGAATGTCCGTAATTAACCAAAATGGGAGTTTCCTAAGTATACTATGCCTGTCCGTAATTTCCGCAGTCAAGTTGAAACTGTTCTAAGAACATGCGCGGTGTCCGGGTTGTCCGTAATTAACCAAAATGGAGGTGTCCTAAGGACACTATACCCGTCAGTACTGTCCGCAAGTGAGATGGAACTGTTCTAAGAACACACTTGGTGTCCGGAAAGTCCGTAATTAACCAAAATGGGGGTGTCCTAAGGACACTCGCCTGTCCGTAATGTCCAGAGTCAAGTTGAAACTGTTCTATGAACATGCGTGGGGTCCGGGTTGTCCGCAATTAACCAAAATGGAGGTGTCCTAAGGACACTATACCTGTCCGGAATGTCCGCAGGCATATGAAACTGTTCTAAGAACACACGCGATGTCCGGGTTGTCCGTAACTAACCAAAATGGAGGTATCCTAAGGACACTATTCCTGTCCGTACATCCTGTAGAACATCTACACACATGCGCACCACACCCATAAGTCCTACGAACATTGCGCCTATCCGTTACTGTTCATCTCACTTGTGTCACACTTTTAATTAGTTTCAGGACACGAACACTGTCCGTAGAACACCCACGCGTATGCGCACAGCCGTTCACGTACATTTGATGTCCTGCCGACAACCGTTCCCTTCACGGTTGTGTTCCCGACGTCATCATGTGACCGCACCCACGCTGAGCGTGTGTCCTGAAATGCGGACACTGTCCGGGTCCCCGAACATTTTAAAAGTACTTTTTCAGGCAATCCACTGAATTTTATAGTATAAAATCACCATAGCACATTTCCCAGTCAATGACCCTGACTTTCTACATACTTTTTGGAACTTTTTGAGTCTTTTTGGGGTGTTCGATCTGTCTGCGGACAGTGCGGTTGTCCGCGAAGCGTGCACCTGCACCCCTACAAAAGGCCACACCCTGGAGCTCATCCTCATTGTTCTTCTGGCTATCTGACAGAACACTGTCTACTTTGGATTGCAATCTTCCAGATTCTGCTGTCTTTGCTGAAACCTGATGGCGTCCATGGCTGCTGTTCTTCCATCTGGTGCTACATCTGCCTCAGCACCACCACCACCCCGTCCGCCAGCACCACCTCCCCAAGGGCCTGAAGAGGGGAACAGGCTTGAGGATGTAGAGGAGGATGAAGAGGATGAAGAGGATGAGGTAGTGGAAGTCCCTACTACCAGCACTCGCCGTGAGTCTTGGGTGTGGCGGTTATTTACCATTCATGGTGATGTGCCCAAGGCGCTTGCGAACAAGGTCACCTGCAACCAGTGCAAAATGGTGCTGAGTCACGGGAGGCCTGGTTCGTACAGCTTTGGTACGACATCTATGAAGCGACACCTAAGGTCGTTCCACGGTGGGGACGTTTGCAACGCTGTACCTTGTGATCAACGTAGTAGGTTTAGTTCCTCTACTCCATCTTCTGTTTCCGCTTCTCTCACCACAAGAGAGACTCCTGTGGGAGAGCGAATCCCTCTAGCTGCCTCACAGGCCATTCACGATGCTGATGACTCTTACCTTTCGAGGGTCACAGTTTTGTGTATGTACTGCGACGCAGTACTCGGCAGGGGGGAGAGACTTTGAAGTGCTTTTGAGACTGCGGTCTTGCAGCACAAGAAGGCCTGCTACCTACCTAAGTAAGGCCCACCCTACATCTTCCTCTCTCCACCTGCCCTTTCTTATACCCGTGGTTAATGTACCCCCTTACCCTCCTTTCCCCTCCTCTCCTAGTGTGTCATGTATAAAAAACCAAAAAAATATAAAAAAACAAAAAAAAGGCTCTTTTCAGAGCCGCCTTTCACAGTCTAAAAATAGAAGTCACAAATAAATGGAGCAGAGCCCTGTGTATTTTTAGAAGTTCGCTGACAGTTTGCGGACATCTAAGATTTTGGGGTGCTGCCCTATTAAAACCATTGCACTTTTCTCTAGGAGGAAGTGGTGGCTGTGAAAAGAGCCTTTTGGTGTTTTTTTGTGTTTCAAAAACTTGAAATGGTCAACACCTACTGCAAAATAGATGGCTGTAATTCCACAAAAGGTCACAATGCATTTTGTACATTTCTCAGAAAAATCTGATTACCAGCATTAGTAAGATGAATTCCATCTCTGCGAAAAATGTATGTGCTACGAAACATAATATTTTCATTGTGGAAAGAGGACATGCGAACATCTCTTAGAAAGGCACAAACAGCCTTATTAACATTCGCCTTGCTTTCTCCATTTGTGGCCCAAATGAAGAAGAACACAGCTATATTTGTCTCTGCGCAATACGAGAAAAAATTACTTGGTAATTTGGAAACATGTCCATGACCTTCCCAAGTCCTTCTTTCATCGCAAATTTCAAAGAAATTCCTGACATATGTCCTAAACTGTTCCCTTCACAATTAATTATAATTATGTCTGGATGAAGCTCTGTCTCCAAAGTAGCACAGAGAGGTACCAAGTCCAACCACTTCATTCCAAGCACTCCATGCCAATGCACTTCCACATAAGGGAATCCAAGATCTGCAGCTACTACACAGCGTTTTGCATGCACCTTCAACCGATGTATCCATCAGTCTCCCTAAATCCAGATAATCTGTTTTCTGAAACACACAGCCATAGCTAACTGTTCTTCTCTCAGGAAAAATACTTTCTGACAAACTCTCTCCTTACACAACACACCCACTAAACTTTACTGACCAATCACTTGCTCTGCTCATTCTCATTTGCATGCCTCTCCACGCCAAAATCCCTGTATGTAATACGCAGTGTCCGCAGACTACCACCATGTCTGCGGACATATCGAAAAATCTGAGCATGGTGAATGTAAATTTAAATACTGTGCCCCATTTCCCCTTTGAGGGTGGCTCTGAAAAGAGCTTTTTTTTTTGTTTGCAGATGCTTGACAAACACCTGTTATTTAGTATTTTTTTTCCCTTACTTTACTCCTAAAATATTCACATAACCTTCTCCAAAGCAACCCTTACAATCCAAAACAGAATGGCATTTCCCAAAACAGATAAGGAAATACCATCTTCTTCAAAATGAACGGCATTACTTGAATCAATGTTCTCATTATTACAGAAGAACATACCAGCTCTAAGCATGAAAGCACACATGCCCCGGTTGATTGCAAACCTAGCAATGTTTTGCTGATGACAAAAAACAGAACAATTGTCCTATATTGCCCTAGGTACTAATCCAGAAAAAATTGCTTTGCAATTTGGAAGGATGTTCATTACTGCTTGAACCAGGTGTTCCAAATCTGCCAACAAAATAGGGGCACTGAAATATCCCAAATGGAAAACTCCATAATGCAAAACTACCACATGGGGACTGTTCATCCTGCCCATATCTTCACAAATGTGTACAATTCCCTGTACATTGCAATCATGCACAGTGCTCCACACCACCTCCACTCCTTTAACCTCAAAATTATTTGTCACATGCCTGCATTGAGCATACTGCTGTAAACCATGCACAAACATATCTCCAAGCACCAACACCCTGACTTTCTTCACCTCTGCCATCTGCACTACACTCAGTCTCTTTCAACACAAATCCACAACCTAAACATCTGATTGGCTGATCCCTACAGTCTCCTTTCCATGCTGGATTTGCTGGAAAACCCCAGATGTGGCACGCCCTGTCCGCGGACAGCCGCAGTGCCCGCGGACTGCGTAATTCTTGGACAGCCCTTCTACCCTTTCCAATTCACTCTCTCTGCCATTCCCTCATTGGATACAGCTAAGCAGTCACACAACCATCCACCAATCACATCCAAGACCTCTACATCTAACTCCATCATCAGAGTTCAGCACTTCAAATGTACTGTTGATCACACTGAGTACAAGTCTCATATCATTGGAAAGCACCTACTACAAAAAATACTCTACAAGTCTCCAAGATTTCTACTTGCAGCTGCATGCATATCCACATGCATGAATACAAACTGCAGGTATGCATATTATCTGCACAGTACATGTACAACTCTTATTAATGCATATAAACAGAGTAACTGCCACTTAACCTATTTAACCTATAAAATGAACGTATTGTCATTTTTTCCATCTGCTATAATCAACTGTCACTTCCAAACCTGGCTGCTACTATTTTTTTTTTTTACACACACAGCTATCTAAAAAATATAATATTAGAAGACGGAAGAAATAACAATATAATTGTGGAAAAACACTTAGTAGTGTATTATAAAATTACACACAGCTAGTAAAATGGCATGCATCTTCATACACTCACACAGATAGACACTATCATTGAAATGATCCCAGCTGCAATAACACCACTACCTGTAATCACATCCTTCTACTTTATTACCCACATGTTCACAAATACATATATTCAATGCTTTTCTATACAGTTTCTGCCATTTACCTTATAAAAATTGCAAAAAAATATCATTATTTCTTCTTTCTCCTAACATTCTATAACACAGCTTTAAAAACCAAGTGAATTTCATACACATAATATTCTACTCATTTGCAAAGCATGTTGAACTAACATAATATTAATAAAATATAAAGGCTGCACACAGTGACATGAAACTGCATGCATACACTATGTTCAGAAATCAAACAAGAATACTACTACAAAGACATAAAAATGAACCTCTCAATTAACATCACTGCTATAAACACACAAAATGATTAACTTCTTTTTTTTACAATTGCAGTGAAGACCACTCTCCTGTAAAGCAGCAACATCTGAACTACAAACACCAACTACAAAGAAACCTGCCAATTCCACAAAAAATGAGTAAGTACAATACTACCTTAGTTTCTCTGCCTAGTCTTTCAATCTCTCCACAATCTTGCTCCCCTTACCTCTCCTCTCTCCCCTCTTTCTACACTCCCTCCACTTCCTTTGCTCTGCTGACCACTTTCTTCTCACTGTTCCTCCTTCCCCTTGTGCCACATCCTGTTTCCGCTCCTTCCATCTCCTAGCCCTCTGCACTGGAACTCCTTACCTCTCTCACTCTGCTCTATTTCTACCTTTTCCTCATTCTGCACTTTCCTCAAATCTCTCCTTCTCCATTCCCCACCATGAAACCTCTCCCCCCTTCTTGCCCCTTCTCCCCTTTGCCTTATCTCCTTAATCATCTCCCTCCCCCCATTCTCACCCTTCACACCACCGTTTCCCTACTCCTCCTCTTCCCCACCCCTCCCTCTCTCTCACTTCTACTGCACTACTCTCCTTCTCCCCTTCAGTTTAATTGCTCTACTTACCGTTTTATTGGTCTGATTCTCAATTTTAAATTGCTTCCACTGTTACTGTTATAATGTTAATTGTTATATGTATCCTGTTGTTGTTAAAATGTGCAGCACTTTGGTGTAAAGCACTATATAAACCAAATAAATACAAATACAAATATTCTTACTGTTACTCAAACACATTCTGCGGGTGATTCATGTAATTTGTGCACCAAAAAAATGAAGATTTGTGCACCATTCTGCCCACAAATCACCATTTGTTAAACAGGGATTAGCACGCAGCATGGCACACAAATCCCCGTTTTTCGGAGCACAAATAACATAACTCAGCCCCTAGAATATTAATATTGGAAAACAAAGAATTGTTTTCATTTTATACCATTTGATTTGCTATTACTGCTTATCCTCACTACTAGCTCACTTTCTACTGTCATCTGAACCGCAGTTTAGTAACAAACAAATAGGAGAATAGCCTTCCCAACTAATTGTAGCTGCCCAATGCACAATCACACACCACCAGATACATCTTTACCATCACACTCAGACACTCATGCATACACCACGCATTAATTGCACAACAGCCCAACGCATACCTTCTTTTTTTTGTTTCAACAGACCCCACAGAATGCCTACCAGAACGCAAGTCCGTAGAAAGTAACGCAGAAATAGAGCAAATGAAAATAAAAATGTCCAAAATAAGCATCCATCTCTAGCAGAGTTTGTACAAAAAGTTCAAACAAAACAGCTAATACAGTCATTTAGCAAAACAAAACAATCTTCCAGTACAGAAATGTTGCCTCCTCTATCAAAATGTAAAAGAAAACAGAAAATGATTAACAAGAATGCAGCTACCACTACTGCTAAAACTGCTCCTATAAATCTTGATATAGGGGCTGATTCATGGAATTTTTGTGCCGAAAAATGGGGATTTGTGCGCCATTCTGCCCGCAAATCCCCATTTGTTAAACAGGGATTTGCGGGAAGAATGGCGCACAAATCTCTGTTTTTTGGCGCAAATAATTCCATGAATCTGCCCCATAGCAGAAAGTAACCATATCAAAAAAAGTATATTAGTAAAAATGTTCCGCCACAGAGTCCTTCAGAATCTTATAAAAACAAGAGACAAAACATGCACAACCCTTAAAAACTATCATAGAAAATTAATCTTAGCAACTTTGATAGACAGTGCAATCATTCTCAAAAGAAAGTTATTTATTTTAGTGTTAAACAGAATGAAACCACTAACAAAACTAAGTACTAAATTACAAAAAAGACTTCTCAATAAACGGAAAGTCAACAAAAATGACTTCTTAAATATCTGTGGAGGTGAATGGAGTCTGATCACAAGCACAGAAACATATTTTAATGAAGAAGCATAGAAACAAAATCAAACAAACACAATTTCCATACATAGCAGTGGACGATGTTATGAAAAACTTAATAATACCATGATGCAACAAGAAATACTGCTTACAAAAATATCCCCAGAAAACTCAGTGTCAATTCTCTATTCGACTGAACCAGAACGTCCAGTATACAAATGGTCATGCACGTCAATGTGCAACATTGCTAAAACATCTTTCAAATCTTTACGCCAGTTCCTCAATCAATATGTGAAAGGCAAAGACAAAATCAAAATAAAACTGCTGCAAAATATGGATACCTGTCCAGTGCGCAAATACACAGGACTGCAAGGACATTAATTGGCCTGCATTTCAGGACCTATTTGCAAAAGCACCTTCCATCATATCAAAATGATATCAACACATCATTCAACAAGAAATCTAGTCTATAAACTGTACTATGTGAAAAGCCCTGCTTTAGCACAAGCCAATTTAAATAACAATCTTCTACATGGTACAGCCAAAGCCCTACTCGAAGAAATCGACCATATCCAGAGAAAATATCCAGAGAAAATATTTTGGAAGTGAAAGCCACTTAAAAAATGCTATAGCTTTACAACAGACTAGTAACAATTCTGCACATGGCAACCTTCTACTACACACATACAAAAAAGAAATACTAAAATTCAAAAGTACATCCGCTAAAGTACCAAACCATAAGTGTGTGTGTTGCCGGAGAACTTTTTATAAAAGTAACACAAAAACTATAGACGTAACATGCAAAATAGAAGACAATGAAGATTCCAAATGGTTTGAATTAGCTCTCTACCTTATAGCAGAAAAACAATATGAAATAACTTATCCCTTAATACTTTGCAGTTACTGCACTACAAAACCTGACAACAATCAAACTCCTTCACGTGCTATCACAAATAATTTGGAATTATTCCCACTACCAAAACCCCTGCAACAACTCAATTTTTATGAGAGCATCATAATTCAAACAGTTACCCATTTCAAGCAATTAATACGCCTTCAACCAAAAACAGCAAAATTACCTCCCTCTGAATTGGTGAAAGGCATTTGGGGCAAGGTAGTGTATTTACCATTAGATCTAAAAGAAAATGTGCGCACTCTGGGAGTGCAACGTCCAATAGAGCAATCTTTAATTGTCTTAGTAAATGGTGTACCTACAAAAGACAAAAGAAAATTGTCAACAACTGGTAGACTTACATAAAGTTAGACAAGCCTTGCAATATCTAAAAGACAATAATGAATACTACAAAGAAATAAATATTGAAGAAAACTTAAGGGAAACAACTGAAATAATTCAAGAGTCACCAGAAACTGGTCAATTTGAACTTCTAGGTCCTGCTACAGTATCCAATATTTTAGACCATTATACAATTCATCCATTAAACTCTAATGACACCATAGAAGATGCACTAGAACGTACCAAATACGACAAACGAAAGGATCACCACCAGCATATGGGAAAAAAGTATAGAAGCATGTGCTTTTCCTCTAGTCTATCCTACTGGCAAAGGAGGAAGGTACAATGATAGACCTATTCAAATAACAGCATCAGAATACCGCTCGTTACGGATCTATTCTGAAGATCCCAGATTTAGACAAAATGTGGAATACATATTCCACCTACTCTTTGAAAGTGAACTAGCAACTCTATGTTACGGAGTTGCACACACATTAAAATCAGGGACCCACTTTCAAAATATGTCAGCTATGCAATTACTACAAAAAGTGCAAAAAAAAGATGAGGTTTTACAATCAAGCATTACAAATCTATTAGCAAACATGCGTGGTACTAAAGAGTACTGTTTCCAACGTCACGCAGATGTATATTGTATGATAAGAAACCTTGGACCACCCACTTGATTTGTTACATTAAGATTTACATGATTTCCTACGCATATCAAACAAAAACAAAACAAACATAGATATACTAACATCTGAAGAACTTTGCTCTCTAGATCCTGTTAATGTTTCAAGATATTTCCATCAACGCTTCATTGCTATGCTACACTTTATTTGTAATAAAAATGTTCCTCCCCTAGGAGAAGTGAAACACTTCCTTTGGAGAAAAGAATACCCAGCCAGAGGAGCACCACATATGCACATGTTTTTATGGATTGAAGATGCTCCTAAATTTGCTCAAGACAGTGATGGCACTGTCTTACAGTTTATCAAAAAATATGTCACTTGTGAAATTCCATAAGAAGCAACAAATAGTGATATTCATGCACAAATTGTACAATTTCAAAGACACAAATGTGGCAAATATTGTTGTCGCAAATACAACTAGAGTGCCTTCCTAGTAACTGTACTTGATTGCTATCACTTGCTCGTCTCTTGGCCATACTAGCTATTGCTTTAGCAAATCGCATCAAGAGTACCCTTGATTATGCCGGGTTATCTCACATTTGCACTCAGTTTGCCCTCCCAGTAACTGTATTTGATTGCTGTCACCTACTTCACCACTTGCTCTCTGTCGCATATATGCTTACTGTAACTGGCACCACCTCTACCCTGTTCGCAAAAACCTGAATTCAGATGTTCAGCTGCCTGTGCACACAGTCTTTTAACCTGCCTGCACCTAGTACTCAAGTTTAGACTTAGCATTCTTGCCTATACATAGCAGCCTCTATATGCCTACTGCAATCCTTAGTAATGAACTTAGCCTCCACTATACACCGTGAAGTACTCCCTTCTCCTAACCTCACCTGTATGTTAGAATACTCCGCGTATAACCTACCTGCTACGGTACTTGTTTAGCTATTGTTGCAGTGCACCTAATGCCAATGTGTCCTAACTGTGTTAGATACCTAACTTTGAACTGCCTTAAATTCCACTAGCCCTAGATTGCTGATACACCTTATGCACCCAGTCTATGCTGTTCCGTAGTTGGTCTACACGTTTGACCATGTGCCTGGTCTAGATATCGTGCCTCTGCCTGATATGTGCCTGGTCTAGATATTCTGCCTCTGCCTGATATGTGCCTGGTCTAGATATTGTGCCTCTGCCTGTTATGTGCCTGGACTAGAAATTGTGCCTCTGCCTAATATGTGCCTGGTCTAGATATTGTGCCTCTGCCTGTTGTGTGCCTGGTCTAGATATTGTGCCTCTGCCTGATATGTGCCTGGTCTAGATATTGTGCCCCTGTCTCTTTGCCACTACCATGCAACTCTGGCTCACCTTTGTCATGTTCCCTTTCTCTATCATGCAAAACAATGTACCTTGCAGCGGTAACAGCTACATAGCCCATAAAAATGGTCTTGCTAGACCTGCCTGCCCAAGACATCACCCTATCACCTGCCCCACACCATTCTTGCCCACTACACCAGCCTTCCCGCCAGTCTCCCATTTCACCCGTCCTTCCCATGGTAGCGCCCACTCAACTGACCACCTAGCCCATAGCAACACCGATAGACTCAAGCGGGACCACCTTAGCACGAGGTCATTATGCCCCTCTCCTGGTTACAGCCCTATTAGAACCATTGTCCAAACAGACACACAAAATACCACTCTCGACTCAACCGAGCGTAACAACAGACTAGGCACCAGAATCCTCCATAAGAATAGCAACCGCCTAGCTAAACGACCCAATAAGAGCAACAACCAGAATGAAGTTTCTAACAACTCCAACCCACTCCCGCTAAACGGAGCACTTTTAAACGTAAGATCCTTTGTCGCTCGCTCCACAGACACTTCCGACATCATTCTAACCAACAACCTGGACTTCCTTGCTGTGACTGATACATGGCTTCATGACGCTGCGGGACCTTCCCTTACCTTAGCCATCCCTGATAATTATGCCATCCTCAGAGTAGACAGACCCAACGCTCGAGGAGGTGGTGTAGCTATCATCTTTAAATCATCACTTGACATTAGACTAGCCACCTCCCCTACACTAAATTCATGTGAGCATCTCACAGTCAAACTGCAAACTTCCCCTATGAGTACAATTACGATGCATCTAATATATAGGCCCCGGGTTTGCCTGGTTCATTTGAGGAAGATATTACATCCTTAGTAGCCAAAAATTTGAAACCCTCAGCTCACACTATCATACTTGGGGATTTCAATCTTGGGTTTAACAACCCTCATGACACTTCAGCTACTTCCCTGGCTACTGCACTAGCCGAGCATGGCCTCCCACAACTCTGCTCCCAACCTACCCATTTGAAAGGTAGGACTCTCGACTGGGTAGCTGCTCTTAACTGCAACATTACTCTTAAGGACCCCCTACCACTTGTCTGGACGGATCAGCACTTCCTCCCAGTAGATATTAATATCAGTAACCTAGCCCCTAAAAAGCCTTTTATTGCACCAGCCTGCCCAACTAGGAACAAGAGTAATATCACAGCTGAAGCATTAATACCCTTGGTAGTCCCCACTCTGAATGCACTACCAGCCACAGCTGACTTGAACCTGTTGGTCAACACCTACAACGAATCCATGACTAAAGCTATTGACAGCATTGCCCTTTTAAAAATGTGCAAAGGGAAACCAAAAGCTCACCTGAACTCTTGGTACACCCCTGAGCTCAAACTACTTAGACATCCAAAAAGTAAACTTGAAACACTGTGGAATACAGCTCCCTCATTAGAAAATAGAACTAACCTTACCAATATCACCACTCTCTACAAAAATGAGATTATACGTGCCAAAAAAGAATCTTTCAACTCCAGGATAACTCAGGCAGGCTCTAGCACGAGAGAGCTATTTAACATTTTAAAGGAATTAGAAAACCCTAATCCCCCCACAGATACCTGTACTAAGGATAAACCCTGGTGCACATGTATCCAGAATGCCCTCACCAACAAAATCACGGGACTCCAACTAAAATTGAAAATAAACGACAACAACTCACCCATGGCACTACTTCCAGTCCAACCTTACCCTCTCCAATTGCCAATAACTCAGGCTTCACCTTCAAAAAGGTAACTATACCAGAAGTACAAAAATGTATAGCCTCCTTGAAACCATCGAACTGTAAGGGGGACAGCTGCCCTGCTCAGGTCATAAAAGATGCAGCTAGGGATCTTTCCCCTTTCATTACCAAACTAATAAACCTATCATTCACTAACAATGCAGTCCCAAGCAATCTGAAACAATCCTGGGTTCTACCATTGTTAAAAAAACAAACACTTGACCCGTCTATACCTACCAATTATAGACCTATCACCACTGTACCATTCTTAATAAAAATTATTGACAGAGTGGCCTACGTACAAATTCAAGATTACCTCGAGACAAACCGACTATTGGGAATTTGCCAATGTGGCTTTCGTCCCCCACATGGAACAGAAACGGCCCTTGTTGATCTCAAAAGCCAGATCAACAAACTCAAAGTTAAAGGATAGGCTGCCATCCTTCTCCTAGACCTCTCCGCTGCCTTTGACTTGGTGGACCATAAAATCCCTTGCAACCACCTGTCATCGTCAGCACATTTCTCCCACTCTGCGGTCACATGGATCCAATTCTTCCTTGATAACAGGACCATGCGTGTCTTCTCACCGTTAGCAGCAGCCGACCCGATTCCCATCTCCTGCGGTGTCCCACAAGGCTCTTGTGTTTCACCCACTTTGTATGATATATTTACAAAGCTGTTATTCGACAAGTTGGATCATCTGGGTGTCACCTACACCAACTACGCAGATGACACCCAGATACTCCTAACTCTATCCGGTAATTACAACTCGGACGTCAGCCGGATCAATGAAATCTTCTCCATCATTCAGGCATGGATGGCCACACATGGCCTCTGCCTGAATGATGACAAGACGGAATTGCTCCTTGTCGGCTCCCCTAACACTATCCTGAAGCTTAGCCCCAGCTACACCAGTTTCATTATTGATGGAAACACTATTCCTATCGCAAAAAGTGTAAAAACCCTCGGCTTCTATCTAGACACCAACACCAACCTCTCCAAACAAGTTATCATGACCGCCTCAGCCACTGCTTACACAGGTAAGCTGATCAGGGCCTGTAGACCCCTGCTATCCCCCAGTAGTTGCCTCACATTAGCCAGAGCACTTATACAGTCTAAATTGGACTACTGCAACGGCCTATATGTGGGCGCAAATAAATCTGTAATCAACAAACTGCGGGTCCTCCAAAACAATGCACTCCGAGCTGCTCTTAATATTCCTAGGAGAGAACATATCTCGGCCACTAGAATATAGTGTAAATGGCTCTCCATCCAACAAAAAAATTATCTAAAAACTATCTGCCTTTCCTACAAATCCCTTAATCACCTTGCCCGCCTTACCTAACCAACAAATTCACCTTAAAACCTGCTACCAGAATCACCAGATCCTCCAACACACTACACCTGATGGTGCCCAAATACACCCTCAAAAGAACCGGCAGAACCAGCTTCCCGGTTCTAGCCACCCAACTCTGAAACACTATCCCACTGAATATTAAATCCATCCCCACCTTTCAACCCTTCAGAACCCAGGTCATCACATGGCTACTAAATAAATAATTCAGGGTTCCTACATTAGCACTCACTTACCACTACCCTGCATCTGCCGGTACTAGCTAATACAGCTCCTGTATCTCTGTGTACTTGTCATCTTAATGGCTCAACGCCTTTATCATACTGTCTGCTTGCTATCTACACTAACTGTATTCTTGTAAACTGTATAAATTACTGCACACTATTTCTGTAATTGTATTTATGTTGCACAACTGCCCTAATGTATTGCCTGTAACCATATCCTTGAGCGCCCATATACCCCTGGGTCTGGAGCACTATACAAATCAATAAACAAACAAACAAACAAAAACAAAGGGAAATACTACACCAAATGCTGCTTTGGTTTCCCTAGACCAGTTACAGAAACAGGTGAAGTGAACAACTTCATGTCTTCAGTTAGACATAGTGTTAAAGGTAAATCACCTAAAAATACATATTACATAAAAAGAACAGAAGAAGCAAAATATATCAATGATTCCAATGCAATCATTTCCCTATTATGGAATGCAAACATAGATGTGCAGTACACTGCAGACAATTCCACTGTAGTTGCACAATATGTTACAGCCTACTTAACCAAAGCTGAAAAACAGAGCTTTAAGACCTCTAGAATGACCTGTCATCAAACAAAACACTGTCTCAGAAATTGTCCAATTTGGGCATAAAAATGCTCTCCCATAGAGAATATGGCTGCTATACCAAAAGGGAAAAAAATACTTTTTTTATTCCAACATGGATTTTTTCCCCACAGACCCAATGATTTAACAACAAACACAGAAACTGAGCAAATTGCACAGTACACTGGTTTGTAATCTACTAAATATGAGGGTCGAAATGAATAAAAAATATCTATTATTCAATGTTATAAATCCTTACAAACTACGGACACTAACATGATCTTTTCTTTTATCACAGAAATTGACAAAGAATATATGTACTCCAGTTATCAAACCAAACAGTAAGTATATTATAGTAAGTACAACTCATAAATACTGCTCCATAACACAACCATTAAAGCAAACATGTAACCGTACACCACAATGCAAAATGTTTACTTCCATGGATATGTTGTACTGCAGTGCTTGTTACCAATCTCTACAATCTTAATGGCATGATGTAGCCAAAACGTCACATGCAAACTATACAAATCAAACAGTGCATAAACTGTAGATTTGCAAATATTTCATATTTCGGTCATGCACCCAAGACTCTAGGCCCTGGCCACAACCACTGCAGCATATCACACCCATAGATCACACACATAGATTCAAACTTTTTAACCACACAGCATAGGCCTTTTGTTATGTCCGCGGACACCTAAAGTGTTCTAAGAACAGTTTTATTTTGCTAGCTTACAGTACGGACAGGAATAGTGCCCTTAGGACACCCCCATTTTCAGTAAGTGCGGACATCCCGGACACCAGGCCCGTTCTTAGAACAGTTTCAACTTGCCTCCGAACAGTACGGGCAGGAACAGTATCCTTAGGACAACCTGTTTACCCAATTACGGATATCCCGGACACCGCGCATGTTCTTAGAACAGTTTCAACTTGCATGCGGGCACTATGGACAGGAATACTGTCCTTAGAACACCCCCATTTTGGCATGTTCGGACATCCCGGACAGCAGGCCCGTTCTTAGAACAGTTTCAACTTGCCAGCAGACAGTACGGACATGAATAGTGTCCTTAGGACACCCTGTTTGCCCAATTACGGACATCCCGGACACCACGCATGTTCTTAGAACAGTTTCAACTTGCATGTAGACACTATGGACAGGAATAATGTCCTTAGAACACCCCCATATTGGCATGTGCAGACATCCCGGACACCCGACCCGTTCTTAGAACAGTTTCAACTTGCCTGCGGACAGTACGGACAGGAATAGTGTCCTTAGGACACCCCGTTTGCCCAATTTGGACATCCCGGACAGCACCGCTGTACGTGGACATGACGAACACAACAGGGGTGCCTGCCACTTAAATAAATACAGCATTTGACCCATCTCTTACTCCCCTACCCTCCCCAAATGCTCTTACACACCAACACATTTGGCAAAGTTGTATTTCTCCACCATTTGTCACTGCGCTGTCCGTGGATGTCCGTGGATCCAAGATGGCGAGTGCTTCCAAAAATCGGACGCACATCACACTCTTCACCATCCAATCAGTGAACGTGTCACATGTCCGCAGACATGATGCAAGTCGATTAGCCAATCAGGACACTGTCCGCAGAGCGAACAGGGAAATGTGTCAGCGGAGCGGACAAAGATATCACAAATGTGTTTGACCTACTTTTTGGTCTTTTTAAAAAAAACTACTGGACGGATTTTCACCAAATTTACAAAAGCACGCTTTCGGGAACAAGCCGCTGCTCCTGCCACAAATTTGGTGAAAATCTGTCCAGCGGTTTGTGCTGCAGGCGTGAGCAAAGTTTTTTCCCATTCAGTCTATGGGAAAAAAGAAGTTGTGGGACCCCCCCTTATAACTTCGCCCCCCCTGAATCAAACCTCAAACTTTGCAAAACAATTCAGAGTGGGCCATATATTTCTTTTGCAAAGTTTGGTGTGGATTCGTCCAGTGGGAGCAAAGTTATAAGCCACCCAAAAAGTGTTCTTACTATGGGAATAGCAACTTAACCATAACTACACAGCCACTAGCGTAGCTGTGTAATATATATATATATATATATATATATATATATATATATATATATAGAGAGATAGAGAGCGAGAGAGAGAGAGAGAGAGAGAGAGGGTTCCTGCTATCCTGTGATAAGGTTCTCAATAAACATCTCTTTTAACCACTCTAGCAAATGCCATGCATTGCAGCATTCATCACCTGCTCACATGAAGCTGCAGACAATTTGAATGATCTGCATTTCAAAATGTTTCTTTTTACAAGCATTGTGATGAAAGTTAAACAATGCGTATGTGCATGTACAGCAGCACTGTGTTACCTTTTTCATATAAGAAAGAAAAAGCAGATAGAATAGATCTGTAGAGAGGCCACCAGGGGGCGCACAGGCAATGGCAGCCTGATCTGCGAGCTCCTCCTAAACCCGGGCCGGAACGGGATTTGAGCCCCCCCCGAGACCCCCCCACGGAGCGCAGCGGGCCGTATGAAGAGGTGACCCCCCAGTGCCCCTGCAGGGCGAAACAACGGGATCCGGAGACCGCGGGACAACGGAGATCCGCGTACGCGGCGGCTGTGACGGGATCGTCACAGCAGGCCGCGAGCACAGCCTGGGGAGGAGCGAGCGGGCCCATCGGCGCTGGCCTTCGCCTCCCGCTTCATGAGGCGCGAGTCGGGGCGCGGCGACTCCAGCCACAACAGGAGCACCAAGGAAGCCTGAGAGGTACGAGACACGGAGGGGGGGCGGATCCGTGGATGCCCCCCCCCCGCTCCCCTTCACCGCCAGCAGGATCCCGCGCAGGACTTCGGGACCCGCCGCCTTAAGATCGCGCGGCTCACCCCTCCCCCCCGCCCCGGTGGGCTCGGCGGGATTTGCTTTCACCCCCCCCGGGTGTGTGGCCCCCGCTGAGGGCAGGCGGGGCGTGTGCCCGCCCGGGGGCAACTTATAAGGAGGAACCAGATCTCCCAGGAGGGAGGGGGGGGAAGGAGAGAACCCCAAAAGAAACGAAACCAGCGCTCCACCCTGCGGACTCAAAAACGCCCCCCACACACCCCAGGGGGGGAATATCGAGGGGCCAAAAACACGAGCGAGGTACAGGGGAGGCTCTGTGGTGGCCGCCCTGGGTGCGAGGCCCCTGCCGGAGGCTGGTGGGGCGAGTGCCCGCCTGGGGGGCATTAATCAAGACCCAGAAAAGACCACTCAGAAGGAGTGGGGACAGCACACCTTGCCAGGAGAGACCCCCAACTGAAAAACAGCAGCATTCTACCCAACGGAGGCAACAGCTCCCCCCTCCCACCCTGAAGGGAAATCAATCCTCCGGTAACGTAACCGAGGTACGCCTGAGGCGCTGTGGTGACGGCCCGGGAAGTGAGGCCCCCGCCTGACGCCGGTGGGGCGAGTGCCTGCCCGGGGACAACCGCCAAGACTGAATAAAGGCGCGCCACAAGACTGAGGGGCCCCACTGCCGAAGGGAAACCAACGGCCCAACGAGGCAAGCCCACTTGGACGTGAGGCAACATTTCTGACAGTGCACCCGGGGGGCCAACCTAATGGACTGGCAGCAGAACCTGCAACAATATCGTTACCGAGACCAGGTCCCCCCGGCTGTGGAACCACCCCACGGAGAGAGAATGGCCCATCAGGAACCCCCCGCACCCTCCACGGCCGCAATGGAACGGGGATTTGCCTCAATACTGCAAGAGATCCGAGACATGCGGGCGGACATCGCCCAAAAGTTTGAAAAAATGGACCGTCGGGTCGACAAAGTTGAGGACAGACTCCTTCAGGTCGAATCCAACCAATCATCAGCGGCCACCCTAGAAGTGGAGGTAAACATGAGGCTAGCTGCCCTGGAAAGAAGGGAGGAGGAGAGGTCTAGACAGATGGACGACTTCGAAAACAGGGAGCGGAGAAACAACCTCAGGATTTTTGGGGTCCCGGAGTCGGAAGGGGAAACGGAGAGGGAGCTGACCCGCGTGGTCCGCAACATAATTGCTCTCCTCTTCGAAGATGAGATGACAACTGAACTCACATTCGACCGGGTACATAGAGCAGGAGGACGAACAGGGGGCCCCCGGTCGATCCTGGTGCGGTTCCATTACTACCCTGAGAAGACGCGGGTGCTGGAGGCCTCCAGGAAGGCCCAGGAGATCACATACAACAACTCCCAGATCTCCATATTCCAGGACCTTTCAGCATACACCCTGGCCAAACGGAGGATGTACCGCCCCCTCACGCAGTTGCTGAAGGAAAAAGGAGTGCGATATAGATGGGGCTTCCCCTTCTCCTTGACATTCGAGTACCTGGGCCAGAGAACGACATTGATTTCGGAGGAAGATATCAAGGGGGCTATCCAGGACTATGTCTCGGATCCAGCGCCCCGGCGGGAGCCACGGGGACCGGCCAGAGCCGGAGCTGGGGACCCAGGCCCGCCGAGAGAAAGATGGAAAAAATCAGGAGCGAGGAAATTCAGGAGGATGAATACGCCCTCCCCTAGGAACGAAGGGCAGCAGAACAACCCGGAGGGTCAGTGGCTGGGCAGCCCCAGTGTGAACGGGGCCCCTGGAGATCCCGGAGGGCATGGGTGTACTTGAGGGTGAGAAACCCGGCAAAAGATATGAGAAGAGGAGGAAACTAGACTCCCCATACAAAGGAAGTTGGGTGAGCAAAAGCAGGGGGGGATTGAGAGGGGGGGGCTCACAATAATGTGCCTGTTAATGATGGCCTGGCCGAGAGGGGCAGGCTGGTGGTCCGGCCAAAGCGCCAGTGATGGCTGAACTATATGGCTGGACGCCGGGGCAGGGGGTGGGGGGAGGGAAACAAGTTGGGGGTGGTTTGTTTGGGAAGGGATATAGGGGTCAGTTGGGGAAACATGTTAAAAGTGTCCACAAGTCAATTCATGGGGAGTTAGAGATCAGAGATGTTGCGAGGCAGCCATCCGTTGAAATAGAATTCACAGACAATGGCTGATGGTCTGCCGGCCCTGGGGGTGGGCACCCTGAATGTTCGGGGCTTGAATACCCCATCGAAGAGATCCCTAATCTGCAGGGAATTTAGGAGGGCCAAATTGGACCTTCTGTTCGTACAGGAAACGCACTGGGCAAGGGGGAAGGAGCCCCGGTTGCGGGGGGGGGGAATCGAGGAGGTCTTCCACGCTTCCCACAGGACCAAAAAGAGAGGGGTGGCCATCTTGGTAGCTAGAGATGCAGGGTTCGAGAAGGCGGATATCCTAAAAGACCCGGAGGGAAGATACCTGCTGGCCCGGGGCACCCTACGGGGCTCCCCCCTCACTCTGGCAGTAGTATATAGCCCTAATGAAGGACAGGCCCTGTTTTGGGAAACGGTGAGAGACAGGATCAGACTATTTGTGCAAGGCCCGCTAGTGGTAGGGGGGGACTTCAACATGGTCCTCGACCCGACTAGGGACAGGAAAAGGGTAGACCCCCTTACTCCCAGAGCTGCAGAAGAAGCTATGGCACAATCTTTTCAGAGGGTAAACGCGGAACTAGGCCTAACCGACACAATTCCTCTCCCCAGAGGGGGAATCCCTTCCTTCACCTACTACTCAGCTATACACAACTCTTTCTCCCGTATAGACTACGTCCTGGTAGAGGAGACACTCAGCCCATATGTGTCAGGCTACAGAATAGACCCGGTGCCCTGGTCAGACCATGATTTGGTTAAAGTCACAATAGCGATGGGGTGGTGCAGGGAACGCAGAGGGCGCTGGAAGTGCAACAACGCTTTGTTAAAGGATGAGGTCCTCTCTCAGGAAGTCTCGGACTCCATAACAGAGTTCTTTGACCTAAACGACAACGGGGAGGTCGCCACGCACACGCTGTGGGACGCCTTCAAGGCTACTCTGAGGGGGGTCCTTATAAAACTTGGGGCCCAAAAGAAAAGGGAGAGGGGGACACAGGAGAAGACTCTGAGAGATAGGATATCCCGCCTCCAACCGGCGAGCTCTCCGGGGCGCCCATTAACGGGAGAACAGGTGGCCGCCCTTGAAGACTGCAGGCTACAGCTTAAGGACCTGCTCCTACATAAGACAGAAAGGTCCCTCCAACTAACTAAACAAAAGTACTACGAGAAAGGGGACAGGGCGGACCAGATCCTAGCCTGGAAGTTGAGGGAGGTCCAGAGGAATAGAAGGGTGAGGGAGGTGAGGGACGCCCAGGGGTTCCTTGGCAATGACTCCCCCCATATCGGTGAGGCTTTCCGCCAATACTATACAGCTCTCTACTCCTCAGAATATGATGGAGATGATGCCCAGATTGAAACCTTCCTTGACTCAATACAGATTCCATCCCTCTCAAGAGATTTGGCGGAAGGGATAGAGGGCCCGGTCACAGAGGATGAGGTGGACAAGGTGATCTCTGGGATGAGGGTGGGAGCCTCCCCCGGGGAAGATGGCTTCACAGTTTTCTTTTACAAAAAGTTCCGGTCCTCTTTGATCCCATACTTAGTGAGGGTCTTTAATGAAGTCCTGGACGGGGGCATACTCCCTGAGTCTATGATGGGAGCAGTGATAGCAGTCTTGCCCAAGGAGGGGAAGGACCCCACGGAATGCTCCTCCTACCGGCCCATATCATTATTAAATGTAGATGTGAAGATCCTGGCCACGGTGGTGGGGAAAAGGCTGGAAGGCATAATGCCGAAGCTTATTCACGGGGACCAGGTGGGCTTTATAAGCGGGAGACAGGGCTCGGATAACATCCGGAAGACCCTAAACTTGCTCCACTTTGCCCAAACATCGGAACTGGACGCTTGCGTCCTCTCACTGGATTCGGAGAAGGCCTTCGACCGGGTTGAGTGGCGCTACATGGAGCTCCTCCTTCAAAGAATGGGCTTTGGGACCCACATCATGAGCTGGGTAACTGCACTCTATAGAGCCCCCACAGCGAGAGTGCAGGTAAACGGGACACTGTCTGGGCCATTCCCCCTCTCCCGAGGAACAAGGCAGGGATGCCCACTCTCCCCCCTGATCTATGTCCTCACCATGGAGGCCCTGGCAATTGCGGTCAGAGCGCACCCGAACATTAAGGGAATAAGAAGGGGAGAGATAGAATTCAAGCTCTCCCTGTTTGCGGACGACATTTTGGCCTACCTAGTAGATCCGGGTTCTTCTCTCCCCCCCCTCATGGCCCTGGTGTCAGCATTTGGTCGATTCTCGGGCCTAAAAATAAATACTGCAAAATCAGTCCTGCTCCCAATGCGAAAAATAGACCCAGTGCTCGACCCCCAGAATAGGTTCCAGGGGATCAGGGTGGAGAAGGTCGCTATACGGTACTTGGGGGTCCTCCTCCCCAGAGATATGTCAAATCTGGGCCCCGCCAACTACGGACCCATGATTGCAGAGATCACCGCGGACTTGAGGAGATGGGGTAAAATGATTCTCTCGTGGTACGGCCGAATGACGGCGGTCAAAATGAATGTCCTGCCACGACTCCTGTATCTATTCACAGCACTCCCGACCAGGGTCCCGGCACAGAACCTCAAAGACCTGCAATCGGGGGTCCGTGACTTTGTGTGGCAAGGCAAAACCCCGAGAATTGGGAGGGCTGTTCTGACCCTACCGAGGGAGGAGGGGGGATTTGGGCTGCCAGACTTTCATCTCTACTTCCGTGCTGCCCAACTGCGTGTCCTCCTGGAGCACATGAAGGAAGGGCTGAGAACGTACTGGTCCTACCTGGAGGATATGGACGCCCATCCCCACAAAGTACGCGACCTCCTGTGGACGCCTCGCAGGGAAATACCGGGGCGTCTAAGGGCTCATCCAACCCTGGGGGTCCTATGGGGCATTTGGAAGGAAGGCCCTCAGACCGCTCACCTCACCACATGGCCGTCCCCAATGTCATCCCTCTGGGGACACCCCATTAACCTGGGAGGAAGAGGGTTCAGACACTCCCAAATCTGGTCAGATAGGGGGATGGAATGGGTGGGGCAAATGTTCAGGGAGGGTGAATTCTTACCCTATGAGGAGCTCAGGGAGGCACTGGGTCGTGACTCAATATCCATCTTTGAATACCTTTGCCTGAAGGGTATCCTCTGTGACCCAGCTTGGGGCACCAATCTGCGAAGCCAGTTGACCCCCTTTGAAAAGCTCCTCGATTCGGCGGCCTCCAGGAAGGGGGCAGTTTCAAGTCTATACAGGGTCCTAAACACGTACAACCTTCAGGGCAGGAGGAGCTTCCGCTTGTTCTGGGAAGGTTTGGCAGGTGCCGAAATCTCTGAGGATGATTGGGCCAGGATATTTAAAATTGCATTTCACGGAAATCTTTTCACCGCTGACATGGAACATAATTTTAAAGTACTACAGGGATGGCACAGAGACCCCGCAAAATTGTCCAAGATGTTCCCGGGAGTATCACCGAGGTGCCCAAGAGGATGTGGGGAGACGGGGACCAGAGGCCACATGTGGTGGCACTGTGCGAAGGTCCAAACATATTGGGAGCAAGTGAGGGATTGGATGGAGGAAGTGACTGAGGTCCGTATACCACTTAATCCCCTGACGATGCTGTTGAGCCTCCCCCCAGAGGACACAGAGGTGCACCGATACCCGAGGATGTGGGAAACCCTGTTAAGGGCTGGAAGAGTGGCTCTGGCCCAGAAATGGAAAAGTCCGGAGGCTCCTTCGAAGGAGGACTGGCTGAAAAAGGTCAAAAATATGTTTTTGATGGACAAATTGACGGCCATGGTAAACAACAAGACTAGCTCATTCCTAACGGACTGGTCGGGTGTCCAGCAATCCTGGGGATGGGACGTGCACTGACCCTCCGAGAGACCCCTCATCCTGGAGAGGAGGGGATGGACTCCCTTTTTGGAAGGTCAACCAAACTCAGGGCCACAGGACCCGGGGAAGGGCAGAAGCCAGCCAACTGATGTAGTGGATATGCATCGCAGCATCTCAGCGATAAGGGAGACAGCGGCCTCTCCGTGCGTCTCCCAGGACGAACACATTGACCTGGACACGGGGAAGGGGGGGGGGATCCAAGGGTGGGGTGGGAGAGGGGGGGAGGGGTATCCACGGTTCTTTTTTCTTCGTTCGCCTGTTTGTAAAATTTAAAATGCCAATAAAAACGGAAGTTTAAAAAAAGAATAGATCTGTAGACCATTTTTTAAGTTGCACTTAGTGTCTATCATTTTAATATGTTGGCAGCAGATGCATCCGTCCCAGCATCCCCCATTCCAATCTATAGGTGCTTATTAAGTAGTTATGTTTTCCTGTGCATTCTGTCACTTCCAATTCCACTTCACCCATTATAAAACTGAAACTATGAGTCCCAGAATGCAATGAAAAAAGCATGACTAAACTTCCAGATTCGGAACTGTGACATGTAAATCAAATAAACATATAAAATGCTATGCTTTTCAAAACATTTTTTGGAAGCATTTTGAAGAAAGTAAAACAATACATATCTGCATATACAGCATCATTGTGTCACTTTTTCAGAAAAGAAAGTAAAAGTAGATAAAATAGATTTGTACACCATTTGTAATTGGCTCGCAGTGTGTGCCAGGTTAATAGATTGACAGTACATGTATACTCCCTCACATAATCCATTACAATCTTCAGTTGCTAATGCAGTCCTACTTTTTTCTCTACATTCTGTGACTTGTACTCCAACTTCCACAATGGTAAAAGTCGAACTACAAGTCACATAATGCAAACAAAACATCTAATACTACATAAACCCCTTCATATTAGAATGCATTATGTTGGCAAGTATGCATATACTCCTAACATATTAAACTTCCACACACCAACTGCCATTTAAAAGTGTTCCACGCATCTTTTTCATCAACCTTTCTTCACTTTTACAAAATGTTACTAAGCTGCCCCAAATACACATACTCATTTCTTAACTTGCATGCAAATGCTCCTAAAAGCAACCATTTTTAACCGTCCACCAATTTTATGAACCTTTTCACCACCACTCCTCCTTCCATTCCAAATTAGAACCTTGCTTCCAAAAATTACTTTGCCATTACGACATATCCCCACTAACTTTCTTTTACAATTACAGGAAAGAAGTGCATCACCGAAATCAACAACCGAAAAATGAACACCCATTGCATCTGACAAAGTAAGTGCATTAATGTACCGGGTATATGTATATAATTATAGCAGCACAGTTCCACTATATATATTACCCCAGACTACTCTTTTAAAACCAACATTTTGTTCACTGTAGCCCATTATATGCCACAATTCACACTCTTACTATTCCCATCTACATACCACCATTGCAACACCCACTCTGTTTCTCAAAACAGCACAATCACCAAGAGATTCCATTTCACCACCAGTGCCTTATTCAATAGCCCAACACCATCACACCTCTGTACACTCATATTCTTACAATCTTCCGAACAGCACCTAATATAACACCTCACAATCAAACAGCACTCTATTAATCACTACAATCACACACATGCACCATACATGCACACACAAAGCACAACTTTCAAATGCAAACTTTCTCTTTTCCCAAAACACACAACAAAATGCCTACTAATCAGCAACTCTGTATAAAAGAAAGAAAAAGTAGAGTAGTTAAAACTAACACTACATCATATAGTCATCCACCTCTAAAACCATTTCTAGAAAACATTAAAACAAAGAGCTACTAACCTCACTAAACAAAACTAAACTAGCCACACCTGCAAAGGTTGATGATTTGTCTCAATAATCACCTTTTCTCTCTGAATAATGGGGCGGAAATGTTGTGGCGCCCACACAGTGGTTAATAGGGCTTTTTCACATTCATTGAATTTAATTTCAACTTGGGAAAATGCCTTACTTGCATATGCAATGGTTTTGTGATTCAAATCATGTTTTTGTGATAACACTGCTGACATACAATGTTCAGAGAAACCTATTTCTATAAAGAAATCCCTGTCCTTTATGGAATATGCTAAACATGGTGCCTTTACAAGACATTCCTTTAATTTACCCACTACCTCAGACTGCTCTATTTCCCATTTCCAGGGTGTATTCAGTTTAAGCAGTTTGGTCAATGGTTGAGTGATTTCAGCATCATTTTCAATGAACTTTCTGTTATAGCCTGTCATTCCTAATAGACTTTTTACCCCTTTCACATTTTTAGGATCTTTTAGTTTCTGTATGGCTTCTATTTTCTTCTTTTGTGGATTTAATCCATGTTCAGTCACTTCATGGCCTGGAAAATTCACCTTTTTCTTGCACCATTATGCTTTTTGTAAAGATACTTTGGCGCCTGCTTTCTGCAATTGGCCAAGAACATGTCTTATTTCATCAAAATGGCTTTTCAAGCTTTCATTTTTTATCAGGACATCATCCACATAAATTATGGTTCCACTTTCTGCTGCATCAGGCATAGCCTTTCTCAAAAATATGCCAAATTCACTCCCACTATTGACATACCCGAATGGAGTTCTAACCCATGCGTATTGAGTCTTATCAAATGAAAAGGAAAATAAATTCTGTATCTCCTCTGCCAATGGCACACACCAATATCCAGAGGTGAGATCTAATGTGGTGAACACTTTTGAACCATGTACCTGAGCTAATCCCTGATCAATGAATGGCAGTGGCATCCGGATACTGGCACTATTTTATTTAACTCTCTGAAATCTGCACACAGTCGCCATTGACGGTTTGGTTTTAACACACCTAATCTAGGTGTATTGGATGTGCTATGAATGGGCCTGATGATTCCCTGCGACTCCAAATTTTTAATAATCTCTGCCAATGATTCTAAACATGCCAGCGGTAGTCTATACTGGCGTGCAAATACTGGGCTTCTGCTACACCCTTCCGGAAGTGTGGCCACATGTAAATTAGTTAGCCCACAATCATAAGCATCTTTTGCAAATACATCTTTAAACTTCATAAATATCTTCCTCAATTCATTCCTATCCTCCTCATTTTCACATGCATCCGCTAACAAAATCTGCTCCTCTACAATTTTGGGGAATTCTGGAAAATGTTCTGGCATGGGAATCTCGGCACTTTCCTCTAATTGTGTGGCTGTGTCTCTTTGTAAAGCTGCCACATTTAAATGTTTTGGCATATCAGCTTCCACTTCAATGTGCTGATTTTCTATTTCATTTTCATTTAAGTTAAATGTTATGCAATCCTCTTGATGACAGCACACTGTTTCGCTTGAATCATAAGGGTACACAGAATGAATTTTAAATATCCCTTTGGGCTGAGAGTCCAGGTATTCTGGCAATTCGCCTTTAGCATCTACATACTTTTCAGGGATATTTCCAATCACCATGTTATTTAGATCAGCTGTGTAAAGTGATTTTTGTATGGCCATTCCTACTGGGCAGTTTTCCTCTAAATGAATATTCTGATAACCTTTATTATTCACCATCATTTTTATAGACCCTTCACCCACATCTACCAATGGAATGTATTCATAATCCAGGCCCTGCTGTTTTATGGATTCATTCAGACACACAAATGCATCAGAATCTTTCATCTGCTGTCCATTTTTGCATTTCAGTGTTATTGCAAACTGCTTTGTGAATGCAGGGATAACAGTATCTTTCCTCATTTGTAATTCAATTGCATAAGGGACCAGCTGTGCGCAATGATAAGCCCTTCTTTTGTCTTCAAATTCAGGTGCCAGCCCACCTGTGCGTGACCATATCTTTTGATTAAGGAAATCTAGCACCATACACATTCTGTGCATGATGTCATTGCCCATGTAAAAGTCATTTTGCGTTCCACACACTATCCAAACATTATGGTAAATTGTTTTTTGTCCAATGCTAATTTTCAGCATGGACCTACCTGCAATTCGGTTTTCAAAGTCTGGACCGTCCAAACCAGAGACATACTGGTTTTTAATCCTAAATTTCGGATCTCCTCCCTTTCCATTATTTTTTGCAACAATTTCTCGTTAATGAAGCTCCTTTCCTGTTCAAGCGCTAAAGTGGCTTTTATTGTTTTAGAATAGTCATTTATCCCAACATGAACCCATGGTGTTCATCTTCCATGTGCATTTCAGCAAGAGTGGCAATGTGTTTTTCTGAACCTGCTCTAGGGGCATATTCTGTTTGCATGTCTTCTCTTTTAAATAAAAACGTAAGGTGTGCTCATCTATGGCAGTTTGCCATTCTTTCCTTGGGTCTAAGTATATTTGTACAGGTAATTTTTTATTTTCACTCTGCATCTTGTCTTGACACATTAATATAACAGTGACGCTAGGTATGCAACTATTCTGGAGATACACCTCCACTGCATCATTTGTTTTTGCAACAGTGTGTCATTCATTTATATTGCTTTTTTGTGATTTTAGTTTCCTAGGTCTCAATGTTTTTTTGGTTAAGGACCCCATCTATGAGCGGAGATAATCTTTTCCTGCAATCTGTTCCCATTAAAAATGGAATATCACTAATGGATGTGACCAATACCTCCTGTTTCATTCTGTGTTTACCTATCTTTATGTCAACCTTGGTGGCGCCTATAATAGGCACCTCCACCCTGTTAAGATTATGCACTGGACCTTGATTCTCCTTTACTGTGATCTAATTCTGCGGGGATCTCCCTTTATTGATACTCTTTACTAATTCTTTAGACATAATTGTGGCCTGTGCACCAGTGTCAATCATTGCAAATGTATGGCATTTTTCTTCCACAATGATGGGAGCATAATACCTGCCTTCAACTTCCTCTAATACACATAGGAAATGCGAATTCTTACTGATTTCAGGGATCACCTTTCTCAGGCCTTTTTCACTTTTGGCTAAGCACATCGGTAAATGGAAAGACATTTTTCCCTTCTTTTTGCTCATTCCTGTGTGACAGACTTTATTCATTTCCCCATGTTCAGAGGTTTTTTGAAGTGTGGCCACCATTCGCCCATCCATCCAGGTATCATCAGAGGTTACGCTACAACCCTGCAAATGAACATGTGTAACAACATCACTTGTCAATTTGTCATTGTCCAATTCTGTGCATTTGTGATTATTCGGTATGATACCACCCCTTTTAACCTCTTCAAAAATATGTGGTTCAAAGAATTCTTCAGGTGATTGACCTGTACCCTCCTTTTGAGTATTTCTTTTTCCTGCCTGTGTTTGGTCATTGTTTGGATTGCCCTGGGAAGGAGCTATAGCATCGCCACTTACTCCCGGTTCACTGGTATTCCCCATGCATGAGTCATTTTTCTTAAACCTGTCTCTTTTGGATTTTTAGGTTTTCCTATTTCATTTGTACATATCGCCAATGTTTGATTTAGTTCTAGGTTAAACCGTACCTCTCTTTTAGAAGTATTTGCATTTTCTGTTACATGTTCATGTATTGGTATTTTCACTTTTAAATGATTAGGCATCTCAGAGTCATTATGCAACATTACATCAGAGCAAACTGTCTTTTCAGAGCTGCAGGTATCATAATTACTTAGTCACTTTTCAGAAGCCCCCCGATCATTGCTATGGCCATCTGCCCCTTCCTTTGATGACTGTTTTTGTGTTGTGCAGAGCTTTCCTATCTGCTCAGCCAACATTTTCACTTGGGGCTCGAGGCACTGGAATCTTTCCATCTCTCTAGAATCCTCTCTCTGTGGCCTAGATCGATATTGGTTGTTTTCTCCCTGATTGGATCTATTCTGATACCTCTCAGGAGAATTATTTCTATTGGGATGGTTCCTGAACTCTTTATTCATTTGCGGAGGGGAGCGGGGTGCACCCATCCTTTGGTTGTAGTCCCCTGGTGGGGAATCATTGTACTGACGTGAAGTGTAATTCATGTTCTGTCTCATGTCTTGTCTCTCAGGTTGTGGGTACTGGCCCCTATGTTGATTCCCATTATCAGCAAATCGATCCACATATCGGGGTCTATTCTGATTACCATATATCATGGTGTTGGGATCAAATCTGCTCTGTGTCCCCAATGTCTGGTAGGGACCCTCATTTCTTTGATCTTGATTTTGTCTTATTCATACCTGACATATCAGGCCGATATCCTGCCTGGGGTCTATCCCCTAAATACCTAGGGCTGATATAGCTCTCCCTATTAATAGCATCATGTGATTGGAACATTGGTGCAGAGTGTGATGACCTTTGTTGATTAACCCTTTGTTCAGGTGCCGAATTATTTTTGCCTGGAATTTGAGCAGACTCAAGGGACATTTTGGCTGACCTGATTTCCATCACTGTGGCTGAGGGTTCTTTAGATGTAGGTCTAATATCTTTCATTTTATCACTTTCTCTACCCTGACAATAGAGTACCTCATATAGTTTTGTGCTTTGATGTACAATCCATTCAAGGGACTTGACACGGTCAAATTCACGGACCAATTGTGATATGATGTCTTTCAGCAGCCCATAGAAGTAGGCAGTTTTAAACTCATTGGAACTGGGGTCAAAAGATACATCAAAGCGAGAAAATGCTCTTTTTAAGTCTTGTAAAAACTGGTGAAGGGATGTATTAGGCCCAGCAGTGATTGCGTAAGTGACTTTCTTTGCCTCCTGCAATGACTGGAAAGGAGAAAAATGACGCCTAATCTCTTTTTCAAACTCTGCCCATGTCATATTCTGCTGTTCATTCAATCCTCTTATAATACTGGCCGTCGGGGCATCTAAAGTTAAATGAAAATTGTGCCTGTACTGTTCCTTAGGTACCTGGAGTGCTTTAAAAATGTCATGAACTGCTTCTAAGTGATCCTCAATGCGGCATTCCCCTCATTTTTTAAATGGTTTGATCAGGGCTTTAATGGATTTCATTATCTTTATGGGGCTACTTGTTGCAATGCATGGAATTGCACTACTTGGTGACTCAACCCTGGTTCCAGGTGTATGGGATTGGTGGCGGCACCCAATGGGAGTATCAAATCCCCCAAGGGCGCTGCGACCAAGTTCAGTCACCGGCCCAGTCATTGGAGCACTAGCTCTTTGGGCAGAACTATAATTCACCTCCACTCCATTGAATGTGGTACCTTGCCGCCTCTCCTGGGACCTGGGTATGCACATTTGCTGTTCTAAGTCCTTACACTTTTTAAGGAGCCTGTTTGCTTCGTTTTGCAAATAGTTGTTTTCATCACTAATTTTATTAATTACCTCCTGCATGTCGCACATTTACATTTGGCACTCATTAAATTCTTTATTCCTCTTGTCTCTTTCTTGAAGCATTTTAACCATTTCTTGTTCCGCATTTTGGAGGTCACTTTCTTTCTCATAATGTTCTTTTTGTAAAATCTGCATCTCTGACACAACCTCATCTTTATCGTGTCTAATGTGGTCCACCAATCATTTTAAGTGTACCAATTCTTGTTCACTGTCCTCAAATTGTTTCTTGCTTTTGGACACTTGAACATCAAAATCTCTGCATTTTAACTGCATGTCTTTTTTTTGTCATACATCCAATTCTGCTCTTAACATTTCCTGATTTTTACTTGCCCCATCTAAGTCAGTCTTTAACCTGTTAATTAGCTGGGTGTCATTTTCTTGCATTCGCAGGGACCTATTCAAAATAAACCAGATTTTGGCGCATAGCCGTATCAAACAGTCTTTCTCTGCATTTTTATCGGCTGCATTTAATAACCTTAGAAGGCAGACCTGAATTATGCTGCCTTCTGCAAAATTATTGTCTAGTTTTTCTTTCTGCACCTCACCCTGAATGCGGTCATGCCATTCTGAGGTACTGTTTGATGACCACGACCCATGTGCGAATAACTTTGCCTCTAAATATTGCACTAGGTCTGAGAATGTGGTTTCCCTTTGAGACATTCTGAAATTCGTTTTTAGTGACACACTACTATTATGAAATGGGTTCCCTTTAATGTACAGATGGCGGTGTGAGACACACTTGCCATGCCCAGTAGGTGCTCTATGGTCACTTTCCCGGCCTGCAATGCACCATAAATATGTAGGGTATTTTGTGTAGATTTGGGGCCTAGCGGTATTTTCTTACCGCCAAAAATAAAGTAATTCAGCAATAATCACTCCTTGCATTCAGATTGGGTTTGGTATTATAGTAATATGGTGGATATGCATTATTTCAGTACACAGACACATTTAGTTGGTATGCATTTCGTTGTGGTATAGTGATGAGCATAAGTTCTTTGTTTTATTTGCGGCCCCAACATACAAAACCCCTTTCTTTTGTTTAGACTGTTCTTGTGATCTCTAGAGGCCTCAGACTTCTACATTATTCAAGAACACCACATTTTCATATGGAATGCTTTGTATGGCTGTTATCACTGATTTATCTACACCAGTGAGCTATGCTTCCATAAATTATTCACAATAACATGTGGTATCATCAATAATTTATTTGCATTAGTGAAACTATTTCCAGAGGCCTCTCTTTCTGCTGACTCATATACGTCCAGCAAACTATTTCATTATGTTCCATTCAGAAATCACACACACATATATACACTGAGTGGAACCACGCACACAGCTATTTATAATTGCTCATAACATTACTTTATCTGCATAGAAACTTGCCGCTTTAAGCATCATTCCCTCTATGGCATAATATTTTTTTTAGACACCAAATGAAACAGAAACAAGAATACTCTTAGGCAGACTGTGTTTTCACAATTTCATTTTACAATGATACATTACCATTCGTGAGACAATCCTCTTCTGAAATAAAAACATGAGAAAGACAAAATGCAAGAACACTACGAATTTCATTTCATATTTGCACAAGAGAGAGAAAAAATTACATTGTTTGTTTTGCCTTCAGCTGGCAACATTAAAATGTATCATTTGAACACAGTGAAAAGCTATCGCTACGCTGCCTGTCTAAAATAAATCTCATGCACATACTGCACTCTCACTTTAATACAAGATAATTACCAGCGAGTTGTAGCTGTTTAGCACGCAAACTCCCCAGACTGGTCACTTTCTTTAAATGGCTCAAGGCTTTCCTTCAAAGCACCCCAGCGAGGACATGCAGTTCGATCTGCGGTCTCTCAAGCCGGTGCTTATCGATTGGAATCTTCAGCCTGGGAAAGTCAGCAGTGGACTGGGACGGCACCTCTCAATCAGGAAATCCCATGGAAACTCCAGCCAAGTCTTCCCCGGAGCTGTGTAAAATGTCCTCTGCCTTTCTTCCTCCCCGAAATGTACCAAGAGACCTCTGTTACAGCCCTTAAGGTGACGTATCACCAATGAAAATGCACAATAATCTATCCTCCTCTTTTAACAATGGCTTGGCTTATACGGTTTAGAAACTGTATCTACTCATTTCCTGGCAAATAGATTTCGCATCCAGCTAACACAGTGAACAGAGAAAAAAAATTGAATCCAAGTGCACGTTTAAATGACTTTCAGGGCCTGTCTTTTCCACCTCATGTTGCACTGGAGAACATATTATGATGATATTTAATTAAGATCATGTTAGTACTGTTAATTATATTAGTTCATTAATCCTCTAATGTGTCTCCTGCAACAGAGGCATTTCAGGAGAAGAAAAAAAAATGGTGCAATTGCTTATACCGCATTATAGCAATATATTAATCCCATGCAATGGTGCTGTGCTCCCAAAACACGCTAAATAATCCTACACACCTAAAGAAAGTAATGCCCCTCTTGCAAAAACAAAACGTAAAATATTATTTACAAAATAAAGCAGACATACTAACAATCCCAATACTCTATCTACCAGTGTTAACTTAGTCACGGGAAAGAAATCCAAAAAAATGATGTCACAATAAATGTTCCACTGTAGAGTTCTTCAGAAACTTAAAAAAACAACTGAAAAGTCATGATCCTCCCTTAAAAATAGTTCAAGGAGAGTAATCCTGAAATCTCTAATTGAAAGCACTTTTGTACTGAAGAGAACATTGTTTATATTGATTTTAAACAGAATGAAACCACTAACTAAATTAATCAATACAATACAAATACTTCTAAACATGCACAGTGTCAATACACAGGCCTTTTCAAACTTATGTGCTGATGAATGAATCAACATAAGCAGCACAGAACCGTACTTCAATGAAGAAACTTATAAACAATCACAACTAAAAATATTCTCATAGACAATAATGGTCGAGGGTATGAAATGGTGGAACAAACCATAATGGCAAAAGAAACCCTTATAGAAAAAAAAATCCCCAACAACTTTGAACCACATTCTCCTTTCCCCCAAACAAACCATCCAGTGTACAAATAGACATGCAGCTCAATGTACGCCAACAATCCTTTAAATCTTTATGAAAATTCCTCAATCACTATGTGAAACTAAAAGACAAAAGTACAATTAAAACTTTACAAACCATAGAATCCTGCCCAGTGCACAGCCACAGTGTCTGCAAGGATATTCATTAGCCTGCATTTTAGGAACTGCTTACATATGCACTTTCCAGCACATCAAAATGTTAGCAACACACCATTCTACTATACGGAATCTTGTGAATATACTATACTATGCAAAATGTCCTGCTCTAGAACTGCACATTTTAAATAACATTCTCCTACATGGTACAGCCAAAGAACTCCTTCAAGAAATAGAGCACATGCAACGTAAATACTTTGGAACTGAAGGTGACTTAGAAAATTCTGTACCTTCAGAAAACATTACTGAAAATCTCATAAACACCGAGTCCTAATAAAGACATACAAAAAAGAAATAGCTAAGTTTCAAAACATCTGCTGAAATACCAGACCAAATATGTGTCGTTGCCGCATAACGTTTTATAAAAAGAACACACAAATAGTAGATCTTCCCTACAAAATAGAAGACAATGGTTGACAATAACCAAATGCCATCACGTCCTATCACTAATAACTTAGAAATATTCCCACTTCCAAAAGCACTCCAACAGCTTAACTTGTACGATAGCAGTATAATACAAACAGTGTACCCATTTAAAGCTATAATACACCTTCAACCCAAATCAGCCAAATTACCTCCATCCGAGTTACTAAAGGCAAAGTAGTATATTTACCATTGGATCTAAAAGAAAATGTAAAAACTCTAGGAGTACAAGGGCCAATAGATATATCTTTGATTGTACTAGTTAATGGTGTGCCAACCAAAGAAAAATAATTTGGCAATGAGTAGTCAACTTAAACAAAGTTAGACAATCCCTACAATATCTAAAAGAAAACAATCAATTCTACAAAGATATTAACAGAGAAAAAAACTTAAGAGAAACCACCCACATTATTCAAGACTCACCAGAAACTGGCCAATTTGAATGTGTAGATTCTGTTACAGCAGCCAACATTTTAGACCAGTATACAATTCACCTACTACACTCCAAAGACACAATTGACGATGCATTAGAAGCATATCAAATGCATCAAGCCAAAGATCTGCAATGAGCTTATGGGAAAAAAGTATAGAAACATGTTATTTTCCTCTACTCTTTCCTATAATGAAAGGTCCACGCAAATTAGTGCATCAGAATGTCACTCTTTACAAATGTATTCTGAAGACCCCAGATTCAGACAAAAAGTTGAATACATTTTCCACCTTCTCTTCGAAAGTAAACTAGCAACTCTATGTTATGGAGTTGTAAACACTAAAAACAGGCTCTAACTTTTTTAACATATCCGCTACCCAACTTCTTCAAAAAATAAAAGACAATGATGTACGTTGTATGCTAAGGAACCTAGACCCATCAACATGGTTTGTCACTTTAAGTTGTGCGAGTATGCATGGTATGACTTGCATGACTTCTTACGCACTGCAAACCAAAATAAAGACAGAGTAGGCATAAAACACCAGGAGAATTCTGTTCTCTTGACCCTGTAAATGTATCAAGGTACTTTCACCATCTCTTCATTGCCATGGTGCATTTTATCTGCAATAAAACTACCCCTCCACTCACAGAAGTGCAACACTTCTTTTGGAGAAAGGAATATCAATCCAGAGGAGAACCACACATCCAATTGCTTAAAAGGATAAAAGATGCTCCAAAATCTGGCCATGATAATGGCACCACTGTTTTACAGTTTATTAAAAAATACATTACCCGAGACATCCCTTCAGAAACCACAGATAGTGACCTACATATACAAATATCTAAAAAAATAAATGTGGCAAATACTGCCGACGTAGATATAAAAACAAAGAAAAATACTATACCAAATGTCGCTTTGGCTTCCCTAGACCAGTTTGCAAAAAGGGACAAGTACATAGCTTGATGTCCTCTGTTAGACACAGTGTAAGAGGCAAAGCCCCTAAAAAGACAAACACAATTAAAAGGGGCAAAGCAACCAAGTACATCAATGATGATAATCCAAATATTGCCCTCTTGTGGAATGCAAACATAGAAATACTATATATTGCAGACAATTTCACTGCAGTTGCAAGATATGTCACCGAAGCTGAGAAAATAGAGCGACAGTACCTCTAGGGTGACATATCATCTGACAAAACACTATCAGAGAAATTGTACAGCTTCGGTATAAAAATGCTCTCCCATAGAGAATGTGGGTGCTACAAAGTTGCAGACCGTTTAATTTGTACAACCTTATATGTCAAATCTGAGCACATTGTCTGGCTGAACCTTGGACCAGCTTCATCCTGAAAAAGAGTATTGATATCCTACCAAGAAATAGAAAATATAGACACACATGATCCCAACATCCAGGACATTTAAAACAAAATGTAATTGACACATACTACCCAAACAGAAGTACTGTTTTGGAAAACATGTGTCTGTATGACATTGGCCAAAACTATACAAAATCAGAGGTGGTGATCAATTGCAGAGGACTTTGTTCTTTGGGCAAATTCAATCTTACATTTTTTAGGAATATATAACATTAAGGTTTGGTTGTCAGTTGTGGGTACGTACCATATCTTGATTACCATAGATAAGATTAGATCAATACAGTAGAGGTGTGCATTTCCCAATTGCGCCAATCCAAGACAAAGTATTCAACTTTTGTAGGTGAGAGCCATGATAGAAATTACCACACTTGGTGAAAACATTTTTGTGAGTATACTTTATTTCACAAGGTAATTGCATTCTCTCTACACTTGTTTCACGCTTAACAATCAAAAGGAATCCTCAGGAGAGTTTCAATTGAAATGCTGTTCTGATTGGGTATTTGCAATGATTTTGGGATTTGCTGTCCTTATAAAAAGAAGAAGTTTGAGAGTTCAGAAGCTGGTAGAAGGATGCAATTGTCCTCTCCTAGGTGCATCCGGTGTTGCCCAAAACTAAACCTACAAAAGCAATGCCACACCAAATGAGACAACTGGCAAATATTTGCTCTCAATGTGTGAAGAAAGCCTACTGAAACTCACCAAACACAGTCTAATTAATCATATAAAGTTGTCATATGCAAATTTGCACGACATAGGGAACTGTATCTACTCCAACTTTTGAAACCTTGGAGAAATTAAAATAATTATTAGGTGACTATGACTCATTTGAAGATTCATTCAAAGCAAATGAAAATAGTACAACAAATGGCAATTTCGAACAATACAAACAAAGGTTGGACAACAAATGCCAACAAGAGGAAATAATTGAAGCTCAACTAGACAAAGACACTCCTGAGGGCAACCAACCTTCCCTTACAGGAAGCCAAGACCCACTTGGAGAACCACTCATTCTAAATGATGCAAAAATAGCCATGACTGAGGTAGAAAATACCATGTGCCTCATCACGAGTTGGGTGTTAGCCCTTAAATGCGGTAGTAACAATATTACTGCTGCATTTAAGGGTCTGCCCAAATATGGATCTCGCATGTTTATTCCCAGCTCGGAGTTGGGGGTAAAGGTGCCAGAAAAATGGCAAATTTTGGGTGCAATTAGCGCTGTGCTATTAGCGCACGCTTATTGTGCCGAAAATTCCACATTGAGTCCAATGGACCCAGTGGGGGATGGGGAATTACGTTTACCACCTAACCCATGATCCAGCGGTAATACTGCCGGCAGGTGGGTGGTAATGCAAATACAGTTGGGCGGTATCCCAGTCGGGATACCGCCCAATTTGTGATGACGCTGCATGTTTCAATATAAACAATCTGAGGAGGAATCTTCAGTTCTGAAATCACAGCTAAATAAGGAACAACTCACCATTTATCTCGAAGTCACTTAAGAAACTGAACATGGTTTTAAACATGAAACTAAAACCTATAGCTTTAAATATTATAAACATCTGATCCTGTGTGTAAGTGGTGAAGCTAATTCAGGCAAAACATGCTTAATTAAAATAATCAGCACATTTCTACAACACTTAGCAAACAACAACCTTTTGGCTGTAGTAACAGCACATACAGGTTTAGCTGCCTACAACAAAGGTGGTGTAACTTTACACCAACTACGTCTCCCTGTAGAACACCAATACAAATTAGAATACTACAAATTGTCAGCAGAAGCTGCTATTGAAGTATGCAGAATTCTAAAACAAATGAAAGTGCTCCTGAAAGATGAATTAAGCATTGTTTCCAACCTCATGTTGGCTTTGATTCTTCTCAGGATGCAAGAAATCCTAAACACCAACTACGAGGAAGTGTTGGAGGAAAACATGGTATTGTTTTTGTAGACCTCCTACAGTTAACACCAGTGAAAGGACAACCTATTTTCAAAACATTAGGACACCCAGAATGCTTCAATTCCCTCTGCAGCACTGGAAATGTAAATCTATGACGACATTTTCACTACAGTGAACTAACTCAAAACATAAAAAAAAAACATAAGAACTGGGCTGCTTAGTAAAGATGAAAAATCCATCTTAAATAGTAGACTAATCCATGAGCTATATGGCCGACACACATATGCTCCTGATGTCATGGAACAATTAACTCAACAAAATGTAAAATGTATGTCCTTAATGCCAACCCTTGCAAGTTGTAGTCAATTCAACAAGACAATGTTAAAAAACAAATGCAACCCATACTGCTTATCAGCTCCACGGACAAACTAGAGGTCCACAGCATGATACTTCCTATGGGTCAACAAGCAACAGCACAACTAAATAGCTTAGAAAAATGTATCTCCAAAATGTATCTCCAACACAGCTAGATTGGAGAAAATATTGCCTTTGTGTCTAAACTGCAGAGTCATTCTAAAATGTAACCTTGACAAAGAACAAGGTTTAGTTAGTGGAGTCATTGGTACAGTTGTTGGCTTCCAAACATGTCCACATGGCAACAACATTCAGTTTGTCAACATCCACTTTGACAAACTTGCAAAAGTTAAAAGAATTGACCGGACAATAAGACGTTCCCTTCTTTTCAAAGACATGTACGTATGCAGACAGCAGTTTTCTCTACCTCTTGCATATGCTGTCACTATTCACAAATCCTCCTAGATCATGCATTGATTGACCATGGCAGCAGAGTTTTTGAAAAAGGTATGAGTTACATAGCACTTGCACATCCGAGTGCACTAAATGGTCTATTCCTAGTTAACTTTGATGCAAACAAAGTCAATACTGGCATTCCTTGCATGATGGAATACCACAGGCTACAGGCACTATACACCCCCATCTAGATATCTACCCTGTACCTGAAAAAAGAAACCTTTTATAAATGAAAGGATAGAGAAATAATAGAAGCAGAAACTATATCAGATTTCCCAAAAATATCACAAAACAAACCAAGACCAGCTTCTTTTGCATCAAACAATACTAGTACAAAATCAACTACACATCCATCACAAAGGAAACACACAAATCTCTATTCTCCAGAAACATCTGCAGGCCCATCAAACAATCCACAAGCAGAATTTCCTGGTCCATTTAAATTCAGAAACACAACTGGAGTAAAGTGTTATGCTAATGTGACAATGACTCTTCTCTTTCAATTACCAGCAATTGTTCACAATATTTACTTAAACGGCTCGGGCAAGTTGTGTTAGTAAATGCTTGTCCTTCACAGAAATGACACAAATAATCCTGAAAATACTTACAAAGTTTTAGGTATAAGGTAAGAATTGGACTACTCTGCAGGAATGGTAACATTTACCATAAACACACAGGAAAATCCACATGAATTCCTAATGTACTTACTGCAAGTACTAGGCACCAAAAACATGCATATCAATGATCCAGATTTCATATGTGTGGAAACATACATGCACTCTCTGCAACCATGTATCACAAGACCACATCCCTAATGAACGATTTTATATATATCCATAAAACATTCTGAATCTATTCCATTTCACTAGCTTCTGCAGAATGCAAATCACTGCATATTATGCCCTTTTTGCAACTCATTTAATCGTTCCACGATACAAATGAACTCAAATAGCCAATATGTCATCCTACTGCTTCTAAGGTACAATGCAGATGGTATAAAAAATAACGGTAAGCTTGCAGGCTTCACACAGGGCCAATTATCTCTTGGAAAGGAAACCTTCACAACAGTAGGTACAGTATACCACAATGGTGCCACAACCACTTCAGGGCACTACAATGCATATGTCAAAAAAGAAGTGGTTGGTTTGAATGTACCAATACCTCCATTACTCCAAAACATAGGTTACCAGCAAATTTAACAAATGCCTACTTAATATTCCTACAACCCAAATTCAGTCACTAGCCTATTGCACAATTATACGCCAGCAGTTATCTAACTACATCCATAATACTACAATAGCAGTTTTGAAAGTTAATCTAGTTGGAATACGCCAACCGGTATCTAACTATTGGAAAAACACACCATCTCAATTTTTATATGACAAATCACCTTCTAACGTTCTAACCTCTAATGTAGTTAGACTATGCTAACAGGTGTCTAACTACTTGAAGCATTCCCTTAAGCACAGCATACTTCAAACAAACATACTTTCACCCTTGCACTCACATAACTGTAATCATTTGTTTTTTAATCCAGTACAACTTTTATTCTCCCAATGATTATTTACTGTCAATACAACAGCAGTGTGTCATACACTAATGTTATGAAATTATATGATAGAACTTAGATTATACTGTTTATGAGGGTCTAAAAAATAAAATAAGGATTCCTGGCATGAAAAGGGGAAATTGGGGGGACAAGCTAATACGTTTTTGTGGTTGGAGAGGAGGAATTGATGTGTACTGGATAGCACGTGTTTTACTTGTGTGTAGTGAAGATGGCTGAGGCTATGGCTATGAAGAAGCAGAGTGTATGGATGGTGGGAGATTCTTTTATTCCATTCATTGAAGGTTTATTCTGAATCTCGTGGCATCTCTGCTACTATTGGATTGGAAGAAGTGGAAGTTTTGTGGTATGCATATTGTCGATTAAAGTGGGGGACTTTATTACCATGTTGTGAGAGTATGGCTCACTTTAAATATCCATATCTTATTATTGTACATTGTGTAGGCAACAGTTTGGGCTATGTGACTGCAGGATGTTTGCAGTTTGCCATGAAGGACATGTTGAAAGTCTAATGGAACTCTTTCCAGCTGCAAAGATACATTTTTTTAAATCCATGAAAGTCAAATATGGAGATGTCCAAACCTTTTTTGTTCTGAAATGGAAGAAGCTGGACAGCATGCCGATAAAGGTGTATGCGCTTTTCTATTTGGTGTAGGAATGGCATCTTTTGACAACGCAAAAATCAAGTTGAATGGCTTAAATATTTTTAGAGGACATGCAATGCATTTGATTTGTCGGAAATCAGATGTTTCTTTTGAATTTCCAAAATGCACTAAAAACATTTTCGTGAACTTGTGAAACATTTTGTGAAGGACTTTTAGTAGTTCTGGTAAATAAAAAAAATAAATACAAAGAGTAGTTTTTGTGAAAGTTAGAAAAATAATTAAGTTAAGTAGAACAATTGTTTGTGTAGTATATAAAGCCACCCAAAAAATAAAAATAAAGGTTCTTCTAAGAGACACCATTTGTCAACGAAAAACAGTTTAACTGATTTTAATTCCCCCACTCCACGGCTGTTATTTTCTAGAAGTTTGTGGACTTATGTACTGTCCACGGACTATGAAGATTGCAAAATGTCCTGTGATTTTTTATTTTTAGTTAGATTTTTTAATGTGAAAGGCGGATCCTAAAGGCAAGGAGGTAAGGTGGTGGAGGGAAGGGAGGGAAGGGACACCAACCAGAGATATGGAGGAGCAGGTGGACAGGGTATGATGTTGAGTGTGCCTTAAATTTAAGGTAGGTGGCAGTGTTTCTCGTGCTCCTTGACTGCAGCATTGAAAGCGCTACAAACGTGCTCCCCCCTCCAGAGTGGTGTATCATAGTACCAACAGAGTATTGAGACTTTCGAAAAGGGAAGGGTCAACAGTGTTCTGTATGTCCTGCGAGATAGCCAGTGGGATCCTCTGCCCCACAGGAGTATCCTGTGTGGTGGTATGAGCCGTTAAGGTAGATGGGGTAAAGGAATAACCTATTTCTCCCTGAAAAAGGAATAGCCTTTCTTAGAGCACCTGTGGTCCCAAAAGAGTACTGCCCAGGTTTTCCATGACTGAGTATGACCCTGCACTCAGTGCATTACATTTTACCAGGCCAAGCTTTTGGTACACCCCCAAATGTTTTAAAGAACTGCCATACCCATGATTCATTCTGGATGCTGAAGGTAGGAAGTTCCTCTACCTCATCTTCATGTTTCTTTTCATCCTCATCTCCATCATCATGCTTGTTCCCATGTCCAGGTCCTCTACGTGGTGATGGTGGTGGCACCTGAGAAGGTGGATGGTCATGACAGAGGCCATTCTTCAACTCCTGGAAGTTGCCTGCAAGTAGCTATGAAAATGTGCTCTCTCCAATTTTAGGTTTTTGGGATTCTGTATAATTAATCTGTGCTGTATGTTATCATGTAAACCATGTACTTTAGGAAAAGAATACATTATTATTTCAATGAGCTCTCTATGAATTATAATATTTGTTAATATTGAAAGATGTTTTATTTAGCACTTGAGATGTTATCTTCACTCATTTCTCAAATTTTTCTTCTAGCCTCTGAATTGTGTTTGCCATTTCTGTTAAAATAAAAAATGGTGATAGTGGTTTATGAGAAATGTTTAAATAATGAATGGTAATAACATCTTTGGTTAAGTTGTGCAACTTATAGAAACAGTACATTTTTTGTCAGCTTATAACTTTGGCGTTGTTTGACAAATGGTCACCAACGTTTGCAGAGAGGTGCTGGCTTATTGGATGTTTGAAAATATGAGAGGCGTCATCATTTTAGATATGGTCGCCATAATGGATGGGCAGATCATGGCCATTGTCTGCAGACAGCTTGGTGAGGAAAATAAGCCTAGAAATAATACTTGGGGTTATTTTATGGATGAAGGAGGGTCTGGAAAGTGTCGGAGAGTGGAATATAGAGCTCTTTTTATAAGTGGAAAAATATTTGCTGCTGCTGCCGTATCTGAGGTTTATTTCTTTGTCTGCGGACGTTGTTGAGATGGGAGTCTGGGTGAGTCTTGTTATTTGAAGGTGCATTGTACATACTTGTTATATGGTTTAATTCTATTGTGGTGGTTGTGGCCACTGGCCACATACAGTAAAGTAATATATGTGTGGTTATTATAGGCACTAGAGGGGGAGTATACAGTATGTGTAATATGGTGGAATGATATAATTGAAGTGAATGGAATTTATGATAGTAGGACAATTGAGGCTAGTGCTCCTTGATGTCTCTCCACCTTTCACATTGTCAGCCATTCTATCCTCACTAAACGGTTACATGATACCTTTAGCATCGTGGACAGGGCACTGGACTGGCTTATCAGTTTTCCTCACTAACCACCCTTCCCAGCTTCAACTGGGCAACTTCTACTCCACCACCTTACGCTGCACCTGCAACATAACCCATGGTTCTATCCTATCACTGTGGCTCTTCAATATATATTTTGTCCCTCTGGCTCACCTGATTTCCTTCTTCTTTTCTCATTCCCAGTGTTATGTTACTGACATGCAGCTTTCCTAAAACTTCCCTCTCCTAATTTCTTCGCCCCATGTTTTATCCCTGAATGTCTGACCACCATCCAGGCATTGTGTGTGGCCAACAATCTCTGTCTTAATGCCAGTAATAAAGAAATCTGTATTATTGTGACATCTGTGCCCTGTTTTCCTCCTACCCTCTGGCCGCCCTCTATGGGCCCTCTACTTTCAGCATCCTGTGTGGCCAAAAACATTGGGGTCATCTTTCAGTCCTCTCTGTCACTTACTCCCTACCTTTTGGAGCTTGTAAAGAAGGCCCATTTTCAGCTTCACCTCCTTACAGGCATTCTACCATTCCTCACCTTCTCCTAGAAGCTCAGTGTCTCTAGAGCTCTGGTCCTCATTATTTGTTTTATTTATTGGACATTTGCATTGTACCTATACACAAGTGTTTGTATGGGTTTGACTACTGCAACAGCCTCTTCCTTAACCTCACCCTTTGTTGTCTATCCTTCAGCTAATTTACAATAGGGCCACACGACTTATCTTTGGCCTCAAGCCCAGGGATCGTGTCGCTGCAGCTTAAAATGTGTACATTGTCTACTGGTGGTTGAATGGATGAAAATAAAGATCCTCTGTATCAATGGCAAGGCTGGGGACTACACTATCTCCAACTTTATCTCCCTAAATACTCCCCTGCTGGAGCCCTCCACTCCTCTAAATCCAATTCTCTGCTTGTGAAATGCTTTTTGAAACAGAGAGTGGGAGGCAAGTTTTCCTCTTCGGCCGGTGCCTCTCTTTGGAATAGCCTTCCTGCTCCTCTTATGCTTGAGCTGGACTTCCTTAAGTTCCGGAAATTTCTGAAAAATCTGCTTTTCTCTTCCTGTTTCGCTTAATCCCTTCCATGTTAACTCATACCAATGCACTGAGACTGGTGGGCTGGTCCCTCATGAAACCCACTAGTTCCAGGCCCTATATCTAGTTGACACCAGTACACCTGCCCCCATTAGCACTTCACTTGTGGGTCTGCTGTCTGGCGGTGGTGGACCCCATGCTTGGGACTTCTCTGGACCAGCAGTTAGCCAGTGGCCTCCCATCTTGGCATCTCTTGGGACTTTCCTTCTGGGCTCCTATCAGCACTTGGCAATCCCTACTCCCCTTTCCATTCATTCACTTACCTTACTGCACAATGCACATGTTCATGTATAGCAGCAGTGTGTAACATTCTTTGGCATAAAAAAGGGAAATGCAGATGCAAACGATTTCTAGAACATTGTTAAGTGCCAATTGGTGTGCGGAAGTTTAATATTTTTATAGGGTTATACGTAGAGGTTTTGGAAGTGATTGATGGATAGATGTGTGACGGTTTGAATGCAGGCAATGAGGTAGTGTTACAAACATAACAGTAAAAGGGTAGAAGGGGGAGAGACCACCAGGGGGCGCAGAGGCAATGGCTGCCTAGTGCCGAGCTCCCGCCAGGACAGGGCCTTCTAGAGGGATTGAGCCACCCCCGGTCCCCCCCCGGCGGAACAGCTATCTGGTCATCGACTGGTGACTCCCCGCGAGATGCCGACACGAAGGAGCGGATCTCGCTGCCCCCCGAAAACCGGAGATCCGGCCGTGTTGGAGTCGCGGCCGAGTGAGCGAGGACGGGGAGAGGCCTGCGGACGTACAGAGCCCAGCAGAGGAGCCCGACCGCCAGCCAGAGCACAGCGCCCCGCAGACCCGGAAGGAGCGGGCGAACGGAGCCGGCACCAACACCGGGCGGAGGAGGTAAGGGGGTCATGGCAGCAAAGCGGCTCGCGGGCCAGTCCACCCCCGGATGGGCTCCGGCGGACTGCCTCAGAGGATCGGCCCGGGCCCGCCCCTGCCAGACCCCGGCGGCGGGAAGCGGCCCGGAAAGGCGAAGAGCCGGACGGGCAGGAGCGGTCCCTCCCGCCGGCGCCTGCTTCATACTTCGGGCCCACCACGGGCAATATCCCCCGAGAGGGGAACCGGACCCCCAGCCTTAGCTCCCGCACCGGGCCGGGACGACCCAGTCGGCGGCCCCGGGCCCAGCATCCGGGGCCTGGAAACGCTGCCCCCCCTGTTCCCCCAGGAGACAATCGCAGGACAAGGGAAGCACACCCAAGATCGGAGGCGGCCAAGGCGACCCCCGCGGCACACCCCACCCCAGCGATCACAGTCCCCTTGGGGCCCCGGCCTGGCCGCACAGCGCAATACACGCCGGGGAGTGGGGATATCGCCCACCGACCCAACAAAGGAGCCCAGCGAGCCCGGAGGGACGGAAACCAGGCCTAATCAGGTGGTGGCCCCCGGTGACAACCCCGGGGCGTGTGCCCGCCTGACTCTCCCCCCGGGTGGAGAACCCGGACAACAAACAGAGGCTGGAACACGACATTGGCAGCCTCCCACTCCCCACGAGACCGCACCAGGACGTGGGGGATCTGGGCCAGCGGCGGACCCCAAGGGGGGCACAGAGGGGGATCGCATGAACGGGCTGGAATCGCTGCAAGCGTTTAGGTATAGGAATCGCAACAGCAACCACACGGACTCCAGTGACCCGACCCACCCGGGAAACATGTCGGAATCCTCGACGGCGATGGAGAGGGGCTTTGCCTCCATCCTTCAGGAAATTAGGGAAATGCGATCAGATATCGCACAGAAATTCGAAAAAATGGAACAGAGGGTGGACAAAGTGGAGGAGAGGCTGCAACGGGTAGAAACCAACCAGTCCTCGTCAACGGCACAGGAGGTTCAATTTGACATGAGGCTCTCGGCCTTGGAGAAGAGGGACGAGGAAAAGGCCAGACAGTTTGATGACTTCGAAAACAGGGAAACAGAGGGGGAGACAGAGAGAGACCTAACCCGAGTCGTGAAAGACATTATCACCCTTCTGTTCGCGGAGGAGATGACCACGGAACCCACGTTCGACAGGGTGCATAGAGCAGGGGGCAGGGCCGGGAACCCCCGATCTGTCCTAACCCGATTCCACTACTACACGGAAAAAAACAAGGTTTTGGAAGAAGCGAGGAAGGCAGGGGTGATCACCTACAACAATGTCCAGATCACTATTTTTCAGGACCTCTCCGCCTACACCTTGGCGAAGCGCAGAATGTGCCGTCCCCTGATGCAGCTACTCAAGGAGAAGGGGGTCCGCTACAGGTGGGGATATCCTTTCTCCCTGTCCTTCGAATACATGGGCCAACGCACCACGTTAATCACAGAAGAGGACATTAGAGGAGCCATACACGATTACGTGGTGGACCCAGCCCCCCGAAGAAGCCCAATCGGCCCGGAGGCTCTGGCCAGGGGTGGGCCGGGTCAGTCGGGACCCAGGAGAAGGAAAACAGTCTCACGAAAATACAAAAAATTGAATACTCCACCTCCTGCCCAGGAAGGAGAACAAATGGACTCGGAGGGCTGACGGCAGGGGAGCCCTGACAAGCGGTGGGACAGGCGTGGAAGCACGTGAGGTCCTAGTGACGACTCTACCCCCTGGAACAGCAAGTACACAGCGGGCAACCGACGGGGAAGAGGCTGGGGGGGAAAAAGGGGGGCTCAAGGAGATGAGCATTGTTCAGGGGGCCTAGCCTGGGGAGGTCAGGCTGGTGGTCCGGCCACATGCCAGTGATGGCGGAACTTACTGGCTGGACGTCGGGTAGGGGGGTGGGGGGTTCTTTCAAGTTGGCGGGGGGTGTTTTTTCAGGGAGGGGGGAGGAGGGGATGTTTGGGGTCAGTTTTAGGGCCCCGGGGGAAGGGGGTGGGGGGAATCCAAGCAATCCAGAAGCGAGACAAATGAAGCGAAACAGGGTTCCTGACATGACGTGGGTGGCCAGCCGGGAGAGTTACATAGATAATGGCTGATGGCTTGCCGGCCCTGGGGGTGGGCACCTTGAATGCGCGAGGTCTGAATACCCCCACAAAGAGGTCCCTGGTTTGCAGGGAGTTCAGAAGAGCTAAGCTAGACCTGCTTTTCCTGCAGGAGACCCATTGGGCCCGCGGGAAGGAGCCCAAGATGAGGGGAGGAGGGATTGGCGAGATTTTTTGTGCATCACATAAGTCAAAGAAGAGGGGAGTGGCAATTCTGCTAGCAAGGAGCGTAGGCTTTGAGCAAGAGGCGACCCTGAAGGACCCTGAGGGACGTTACCTAATGGTGAGGGGCTCACTACAGGGGGCCCCCTTAACCCTCGTAGCTATATACGGCCCAAATGAGGGCCAAGCCCAGTTCTGGGAGGAAGTAAAGGACAGGCTCAAACTCTTTGTCCAAGGCAAAATAGTGGTAGGGGGGATTTCAACATGGTCCTAAATCCGGCCTTCGATAGGAAGCGACTTGGCCCTCCGAACGTCAGACCGGTGGACGAGGCCATGGCATGCTGCTTCCGGAGGGTCAACGCTGAGCTGGGCCTGGTCGACATGATTCCATTCCCCAGGGCAGACGTCCCCTCGTTCACGTACTATTCGGCCATTCATACCTCATTCTCCAGAATCGATTATATCCTGGTGGACGAAACGCTTCGCCCACACGTCTCGGGCTACAGTGTGGACCCGGTCCCCTGGACAGATCATGGCATGGCCCGCGTCACTATAGCTGGGGGTTGGCACGTGGAACGCAGAGGCCGCTGGAAATGTAATGACTCCCTTCTCAAAGACGAGGTCATTGCGCAGGAAGTGCTAGATGCCATCACAGAGTTCTTTGACTTGAACGACAATGGGGAAGTCGGCATACACACACTGTGGGATGCATTCAAGGCAACCCTACGAGGTGTGCTCATCAAAATAGGAGCCCAGATGAAAAGAGAAAGGGAGACCCTGGAAAGACCCTAAGGGATAAAATAGCGCAGCACCGGCCCGGCGGGCTTCCGGAACGGCCACTTGAGCGTGACCAGGTCACTGCCCTGGAGGATTACAGACTCCAGCTTAAAAACCTCCTCCTGCACAAAACGGAGAGGAGCCTCCAGATGGTGAGGCAGAAATATTATGACAAAGGGGATAAGGCAGATAGCATCCTAGCCTGGAAACTAAGGGAGGTCCAAAGAAGCAGAATGGTCAAGGCAGTGAAGGACGCCCAGGGGACGATAGGCTATGATGCTCCCCATATAGGAGAGGCCTTTCGCCACTACTCTGAGAAATTATATACCTCGGAATACGACGAGGGCGATGCCCAGATAGAAGGCTTCCTGGAGTCCATACAAGTCCCGGCCCTAACAAAAGAGATGTCGGAGGGGTTAGAGGATCCGGTCACCGAGGAGGAGATAGACAAAGTGATAAGTGGGATGAAGGTGGGAACCTCCCCGGGGTATACAGTATACTTCTACAAGAGGTTCCGCTCCAGCTTGGCCCCGCATCTGGCGAGGGTCTTCAATTCTGTCCTCGAGGGAGGCACTCTCCCCGACTCCATGATGGGAGCCATAATAGCAGTACTGCCCAAGGAGGGGAAAGATCCAGCAGAGTGCTCCTCATACCGCCCAATATCATTATTGAACACGGACGTCAAGATTTTGGCCAAGGTGGTGGGGAGGCGGATGGAGGGGATAATGCCGAGGTTGGTTCATGGGGACCAGGTGGGCTTCATAAGAGGGAGACAGGGGTCGGACAATATCCGTAAAACGATAGATCTGCACCACTTCGTACAGGAATCTGACCTGGACGCATGTGTCATTTCTTTAGACTCCTAAAAAGCTTTCGACAGGGTGGAGTGGAGATACATGGAACTCCTTCTCAAGAAAATGGGCTTCAGGTCCCACATTAGGAGCTGGGTATCGGCACTCTATAGAGCTTCTACAGCGAGGGTCCAGGTGAATGGGAGGTTGACCGAGTCCTTCTCACTTTCGCGAGGGACCAGGCAGGGTTGTCCCCTCTCCCCCTTGATATATGTCCTAACGATAGAACCGCTAGCTATAGCGATCAGAGCACATGCGGACATCAGGGGGATTAGCAGAGGTGACGTAGAGTTCAAGCTCTCCCTCTTTGCAGACGACATCCTTGCTTATGTGGTGAACCCGGCCACCTCGCTCCCCCCCTTTTTGTCTCTGGTGTCCACATTTGGCCGCTTCTCTGGACTGCGAATCAACACAACCAAATCGGTCCTGCTCCCAATGAAAGTGCGAGACCCCGAGCTGGACCCCCTGGACAGGTTCGAGGGAATCGCGGTGGGAAAGACCTCCATCCGATACCTGGGAGTCCTGCTAACTAGGGACCTATCTAAACTAGCCTCCACTAACTATGACCCTATAATTGCTTGGGTCAGGTCGTACCTGAGGAGATGGGACAAGATGATCCTGTCCTGGTACGGCCGGATGACAGCGGTCAAGATGAATGTCTTACCCAGGCTTTTGTACCTGTTCACAGCACTCCCCACCATCATCCCAGAGCAGACCTTTAGGGTCCTACAAAATGCAGTCCAAGAATTTATATGGCAGGGGAAAACCCCAAGGACAGGTAGAGCGACCCTGACGTTGCCGAGGGAGGAGGGGGGATTTGGGCTCCCTGATTTCCGCCTGTACTTCCGGGCTGCACAATTGAGGGTACTCTTGGAACACATGAAAGAGGGGATGGGGACATACTGGTCTTACCTTGAGGACATGGACGCCCACCCCCTGAAGGTTAGGGATCTCCTGTGGGCCCCACGCAAATCCATTCTGGGGAAGTTAAGAGGGCACCCGACCCTTCCCGTCCTTTGGGAAATTTGGAGGGAGGGCCCACAGACATCCTACCTCACTTCATGGCCGTCCCCGATGTCCTCCCTTTGGGGGCTCCCACTTGACATGGGCGGGAGGGGGTTTCGGAATTCCCAGACCTGGTCCGACATGGGAATGGAATGGGCTGGGCAGATGTTCAGGGAGGGAGAGTTTCTCCCATACGAGGACCTGAGGGAGGCCCTCGGCCGGGGATCCCTTACCATTTTTGAATACCTCCGCCTCAAGGGCATATTATGTGACCAATCATGGGGCCTAAACTTGAGGAGGCAGCTGACCCCCTTTGAAAAGTTCTTAGATACAGCGACCTCGAGAAAGGGCTCGGTGTCGAACATGTATAAAATCTTGAACACTTTCAACCTCCCCGGGAGAAGGGGTTTCCGCTCATTCTGGGACGATTTGGTGGGAGAGGTCATCCAGGAAGACACCTGGTCGAGAATTTTCAAAATCGCTTTCCATGGGAACTTGTTCACCGCAGACATGGAACATAACTTCAAGGTTTTGCAGGGGTGGCATAGGGACCCAGTAAAATTATCTAAAATGTTCCCGGGTGTAACTCCAATGTGCCCGAGGGGTTGTGGCCAGAGGGGATCCAGGAAGCACATGTGGTGGCTTTGCCCGAAAGTTCAGGTCTTCTGGGGTAAAGTACGGTCCTGGATCGCGGAGGTGTCGGACGAACCTCTCCCCCAGGACCCTCTGTCAATGTTGTTGGGGGTACCTCCGGAAGACTTGGAAATATATAGATATCCAAGGATGATGGAAACAATGCTGCGGGCGGGGAGGGTGGCCCTGGCACAGAAGTGGAAGAGCCCGGAACTCCCCTCCAAGGAGGATTGGCTGAAGAAAGTAAAGAATATGTTCTTGATGGATAAACTCACAGCTATGGTGAACAACGACTCAGGGCCTTTCATGGCACATTGGTATGGGGTGCAACAATCTTGGGGATGGGATGTTCACTGACTTGAGACAATGGCACGCACCGAGGGAGGGGAGGAGGGCATGGAGCCCAGCCTTGAATGCCCACGACCAGGGGAACGGCACCATCGGCCACAGCCGGAAAGAATGGTCACCTACCACAGCGTCTCCTGAACACAGGGGAGGATAAAGCTGCTCATTGTCTCTTTCGTTTGAAGTTAGTGCAGGATTGCGGGGGGGAGGGGCACTGTTGGGAGGGGGGGCGGAGGGTAGGGGGGTGGTTAAGGGCTGAATGGGACAGTTATTCGCCTTGTCAACCTAATGGGTTATTTAGCCCGGTTTGTTAAATTTTCAAAATGCCTATAAAACCAAAGTTTTAAAAAAAAAAAGGGTAGAAGGGCTGTTTTGTGCGATGGTCTGGACATGCTTTTTGCAGGCGTTAAAGTCCAAGGCGCTAAGCGACCTTGGTGCTAATTACGGCACCGTAATTTACGGTGCCGTAATTAGCGCCTTCCCCATCCCCATTATGCCCTATGGGGGAAAAATGGGAATGGGGAAGGGCAAATGGTGAATGGGGAATTACCGCCCCACTCACCTTGGAATGGGGCGGTAATTCCGCCATCCACCATGGCGGAATCCGGCATGGACCATGGTGCTAATAGCACCATGGTCCACCGCCTGACTTGTAATGAGGGCCTGTCTGTCTCTTTCTCTCTCACTCTCCAGTTTTTACTTCAATGAATTGGGGGCACGGGGGATGAGGGGTACATAGGCTCCAAAGCTTGAGATCTCAGTTCTGATAAGTTTAAAAAATGTCATACTGGTATTGGTTTTGGGTAGTTAGTTGAGTATTGGGTGGAGAGGGCATGCATTGAAGAGTTTGTGCATTGGCTGCAAGTTCTTTATTAGTATTTCAAGTGAAGTGGATATGGTTTGAGGTGGTTGTGTTATGTCACCGCGGCTGTTCGTGGGCATCTAGGTCTTGTTCATGCTCCCACTGGCTCTTTCTTTTGTTGCCCTTTCATAGGCATTTTTTCGATGGGCCGACATCACCCCTTCCCCTAGATTTTGTTTTGAATCTTTATTGTTATGAGTTCTCACTTATTGGGCAAACAGGGCAGTGCTGTACATCTAGTCAGTCTTTTTTTCACTCTCTCACTCACACACACATACACACACACATACACACACACACTCTCTCTCTCATTCTCTCACATACAGACATTCTCTTTCACTTTCTCTTACACATATTCACACACACACTTGTCACGTCTCCTTTCTATTGTTATTTGTTTGTGTGTAGGAGCTGAGTCTCCTTTCTATTGCTCGTGTTCCAGTGGGCTGCGACCTACGTGTTAGCTGTGGGTGGGGCTACCGACCGGCATGTCAGTTCGAGTTGAAATGATTAAAGAGTTGGATGCACGTCACATAGACTCTGTGATTTATTTAAGGCCCTATTGCATTGCAAGCTTTGATGAACTTATGCAGTGTAACCTTAACAACACTGTCTTTCTCTCTCACTCTCCAGCTTTTACTTCAATGAATTGGGCGACGCGGGGTTACATAGGCTCCAAAGCTTGAGCTCTTAGTTCTGATAAGTTTAAAAAGTTTAATATGCATACTGGTATTGGTTTTAGGTAGTTAGTTGAGTATTGGGTGGAGAGGGCATGCAATAATTGAGTTTGTGCATTGGCTGCAAGTACGTTATTAGTATTTCAAGTGAAGTGGATAGGTTTTGATGTGGCTGTGTTATTTTTTTTGGGTTGTAGTAAGTGCACAGCTGTTTACTTGCTTGGGTATGTTGTGCTGTGGTGGATGTGGCCAGGGCCTAGAGTCTTGGGTGCATGCCCGAAGGCCATAGGCCTTCGTGGAATATTCTAACAACAATCATGTGGTGGCCTGTCATCTTATTGCCCAGAATATTTGTTTACATCTTGTGTGGTTACTGTTCTTTCATTCTCTTGAAATACGTGTGGCTCAAAGTACTCCTCGAGTGCCTGGCCTGTACCCTCCTTTTTAGAACTCATTTTTTCTGTCTGCATTTTATAGGTATTTTGGATGTTAAGAGAGGATGTTTTAACAACTAATCCTACGTCATCATCAGGTGTTTTATCATGGCATGTGATTTCTTTTTAAAATCTGTCTCTCTGCTTTTTTGAAATGTCTTATTTATTTTCTCCCTTCTCTTTTTCATTTGCACATTCTTCAATAGTTTGAATCAACGCTAAATTAAACCAAACTTACTTTTTATGTGCGATTGCATCCGTTGCCTCATTCTCATTTGTGGTCATCTTTATGTTTAAATCAGCAAGCAATTCAGGAGCGTTACACAAAACTGGTTCATGGGATTTTGTGTCTTTATCATTGCATGGGCTATGAGTAGTTAGTCACTTATTATCAGAAGACACCAGATCGCTTCTGCGACCTTCCGCCCCCTCATTTGATGGCTGTTTTTGAACTGCACACAGAGTTTTCCTATTTGTTTAGACAACATTTTAACTTGGGCCTCAAGACATTGAAAACTGTCCATCTCACTGGAATCTTCTCTTTGTGGCCTAGGCCGGTACTGATTACTTTCACCCTGGTTGAATCTGTTCTGGTATCTCTCAGAAAAATGATTTCTATTAGAGTGGTTTCTGAACTCTAGATTCATGGGAGGTGCGGAGCGTGGTGTGACCATTCTTTTGTTGTGATCCCCTGGTGGTGGTGATTGATTATAGTGGCCCTGGGCATAGTTCATGTTTTGTCTTTCATTTTGTGGGAACTGACCCCTATGCTGATTTCCATTTTCAATGAACCAATCCACATATCGTGGTCTGTCCTGACTGCCATATACCATAGTATTGGGGTCAAATCTGCTCTGTGCTCCCAATGTCTGTTATGGTCTGTTGTTTCCTTGATCTTGATTTTGTCTTTGATTGTTATTTATGTGTGACATATCGGGCATGTATCCCAGCCTAGTTCTGTCTCCCATGTACCTAGGACTAATGTAACTCTCTCTATTGCTCGGATCATGTGACTGAAACAACAGTGTTTGGGATGGCAGCCTCTGTGGTGTGCCCATCAGATCAGATGTCATATTGTTTCTGACCTGGGATTGAGCTGATTCAAGTGACATTGTTGCAGATCGTATTTCCAATACCATTGGTGAGGAGTCTTTAGATTTTGACTTTGTCTCTTTAATTCTATCTCCATCTCCGCTCTGACAATATATGACTTCATATAGTTTTGTCCCTTGTTCTACAATCCATTCCAGTGACTTCTCGCTGTCAAGATCTCTGAACTTAAGGGAGAGTGGGTTTCAATCCTCTCTCCCGAACCACAGAAGCCGAATGGATCGACCCCTCCCACCGTGGTTGGCACGGGCGCCTGACTTTAGAATTACAGGTAGCCACGTGGCAGCCAATGGGGGGAAGACGGAGTTAGGGAAAGGGGATGGATAAATAAAGGAAAGGAAGGGAGAACAAGACATATACAAAATAAGAACACCTAGTTTAATTGAAGGAATTCTTCAATTATTACTCCTGCAACCTGACCTGACTCCTGAATTCACGTAACCTTACAAAACCTTGTGCGTATACAAAGAAAACCATTTGCATTAGAGAACATGCCTTGTCAATATTGTGTGCATAACCTTGTCCCACCCAGATACTTCATAATTCATGAAACAATGCACTGGGAAGGCACCTAGTATCCATGTAACAGGCTTACTAACAAAATATCTCTCTTGCATTCAGCAAAATTAGCTTCACAAAGATGGGGGCATCATTTGTATTTTACAAATCACTGTCACAGACCAGCGTAAACATAACTGCATTGAAAGTCAGAGATTCCCAAAATCCCCGCCGTATCTCTGCAAGTCACTAAACTTAACACAACTTAACTCTATGGCCCGGGGAGTCATCCGTGACTGACCCGGACCTGAAGAGAATGAGGCAATAAACAAGTTTTCACCGCCGCAGCCCAGCAAGTAAAATAAACATAGGCACCACTTAGCTTTATGGCCCGGGGAGTCATCCGTGACAGACCCGGACCTGCAGAGAATAAGGCAGTAATCAAGTCTTCATCGCCGTAGCCCAGGAATCAAGATTTCACACGGCATAGCAAGCGTGATTCCTTCACGCCTTCTCAGCCTTCTGCTTTGCTCCTGCCTGCTGCCGTCGCCGCCGCCGCCCGTGCTCTCCATTCATTAATCAACAGCACTGAAGCATGGGCGAGCGGCCGTTATGAAGACCCGCACTAATTGCAGATCACTAGCAGCTGTGACCTAACGGCCCCCTGAAACTACAATGCCTACTGGGAAGTGTAGTTTCTCCGTACCTGCTTTCGTTTACTCCACAATCCTTTATTTCTGACATTACCTCCCCTTCCAGGGCTCTTCCCAGGACCTGCCTTTTCTGGATACTTTGCATGAAACATTCTTACCAGACGAGGTGCATGTACTGCACTAGCAGGTTCCCAGGAACAATCTTCCAATCCATATCCAGTCCACTGGATGAGGTACCATAACACTTGTCTTCTTCTTTTTGAATCCAAAATCTTCTTTACTTCATATTCAACATGATCCTTTTTGTGAATGGCAGGTGGTCTCCTCATGCGTGTTCCAGGTGCTGCAGGTTTAAGGAGACACACATGGAATACCGGGTGAATTTTCAGAGACTTAGGTAAGTCTAATTTCACTGCAACCTCAGACACAATCTTTACTATTTCATAAGGTCCAATGTATTTAGGAGCAAATTTTCGAGATCCTACCAGCGACAAGTTGCGTGTGGATAGCCACACCTTATTTCCCACCTTGTACTGAGGAGCCCCCCTTCTCTTTTTGTCTGCATACATTTTATATTGATGTTTTGCATATTCAAGATTATCCTGCGCCTTTTGTCTGATGTTTAGAATTAATTGCCTTCTGTCTTGCAGTACTGGAAGGTTTTCAATCTCTGGTAACTGTTCTGGCAACATTTTCTGTATCTGCCCATATAAGCACTCATTGGGGGACATTCCCAAGGATGCATGTTCAGCATTGTTATATGTGAATTCAGCTAACCATAATGCCCGAACCCACGACTCCATACCATCATGTAAATAACAACGCAGGTATTGTTCAAGCGTCTGATTAACTCTTTCAGTTTGTCCATCCGTCTGAGGATGATAACTAGTGGACAAAGCACAATCAATTCCCAACATCTGACAGAAAGCGCGCCAAAACTTGGATGTGAATTGTGGTCCTCTATCAGAAACAATAGTACGTGGTAGCCCATGCAGGCGGACCACATGCTGTAAGAACAATTCCGCCAATTGCCCTGCTCCTGGAATTCCTTTACAGGGCACAAAGTGAGCTTGTTTAGACAAATAATCCACTATCACCCATATTGTGTCGTACTGATCATCTGGTGGTAAGTCTGTAATAAAGTCCATTGATATGTGTGTCCAGATTTTAGTGGGAGTGGGCAATGGTTTAAGTAACCCTGCCTTTTTTGTATGATCAGATTTACTTCGTACACATGTTTCACATTCCTGCACATATTTGATCACCTGTTGTCTCAAATTCGGCCACCAAAAGTATTTTTCCACTAGAGTCTGTGTCTTTTTACTCCCTGAATGACCAGCCAAAGGGGAGTTGTGGCACCAATGCAAAGCCTTCTTTTGGAGTTCCAAAGTGGGCAAATACAATCTTCCATCATAGTAAGGAAGATTCCCTTTAAATGTTTCCAAAGGGTTACTCATTCCCCAACTTAGATTCTTTTGATTCTGCATTGCTTGTTTCACTTGTGTCATCAATTTAGAAATTACTGCCCCTACCACTTTCTCTGCAGGGATTATGGACTTTGTTTCCGATACCGGGTTGTCCAGGTTTTGTTGACGGGATAAGGCATCTGCCTTACCATTTCTTTTTCCTGGCCGAAAAGTCACCACGAAATCAAACTCATTGAAAAATTGAGACCACCGTAATTGTCTTGGGCTCAATGTGTGGGCAGTTTTAAAGTACTGTAGATTCTTATGATCTGTCACAACCAACACCTGATGTTTAGCTCCCAGTAGATAATGTCTCCATTCCAGGAAAGCAGCTCTGATAGCTAATAGTTCTTTATCTGTAATGGAATAATTTTGTTCGCATGGAGTAAGTTTTCGTGAATAATACGCTACTGGGTGCCAACTTCCTTCTGAATCTTTCTGCGATAACACCGCCCCTATAGCCACATTGGACGCATCGGTTTCCACTTGAAACATCTTATCCGTGTCTGGGTGTCGCAACACTGGAGCTGATGTAAATGCCGTCTTTAATTCCTGAAAAGCTTTTTCTGCATCCTCATTCCAACAAAAACTGGTTGCCTTTCTTAATAGTCGTGTTATAGGGGCTACGACCTGAGAGAAATTAGAAATGAATCGTCTGTAAAAATTGGCGAAACCCAAAAAAGACTGAATATCTTTGACACACTGGGGTTTGGGCCAATCCAAAACTGCCTGTACTTTGTTTTTGTCCATAATTATACCCTCTGGGGTCAATATGAAGCCCAAAAACTCCACTCTTTTCACATGAAAGGCACATTTTTCCAATTTCACATATAACTGATGTTCTTGTAATTTCTTTAACACTGCCCGTACATGACTCACATGTTGCTCTTGTGAATTTGAGTAAATTAGAATGTCATCAATGTATACAATAACAAAAATGTCCAAAAACTCACTCAAAACTTCCTGCATAAAAAATTGAAATGCTGCAGGAGCGTTACACAAACCAAAAGGCATCACCAAATACTCAAACAATCCAAACTTAGTTCGAAATGCAGTTTTCCACTCATCCCCTGCTTTGACCCGAATCAAATGATATGCCCCACGTAAATCAAGCTTGGTGTAAATCACCGCTGTCTTCACTTGGTCCAACAATCCAGAAATTAAAGGGAGTGGGTATCTGTTTTTAACTGTCACCTTATTTAATGCACGATAATCAATGCATGTTCTCAAGGTACCCTCTTTTTTAGGCACAAAAAACAATGGGGATGAAACGGGTGATGTAGAATGTCTAATAAACCCTTTCTTTAACATATCATCCAGATACTCTCTCAAATGTTGATTTTCAGTTTCCGTTAATGCATATATTCTACTACATGGTAGCTTAGCCCCAGGTTCCAACTCTATGACACAGTCGTATGGTCTATGGGGGGGTAGTTGTTCCGCTCCTCCTTTATCAAACACATTCACATACTCTTGATATTGCCCTGGAACCTGTGCTCCCACCGCCCCCACTACTTGTGCTGCTGGTGGTTGATCTGCCAAAAACAATGCAGGGCTCACTTCTTCTTCAATGTGACCCATACATTCCGTACTTTCAAAAAATATCTCTCTAGCTACCCAATCAATTCTTGGATTATGCTGAGTTAACCAAGGAATTCCTAAAATAAGACCGAACTGGGGAGCTGCTATGAGATCTAGTATGATATCCTCCACATGGCCAGACTGACACCTCATTTCTAGGGTTTGAGTTTGCTGACAAATGGGTCCCGAAATTAAAGGTGACCCATCCACCGACTGTACCCCTTCCACTTGAGTCTTTTCTCTCAAAGGCAACCCTAGTCTTTTGGCCAAATCAATGTCAATAAAATTTCCAGTAGCCCCTGAATCTATCATGGCTGACACCATCTGTTTATTACAGGCAAAAATCAAAGTTACTAGTATATACAAGTGAGAATTACCTTTTCTTGAAGTATTTGCTACCCACGTGGGGAACTTTTCTACCACTGAGCCCGACACCTTTGTTCCCCCTAAGGCCGGCCCACTCCTTTTCCCGACTCGACCTTGCTCTTATCTCCATTCCCTACCTTCTTAGGAGTATTTGGACAAGTACGGATATAGTGTCCTGGCTGGCCACAATACAAGCATAAATTATTAGCCTTTCTCTGTTCCTTTTCTGTGGTCGATAATGGTCCCCTAACTCCTCCAATCTGCATAGGTTCCCCTTCACTGTTTCTGTTCACCCTACCTCTATCCAATCGTACAAAAGGTACCACCTCGGATTTTTTCCTATCTCCCTTTCGCTCATTCATTCTATGATCCAACCTTAATGCTAAATCAATCATAGCTGTACATGTGTTGGGTTGAGGCTCCACCTGTGCCATGGCGTCCTTTAGTTCTTCCTTCAATCCTTGATAGAATAGAACAGTTCGTTTATTCTCTGGCCAATCTGTTTCGATTATCAGTCTATTAAAGTGGGTCACATACGAAACTAGATCTCTGGTACCCTGTTTTAAAGCCAATAACTCCTTGTCTTGCGCCAATGACACTTCCCTTCGATCAAATAATCTACCGAATTCAGCCTGGAAATTATCCCAATTATACAATAATTGATCATCTTTTTGTACCAAAGGCATCGCCCAAGCAGCTGCATCTCCTGTTAGGTATGAAATCACAAAGGCAGTTCTTGCTTGAGTAGTCTCAAAGGCTGATGGTTTACACAAAAAATGTAATCTACACTGGGTCAAGAACGTCATGTATTTTTTTGGGTCCCCAGAAAATCTTTCCGGTGGTGCTAACGGCACACTACTGGGTGCTTGAACCACCACAGTGGGCGTTCTACTTGTAGACGACCCTGCTTCCTCCAATGGTGTCCCTTGTGCTACCAATCCTTGCACTTGATTCTTCAACGTACTAGATTCCTGCCTTACATGTATCAATTCCACCTGAATATCTTGTAGTACCTTTAACACTTCTGCTAAAGAAGGAGGGTTATCCATTTGGCCTGGGTGGTTCAGTACTCCCGAATTCGGGGGCTGTTGATTCTGTCAAGATCTCTGAACTTAAGGGAGAGTGGGTTTCAATCCTCTCTCCCGAACCACAGAAGCCGAATGGATCGACCCCTCCCACCGTGGTTGGCACGGGCGCCTGACTTTAGAATTACAGGTAGCCACGTGGCAGCCAATGGGGGGAAGACGGAGTTAGGGAAAGGGGATGGATAAATAAAGGAAAGGAAGGGAGAACAAGACATATACAAAATAAGAACACCTAGTTTAATTGAAGGAATTCTTCAATTATTACTCCTGCAACCTGACCTGACTCCTGAATTCACGTAACCTTACAAAACCTTGTGCGTATACAAAGAAAACCATTTGCATTAGAGAACATGCCTTGTCAATATTGTGTGCATAACCTTGTCCCACCCAGATACTTCATAATTCATGAAACAATGCACTGGGAAGGCACCTAGTATCCATGTAACAGGCTTACTAACAAAATATCTCTCTTGCATTCAGCAAAATTAGCTTCACAAAGATGGGGGCATCATTTGTATTTTACAAATCACTGTCACAGACCAGCGTAAACATAACTGCATTGAAAGTTAGAGATTCCCAAAATCCCCGCCGTATCTCTGCAAGTCACTAAACTTAACACAACTTAACTCTATGGCCCGGGGAGTCATCCGTGACTGACCCGGACCTGAAGAGAATGAGGCAATAAACAAGTTTTCACCGCCGCAGCCCAGCAAGTAAAATAAACATAGGCACCACTTAGCTTTATGGCCCGGGGAGTCATCCGTGACAGACCCGGACCTGCAGAGAATAAGGCAGTAATCAAGTCTTCATCGCCGTAGCCCAGGAATCAAGATTTCACACGGCATAGCAAGCGTGATTCCTTCACGCCTTCTCAGCCTTCTGCTTTGCTCCTGCCTGCTGCCGTCGCCGCCGCCGCCCGTGCTCTCCATTCATTAATCAACAGCACTGAAGCATGGGCGAGCGGCCGTTATGAAGACCCGCACTAATTGCAGATCACTAGCAGCTGTGACCTAACGGCCCCCTGAAACTACAATGCCTACTGGGAAGTGTAGTTTCTCCGTACCTGCTTTCGTTTACTCCACAATCCTTTATTTCTGACACTCGCGATCAAACTCACAAATTAATTGTGAGATAATTGGCCTCATTCGCACCATGGCTGCCTCCAAACTCGGGTCTGGGTCTGTGGTGTCGGAATGGTGACTTACTTACCGGGACATTCTGACCTATGCGGACCCGGTAAGTCCCCATTTTGAAAACCATTCCACATTCCCATTTGAACCCCGATAGGGCTCAATGGGAATAGGGAAGGAGCTAATAACGGGCCCGCAAATTGGTCCTGCTAAGACAGGCTGGTAAAACCAGCCGGTCCTGGTGGGATCCGCTAATGGACCTTGTAATAGGGCGGTAGGGGGTTAACGGCACCGACATCCTTACCGGTGCCGTTAACCCCCTACCGCCAGGGTCGGAATGACTCCCAATGTCTTTTTGTAAGCCATAAACGTAGGCAGTCTTAAACTCAGTCGAATTAGGACTAAAAGACACATAAAAGCGAGAGAATGCACTTTTTAATTCTTGGAGAAACTGTCGAGGTGACACATTTGGCTTCACTGTCATGGTATATGCAGCCTTTTTCACATCCTGCATTGACTGATATGGCGAAAAATTATGTCTAACCTCTTTTTCAAATTCTGCCCATGACGTACTTTCTTGTTCATTCAAGCCCCTGATAATTCTCGAAGTAGTAGCATCAAGAGATAAATGAAAATACTGTCTATATTATTCTTTAGGTATTTGTAGGGCTTTAAATATATCATGCACTGTTTCCAAGTGGTCCTCTACACACCAGTCACCTCCCTTTTTGAATGGCTTAATCAAGGCCTTGATCGATTTCATTATTTTGATAGGGCTACTTGGCGCTACATTTGGAGTTGCATTGTTCTGTTGTTCATTCCTTTTCTCGGGTGTATGGGACTGGTGGTAACCACCAGTGGGTGAGTCAATCGCCCCAAATGTGTTACAACCAGGCCTAGCCACCAGTATGGCCACTGGGACATAATTTCCTAGTGTCAAAATGGGGCTAACCTCAATCCCATTGAATGTGGTGCCTTGTTGCTTTTCCTGAGATTTGAAGTTACATATTTGCTGTCCCCAAATTTTTGCATTTTTTATGGAGCTGGTATGCCTCCAGACACAGGTAATTATTTCCATCACCCATTTTATTTATCACGTCCTGCATTTTACTTATCTGCATGTGGCACTGATTACATTTCTTATCCCTTTTGTCCTTTTCCTGGAATGTTTTAGCCATCTCTTGTTCAATAGCTTGGAAATCACTTTCTTTCTCCATGTTTTCCCTCTGGAGAGTTTGAATCTCCAAAATGACATCCTCTTCATCTTGTCTAATGTCGCTTACCAATCCTTTCAAGTGTCTTAGCTCTTGCTCACTGTCTTCAAATTGTTTCCTTCTCTGAGGCAGTTGTGTTTCTAATTCATTGCATTTAGATTGCATTTCTTTGTGGCATAACTCTAATTCCGATTTTAGATTTTCCTTTTGCTCATCTGCCTCATCTAAATTGATCTGTAATCTGTTAATTGTCTCAGCATCATTTTCCTGCATTTTCAGAGACCGATTACAAAAGAAACCAGGTCTTGGCACAGAGCCTTACTAAGCAATAATTTTCAACATTTTTGTCTGCAGCTGTAAATAATCTCAAAAGGTAGACTTGAATTATACTGCCTTCTTCAAAAATCGTATTCACTGGTTCTTTCTGCACTTCTCCACAAATGCGGTCATGCCAAAGGATGGCATTGTCTGATGACCACACCCCATGTGGCTGCTTTATAGTCTGTTCCCAGCCAACGCACCAAATTATGTAAGGGTTTTTCTCTTGGGTTATTACCTAAATTGGCAGTATTTTAGTATTGTGGTAGATTGGTGGTAAATTGGCAATATCGTATTGTGGTGGTAAATTAGTGGTGACATATTCATAGCATAGCCCTATATGATGAGATAAACCTTCGCCCTTTACAATTATGATCTAATTCAGATTCAGTATAGGCATGGACATCCAGGCACATTTAGAAGAAACTAACTATTGCCGTAGATTATTTATAGATTATGCATATATTGCACATAGATTGTGCATAGGTTGCACTGATGCCTTATCTACAACATCAGCGTATGCCCCTGAAGGACCCTATTCAGTCCCAGCATGCATGGCTGAACACACTCATACAAACACTAGGCTTTCTGGCTTGATTTTTTGTATTGCCCCTTTTATTTCTTACTTTACCTGCAGCTGTAAATGCTTTTTTCACCATCGAGGTGTAGACACTAGAAAACCGCCTAATTACCTCCCCTCAGCTAAAGAGAAGTCACCAGAGACATAAAAGAAAACCTTACACCAAGTCAATTTTCACCCACTTTATGTGTGTGTGTTTTTAAACATGCCATTATTGCAATAAAATCAGAATTCATTTCACAACAATACAGTTATCAAGACTTACTAATACATTACACTGCTGTGGTTTCCTAAGGGACAAACATATAAACATGCATTTGTTTGTTCACAATGTGCGAAAGAAAACCAATCAATCATTCAGTTGAAATTACTGCTCTATTTCTGTCTATCTGAACGCATAGATAATTCTCATTCATTCCGTGCTCTCATCAATTCTACGCCACTTACATGGGATTCTGAAGTTTTCGTGCTTATCAGGATGGCGCATCTCCCACTCCTGCCTGTCTGCGATGAAGTGTTACAAACCCGCACTGTCACTTCGCACTCACGAAAGATGACCTTGGACTCCCAGCATACTTCAATGCTAGGTCAGCGCAACCTCTGAAACCTTTTTGGCAGCCGGCAGCAAACAGAAGAGAGCACACCGTCCAGCTCACCACTATTTATTTACCCTGCCTGTCACTCAAAGTTAAAACTGCCCTGTTTCTGACGTATTCTAGCAACTTCTAGACTCCTGATCCCACTGTCCAATCACCTATGAGAGTTTGTATGTATCTATACTTCCTTCCTGTGCAGACAAAGAAACAAAAGAATGCAAAAAGATAGTCCATTCACTTTTTTTAGTGCATATTTCTTTTCCATGGAACAAAAAGCAGAGTTTTCCATCTGTGTCTTTGTATTTCATTGTTAAAAGAGAACATTACTTAATCACTGGGCATAAGGAATAGTTAGTTAATTAATCTGGATTAGTTTGTTTAATGCAAGACTTCAAAGATAACAATTCAGATACATGTGCTCAGTGAATATGCTGTCATTTTGCAATCATTTTTTTTACCATTGAAAGCCTAGTCCACTACCATAATGAACACATTGGGCCTCATCACGAGTTTGGCTGTAGCCCTTAAATGCGGTGATAACAGTATCACCACCGCATTTAAGGGCTGGCCCTATCACGAGTTGGGCACTAAATCGGCTGTTGTACCTCCAGCTTTTTTCTGGAGGTGAAAATCCCTGTTTTCGGCTGTATTACAGCCGGCTGTATTAGCCCGCAGTATTAGCAGCGAAAATTCCCTATTGGATCCAATGAACCCATTCAGGAATGGGGATTTACTGTTAAGGCCCAACTCATGATCCGCTGGTAATACCACGGGACCTGTCAGTGTTGGGGCTATTACAGTCAGCGGTATTACAGCCGGGAATACAGCCAAACTCGTGATGAGGCCCATTGTGTCATTTCAATTTTTCTGCCTTCACCTGCACTACTTAATCTGCTGTCTCCCTTTGCATTCATTCATATTAACCCCACTGAAAATGCTGCCCTGTATCAATAATCTGCTGTTCCCATTTGCACCCATTTTACTGGCTGCTTTTATTGAAATCAGTGCCATAGGATCCTACAGGCCCACTAGCCTTGGCCTTTGGCCCTTGTCACTGTACATGTTAAACCAATATTGTGTTCTCCCAAAGACTCAATGTCCCCTGCCTAGTCGTTGTGACCTCTGCAGGTGTACCATTTATTTCTCACTCCCTATTCCCGTTGTAGTGCCTATTCCCCAGATAATGTGAAAACGTCTTCTTGTCCTCACAGGCACTCCACTCTAACATTAATATGGCTGCAAGACAAAAACCCAAAATAGATGTGCCAGATTTGACAGAGCCTTACATCATGTTCCCCCTAGATGATTGATGTATTGGACTGTCGAGACATTGTACACCCCGAGGACGATGGAGCATTGCAGAGAGTATCTTAGAAAATACCTAATTGCAAAGAACCCTCAGGAAGCTGTAAATGATTGATGTGTATCCTGGACTCCCCTAAGCACCATAAACCACCATTCAAGGTGTTGCCACAGATGTCCCCTAACTCTCTAGGCTGTAATTTGATTCTAATGGTAGACTGGGGGAAGAGGAGACCATTGCTCTTGCTTTCCAGGGATGTCATTTCACGAAAATGCCAGTGGTAGTGGAAGTAACATCACACAACCCTTGACCTCTGATGACTTCACAGGAAGTGCTGTCATTTGACCTCACACCATTGCGGGAAGCGACGGAACATGACCTTTCAACCCTTCACAAAACAGGAAGTGGCATCACATAGCATTGTTCCTAAGTATACTACGGATAATATGGTTACGATATCACTAGATTGTGATATACATTTCATACAAAAATGGATCACAATGTGTATAGTTATGATAAGTGTGTATAGGCCATATTACCAAATTTTTGTGAATGCAAGCAAACGTCCATGTTAATAATGATGTGTTATTATATAGCACTTACGCTTAAGCACTTTATATAGAAATAATGCACATACAATATCACCCAACCTATGTTGGTATTCATTTATCGACCGCCAAAGGATGAAAGGCTGAGTGGAGGTGTTTAAGAACAGACTAAATCAGTGACTCAGCCCGTTCAGTGTGCCTGGAATAAATCTTTAATGGGTCAAGAAATCCTTGTATAGAATGCCAGAAAGACACATTATTTGACATTCTTATGGTATGTTATTTAGGGTCACTGCTGAAAGTGTTAGAATTGTAGAAGTCACATTCTTTTTTTTTTTTTTTTAGAGGCCTGAACAAGAAAGCTTGGTACTCCAGAAGCAAAGAGTCACATGGCGCTGGCCACAAACCAGGACCATGCATTTTTTTTTTAAACAAAATGTTTTAGGGGTAGTAAAGGAGACCACAGGGGTAGCAAGGGAGGCAACAGGGGTCGCAGCTGTGACCCCTTGGAACTCCTAAATGACTCGTCTGGTGACTATGCACATTGGCAATCAATCTACATATGTAAATGCCCGTCTCAGGGCATTGATCTTCGGATAGTGTAGGGCACAATAAAACAATGGGTCTGCAAATAACACCTGAAGTGAGGCAAACAGAGTCCTACATACCGGGCTGCGGTTGAATAGAAATGACAGGTTTCAGGTTTCTATAGCAGCAAACGTAGCTCTCTTTGAACCGTCCGTATTTTTGTCAGAGGAAGTGTCAAAGTGGCCAGAGTCGAATTTATCTATAAACCTTGAAAGTGTCAGAGTTGTTGACAAGTGGCTCAGCATCAAATCCCTGGAAAGGGCCTTAATCAGAATGAAGCACCATGGAGCCCAGGGGAGACCGAATGGAAGGCGGGTGAATTGAAATACATTATACAACCAGGAAAACTTAAGGAAGCGGAAGCGAAGCAGAGATCCAAGAATTCCATTCAACCTTCAGTTCTGAACACTTTATTTATTTATTTTTACATGTATAACAGTGTGCCAAACCTTCAGGCATCAGGGTACTAGTTACATAGGTGTGGGTAGTACGCAGCCATTTCAGACAAAGCGTACAATAAGAAAAAACAATTGTTAGTCAGAGAAAGGACATACATTTTCAGCATACAGCTCCAAGGGAGAGAACGTCCTGTGTAAACAGCAAAGTGTTAAGGTTCTTGCAGAATATCCAGTAGGACTGTTCGTTTATGAGGTAGGGTGGAAGGGTATTCCATTTCTCAGAGGCAATGACCTGAAAGCTGACGCACCCTGATCTTTTCCTCCAGAATCTAGGGGTGACGAGTTTGTTCATGTGAGTTGACCAAGTATGTCTAATGGAGTTGGTCTTTTGGAATTTTTGCAAAAGCTACCTGTGAGCAGTATTAGCAAGGCACTTGTGCATGATAGCCAGAGTCTTAAAGAAAATCCTCTGTCTGATGGTAAGCCAATGCAATGGTTTTCTGGCAACGTGAATATGCTCCTGTATGGGGATATTCAGGGCAGCCCTGAGAGCATTATTCTAGATGACTTGTTATGTATTGAGGTTCTGGGCAGAGGTGTGTTGGGGTGAACTCCCGGGGGCCGGCAGAGCCGTCCACGGACCTCTGGGCTGGGAAGGCCCCAAATCCTCCCGCATCCCAAAAGGAGTATGAGACACACGAAAGAAGCAAGGCAACTACTGCTGTTTATTAGAGTAACAGCAGGGATACGCTCAGTCCGCATGCATCCGGAGTGGCTCTCGTCGTCAGCGGGGCTCGCAGGCCCTTTTTACAGCACTATGATGCGCTACTTGCGTCACCTGGGAAAATCATCACAAAACCTATCGCCATTACGGGTTGATTCCCCGAGTGGCAGGGTTAATATAGATCTCCTATGGGAAGAAATGTTAGTGGATGGACGAGTCAGGTGGTACACTTGGGTTGTCCCTAACAGTTGTTACATTGGAATTGTTACAAGGGGACCTTTGGTGATTGGCTAAGAGTAATAGCGTCAGTGATGAGCCCCCCTGTATTCTGATTGGTTCTCCTGCGAGCCCCCAAGCTGGGACCATCGTTGTTCCCAGCTTGCATTAGCAACAATGTGCAACTATGTGTTTGTGCGGACAATGGACAGGTCTGCTTACGGGCTGGTGAGCAGGTCTTTCCCATCGCTGTAGGTGTCCAACTTGCTGCTTCGTTGTTGCAGAATGTGTCCCAGACGTGGGACCCTGGCAGTTCTTTGTCTCATAGGCTTGGCACCTTGTCAGTTCGGCTTAGTCACGTGTGGGGAGACCATAGCTGGAGTAGAATTATGAGCATTAGATTTTGTTTTTTGTCTCTGAGGGCTTGGCACCTGTAGGTATAACCTTGGCGTTGGGCGTGCGGCATGCAGGTTGCAACATCGTGGCCTTGGCTGCGGGCTCTCGTTGGGGCTCGTTCTGCATGGTCAGCACTTGTATTTCGTTCTGACAGGATTTTCGTTTGCGAGGCTCCTGCCTGGGGACTCTTGCTTGCGGCCTACTTGGGCCTCGTCCGTTAGTGGCGGTACATAATCCATACTGTGGGGGTTGCAGGGTGACATATGTCATATGCAGCATTAGATATACATGGTGGCATCTTCATAGTGATAGGTAGCAAAAGCATCGGCAAGCCTGTACACGAGCTCTTCAGGCGTCTTGCGTTTCTGCGGTGCTGTAGAAAGCCTATGTGAAAAATAACAATGATGCATGTCCGTGGGTATGTCAGTCCGCTACGTCATAGCACTGAGTATATTCTTCGTGTTGGTTGGTGTGTAAGTGACCATGTGCATGGTGGCACGTGTGTTCTTGTCTGTTGGCTATGTTGTCATGGCATCTCTAACGATGTGAATGCTTGTGGCTGTTGTTCTAGTCGAGCTGGTCCATGTTGCAGGCATCAGCTTGACCTGGGCGTACTAGTGGGCATAGTCTACGTATATGCATGTTTGTGAAGCAGGGTATTTTGTCATCTGGTAAATAAGCGAACTGCTCTCGTGAGGGGTGCCTGGGCCGTGATCCCCTAGGCCATGGTCTGGATGAGATCAGGGGAGGGTGTTATCCCATTCTCCCACTTCAGTCCCCCCTCTGGTCGACTTGTCGACCACAAAATCATCTTTCTCCTTATCTCCTTTTACTCTCCATACTTTCGTTATTCCAGCCAGGTGTCCATAGTGGTTCACATGATCTTCAAATGACCAGTACATATAAACGCATCTGCTGCCCGGTTTACAGTATACCCATCTTCCAACAGAGCTCCTCGGGTTCCTCGGGTTCTCCACCTTCACAGATGGCAGGTCTAGGTGATTTTCAAGTATCTCTTTGCGCAACTTTTCTCTTTCTTGTACAATCATCTCCGTGTGCTTGTCGTCTTCGGCTGGTAGCAGGGCGTGCATGCTGACCATTTCCATCATCTTGTCTGTTTTGTACGTGCTTTTCTTGCTCTCCAAACCCTCATTCCTATTAACACGGCCACTGCTATTAATAAACAGCCAACTACCAGTTTCAGACCATCAGATAGCCATGAGGGCATCCATGACCACAAAAACGAGAACCAGCTGTCATGTTTCTTCACTCCTTTACTTTCTTCAACCATTTTTGAGTGCATCAGGGCAAGTTGTGGTACTGCTTCAGTAAGTGTTCCATTGTCTGCATCATTAGCAGGGTAAATGTGCAACATGATTGTCCTATTTTTGCAGAAACACCTCCTTCCATTGCTGTGAGGAGGTCCAGCACATATCTGTTTTGTAATGCTACCATACGGACCGCCCTTAGTTCCTCTTTTATTGCGTTGAAGCCATTAACTGTCAAATTAATCGTCATCATTAGCTCCCAGCGGGAAATCTGGAGCCATTTTGCATTTGCATATGCCTGTAGTCCTGGGTGTATTATTGATGAGAAGAACATTGCTGCTCTGCTAAATAGTCTGTGTTCTGATGGAGTGGCAGTGAGAGCTGTTTCCGGTCTTCCCCAAAGGTAGTTTCCTGTCAGTGGTTCACCTTGTCTTTTCACTCTTGACAGAATGTTTGTGTCGTTCTTCTTTTCACCTTCTTCAAACGTGGCAGACCTTTTCCTCCTTTTATTTCCTTCGTCCATCTTGGGGAAGTTGGCCATGTTGACGTGTTTCTGAGGCACAACCAGGGCTGGTACTTTGATGTGTACTATAGTGCATATCCCATTCCATGATGGAGGTAGCGTATGATATGCCTTATCGCCGCAGACCCAGTAGTGATCCATTATAAGTGCTGTACCGGCACCCCCCTCAGGTATCAATATTGTACTTCTACAGTTGTTGTTATTCCCAATATCGACATCACTGTTGTGTTGATAGCACAGTGTGGGTGCAGTTAGCGGTAGTATAGTTATTGGATCTTCATCTTTCTCCGGCCATTTTAACAGCGGTACACTTTTTACCCACTCCATCCAACACCTGTGGTTTGTTTTGTTAATTGAGTTTGCATTTTCGTTTGTTACCATATTGCTCCCCACCACTCCTTCTGTCAATCTTTCATTTGTGTATATCTTTCCATATATTACAATGAGAGCTCTTTCCCAGCAACCTTGTTCACCAGCAATTTCATTTGCATACCAATCACAGGGCAGGTAATCTAACGTCACTTTCTTCGTCTCTCCTTTTTCTGGGACATCCGTTATGTATCTGAACCCTTCAGTGTATAGGCGGCAGCTGTTGTACATTTTAAGCGTTTTAATGAAGTTATTTTCATATGGGTATGAGTCTCTTGTCTTCCATTGCAATGATACCACTGTCCCTTTGAATCATCCTTTTGTTTGGAACAGGGCCATATATATCAGGCATTCTACTGTCCTCGCTGGTACTTCAGTAGCTACAAACGTCCTCGATGAGCTCATGGCGAATGGGATCAATGAGCACACATAGCAGTTGTCCTTAGTTGTCTGCTTACCAATTTTGGACATGTGCTGATACCACATGTTGTTCGTGATGTGTGCTGAATCTGTGAGATAAGTGTCAATCCCATTATTATCTGCATATGTGCTACGTTTAACCCTATTCCCATTACCTCTTGCGTTACCTCTACCACCTAACACCGTACCTGTTGCAGCTGTGTGAGGGAGTACATTCGTTTTAGGTGCAGCCATAATTCGAGAAGCAATGCATGTCTTACAGACAGAGGCAGCAAGTAAACCAGTGATGACCAACACACCTACAATCTTTATTACAATACCTATTACCACTGGCATTTTGCTCTTACCTTTTGCTGCGGTCCGGCAGCTTATTCTTTGTGATGCTAAAGGTGCCCGCGCGTAAATCTCTGAAAGATATGCGTTAAGGTGTTAGTTGTTAAGCTCTCCCTATCAGGTAGTTGTTTAATGCCCAGGCGAAAAGCTGTTCCCAAGCTAATCTCAGTGACCTATCTCTCAGAGCCGGTAAGTGCTCGTGAAGATGTGGGAATGACTGTTCTATGGCCAAAATGAACATGTTATAATACACACGTACCCTCCTTCTTGTTACATGTTTTGGTCTCTTTATATGGTATACACATTGGTGTGACAGGGCTTCAGGGGTGTTGTCATCTGTGGGCAGCATTTACCCCTGGGCAACAAACGCAAGGTTATTCACTTCACTCTTCCTTATACAGAAACAGTTGTGCACAATACCTGCATGTGTGAGACAAAAGAAAAAGAGAACATGCATGTGTCTGCAAGTGTGGTGCAACTTTACTATATATATATATATATATATATTAGGCAATGTCCTTTATTCGGGTAGTGGCATGGGCGGGCTGGGTGGGGCAGGGTTTTGTTTGACCTGGGATCTCGTGACCATGGGGTGGGCTGTGGGTGAATGTCCAAGGTTTTTAGAGTCCGTGGGTGGGGGTGGGCCAGGGGCAGTGTCACAATTGTCTTTTGTTGCAGATGTTGCTATGTTGTCCTTTGTTGTTGTCGTTGCTGCGCTGGCCCTGTTGTCGACGCAAGGGCGGGTCTTATCTTTGTAGGGCTTGATGTCATGCAGGTGGTTCCACACTTTTTTATCACATAGCTTTACAGCTCGAGGAGCTACTGCTTCCACCTGGTGGGGCTCGGTGAAGCGAGGGCTGTTCCGCCGGCGGATGAAGTTGCGGAGGAGAATGTTGTCTCCTTCCGCAATAGTCCAGTTCGCTCTTTGTCCGTGTTTCTCGTTTGTTTCTTCTCTTTCAGTAGTCTTCGGCCGGCCCTGTGTGCGCTCGAGCTGTTGAGAGATAAAGGTGACACTAGTAATCAAGGAAGACATATATTGATACATTTCATCACCAAGAACATTTGCAGAGCTGTCATAGTTGGTCAAGGACCTTGATGGTGGTGTTAGTGGAAGGCGCATCTGACGTCCAGTCACCACCTCGTGGGGTGTGAGGTGGTGATCTGACCCTGGCCTATTCCTTAACTCAAATAGGGCCAAGGGGACAACCAGCTTTTCTTAGTGGTCTGCTGTATCTTTGGAATTTCCTCTTTCAAGAGGCCGTTCAGGCATTCACAAAGACCATTAGCCTGCAGGTGATATGCGCATGCAAACTTGTGTTTGATGCCAAGTAATGCAGTTATGTGTTCAAACATTTCGTTTGCAAAGTGTGGATCATTGTCTGACCGCAACACTTTGCAAACTCCCCACCTGTGGAAGACCTCCCTCACTAGAAATCTTGCTGTTTTGAAGGCGTCTGCATGAGAGCAGGGTCCAGCCTCTATCCACCTTGAAAATGGGCACACCACTGCAATCGTGTATCTGTGTCCTTGACATACATTGATCATGTCAACGTAGTCGATGTGCAGGTGAAGGAAGGGTCCTTCTGGCCGGGTTATAGTACCTTTTATCACTTGCAGCGTGTGACCGGCTGTGAACTGTTGACATGTCAGGCATCTGCCAATAAAGTTGGCAACATGTGAATTTAACTCGGGACAGAACCAGTCCTCCTTTATTCGTGCTGCAATTACTTCCCTTCCTGTGTGCGTTGGATGGTGTAGCTGAGCCAGTGCTGTTTTCAATAGTGCTAGGGGCATCACCACCTTGCCTGTATTATTCTGACACCATAATGCATCTGTGGGGGACATTGTGCACCCTCTTTTTACCCATAGCTCCTTTTCTGCCATTGGTGCTGCTGCTTGTAATTCCAGTATCTTTGTTTCAGGGATGTGTGTATATCCCTCTTTCATCAGCATCTGTCTTGCTCCCGCCCTCCCTCTATCTCTCTCTTTTTCTGCGAGGGTCCACATCTCGCCAAAGTATGCAACATGTTTGGCATGTGCGTCTGCTGTTTCATTACCTTTTGAAATGGGGTCATCCCCGTTGATGTGTGCCTGGCACTTCACCAGTGCTATTTCTCTAGGATCATTAATTACTTCAATCAGTTCAGCAAGTAGGAGGGTGTGTTATACCGGGGTATCATCAGCTCTTCTAAACCCCCTTCATTGCTGTTTTATTAACCCTGAGTGTACCGTTGATGTTACATATGCACTGTCTGAGTATATTGTTACTCTTTTATCATAGCTCTCTTTTAGAGCCAACATTAGAGCAACTAGTTCTGCCGCTTGGGCTGAGTAATTTTGTGGCAGCTGTACACATTTTACTGGCACATATATCCAATCCTCTGTAAGCCTCACCACTTCTGCTCCTGTCCTTCTTACCCCATCACTCTGGTCAATTGTGGAGGACCCATCAATGTACATTATATCTCCCCCCTCTAGGGCATTTTCCTCAAACTTTCTTGTGCTTGAGTAGATTAGGATGGCCTGTGTGCAATCGTGAGCGTAGTCACCATCTTCAACCACCTTTGCTATAAGTCTTGCAGGGTTTACATTGCTGCCCCTTACAATTGTTAGTTCTGGTCTGGATAAAATTATTTCATAGCCTGATGCTCTCTGTGTGGTCAATGTTGATTTGGGCTTGTTCAGAATGGCAAAGAGGGCGTGTTCCACAAACAGTGTGGTAGGGCACTCCATTGTTATTGTTGAGGATTTTTCCACCGCAAAGGCTGCAGCGGCCAAACTCTGTTTGCAAGGGAAGTGGCCTAACATTACAGGATCCAGGTATCCGCTGTAGAATGCTACACGCTTGTGTCCCATGCTTTTTTTTGTGTCAGTACTGCCTTCATTATGGCTGAGTCGCAATGTGAAAAGATAAAAAATTGGTGTTCGTAGTTTGGGGTGGCTAGCACCGGTGCTGTTGAGATGGTGTGTTTTAATTCTGCAAATGCCTCTGTCATCTCTCTTGTCCACCCCAACCTTTTGTCCCCCTTCTGTGCTTCTCTGAGGGCCTCGAGCAGGGGTCCTATGTATGAGCTGTAGTCAAAAACCCACGCCCTGCAGTAGTTGCATAGGCCTAGAAATTGCTGCAGTTCTCTCACTGTCTGTGGTTGTGGGGTGTTTGTTATTGCTTGTGCCCTTTGTGGTGCAATGTTCCTTCCATTCTGTGAGATGAGCTGACCAATGTAGAACACCTATTCTTGGCAGTACTGCAACTTTTTCTTGTCTACGTTGTACCCCTTCTCAGCTAACACTGTGAGCATTTTAACTGAATCCATCCTACACCTTTCTTCTGTGGTGCTGCAAATCATGATGTCATCTACGTATTGCAGCACCGTGCTCTCCATCTCAATGTTCCCCAAATCCATTTGTATCACTCTGTTGTATCACTCTGTTGAAGATGGATGGTGACCCCTGGGGCAACCTTGTGTTTTTCCACTTTGTGTTGTGGTATGTGAAGCGTGTCAGATCCTGTGAGTCTGGGTGCAGGGGTATCGAGAAAAAAGCATTTTTGAGGTCAATCACGGTAAACCGTGATGCCTCTGCTGGGATCCCATATAGTATGGTAGCCGGGTTAGCTGCTATGGGGTACTCAGCCTCTACAATATGGTTCAAAGGCCTTAAGTCCTAGATAAAATGCCAAGACCCTCCTTTCGCTTTGCGTACACGGTACACAGCAGTATTGCAAGGTGATTCTGATGGTACTAGTATACCATTTTTTATTGGGGCGGTTATTGTTTCATATATGCCCTCATCTGCCTCTTTTGATAGTGGGTATTGTTGCACTCTTGGTAGCACTGCTCCTTTTTTCAATTTTATTTTTACTCCACCAATGCTCTTTATGCAGCCAACGTCATATGGACTGGTGGTCCACAGTGACGTTGGTACAGCTGCCAGGTCTTCCTCGTAAAATGGCACTTGTGTAGGGGCAGGTGCCTCTAGTGCCATTGCCATTTTCTGTGCCACCTGCTTGTATGTTACCTTCAACCAGATGTTAATGCTCATCCCAAACACCATCTCTCCCTCTCCATCGTTGTCTTAGAAGAGCTCCTCATCAGACACCTGTGTAAGCCTGCACCCCTCTGCTAGTGCTATTACAGCTCTCCATGCCCTCCCCTCCCTGTCTTGGGCATGTACTGCGATGTAGTCTGCAGTTGCCATAATACTCTCGATGTTCAGTGAAATCATTTTCCCCTCAATTTCACTTGCTGGTGTCTCTGGTCTGATTAAGTATGCTGCTGGCCTCCTCCAAATTGTGACCTCAATTCCAGGCAACCATGCAATTTCAATGTCTGTCCCATATTGGAATATCTCTGCATCTACAGGCTTCAGCCCGAGCACTGTTTTGCCACATTAAGCCTGCAGTATTTGTCATACTGTGAGCATGTTCATTCCTGATGTGCAAGACAGAGAAGGAGATGGTCATATTCAATCTGCTCAATATGTCCCTCCCAAGTATGCTTACTGGTGACTGCTTCGAGCATAGGAGTGGGAACGACATGTTGTGATCTACTATGGATAAGGAGATTTTTTCAGTGAAGGGAACCAACCCTTGAGCCCCAGAGAATCCTTGAGTGTGCATGGCTTCGCCTGACAGCTTAAATTTACCCTCCCTTATGCAGGACCTAGTGGCCCCAGTGTCAACTAGGAAGGAACATTTGTTGTCACCTATCGCTACCTGTATGCGTTGTTCCTCCGCACTATTAGGTGTTACTGATAGGACGGGACACATCAAAGACATCTGTGGGCTGTCCTATTGTGGGTATAGTGACTGACCACTTCCTGTGTAAGGGTTGTGTTACGCTCACCTGGCTCCCACAAAGGTGTCGATCTGAACTGGACAGCTGCGGTCTCCACATATGTGACACGTAGGGCCGGGATGACAGACTGGACTGGCCCATCTAGCTTTGTTTGCTTGGCCCGTAGGAATATTCTTCTGCAAATGGAGAAAGGGAAATAACCACCCGTGGAGTTGAGCGTAAATCCCCCCACCCCCGCTGTTCTCCCCACAGATCACCTTTGATGTCCCCTCTTATAGTCTCACCTGATGGTTTGAAAAGATGAGCTCTCCATCCTGCATTGAGCGCAGGGGCCCGTTGATAACCAGTTGCTTCACTGGCTCAAAGGAATTGGTGAGTTCCAGAACAATATTGTCTCCGAAAAGTATGTAATTCGTAAGAGTTCACATGTCTGACTTTCACTCTTGTCCGATTCCTTGCAGTTTGCAGCTTGACCCCAGCGAAGAGTTCCTCGTGGTAGCTGACGATTTGGCTTATCCTACACAGTTCAATAAAATAAGGCCAGAATGTAACCTGTGGCTTGCTCCCTTATTCAGGAGTGGAGAGAAAATATGAAGTGCGGAGAATAATGCCTCCGGCGGTAAAATTAGGTAAGTCTATTGTGGTGAGAAGAGTTCCCCTTGTTTGTCCTTTCGTCTCACCTTGTTGTCCTTTTGTTCCCCTTAGGGGCCGGGGTACAGCGAGGATGCAATGGAGACTGCGCCAACCTGTGAAGAGGAATAGTACCCCCGGCGGTAATCAGGTAAGTCTATGAGGGTAGTTACTATTGCCTCTGTTTATTCCCTTGGCTCACCTTTGCTGTTCTTGTGTTCCCCTTAAGTGCCAGAGTGCGGCGGGAACATGCAGAAGGATGCGGTGGATCATGAGGATGCTGCGAAGGCCGGTGAGTTCAGCGCGGCGCTGCAGCAGGCGAGGTGGCGCGCGTAAAATGCTTCTTTCTTCCAGCTCGAAGGCGCGGTGGATCCGGAATTCAGGTAAGGATCGAAGGTTTTGCTCTTATTCTAACCTCTTCTCCTTCTGTTCCTCCCTTTTTCTAGGAGCTGTAGACTCGAGGCGGGTGTGGCAGAATACCTGGATGCAGGCTTGCAGACACGGTGAGCATTACGCTGCTGGATGCAGAGTAACGCGAAGCGTGTGCTGCTCTTCGGCCGTGGTTTAAATAGCCTCCAAAGTAGTCCCAGGTAAGTATTCCTCCCCAGCCCCAACCGAGTAAAAAATAGTCCCTAGGTAAAATAATCCCTTCCAAGCCTCCTTTGGCTTGGAGCTCTGCAGAATGGTCTGCATCAGGTAAGCTTGCAGCATGGTCTGCATCAGGTAAGTTCTACTCTATGAGCCTGGCGCATATGGCGCCAGGACTGACTCTCCATATGAGCCTGGCACCATAGGCGCCAGGACCGCACCCAAACAGCCCCTAGCAAAATAACTTGATGTCTGCTTCCGGATTGCTGGACCTGGTCTGGTTCCCCGGGGGTAGGCATCATGACAGCTTGTGACCCAATATTGTCACCTTCCCCAGCTGTGTCTGCTGTAGTGTTTCATCAGTTGTTGATACTGCATTGTCCTGTATTTGTGTAAGCTGCTGTACCGGTTGTACTTAATGCTGTTGCGTTGCTATCACCTGTTACTGTGGTGGTGTGTATGTTTGTACCTGCTGCTGTTGTTGCTGCAATGGTGCTTGTTGTAGTGGTAGGCATTGTTGTGTTCCCTGTTGTTGTTGATAAGCTTATTGTTCCCCCAGAGGCCCTTGCTGCCCTTGTTCCCCCCATGCTGTTTGGGTGAGACTCATCCTGCAAGTGTGTGACATGTGCCCCACCATCCCGCAAACCCAACATATTGGGGGTTCTCTGGCGTGCCATGGGAAACCCCCCGTGTTGTCCTGGTATCCTTGATATCCATTTAGGTAGTAGCCCCGGAGCCCTCCCCCTAGTTGTTGTGCATATTGGCCATTGCCCCTCCCTCTCATCATGCCGCCCCTTCCCCTCTAGTTGTTATATTATCCATTTCCCATTGGCATATATCCTCCTCCTGCGTTTGCTGTGTATGGTGGGGCGGGGGCATCTGCTTTGTTATAATTTGGGTTTGCTGGGGTAATTGTGTTACCTGTTGTTGTGTTATGTCTTGTGCAACCGTTACTTGTGTGGGGGTTGGAGTTGCTACCATGGGCGATGTTATTAATGCTCCTTCCATGGTATATTTAGATAGCTTTTTCTGCACCAAGTTTGCCTCCTTTGCCTTTCTATCTTCCTCCTTTTGTTTAATCTTTTCTTGCCACATCCTGCAGTGGTGTACTATAGTTAGTTGTATTTCCGGCCAGGCCTTAGCTTCCATCCCCACTATTTTCTGCAGCTGTCTTTGTACTTGCTCCGGGAGTCCTTATACTAATATGTGGTAAAAAATTGCTGGTGTTTTATCCCACTGCTCCCTAGTTTCCAGGCGCCACTTCTCCTGAATCTTCTGGATGTAATCAACAGGATCTTCATTCTCATGCATCTTGCGTGACGTTATAGCTCCTATGTCTAACGTGTCTGGGTACTGGACCCTTAGAGCCTGCCACAGCGCATGTCTGCAGTTGGCAAATGGTGCTCCATCACGAGATGTGTTAGTTGTAGTGACCCCTTGGAACCCCTCCCTTTTCCAAAAGTCTTCTGCAGCATCCCCCAATATTGATATTAGGTGTCCCTTCATGTCCCCTACTGCTAACCTTTGCCCCGCAGTGTGTTTTTCCATCTCGTATATCCACTTCCCTGCTCCTCCACTTAGTGATGGGAGTCTGAATTTAATATTCTCTTTATCGGCATGCTTCCAGGGGACATATTGTGGTCTGGTCCCTGCCCTTTCCAGAAGTGGCATTAAATTGTGACCTTCATTTCCTCCAGTGCCCGTGGGGTTATGTCAGTGTATTCATCCTCTTCCTCCGTGTCTGGTAATTCTTCAATCAAATCAATATTACAGTTAATTGCTCTATCGTCCCCTTCATTCTTCCTCCCTCTCCTGTTACCCTCTTGCTTCACTGTGGGCGTGCTTGCCCGTTCTTCCTGTCTGCGTCCTGGGAGGTCCCTAAGTATGCGGACATAAGGGTTATGCACAGGGGTGGGTGTCAGTGGGCGTGGTGTTAGCGCTGGTGTTGGTGTTAATAGTTGTGGCGTTCTCCTTGCTACCTCTCTTACCTGTGCTTCACATATATCTCCTTCTTCCCTTTTTCCGCATGCCCATGGTGACTCGTGATTGGTGCGTGTAATCTACAGTTTATCTAAACTCTCCCTATTGCCATCTCTTCCATCTTTTCCCAAACATTCTTCCTCCTCGCTGCAAAATCCATCAGGAAAAGACGATCCCCGCTCCGTGCGTTTCCCACCCACTGTCACCGTCCTTAGATCTATTAAGTCTGCTTCTTTGTACTCACCTCCCTTAACAGCTGCCCCTTGTGTTGACGTTGTAGCCACCTCCAAATCCTGGCGTGTGTATGCTCTTACACCGTGCTCCACTCTCCTATCTCCACTCTCCTCATCCTTTTTTCCTATTTTTTCACCACCTATTTCCCTCTTTTCCTTTGTAGTCCTTCAAAGACCTCCGCACTTACCTTCGCTAGTATCCTCTCATCCTCTTCCTTCCTTTCCCATTTTGCCCATTCCCTTTTTAATATGCTCACTATTACTTTACCTTCTTCATATTTCCAGGCGCTTTCAGATAGTATTTTCTTTTTCCACAGTTCCATTTCCCTGTCTTTCTCTTCCTGCCTCCGTTTCATTTCTCGATGCTCCCCTCTTGACACCCTCTCTGCTATTGCTTTCATCTGCTCTGCTTCCTTCTTCCTCTATTCCATTCGTTCCTTCATCCTCTCCTGCTTGTCCCTATTCTCTTTTCTCTCCTTCTTCCTTCCTCGTGTTTCTTGCTCGAACTGTCTGATCAGTGCACTTCGTGCATCTCTTAATTCAGCCAACCTTTCCTCCAATATTTCTTACTCTACCTGCGATATTTGACCTTCTCTTGTCTTACTCACCTTGGTCCCTGTCTGTGTGATACCCATTTCATCCTTTGCCATCCTCCTCACTACGTCCTCTTCTTCCCCTGTTAGTGTCCCTCAGAGCTTTACGAGCACCTGTGCTGCTACCCATTCGTCTGGTCCTATGGTTGCGATGTGTTCCCCACTTTCCTTTCCTCCCTTCGTTCCTGTCTGTGTGGAGTTTAGGTTCATCATACTCGTCACCTCCTCCCCCCTCTGGTAGCTATCTGAAGGGCATATGGTGGAGGGCTGTATGCGGGGTTGGAGAACCCCTCAGCGGCTGTCAGTTGTTGTCTGGCAGCTTCTCTTAATTCCGTTACTGGGTACAACCCCCCTTCTTCTTTCTTCACTACCTTCGCCAGAGGCATATCTTCTGTCCCTTCCTTCTTCACCTTCTTTTCTGATACTGTACCCAATCCTTCCTTCTCCTTCTTGCCCTCTTCTGTGCATAGTGCACTGCTGCTTGCCGTGCCTATGCCCCCTCCGTTCTCCTTCTCCTCCTTGCCTCCCTTTGTTTCTTTGCTCCCTTTCTCCTCTGCTGCCCCTTCCACAGTAAACATCCCCATTGCCCCTGGCCTGGCTCCCGGGAACATCTTCCACAAGTTAAACATGTCTATATGGTGAGCTAATTTCTTTCCTTTGTATGTATTATGTATGTATGTCAATAGCGAGTGTTGGGTGTATGAGTCAAAGCTGCCGTTAGGCGGCCATGGCGTCAGTATTTTGTTGCTTGTGTCCAGTTTATACTATACTTAATAATCTTCTCCTTGTATGGTGATAGTGACATGAAAATGTGTTGGAGAGGTGTAGTTAAAGCATTTCCCCTCACTCCAGACCCCGACCAGTAGTATGTGGCCATGTTACAGTTTTTGATTTCTCAATATCAACCTTCTTTACCTGGCCCCGTAAACTGGGGACTTCCGACCATCCGCTGAAAGGTAATACAATTGCAAATATACAGTTATTTTCCTTTATTATTTGTCCCCCTTGATGTCATCAGTATGGCCCCCTACGGCCGTGGCGTACAAAGCCCCCTGCGGCTGCGTGCCCTGTGTGGTGTGCTTTTATAGCCGCCCAACCTTTCCTTCTTCTTCAAACCTCTCCCTCCCCTTTTCCAACCCCCTTGCTGAGCGTGACCGGCGTTCTCCGTGCACAGCCACCTCTCCCCTTTTCACCCGACCCTTATCGAGAGTTGCCGGTGTTCTCTGTGCGTGGCCCTCTCACCTCTTCTATCCCACCCTTTCCCTTTTCCTATCCCACGGCCACTCCTTGATCAACCCGAGATGGTCGCAGTGTCCTATACAAGCCCTGCGGGTGACGTTACCACCTTCTGCAACTATTACCGGTAAGACATCTTTATAAGCTGGAAAAAGGGCGTGCAATATGTTTTAACCCTTTAGTCCCCCGTTAACCCCACAGCTGTCCGCTCGCTTCAACCGGAGCAAGGTAACTCACAATAAACTCTTATAAACGGACTGCGCACGCTGCTTCGCCTCGTGTGTGATATGCCCCTCATCAGGGGAGCTTAACCAGCCAATTATCTTCCGCACTTGGAACCAAACTAGCTACCTCCTGCGGGGAAACTTCATCTACCTAACGAGCTTCAACACTGAATTAGTAGGGATCCTCATCTACTCATTGATCTATAACACCAATTCATAGGAAAGCAACACCCCTTCCCTACAGGTGCCCGCTATCTGAACAAATTAGTATCTTCTGACAACCACACGTGGCACCTTTCGGCTCCACCCAATTCGCCTTGTGATGCGGTAGAAGACGGCCCTCGTGCCTGTCCAGCCACCGCTCACTCATCTATCGTCACTTATTTATCAAATCTTTTGCGGCACACTGTATACACCTCCCTCCTCCCTTTTCACAATTCCTCCCCCTTCCCGCACATCATTACATTGCTTGTTGGGTGTGTCATACTCACCAAGTCCTCTTGAGGCGGGGCCGCCCGACTGCATGCACCCCTCCAAAGTGGCTCGCCACCTGGAATGGTGCTCTCAGGGTTATAGACCTCAAACAGATCTCAGCAGTGCCTCCAACTTGTCTGGGTGATCTCCCAGGGGCCGGCAGAGCAGTCCGCGGACCTCTGGGCTGGGAAGGCCCCAAATCCTCCCGCGACCCAAAAGGATTATGAGACACACGCAAGAAGCAAGGCAACTACTGCTGTTTATTAGAGTAAAGGCAGGGATACGCTCAGTCCGTATGCATCCGGAGTGGCTCTCGTTGTCAGCGGGGCTCGTAGGCCCCTTTTACAGCAGTATGACGCGGTACTTGCTTCACCTGGGAAAATCATCACAAAACCTATCGCCACTTCGGGTTGGTTCCCCGAGTGGTAGGGTTAGTATAGATCTCCTATGGGAATAAATGTTAGTGGGTGGGGACGGGTCAGGTGGTACACTTGGGTTGTCCCTAACAGTTGTTACATTGGAATTGTTACAAGGGGCCCTTTGGTGATTGGCTAAGAGTAATAGAGTCAGTGATGAGCCTCCCTGCATGCTGATTGGTTCTCCTGCGAGCCTCCAAGCCTGGGACCATCGTTGTTCCCAGCTCGCATTAGCAACAATGTGCAAATATGTGTTTGTGCGGACAATGGACAGGTCTGCTTACGGGCTGGTGAGCAGGTCTTTCCCATGCTGTAGGCGTCCAACTTGCCACTTCGTTGTTGCAGATTGTGTCCCAGACGTGGGACCTTGGCGGTTTTTTGTCTCGTAGGCTTGGCACCTTGTCAGTTCGGCTTAGTCACGTGTGGGGAGACCGTAGCTGGAGTAGAATTATGAGCATTAGATTTTGTATTTTGTCTCTGAGGGCTTGGCACCTGTATGTATAACCTTGGCGCTGGGCACGCGGCATGCAGGTTGCAACATTGTGGCCTTGGCTGCAGGCTCTCGTTGGGGCTCGTTCTGCATGGTCAGCACTTGTATTTCGTTCTGAGAGGATTTTCGTTTGCGAAGCTCCTGCCTGGGGGCTCTTGCTTGCGGCCTACTTGGGCCTCGTCCGTGAGTGGCGGCACATAATCCATACCGTGGGGGTTGCAGGGTGACAGAGTGTCATATACAGCATCAGATATACATGATGGTACATTCATAGTGATAGGTAGCAAAAGCATTGGCAAGCATATACACAAGCTCTTCAGGCGACTTGCGTTTCTGCAGTGCTGTAGAAGGCCTATGTGAAAAATAACAATGATGCATGTCCGTTGGTATGTCAGTCCGCTACGTCATAGCACTGAGTATATTCTTCGTGTTGGTTGGTGTGTGAGTGACCAGTGTGCATGGTGGCACGTGTGTTCTTGTCTGTTGGCTATGTCGTCATGGCATCTCTAACGATGTGAATGCTTGTGGGTTTTGTTCTATTCGAACTGGTCCATGTTGCAGACGTTGGCTTGACCCGGGCGTACTAGTGGGCATAGTCTTCGTATATGCATGTTTTTGAAGCAGAGAATTTTGTCATCTGGTAAATAAGCATTCTCCTCTCGTGAGGGGTGCCTGGGCCGTGATCCCCTCGCCAATGGTCTGGATGAGATCGGGGGGAGGGTGTTATCCCATTCTCCCCCTTCAGGTGTCTGCAAGAAGGGTGTCAAGCCTCGACCCTACAAGGGCCAGAGCGATGGTAAGGTAACTGTCTGATGAAAGGAAGGGTCTACAGGCATTGATCAACTTTGTGGTATGTGTCAAAGGAGATGCAATAGCGTTGACCTGCCTGTTTAGTAACAGTGTGGATTCAAGATAGACTCCTACGGTTTTGACAGAGTCTGAAACAGGTATGGTAAAACCGTCAATGGTGAAAGATTTGTATTTTTCGTCAAGTTTATTCAGAGTGGTTTGTTATCCGGTTAAAAGAATTTCTTTCTTTCCTTCCTTAAAGCATAATGGGCCTCATTACAAGTATGGCGGTAAGGCAACAACGGCGCCGTTATCGCTACCGGCACCGTTGATACCATACCACCATACAATGAGTACTGCTCAAGTGTGCCCTTCCAGCCACCAGGCCTGACCTGGTGGCCGTACCGGCACCCATGAGCAGAACATGATGGTAGCACTGGTACTGTTATTAACGGTACCGGGGCTACCACGCTCCCCATTCCCATGCAGCCCCATAGGGCCAAATGGGGAGTCCCTTATTAACGGCACCTGCAAATGGGCAATTACCGGGTCTGCCATACTTGAAATGACCCGGTAATTCGTGGGTGCTGGATTTTTTCACAAGTTTGGAGGTAGCCTGCCTGTGTTGCAGGCATGGCTACCTCCAAACTTGTAATCATGCCCAACGATTTGGCAGCCATCCACGCTTGGATAGTTAGGTAGATAGAGTGTACTGCATTAGAGTCAAGGGTGTAGTTGCCAATGAGGGTCCGGAATATTTGCATATTATCTGCGTAGTTTGTGTAGCATCTGTCTAGTTCATGTGGGAAATGCCCAAGCCATCTCGGGTGTCAAATATGGGCTTAGTCAAAATGGTGTAAAGAGTGGGAGGGATCCAAGAGGCTTGGGGGACTCCACATGAGATTGTTGCTGGTGGGGCTGCGGCTATGTCAGAGAAGACGCTGGAGCATCTATTGGATAGGAAGCATGAGATGTAAGTTGAGGCCTGCTCTGAGAAATGGGCTGCTGAGGTCAGATGTTGGCATAGGATTTGGTGGTCCACAAGTTCAAAGGCTGCTGACAAGTTCAGCAAGAATAGTAGGGATGCCTTGCCAGCGTGGTTGACTTCGTCCATTTGATTTTTTAAGTCTAATAGGGGGGTTTCAGTGCCGTGGCCTGGTCTTAAGCCAGACTGCCGTAAGCCTAGGATGATGTTTGTTTGCAGGAATTATTGGATTTGGGTATATGCTGCCCTGTCAAGAATGTTTAACACAAAGAGGACAGTAGTGATGGACCAATATTTTGTGGGTGTGTCAGGGTCAAGTGTTGTTATTTTTTATCAAGGGGAGGACCCAGGCATATTTCAGGTTGGTTGGGACCGTGATCAAAGTGCAGGAGGCATTTATTAAGGAAGTTATAAAGGGAGACAGTGCTTCAGCGGAGTCTTTGGCTACAGTTGTTGGGCAGATATATTGCCTTGGCATCTGAAGGGTTTTAAACCATTAATTATTTGTAGATTGTCAAATTACTGCAGGGGTTTGAGGTTGAAGATCGCATGGTCTGGTAGGGCAGAGGTTTCCCATTCTGTAGTGATTTTGATCAAGGCATTTTTTTAATTAACATCTTTTTCTGGAGCAAGGCCAATTTGTCTAGTAGTGCGTTTTGGACATTAAAGCAACATGTACTGTCTTTAAGACATCTGGGGGTGGGTGGCATGGGCATTTCTATTTCCCAGAGAATGGTGAATAATTAATTGGAGCTTGAGCTAGCCTTATCAATTCTACCACTGTAAGTAGATATTTTGGCTGAGAGGAGGGCTTTTTTGAAGGCTTTTGTTGAGATAACAAAGTCATCTTTGTTAGTTTCCGGTGGGGAATTTCTCCAAGTAGTTTCTGGCTCATGCTTTTTTAGACTAATGGTTTTTAGCTCAGGAGTGAACCAGGAGTTTCACTGTGATGTGGGTGTGGCTTTTTGCAAGGTAAGGGGAGCTATGGTGTTGATCGCTTTAGCCATTGTGGTCTTATAGATATCCACCAGGACAATGGGGTGATCTGTGGTGGTCAACTGAGAGATTATCTGGTCCAGCAGATGTACGATGCTGGAAGCAGTAATGTTTTTTAAACTCTGAGTAAGTGTGGGGGGCTTATAGTTCTCTAGAGTGGGAACCAGTCTGGCTGTGGGGATTGTGAGGAACAGAGGGTATCAAAAGTAAGAATGCACCATAAAGAGCAAGTTCAAGGGTGTTTATTGAACAGTTCTCAAGGTGTTTGGAAACACTCCTGACTTGCCCTAATGCTAGAATGGGAGTAATTTCGACCATTTCAATCAGAAAAGAAACAGTCCTCCTCATTCTATGTTAAATCAAGGTGACCTATACTAAAACATACATAATGCCTGCCATATCTCTTATACAAAAAGTGTGTAAAGGGGAATGTGTATGCAAAGCAAAGTCAGTGTTATAACATAAAGGATCAAGATGGTTGAGCCAACTCTCCTCCCCACATTGGACAGCATGGAGTAAGGCAGCCCCGGTAGACAGGATGACACACTCTGGCTTAGGGTATAAAAAAAGGCAGTTCAAACATGGGTCAAGGCCCGCTTAGCCTTCCACATTAAAATCACTTAAGTTCACCAAAATGTTCTTTCATGGTTCAACAAAATTCACGGCATCCTTCTGTCGTGCTCGGACCTCTGAAGGCATCAAGAGTTCATGTAGGTCTCCCTCAGTTGGGCTCAGACCTCGCAATCACAGCACTTGCACGGGGTCTCTTCCCCAAGCTTTATTTAAATTGATTAGGCGTTCCTTTTCTCTAACTTATTTCAGGTTAAAGGTCTCCCTAAATCTGGCTCTGACCTATCACTGATGTTGAAGTACACTAAAGTTCACTAAAAGGTTCTTTCACGGTTCAATAAAATTCATGTAGGTCTCCCTCTGTCGGGCTCTGACCTCTCAAGGCATCAAAAGTTCACATAGGTCTCCCTCAGTCGGGCTCGGCCCTCTCAACAAAAGTACCTGATTCAACATAGATCTCCCTCAGCCAGGTTCGGACTCCACAATAGCAGCATTTGCAGGGGCTCCCTTGCAACGGGTTCCCTTCCCCTAGCTTATTTCAGGTTCCAGGTCTCCCTCAGTCAGGTTCTGACCTTTCACTGATGTCGAAGACTTTCAAATGTGCAAGGCTTTTCCAAGAACCTCTGCAGAACCACTTTGACTTTCACTTCAGCTATTCCTTATGGTATTTGCAACAGTGTCTCTTGGTCTGGGTAGTTCCACAACACAATCAGCAAAGTTCAAGGTAGGTCCCCTTTGCCAGGCTCAAGCCAGCTTTATAGTTCCCATCAAGCACATCCCAGTTCACTGTAGGCTCTGCTCAGTCGGGTTCAAGCCTTCTTCCTTGCTTTGGTTTCCCTGACAAAGACTTTCGAATGTGTGAGGATTTGACATGTACCCTCAACATGACCACTTTGACCTATTTAGTTTGCAGAAACCTTCAAAAAGGCACTGTCAATTCAGCTGGACCACTCTGCTACTCAATTTCAGGTTTCTAATATTTTGCTGAAAAAACGTACTGTCCCATAATGGACTTGAACTAAGTTACTTTCTTTCTGTTATGCTACGGCCACACACATGCCACTGGCTTCCTCTATCTCTTAGACAAACCCAGTTGGCCAGTGCTGACAAGCATGGTCTGGTGCTTTCTTGGACTGCAGGTCAGGTTCTCACACCCTGCCTCTACTAACTCCACAACTCCTTTGTTCACCCGGGAGAGAAACAGTTGCTTTTTTGCTGGTCTTTCCCTCCAACTCTGTCGTTCACCCAGGAGGGAAGCGGATACTTCTCCCAGAATGCACTTCTTCCTCTGTTTGTCAATGCCCCAGAGGAATGGGCACTGGAAATGTCCCTCTCTGAGCAGCTCTCTCTGCTCTGGCTTCCGTGTACCGTACAGCTTCGCCAGCAAGCTCTCTGAGTGTGTGGTACTTAGGTAGGAAAGCTCTGCCGGACTCAGCCTTCCAGCCTCCCTCCTGGCTTCTCTTCTCCTGCAGGCTCCTTGTATGCTCCTGTGAGATGTTAATTGTCTGGAGTTGTTTGGTCAGGGTTGGGTCTGCCTGACCATGCCTGTCCTCGTTAACAGGCCATCCTGCTGTCAGACTGTCAGACTAGAAGAGTCTGTCCTCTGTGTCTTAGTGTGTTTTCCTTTTGTAATCTTCATACTCTTAGTCCCTCTCTTCGTCGTCTCATTCTTTTGGTATTCTAGTAGAAGAGTTGGTTTATGGGAATTGTAGTGCCCTTTGAAAAGAAAAGAAAAATAGGGTAGATTTTTGTCTGAAAAATGGGTTTGCATGTAAGGTTGCTTAGGAAACGGTTTCACGGAAGGATAGGTAAAATTTGCATGTTTTGTTGGGGTTTAGGAATGGTCTTGGTTTTCCTTGGTGTTGCTGTCTTATTTTCTGTAGGGGAAAAGGTTGGGGTAGGACGGGACTCTGATGACTATATCCCATAAAGACAGAGGGGTTGTTGGGTAGGAGTGTATGCAGAAAAAAAGGATTCCGCATCTTGCCCATAGGCGTTTCTTCTGTGATACCCAAGGACCCCCTTCCCAGGTGATCCTCCCTCGCTTGTCGGCCCTCAGGGTTGGGATCCCAGTGTGATGGCCCTCCCCTGGCCACCTGAGTCAGGGATCCCTGACTCAGGGATAATGGCTACTCTGCCTCCACTCGTGTCGTGTCTATCTTTCCTGTAAATGGGGTACTTTGGGTGTAAGGCTAGAGAGATGGCTGGCCCCGATGCTGGGTGCAGCCAGGTTTATATGATTGACAGTAGGTCTAGTTGCAGTACCGCTATAAGATCTTGGATCTCTACAGCATGTGCCATTAAGGATCTAGTGTTAATTAGGGCTCCTTTTAGGGTGCTCGCTAGTGGAGGTTTTGATATAGTGGCCAGTGTTGGGGGGTGGGTATTGCCGATGGTCGGGTGAGGCTATTCTCCTGCCTAGGGTCAGGACGTGGTTCCCGTTTAGCATTTACTTCTTGTTTTTAGCTTTATATTTTATTATGGTCAATGGTGGAGTGTGGCTCTTTTTGGGCTAACTGCACATGGAGTGGCTGTCCCTTGGTAGTATAGATAGGGGGGGTATGGTTCGCGATCTTAGGCATTCATTCTTGAGAGTCAGCAGCAATACAGAGGCCAGGTTAGCTAGAGACAGTGCCGTGAGTGTTGGGTCATAAAGCGACTGAGTATACTCTAGTGTGCGGCTTAACGGCCTAATGGGGTCTGGTATGTACAGTAGGGGTACACTACGGGGGCCTACAAGTGGGTCATTAGGAGTCAGAGCAGTAGTGCAGTATTCTGTGGCAAGTTAAGTTCCTGTACTTATGCAAGGTACGGGAGGCAGCATCTTTTGTGATCTAGCAGTAGTGCAGTGTGGTGAAGCAAGATCTAGCAATGCATGTAGAGGCCACCATGTAAAACACTTTCTGAATGAGCTGTAATATGATGCAGTGAGGCAAAATCTAATAATGCAGGCAGAAAAGGCACTGGAGGCGGCAGGGTATATTGATACGGTCACCATGTAAAACATAATCTGCACAAGCAGCAATATGAAGCCGTGAAGCTAAATCTAATAATGCACGTAGAAAGGGTACTGGAGGCGGCAAGGGAAGAAGATGAATAGTTTCCATCTTGTAGTGTAGGTCTTCTGTATAACAAGAATTTGTTTAAGTCCTTGGGCCTCATTACGAGTTTGGAGGTAGCCATGCCCTTGATAAGGGCATGGCTACCCTCAAACTCGGGTCCGGGTTCCCTGAATGGGGAAATACCGGGCCATTCCGACCTAGGAGGGCCTGGTATCTCTCCATTCGGGGAACCCGGACCCGGTACATCCCCATTCCCATTTGAGCCCCCATAGGGGGCAATGGGAATGGGGCCATGCTAACAATGGACCCGTTAATGACGGGCCCGTTGTTAGCATGCTGGGCCGCTCGCAAGACCCGCTAAGGACGTCAGAGGCGTAGCCAGGATTGTTTAACAAGTGGGGCCTGAAGCGAATGTAGATGGGCCCTTCACAGTGACATTAACATCTGTAAATGCACACCCAGCACTGCTGAGTGGGCATTTACAGATTTTGGGGGAGCCTTGCCCGCTCAGGCTCTACTCTGTCTATGCCTCTGCTCTCTTGCAGACCTAATGCATTTTGTGAAATAAAGTTTGACCTCAACCGAGAGAATCAAATTAATCTGTGAAAACCCACCTGAATAGTCATATTAACAAAGTCTGTTCCGAGGCCCTGTACAAGGGTTTTGTGTAATACGTAACCAATTTGACAGTCGTGTCTTATCCCCCCCCCTAGTTTTCCATTACTATCAAATTGTAAAATACCTACTTTAAAGCCTTCCTGCATTGTGTCAGTGATGGGGTCCTCCCCTGAAGCCTTGCTCCCTCTGTGGAAAAAAGGTTTGAGGTTGGTAATCTTGGCCTGCATTCTGCTGCCCCCTTCAACGAAAAGGGCCTGAGTAGGCCAGGAACTTACCTGCTTATCAAGTGGAGTGGCCGCTTCCACTACTGTTACTGAGTAGAACCTAATTAGGAAAAAAATAATTTATTCAGGGTAGACTGAACCCTATCAAGAGAGGGAAAGGTGGAGCCACATTTGGTGATCTCTTTCATGTATTGGTCCCCAAATAGAAGACCTTCTTCATTATGGGGCTGCACATCTGCCAAAGCCCCCAATGTTGGGTTAATCTTGAGGAGAAAGCCATTCCACCTCTCATTTATAATGGCTGTACCAGCATTACTCAGAAAACGTATTGCCCCCTGAGGCCAATTACTCAGGGATGCATCAGGCACTAAGGTACCTTCCTGATAAGCGGCTTCTGCCATATCCAAAATCCTCTCTAGAGAGACCAATGTCTTTAGAAGTTTGTCTTGACAAGCGAACTAAGGATGGTCCATACCCATAGTAGGATCCTTCTCAAGTGTGGCCACAAACATCAATCTTGGAATCCTCTGTAGGGGCAAAGGGACATTTATCTGGAAGAGCAGGTCTAGGACATTCAGATCGCATAGGCACCTATATGTGTTCATCAGTCTAGATATAATGTGTCTAGATACATGATCAGGGACACGAGGAAGGAGGGTCCATTCCGATATTTTACGGTCAAAGGACAAACATAAAATTACCAGCTGGATCATGTATACCACTGGGTCCTGTTAATACCAAACCTGATTGTTTTAGAAGCCTATCAGTATCCCCACAGTGGTCATAATATCAGTAATGCCACCATCAGGGTCATCAGTGTCTGCCTCAACCACGTCATCATTATCATCACCATTATCATGATTTGTGGTCCTATGTTGATATTGATATTGAAATTGGTATTTTATTTATATTGCGCTGATACGCAAGTGTTTCAGAGCGTGACCAGGCAAAGGGTGGGGACATGGAGAACAAAAACAACAATCTTCCTAGGCTCAGTGACATTAAGAGTGCGCAAGTGTATGGGGAAGGGGAAAAGGGGGGAAGTGTATGAAAGGGGGGATAAGGGGGGGAAGTGTATGAAAGTGCGGAACAGAGGGGTGAACAGAATAAATGATAAGTACAATAATTAATTGAATAAGGGGATAAACAGTGGTAGTGCAGCTAGCGAGTGGCAAAGTGCAGGGTTAGTTAGATAGGGTGTATCTGATAAGTGCAGAAGAAGAGAATTGGGGACTGTATGGGTACAGATACAGACCCCAGTGCAGGGATTGGCCCAGAGGCAGTGCAGGAAGGGAGGCAGGGTGAGCAGGTACCTGGTCCCGAAGAACAGAGGGTGGCCAGGTGCACAGTGCTGAGAGAGAAAGCAGATCAGCATTGGAGAAAAGGGGCAAAGGCAGATGCGAAGAGGAAGGTTTTGAGCTGCTTCCAGAACCGGAGCTGGTTCTCCTCAAGTTTCTAGGTGGCAGGGAGGCTGTTACAAAGGGAAGCCCCAGCCGAAGACAGAGATCTACCCCCAGCTTGTTTGTTTGAACAACGGCTGATCCTGAGGGAGTTAGAAGAAGAGGAGCGAAGGCCTCAAGATGGGAGGTATTTACAGAGGGATAGTTGAGGTATTTTGGACCCAGGCCTCGGAAAGCCTTGTGGACAATGCAGAGGGTTTTAAATGTAATCCTTGCATCCACTGGGAGCCAATGAAGGGATTTTAGAGCTGGAGAGAAACAATCCCAGGGCTTGAGGCCAAGGACAAGTCTTGCAGTCCTGTTCTAGATTAGATGTAAAGGGCGGAGAGTGGAGACAGGTAGATTTAGAAAGAGGCTGTTACAGTAGTGCAACCTATAGAGAAAGGTGGAGTACCTCTAAGGAGATGCAGTAAGAAGTTTGACTTTTTAGAGACGTCAGAGATGTGTGCAGAGAAGGAAAGAGTGGAGTCAAAGATAACCCAGAGGTTCTAAGCCTCACATGTAGGGGTAGGAGGAGGGCTATGGGAGGCCAGCCAGAGAGTGTGGGGAAAGTATGGTGAAGGTGTACTAATGAGGAGGATCTCAGTCTTGTTGGCATTTAGACAAAGATCGTTGGCGGCACACTAATTTTGAATGGCAATTAGGCAATCTGAGATGAGGGAAGGAGAGGAGGTGGCTGAAGGAAGCCTGAACATGAGTTGAGTGTCATCAGCATAGCACTGGAAATGTTTGCAGAAAATGGAAATGGAAATGTTGCATGTAAGTACCCACTAGTAACATATCCCTTGGCTAATGACAATCCACAGGTGGTTGAATAATTTGCTTTCTCAGAATTATTGTCTCCTCCTGACCTGGCGTGGCCCCTATCATCAGTTCTCATTCTTCCCAGGATCCGCAGGCTAGCTAAAGCACGGGAACCAATAAACTCTGTCTTCAATGCGCTTCTACTTACAGATTCATTTGGATGGACACACACTACCACCTGTAGAAGTAGAAGGGCTTAAGACTAAGGAGGACATTGCAGCTAGCTGGGGTCCCTGTGTTTCAGAAACTGCAGAAGCTATTTATTTCCCTAGCTGGGATGACCGGGACTGTAATGATGCCTTTGGGTTTTCCCATAAAGCACCTGACACTGAATTATCAATTAAAGAGGCAAGATCTGTACTGGATAAAGTGTTAGGTTGTAATGTTTCAGGAGTATCAACATATTCTTCAAGAGGAGAATTCCCCCGAGTGTCCTTCCACAGCTGACCCCGGGCTGCTGCTAGTAAAATGTCTTGTGTGATACGCGTGCTCTGGAGTTCCTGGACCCTGTGTGCATCTATACCAGGCAACAGGGTTCCTAACGAGACTTTCTGTACATAGACTCTTCTGGGGAAGGTCAGCCATACTGTATACCATAGTCAAGCTCAATAAAGGTGCACTATGTTGTATGAGAGCTATCAAGCTTTCAAACCTGCTCATATGGTAGAATACCTATCAACATGAAAAAAGTGAGGCACAGCTCGAAGTAAGCAAAACTACTCATCTGTCCTTTTTTGCAGCAGGAAGAAAAGAGGACGTATAGGAAAGAAAGGAGGATCATTCTTATGACAAAGGAACTCACATTAGAGACTTGTACAGAAAACTAGAAGCATGGAACATTTTGGTATATTAATTGAATTCTTGCTGCTACCACAAAACAAAGGTTTATTGTGTCCTGGCATTAAATCCTTAATAGGCAACTATTGCTGATGATCAGGCAGGAGCTTTTGATCAATCACGAGGAACGACCGAAAACACAAGTTATGCACAAATCATCACAGGTCACCTTCCAAGTTGATACTGTGCTGTATGCAACACTTGGGGAACAGCTTAAGAGTTGCCTTGGGTGATATGCTGGCCACGCGAGTTCATTTCAATGCACCAACCATGACCATGAGACCCACTGTGTCATATGTGTTGTGTTTGCACTTTGCGAAATTGATGTGGTCATCCACCAAAAACACAAATTATTCCAGCACCTGATATAGGATCCCGAAAAAGGTGGAGTGGGTAAATCCATGTGTCAACGCAACAGTGCTTTGAGATAACCCTTTTCACACAGACATGCTGGAGTACCTAGAATATTAAAAGAGAATGCATGTCATTCCCGATGTTGTTCATCCTGAATGCCTCTCATGTCTGGCCTTAAAATGACCAGGGCCCTTATTACATAATCTTTGCAATGGAACAATGCCACATTGGACCGCAGTAGCACTGGGGCAAAACGTGGCCTGATTCAAAAAATGCAAGGAAATAATACGTATTTGCACTTGGGCAGATTTTGCCACAGTGCTAATTATTTTTTTATTGCAACTTATTGGGCCTCATTACGACCCAGGCGGTAAGTTACCGCCTGGGCCGTGACTTTACCACCATGGCGTAAACTACGTTTACGCCATGGTGGTTGGCGGACTTACCGCCCCATTCCGACCTAGGCGGGGCGGTAAGTCCCCAATCCCCATTTACCCTTCCCCATTCCCATTTTTGCCCCATAGGGCATAATGGGAGTGGGGAAGGCGTTAATTACGCCACCGTAAATTACGGTGGTGTAATTAACTCCATGGTCCCTTAGCGCCATGGATTTTAACACCTGCTAAAAGCAGGTGTTAAAAGCACCATGGCGCTAGGGGACCTCGTAATCAGGCGGTAAGGGTCGGCGCTGTTAACGCTGCCGTAAACCCCTTACCGCCTGAGTTGTAATGAGGCCCATAGTTTTTACAAACTTTTGTTACATTTCCAAAAGGGCTATTCCTGCTAATTGTTCTCGTTCCTGACGATGTTTCATTCACTTGAACCAGTTAGACTGGGTTTTCAAGGATTTTGTCCATATAGGCGACAACTGCACATAAGAGTTTGCTGCTGTTGCCTGATATGGCATATATCCACCACTCTTCCATGTTATTGTTTAAAGGAGCGAATTCGTCAAGAGTGTTCAATCTCACGTCTGCAGTTTCAACGCATTCGATTAACAGATGTTTAATTGATTCAATTTTTTGGTGGCAATATCGACAGACATTTGTCTTTGGTTCCTTTGTCACGTTCTTAGCCGTAGAAAAAGATCTCGATGATGTCTTGAGGGACATTTCACCAAGTATTTTGGATGGACATTCAAACAGTTTTCTCCCGCACCGAGGTTTAGTGAAGATTTAAGCTGTTTTCGTTTTTCAAGGATGTTGATCCGGAACCCTTTTTCCAACTTTTTTTTTAGCTTTTTGTGGTCTCATAAGCAGCATCTCTTTATTTATGTCTGCTGCTTCCAAAACCATGTCTAGTTTTTATTTCCAGACTTTTAATAGGCTTGACTGAGAGGTCTCCTCATTACTTGGGAATACTCTATATGCAGGAGCAGGACTATCCACAAGCATTTTTCACAATGTCGCCAAGGACTTCCATGTAACCCAACAGTACATAGGGTTTAATGCAAGTTCGTCCCGCAGCGCTGTCACAGATGTGTGTCGTGGTAGTCTGAAAGTTCCTCTAAAACTGATCAAATGCTTGCGTCAAGATTCCATCCCGCCTCTGCACCAAAAGTTACTGCAGAAAGATTTTTTGTTGGTAGAAGATTAGAATGGAGCGCATAGAAAATTTCCCATATTCGTTATGCAGTTTTTCTCCTTGAACTGCAAAGGTGGCCATTCTATCACACAGATTTTGTTGCCAAGCTGTTTCGCATATTGAAGAGTTAAATACTACCCCCATGTATCTTATGGAAGTGATCACGTTGATCTGCTCTCCTGCGACGTGCCACTTAAAGGAGTTGTTTTTTAGTCTGTTCTGTTTACCTAAGTTCATTGTTTTAATTTTCGCTGGGTTAATTTCAAGGTCGTTTTCAACTAAATAGTCGTTTAGTTTGTTTAGTAACCGCTGAAGCCCTATCTAAGTACAATCCAGTAGGACTAGATCATCGGCGTATGTTATACAGCTTATTGGTTGGTGGTTTATTTTTGAGGGGAAACATCTCACCGCTCTCAAGGCTGCAGGAATATCGGATATGAACAGCTTGAATATAAGGCAGCCAGCGGGCAGCCTTGCTTTACGCCTTTGCATGTTTTTATCTCTTGGGATAGTGTGCCACTTTTTTCTGTGTGAATTTGAATTGATGTGTCAGTGTGTAGAGCTTTTACTGGCGCTAGAAGATCTTGGGGGCATTTCTATCTTGCAAGCTTAGTCCACAAGAGATTGTGGTTAATACTATCAAAAGCTTGTCTCATATCGACAAAAGCTAGATAGAGTTTTGTTTTTCTTTTGATAGCCTCTAGCTTGAGCAGGTTTAGGATGAGAAGGTTTATCTCTATCCCTACTCCCTTGGTGAACCCTGTTTGGCGACTGTCACTCTTTCCTATGTTGTCTGCCCACTTTGAGAGTTTTTGCTGCAGGAATGAAGAGAACATTTTTCCCATGGTGTCCAAATGGGCAATCGGGCGATAGTTTGAGGGATCTGGAAAAACTACTGCTTTACACCATGATTCAGGGAGGGTCTTTAGTGAGCCAATTTGTTTAAATAGGGCCTCCATGAAAAACGCCCAACTTTCCTTGTTCTTTTTTAACATCAAATTGGTTACACCATCAAGTCCAGGTGCCTGTGAGTTTTTAAGAAGTTCTATCATTACACGTATGTCGAGGGCCGACTCTAGAACATTCCATGATTCAGCATTGGCCATCGTGCACGGAGGGCGAGCGGTTTTCGGTTTCTCATAGACCTTAGAGAAATGCTTTTCCCAGTCCGCCGCTGAAATCTGGTTTCCAATTGTTGGCTCACATTCAGTATGTCCTTTGTTCAGGATCATCCATATTTGTTTAGAATCTTGTTTTGTTATTAGGTTCAATTTAGGTTCTCCCCTTTCTTGGTCACGAATTATGTCGTGTGACTTTTGCCAATTTCGAAATTGTTGTTGGCGTTTTTTTAGAGCTTGTGTGGCTTTGTCTACGGATAGTTTCTTTTTTTTTATTTCACGTAGGTCTTTGTGAAGAATACGCTTTGCAGTTTGGATTGCTTGACAAAAGGGATGTTTATGTGTGTGACCAACTACTTTTGAGTTAGAAGTATGTGTCGCGAATTGCATCAATAAAGGTGTGTAATGAACCTCTAGATTTTGTTGATTCAAGGTCAGTTTTAATCGTAAGTCATGATTTGTTTGTTACTAATTCGTAAGCAGTTTCCTGTGTAGTTTGCCTCCAAGGATGTTTTGTAAGTCATCATTTTGGTTGATTTTTTCATTTTTCATGAGAATTTTAATACATCGTGATCACTGTTTCTCTCTGGTTTGACAGTGAAGGCAAGTATTTTGGGTTTCAGGTTATTAGATACCCAAATGTAATCCAATATTTTGTGACTATTGCCATGATGCCATGTAAATTTGGGAGGACAGTCACTTCTGAAGTTCCCATTGAGCATTGTACAGATACGACTGTGTAAGGCTGCACTCCAGCATTGTTCTCTCCACTTCAGCTCCTCCCAAGCCAGAGGCATGTTGTTATGGGTATTGGCATCTTACGAGAACAAGGTGCAATTTAAGTCCCCACATACAATTATCTGTAGATCATTGTGGGAGACTTGGCAATCGTCTATAATGTTGGTCACTGTTAGGAAAGATTTCGTAATTGTAGGTAATTTTCCTTCCATGTGGCAACCCCTAAACTTTTTGCTGTTGTTTTTCACCTTGTTCTTGACTTTGCCAGAGAAGTGCAGCCTTCTGCCGCACTCCTCTCGGCTTTCGCTCCTTTCTTACGGGGAAACTGACATGCCCTTAAGACTGTCAGTACATGGGAACGCTGTTTCCCGTAGTTTCTTTTATCATGTTGCGGCTTTCGTGCAACATGACACAAGAGGGCACTGTAAGCTAAGTTACAGCTCTCTTGGGTCTCTAGCCTTCTACAGGCCCTAGATACTCGTTTAGGATTGTATCTGATCGGTGCAAGTGATTCAGGGACAGGAATGGTGGCAGCGATCGTTTCTTGTGTTTTGAGCTCCTTTTGGCGTTCTAAGCGCGTTTCTCGCACTTAACCCAAAATAGTGGCCTGGCTCCCAAAATGGCCAGACCACGAGGCTCCTTTGTCCTGTCCGCTGACCGTCTTGCTCCCTTCACCTTCCCCAGGTCGAGCCGACCCGGGGCCTTCCTTATTTGGGCATGTACTTTCCCGCGAAACACGGATGCTTTTGCGGGCTTCTACATGTCTTGTGTGTGCCTCCAGGATGTGGGCTGGGATGTCTGGTCCCAATACACATCCTGGGTGCCAGAGAGTCTAGGGTGGTGTGAATGCCTGGGACCACCGTGGTCCGTGATTGGTCCACGAATGGTGTGAGTGTTGATGAGCGGATCTCCCATTGGGTCCCCTCCGTTTTGGCGTGAAGGGAACCGTGGATAAGAGGGGGCTGGAAACACCACTACTATGTCGATCTCCTGAGTTCTCACGAACGAAGGAATACAGGAGCCAAGTATCCTGCAACCAAGAGGCTGGACCGAGGAATCGCTGGTGACCCGCTGAAGGACTTCTCCTCTGCACTACTGTCGCCTTGTGAAACCCTTTTCACCTTTGATCGAACCAGAAGGCCTGTACTGGTACTTCGACCCTTGGAATAGCAGGAACAGCTATTCTCGGCCTCTTCACCATCTCCTGCCAGTAAGCCTTCGGAAGCGTCTCTGGGCCATCCAGCTGACTGACCAGCTTACACGGGAGTCTTGCTCTGTAACCGCCACCAGGTTGTGTAGTATTTCGAGTCCTTGTCACTCTCACACGCTTCGTACACTTGGCTTTCCCAGGTCTGAAGTGAGTAGTATACATTTGGCTCAAATACACACGGCCGCTCCGTTGCCCTGCTGTGGTAACAAACTGTGCGGGTTTCTTCGATTGGGACGTCTTTTTACTCAACACGACGACGAGACGTTCCCTGCTCTTCTGAACCTGCCAGCTGCTGAAACTGACGCAGAGAAGCCTGGGTCTGCTTGCATCGGGGACCGGTGAGTAGCATAGCTAGGATCTGGTCGCCCTCCTGCAGGAGCCCATTGCTTTTCCCCGCTGTGTAAAACAGCACCCCTTGTCTGTACTCGCGCTCTGCTTCTGCCCACTGTGGAGGCTGCGCTTGAGTCGCGGAACTTGTTCTTCTTCTTTATGCACTAAACTGAACTGCCTGATTTCCCTCGAAGAGCTTCTCCTTTTGCCCGTTGGCACCAGCGCGTGCAGGTACTTTTGAGCACAAGGCTCCACTCTTCGCAGGGCTCGGACTTCCATCTAGTTAGGTGCCTCTGAAGGCGAACTGAGTCTAAAGCATTATTTCGCACTTCCTGTTTTCCTTCCCTTTTAGGTGGACTACACATTTCGTGCATATAACGCTTGCGACTGTCGTATTTGTATATATATTGTGTTGATATGGTATGTGTTGGTTTAATATTGTGATATTGTGATTTTCTCGCTACGGTCATTGTTTTAAAGGCCTTAAAATAAATGTGTATATATTTTTTATATAACAACTGTTTGGAGTAGTTTGTAAGTGTTCTTGCTTTGTGTGCTCATTGCGGGCTTTCAGTCACCCTCACCCCTCTTGAGACCTAGTCTTGACCGCCGCGATCGCTACCTTGATTGGTCTGGCTCGTCCAGAGGTTACCCTGTTCCAAGTAATTAGGTTGGCCTTCTGAACTTCTGCGCCACCAGGACAGAGTTCAGAAATCCGTCTTAACAGTCACTGAAGCTATACATTTTTTAGCTCGGATCATTGCTGGATTCTTGTAACAATTTATTAGAAGTATATGTGAGCGTTTTTCTTGAGCGGCTTCTCGTGATTTTAGGATTAGTCCTTCAGTGAAGAGATTTGGTTTGAAAGTCTCTAAAACCGTCCACCAGTTATTTAGCTTTATCATGGTCAGTAATCCAGAAAATGGATGACCCAAATTCATTTTTACCTGCAGGGTTCCGGTACATTGCGTAGCCATCTCTAATAGGGGGCTCCCTCAACCAGGTTTCTTGTAAACAGATGGCAAAGTTGTTGTCCAGATTTTCTGACCATTTGTTAAATAGGTGTTGGAATCCTCTTGTGTTCCAAGAGATTAGTCCATATAGGTATTTTTGGACCTCACTTCATTGCTAATTTTTATAATGGGTTACTTGGTTCTCAGTCGTGGTTCCTCTGTCAATTCTAGGCTTTCGTTTGCTCGAGTCTGAGAGCCGACAGGACATCATCTTCCTTAAATCTTCTCGTTTTTGTTCGTTCGATTTTAGGTCTTCTCTTAAAACTGAGCGATTTGGTTCCTTTTTTGTTGTTACTAGAGGGATCAAGTGATAACTTAAATCCATAAAAGAGTACGTTGTCTGTTGCTTCCAGTAGCGTTTTCCTCACTGATGAAGCTTTTATATGCAGGAGCACTTGATCAGTTCATCTCTCGGTTGCATATTCCACAATTTGGATGTCATCAGATTCTATGGTTCATAGAACAGGAATGCATTTAAGTAAATTCAAGATGTTACTACGGTTTAAATTTTTTTCTGTCTCATTGAACTGAATGTTCTGGAGACACAGTTTGCAATTGTTTTCCCTACTACTTTCCTTTACGTTCCTTTGATCTTTGTTATTGACGTTCAGTAATTTGTTTTTCTGACTCTGAGGTTGTTTTAGATTGAGTTTAGATCTCGTAGCTTGTGGAGGCAGCCCAGTCGCTGCATTGGTATTGCTCATGCTGTTTTGGCCGAACTTCTCTTGCTTGGATGTTAGCTAAAGTTTTTTTTGCTTTTTGGGTGTCTTGTATGCTATTTGTTTCCACAGGTTGGTTGAAATAGCCATTGGAGACAGACTTACTCAGTTCACTTTCCTCAATCGAGTAAGTAGATAGATCACATAAATCGATTGAGGCTGAGGAAGAGTGTGTGTCTTCGTCATCTGAAGGGCAAGCTGTCATTTTCGGACTGTAGGTACTTTACTTATTCAGGACTCTTCCTTGGAGTCAGTTTGTTTATTATTAGCTTGGTTTGCTATGTTTTTTTCTACAGGCCAAATAAATAAACCAGGTTTTGTAGGAGTTGTGAGATTATGTATACATTTTCTGGAGTTTGAGCCTAATCTTTTTGCTGGGTTCTTCTGTTGTTTTTTGCGAGATTGTCGTTCTTTTTGAGAACTCCTTTTTCTCCTTTAGTTCTATTGACTTGACTTTTTTGCTCGAGAAGATGCCGAAAGTGAACGGTGTCTGTGTTGGAGCATTTGGTTGAGTTCTTTTCCTGTTTCTTGCAAGCTCGTTATTTCTTCTTGATTGTTTGACTTCTGTGTATTTGGGGTCACAGCTTTGCATGGTTGAATTTCATTCTCTTTGGCCACCTTCAATGAATCGTCCTCAACCGAGATTTGAGGGGGCTCCTCTACTATCTCGTTTGCCACACTATCTTGTCTTGAAGGAGTTTGCTGTGTGGGAACACGGCAAACATCGGTGTCTTTAACAGTGCACACAGGCAAGGTTGCTTTTTCACGTTGAGTGGACTTTATGATTTTTTGGTCATTCCTTGGTGAAAATGCCTGTTTTCTATGGTCATAATGTCTCAGCCATTTAAGAGCATCTAAGAGTCCTTCAGTTAGTTCATCTTTGGTCGATTGGTCTTTTGCTGCGAGGTCACTTAGGCAGTATTGCCAATGTGTGGTTAACTCTGCCTCTCATTCCAGTTTAGATTGTAGGAATCCATTGAAGGATTCTATCTGTTGTAGTTTATTTGCCATATTTTGTAGCATGGTTTCTTGGTCTTTTATAGAGTCATTCAAAGACTCGTACAGCTTTACAAAAGGGATTAATACCAAGGCGGTGGCTGCCAGTACGTTATTATGGATTTGTATGGACGCAGCAGTGGATATGTTTGACTTTGTTCCAGACTCAATTGATTGCTCAAGAGTGCTTGCTTGAGTCTTTTCCCCTGTTATGCTTTTTTGGAAGGAAGGTAGATCATTTTTCGACCTTTGAGGACTCTGTACAGATTTATGGGAGGTTTTGGTATCACCAAGAGGATGAATTGCTGGTGTTGAGCACCGGAACTCGGATGGCCTAGGCAGTACTTGAAGTGTTGTGTTATTAGCAATACAATTACTCGAGGTTTTCTGCTCGGATGGAATTTTTAATCGAGTATCAGACTGCTTTTGAGGATTGGAAAAACTTGAAATTCGTTTTTCGTTGACCAACTGGTAGTCCTCTTTTAGTCTCTCAGACATGCGTGCCTCTCTAGCTGCTAGGTCGTATTTTGCAGTTCCGTTGATATTCGCATGGTTGTTGAGCAAGGACAAACTTGGTTTGTTTCGACTTGAACACGGTGGACAGATGAAGCTGGAATCGAGTGTGCGTCACTGTTTTGCCCTTGAATCCTCTCTGTTGGGGAACAATTAGTAAGTATGTCATCATTGGGAGGCAAGCAACAAGCTCCTTTTCCATTTGTTATATCAAGCAAATTTTGTCGCTGCAGGAAGTTTTCATTGGTGTTGGTAATTTCAGAGTCTGGCTCCGAGCATTCAATTATTGATGCACTATGTGAAGATTTCTCGCTATTTCCTGGGCTGCATTGCTCATTGTACTCAGGTTGTTGACAAATAGCTTTGTTATGTTCTTCCATTTGTTTTACAGGCATAGCGATTTCCATCAGTTCAATGTCCATTACATCAAATGGCGTGAAGAATATTGCAGACATCCCCTCGTTACCGCTGGTTATCGGAGTTTGATTGAAATCAATATCAGTGGCGGGTACGGCGGCCAATCCCTCAAGAGTCAACAGAATGTTTAGGTCGATTATAGGGGATTGGCTTTTAGTCACGCCTGGTGTTGTCGGTTGGGTGGGGCCTAAGGAGGAAGTCTCATACAATGGCTCCTCTAACTTACGAGAATCTTCTGTGTCCTGTACGTTCGTGGTAACCTGACTCATATTGCAATTGTTCACATGCACGATTGGGACAGGCAAGTCTCTTACCTTAGTGATGCCATTGTGTGATTTCAACGCGGACCAGGGATTTAGTAGACGCTGGTGTTGGAGGCTCATTTGCTGCGTTAGGGGGCCAGAGTTCGAGTTGGTGAGTCCTTTTGCAGTTGCAAGTGGCATCCTCAGCGACTCGTGGCAGACTGAGGCAGACTGGGTAACTCGGAGCATAACTCCGTGCGGCATTCCGCACGTACACACACCTTATCAAGGTGGAGTTACTACAGTCTTAAAGGCGCAATCTCAGCACCTTGAAAACACTGTGAAGGAGTGACTGGGTCTGTCGCTGAGCGTAGAACCCTGAATGAGCAGTCGCAAATGTCACAATTGTTCAGCAAAGCTGTCTCGAGCGTCGCTGCAGCTCCTCTGGACTCCGGACTCCTCTGTAAACACTGGGGCAGACTGGGTAACTCGGAGCGTAACTCTGCACCACAGTGATAATGCTGTGTGAATACTCTAATGACGATGGAAAATGAGTTCACCACACATGCTGGGCGGTGAAAACCTGGACCTGTACAACCTTCAGTCCATCCCACTCTGCTGGTTTAGTATATGGGCTTCCCATACATCTGCTTTCTGGATTTTCATTACAAAATATATGTGGTAGTGCTGCAACATTTTGTGCATGCACACATCATTTTTTGGTAGTGTGCAATTGTATTGGTGCTAGTGTACTGCACTTTATTTGGACTAGCGCTATTGCAATTGTGCTTGCACCACAGATATTTGTGCAGCTGAACATGTTCAGTAATTAGGTTCGAAGATGGGAAAGAAGGGTTTTCTGCATGATTTTAGTTCAGGGAGATTTCTTTAGATAATTGTCCATCATTTTCATGCGGGCTCCATGTTCAAAATGACCCTCAGTTGACTCCTTGCATAATGGCAGAGGTATCGTGTACTTTCCATATGTGTGTATTCTTTCTGCATACATGTGTTAATACCAGTTTTAGTTCAAGAATACCGTATACCCCAATAATTAACGTGTAGATGGGGAGAATCGCTAATTGTAACCATGGCATGTGTGGGATGTGCCAGTGCATTATTCTATCCAGATACATTCTGTTCTCTATCCACATCCTTCAGAAAAAAGGTGAAAGTAGGGAACAGTCTTCCCCCTAAAAGCCACAGGACATGTTGGCTATTGGGGTTTACAAGATACTCCATTACCAAAGTAATAAATACACCCTCTCCTTAAAAAATACTGTTTCTTGCAACATTTCTGAACGGCAAATCATTCTTGCTGGGCATCACTGTTCCGTATAATTGAGTGTTTTATAATTTACCTTTTTGTGACAGTTATATGTTGCTATTTTGTCAACATACTAAAGACTCATGCTTTCAAAACACAGTGTTTGAAAATAAGTAAGATGGCTTTTCAAATATTGGAAGATGCCACCTCTTGTGATGTCATCTTTTCTCCAATCGAGTGTAATATCACTTCTGTAAAATTATGTTTTGGTTGGGGAAAGTATGTCACTGTCAGCCAATTCAATTGTGTAGCCCTGCATTGTCATTATTGCATAAGAAAGGTAATTTGCTGGCACCTTACAGAATTATCGTAACAAGAAACAGGATATCAAACTATTACCAAAATGCCAGGGGTAGCAGACGTGACATCACATGACCATTGACATCTGATGGCATCACAGGAAGTGATGTCATTTGACCCCACCCCGAAGTGACATCATGGTAAATCGATGGAACACAACCTTTCACCCCTTGACAGAACAGGAAATGGCATCACATAGTATTGTTCCAAAGTACAGAACAATAAATATGATTACAATATCACTGTAATGTGACATACATGTCATAGAAGAATGGATCACCATATGTATCATTAGTGTGAGTGGGTATAGGCACATATAACAAAATTACTGTGAATGTAAGCAAACGTCGAAGGCCAAAAGATAAAGGTGTGCTATTATATAGCACTTATGCTTAAGCACTTTATATAGAACAAATATACATACAATATCACCCAAACTGTGTTGCTACTCATTCATCAACTTCAGTAGGATGAAAGGCTGAGTTGGCATTGCCAGGATTTGAACCTGCAACCTGCGGATCACACACATATCGCAGCAGCAAACGCTCAACCTACTGAGCTATCTTACCAGCTATAGGGATCTTATCTGCTATAGTAAAATGAGCAATGTTAGGGGTTTTATCTGAGGGCTACTAAATCATTTGGGTTGTATTTAGACTCGCAGTAAAATGGCAGTATTTTAGTGTTGTAGTATAATAGTGGTGAGCATATTTATGATAATGCCCTATATGATGAGACAAGTCTCCCCTCCCTTACATTTATATTCTGTTTAGGGTTGATCATAAGTGTAAACTGATGGACTTCGCACTTATAGGAACAGAGCAGCATCAGCTGTTTTGCTGTTGACTTATTTACGAAACCAGCCTACCGTTTTGGACGGATCTGCTCAGCTGTCAGCATGCACAGCTGAGGCACACACACACGCATCATATGCTTTATAGCTTGCTAGGTGGTTCTCCAAACTTTACCTCCTACTTTAACACATGAGGTAAATATGTTACCGCTCTTGGGTGCACTATGACACTTTCTTATTCTTTCCCCTTTTTTAGGATGATTCACATAGACACAAGGATGAGATCACATTAATTCATTTTTTGCAATTTTTATGTACGTGTTATAATGTAAACAGATTTTGCGATGCACACGTCAAAACCAGTTACAATAGAAACATGTCATTTCTGTTCACAATGAGCATTAGTTTTTTCTTACCAAAACCTTGAAAATCGATGTAGTTACAGAGTCTACTTGTCTAAGAGAAAAGATATAATGCACACAGCATGAACTTTTCCCTTCATTACACATGCATGAGAAAAACAGCAAAGACTTTGTTAAAAATAACTATTTAATCCTGACTGCCTAATTTATGAGAATTGCAAAACACCCTTATCTACACGCTACTCAAAATTCCACCATACTCACATCTAATGTGTAGAATTTCTGTGCTGAAAGAGGCCTCTTTGGATCATTTTATCTGCTACCAGAATGTTGCAAATGTCGCAGCTTTCGGCAGCCCAGTTAGAAGTTGGCGACCTCACCCGTCCTCTTTCGGATTGCTGCGTGGATTCTTGCTCTCTCGTGCACAGCCTGGCTATGGCCACATGCACAGCCCAGCTGCAGACTTGATCTCTTCTCTAAGAAAAATGACGACTGACCCCCGACCCCATCTTCTAGCTAGATTTATACCATAGTCCTGTTAATCTTTACTTATCCTGCCCTTTTTCTAACGTCTCCCAGCACCCCAACTCCCTTCTAGAATTCTGGCATTTCTCTCTCTCCACCCAGTTTCTGAGACTTCTTTTATCCATTGTGCTTCCTGCAGCACCCAATGCGCTTCTGAATGGAAAAGACAGCCCATTCGTTTTGCACGCACATTTAAATTTAAACTGAAAAACAAACAGAATCTGCCATCTGAGACATTTGCACTGCAATGTTAAAGGGTACATTAATTAATTACTGGGAGAATGTTATTTAATAGGGAATAGTTTGTTGATTAATCTGGGTTAGCTTATTCAACTATACAGATGACAAATTCACTATAATATAGAACATTTTACATGTGCTCAGCACATTGCCATTTGCTGTCTTTGCTTTCATTTCACTGCCTACATTGAAAGTAATGTAATGTCATTTACCACTACATGTCCGAATATTCTCAAAGATAAAAAACGGATTACACCCTGTAATTGATACCATTAAACTTGTAATTTAGATTTAACAGCAGGCCAGTTCATCTGCAGGTCTGGTGTAAGGTTGGCCCCATGTCAAGCCTGCATGGGTCTACTTTTCAGGCTTCAGTGGTTGGCAAAATACATACCATTGAGAGAGTTCATATGTGTGTATTAAAGATTTTAGAGTATCGCTGGGAAAGCAGCGCACTCTCATGGCATCCCGTACTCTGGACACTCGTTACCTCATACATGCAAACAAACATACTGAACAGCATGCCATGGAGATAGGAACGATAAACACATTACAACAAAACAGTAACTGTGGCACATATGAAATCAAGAGCCACTTTACGTGCTATGGTCAAACACGTCTACACTGCACAAAAGCTTTTAGGCACAAGGATTTTGTCATGTGACCGAGGACACCGAGATGGAATGTCTTGTGATGATCGTAACAGAGACAAAGGCAGAAGAAAGCATGCAATAACTGCAGCTTGCGAAAAGCAAAATACATAGTTCGAAATTGATGCTTTTTCTACTCTATATCCTTTTGGAATTAGTGACTCACCCCCTAAAGTGTGCCTGAAATGAACCTTTAGTGAGTCTAGCAATTATTTTATAGAATTTCAGAAAGACACATTATTTGTTTTTTCCTATTCTTTCTAATTTAGGGTCACTGCTCAAAGTGTTACACTTGTGAACAAAGAGCCACATGGCACAGGCCACACCCCAGGAGCTTCGATTTAGAAAAGAAAAAAAAAACGCGTGTTTTTCTATTTCTTTCAATGGTAGCAAGGTAGAACACAGGGGTAGTAGGCAGGGGTGTTGCTAGGTCTTGGAGAGATCTGGGGCTACGCTAATGTCGGGACAGTCTGGCATCAGAGCTAGCTAGACCATTGGTTGTAGCTCCTGAACATTAATCAGGGGCTATAATCAAAAGACCCGGGGCTATAGTCCCCTCAGCTCCCCCCTAGCAATGCCTCTGGTCGTAAGGGAAGCCCCCCGCAAATGGCGATCCTTGGTGAGTGGCCCGAAAATGCTTAATTTGCTGAGAAACTAAAACATCAAGGGACAGTTTATGAAATGTTTGCCCTTGTGCAAAAATATAAACAAATAAATGTTAGACCAACTTGCTGCTTAGATGATATAGATTGCAACAAACAATTTTAGCACTGCTGCATATTATCTCAAAAATGTTCAATTAAGATATGATATGATGTGACAATGATAATGCGCCTGTACACAAATGTTTCTAGGCGCGACAAGACAAGGAGGGGGAAACAAGGGAGGTAAAATAACAATCTTACTAGGCCATGTGTCATTCAGATCGCACAAGTGCGGGGAAGAGGGATAGGGAGACGTCCCAGAAGGGAGAGGAAGGGGAAGTGCAGTTAACTCACAAGTGCAGCCAGCGGGTGGCTCATAAGTGCAGAGAGAAGGGACTGTAGGGTTGCAGATACAAACCCTTAAGTGCTGGGGAGCCAGGAGGCAGTGCAAGGGTAACTGGACATGGAGGAACCTAGGCCTGGGTTCAGAGGCTGGCAGGTGACCAGTGCGCAGAGCAGTCAGGTGCATCAGCAGGGGAGAGGAAGAGAGAAATCAGAAGTGAAAAGGATGGTCTTGAGTTGCTTCTGGAACTGAAGGTGGTTCTGCTCAAGTTTGAGAGAGGCAGGGAGGCTGGTCGAGAGGGAGGCCCCAGCCGAGGAGATAATTCTGCCACCCACTCTCTGCTTGGAGAAGCGTCTGACCCTCAGAGAGTAGGAGCTGGATAAGCGTAAAGCTTGAGAAGGAAGATGTTTTGGAAGAGAAAGTTGGAGGTTGAGCAGTCCCAAGCTCCAGAAAGCATTGTGGACAATGCAGAGGGTCTTGAAGTTAATCCTTGCAGCAACGGGGAGCCAGTGAAGAGATTTCAGAGCTGGAGAGATACGATCCCTGGGCTTGAGGCCAAGAGTCTTGCAGCCCTGTTCTGAATAAGCTGTAAAGGTTGAAGAGTAGAAGCAGGAAGATTTAGAAAGAGGCTTTTGGACGAGTCCACCCTAGAGAGGACTAGAGCTCTGGAGACAGGGATCTTCTCGGGGAAAGTGAGAAAAGGAATAAGTGCACAGAAGTGTGCTGTTTGCTGTCATCGACTTCACCTGGATTCTGGACTCTGGACTGCTTTTGTTGGTTTAGCCCGTGAGGATTCTACTCGTGTTCCGCGAGTCTAAAGAGGAAGTCCTTCACAGCTACACTCGGACTGCCAGACCCTGAAAGCCTAGGATTGGCCCGCTCAAACTGGCCCCTCCCTTCCATTTCCCCAGGGTTGTGTGAAATACCCATCATGCAGCGCACCACGCGTGCGCACCAGTAAGTGCACGGAAGTGTGCTGTTTGCTGTGATCGACTTCGCCTGGATTCTGGACTCTGGACTGCTTTTGTTTGTTTAGCCTGTGAGGATTCTACTCGCGTTCCGCAAGTCTAAACAGGAAGTCCTTAGCAGCTACACCCGGACTGCCTGACCCAGAAGTAATTACTGATGAACGCTTCCATGTTCTTTTTGGACATGTGTTTTAGCTTTTTCACTTGTCTGCTCCACGATCTGTGTTAGATTGGATACGCCCACACTCTCCGTAATTCTATTGCTGCGTGTTAGATTGGATACGCCCATCTCTCTAGTAAACCCTCACACCCCTCCTAGAGTTGATACGTTCCGTATCCCACGCACTACTAATTGCAGCTTTTTCTCTACTTTGATCTCTTTAGAGCCTAGGATTGGGCCGCTCCAACTGGCCCCTCCCTTCCATTTCCCCTGGGTCGTGTGAAATACCCATCATGCAGCGCACCACACGCGCGCCCCAGTAAGTGCACAGAAGTGTGCTGTTTGCTGTTCGCGGTGCGTGGTGCGAGGTGAATGGTGTGGGATTATTTGTCTAAGGATAATAATAGTCAGTAAATAGCTATACTTGGGGAAAGAAATATAAGGATTGCATGACTCTTTACACCATTGGACACAAAATATCTGAAATAGAGACCGCTAATTGAAATCTCATATAAGGTGAGTGGGCTTTGCTTTGTAATTCAACATATACCTGGTGATATCATAATAAACTCCAATTAATGATGAATCTCAGATCTCACACCAGTCTAGACACTAAAATTAAAAAAATAACTGACATGATAGAACAACCTAATCGCGCATGTAAAAGGAAGATCATTAGCAAGCATGGTCTATTACCCGAAGCTAAGCTAGCTAAAATGACAACATTTTTTGATCGTATTGAGTCCACAAAGTCGAGCTATAACAATCTAGCAGAGAGTGTAATAACAGACATAAGTGCTGAACTTGTGGAGGATCTCTCAAACAGACTACCGTGTATCGGCGCTAAAATACTCTCTGAACTGTTGGATACTCAAAATAGTAGAGAGGGAATAGATGCCCATAGGGGAATAAGTACCATTAATACTGGTAATGCTTGTACAGACATGGCCATATGGAGTGGCACAGAGATACATCAGCTTAAAATGTCTATTCCCAGTAGCCCAACTAGCTGGCATGAATTAGAGGTTATGACACCTAAATCAGTAAGTGAAGTCAGTCATCCTGACGGTGATCTTATTGAGGGCGGTAGTCATAATGTTGAGCATGCGAGTAAATTGGAGGAGGAAGAAAAAGAATGAGTTATAGTTGACCCGATTTCTGGCCTAATAAAATATGCCGTCACCTCATCTAAGGTGAAAAACAGTAAAGTGCCTATTCCTAATTCTAGAATGAACACCAGCACGATCTCTATGAACAGTAGACTTTCTGAAGAAAATGAGAGCTTCAGTCCATTAAAAAATGAAGACCTTTGGGAAGCCCTAGAACGGGTGTTAACAGAAATTGTTGGTAGATGCGATATGATAGAACGTAAACTAGATAGCCATATTGTCCTTTTGCATTCTGGCTCTACCAAAGAGTGTATGACGTTCAGAGAAGTTGGCACCAATACTGATATTTTCTCAAAAGCAAAAGACCCGGATGGCTCTGATACTGAAGCCAATATGGCCAAACCATTCAAAGACCAGAATCCCCAGGTGGCAGGATACTCTATTGATTCTAATGCCAAGGTATACTGGTATAAGAAAAAATTGAGAAATGGGACAAAGTTAAAGAAACAAAGAAATGGGAAAACAACAAAAAATCTGTGCCATATGATGAACATGGGAGAGTGATGAATAATGGCTGCATTGTTAGAGAAGAATCTATGCCTGATATTGTTGAAAAATGTATCTCTACACTAGTAAGAGAGGATTCCTTAGCAGTTGTGAGACCTAAAGTGATTCATATAACTAACAAACCTAACTTCTCTGGTAAACACATAGTAGCAATCCATGCTCCACAGGAGATGAATACCATTGACATGCAGAATAAGAGTAAAGAGTTAAGTAAAGTGCACAAGATTGCAAAATCCACTAAACTAGCTGTCCCCACACTGGATGAGTGGGTAGTCCCCTCAAAGAAAAAAGTAAAGAAAGAAAAAGAGAGGTCCAACAATAAAGAAATCGCTACCAAGGTATTGAAAGCTATCAAAACTCTCTTCCTAGAGGAAAGCACTGAGTATCAGCAATGTCCAGTCTCAGGTCATGACTCTGAATCCCCCCAAGAAGGGTATACGGAAGAGAAACAGATTAGTAAGGCTGTACATTTCAGCAAACATAATAATGAAAAAAACCTTCAAACCTACCTATAAGAGAGATCCTCTAAACTTTGTCAAAGCCCTAAAATTTCAGGCAATTGACAAATAAGGACCAATAGAGATATTAAATAGACAGCGAATTGTAGAACTCTGTGTGTTGGTAGTCCCGTTGCGGACAGTGAAATCGAGTGACTTTAAGATAGTTGATCAACTAGTTACTCCAAAATTAGTCACCACTAATGTGTGGTGTACAGATGACACCATTCTAGAATTTATATTAAGCCATCAAGAGTATTTTACTAAACTGGGATGCACATGCACAGAAACTTCAATGCGCAAAGTGAAATATCAAAGGAGGGCTATTGAGGTAAAAAGAAGTAAGAACACAAGAATGGCAAATCTTAATGAGACACCAAAAGAAAGGAATATAGCTACATTAGCAAAATGTGTAAAAACCTCTATAAAACAGTCCAACAATGGTAATGTTAGCCAACCTGGAAAACCTGGTGATCTAAAAAAAATCAGTGAGAGGAACAGTGCAGTGCTGTAGATACTGTCGGGTATTGGCAATGGCTACCAATTGAGTTTAAATCTAGATTAGAACAGATTTCCTGATGACATCAATATGATGATCTCATGGAACACTAGGGGGAATATGCATTATGAGAAAAAAGATGGGCTCCTCAATAATCTAGATGCCTTTTGCTTAATCACACTGCAAGAGACCTGGCTATATGAAATGTGTGATATAGATGGATGGTGCACTATACAAAGTTTGGCATGTAAAGGCCCGCGAGGCTGCCCAAAAGGTGGACTGTTAACAGCTATTAAACACCCTTGGACTGGTGTTAAATCTAGCTGGTCCAATGAGATGGTCCTGGGAGTTATTGTAAAAACTAACATCCAGCAATTTCCGAGAGAACGTAGAGATGCTAATAAAGATTTTGACAGAATATAACACTGTGCTCCGAATCATAATTGCGGGAGATCTCAATGCAAAGATAATATTACCTGAGGACCCAATGGGCGTAGGCAAGAGTTCTGGCCCTATAACAACGGAAACCTGCAATAGATATGGAGAAACTTGGTGTAAATTAATACTGAACCATCAGCTGATTATGCTTAATGGATACACTAAAGGAGACGCTAAGAGAGGTGTCACTAGAGCAGGCTGGGGCAGTTTATCTACAATTGACTACATTATTGTAAATGAAAAGGCTAACAGCTTTATCAGAGATATGGCGGTAGGAAGCTGAGAAGAAAGTGACCACTTTCCACTTATTGTAATACTGGAATATCCGAACGTGGAGGCAGAATATCATATGGCAGGGAACATAAAAGTAAACAATGCAGCTAATCGGATCTTATGGAATCCCACTAAACTTGAAAAAGTTAATGTAGTAGCCGTTAATGAGCTACAAAAGTGGTGGAATACTATAGATGATAGACAAATAGTTACCCATAGTGAAATTATTGGGGAATATGAAGATGTCATAAGTAAAATCAAAGAAGCTGCCTCCCAAAAACAGAAGCATTCCAGCAATGGTGAAAAATGTAATCTTTCGCACGGCAAACATAATGCATATGATCCTGTAATCAACAAAGCGAAAACTGCTCTGAGAAAAGCCATCAAATATGCTGCCGAGACAAGGGTAGTGATGCCTCCACACAGATAAAATGGTTAAAAAAACAACATAGGAAGTGGATGCGCTATCATAAAAGAAATAAACTATGCGAAACATGGTTAAACATTGCTGCCCAAGCGAGAAGTAACAATCAACAAGGGATGTGGAGAGTAATAAATGAGACAAAAAAAACGAAATCTCCCAATGAATAGTGTTCCAGAAAAAGAGTGGATTAAGCATGTAAAAAACACCCTTGGCTATGGTGAGACCGTAAAAACTGGGCTGATGTCAAAGCGGGCAATATGGATGGGAAATTTCTCAGAACTCTCTCTTGTTAATATGATTGAGAAACTACACACCTCTAGAGCCACTGGCCCTGATGGGACTTGCAATGCCCTTTTACGCTTAGCCCCGGAAATATGGGCAAAAGTACTTAATCTCCTGTTTCAATGGAGTGGCATGAATGGGTCCATTCCTAAAACATGGCAGGAGAGTGTAATACTCCCGATCTACAAAAAGGGTGAATGGGAAGACCCTAAAAATTACCGAATGCTAGCAATGCTGGATATTCCAGCCAAAATATTTGCAAAAGTATTACTGGATGAACTAAACCTATCGATAGAGGCTAATAAGATCCTGCCTATATATCAAGATGGGTTTCGAGCAAAATCTTCCACCACCCATAATATAATCAACCTAGTATCAGCAGTAGAATATTTGTGGAATGTGCGTAATTTGCCAGTATATGTGGCGTTTATTGATTTTTCTGCCGCATTTGATACGGTAATAAGAGAAAAACTATGGGACAAACTGAAGTTATGGGGGATACCAGAAGGGCTACTATATATGATACAATTATTGTACTCTGACATTTCAGTTAGAGTTCGCCTAGACGGTGAAGGACGGCTCTCCCAATCAATCCCCACAGTATGTGGAGTAAAACAAGGTTGTCGGCTTGCAGCGGCATTGTTTAATCTTTATTTGGCCGATTGTATGAATGAGTTAGATGAAAGAATGGTCAATTCAGTGAAGCTGGGTACGATTGACCTTCCTTGCCTAGGATACGCTGATGATCTGATCTTGTTAGACTACACACCATTAGGGCTACAAATAAGGATAAACTGTCTTTTGCAATTCTCTGAAAAGAATGGATTAAAGATCAATATTGCTAAAACTAAGTAAATGTCCTTTCTGGGAAAAACGAAACAATCATGGTCTAACAAATTTATATGGATGGTGAATGCAGAGAAACTTGAAAAAGTTGAATACTATCGATATTTAGGAGTCATAATAGACGCGAAGCTGACGTGGAAACAGCATTGGGAAGCAACTAAACTTTTATGTTTAAAAAATACTGGCGCAATCAGTAAATTTATTGGGAAACAAGGTAGCATTTCAGTAAACACCATTTTACTACTATATACTAGTAAAATAATAAGTTGTCTACTTCATGGAGCCGAGATTTGGGGAGGTAAATTTGAGAACGAAATGTGTAAATTTGAAGGAAAAATGTTAAAACTATTGTTTAGATTACCAAATACAATATCATGTGAATATATCTTATTAGAGGGTGATTTTCGATTTGCTAAGGACATATTAGAATACAAATCTGCAATGCTTTATGCAAAGCTAAGTATGTTATCCATTAGCACCTTTGTAGTTGAATTGATGAGTAATTTTACTAAGAGTGGTTTTAAAAAACATTTTAAATCTTTGAGCAGATTACATATGGATAATGCAAAATAGGCAACTACTAATGAAAAGAGCTGGTCACTCTTAAAACAAGCTAAGATCAAAAAACTATTACAAGGAGTAATATATAGCTATGCTAAGGAATGTGACATGATCTCCTTGGCCACGAAATCAACAAGCGGCCTATTTTTAGAACATTGTTCTCTAGAATCTACGAAACCGAAATATTTGTATGCCTTTCCATCTGCTACCATTGTTAGACAGTATTTTATGTTTAAATTCAATCGTTGTGATACGATGGAGATCTTAGGTGCCAAATTGGGAATAGAGAAAACCATAAGGTTTTGTAGATTATGTGGTATGGAAAATATTGAAACTGCTAAACATCTGTTATGTCACTGCGACAGTCTTGTAAACCTTCGTGTAAAGTATTTTTTACGTTACAAAAACTCCAGTCTATCAGAGGATATAGAAATCAGTTGGAAAAGACTGATGGAAGGGAATGACATGAATTTGATATATCACATGATGAAATGTTATGAATTAATTTTAAACATTTTAAAGGATCTATCAGAGGATATTTTTTTATGTAAATTTTAAACCTTGAAGAATGTGTGTTAATGTGTTTTAAATTTAAGTTTGTATATGTAAAGCCATGTTTGGCTGTGTACATATTATTATAAATAAATAATAATAATTTGTCATTTATATAGCGCTACGAACCCTCAGGTATCTGAGCGCTGCTTATTATTACCCACGGTGTGTGGTGCTCATTTATCGACCTCAGAAGGATGAAAGGCTGAGTTTGGCCCCGCCGGGATTCGAACCTGCATCAGCAGGCTCTGCACTGATGTCAAGCGGGCGCTCTACTCGCTGTGCCACCTGACCGGCTTTATTATAAATAAATAAATAAAGAATAATACCTCTGAGATGCTACAGCTGATAGTTTAACTTTTCAGAGAAATCAGAGATGTGAGGAGAGAAGGAGAGGGTGGAGTCGAAGATGGCACCATGGTTCTTCGCCTCACAAGAAGGAGCAGGAAGAGGTTCCAGAGTGGGCAGCCAGAGAGAGAGAGAGTGGAAAGGAGGCAGTGGGTGTCCCAATGAGGAGGATCTCAGTCTTACTAGCATTAAGGCAGAGATCATTGGTGGCACACCATTCCTGAATTGCGGCCAGAGAGTCTGGTATGAGAGAAGAAGCAGAGGTGGCTGAGGAGAGCCTGAGAGTTGAGTGTCATCTGAATAACAATGCAAATTAGAGCAGAAAGTAACAATGCAGTGGCGAGAGGTGCCAGGTAGTGATTGAAGAGCCAGGGAGAGAGGTAAGACCCCTGGGGAACACCAAAAGTAGAGAGAGGGATGGAAGAGAGCAAAAAAACAGTTGGACCTGAGAGGGTCAGTCGGTGAGAAAGGAGGTCATCCAGGCCAGGGCCTGATCAGTAATACCAAGGTTGTCCCGGAGACGATTGAGCAGGATGGCATGGTTGACCGAGTCAAAAGCAGAGGATAGATCAAGGAGAATGAAACAGAAAGGAGATTAGAGTCAAGATTGGAGAGCTAGTCTTCATGGGGTTCAAGGAGAGCATTTTCCATGCTTCTGGCTGCTCGGAAGCCAGACTGGTGGTCATGGAATAAACCTACAGATACAGTATGTAGATTAAGCTGGTAGATGGCCAGCTTTTCCAAGAGTTTTCCCAGGAAAGGAATGATGGAGATCGGGTGATAGTAAGCCAGAGACGAAGGATCGGCCGAGGGCTTCTTTAGATGGTGGTGCACAAGAGAATGCTTAAAATGGGGAGGGGAAAGTTCCATTACAAAGGAGTGATTTCAGAAATCGGTCAAGGCTGGAGCAAGGGTGTCGATGTGGTCCTTGATAGTTCTGGGTGAGCAGGGGAGAACCTGCTTGATTAGACTTTTATAGATCGGACTTGTCTAGAAACCTTGTCCGGGGTGACCAGGGGAGACCAGGGGAGAAAGGACAAGGAATGACACCTCAGATGGGCCAGGATTGGTAGAGGAGGAGGAAGAGAGAGTGGACAGGATGTCCTGAGATTTAGTAGTGAAACAAGCCTGGGAAGGAACAGGAGAGGTAGAGACTGCAATAATAAAACATACTGATTGTTTTACTATGTTTGCTATTTTCCATGTAAAGACATGTAGTTATATATGCACGTTCATTTTTATTTATGTATTTATGGTTTACTTGTTAGGTGCTTATACAATAAGAAAATACGGTTTCAAAGCACCCACTGCAAATATAGCTTAATCAAGAGTCTGATCATTTATTTTTCTGGTGCAAACATTTGTAGATAATACTGACAGTGGTAAAAACCTGTTTGCTACACATCAAATTATTTAAGCATTTGCTCATTTGTTTACCCTCGTGCAAATGTTAAATAATCTAGCCCCAGATGTGACAGAATTTTTATTAATCAACATGTTTCTTTCATGTGACAAAGTATCCAGAAGCCGATATGCAAATAATGCGCACATTTTCTTAATCGATGTTACAATATTATGAAATCTTTAATACAGGAGTACAGGGCCTGTCTTTGTGTCAGGCAGCTCAGGCGGCTGCCTGACGTCAGTCAGCCTCTAGGGGCACCGCGCGGCGGTGCTCTCTCTGAGTCCTGATTTTGATGTGTTATTAAGCGAGCAGTGAGCACTCCTGGCCTTTGCCCTCAGGTCAGCAACAAAGTCCAATTGACTCATGAATATGCAATTAGCAGCAACATTTGTTTGTTGCTTTTAAACTTCCCCCCAGGGCCCCGGTGGGGCTGGCGCCAGGCTGCCAGCCAGGCCCATGGGCGCACGTGTGGCGTGTGCCCCTCAAGCTATGTGTGCGTCTGCACACTGATAGCCTGGGGATGGCTGGCTCTGGCTGCCTGGTGTTGTTGTCCGCGGCCCCGCCGAAAACAGGAGTGAGTGAGTGTGGATGTACATGACATGCTGCATCACTATCAGGTAAGTACAGTGCACTGTAGTACTGTGTTTGGAGGCTTGGGGAGTTGGGAGTTGGGGCGGACGTCGCGACTATAATACATTTTTTATTTTAGTTGCATTAATATGCAACATGCCGCATGTTGCGGCGGCGGCGCTGCGCAGGGCCTGGGGGCTGTATTATCAGGCTAGTTGTTGTTCCCTTAATACAGCACCCGGGCAGAGCCACGAGTCGAGACACACGGCCAGGGTGCTGCATTAATGGAATAACATGCCTGCGAGAGTCTGACGGCTGGCGCAATCACGCATATGACTTCAAGTGTCACTTGAAGTGATATGCGTGATTGCGGCCGACGATGAAGGCAATTAATGTGGACTTGCAAGTTTTGGGCGCATGAACGTCAAGATGAGACGGCCCCTGTCTTCTACATTCTGTTGCCCATTTACAATGGTAACTTATAAATGCACCCCCACTGTCCATTTCTTACCATGTAGCCCCATAAACCGCTGCTACCCTAGGGTCTTAAGAGACCCTGGGACACTAACATGACGTCACACCAGTGGAATATTATTTCCATTTCAACGCACAGTATGGCTTATGAAATGTGTTTTATGTACTAGTGGTGTCCCAGGGAGGACCTGCAGGACAGGTGCATTGAGGAACGTGTACTCTTTAAATGGAGGCGGCCCTGCTGTATTGGCTGTAACTAGCTTGAAATGGAGAATCAAATAGGTTTAGGAAAGTTGGACACTGGGAATCTGTTTGTCTGCCTCAATCAAGTGCGTTGTTGGGACCGAGGCGTCACCGATGAACCTAAGGACCTTGGATCTGTTGCATCATCATCTCCTGTTATCGATATGGAGACATTAGTGACTCCTAGGGATGGCCGTCAGACTCTCAGGTATGTTGTTCCATGAACTTTCATAACACCCCGGCTGAGCCACGAGAAACACACGGCCAGGGTGCTGCATTAATGAAACAACATGCCCGCGAGAGTCTGACGGCCGCAATCACGCATATCACTTCAAGTGTGCACTTGAAGTGATATGCATGATTGCGCCGTCAGACTCTCTGGCATGTTGTTCCATTAACACCTGACCCGGGCCGAGCCACGAGACACACAGCTTGGGTGCTGTTGTTCCATTAATGCAGCACCTGGGGCGGGCCATGTCGTGTGTCTCGTGGCTCGCCCAGGTGCTGTATTAATGGAACAACATGCCTGACAGTCTGAAGGCCGCAATGAAACACCTTGTGAAAGCTTTGTAAAGCCCTCACCCAGAAATAGTTTAATTAAGATGGGTCTGCATGTGCTGAGGCACAATCCTCCTGCTATATTCGCCCCCTCCTCCCTTTTTTAGTTTTGGCCATTATGCCACCTATAAGCTAAGCCTATTGCGTTCAAGTACAGCATGGAGAAATGGCATACAGGGAGGGGCACACATCTTGTCAGTGTTTCGACCATCCGGTTGACTGGCCATGCTAATCCCTATGGCCATTCCCACCCACTTCCTGCTTCTCCCATCCCAAAGCACAATCCTGGGATCTCTTTGAGCTAACTTGATCATTATCAGACTTTGTGCTTTATGTGCCTGCTGGTGTTTTTTCAAAGCAGTCAACTGAGTTCAATACTAAACGGGCCACTCTTTACAAGCGCTATGCATGTCGTTCACTGAAGGCCTGTTGTAAACCAGCATTGGCAAAACCAACTCTTTGCTTGTCTGCAAGTATTACACACCATTGATGTCTAGTTCATACCGCTGCATGCAGTGCCTCACCAATGCCAAAATAGTTAGCTTTGCCAATACTCTTTGCCTTTCATCCCAGTTTGCTCATGTCTGTCCCTTTGGATGGTAAGGGGCATGACCAAAACCAAGCTTTTATTTATTTATTGGACATTTGTATGGCGCCTATACAGTAGGAAGTGTTTCCAGTCTCCACAAGGCGGTGGGTATAGGTGGAAAACAAATGTCCTATGCCTTGTGATATTCGGAGCAGCCAAGTGCGGTATCAGGGAGAAGGGCAGGGAAAAGGGATAGTATAGGGCTAGGGAGGCAAGGGGGCTGGGCAAGTGCGAAGGTGTTCCCATGAGGACTAGTGCCAGGGGTAGGGTGATAATGCGACGGGGCAGCCTCAGAAGGCTAATTAGGGAAGGGAGCCTGAGGGCAAGTGCTGGTATGAAGGGGTGAGTAGGGGAGACTGGACGAGGGATGACCGGAACCTGGCGAGATTCATATGGGACACATGCATCCAGATGTAGCGGCAGGAGGAGACTAGGAAGGTCTTTAGGAGCATCCAGAACTTGGAGAGCGGATCAAGACAGATGGGCAGGGAGGCTCCTGCGGAAGAGATCTCTTCTCCCCCTCACACACACACACACTCTCTGCTTGGAAGAAAAACATCTGCTCTGCAGAGTTGGACCTAGAGAGGACTGGAGAACTTATGCAGGAAGGTATTTAGGGTCCCGGAAAGTCCAACCCTTGAACAGAGTAGAATCAGATTTTATAGGCACCCTGAATGTTTTGATGCTGATGTTTCTATGGAAATGTGGGGTAGGGGGAGTGTCTTTGATAAATGCGTTATGTCAGTTTGAAAGTATTCTATTTGGTTATACTCTGGCTTTGTGGTTGGAACGGCTTTGGTGACCGTAGTCAATGTTATGTTACTTGGCATTTATATAGCGCTCTATATAGCATTGGTATGAACTCAAAGCGCTGGTAGGTTGACTGCCCTCGGGAACCGCAGTTCTGGTCAGAGAGAGATCGCGTCGTATGGTGCTTGGGTGCACGAGATGGCTGCAGCTGATGTAATTGCTGGGTGGTAGCTGCATCCTATCGTTTGGTGTGGTGCTGGAGATATCAGTTGGATGTGTGCAGTCTGGTGGGTGGACACCCAGACTTGACTCTGGCTGCTTTAGGCCTGAGGAACGCATATGTGAGCAACTAGGCCGGAATGTGCTCAGCTAGCTGCGTTTTATTAGGATGATGAGGTATTCATGGAGTCTTATGCGTATGTGAACAGCCAGGCCGAATTAATCCGGGCTATAGCTATGTTCTAGTTTTTTAGGGGTCAGGGGTGGGGAGCGCCATCAATGCTTTCCGCCTGGGGTGCAATCTGGTGTAAGACTGGCCCTGCAGGAGTATATTGATTATAGGCACATGGGAGTCATTGCGCACTTACAAGAATACAAAGCATTCTTGAATAAATGTGTACACTTGATGGGGGTATGAAGCTATCTACCGTCTTGCAAGTGATTATGTCTTTCGTTATTGTGATTTCCACCCTGATCACCCACTCCTAACAATATGTTGACAAGTAAACAGCAGCGTGTGCTTTGACACAGTATAAATAACCCTGGCAGATTAAACTAAAATTCATTCTTGGTGATTCCTTATTTTCCATAAATAGCAAATGTCAAGACAACCGCTTAAGGCATCACATCTCTATACTAATCCAATTCATTAACAGAAATTGATTGGGTTCAAAACAAGGTCAAAATGCTTCTCCGGTCAAGTAAACCTTTAATGTTAGCCCATATGTGCTTGATTGCCAGGTTTAACATTAGCACAGACATAGCAGACACTCGATACAAATTGAGACCATTGTTTTCAAATGTCATACTTTCGGATCTGATGTTTGCTTGCAGGATCCGTACAAGTTAACTGTTTATCAGACCGAGGTTTGTTCGTCCTTGTTTTTAGACGAGACAAAGAAGCTATAGATGACTTTAAGAAACCGTTGATAAATTATTAGAAATCTCCTTGTGGTGACAAGTATTACTTTAGCATATGCAGGAATCAGATGGATGGATGGAGACCGTGGGAGACTTCTAATAGATATATTTTGTATTTTTATTATTCTAAGAATCCTATAACAAGTTTAACATAACACGTTAACACTGTGAACTGGAACCTGAATAGCCTTATTGAGCCTAACAACATACCACAAAAACAGAAGTTTAACCATATTTTTCAACTCGCAGAACATATGCAAATGTGTGCTGCAACAAATTGAAATAGGGAGATTTTAAAGGATTCAGTTGCAGATAGCAAATTCGCTCACACCGGGGGGCATGACTATCAATTTGAGGTTGGGTATGCACACTCCTCCAGTTATACGATGGAAAGGCAAGCCTGTATGGAGGTTGTGTGCCAATGATTTCGATATGCAGCACATGCTATATAATCTATCATGTAATACATTGGCTACTAACGTGAATTAACTTTTCAACAAGGTGCGGTGGATGCATGAATAAAAAGAGTGAAAACTGCATTTGCAGGCAAGTTTCTGTGAGGCTGCAGTTTGAGGCATCTAAGATCAGAGTTTGTCAAATGTTCAGTGTTCTGGACAGAAAAAAGGAAGGAAGGAACAGTGTTGCATTATCGGGTGAGTCAAATGCTTTTCAAAGGTCATTTACTGCTGAGCTGGAAAATTACACAAGATTAATGCAGGAACGCTCTGAATACTCTCGAAGACACTGTTATGTGTTAGAGTTGGGTTTGGTACAAAAAAGGTGCTAGAGCGAAGGAGGTGACATTGCCATATGAATGAACATTCACCACACCTGTCTGATTGATGAAAAGACAAAGCTCCTGCTCGAGGACCGCAGGTGGTAGTCAAGAATAAAAATGACTAATACTCATCCTTCAGCATTGATGGCATCCAAACACCTGTCTCATCATCATTGAAAACTCTCAGCTTTTACCTTGATGCTACGCTGTTTCTCACATGCCAAGTGAATGCTATTGCCTTTTCCTTTGCACACACAACCAAACTGATTAACGCCACTAGGTCCTTCCTCTTTCAGGACAGCTGTCTCACAATTGCTTGTGCAATGATAGGATAAAGGCTTGATTACTGTAATGCCCTTTTTTGCTGCAGCCGGAAAAGCTACAGTTGATCCAGAATAATGCCATTCGTGTGGAACTCAATATCCCAAGATGGGAACACATCTTGACCACCGGGAAAAATGTTCACTGGCCTACGATCAGGGAGCTTTGAAGGCAACATGAAGCAAGACAGAGACACCAGACTTAAAGTTGAAACAAACAATATTTGTTAACTTAAATGTCAGGATGGTCGAAGGCCTAACTTGCCATATGCTAAGGTCGGATTTCCCTACCTGAATGAAACTAAGGAAAGTCTGAGTGAAATAGTTCACCTTAAAAGTCTGTCTATGTCCAAAACCTATACTTACCCTCACAACTAAAGATAAACAATGTGTAGGGACGTCAATAATCAAGGAAATGATGATTAACACAAAATGTTGAGCTTATTTCAGGTCTTAGCTTCCCTTTCAGCTCCACTTCCCCAAGTTCAAGAAAGTTCCACAAAAAAGTCTCAAGATTTACCTTGTTCAAGTTGAAACAGTTCCAAACTCTTTATTGTTCACTTCCTCAAGTTCAAAATAACACAGTTCAAACAAAAGGGGCTTGAGGTCCTAGCCTCAAGATGGTATTTTTAGTTCATCAAGTCTTAGGGTTCCCTTCCACAAGACTTCAACGTAATAACCAAAATGTGATTCAGTCTTTCAAAGGTCAGCTCAACTCCGGGTCAAACTGACCCTCCATCTGGTTAGTTCACAATGTCATTGTCTTTCACAATATAGGCCTCACTTATCTAGGTGTAGTTGTCAGACCAGACAGTCTACCCATCACAGGTCGAGCAACCAGGATCACTAGGATCTTCAGCCCACACAGGTCCCTCTGTATCTGCCCTGTGTTCAGAGTCACATTCACTTAGCACCTCTTTGTTGGCCCCTTGGCCTTATATGCAGGTTTACACTCTTCTGGTTTCTCCTAGATAGCCTCTTGGCTTTGCCATAACGTGACCCACACCTCTTGCCATTCTTGGGCCTTACCACACTGCATATGTTCTTTAAGCTCACTTTCTTTTCCATGCCCCACCTTTCTATGGCAATCTTTCACTCTTACGCTTTCTTCTATTTGTTACATTCACATAGGCACTTACCCTTTTGCTGTCATCTGATATTTTTGTTGCCATAAATGTATGTTCAATTTAGTATTCAATGGGCCTCATTACGAAAATGGAGGTAGCCATGGAGCCATTAGCTCCATGGCTGCCTCCGTTCTGGGCTCCCTTACCGGGTTCCTGCAATGGGGACTTACCGGGTTACTCCGACAAAGGAGGACCCAGTAATTCCTCCTTGCAGGAACCCATCCCCATTCCCATTGAGTCCCTATAGGGCTCAATGGGAATTGGGAGGGACATAATAATGGGCAGATTACATCTGGCCCATTATTGCCTCCCTCTTCCCCTCGCGGGACCCGGAAAGCACGCCTGGTTTTACCAGACATGCGATCCGGGTCCCGCGATGGGAAGCTCGTAATCGGCGCTCTCGGGAGCACCAGCCTTATAATGAGACCCAATATGCTTGAATTCAGGGTTTCATTCTGTTCGATATTCAATATGCATCATTTGCCTTTGTTTCTAGGTTTAATTCAGCTTGTTGCTTTGCCCAAAAAACTGTATTTAATTTATTATTAAATATGTTCAAATTCCAGCTTTCAGTCAGATCGGTATTTCACAAGCTTAATGTAGCTTGGATACGTGTTTTCATCTCAATCGACACTTAATTATTTATCCGCTGGCCGCTTGGAGCACCCCGGTCTCATGTGGCTCCTCCCAATACTCACCTGTTCATCAGCATTCTCCACAGCAGTCTCCACTGCTTGTTTTTGCTTCCCTGACCGACGGGCCGGCTCCTGTTAGCCTCGCTTGCACTCTGGCTGCACACAATAGCAACTCTGCGGTCTTGACAGGGGTGGGACGGCATCTTCCCTGTCCCGCTAGCTCATAGTACCAGCTGCTTCTTTGAATATAAGGGGGCTACGACACCTAAAAAAGTCCCATGGCCTTGCTTACCTTGGGACCCCCAGTTCCTGCTGGATCTCAACCAGCATACTCATTCCTTTTCCTGTCCCATTACAGCTGCCACCTGTTACAAAGGGTCAAATGCTGATCTCTCCCACACAGGCCTCCCTGTTTCCCCCTCTCTCTCTCTATTAACAAGTCTCCCTTTATACACCTGCAGCCCCTTGATAGGATGCAAGTATAGATGTCTAATTAGACTTCCTTGACCATGGTTCATGGGACATGCCTGACTCTCACCACACTTAGCAGGCATCTTTCTTGTTCCGCTACCAGAATGGTAAAATGAAAGTGTAGTGTTCATTACTCTAAGTCTTCTCTTCCTCGACGCAGTGATTTTAAATGTTAAAAGTGGGGAAATGAGGGGAGAGATCTTGCAGTAACCCACAAAGGGTGGGGGAGAGTTAGGTTGGTCATAACTAGGGAACAGGGAAAACATGTCACGCCTGTGGGTACCCCAATCCCAATCTCCAAGAACCCTCCACCCAGGTGATCCTCCCTCGTTTTGCCACCACCAGGGTTAGGATCCAAAAGCGATAGCCTTTCTCTGACCACCTGAGAAGAGGATCCCAGGGGGTTAGGAGTGATAATACCCTCATGTTTCTCATAGAGCGTATTATATTCAAGACTCTACCCATCACTCATAGATGTCTATCCAATTCGGCTCCCCCCTACTTGACCCAGAAAATCATCAGAGATCACTCCAACAGACACTGAAGAGCAGCCAACACCAACAAACTAATGCAACTGAAATGCAAACAAGCCAAAGCTGGTGGCACCAGCTTTCCAACCCTTGCAGCAAAACAGTGGAACTCACTCCCTCCAACTCTAAGAGTGGAGAAATCACACTTGGTTTTCAGGAGATCTCCAAAAACGTGGCTATTTGCATAATATCACATGGCAGGATGCCTAAACTTTGCCCGGATATCTAATCCCTGTGAGTGGTTGTGTTTGTATGTGTAATTGGTTCTGTAACAGCACCTTGATGCGATGCCGCCAGGCTTAGTGCACTTTAGAAATGAAAAAATAAATACAAATAAATAGGTGGGTAAAAATGCTCAGAATCTATATCAGCTGGCTAGATTTAGAGAAAGATTTATAATGGGCTGTGGGCTGAAAGGAGGGGTCATCTGCATGGGCTCTTTGCATCAGTCTTTTGCCTAAGGTGTGTGCTGCATGACTTGTGGCTGTTCTGGCCTTTGAGGGAGTCCATGGCTGGGTGTTGGCTGCCTGCAAGCAAGACCTGGGGCTGTGTTTTCCTAATTTTGAAAAAAAAAAGATCTCTGGCTACTAGAAAGCGTGTGTGAGTCTTTGTTGGCATTCAGTAAGAAAGTTAGGCTGTTTACGTTTGGTAGCTGTGCTGCTCGGGCATAAAGGCATCTTGCAAAATCTTGCTGGGGCCTTGAACAAGGACTGCAAGTGAAGAAGATATCCATGTGTAGCTGGCAGCGCAACAGACGGCAGACAGGACAGAAGGGCTGGTATTACAAGGGTTTCAAGTGAAGTAAAAGTGAATATCAATAAGGGACAAAAAAACTGGAATCTCTCGCAGTGGCAATTTGGTCAGTTCCCTCTGTTCCTAAAATACTCAAAACTGGTTATGGGAATTATTCTGCTATGCAGGAGAGTCCATTATCTCTAATCTCATACTACTTAGCTAAAGGGCGAAGGGTAAATGGAATTTGAAGCTGTATCTAAAATGCATGTGCTTTTATTAAAAAAAAACTCAAGTGTTTACCATGGTGTCTCCTAATTTCATCCACTATCTATTGGTAGTAAACACTGAGGGTGCAACTAAGGATTGCATGCCATGTTACACACATTGTAAATGAATACCAGTTAGGGCCTCACAACTTCAACCTTTCAGAACTGAAGAAAACCGTCAGTGTAGAACCATACGTTTTGTTTTTCTTCTCTCTAACACCATGCATTGATGACTGAATGTTTTGCTTGTTCATATAAATCACCAATGCAAAAATGTTGAATGTGTGTTTCTTGTTGCCATGAAGTTTCAGAAAAAAGTATAAAACGATGAGCATATGTGGTGACTTGTTATTGTGTGGCCTGTTGAATTTATGATATATAGTGTTATAAACTCTGATGTGTGCCTAGCACAGTACTAAGCCTTCTGATGTTTAGGCAAAGGTGCCCACAATCCAATTGCAATAATAGAAAAGTAGCAGGGAGTATATCTTACGGGCCATATAATGTCTGAAATGCAAAATGTACAGGCTCGCTGTGGCATCATTTTATTACCAGTAGTGAATGGCCCTCAATCCTCTTGTGAATCTGAGTGTCATTTAATGGTATATCCATAACCCTTCATTGGAGAATAGCATGTCAATGACGTTTTTCACCAAATAGATACCACTAAAGAACACAAGAAGGGAAAACGATGATTGCATTTGTCTTAATTAGCACCTTTTCACAGTAGTTTTTCAAAAGCTGGATCTCTTTTGATGGAAACATTATCTATTAAGAATGTTCTTTCTAAAAATAGGAGCAATTTTGGAAATACATTTTTATGTATTTTCCTTGTCAGTCAAGTGCTAAATGTCAACTGGTGCTCAGGTAAGAGAGCTATTAGTTGAAGTTGAATTGGAGAAGGGTAAGTTTTGAGGAGAAACATTAAGATCCATGAGCAGTGAAAAACAGGTGTGTGTTCACTGCTCATGTGAATCTAACTTAGGCAGATTCCTAACACATTTGCAAAGATAATGATTTGCAAATGGAGGAGCCTTGATGCTGCAAAGATCAAACCACATGACGTGTATATTTTGGCTTATGGAAAGCAGAAAATTATGTGAAACATATCTTAGGTGACTGGAGCACTAGAGGAGCAATAGTACATTGGTCAGGTAGTAGGGCACATACCTATAGAAGGCTTTATGTGTCAGTCATAGGGTCTCATTACACGATAGGAGGTAACCATGCCGCAATTAGCATCATGGCTACTCCCTTACTGCATACGGGTCCGGGTAGGCGGTATGGGGACTTACCAGGTCATTCCGACCCTGGAGGACCCGGTAAGTCCCCATGCCAAATACCATTCCCCATTCCCATTCGAGCCCCCATTGGGCTCAATGGAAATGGGGAAGGAGCTAATAACGGTACCGCAATTTACGGTACCATTATTAGCTCTGAAGTCCCTCAGCGGGTCCCATCCTTAATGCCTGGTCAGACCAGGCGTTAAGGACGGGACCCGCTGACGGACCTCGTAGTAGGGCGCTAAGGGATTACCAGCGCCGGTGATTTTACCGGTGCTGGTAATCCCTTAGCGCCTACTGTGTAATGAGGCCCATATCTTGATGTGAATATGTTATCTCATTTGCAGCTGGTTTAGGGAGTTCAGCGGCCAAGTGATCTGTTCAGTTACTTTCAGGGAAAAAATGAGTCAGGAAGCATATTCCTGTGCCGTCTGCAATTTGTGCAGCAATTAAGCAGGGAGCCCAATATACAGAGTCCATTACAACAACCAAGCTGTGAGACAACAAACCAAACGACCACAGGGAAAAAAATATTTTTTAGCAATGGAAAATGGGGAGACTAATTCTCAGCAGTCACCTGTGGTGGACTACTGATCTGTGTGGACTTCATTAACTTGGTGATGAAAGGCAACATATGTCAAAGTTGACTCCCAAGATTCAGGTATAGTAACTGGATGTGGGGGGTCAAGCCTAGAAAAGCTAACCAATGGAAAGGTGGAAGGACCAAATTCTTTGAGTAGACTTCATGTCTTAGAAGTATTTATGAAGAGACAGTGACAGTCAACCATTCATGAATGTGAGAGAGGTAGTCCCAAATAGGCCACCAAAGCCTTTTTGCATTATTATATGTATGGTATCATCATCACACTTTTGAAAATCATACATCATAATGCTTCAAAATGTTCTCCAGGGGGTCCATGTATATATTTGTTGGATAGGCAAGCCAGTTGTCTCGTGTCACATTCCACAACTGATCCTTGACATTGAAAGCAGGTGTAATCTCATAGCCTTTTGGGACCGATATTTGAGAAACAAAGTAAACCACTCTAAGGTTACCTCATACATCAAAAGTGCTTTTCATTGAGAAAAATAGCATAGTATGATGTACAGTGTTGAAGGCCAGGCATGACCTTGTTTTGTTCCTTGGATACATTACTCAATAATAGCTATACAGATAGTTTAGTGTTACACCTGAGGGCTTAACTAGTTTAGAAGTCACTGTGCCTCATTACGAGTTTGGAGGTAGCCATGGTGCTATTAGCACCATGGCTGCCTCCAAACTGGGCTCCATTACCGGGTTCCTTCAAAGAGGAATAACCGGGTCATTCCAACATTGGAGGACCCGGTAATTCCTCCTTGAAGGAATAATTTCCCATTCCCATGTGAGCCCCCATAGGGCTCGATGGGAATGGGGAGGGAGGTAATAATGGGCACATTACAAATGGCCTGTTATTACCTCCCTCTTCCCCTCACGGGACCAAGAATGGACATCTGGTTTTAACAGACGTCTGGTCCGGGTCCCGCAAAGGGAACCTCGTAATCGGCGCTCACGTAATGAAGGTTGCCGGTCCCGTACCTGCACCCTTCATTACGTGAGTGCCAGGGTCGTAATGAGGCCCACTGTGTACCATTAGGCTCAAAATGAGAAGAGATGTGAACCATGACTAGCGTCTAGTCCTTTGGCCAAAGATTAGAGATCTGGGGCCTCATTACCATGGTTGCCTCCAAACCGGGCTCCATTACCGAGTTCCTGCAATGGGGACTTACCGGGTCATTCCGACATAGGAGGACCCGGTAATTCCTCCTTGCAGGAACCATTCCCCATTCCCATTTGAGCCCCCATAGGGCTCAATGGGAACGGGGAGGGAGGTAATAACGGGCAGATTACAACTGGCCCGTTATTACCTCCCTCTTCCCCTCGTGGGCCCCGGAAAGGACACCTTGTTTTACCAGGTGTCTGATCCGAGTCCCGCAAAGGGAACCTCGTAATCGGCGCTCCCGTAATAAAGGGGGCCGGTCCCGTACCGGCCCCCTTCATACGGGAGCACCAGGGTCGTAATTAGGCCCCTGGTATTGGTTTAAAATTCACAAGAACCTCTGAGTAAACCGTTTTTGAGAAGTGGAGTGATGATGGCATATATACGTTGGAGGTAAACCTCTGCTAGGGGTGTGATGGAACGAGGGGAGCTCAAGAAAGTAGCATATTAACTTTTACTTTATCTTTTATACTGTATGGAGTTGGGGTGTGCTTATTTAAAAATACCACAAGAAGACTACCCCATTACATCTTTAAAAGTTATCCAACCCATTCTCTAATAATTTTCTTAACAAATGTTGGAACAATAACTATAGCGTCTAGTTCTTTGGACAAAGGTTAGAGACCTGGTATTAGTTTGAAATGCACAAGAACCTCTTAGTAAAGCATTTTTGAGTAGTGCAGTTATGATGGCATATCTCAGTTTGAGGTAGACCTCTGCTAGGAATTTTCAAGGAAGGGGCGTGATGTCAAGAGGCGAGCTCAAGAAAGCAGAATATTCATTTTTACTTTATTTTTTATACTGAATGGAGTTGGGCTTTGCCTATTTAAAAATACCACAACAAGACAGCCCCATCACATCTTTGAAGTTATCCAACCCATCCTCTAATAATTTTCTTAACAAAAGTTTCCACTGTTGGTGAATACACAAGGTTCTCCATTTGCCCAAACCTTCAGGATACCGTTCAACAAAATTAAAATAGACATATGAAAGACATTTTCAGTCTGCTTATCATGCATGTCTTTCAGAAAGTATAGCCTCAAAAGGCTGTACATATATTCCCTGTTTAACATACGGCCTGGAAATCTTTTCAAGTAAGGAGAAAGAATGGCTCAGTAAACTTGAAGGGAGGCTATGGAGGAGAATGTTGGGCTTGCCAAAACACATTCCCCTCAAAGCTGTTGAATGGGAAATGGGAATAACCGAATAACCTCTTTATTGACCATTCTAAAAGTCAGGATGGGTATTTTTTTATATTCAAATGCTATGTAAAAAAAGAGGAGATTGACTCTATATTCTCGGACTCCCCCTATCCTATTTTGATTGCATGTCAGACAAATAATTTGTTCTTTGAATGGGTTTCTGATGTCACTCAATTTTTTAACTCTATTGGGTTTGTTATTGAGATTTGCACCCTGATTCAGGTAATGGAAAGCAATATAAAGAAATTAGCAGGTGTTTGGGATTGTGACAATAATCTTACCAAATTAGTTTTGACAAGCAGACATCGGGAAGGAACAAGTTACTTACCTAAACTGTTGTTCTCCAGCATGGGTCTGGCATGGATTCACATGCTCATGGATACAAGAATACATGGCAGTACACACATGCACAACAACAGGAGGTGGCAAGGCTCAACATTAAGCATTTCAACAACTCAAGATTAAGCATCTCTTACCTCCTCACCAGGCTCACCTTCAAGAGAACAGGTTGCGCAGCACTGCCTGGCAGACTCTGGACTCCTCCCTGGAATCCCGGTCGACACAGTAGAATCTCATGAAGGTGTGCGTCGACCTCCAGGTAGCAGTCCTGCTGATGTCCAGCAGGGGCACATCAGACAAGAACTCTCTGGTAGCAGCGATCGCTCTGGTTGAATGGGCTTTCGGACGACTGAGCAAAGGTTGGTTTGCCAACAGGTGACAGTGCAAGATGCAGCCAGAGAGCCATCTGGAAATGGATTCCTTCGAGAGGGCCTTCCCTTGGTTCAAAGGTCCAAAGTTTACAAACAGCTGTGATGTCTTCCGAAGACTCTTCGTGCGGTCCACGTAGAACTTCAGCGCTCTAGCCATATCCAGCGAGTGCAAAGTCCTCTCAGTCGGCGACGAAGAGAACGGGAATAAAACAGGTAACACCAAGGGCTCGTTGAGATGGAAGTCCAACGGCACCTTGGGCATGAAGGAGGAGTGCCCTCAGCACTACCCTCATCTCGTGGAATGTCAGGTATGGAGGTTTACAGGAGAGGGCCTGGATCTCTCCCACTCGTCATGCAAAGGTGATGGCCACAAGAAACGCTGTCTTCTACGACAACGGTGCCAAATGCAGAGGCTCGAATGGTGGCCCCATGAGCCTGGTCAGCACCATGTTGAGCTCCCACGCCGGAGCCGGAGCCTTCACTGGCGGGAACGATCGGACCAGTCCTTTCATGAACTCCTTCACCAGGCGATGAGACCACAGAGATGACCGACCCCGAGTTCTGGTGTAGCGGGAGATAGCCGCCAGATGGATCTTGATGGAGGCCTGTGCCAGCCCCGCCTTGGCCAGCGATAGCAAGTACGGCAGCACTTGAGGGGCCGTAATCTGAAGAGGGTTAATCTTCTGTCCACGTCACCAGACAGATAACCTCTTCCATTTGTGTCCATAGCACTTGAGAGTCGAGGACGCCCTGGCCTTTGCATGCACCTCCTTGCAGTCCGCCGGGATATGGTACCCTTCGAACTCTAGTGCTGCAGGAGCCAGGCCTGCAGGTTCAGCAATCCTGAGTCGTGATGGAAGATGGCACCTCCTTCCCTGGCAAGAAGATCCGAGTCCATTGGAAGTTTGACCGGGGGGGGACGCTGACATGTCCAGAAGGTACAAGAACCAGATCTGCCTCGGCCACGCCGGTGCGACGAGGATCATCCTGCACCGGGAACGTCTAAATTGACTGATAAGTCACAGCAGCAATGGCAACGGGGGGAACGCATACAGGAACAGGCCATCCCAGGGGGATGAGAAGGCATCAGCCATGCTCCCTGGCTGGGGAAACCTGCTGGCGAACCTCCGGCACTTGGTGTTCAACGCCGTCGCAAATAGGTCAATCTGGGGATTGCCCCATCATCGGAATAGGAGATCCACTTGATCCTGCTGGAGTTCCCACTAATGGCACAAGCGCAGCTCCCTGCTGAGTGAATCAGTGATGATGTTCTTTATTCCTGCCAGATGGAAGGGCACCCAGGTGGACATGGCCACTTTAACCCCATGTGTTGTCCCTCATGGTCATGGCCCGTAGCCAGATTGTCCGGATCATGACCTTATTCCGTGACCCAAACAATGTGGCCACTGCACATGGCCACAGGCTACACCTCAGTCACCAAAGGTATATCACTATTTTGTGTACCTACACTATGACACTTGTCAAAAAATTAAACACGGGCACATTTGCAAAACCATTTAACGTCCTTTCAATACTCCTTAAACAAGTTTCCTGGCAATCCACCCATGTTTTATTTTTTCAAAAGTGTCAAATGTATGCACATACAATAGTCATCTAACTTAGCCCCCACTTGATAAAAAACATTCAGACTTTACAAAAACATTTATATCTAGATCTAAAATATTTTTGCAAACCTTTGTCTAGATCCGTCAAATGGCACCACACTTAGAAGCCTTTACAATATTTTGGGAGCCCCTCAAATTTTGCCCCTCTCGACAAAATCCCACCAAACCTAGCAAAAATATTTGTATCTAGATCGAGAATCTTTCTGCAAACCTTTGTACAGTTTCATTAAGTGGCACCAAAGTTATAAGCCATCTGAGAACTGCTGTTCACCAACCCTGTAATGCAGAGGTGTCTGCGAACATCACAGTACTGTCCGCGAGCATCTGGACTGTACGTGGACTTTTTTGAAGAAAACACCCGTTTGTTTGCTTCTTGCAGCCAGATATCATCCCATCATCATCACCACTCACCTCCCCAGATATTATTTGATAAGTTTGCCAAGTGCAATTTTGTATTTTTTAATGTTTTTACCACAATGTCTGTGGACACCGGCCACTGTTTGCAAATCCAAGATGGAGGGTGTTTCCAAAAATCTGATGCACTTCATGGTTTTTACCATCCAATCAGTGGGTGCGTCCAATGTCCGTGGACACCACGTTGCCTTCTAATCCAATCGGAGCTATGTCCGCGGACCGTCAGCGAAATGGGTCTGCGGACTGAACCCAGATATCACTAATTTTTTGGGATCTTCTTTTTGGTCATTTAAAAAAAAAAACGATTGGATGATTTCCATCAAATTTATGCTTTTAGGACCAAGCCACCACTCCTGCCGCAAATTTGTTGAAAATCCGTCCAGCGGTTTGGGCTGCAGGCGTGAGCAAAGTTTTTCTCCATTCAGTCTATGGAGAAAACAAATGTGTAGGCCCCCTCCTATAACTTTGCCCCCCCTTGACGAAACCTCACCATACTTTGCAATACAATTCAGAGCGTGCCATATACTTTTTTTTTGTTGCAAAGTTTGGTGAGGATTCGTCCATGGGGAGCCAAGTTATAAACTACCCAAAAAGAGGTCTTCCTATGGATTTAGCAACTTAACCATAACTACACGCCCACTACCGCGGGCCGCGTAACATATATATATATATATATATATATATATATATATATATATATATATATATATATATCCATGAATGGGACAATTGGTTGCTCCATAACCACCCTCTCTTGCGACTGGTTTGTGCTGTTTTCATGTCATGCAAATGTATTGATGTTTTTGAAAATCAACTACCTATAATGTAATAATTCAGCCTCAGAAGAAGAGCAGTGGCTCGAAACACGTGTTACGCTGATCTCCAGTTCAATAAATCACATGCGATCTCGCATTGAACATCTAGACACTTGCGCAGTGTGAATTTATCTGTTTTCATTAGGTTCTCAAATTGTGGAGTATTAGGCAGTATACCCACGCTATACAGTCATCTGCTGTGATTTCCCTAACAACTTTTGTACAAGCGCTTGGGTCTGTAGTCTTTTCTGCTACAGTTTTGCCTAGGCTTAACATGTTGCCTACCCTTGCAGTCACAGACGCTTGGAGTAACATTCTGCATGAAGAAAGAACATGCATGATCTGTAGAAAAGAAGTTGAAACTAGTAGGCATGTATTGTCTTCTTGCACTAAGCTGTTAGAGTTGTATGAGAAATGTTATTTAAGACTAAGAGAAGAGATATCATAGAACATTATACTTCTTATCAAATGTGGGCATTAATCCATTCTGGTGACATGGCGAAGCTAAATTTTATGGTACACATTATCTGGCAAGACATCTATAAGAAATTATTTCATGATTAATTGTACTCTTTTAGGAGTTTCTCTTACTAGAAATATGTCTTTTAACGTGTACTATATTATGTTCTGTGTTTATGAAATTTGATTGGTATTACTTTTAAAATCTTGCAATGGGAAAAGCTAATAGCACCATTGTTTTTATTATGTAGACATGTTTTCATGTTTAGATGTCGTTATGCTTACATGTCGTGTGTGTTTTTTAAGGTTTAATTAACCAAATAAACATTGAATAAGAAAACAAAAGGCTATTAATGATTTATCCTATGACAGGCTATCTGACAAAATACTGGCTATTGTATTTAAAAATGCTGTATCATAAGGGGTGTTCCACAAAGCCATACATCAGGTCAGAAGATTGCCTGTGACGGTAGGGACATGTGGAACTACATTTTGCACACCAACTTCAATTAGTGCTTGTGTACCGTGCATCTGAAAAATGCCCGTTTATAATGTTGCATTTTAAGGCTCAGTGATAAATAAGAAGAGATCTGTTCAAGTTCTTCTTCAAAATTATAAGTTATTTTCTGATTTTGGAATGGCATAGTCCAGTACTACCTCTTCATATTACTATGTTATAGCACCCGAAATACCACTGAACAACTTTGAACCATACCACGTAATCAGTTCCATGTCACAAACAGGTCCAATGTAAGATTGGGTGCAGAACATTCAAACATATGGATTGCATGAAACTTGTCACTTGGATGTATCTACTCAATGGCAGTGTGAGTTTCATATACTGAACGTTGATGTCCTAAGATGTGTGCAATATTACTGAGACACGCAATGTTCCTAACGTCTACACAGAATAGCATCATCCCATGCAAACCCTATTTAATCAATACAATTCATTGGGAAGAGGAAACCTAGATATTAAGATGAAAGATAATAAAGTGAGTCTCACTACTCTTTCGATGATGTATGTGCTTAATGTTTCAAACACTTATTTTTAAGAATAAATGGCAAGAAACTCTATGCCACATCAAATCTGAGGCTGACCAGACGGAGAATACAAAAACTCCAAAAACACAAAAAGCACCTGATGTTTCAACATTTCATCACCTTGCTATCTTGGACCCCGGTGGCAAGTACAATTGCATTATCCGTGTCCACAAGCTGAATGGGGGGAAGTGATCTTCCCATTCAGGCTTTGAACAGGAGTCACGGGCCAACGCCATTATTAAATTCATTGATCATGCATGGCCATATCCAAAATGGCTTTATGTTTTAGCTTGCAAATGGTGCTCTGTTCTCCTGCTATACGGTGAGGAGTCACTGCATGTATTGCTCATAATAATTATTACTCTTTCAGTTATTAAGTTGCAGCTGATCATGCCAATTAAGGTGTTCAAGTCACCTGGGATCCACAAATCTCTTCCCACTCATTTTATTCTGCATTATAATGTTTCAGCTCTCTACAAGTCTCTCTGGAATTAGCAGTATAAAGAAGGGACAGCTTTTCGGCAACATTTATATTTAGTATACTCTGTATAGCTCTGATATTACTACAAATCTGTTCCAACACGAGAGGGTTACAACTGCAAATAATTCCAACATTACATTATATTTTAATTAGAGGGTCTGATGAGTCGGTTAAATACAGTAATCCTTGGTTTTTCCCACACATGTCTTCCAAGTGCAATGTTTCTGATTTATAACCATTTAACAATATCCTTGGGCACATAACCATAATTGTCTATAATCTGTAATAATAATGTAATACAATATTGTATCTTATGAAGAGTGCACTTCAGCTTCTGCATATGCTCCATACTCAGAGCACACTCACAATTACTACAAACTGCTGAATCTAAGTTTATGACATGTTTTGAATATAGGTGCATGTTAAGTGCAAGGATGTCTAAATCTATGTGCCTGATATAGAGCTTTCGTTAGGGATCTGGGTGACGTTAGGTGCACCTGATGTCTTGTATCTGAGTGCATCCTAAGTGTATTAAATTATAGGATGTAATGCATTTCCCCACAACAACATGTTTTGTAGCTGCTCCCATAATGTCTCTCCTGCTTCACATTCCATGCGCAACACCTCTGGCACTAGAACGCAGCTATCCTCCATGCTAAAATGTGGTCCAGCTTCACATACCCCTCTCACCACATCTGGCACTAGAATGCAGCTATGCTCCATGTTAACATTTGGCGTAGCTGCTCACATAATGTCTCCCCTGCTTCACAAACTTTGCCTAACAACTCTTGCACTGGAATGCAGCTATCCCCCACATCACAATTTGGTCTAGCTGCTCACATAATGTCCCCCCTGCTTCATATACTTTGCACAACACCTCTGACACTACAAGGCATCTATCCCCCACGAAAAAATTCAGTCTTACTGTGCACATAATGTCCCTTCTGCTTCACATATTTTGCACACCACCTCTGGCACTAGAATGTGGCTATCTATCTATCCCCCATGATATAATTCGGTCGAGCTGGCCACATAAGTTATTTCCTGCTTCAGATACCTTGCACACCACCACTTGCACTAGACTGCAGCTCTCCCCCATGATAAATGTCTGTCTAGCTGCTCATTTACTGTTTCTCCTGCTTCACACAATGTTCACACCACCTCTGGGACTAGAATGCAGCTATCACCCATGACATAATTAGGTGTAGCTGCTCACATAATGTCTCTCTTGCCTCACACACTTTGCACAACACATCTGGCTCTTGAATCCAGCTATCCCCCATGATAGAATTCGACTTAGCTGTACACATAATGGGCCTCATTATAACTGTGGCGGTAGTGCTACCAGCGCCGTTCTTACCTTGCCGCCACATTACGAGTTCTGCTCACGGGTGCCGCTCTGTACGGCTGTTCAGACCATGCGTGCAGAGCCGCACTCGCGAGCAGAACAGGATGCAAGCAATGGTACCATTATGAACGGTACTGCTGCTACCATCCTCCCCTTTTCCATTGAGCCCCATGGGGGCTCAATTGAGAATGGGGACGTACCGGCACCGGGTCCCACGCAAGGGAAATTACCGGGCCTGCAAAGGTCGGAATGGACCGGTAATTCCCTTTTCGTGGGACCCGATGCCAGGCCTGAGTTTGGGGGTAGCCATGCACTAACTAAAGGCATGGCTACATCCACACTTATAATGAGGCCCAATGTCTCTCTCACATATTCTCTGGGCTGCCTCCCCGCACCCAGTCATGCATCTGCGATACATGGGTGACTAGAATGGACTTGGCCACCCCTATTGACCTTAATACTGGCTAAGTGTACACCCACACTCTATCTCTCTCTGACAAATGTTCCCAAACCTGGACTTCGGTCCCCTAAGGGCATTCAAGCTACAGTGCATTGAAACCATACCAATGGTGAAAGGAGCTATACAAATGCCCATTATATAACATTATATATGTGTACATTCTGCTTAACATTTTCTGTAATATACGATTTGTTTCTGGCTTTGTCCACACAACGTTGTTGTTTGAAGAAAATCAAACCTTTTTGTATATACTACTCTAATATGTGTGCATTAAATGCTTAAACATGAATCAGACTGTCCAGTTTATTATTGATGAGTAGGCAGGAAGACTCTCTGTTTCTTATTGATTACCCTAGTTGCTGTCCATTGGGACACAGTTTTGGCTTAAATACATGTATTTTTCTAGGCAGTTATCTCCTAAAATAGTCAAGACCCTGAAATGAAATGTCTTGAATACTATGAAGAGCTTCTGAAGTGAATTCAGTGTCTAGAACCTTACTTCCCAGATCACTGGATTCTATGTGAAAATGGTCCCACAAAAATGTAGTAATGTGAAAATGTAGCCAGCAAAATGCAGTTTGCTAATATGTATTTATTAAATTCAAACAATGCAAAGTGTGAAAATGATTCTAGTAATAAGGTTGCCAAAAAAAAGCTATTTCTTTTTCTGTTACTCTTTATTTGTGTACTTCGTTTCAACCACAATAATTACTTGCAAAGAAAAACAGAATACTTTCATCACAAATAAATATAGCAACATTTCGACACATATTCTATAACAGACTTAAAATGTCATCTAAACATCTTATTGTGGCCAAGATCAACAAGATCTATTCACATTTTAAGATTTCGATCCAGATTTCATCCAGTCATACACCTAAAGCTATGTTTAAATGAACAAAAGTACTGTAACCATACCTTTATTAAAACGTCCACAATCACCCTAACGTAGTTTGTAAAGCTTACCCTAATTCTAATTTCTACCCTGAACCCTTACAGAACACTAACTCTTCAGAGCATAAAGGCATTGTATTTGCATGTTACTCAATAAAAAAACAATGGAAAATGAACAGTGAACCTAACTCTAACCCCATCAACAGCTTGCCACAAATGACATAGCCCTTGCCCAAACCCAAACCTTTGCTCTGATCCTAACCTTAGCCTTACCCTAACTGCAACTCTGACACTTATCCTAATGCTTTCTTTGCTCTAACCACTAGGTTTATCCTAGCCCCTATCCTACGCCAACATCACCAGCCCTCCCCAACTTCCCTATGCTTTTCTGTAACACTAACCAAACCATTAATTTATTAGCCCTAGCATTACCATAACCCCTACCCTAAAACTTGCCCTGAACTTAATCTACCCTAACAACTAACCAAACCACCTCATCACCAGCCCTGCAGCATCCACCCTGACCCTAACTCTTAAACTAATTCTAACCATATTCTTTACTATAACCTCAACCCCTGTCCTTAACCTACACCAGGCAATAACAAGCACACAGAAATCTCCTTAACCCTAACAACTACTGTATCAGAACTATAGTTATGGCAACTTTTCAAATGCAATCTTTTTGCTTGGCAACTATTTCACTGCGGAGGTACTTTCAACACAACGTTTTCACTGACTACATTTATTCTAGCTCAATTTCTACTGGACACCAATCACTGCTGATTTCCACCAACCTAGCACTGATTTCCATGTTGTGGGCCTGAATGTCATTATTGAGGTCACCTCTCATCTGAGCTCAGTGAGCTCAGTGAGGACTGGATGTCATTATTGAGGTCACCTCTCATCTGAGCTCAGTGCGCAATGCTTCAACAAGCCATGTTGTTTTTCTAACAATTTCCATTAGATGCTTCTCTCCATTTTAGGCACACTCTGGGAGGTGACAAGTTGTGACACTGATGCAGGTGTCATGTTGTCTTGCGGTATGATGGTGCTGTTGAAAAACTTGTTTTTTCTGTTCTTTTGAGTCCATGGGGAAATCACCTTTAGGCTAAGGGGGTAATTACGAGTGTGGTGCTAACAGTAATTATGGTGGCATTTCATAATTCAACTGATCAGGGTTTAGAGTTATAACCACCAACTCCCTTCTACTGGAACACCAACTAAGGGCAAATGCTTTCAGAATATGTGTATGCTTAATGTGTCCAGTTAATTTAGAAGTGGAGACACAAATGTTAAAATATTCACAAACGTATTTTCAATGTTTTAACTGTACAAAAGGGAAGCATTCCAGATGCTTCCCTTCAATACAGTGAAAGCATATGTACATGATGCAATTGCACAGGCGGCAGAAATGGGTCACTCTGATTCCCCCCTCTCATCACCTGCAAGAAATCACCCTTTTACAGAGAGAGGATTTCTAGTGAGACCACCAAAAATGAACCTAGTAGTGTCCCTTGCCCTCCCTTTGGTAACATGTACAGAGGGCACACCTTCATAAGAGCAAATAAGTATGTGACCAGTTCACATGTGCTAAGAGAGAACAAAGCACAAAATGAACCAAGTAAAAAATAGCAATGGTATTATCTAACTACAATAAAATGTTCAGAGGGAAGAATAACATGTCACCCGCCTCAGGATTGGGGAAGAATTTTCCAACCTGCTGATAGTTTTCCCCATCCAGACCGAAATACCAGAACACCGGAAGAAATCTTAATTTGAGTGGTCACTGAATAATTTGTCCTCCATGGTAATGCATCTCACATAGTGTCTTGATTCCTGTAACAATAGCATTTGGTAGGCTAGCTGCACTACAAACCCTAAGGCCCATCTGAGGCATGCATTGATGTATGAAATCTTCCTGAGCCACAGTGACCCAGAGCTGGCCTGAAAGACCTCCTTTGGACTAACAATGGGCATATGCAAGATCTAGTTCTGATACCTGCCCCCTTCATACCTACCAACACCCCTTACCCACGCAATTCCTTCGCTCCCCATCTCCCCCATTACAATAAAGTCCCTATTTAAATAGTCCTTTAATAAATACATAATCCCCCTTGCAACCTCAACATTCCCAGGGAATTCAGCAAAGCAACATCATCTCATATCTCACATTGCCCCTCTCACTCCAACTCCACTCTCTTACTACCTCTCGCTTTGAGCTCTTTCACCACTGTGTACCCCCACCAGCACACGCCCCCCTCTGGGATCCCACCAGAAACTCCTTCACATACTTTCCCCCACCACATCTGATTTTCCTCCAAAACCCCACACGTCACAAACACTCTTTCCACAAACATCCCACCCACCAATACACTCCATACACCCCTGTGAGGCCTCCACTGGGGGATCCCCTCCACTACCTTCCCAAACCAGCCCCCTTGCTCCTCACTTCCAGCATCCCAAAGGGGCAACCACAGCCACCCATCTTTCCCACTCTCATGCATTCTCATCAGTGCCAAATCTGTCACCAATACAGACACAGCATATTAAACTTCATAACCTCTGAAAGCCCAGACCTCCTGTTCATCACTGAAACCTGGTTCTCTGATGATTTTCAACCCATTGCACATGAGGCATTCCCCCCTGAATACAGACTTATTACTCACAACAGAGCAAGCAAATTAGGCAAAATTGCCTTCCTCTACGAACCTCACCTATATACCTCACACTCCAAGGCACAGGCATGCAGCACAGACAGTGAATCACTCCTAGTGAAATTAATCATCAACCCCTTGCTCAGTCACAGCTTCCTGTTAATATACAGCCCAGCCCAGCTACAACACATACTTTACTATTGCCCTAAGTGACTCTCTAGTGGCCATTCTGGTCTCACACCCTTCCCTCATCCTACTCGGAGACCTGAACATATGGTTCAATGATCCTGGCAAACAAATGACACGACCACTCTTGGAAAACCTGGAATCAATCAACATGGCTAATCAGGTAACAGGTTCCACCCACAAAGCAGGACATACTCTTGATGTGATCTTCAGCTCTACCAACCTCATCTTCACTATCCCCCCACAAACGCTCATATGGACGGACCATGCAGCCATGTTTTTCTCACTCCTGTCACCTACCTGTCCTCTAAGAATGGCTAACACCGGACCATCATTCCATGTCTCACTATGGAATAAGGGTATAATTACCTGACTCCCTGCTCTCCTCCCTTGCCAACCCACCAATCAAAGGAGGACTAGGTTACATCAGCCACTTCAACTCATGGCTCTCCAATGCTCTCCTGTTACATGTATTAATGTCCCTGCAAAAATGTCACCATGCAAGAATGGCGCTGTTTTTTTGCGGCAACATTAATATATGAAACCGGCAGTGGACACCCCTGCAACCCTCCAACCCCCACATTTTTTTAAATGGAGCAGGGGACACCCCCGCAATCCCCATTACCATTTACCCCATCTATTGACCCCACAAATAATGTTGCCTATGCCGTTTCCCGGTGACTATATGTATGGTGACATTATTGGTGGGGACAAAATTTCCTGATACCTGCTCCCCTAGGTCTCAACCCCTCAAGATCTACCACCACCAGACAAGGCCTCTTGCCCAGATAGTTCACCCCCCTCCTCAAATCTCTCAAAACCCGGAAACCACTCCCTGGAACATAGATGGCAGGCTGACCCATCTCCCAAAACAAAACAGCCTACACCCATCTGTACAATATTTACAAAGCCATAATCTGAGAGGCAACAAACACATCTTCAAGAACAGATCCTCTAACACCCTTAACAATAGCAAGGAACTCCACAATATTATCACAGAATTCTTGGCACCCTCTGCACTTCTCCCCCTCACATGGCTCCCAATCTCTCTGTAATATCCTCTCATACCACTTCTAGAGCACAGCGCTAGAAAGAACCCACACCATCAGCACAAAACTGGCAGCACCCAACGCCCTTTACACGCTCCCCTACATGAACCTACCAAAACAGCAAGCCCCTCATATCTTCTCCTCTTTCACGCTCATCTCTATGACCCGAATTCCTTAAATTACTGACTGACAACCTTCCATCAGGATCCCAGAGTGAAACATGTCCCGCCCACCTGCCTCAAAGAACTCTTCACCTCGACCTCTGAAGGCAGCATCGAAGATCCATCCTTAACTCTTCCCTCACCTCAAGCATTTTCCCAGCAGCTTTCAAAATATCTCATGTGACATCCCTCCTGAAAAAAACCCTCACTTGAACCCCTCCTGCCTGCACACTACATACCAATTTCTGACGTGTTTCTTAACCAAACTCACTGACCGTACAGCCTACTCCCAGTTCAGTACCTTCACGGAAGCCAACCAACTTCTCGACCCGTCCCAGTCCATTCTCAGACCCCTTCATGGAACCAAATCATCCCCATTCTCCTTATGGGATGACCTCAAAAACGCTACACACACAGAGGGCTGTGCCTCACTCATACACCTTCACCTCTCAGCAGCCTTCAACTCTATCAACCACATCATCCTTATTGAGAGACTCCAGACCTCTGGCATTAGAGACACATCCCTTATGTGGATCTCCTCATTTCTCACAACCAAACACCAAATCACCCATCTCCCTCTTTTCACTTTGACTGCTCACCATGTCTATAACGGGGTGCATGAAGGCGCCTGCCTCTCACTGCACTTATCTGCTCACCATACGAACCCCGCTACAACTACACTGATGACAAACAAATCATCTTTTGAATCCCCAAGTCTGTCTCCACCCCCGCCTAGACCTTGCATCCTGCCTCACTGACATTGATTGATGGATGATGGTCAACCACCTCCTGCTCAATCCTGGAAAAACAGATATCATGCTCTGTAGAAACACAGCCCTCTTCCCTGAACCCACTACCTGGATTCACTTCCTAATCCCCGCCAGCTAGATCCTCCACAGTCAAAAACCTGGGTTGTGCAATGGACACTGACCTGGCAAGATTGAACTCCCATGCATTCACTAATGGACAGTAAGAATTAAGAATTCAGAATTAACCTGATTAACAATATCCAGTAGAAAACAGGAGGGAGTCCACGCCGCAAATACAAATCCAAGAAGCCAGCAACAGCAGACAAGTATGTATCTCACTCCATACTTACACAAGTTAGGCAAATGCAAGGCTACTCACCCGCACACATCTTCAACCATACACCTAACCCAATTACATATTGCGCACCAACTTTGCCATTAGAATGCACCTATCCCCCAAGACAAACATTTGGGCTAGCTGAACACATAATGTTCTTCTTCTTCCCACACACACTTTCTTATCATTTTCAAAGCAACCATCCACACGCCTGCTTGACATGTATCTCTAGTAGGGAAATGACAGGCCCTCCACAACTTAGCTTTGGCTAAAATGCACACACACATTCAAAACTCCTCTGACAAATGTTCCCGTACTTGGACTCTGGTCCTCGAGTCCTATAGCGCATTGGGACCATACCAATGGTGAAAGGCCCTATGCAAATGATAATGATGATAATGATGATGATACAGAGGACCAGATTCACCCCTAAATCCTCGACTCAAAGCTCTTCACCTGCTGTGACATACTTCCATAACTAAGGGGGCACACCCAAATCCTCACTACCCTGAGAAAGGGAGATGAGGTCTCTTTCACTCATCTCAACTTTCAAACTGAAATATAACTTTAAGTCAGTGGTATCAGGAATATTTTCTTCCTTAACCAGGGAGTTATTAGATATGCTCCTTCACTTCACTCTTCAACAGGAGATACCTCTGGATTCCTGCTAGCACTCTCATCTGAAAGGCCAAGGTGCACCTCTCTGATCCAGGAGCTGGTGAGTCCATCTGGATGATTTGGGTCCCCGATGATGGCCAGCACATCTATCAGTAGAGATAGCATATGAGAGGGCACCATCACAGTTCAAAATAAGTTTGAGCTAAGTTTTTTCTCTAGATATACACCAAGTGAAACACTACAAAGACCCCAGTGACACTATTAGGTTGCACCACAGTACAAAATATGATTGATCATAGTGGACTAGCTATACTGCTCTGCGCTCACAGTCGGTCTGCACTCAAGGCATAGTACACTGAATGTTCAACATAAGTCTAAATAAATGACAACACATGTACATTTTTACACTCAATTTTATAATCATTGCTGTTAATAGACATTAAAGGACAGAGGGAAACAGACACAGTGGCCAATGCATTTCGAATAGTCCATTATACTTCAATCGGGACTGCTTAGAATGAATGAAAACTACATCTCAAAGACCAAAAGTAATCAGGAAAACCAAAATACATCTACAAAATCCTTAAATAATGAACAAACATTATGCATGACATATAGATCCCACAATAGATTTAAAAACACTGCAGAAAGTATAAGGTCGCAGACTGGGTACTTTGCCACGCCTAAACTGCTCCAATTGCAATAATGTGATCAGGGAATCTATTGTGTACCACCCAAGAACAAGGTAAAAATATAATTGTCTTGTTGTGCAACACGTGATACTGCTTGCATTATCTATGACATTAAATGCCCATGCAGAATATATTACGTTGGAAAATCGAAACACACTCTTAGAATTCGATGGAAGGAACTCTGCTCCAACATTTGAACAGACAACAGCAACTCACCTATCACAAAAAACGTCCATGAACAATGGGCCTCATTACAAGTTTGCCGGTCTGGAAACAGCGTTGCTGGTAAACTACCGTCAACGTTGTTATCGGATGGGCAAATTACGAGGTCTGCGGGCGGGTGCCTTTCCGCCCTCCAGGTCTGACCTTGTGGGCAGAACAGCACCCGCTCGCAGACCTTGACGGATGCACCTGCACCATTCATGAATGGTGCCGGTACATCCGTCCTCCCCATTCCCATTTGAGTCCAAAGGGACTCAAATGAGAATGGGAAGTAATCTTTTCTGCTGCGCGGCAATAGGGAATTACCGGGACCGCCGGGGCTGTAATGCTCCGGTAGGTCCCCATTGCCGGGGTCAGGAAAAAAAATTACTCAGACGGCAGCCTTGCCGATATTTACCCGAATGTTTATTCTGCTTATTCCGCACTTGATCCAAAGTGATGCAGTGCAATGTACCTGACGTTGTCTGTTTTTTATTGCCTCGTATTAGGGCTCATTTCTAACCGTTATTGATCTTTATGTCTACTAGAAGCTCTTCCTTTTATGTTACCACTTATGTATTGACTGTATCTTATTGTCATATGATTCCTTACTTCACTTGATTCACCTAGCTTTCGCCTTCCATCATTTATTCTCCAGCATGAATGGTTTGGTCTGTCCTCACACTTCTCTCCTGAGCTTACCACTTCTTTACTATAATGCTTTAGTTCCACTGAATCCACATTCATATATTTGCCTTGACTGAACTTTGTGTGCGCAGACTCGTCTTTCTGATCAAGACAACATTATGTGGTTTTTACAGACCCTCTTTATTTCTCTATTCTTCACAAATTTACTTTTGTCAGAGGTGATGTGAAACGCCGCCACATCATGTGCTGACATTTTCACGTATGACGGAAATTTCTCTAAATGCAACTTGCCACATCCGCTGATGCAGACTATCCCGGCTGGCGTGCCTTGCGCAGCCCAGACAACAACAGTTCCAATGCCTTCCTGGTAAGTCCTGATCCATGTTTTGCCACCTTCGACCGTTCGTACTTTCTAATGAAGGTCTCATGATTCTTCTCTTTTTTATATCCCCACCATTTTCACGAATGTCCCCGATGATTTTAGGTGCCTTATGTACCTACTGAGGTACAAGTCTACAGCAACACACTGATCCGTGCAAAGCCTCAATTGTACTTTAGCCACCATTATCACTGTTTTCTCACTAGAATAGGGATCCTCATTTTTGTAATATTGTTTTCAATTTTTTTGTTGTTTTTGACCATGTGTTCATTGTATATTTTACTCATGATTTTGTTGTTTTTTGTGTTATTTGCGTCTGTGGATGATCTTGAAATTAGGAGGCATGTAATCTTGCCCAATTGTGCACATGTGTTTCTATTGCAGGATCTTTATTTCATGCGTATTTTTTGTAGTTTTTAAGTGGTGTTTATTTGATTATTTTTGGTGTTTGGCATGTCGTTTTCATTTATTCTAGGAGACCCTTTATGAAGGATAGTGGACTATACAAAATGCATTGGCCACTCTATCTGTTTCCCTCATTCTTTTAATGTCTATTGACAACAATATTTGTTAAATTGGGTGTTAAAAGGTTACAATCATTGTTGTTCTTTATTTGGACTTATATTGAACTTTCAGTGTACTCCTCCTTGAGCTCAGACCGTCTGTGAGCATATAGCATTATAGCTAGTCCGCTATGACCTATTTAGCACAAATATCAGTTAATACTTTTCCCTAGAAAGGTGCTTCCTGTCCTCAGGTTAATAGCACAAATGCTGATGTAACTCCAGAATATAATTGTTCAGCGTGTGTACTGTACCAACTACATTGTACAATTCCTTATGCTTTTCAGCCCTGTAACTTTTGATCCAGCTATGCAGATTTCTTTGGCAGAATGCCTGCCCCCAAAACTCCCATGTATGCATACTCTGCTTGGAACAAACCATAAAGATGTTCACTACTGTACCATGACCAAACTAAACAGATGAATGAAAGCCTACTTAATGTGTAACTTCTCTGTCCTATGTTCTGGTTCAAAAACTAGAAGGGCATATGTTCCCTGTGATGGTAACTTCCCCATCAGCAAGGCTTTGCAGAGCTTCCTCTTTGCGTGCTGAGTTGTGCATATGATTTGATCTTTGTCTGCCTCTCCGTACTACTCTGACTCTATTACTATTTAATTCCAACCTCCTTGGTCTCTTCCTTTCTGAAGAACTCCTTTCATAGCATTCTACACAACATCTCCGTGTTCTCTTCTCCCCCTTCCTCTCTATGATAACCATACAGCCGTTTTCCATCATCCCATCATCCTAAACTTCGCACATCCTCCACTATTCCAATCCTACTCCACTGTCCTCATCCCTGGTTCATGTTTCCACTGCCCCTGCATCATCTTGTTATATATTCACATCCTCTCACCCATTGCTAAGGACACTGGTCCTTCACTCTCTTAATCAATGTTAAGCAGGTTCGTGCCAAAACGCATCACTTACCCTGTAATTTCCATGGATAAAGAAATAAATAAATGAAAACATTGAAACAAAATATGAAGTTGATGGACATCAACCACCCGAGATATCCTTCCCAAACACAAAGCTCTCTAAAACTTCCTTAGGGATGCCTGACCTGCACATCACAATACTTGTGAGACCACTCACTTGATCTGAGTTACTGCGGGCAGGATTGGAAGGTATCACCCCCCCTGGGCCGAGATTCTCAGATGCTTATTTGTGTCTTCATATGCAATCATCTCTCCCTGTAGGCCTCTTTTCACATAAGCTAAACTCTCCTTAGAACCTCTTTGTCTTAGAACATCAGACTGCCTTTTCTCCTAAAAGGTCAACCACCTCTCCTCTCTGAGCGATTGCCATTCCTCCAGCACCAGAGAAGAGAGGATTGTGATGAATCTGATGATGTCATCACTCCTTTCCTGGGGTAAGATTCTCGTCATGTGGCCAGGGGACGGCAGCCACTACCGATCCTGTCCCTCGGGGTGCCTGTTTGAGGGAGGACCACATGGGGGATGACACAACATCATCAGGTGAGACATGGTATTCCCCTTACATGTATGAGTAAAATCACCATCCTATCTCGTCTTCCCTGAACAATAATAAAGCCATCTATGAAAGTCCCAAAAGCCCTATTACTTACTGTGGGGTTAAGGACCATGTGGGTAAAAATAATGATAAACGTGTCTCTAATCCCAAGTTAAAGCATCCCAAAACATTGAGACGAGGCAGAAGTCGAAAGTAAGAGAGAACCAGAGAATCCAAATAAGCAGTCTAGTAGTTGGAATACTACAATTGATGACAGGAAGTTTAAAAGCCAAGAAGTTGAAAGAGATGGAGAGCTTGGTGTTCCCTACTTTGGGTCAGGACATTTGCTGCCGGCAGACCGCTGTACTGAGGGACTGGGAAAATGTAGCATGATTTGACGGAAGATGTCTGAACAGAGATGTTTCACCACTGTTTAGCCATGCAAGCATGAAATACAAGTCCCTTCAAGATGCTGCAGGTGCCGGGAAAACCAAGAAGGCGACAGTCAGACTCAGAAGCATGCCGGAGAAGGTGCGTCAAAAGGCCTGGGACCCAAGACAGAAAAAAAAGGAACCAATCCTCCTAGTGTGTTTTGTGAAGTGTTGAGAAATTTAATTGAAATGCCAAGAAAAGAGGGAATGCCTCTTGTTGGTTCAAAGCATATGATCAGAGGAGCCAGCCCGTTGCGAGTCAGGTGACCCATTTCATAAGAAAGAGAGGCTGGTGAATAAAACCTGGCAAGAGAGTTTACCAGGCAGTCTGCTGCGAGTCCAGAGACCTGCATACAAATAGAGAGCCCAGAGAATTAAGTCCTGGCAGGAGAGTATACCAGGCATAGTACAAGTATAGGACCTGCACCCTATGATACTGAAATTGTGAAACTTTAATAAAGGAACTGAGGGAAGAAAAATACCCCTATGTTTGTCTAAATATTAGAGGGAACATTGAAAAGAAGTCCTGGCAGGAGAGTATACCATGCAGCCCATTGCAAGTCTGAGGACCCACACCAAAAGAAAGAGGGAACCCTGAAAATAAGTTCTGGCAAGAGAGTAAACCAGGCCAAATTGAATATGCAAATATCGTGAAGTCCTGGCAGGAGAACAAACCAGGCCAAAGTGAATGAGAGTCTGGAGATCTGCATTTCAAGAGTTTGAAATCTAGGGGAAGGGAACCATATTGCATGGAATAATTGTAAACAAACCACAAACTGTGGAGTAAGTCAAGGGGTGTTGAAGAACCCTCGAGTGTGTGATGCTAGCAGAAGGTTATCAGACCCCCTGATTGTGAAGTTGTCTTTTGTCAAGGAAAAGAAGTGTGGTAGACAGCTGAAGAAAAGGTGAAAACTCGATGGAAAGGAAGACATTCCCCCATCGTTTTGAGAGCTGTAAAACCCTGGGGGAACTTTAATCATTTGTTCATTTGTGCACCTTTTGGAACTTTATGTTGGAGCATTATAGAAGACTACAGATGGCCAGTTGAAAGACTTTATCCCATTCCACTTTTTCTTAGGATTAGCTTTTAAGTGTCAGGATAGGATTCTGGATACAGGATGGAGAACTTTTTATATTTTTGGACATTCTGAAACTGACATCCTTTAGTTTCATTGAGGCAGGGAACTTCTGTGTCCGAGACTTACTCCTGATTCATTACTTGGCCCAGAAGAGTTGACAATCTGTGAGAGCGGAAAATGCTTTGGGGATCCTCATGAGAGTGTCTATACAGTTGCCATCTGTCAAGGGTCTAGAAGGACTGGCTTTAACAAAGATGTGAGTTATTTTCTCTCCAAGAGGTTGGTTTGCTGGTCAGCTTTGCCTCTCCATAAACTCCATGCCAAAAGTTTAGAACGCACCTGTTCCCGGGTTATTCGGTATCCTGATCTGCAGCCCCTGCTCTCCCATGCATAAAAACAGGTTCAGGGCACAGGGGCCATGTTGATAGCTGTAGTTATATGGCTGCATAACAAATATGCACCTTTTCTTCAAAACCCCATAATAATGAATTTGCTGTCCTGGTGGCATATAAATATAATCGATACCTGAGTTAGGGTATCGTTGAGGGTATTTCTCATAATTATCGCAGCAATATCTGATTGATACATGTGTCATCCCTGTGAGCACAGGTCACAAGTGGAATGGTTTTGTATATTACTGCAACCAGGCTGTCCTTGCTTCTCCTGTAGCCTTGGGGGTTGCCTCTCATTGCACCTTTGTGAGAGCAGGTAGCACCCACCCCAGAAGGATAGCCCCACCACAGTAAGCTGTCGTGTGAACAGGAATGAAATACCACACCTATTCACAAAAGGATTAGCCTCACACCCGTGTGATGCATACCAAAAGGGCCTTTGATTCTATTGAGAAGGGAAGAGGTCAGGATACTGTAGACAGAGGTAGCTCCTCACATCTGGCTAACGTTTCCACCATTGTGCTTCTCTCTGTTTTTCTATTTAGTGTTCTTGCAGATGGTGTGTTTAGTTAAAGTATATATATTTTTATAAAACGTTTTTTGGACATTCCCTTTATTTTGGATTGTTATACATTGCTATTTGGGTTGCTAATGATTCACATTCACATCCCTATTGAGACCATAGCCTCCCCTCGGTCCACATTACTACAAAAGGTGAAGGAGGTATATCGCTTAACTGTTTCCGTTTCAACTTTTATGATTGGGATCACTGTTGGTTTGAAGAAGTGTGAAGGCTGAGTGATTTTAGGACTTCTCCCCCTTGTAGTCCTGCAGAGCAGAAGTTATTTCATCACACAGTCACTGCACATTTTTTCAGTAATCTCTGTGGCTGGGGCTCTTATTTCCACCTTATTTCTCTATTGCATCAATTCTACTAACATAACATAACTAACAACCAGCCACGTACATGGCAACCTGAAAAGTTCTCTTGGATGCAGCAGACATGAGGCCTAATCAAAAAATGGCAGATACACTAATACAACATGGCACCAATACCAACATTAAAATGGCAGAAACCTCATATTGTTTGTATTCTCAAAGCCTGTAATTCCCTTCATGTTTAGGGCATTTCATTTGCATATTAACATTATCTTAAAGAGATGAGAGGGAAAAATAACACAATACTAAAAGGGGAACATCTGTATGACTCTTTCAGTGACGTCAATTGAAGTTATTGTAACATGGCTTCCTGAGGGGAGTAATGTTAATCACTGCAAAAATGTCACAAGATAAGAGAAAACTACCAGTCTTTGCCACAGGCAGAGATGTCACCACGAAGCAAGTGCACATGCAAGGTTCTTTCAGGGCTCCAATGGAGCGTCAGCTTTTTTTTGTCATTAGTATTTTCTATGATGAGAAAGTTAGTCCCAAGCCCGGTCAGCGTCCATGGAATTCTCTCCACTAGGCATGGCAGTATATTTACACATTCAGTTGCATTGTTTTGGGTTACTCTTACATGTTAAAACTCTGAAAGGATTTAGTGAATGAAGTGCCCTGCAAATGTTGACAGTTCCTACAGTATATCTTCCAGGCACTGGCTCGAGTGCACTCCACCAAGACTTCTAGGCACCATTTTGGATGGCCCATTTGTCCCCTTTAGCTGAAGCCAGACTTCCACAGCTAGTAAGTAATTACATAGGCATTGCTGTTAATTGAAGGAGTGAGGGATACATTGGGGCTGTCCATTCTATCCCCCTCTCTTTGTATGCCTTCTCAGGCAAACAGGAGACATTCCTTTGCAGATCTGGCAGTTTGAGGGTCTTCCATGGCATGCAACCATACATGAGAATCCACTTAAAAGGCTGAAATGCAAGGTGCACACAGCCTCAAGATTCAACGTTTTACTAGTGGCTCATTCCATGGGTTATTTTTATGGAAAACCCAAAGGTAAGAACAGTAATCACATTTTAGCCTGTTTCCACTAATGTGGTCACCCACCTTCCTACAATCATGCTTTAAAAGTAATTATTGTAATGATTTGGGACCCTAACCCCTCCGTGCAGCTGGTCCTATTGTACCCCAACATATGAAGGCACCATTATTCCTTCAACAAAGATAGATAGTCATTGCCAAACAGTCTGAAATGATACCTGGTACAAATTCTGTCACACATGGAATCCCTCTCAGCCCTCATTCATAACTATTTGACGCTCAAGGATAACTCGCCAGGTCTGGTACTTCCTTGGAGAGGCACATATATCAGCTCCCTTAACCTCCAGAGACATATATATCACTACCCCCATGACTCTGTTTGAAGTGTGGTTTAATGTGCTTTTGTTGCGTTTATTGTTTTCTGATGAACACGATGAAAAGTGTTACTTAGTCTTGCTCTTTTGCACAAAATCTATTATTTGTCCTCTGTTTAAAATGGTCACATATGTAAAAAAAAAAAAGTCCCAACGTATGAAATCACAATCTAATTGTCAGTCTGTCTTTTTTAGACATGATGACATAAATGAATACCAATGTGTACGCATTTGTTTCTAATAACTGACTAATAGCCTCTTTGACTAGGTCAGATCTTTCTGTTTATGTCGTTTTGTTGTTATTCTTCCTTTGCTGTGCTCTGAGGCCTTCGGGCATGTAGCACCCCACCAAAAATGAAAATAAATAAATAAATACATTTTTTTTAAAAAATATAATTAATTATTTGATTTGCATGATTATTTTTCGGTGTGACAGGCAAAAAGGTGATCTGTTAAAACAAGTTAATTTGTTTTTCCTTTACCTACACACGTTTGCATGATGATATTTTTTCAATGATCGGTATGTTAAAATGTAGAAACTAGAACTGAATGAATCTAATGGCAATGCTCTCTTGTATATCCATAGTATTCCCCAGTGTTGCATTGTGTATGGGTTTGTTCCTCTTGGTTGTGACATAATAGAAACATTGACCCATCAGGTGGGAGACACTGGCTGCAGTAATTTCACACATTGCACCAGTACAAACTCTGTAAACACCGTAGGCCTATTACCTGCAGTGGCCTGCATGTCTATGTACCCTGAGCGCAAGCTGTCCACTTTGTGTAAATCACAGGCAGGTGTACATTGTTCAAGCCCCTGCAATTAGGAATGTTCGCAATACAAAGTATGGAAAAAATGTACAGCCTGGGATAATACACTTTATATTATCCATTTTCACCAACACACTAGCATCTAGAAATCAGTAAAGTGCTGTGAAAGGGCTTGCACTCACAGATTACAACTATGGGTGCAGCAGTAGTAAAAAAGGTGTGATTAATAGAGGCAGCTGGCAGAGGGGTTAGAGCTCCAGAAGCGATGAAAAGATGTGAACAGTGATGGGAAAGATGTTGTTTGAAGAACACGTTGTTCATGTTCTCCCGGATTTATAGCATTGAGGGTGCAAACTTATCTGTGTTAGTAACTTTTGACAGAGACATGTGTCCAATGTCCAGCTGTGAGAGGACATGGGCTCGGACAACTGTTCTGAAGCATGGGGCAAGTAGGAAAGGCTTGATTCTGTTGATGAGCGCAAGCTGGTACCATGCTGTTTTTGTCTTTTTTTGCAGTGTGGGGTTTGAAAGAGAGGTCAAAGTTAATGGTAAAGCAGAGAGATTGGGCAGCCGGGGGGTTAACATTGGTGGCTGCGCAGTTACTGGAAAACAATCAGTTCTATTCCATCTTTACTAGCAGTGGCGGCCCACCACAAAGGGCGGAAGGTGCCACTCTCCTCCAGAGTGGCAGGCCACCTCCCTGCCTTAGTGGCAAGCAGCACAATCTCTGTGTGCTTTACTTTCACAGGGTAGTCTGCTGCATTTCTATTAGTATGGCCACTTCCCTCAATCGAATATATTTTGTTTTTTTTGCAGAGTCAGCATAGCATAGAATATTTGGAGCAGGTGGGACATCGGAAGACTGGCCCTACCAGATCTCACTATTCTGGACTAGCACTGTAAACACGCCGACTGACAAGCAGTGTGTCTACGTCCCAGAGAGAAGGGGGAGGGCAATCCGGTCCTCCCCATGACTGTGCGGTCCTGTCTGGTGTGTACATGCAGGTCATTGTTTATTTTTAAATGTAATGTGTCAGTGGCGTAACCCAAGATGTAGGGGCCCCCCTGCGAGCCTTGCTGAGGGGGCCCCCCAACTCAGCCAGCCTAGATTATCACACTTGCGCAATACGCACAAACGTGCTGCTGAACGGATATGCCGCACACTGCACTAGGAGAAAGATATACATATGTGTTTTAATATAACATACAGCACACTGTCTGAGAGAAAATGGCTAAAAAGCCAGAGTGTTTGCAATTGTTTTGTAGGGTAACACCAATCCAATAGATGCAAGTCACCAACAGAGCACAGGAACATTAAAGCTTTGCTATTAAAAATGCCATGCCACAATGAAAACATGTCCAACTGGCTGCACAAGGTAGACCAGTGTCAACATGTAATAACAATATAGTAAAGCTTGCCAGGCCACATTTAGAAATATCTAGACTGGTTGCACCAAAATGGCAGTCAATGCAATAACACTCATCAAGAATACAACACACATTCAAGCCTGTGTCTCTATGGCCTCTAACAACACGGCCAAACTCTTTAAAATCTGAAAAGAACTGGTCAATCCTGTTGAGGTCTTTACATCTCCTGTTCCCTCCCAGGCCCTCTGTATGGCTCTGTCATCTCACTTCTACACTAAAACTTAGGACACCCTGTCCTCCATCTCCTCTTCCTCTCCCTCTTCCTCTCTCGGCCCCCCTTTGGTCATCTCTACCTCTCTTCCCCCTTTCTCCTCTTTCTCTCTAACAACACCTGATGAGGTTTCTAGACAAGTCTGATCTATGAAAGTGTCATCCAAACAGGTGCTCTCCTGCTCCACCAGAACCATCAAGAACCATATTGACACCCTCGCTCCAGCCTTGACCGATTTCTGTAATCACTCTTTCCCCTCTCCCGTTAAGCACTCCCGTATGCACCCACTCCTCAAGAAGCTTTCTGCCAATCCTGCCTGCCCGGGAAAACTATCGCCCAATCTCCATCACCCCTTTCCTGGGCAAACTGTTGAAAAAGATGGCCATCTCCCAGCTTACTCTCCACACGGAATCTGTTGGTTGTCTCCATGACCATCAGTCTGGCTTCAGTGCCAGAGACACAGAAACTGCTGTCCTGAACACCTGTGAAGTTCTGCTCTCTAACCTTGATTCAAGCATTCCTTCTGTCCTCATCCTCCTTGATCTTTCCTGTGCTTTCGACACGTTCAACCATGCCATCCTGATCAATCCTGATCAATCGACTCCATGAGAACCTGGGCATCACGGATCAGGCCCTTGAGTGGCTGACCTCCTTCCTCTTGGACTGCCCCTCCCAGGTCCAACTTGGTCCCTTTCTCCCCGCTCCATCCTCTCACTCTGGTTTTTCAACCTCTATGTGGCCCCTTTGACCCACCTGATCTCTACATTCTCCTCTAACTTTCAGTGTTATGCGGATGACACTCTGCTTTCCTTCAGGCTCCCTCAGACTCCTCTCATCTCTCGCTCATTCAAGAATGTCTATCCGCGATTCAGGATTGGTGTGCCTCCAACTATCTCTGCCTTAATGTCAGTAAGCTGGAGATCCTTCTCATTTGGACTCCTGCCCCTGCTTTCCCTCTCTCACTCTGGCCGCCCGCCTTGGGCCCTCTTCCTTTACCTTCCTGTGAGGCAAACAACACTGGTGTCATCTTTGACTCCGCTCGCTTTCTCTCCTCACATCTCAGACATTGTCAAGAAGTCCCACTACCAGCTGCTCCTCCTCAAAGGGACTCTTTCCTTTCTCACTTTTCCCCAGAAGCTCACTGTCTAAAGAGCCCTGGTTCTCTCTAGGCTGGACTTCTGCAACAACCTCTTTCTCAATCTGCCTTCCTCTACTATCCAGCCCCTGCAAGTAATCCAGAAAAGGACTGCAAGACGTATCCTTGGCCTCAAGCACAGGGATCGTATCTCTCCAGCCCTGAAATCTCTCCACTGGCTGCCAGTTGCTGCAAGTATCAAGACCCTTTGCATTGTCCACAAGGCTTTCTGGGCACAGGGCCCGCACCACATCCAACGCTCTCTTCCAAAACATCTTCCTTCTCAAGCCCTTCGCTCAGCTACCTACAACACTCTAAGGGTTAGACGCTTCTCCACAAAGAGAGTGGGGGCTAGATCTCTCTCCTCTACAGGTGCCTCCCTCTGTAATAGCCTCCCTGCCCCTCTCAATCTTTAGCAGACCACCTGAAGTTCTGGAAGCAGCTCAAAACTTTCCTCTTCTCCTCTGCTTTCTCTCTCCTTCCCCTGCTGGCCTACCTGACCTACCTGTCTGCTGTACCGACTGGTTGCTTGGCTACCCTCAGAGTCTCACTGAGTGCAGACTCTTTTTTGATCAGTCACCCTTGCACTGCCTCTGGTCCTACCATGCACTTAGGGTCTGTAACTGTAACCCTACAGTCCCTTGTTCTCCTTGCACTACCCAGAGCTGTGCTGCCATGACAGCACTTACTCAGAGCATTGCTGCCCTGTTTTTCCCCTCCCCTCTCCCTTACACTTTCCCCGTCCCTTGTCCCTTGCGCTTCTCGTTATCGCACTTGCACAAACTGAATGACACAAGGCCTAGTAAGATTGTTTGTCTTGTCCTCCCTCTATCTTCCATCCCTTGTCTTGTTGCGCCTAGAAACACTTGTGTGCAGTTGCGTTATAAATGATTTATATCATATCATTTGATCACAGATGCCCAGAAAAATATACAATGCTGCATTAAGAAACGGCTGACTGGCAGCACCCAAATGGAAGTCTAGCCAGGTAATTCACTTGTTTTATCATAAATGCCCCATTAAAAAAAAGTCATACCACACTGAGGAATGACTAGACTGGCTGCACCAAAATGCCTCTCTAGCCACTAATACCACATATCATGCCTGCTTAGCCTGGACATGGACAGCCATTATAATTTGTCGTATAATCCTGCCCCCCCCACTCATCCCCTCTCCCTCCTACCCCAACCTTCAACATCAGCTCCTTGGCCCAGAATGACCTCCACGTCCCTCTTCCTTGCCCTAGAGCTTACGGTTGAGGCTCCTTGTCTAATATGTAAGTACTGGGATGAGGAAGAGTGGGACTAGCAGTAATGAAGATTACAGGTAGCTAAACAAGCATTACTTCCATGTACCTCTACCTCATCCCAGTACTTGTGTATGAGGCAGAGTGCCTTATACACAAGTACTGTCTCATACACACTGGGGCGAGGAAAAATAGGGCTAGGAGTAATGAAGATTACCAATAAGTAATCCAGGCATTAAACACAAGTATTGGTGCAACACCATTGAGTTGACTGGGGTTCAGCACCCCCCCCCTCTGAAATGTTTGGCTATGTTGACCAGACCTGGCTGTCCTTCAGAGCAGTTGCCTGACAGAAAAAGGCACAGATGTTAAACGGCACCTGGGTTTCTCTGTTAACAAGAACCCACCAATTACTAACATAAAGCAATTTACTGTTAGTACCTGCATTCAAATGCCACATTTTTTAGGCAATTGAAATCGTGATGTGGGTTTAATACTTGCATGCCAGGGGAGTGATTGGAAGGGTAGAGAGGGAACAGGAGACCACTCATTCTCACAGCAGTCCTTAAGTGGGTGCTTTAAACCTTAAAGGAGAGAGTTAACTGCTTGTAACATTGAAGCTGCACTAGAATAGTCTCATAAAAATGCATAAAGAAATTAGATGACCCAAACAAATACGTTTGCCCCTCCCCCACCGCCCATGAAGTTGGCACCCCTCCCAACATTTGAAGGGTTAGCCCCTGAAATGTAGGTTTTGTTGCACCCCTGAATGCAAGCACACACACCATTCACCATATACACACACGCACACCCAGCCATCCATACATTTAAGTGTGCTTTCTTTCACCATACTGGCACACCCAGGCAGCCATCCATACATTTAAGTGTGCACCCTTTCACCATACAGGCACATCCAAGCAGCCACCCATAAAATTACATGTGCACCCATTCACCATACAGGCACACACACCCATGCACCCACCCATACATTTAAGTGTGTGCACCCTTTCACCATATACTCACACAGGCAGCCACCTATACATTTAAGTGTGCACCCTTTCACCATACAGGCACACCCAGACAGCCACCCGTATATTAAAGTGTGCACCCTTTCACCATACACTCGCACAGGCAGCCACCTATACATTTAAGTGTGAACCCTTTCAACATACACTCACACACGCACACATCATTGGTTTGTGGGGATCCCTAACACTTAAAAAAGAAATTGGGCCTCATTAAAACTATGCCGGACTGTAAACAACGGTGCTGGTAAGCTCACCGGCACTGTTGTTTCCGGGCCGGCATATTACAGCTCTGCGGGTGGTTTCCGTCCTGCCCGCAGGTCAGACCTGCCGGGCAGAACGGCACCCACCCGCATAGTTTTCATGGAAGCACTGGCACCGTTATAAACGGTGCCGGTGCTTCTATGGTCCCCATTCCCATAGAGTCCGATAGGACTTTATGGAAATGGGAATTTACCATTTGCCGGCGCCTGACTTCCCAGACCGCCAGGGTTGTAATCCCCGGGTGTTACCGGGAAGTCGGGCGCTGGCAAATCATTATGGGTCTGGTGGCATCCTGCTAGTATCAATGGCACGGTTGCTGCCAAACCTGTAATGAGGACCATCGTTTCTTTTTGAAGTCACTCTGACTTCATAAAGAAATTATTTCTGTTACAGAAATAATTTCTTTATAAATGCAGAGGGAATTCAAAAAGAAAAAAAACATTTTTTTTTCTACAAGTGGGGGCCCCTCCCAGGCCATGTGCTGGCAGAGCCCCCCGTACTGCGGAGGCTGCGGTGACCCCTGATACGCAAGTGTAATGTGTGTGTATGTATATTGGTGTGTTTGTTTTTAGGAATGCGTGAATGAAGGAGTTGTATGGCAGTGTGAATGTGTGGATGGAATTGTTTTTTTCTGTGTATGCCAGCCTGCACCCCTAAATGTAGTGACCCAACTCAGTGGAGCCCCCACATTTAGGTTCTATTTTTGATGTCACAGTAGCATACATCAAGGGTAAAGCAAATGTAATTTGTGAATGTAGGCCACTTTCGCCAGGTAATAACCCTGATGTTTGCTTTACCCTTCATGCCAAGCAGAAAATAACTTGCACTAATAAAAAAGTATTTGCAGACTGACACTTCTGCTGTCAGTCTGCATATGCTTTCTTAATGTGTATTGGCATTTTTGTACTTTGCATCAAGGATAAAAGCGAAGATAAGTGTGATTACGTGACATACTATCCTATCTTTTCATAGTCATTCTGTGGCATGGTGTTTTTTACTGGCTGGGATGCCATATATGGTAATACTGGCATACATCTGTGCAGCATCCATGAACATATGTGGGCAAAGATAGCATGGACATGTTTTATATACTAGTATATGTTGTAGGAAAAGGCATTATCAAAATGTGTTCTAAAAGGGTCCTGTGCACTTTTGATAACTTTCATGTGCTACCATACAAAACTAATTTCAAACTCTGGCATTTCCCCATAGACATTTCAGTGAAATGCACCATTTTAAATGAGAATCACCCCTAGCCCCTCTTGTTTGGTCCATGTCACCCCACTCTGCTTGGTTGGTCACGCATTTTAGGCTCAAGCATTTTCCCTCCTCCAGTTAAAAAATTCACCAGCTGCCACTGTTTAACACCAAGGCTCTCATAACCAGGACTAATGGCTGGCAGAGGGACTCCCAGTACCCCCTTCTTATGTGCATATTTTAAGTAACTCTGGGTCTCACCCTAAGTTACTAGAGGAAACCAGACGTGGACCCCTTTGCTCACTAGTCTTAGATAGGGACAGCTCCACCTCACCGATGAGGCCCAACCAGGCCGTAACACGTGTCTGGGGTTGCTGTTGGTCCTCTTGTTCAGAAGAGAATTGCCAGGCATTTTGGTGCTGGACTGCTCTTGGGCAGGACAAAGACTGATATGTAGTGGAATTGTCTCTTCTGTGAAAGCATGGTGAGCTAAAAACCCTGGTTGAGACTCTAATCCGGGATATAGACCAGTAGTAGAGAAACTCCCAGAACCCCCTTGTTTTTCCCTAAAGGAAGAAAACTCCTTTAATTGTTTTTATCTTTCATAACTACAAACTGCAACAATGCAATCCTGATTTCCCTTCACTCCAAGTGGCCCTGAGTGGATTTTCTTCACATGATTCAGCACCCTTTACTTGTCACACATAATATTCAACTGTTTAAGATGGCTCTGTATGGGAACTGGTATAGTGGATGAGATCCCATGATAATGTGCATGAATGTCCCAAGAATGATACAATATTTTATCATACTAACATTAGGAGGGTTGAAGACCAGGAAGATAAAATAACTAGGTAGGTTACTGGAGTTTATCTTTCATCACAGCCTTGGACAATATTGCGTATGTTTTAGTGTCCTCCTGAGTGAGGGCACACAACTATAAATAATACGGCCAAACAGGATAAAGTTTAAACCTAAACTGCTTTATTTCTGTCCTTACTCACAAGTCATTTCCATTCGTTTGAACAAAGGCCTGAAGCAAATAACAAAGTTGTGTGTATACACATGAGACACTACAGCCTCCCCTGCAAAATAACAATGTTCTAGCTCATCTCCTCAATCCATCTTATTGGCCTTGTAGTAATTATGTGAAAACGTTCCCATTCTGTCACAGGTGGACGCTCTTCTTGCTCATCTCAATGTCTTGTCCTGTTGTCGTGTGCCTCTCTTCCTCTCCTGTGTATCCGGACTCCTCCAGATGATCCTCAGAGGATACTTCTTGACATATTGTCTCACTTTGTCGGTGTGTGTTGTCTTTCTGAAGAATGATGCATTTCTTGTTGTGGTTGTTTCACTAGCACACAATCTCCTTCTTGAATGCTTGATGGACGCACTCAGTGTCTACCTTCCACATAGTCCTCCATTCTCCTCTTTCCTTCCTCATCATTCCATCTGTGTTCCCCACCACTCTCGTGAATCAAGAGTCGCACTAGAGTCTGCACGAGCGGTCAAACATCAATTCATCAGGGAATTATGTGGTGGTGCTGTGGGATGTGTTTCTGTAGTCACGCAGGAGTTGATTTGTCGTCTGCTCGAGGGGTTTTTGTGTCAAGTTTGATATCCTGACCACCCACTTGAAGTTGGTCATGGAGCGTTCTACTGCTCTTTTGGCTTGTGGCCATAGCGGTGTTCTTCTCCGCTGCTGGAAACCAATATATTTGGCAAAATCCTTGAAGTAATTCCCTGTAAATGGTGGTCCATTATCTGACTTTACGATCATGGGAATGCCATAGATGGAAAACATTCCATCAAGCATGGGTATCACTGCCGTTGCCATGGTGGAGTGCAAAATCTGCATCTCTGGTTACCTTGAATGTTCATCCATCACTACTTGGATGTATATGCCTGATGGCAGTGACAAAAAATGTTTATGGCCACTTCTTCCCATATGTGGTCTGGCACTTGGGTAATTTGTATTGGCTTGGGGCAGGTGTGACATGAATTGAGAGTTTATTTTTTTTCCAGCTTTAGATCTATGCAAAGAAACCATACTTTCTGGCGAAGTAGATGTTTGGTGGACACAATTTCTCTGTGTCCTTCATCTGCCAAGACTATCGCCTGTTGCTGTACGTAGGGGGGAATTATGATTCTGTTCCCTTTTAGAATCACTGTGGATGGAGATATCGATAATTCATCCTTTAGGCACGCCAATGTCCTCAGTAAGGTCAAATCCACTGCAGTACTCCTTGCTGCAACACCCTCTGCTGACCTTCCCCCATCCTGATTAGATGCATGATCCGGCGAGCCCCAACTTTGTGTACAATGTGGTGTGGAGTGTGAGATCCTCCAGTGCCACCAACGTGGCAGAAGCCTGATGCAGCAGGTAGTTGACATATTCATCTACTTTGTCCATCGATGACGATGACCCTGGCAGCAGATGGCGAGACAGGAAATCTGGTGGATTGGCCTCTTTTCCTGTTTTTTGCATGATGTGAAATGTATGCTCTTGCAGTCTCAGCCCTCAATGATCAAAGCGGGCTGGCATTTGGATGGATGGTTTTCCATAGATTATGACTGGAGCCTGTGTGTCTGTGACAGTAATAAAAGGTTTCCCAAATAAAAACGAGTGAAAATGCTCACTTGCCCAAAGAACTGCGAGGCTCTCCTTCTCAGCCTGTGAGTAACTTTGTTCAGCTTCCGAAAGGGTTTTGCTGGCATATGATACAGTCCGCCTTTCTCAGTTGTTATCACCTGAGTGTTGCACTAGTATTGCTCCAGGTTGCACTGGACTAGCGTCCACTGTCACCTCAATGTGTTGTTTGGGGTTGAAATACGACAGACACACCACCAATGTTATATTGTGTTTTTTTTTTTTTAAATGCCTCCTGGCATGTTATGTCCCAGGTGAATGTTTGATATTTCTTGGTGAGGGGTTGTAGCGGGGAGCTTGTTGAGGCAAAATCTGTCAGGTATGTAGTGCAATAACTTGCTAATCCTAATAAAGACTGTACCTGTGATATGTTAACTGGCTGTGGTGCCTCTGTCAGTGCCTTTATCTTGTTTGTGTCTGGTTCTATTCCTTTTTCAGCATCTTGCTGACTGCATACTTGTTCTTATTAATGGTAAGGTTTACCTCCTCCAGTGGTTTGCATATTCTGAGCAGCGTGGTGTTGCATGATTCTTGTGGCATTCCATAAATTAAGATATTATCACTATAGTTCAAGCAGTCAGGTATATGGCAGTTGACATTCTGCATTTCCTCCTGGACAATCTCTGCTGCAGAGGATATGCCAAAATGAAGTCTCTTATATCTAAACAGACCTAAATGCATGGTAAACATGGTGATATTATGAGATTCCTCGCTGATCTTAAGCAGGTGGTATCCATTGTTTAGGTCATTGTGGAGAAAAATGTGGCTCAGTTGAGGAGGTGCATCATGTCAGGGATGCAAGGTGCTTGATGGTGGTCTCTTAAAATAGGTTGGTTGTGGACCCTCATATCCATGCACTCTCTTATTTGCTTGTCAGGTCCTTTTTTTGGACAGTAACTACAGGGGATACCCACATAGTACATCTGGTTGCTGGTTCAATTACATCAGCGCATGTTAGAGCTTGCAGTTCCTGCTCAACTTGGTGTTGAATACTGAAAGGTATTCCTCAATAATGTTGGACAACAGGATTGATGGTGCAGCACATATGAAGCTTGATCTGACATACTTTGAGTTTTCCAATACCTTTAAATAGGGATGGAAAAGTGGCTTCTATCTTGGTGGCTGGTGTTATATATCTGCCAGCCATTAGATGGTATAGGACGTGTATGAGTCCCCTCCGATTGGTCGATTCGAAACTTAGGATGCATCCACATGTGGTCTCAGTGACAATAACATGGAACGTGATGCGGTCTGATTTGTCGATGTCTCTGCATGTAGTGGTGAATGCACCTTTTATATGCCAGCTGAATTTTTGTGCAGTAGGCGTATATGTCACGTTGGGCCCTTTTTAGTCTCTGTGTGTGTTTCAATAGCTTACATTATTTCACTGGCATCACATTTACATTTGTCCCAAAGTCTATTAGAAATTTGTGTGACTGTCCTTTTATCTCTAGTGGGAGTATCAAACTCTGAGCTATGGCGGTAGGATTCCCTACAGCACACAGTTATCATTTCTTTCTTTTTCTGCTGGATGCTGTATCTGATTCGCTTCTGGAGGACGTTGTGGTCATTAGGTGATGGAGGTGTCATCTTCCTTTCTGTCGTATTTCTGGAGAGATTGGGTGCCGAGAGCGTGTTGTTTACCTTTCTTCTGTGCTATGGTTCATCTCTGGCATGCCTCTCCCTTCATCTATGGGGTATCAAGAAAGGGATTTGTATGTGTACATCTGTTTCTCCTGACTGTGTGCATATGATGATTTAGGAGCATTGCCCATTGATCTGAAATTATTGCCCCATTGCTGGGCAGGTGTTTCAGTGTGGGAATTTCTGTCCACATCGATAGCATTATCATATTTCCCCTTTGACTTCCTTTGGGTGTAGGGTCTGTGAAGTGATCTTGTGTATCATGTGTTCGTTGATTACAGGGTTGGAAGATATATGGAGTTTGCTCATAGTCAAGAACTGAAACTCTACTGCAGTGGTCGTTCTCACCAATAGCCATATTTCTGCCAGAGTATGGTGCTTCTGTAGGAATTTTTTTTTGAATCACATGGATGCGCCACCTGCTATTATTTGTGATGTGATAGCTTCTTCATTTGAATATAGGTGGAAGTCACAGTGGTTCACCTTTGATCGTAGTCTTGTCACAAACGTTTACATTTTTTTACATGGGGATTGCATTGTTGTATGCAATATACGGTGTTCATAATCTACATTCTTGTTGATGGCAAAGTGTTAATTCAGTAGTTTCAAGTCAATGTAAGTGTATACCACATCTTCTGACAGTTCAAAGATGAAATCACAATCTCAGATTTTGGGGCACGCTGTCAGGGTGAGGATTTCTTTCACCGTGATATCTTCCTGTGGGACTAGCACATTGAGGAAAAAAGTCAAATTCCCTGGTCCATCTGAGCCCTAAATGAGAAGTGTGGGTCATGTCAAATGGTAGTAGTGTGGGTACACGGAATGTATCCATCACTTGTTGTGCCATCTCTCCTGCGGGCGGGCCAAGGTTTTCCTCTTGCTAGTTCATGGTCGGATATTGTGAGTGGGTGTCAAGGTCCATCTTTGAGAGCAAGAGAAACTTATTATGTCCCTTCCTAACATGTGGAGTGCTCACTCTGGTGTGTTCTTATTCATGTCACTCGACTTGATGAAATTGTGTGGAGGCAGTACTCCCAGGTCCACTCTATGTGTGGGGTCTTCCTTCTCATGCTGGTTGCCTTCAGTGAGTGGGAACATGAGGCAAAGTGCTTTTGGTCATTCCACAGTGACAGAGTGCCCGCGCTTACATCTGCGTCATGGGTTTAGGCGTGTGTCAGGGCGGTATTACTGTCTGAAATACCGGCACCCTTATCATGGGTTTGACAGTCCTCGTGTTATGTGTGGGTGCGCTGTAGCGCCATCCTGCGGTCCCGGCATCGGAACCATCTGCATCACACATGCACATCTCTTCTGTCCTACAGTGTGTGAGCGGCTGAGTGGTGGCGTGCAGGTCCGGTGTCTCCGTAGCATCAGCAGAACTCTGCTTCTGCACCCAGGCAGGCGGCTGTCTGCAGCAGTCGCCTCAGGATCACAGACCCCCTAGGCTGCGCACAAAGGAGGTGCTATGTTGCTTCTCTCCACCTCGTCTCCAGTTTAGTGTCCTCCTTAGTGAGGACACACAGCTATACATAATACAACCACACTGGATAATGGTTCAACCTAAATTGCTTTATTTCTGTCCTTACTAGCACGTCATTTCCTGCTGCTTAAACAAATGCCTGAAGCACATTGCGACGTCTCGTGTCTACACATGAGACAATACATATGTGATACTATAATATGACATCCTATGTCCTCGTCTCTCTTGCCTTTAAATACATGGAGTCTGATTTACAGAAGCCTTGTACAATGGCATAGCTAATGTTGGGAAATGTATACTGCTGCTTTCGGCTCTTCTTCTTCCTATGCTGATATATTGCTACCTTATTGGCAATGGTGATAGTTAATGTACCCCGTTGAGTATTTATTTGTCCGATGTGCCTGTTCCACAGTCGATATTTCTGCTGACATCCTCCCACCTTCATTACTTTCTTTCTTTTCAGCTTTCCTAGTCTGTGTACTTTGTCTGCAATTACAATCGCTCTAGTTTTCCAGTTGTCTCATCAATGTCCTTCCTTTTCTTCTCTATTTACACGTTGCGTTCCTCCTTGCCTTTATTTTATGGCCATTCATTGGTGAATTCAAATGTGTACACGACAGCAAATTACAATTGTTATCAATACCACGACAACATTTTACAATCTGTTTCTTTTTGATACTGCCCAGACCAGAGTGTACGGTTATTTATTTAGAATAAAAGTGTGCGGCTTGTACCAACATTGATTCTTCTGACTGCCTCTTCTGTGATGTTCATACCGTTTTTAGACTCGAAAGCAGACACAATTACGATATAACGTTTAGTTTCTCATATTAAAAAGTAAACATCATTTGAATGTGAACGTGTAATTAATTGCTGCAATGTTGTTACCAAAAACTGGACACATTTGCATATCAAGAATTCTAGGAAACCCTGGAATTAAACAAGCTTTATTATCTGTTATTTTTCTATGGAAAAGTTACTTGTTCTAGAAATTACTAGATTCAGAGCTACAGTGGATCATTGTATTTTGCAATGTCCCGCTAGTTTGACAAATCACATTGGGGTTTGTCGATAAGCTGCAGGCGATCATACAGTGAGAATGCCGTCTTGTTAGTATTTTAGACATCTGTTTAAATGTGTTCAAATGGACCTGTCTCTTCCCTCAGCTGGGCTTTTCCCACAGCAGGGTAGCAGGATCTGCAGGCCTAATAGTGTTATGTGTTTCAGTGCAGGGCGTTTGAAAAGCATGAAGGCAACGCTTCTTGCCAGTGCTTCCCTGCTTTCTTCCCGGGCCTGAGCAGGAAGTAGCTTCAAAGCAAGTGTGCTTTGCCGCCCTCGAGATGTTACGTCCGAGTTCGAGGCACACCAAAATAGAGTGTTCTCTCCAAAAGAGGCTTAAATCTGTTTGGAAGCAGGTCATTGATTCTGTCAAGAAAAGGAGCCCTTTGACAAGCAACCCAGCTGCCTGTTAAATGTGTTGAACTATACAAAGGGCTTGCTAGAAATCAGCTGAGAAAAGAAACCATTTGGAAAGATGCCAGGCAATTTCGACAATGTCGATGTGCACTTCGTTCACTCTATAAAATGAGAGAGTGCAAATAAAAATTTGATGCACACCTGCACTCTTCTGATACAGTAGAAGGTGAGAGGAAGGTGAAGCAAGAAGAGATAAACTAGCATGCTCTGCTCAAATAACATGAGTGGAATGTTTCGTTTCAAATGCTCAATGGTCAAAACATTGTGCAAGGACAGTGTGGTTTACAGCTCATGTCAAAGTGGTGGAATGAGTTGAAAATGTGCAGTTAGTTTGTCTTCAAGCCAATTGGTGTTGGAGGAAATGCAAATACGTGTGTTTAAGGCTGCTTGCAGTGCCTAATGTTCTCATATTGATGGAGCATCGTGTCTGAAACATGACAAAGATGCCAGGACATGCACTATTCCAACATTGGTATACAGCATTATTTTTCATGGTAGCTGTGAAAGGTCAACTATGGGAAGGAGACAGAGGGGACCGTGTTGAGCTACCTTCTCCACAATGCGACCCCTGTAGGTAGTATGTAAGGGTCCTGCCGGGCCCTCTACCCTCCCCAAGTCCCCAGTTGTCCCTGGACTGAGATCTCCGAATGACAGCTTCTGATTTACTGGGAGCATACTGTAATATAAATCAGACATCAGTTGAAAGGTTCCGATCAGAAATGGGAGAGACAATTTCACAGTTTAACTAAGTACCTTTTGACACATTAGTTGGCATGTGACATAGGGCCATTTTCCTTAGCGAGAAACCTCTAACAGATATATTTATTTTTTCCCCATTGCGGCTCTGTCTCAAGACAATGGGCCTCGTTACAAGTGTGGCGGTGTGGGAAAAAAGTGCCAGTAATCATGTTACCACCACTTTATTAGCACTGCCAAATTATAATTTATGGCTGATTTAGCGCCGCCGGAATAACCATGCAATAAATCCACTGATTTTGAGAGGAAAGATGACAGAGTCAAATCCAGTTTGAAGCTGAAGGTAAATCCTCCACTTTATCTCTAAAAATCAGCAGATTTACAGCACAGTAATTCCGCCAGCGGGAAAGCTACCAAACAGCTACATGGCGTAATATGGACTCCAGAAAATGGGAAATTACCACCACTTGTATTCCCATAGTTACTCAACGTGACCAAGTGATGGTAACAGTTATTCCTTTTGGTGGTACTTTGGCAGATTTGCTGTCAAAATACTGTCAAACTTGTAATGAGGCCCAACACACTCTCTCTACAGTGTAGTGCTAGACACAAAGCTGGATGATCATGCAGAAGGTTTTTGCCAGACCCAAAATGTCCCTTCACAAACTGTTCGACAGATGAGACCCTCTATGCCATTCCCAAGCTTGCTCCATTGCTTGTCAACTGATTGTGAAATACTGTGTTTACTTAAGCTTGTGTTTACTTGTATTGGCTTTATGATCACAACTTTGGTAGTGTAAAGGTTTAGGCATTGAACTTGGATGATTGAGGAGCATGGGATCTCAGTTTACATCTCTCCTTCAATGCTTCATTAATGGTCTAAAAAGGCAGTTAATAACCTACCAGTAATACAAAATACCACGATTATCTGATCATTTATACAATGTAACATTTTCCATCTTAAACAAATTGAAATTACTAGAACAAGCTACCACAGAACTTCATCATGTGAACATGCTCCTTCAGAAAAGCAATTGAGAGTCAGCATTCTTCTTTTGATTTTATGTTTTTTTTTAAGAATGCATCAGCCTCACAGCATTGGTAGGTAGGGGTGTTGTTAAGTGTTTGTCAGTCGGCAGCAGGACTGGGAACCAAAAGAGGCCCTGGAAATACCTTTCAAATGTACCCCATATTATGCATTCTCTGTAAGCCCATCCCTTTTTCCTATGGAAACATTTGGAAATGCCAAACAATAGAAGCCCACGGTGCAGTGGCCTACCAGAAAATCTCAAGAGTTCCCTACAGGCCAGTCCACTCCTGGTCAGCAGTCCTGTTCCTTTCTGCGCTACTTTCTGTATTTACAGTATCAGCGGCCCGCTATCTGCTCACATGGAAGGATTTGAACCAAAGCTGTTGTGTGAAACCTGATAATATGGAGAAGCCTGGTTTGTTATCATTACAGAATCATTAACCATTGTTAGATAATCATTACCCATGTAGGGATTCAGTTATCCATCATTGCATCCTGTTTAGTTATCTATGATTAATTCTGATTAGTAGTGACATCATAAAACTATCCACATTAATCTGCCATGTACATGTATGCATTCGCAATTTTCTTACAGAATGAGGCCTGTCATAGTTGAAGTGCCATGTAGAGACACATGTTATATTTGGAGACACATGTAGAGATATGTTGTTATGTATTATGTATACATTGTAGAGAGACACGTATGAGTGTGCACTTAGAATATGCATGAAGTCTGCATATAGATAGCGCTTTGATTTGCGGGTGAATGTGCTAAGCACTATAGAGAATGCATTTAGCTGGCTCCTAAGCCATCCTGAATTGAGACGCACAGAAGCGCCGCGGAGTGTGGAGAAGTTGTTAGGAGTTAGTGAGCAAGTATGCTTAAACAGTTGCTTGGCAGACAGGTAACGCGACCTTTGGTCCGAGTGGAGAAGGCAAGGGAGGCCTTATCAGCCCTGGGTTGGTGCTTTGCAGACAGAGAGAAGGTGGAGGTAGGCACCGCCACAGAGGGAGAGGAGCTTTGGCTCTCAGAGACATGGAGAGGAGAGACGGATTTGAATGGAGAAATATGAGGAGATGGTGTTTTGTACCGCAGGCAGACAGAAGATATGGTATAGATATGTAGACAATGTCACATTGACCAGAACACGAAGTGATTGACCACACCATAGAGTGATTGAAAAGTAAAGTACATGCATCACAGACTTTTAGGCACTGCTCACATTTAGAAATGCTGACATACAGAAAGAGAGGCATTTTAGCTTAGAGAGATGAGTGTAACCATAGAGATTTTTGTACGTCATTGAATAGTATAACCAGAGCTGAGGGAGATTGGAGTTTTTTAGATGTAGATGGAGATGACTTGGAGAGAGAAGCTTGGTTGTCATGAGATCGAGAGGCAAATGAAAGGAAGTTGCGATTGAGGGAGAAGTTTTATTGGTGCAGCAGAATCCAATGGCTTTGGGAGTTTGGAAGCATTGGGGTAAGCATTCTGATGAGAGCTGATGCAGATCGATCTGGCAGGGAGACAATTGACCAGAAGACCAGACCACTGAGAGGCCTGTCCCTGATTGACTGGCTGGTTGCAGAGCGGGAAGCTTGCACATGGCAAGAGGGAAGTATTGATCTGAATAAGACATGTGCATGGGGAATTAGAACAGACACTCACACAGAGCTTTGGCTGACATGATAGATGGGGTAATCAGACAGGGATTGTCTTAGAGAGAGAGTGTGTGAAGTATGGTGTGGAATGGAGAGGTATGGTGTGGATTGGAGTTGATATTTGATTGCTTGCATTAGAAGCCTGTAAGGCTTATAGTTATTGCACTGCATTGTAGATTTGCACCAAAAGCATACATGGTGCAAATTCAAAGATTTGCATTATAGTAGTGTTTGCATCATGCATTGTTATGTATGAATAAAAGTGTTTCTATCGTTGAATTGATTCATGTGTTTTCTTTGTGTCTTATGTTAGTGTGTCCATAGGAGTAAGATAGGAGTAATCTAGGAGTAACACAGTGCACAATGGCCATGAGTTATAAGAGAATGAGGGACATAGTGATCCTCACCCCTGAGGTAGATTTATTGCATTTTCCACAGTTGCGCGGATCTTGCGTGCAGATCTGTGTGTGGCTATGCTTTGGGCAGTCCTCTTCCTTTGTCCTCTGCTTTCTGTGTTTGCTCTTTTGATGGCCCCCTAACTCCTCCCACTGTTACCTGGATGTATTTATACCAGAGACGCGCGTAGAGAAGTATGCAGCCAAGTGTTGGCAGTCTGCAAGCTCGGTACTCAGCTCTCGTGAAGGTATGAGTAAGCTATATTACTTTTTACATTGTAATATCTACTTGTGTTGCTGCAGGAAACGTGAATGGTCATTTAAATGTCATATAATCTGCATAGTAAAATAGTCACATGTTCTTTCATTCCTTTGAAACCAAATGTTGTACCCTTAGAAGGTGGAATTGATCAAATGGGGGTGCTGGGTGTGCCACAAAAACATGTTTGCTGCATCTCAGCGACCGTTAGGCTCTCGCTGCGGTGGAAACTGACAAGGCAGGTCTGCACCAAGATGATAAATTCATTCATTAAAAAGCGTGAGGTGGATAGCCTCTGCACAGAGAACGTGCAACTGCTGTCTGAGAGCGGCCAGGTCTGTAAAATGGTGTTACTGAAGCAGGAGAATGTAGAGTTGAGGTATGCACTGCGTGACCACGGGAGTCAGGCCTGCACAATGTCCCCATTGCAGACCACTCCCGCCAAGGAGTACCGGGTTCCTTTGGCAGGATGTTTAGGAGCAATACTTGCAGCAGCTAAAGAAACGTGCAGCACTGTGTCTAGTCCATCTAAAAAAGAACACCATTCCAGCACAGACAGGAAGTATTGTCCCTAGTTCAACAACAGCTGACAGACATAATAGCCTGGCCGCTAAGGAACCCTGTAAGATATCTGAAAATCAACCACTGAAATGTAATACAAATCCTTTCTACATGAAGATGTGGCAGCCCAACGTCACACAAGGAAACAAGAAACTGATTTAAAGTCTTTCCAAGTTGCATGTTCCTAACAACTCACCAAAAGATCCGAAAGGCCTGCATCTTCAGAGAATTGTAGAATATACATAGAGAATATTGTAAGCTATATTCAATCAACACTACAGCTAAATCAATGCCTTACCTGGGATGCTGAGGAAAACCCTTATTGATGTATTTTTATATCCAGTTCAGTACTCTGGATGACAACCCTTGTATAACACTCCCCTCTTAGAATCCCCCTGACCCCACTGCGCCAAAAAGTAAGTTTGTTTTGCAAATTAAAAGGTTTATTTGAAAATGTAAACAATATATATATATATATATATATATATATATATATATATATATATATATATATATATCACACTTCTATAAATAAATTGATAATGGATATTACACTTGTAAATATGAGCAGTAGTCAGCAAGAGGTAACGTATAAATAGGAACAGAAGAATAAGGTGGGAAAGAATGCCTTATATGGTTCAAGGAAACGCAATGATGAGTGAAATGCAGTACAGAAAATAACTTGATATGGCTTCAACAAAAGACAATGTAATCACTTTTCCTTGACAATTCACTCCCCCCCTATGCAATGTAAGAATTGGAAGGAGAGCACACAGTCTTCAAGAATCCCAACAAAATGCAATACGAAATGCAGTTCCCCCCCAGCAAGCTTAGAGGAAAACAGGTAGAGGTTTGAAACACAGGCCCAAAATGCTTTTAAATGTGATGGCAATGGATGGGAAAATGTGCCAACTGATTTTAATTCCCTCTCGAGATTCAGGGTGAGTGGGAGATGCATGTTGGTATTAATTCAGGCTCACTTTAGCAATGCTCTATGAGTTATTACCAAGTTGCAAACGGATTTTAACAAAAGAAAGAATGGAGCTGCTATTTTGACAAGTGGAGAAATTGAGCCAAAATCGCAAATCGCGGTAAAATTTAACGAGTGCGTATATCGGAGTAGGAAGTCATTTCTAAGTTCGTTGGAAAGCCTAGAATCACAGCTTTAAAATGAAAGTTAAATCTCGTTGCTAGCCCAAACGGTTCAAGAGATACGGACAATTTAATAAAGGTAGATTTTCGGATTTAAAGTAAAACTCAAAATGACAGATGACAGCTTGCAGCTGCAGAATTGACAGGTGACAGTTGTGCAGCTTTAAAAATGACAGATGACACGATTTCTAGGAGGCTATTCTACTTAGGTTAAAATAGTTTGGATTAGATTATTTTAACTAAGAGATTGCACAGTTCTGCTAGGTACTCACAATATCAATTGGAAATAGGCCTCGTCACGGTCTGGTCAGGTTGGATGGGACTTCCGGCGGGTGGTTCTGAAGTCCCAGCTATTTGGGTCAGCTCTGCTCTCTAGGTCTGTCAAGCACCGGATCTGCTCACACCGGTCTGGTTTGTGGTTCTCTCGGGTTCCAGATACAGCACTGCTTTCTGGATACTGCTACAGGTTCTTGCAAAAATTCTTGGCAAAATTCAAACAGCTTGCCTGGCTGTTGAATAGTTTGGTTGGTTTCGAGGCCTGCTGAAGAGGATTCAGCTGGTGGATTCAGGCCTCTCTGCTACAAATTCTGGAATTAATTTCTGCTACAGGTTCTGGAGATTGATGGATTTGAAGTCTGGATCTCTGGATGTGAAGTCGTCGGTCAGCATGCTCCGCAGCAAATGGAATTGCATGTCCCTACCTGTCCCAGCAGTCTCTTTTTATGTGTTTTAAAAAGTGGGTGGAGAGGCTAGCATCCCTAAGCCTGCCCCTCTCTTGATTTCATAGGTCAATAGATTCTTTGGTCCCTGATTTGGGAAGGGATAGTGTGCCAGAGTGATGTCATTTTTATGACCTGCAAAAATGACACTCCCCTGGTCAATGTGCACACAAACCTATTCCTGATCCAAATACATATTTCCCAGGTACACAGTTGTTTGACATCACATACACACATCATATATTACTAAAGATAGTCCCTGTCCCGACTCTGGCGCTTCTAGGAGCTTGCATTCAAAAATGGCAACTTATTTTCGATTTTAGTGGGTTTTTCAACATTGGTTTTCCATCAAAAATTATACAAAGGTACATTTCCCTTCCACATATATCCCAGTAACTGTCCATGTCTCTAGCTTAAACACATTGTCTACAATAATCATAATTAGTGGGGTTTTGCCCCAGAGCATGGTACAAATTGGAGTTTGGACTCAAATCGTGAGGGCATTTTTCAAACTAAGACTCTCAAAGTTGTACATTCCTGTAATTTGGTTACAATACATTATCACTGTTTCTATAAAATATATATTTGTTGCAATTCAACTCCCCCAAAGTGTTTGGGTCCGCCTCCAGGAGTCTGGGTGGGTCAGTGATCACATGTCTCTCCTTGCTGGCAGAGGGCTGTTGACAGGAAACACTCAAAATTAACATACCCCATTCAACAGAAAGAGCCTTTTGTGAGGGCTCCAGCAGGCTTCCTGGAAGTCTCTCCTCAATCAATCAACAGGGTCATGTGATATCCTGCCTCCTGGTGTGAAATCTCTGAGGTGTTAAGGTTTCCCAGCCTCTTGAGCTCCTGGAACAGCAGGTGGCTAAGATTTCCAATTTACTAACAAGTCCCTGCCCCTCTTGCAACTCCTAAATACAGTTTCCCTGTCAGAGTTTAGACCGCTAGCGCCACCTTGGGGAATTTGTCGGTACCGCATCCATTTTTGAGTTGTCTTGAATTACTGCATTTCACTAGAGGGGTCTTTTGCTTGATAGTATAGGACCCTTGCTTAACATTGTTTTGATGGCATCCTTACAGTAGAGTGGTGATGTGGAACCCCCCACAAGAAGGTTGTATCTTTGGAGTGGTCTCGTGCCAACTGCGCAGTTCTCCTATTCTGGCGTGAATGTGGGCGGCGATAGCTCATCCCCACATCCACCCAGTATATTGATTTAGTTTGTTCTGGGATAGAATAATGGGCGGCGACAGCTCATCCCCACATCTACCCAGTCTATTGATTCAACATGGGTCAAAACCCTTGACAAATCCCCCCGCCCAACTGCGCTTTGATTCAAGTTGCGGGGAAGTCGGGTGCAAAGGAGGTTTTGAGCCCTTGCGCTGGTATGTCCCCATTATCTTCTTCCAATTCTGTAGATAGCACAGTTCAGCATCTTTTCCTCCACCCAGTTGGATCGATCGGTTCTCCTTGCCGGTCCTGATGGGAATATTGGGCGGTACCCCGGGCCCCTTGGGTCTCTGCTCCCGGTCTCCGGATCATCCTCCTTGGTCAGTCTCCAGGTTTTCTTTCTCCTGGATGACAAAGGAAAGCGGCAATACCTATTCGTAGACATTTCTTTCCCACCATTGATATAGTGGGGTGGCATATACATTTTATAGTCAAAACATTTGCGTTCTTATTTTAACAAAAACAAGATACAATTACAAGACTTTTTTTTTCAAATCATAATATTTTAGAGACTATATGTGGGATATTTTAGGGTTGGAATTGAATTACTCTGGAGCGGTCCCCTCTGGTATTGCAGAGGACTCCTCCAGTTGTTGCAGAGTGTGCCTGGGATGGCAACACTTTATATGATTTATATGGACCCACTTGTCTTCCCCCTCTGCCAAACTGCCTTTGGGGATGCAGATCTTATAGGCAACAGGGAGATCTTGTCTATAATTTCAAACGGTCCCTTCAATGTAGGCAAGAATTTTCGCTGTTTGGCCTGGTTCCTTTGGAAGTTTTATAGATAGACCCGATCATCCACCTTATATTCCTTTCGGGTAGTTTTTAAATCATAGTGGGTCTTCATGCTCTCGGCTGATCTTTCTAGATTCCGCTGAGAATAGGCAAAAGCATGGTGAAGGTGTTTCCTTAAATTTTCCACATACTCATGAGTTGTGGAGGCATTTATCAGTGTCTGCTCCTGGGTCCTGTATTGCAAATGCTGAGGAAGCACCATCTTGCGTCCAGTCATCAACTCAAATGGTGACATTTTAGTTGCAGATGAAGGGGTAGATCTGATGGCCATTAGGACCAGAGGTCATCGGATATCCCAACTTGGCCAAGAATCTGCCACAAACTTTTTTAAGATGCTCACAATGGTTCGGTTGTATCTCTGCACTGCTCCAGAATAAGCTGGCCTGTAAGCAATGTGTAGCTTCCTCTTAACCCCCAGTATCTCCCACATCTTTGTCATTACTTCACTGGTGAAGTGGCTACCTCTGTCTATCTCAATCCTTTGAGGTAGACCAAAACGGGAAAAGATGTGGTTAATCATCAGGGCAGCTGCTGTTTCTGCCTTGCAGTTTGGGGCCGGGAGACATTCCACCCACTTGATAAACAAGCATGTAACGGTCAACATGTACTTGTTTCCTCTAGATGAGCTAATTACAGGGCCTACAAAGTCGATTTGCAAATCTGACCATGGCAGTGTCATCCCCTTCTTTTGGAGAGGCGCACGGTGTGTGAGGGATGATTGCTGAAATTGTGCACACGCAAGACACCCCTTCAAGTATTGGTCGAGGTCCTGCCCAATGTGTGGCCAGTATGCAACCTCTCTTAAGATTTCCAGTGTTGTGTGAAACCCCCTATGACCGGCGGTGGCTGAGTCATGGGTGTGACTTAACATCAGGCTTCGGAATGAGGGAGGGACCACCCACTGATCATGGCCAGCTTGGGATTTCCTTACCAACAAACCGTCTTGGATTCGGAACCTTTTTGGACATTTCATCAACACTCTTAGGTCCTCTTTCCCAATGTAATCGGTATCCGTCAGGGGAAAGTTCTCAGGGTCCTCAAGGTGTTGGTAAAACTTACCAATAATTGGATCCCCTTCTGAGCTGTAATTAAATCAGCATCAGGGGTCTCCTTACTCCATTGTGCAGTTGAAAGATCATTGTGAGCATTTGTCTCGGACCTAGTGATAGCAGTGACCTGGATTTCCCCCAATAGGGACTCCATTTCTATTACATCCCCTTGGATGGCCCCGGTTTTGGCCAGCTGTTCAGCTAAGTCATTTCCAGTTTTATCTGGTCCCTCTACTTTGGAATGACCCTTGATCTTTTTCCAGTAGATGGTCATCCCATTCGATGTGACCAGATCATCAATGTTTTCGATTAACTTCCCATGTTTCAAGGGTTTGTTATTAGCACATGACATGCCTCTGGTTTTCCAATTAACCAGGTGCTCCACGAACTTGTTCCATACATAATCCGAATCTGTGATTATGACCAGTTCGCGGAGTTGATGTTGGACAGCAGTGAGGATGGACTAATGCACAGCCATCAATTCTGCCACCTGACTACTTCGGGGACCAATTTTGTATCCAGCGGAGGGTTCTGGAAACTCCTTCACCCATGCATTTTCTACGCCGGCCACCAGTTTTTTTCTCCCCGTTGTTGTCAACATGGTAAAAGCATCCATCCACATAGACAGTGGGCATTCTCTCTCAATTGTCTTCTTCAAAGACTTTGTGTGGGGAATTTAGGTATGCCTCCATGTTGTCCTTGATTTTTAGACTTTCGTCCTCGAGACAGTTTTCTCTGGCACAATCATGCAAGTCAGCCAGACCTTGCACCAGGGGACTCTTCTTGCTTTGGCCATATCTGACCTCTACAGGAAAGCCTTGCATTGACAGAATCCAGGAAGTGATTCGGGAATTACTCACATTTCCGGCCCAGATTCTGTCACTTTGGAGGTATTGCAGAGACTGGTGTGGAGTCTCCACTATGATGTGTTCCCCCTGGATAAACGGGCGGTAATTCTTCAATGCCCACACCGTTGCCAGGAGTGCCTTCTCACAATCGTTGATTTTTTCCTCCACAGAGGATAAAGTTTTGCTTGCATAGGAGATTACTTTATTGACCTTGTCATGCTTTTGGTATAATACTGCCGTCAAGCACGTATTAGAGAACCCTGTCTCCTGGAAGAATTCCTTGTTTCTGACAGGGTAAGCTAGGCAAGGCGCTTGTGAGAGGCTTCTCTTGAGTTGTCTTACTGCCTCGGATTGTTCTGGACCCCATTCCCACTTGACCCCCCCTTCAGGAGATGAATCAGGGGTCTAGTGATCTCTGCGTAGCCCTCAAGAACTTTCTGCTGTAATTAGTCAGTCCAAGGAGGCTCCTTAGTTCCCGCAGAGTTGTGGGATCCTTCAGTTTCTGGAGTGCTTCCACTTTCTTTTCTTGGGGACAGAGACCCTGAGGAGTAATCTCATGCCCTAAGAAACTAACACGGGTTCTACACCACTGTGCTTTCTGAAAGGAAAGTTTTGCTCCGGCGGCCCTCAACTGTGTCAGAACATAACGGATCTCTGCGATGTGTTCCTCCACAGATGAACTTTTGATGAGGACATCATCTATATAAGCCAGGTTACCCCTCGTACCCAGGTCGGGCATGGCCTTATGTAAGAAAATGTTGAATTCATTGCCGGAGTTGAGGTATCCGAAGGGAGTACGGGTCCAGGTATACTGCTGGCCCCCAAAGGTAAAAGCCAGTTTGTATTGGTCCTCCCTACTGACAGGCACGGTCCAGTATCCATTGGCCAGGTCTATTGCAGTGAATACCTGTGATCCCTGAATCTGGGCCAGCCCTTGGTCAATGTAGGGCAGAGGCCATCGGGAAGTATGGACCCGTTTGTTGAGCTCCCTAAGGTCGGGGCAGTGTCTCCACTGGCCGTTTGGCTTCAATATTCCCAGCACCGGATTATTGAAGGTGCTGTGGACTGGACGGATTATTCCCCGGGACTCAAGGTTCTGAATTATTTCAGTAAGGGACTCCATGGATGCGAGAGGCAAGCGATATTGCTTCACAAACACTGGATTCATGCCAGGATCTGTGGGAATTGTTGTCGTGTGGATGTCGGTCCGACCACAGTCGTATGAGTCTACCGCAAAGAGATCTTGGAAATCCAAGAAAACTTGTTTCAACTTTTGCTTCTGTTCCAGAGTCACACAGGCATCAGCTAGGTTCACTCTCTCTTCCACCATCTGCCTGAAGCCTGGAAAGACTTCTGGTTTGGCTATATCAGCGGCCTCCTCCAGCTGGATCGAGAAGTCCCTGGTCAGAGTTCTGATTTGGACTGGAGGCTTCAGGTGGGAAAGGCAGCCCTCATGGACCTGGAAAATCACTGCATCCCTCCTGAAGTCACAAGTCACATCTTCCTTACCATAAGGGCAAGAAGTGTACACCAGGAAGTTCCCCCCATGCCGGGTGAAAATCCTGTCTGGTGTTGTATTGTCCTCACTGTCACTGTCAAAACAGTCCTTGGGGATCGGTCCTAACAGTTAATTTCCTAAATCAATGGAGAAATGTCGGTCATCAACCGCCTTTCCAATAATGGTGCCTGCGGCTAGAGTAATACTCTTTAAGTCGCTGTTATCCACCTCTATTGGAATGGTGTTATGTTCTATGTTGACTAATGGTGTTGGGTTTACCCCTAACCCTTGCTGTTGGTGAGAAGATTTTAGATGAATGTAAGCATCAGGGTTTTTCAATTTTTGTCCTCTTTTAACTTTCACCTCCAGGGAGAATTGTCGAGTCCTTTCTGGGATGGTGTCTTCCTCTTTAATCTGAATTTCAACTGCATAAAGTAGCAATTGAGCTGACCTAAATGCTTTTTCTGGATCATCAAAGCCCATGGGATTATCTGCTAATAGGGACCAAGAATTGAAGTTTATTAGGTCCAAACTAATGGCAAAGCGATTGAGAATGTCACTGCCTAAGTAAAAGGAGGCAGTGACGTCTCGCACGACCCAACAATTATGGACTATGCTCTTGTTGCCGATGGAGATTTTGAGCATACACCTGCTTGGCAGGAGATGTTTGGAATTGGGTGCTTCCAGGTCCATTTCCCATTTGTCTATCAGTTTGAATGTGGGAATGGCTGGATCTTTTGGGAGTTGGCGGAACATGGCTTCGCTGATGAAGCTCTTACCATTGTTCACACACACTTGAGAGAGAACAGAGTCCTTCCCATCATTTAACTGAACAGGGATGAACAACTGATCTCCAATTTTCTGAATATCAGCCAGGCTCTGAGCTGATTTCACATCTTTCTGGACAATAGGACTGGGAGTGTCTGATTGTGGATTGGTAAAGAATTTCAGAGTGTTTCCGTCCAGTGTGGAATACCACCTTAAACTGGAAGGAAGGTTGATTTTCAGAAATAGAGAGGACCCCCCATCACCAGTCTGTTGTCCTACTGCTATTACTGTCACGTCTGGAATCTGGTTGTTCTGGAAGTGAAATTCTACTTGGTCAGATTTTTGTTCAACCATGTGGCAGGTGCCGTTTAAACTAACATGGTTGACACTCTGTTTTAATTTTATTGGTCGGCTTGTCAGTGTCCAGAGGACCTTGTTTATGCAATCTATTAGGGGTGACAACCTTCTCAGGAGGTCATTCCCTAGTAAACAAGGGGTGCCCTCTGGAGTCACTACTATGACCGGGTGTTTCACCTGTGTCGCCCAATTTTGATGTCCAAATCTGCAGTCCCCTCGACAGGAATTTCCTTCCCGTCAAAGTTCTGCAGTTGTCCAGGAAAAGAGGTGAGAGGAATACGGTAATTCTCCCCCCTTCCTGCATTTAGTTCCTCAAATGCCCTTTTGGACAGAAGGGTAGCTTGGGATCCAGTGTCCACCAGTGCCAAAATTGTACCCTGCCCCTGTACTTTTACCGGGGCATAGTATCTTCCCTCCTTCTCCTCAAGGGGGCACAGATAATGCACATTTTTGGACAACTCGTGGGCTAGCTTTCTGGTTTTGAACATTGCAAGAGAAGAGATTTAGGCAGAATTCTGTGGAGAGTCTGGGGAATCTGAAAGAAAAAGTTGGCAACTGGAGATCAGAGCCATTGTGGGTTCCCCTGGTTCCGGTTCTGGGCCGCTCCCCCTTTTTGGAGGCAGTCACCAGGATGGGTTTGAACCAGGGGATTTCGGTATTGTGGGTTCTGGGATGAGATGATGGGCGGCGGTAGCTCAGTCTCCATGTCTCCCCAGTCTGAATTGGCATCCCTTGGGACCCATTTTTCTTTGGGAGGAGTTCCCCCATCTCTCAAGGAGAAGATACCTTTCCCAGGATCCTCTGAGGATTCCTCTCCCTCAAATTGGAAGATCTGTACCTCCTCCACAAACTGGGCCTGTTTGGGTACTTTGTTTCTCCTATCCCCCCTCTCCTCCTTGGGAGGCAGGCTTTCAGGGGCAGGAGATTTTGTTTCCGGTTCCTGGTTTTCCAGGGGCTGTTTACAAGTTGGGAAGGAAGCTTCCTCCAAGGCTTTACACCCCCCTTCCTCTTGTGCCTCCTCCCTGGGAACCGGTGGGTTATTGGGGTGCTGCCCCTGTCATTGTTCTGGAGAACCACGTCCAGAGTTTGGGGCATTCTGCAGTGGCATGCTCATCTGAGGGTTCTGTTGAGCCCTCAGTATGTGACCCAGATCTCGTGCCATATTCTGGACCTGGCGCTCAAGTTGTGAAACCCGCTCAGGCTGATACGGGGCTCTATTTTCTCCCCTGGGCTGATCCCGGGAAGGGGAATACTGGTAATACTCTGGGTTGGGAAGATTCGGGTACCCCTCCACCCTTGGCCTCCCCTCTCCCGGATTAGGTTGTCTGGGCTCAGGGAATTGGGGAAAGAAGGATGGATAATTTTGGGGCTGGAAATTGGGTGGCTACCTGGGGAAAAAGTTCTGCCCAGGATTTGGAGAATGTCTGCCCTCCTGTGGGAAGTTGGGAGGGAAGTTCCCTGGGTTAGGTGCTTGGCTGGACCCCCCCCCTTGGTCTGGAGGAGTCCACACATAACCCAGGATGGGTCTGTTTCCCTTGTAGCGGGGACTGACATAATCAGGGGAGTGAGTGACCCCATTTGTGGGACTACTTCCTTGGCTCCCTGTCTGTGACTGGCCCGAGGGCCTTCTGGGCTTGGCATTATTAGGTGCAGGTAGGTTTTTAGGCCTCCCCATCTCCAAATCCAAAACGAGGGTGACCTTTACCTCTGCCACCTTGGCAGCAGCAGGGGTGCTGTTGGTTTTGGGGTTTTTCGGCGCATTATTTTTATTTTCGATGGGCTTCTGCACCTCATAGGTCCGGGTAGCCTGTTCAATGACCCAGTCTAAAGATCTTTTCTCATGAAAATCTCTCATGAGCTGGGTCATTATGTATTTTGGTTAGGCATGGAAAAACATATTGATAAATTCTCTGCTATCCGTGCGCACCCTTCTGGTGGTCTGCGCAAAAGCACGCTTTAATTCTTGCACAAACTCTTGTGGGGCCTGATCCTCCCCACATTGAAAATTGTAGGCTGCCTTGCAAGCCTCTTGAGGATTTCTGTGCACAGAAAAATGTTTCAAGATGGCCGACCTGTATGTGGACCACCTTGAATGGTTTTGGTCCTCCAGCCCCGTAAAGAAACTGGAGTATTCGGGTGAGAAGGTCCACTTTAAATATTGAATACAGCTTTGGCTGTCCTTCAAATGGAAAGTCTCCATCATTTGCTCATAGAGCTCCAAGTGTTCCCAAACAGAATACTTGGCGTTCTTATGATAAGGCGTGATGACACTCCTTATTGCCTTTATTTGTTTCAATGGGTCCTTAAGCAAGGCCCTTTTTGCCTTATTGGCCTTTTTGGTTCGGGTAACCCTGGTCCATTCATCCTCCGACTCAGAAGCGCTGCTCCCAGAGGTGCCTGTCTGATCTTCCAGGTTTTCCCGGATTCTGCGAGCCTGGGAATGGCTGGCAGAATGTGGGGACCTGGTCTCCTGTGTCCTGTGACGCTCAGAGGAGTCTTCAGATCCCTCCTTGCTACCAGGATTTGCTGGGTATGCCCCCCCACTGACCTAACTGGGCAGAGGTTTTCAGGATGCCCTTAATGGGCCTACTCTCCTGCGGTTCCCCACTAAATTACACTGTGCTTGGGTGCCCATACCCGGATGCCCGCCCATCCATTCCTGGGAGGTACTGGCCTATGAGCCCCATACTTCTAGCTGGATAGTAATCTGCCATCCCCGTGGCCCTGGGCTCATGTGCACGAGGGGACATGGGGTTGGCAGAGTCCAGGGACTGGGAGAGATGAAGGCCTCTGGTACTAGGGCTCCTGAGGTTATGCTCAGGAGTTTCTCTTTCCCAGCGAACCTCATCTCTATCCGCCCCTGCTTCCTGTTGCAAAGCAAGAGCCTGCGCTTTCAGTTCCTCAGTTAAGGCCTTACTAGACTCTATCAGTCTCTCCTGCATGGCTACCTGTTGCTGGAGCCTATCATTGTGCTGACAGAGAGCCTCATTTTCTCTCTGTGCCTTCTGATTGGTCCTGGAGTACTGGGCCAGTCTCTGCTGCAGGAGGGCTACCTCCTCAGTCCCATCCCTACTGGCCTGCTCCTTTCTTGCCAGAGCCTCCTCCACCCTCCTGGAGTGATCTAGCAAGCCTTGATGCTCTTTTTGGAGGTCACCCAGCCCCTGAAGGGCCATGTGATTTTCTTCAATTTTTCTTTTTAAATGGCAGACTTCCTGGCCTAAGGTATCCCTTTCCTGACCAAGAGCCTGCATTTGTGACGCCAGGTCGTCCCTATGCCTTTGAAGGGCACCAGCTTTCTGGCGTTCTTCATCAAACTCTGCCTGGGTATCCAGGTCTTTCAAAATCAATTTATTGCTTTCCTCTTTCTCTCTGTCTAGTTGGATTTGCAGGGTGGCTACCTGCTCTGTGCATGCCCTGTTGAAATTGATCTGTTGCTCCAGCTTTTTCTGGCTCTGCAGTAAGGAGTCCAAACTGTCTTGGTGCTCCTTCTGCAAAGCCAGAATTCTGGTATCCTGGTCTGTCTTGTCCTGTTGCAGTATATCCATGTCCTCTTTTATTTTAATGATATACTGCCTACTATCATTTTCTGACTCCTGGCTCCTCTGCAGCCTCTGGTCAGAAGAGACCAGGTCAGAGTGGGCCTTTTCTAACGCCATCTGTTGCCTATTTGCCAGATCTTGGCCTTCAGCACATTTGTCCTGCATGGCTCCCATATATAGATACAAATATGCCGCTATCCTAACCATCTTGTCATGTTCATCTTTAACTTTAGGAGCCATGTATAATTCACTCAGGGCCACATGTAATGGACCCTGATCTCTCCATGTATCTGACCCTGTTTCAGTGACCTGTTGCGCGATTGCCTGCAACCAGACCGTTTGGTCATGATGAGACCACTCACCTCTCACAAATAGCTTATGTAAGATGTGCTCTCTGGCTATTTTCATATCTACCAAGGTCGTCATTCTGGAATTTGAGTTCCTTCCTGACTTACAGAAGTTTGTATTTTATTTTGCAAAACAGACCGTTTCCTTAGAGCATTCCTTTGAGGGATGCTTTCACAGTGTAAAACAGCGTGGTGATCTAACCGGATATGTGTATCTGGTTAGTTGGCACACTGTATTAATCTGCACAAGTGGTAATTCTAACCCAGAATATCCCGGCTCCGAGCCCCCACCTTTGTAAGCGATATTCAATCAACACTACAGCTAAGTCAATGCCTAGCCTAGGATGCTGAGGAAAACCCTTATTGATGTATTTTTATATCCTGTTCAGTACTCTGGATGACAACCATTGTATAACACCCCCCTCTTGAAATCCCCCTGACCCCACTGAGCCAAGAAGTAGGTTTGTTTTGCAAATTAAGAGGTTTATTTGAAAATGTAAACTATATATATATATATATATATATATATATATATATATATATATATATATATATATATATATATATATATATATCACACTTCTATAAATAAATTGATAATGGATATTACACTTGTGAATGTGAGCAGTAGTCAGCAAGAGGTAACGTATAAATAGGAACAGAAGAATAAGGTGGGAAAGAATGCCTTATATGGTTTAAGGAAACGCAATGATGAGTGAAATGCAGTACAGAAAATAACTTGATATGGCTTCAACAAAACACAATGTAATCACTTTTCCTTGACAATTCACTCCCCCCTATGCAATGTAAGAAATGGAAGAAGAGCACACAGTCTTCAAGAATCCCAACAAAATGCAATACGAAATGCAGTTCCCCCCAGCAAGCTTAGAGGAAAACAGGTAGAGGTTTGAAACACAGGCCCAAAATGCTTTTAAATGTGATGGCAATGGATGGGAAAATGTGCCAACTGATTTTAATTCCCTCTAGAGATTCAGGGTGAGTGGGAGACGCGTGTTGGTATTAGTTCAGGCTCACTTTAGCAATGCTCTATGAGTTATTACCAAGTTGCAAACGGATTTTAACAAAAGAAAGAATGGAGCTGCTATTTTGACAAGTGGAGAAATTGAGCCAAAATCGCAAATCGCTGTAAATTTCGCGAGTGCGTACATCGTGATTGTGGAAAAAGTATAAGGAGTAGAAAAATGGTCCAAGAGATACGGACGGTTTAATAAAGGTAGATTTTCGGATTTAAAGTAAAACTCAAAATGACAGGTGACAGCTTGCAGCTGCAGAATTGACAGGTGACAGTTGTGCAGCTTTAAAAATGACAGATGACACGATTTCTAGGAGGCTGTTCTCCTTAGGTTAAAATAGTTTGGATTAGATTATTTTAACTAAGAGATTGGTTCTGCACAGTTCTGCTAGGTACTCACAATATCAATTTGAAATAGGCCTCGTCACGGTCTGGTCAGGTTGGACGGGACTTCCGGCGGGTGGTTCTGAAGTCCCGGCTATCTGGGTCAGCTCTGCTCTCTGGGTCTGTCAAGCACTGGATCTGCTCACAACGGTCTGGTTTGTGGTTCTCTCGGGTTCCAGATACAGCACTGCTTTCTGGATACTGTTACAGGTTCGTGCAAAAATTCTTGGCAAAATTCAAACAGCTCGCCCAGCTGTTGAATAGTTTGGTTGGTTTTGAGGCCTGCTGAAGAGGATTCAGCTGGTGGATTCAGGCCTCTCTGCTACAAATTCTGGAATTCATTTCTGCTACAGGTTCTGGAGATTGATGGATTTGAAGTCTGGATCTCTGGATGTGAAGTCGTTGGTCAGCATGCTCTGCAGCAAATGGAATTGCATGTCCCTACCTGTCCCAGCAATCTCTTTTTATGTGTTTTAAAAAGTGGGTGGAGAGGCTAGCATCCCAAAGCCTGCCCCTCTCTTGATTTGATAGGTCAATAGATACTTTGGTCCCTGATTTGGGAAGGGATAGTGTGTCAGAGTGATGTCATTTTTATGACCTGCAAAAATGACACTCCCCTGGTCAATGTGCACGCAAACCTATTCCTGATCCAAATACATAATTCCCAGGTACACAGTTGTTTGACATCACATACACACATCATATATTACTAAAGATAGTCCCTGTCCCGACTCTGGCGCTTCTAGGAGCTTGCATTCAAAAATGGCAACTTATTTTCGATTTTAGTGGGTTTTGCAACATTGGTTTTTCATCAAAAATTATACAAAGGTACATTTCCCTTCCACATATATCACAGTAACTTTCCATGTCTCTAGCTTAAACACATTGTCTACAATAATCATAATTAGTGGGGTTTTGCCACACAACATGGTACAAATTGGAGTTTGGACTCAAATCGTGAGGGCATTTTTCAAACTAAGACTCTCAAAGTTGTACATTCCTGTCATTTGATTACAATAAATTATCACTGTTTCTATAAAATATATATTTGTTGCAATTCAACTCCCCCAAAGTGTTTGGGTCCGCCTCCAGGAGTCTGGGTGGGTCAGTGATCACATGTCTCTCCTTGCTGGCAGAGGGCTGTTGACAGGAAACACTCAAAATTAACATACCCCATTCAACAGAAAGAGCCTTTTGTGTGGGCTCCAGCAGGCTGCCTGGAAGTCTCTCCTCAATCAATCAACAGGGTCATGTGATATCCTGCCTCCTGGTGTGAAGTCTCTGAGGTGTTAAGGTTTCCCAGCCTCTTGGGCTCTGGGAACAGCAGGTGGCTAAGATTTCCAATTAACTAACAAGCTTTGAAGTCCCTGCCCCTCTTGCAACTCCTAAATTCAGTTTCCCTGTCAGAGTTTAGACCTCTAGCGCCACCTTGGGGAATTTGTCGGAACTGCATCCATTTTTGAGTTGTCTTGAATTACTTCATTTCAATAGAGGGGTCTTTTGCTTGATAGTCTAGGACCCTTGCTTAACATTGTTTTGATGGCATCCTTACAGTAGAGTGGTGATGTGAAACCCACAAGAAGGTTGTTTCTTTGGAGTGGTCTCGTGCCAACTGCGCAGTTCTCCTATTCTGGCGTGAATGTGGGCGGCGATAGCTCATCCCCACATCCACCCAGTCTATTGATTTAGTTTGTTCTGGGATAGAATAATGGGCGGCGACAGCTCATCCCCACATCTACCCAGTCTATTGATTCAACATGGGTCAAAACCCTTGACAATATGTATTGACATATATTTACATACAGTACAAGAAGTATTAACCTATTTACAGATGTAATTGTATTAATTATACAAATGTTTGATTTTTTGATTTTTTTTTAAATTGATCTGGAAAGTAGGACTGATGCTTTGAAATTGATCCATATGAAGAACAACATAGCTATTTTGAACCGAAAACAATGTCTAATGGCAAGGGATGTACAGAGGATACCTTGGCTGTTTTAACATCTGAAATTGACTCATTGTTATGCTTGCTATGAGTTGCAGGAATAAGCAAACATTGTGTGCACAAGTTCAACTATTGCTAATAATGATTACATTATTGTAAGTTCCTGTATGGAGCGAACTAACCCAAATCTAGAAAACCCCAGTACTAAACACGCTCTGATAATTAATGGAAATAGCAATAGTAGTTTGAGTACATCTGCAACCTCGATTTGACCATTGACATTTAACAAGGGTATAAAATAATAATCAAATTGATGCAGATAATAGCATCTCAGAGGGGTACTTTGCAGATCAGAGTCCCCTTTCAAAGCTCCATGCCAAAAGCATAGTGTGTATCTGTGTCCTGCTGCATGAGTATCCTGACTTGCAGCACCTGCTCTACTAGTGGGACAGAGTAAGTTCAGGTCAAAGGTGCCCTCTTGACAGCTGCAGTGACAGCCAAGTCCTGGGAGCACAGGGGCTGCATTTAAGATATGCAACCCTGCTCCAAAAACTGCATAACTCAGACAATTCTGTCTTGGTGTCTAGGTAAACTGTAAATAAAAGCTATACCTGAGTTAGGGTATAGTGGCCAGCATCTCTTCTAGTTATCCCAGCCACATAAAATTAATATCACACATGTGTCAGCCCTGTGGGGCATGTTGTTGAAGGATTGTGTGTATTTGCTTCAGGTACATTTCCCCCTGCCCACTTGCAAGACTCCAACCTTGGGTATTTAGTTTTAAGGGCAGGTAACTCCGTTTCCCCTGGGACACCCACTCCAATGGAATCTGTCCTTAGTCAAAGAGCATTCCCTTTTTAACAAAGGGCTAGGCCACACACTAAGGTGCTAAATTGCCAAAGGCCCTTAATTTTATTGAGGAGGGATGTGGGCTGGGTTGGTGTAGCCAGGAAGACAGCTGTACAGATGTGGGAAGATTTGCCATCTTGGTGCTCTCTGACTCTCGCTCTATTTCCTGTCCCTTCCACTTCTTTACAATAAAGCACTTTCGGGGGATGTCAAAAGGGCAAAGTCCTCTCATGCCAAGAGCAGGGATTGGACCTCTAAAAAAGGCTAGCTGTAGTCCAATCACCTGTGGACTATTACCTTTAAAAGAAGGGCTCTCCTACCACTGCTTTGATTTACTCTGGAACAACACCTGAGAAGGATTAATTTGACCTTTTTTTTGTGAGACTTGCACTTTCCAAAGCATTCAACCACTGAGGTGAAGAAGGAGCAGTCTAAGAGAGAGAAGGGCTCTGAACTCTACCCCCTCTCAGGGTACATTGTTGGTGACACATCCTGTGGACCAGTGACTGCAATTCTGCATCAGAATCTCCTAGGGCTGGGAGAGAGGACCCTGAAAGGACTCACCCTGTTATTGAGCACCTAAGGTTTGTTTGTTTGTTTGTTTCTTTCTTTCTTTCTTTATTTGTAGCGGACGCCAGACCCGGAGGTATCAGGGCACAGAGACATGGATATTTTAAGCTTACAAGTTACAGAATATGTCACAGGAATTTACATCATTTACAGATTGCATAATTATTACATAAGGAATATACATAGTCAAAAAGAGTGTGTTACAGGAGGTTTTAACAGCATTTGCGAATTACGTTTTGGGTTACCAGAAGATAAAATACAGGTTATAGTGCAGGGGTGGGTGGGATGTCGAGGAGGTCGTGGGGAGCTGATAATGAGGAGGAGAACTTGGATAGCATTCTCTTTAAAGTCAGGATGGCTTTAGATATCATTAGATTTGAGCCAATTGATAAGGTTGCACCTGAAGTGTTGGTAAGTCTGGTTTTCCCTTAGACGTGGGGGTAAGGAATTCCATAGTTGGGCAGCTTTGACCGGGAAGCTGTTTCCGCCTATGGTAGCTCGTTTGAATAGGGGAACTGTTAGGTAGTTTGAGTAGACCATTCTGGTCGGTTGGGTTGTCTGTCTTTTGTTAAACCGCTCTGTGAGATGGGGAGGTGCTGCATTGTTAAGGGATTTGAACGTTAGGGAGGCAGTTTTAAGTTTAATTTTGCAATGGTGGATAGCCAATTGTTTCTCCTTTCTATAGAGATATGCTGTTTTTTAGATATTCCTAGCGCTGCTCTCAGGACGTTGTTCTGGAGTATTTGTATTTTCTTCTTAATGTATTTGTTGGCTCTGATGTAAAGAGCTTTACAATAATCCAACTCGGAAAGCACAAGTGATCTTGCCAATGTGGTACAACTGCTGGTTGAAAGGTAGGGTTTAGCTGAGCTGATCGGTTTGCAAGTGTGAGATGTGGCGGATATCATAGCACTCACTTGTTTTGTCAGAGTAAGGCTAGGGTCAAGGTAGAAACTTAGTGTTTTAACCTCCTTCATTACCTTTATTGAATTTCCATCTATGTTGAAAGAAGTATATTTATGGTTGAGTTTGTTGATGTTAGCGATGGTCCCCAGGAGTTCCGTTTTGTCATCATTCAGGCATAGACCATGTAATGCCATCCATGCATTGAAGATGAGGCACTTCTTATTCACCAAGGCCAAATCCGGTTGTAATCCCCTTTAAATCGGAAGAGAATCTGAGTGTCATCTGCATAATTAGTGTAGGTGACACCAAGACAATCCAGATCATCAAAGAGGGGCTTGCTGAATATATTACACAGGGTGGGGGAGGCGCAGGAGCTCTGAGGAACACCATATGCGATACGGATAGGATCAGCTTCTTCTGAGGCGGAGAAGAATCTCATTGTTCTTTCACTCAAGAATGATTGTATCCATGCTATGGCATGTTGTGGAAAATGTGCATCTGATTCTAGGTGGTTGCAGAGGACCGTGTGATCCACCAGGTCAAAAGCTGCAGAGAGATCTAGTAAGAGTAAAAGGGCACATTTGCCCTGATCTCTAAGTTCGTCCACCTGGACCTTAAGGTCGATAAGTGCTGTTTCGGTTCGATGCTGAGGCCTGAAACCTGATTGCCTTGTGCCTAAGAGTTTGTTCTGTTCCAAAAAGCTTTGAATCAGTAAGTACGCCACTCTTTCTAATATATTGAGGAGGAATGGTACAGTTTTTATAGGTCTATAGTTAGTGGGTATGGCAGCGTCAAGAGTTTGTTTCTTCAGAAGAGGGAGGACCCATGAATCCTTGAGATTACTAGGGATGGTACCTGTTATAAAGGATGCATTAATAAGCTTAGAGATAAATGGTGAGAGATCCCTAGCAGTGTCTTTTATGATTTGGGCAGGGCATTGTTCTCTACTGCAGTTATAGAGTTTGAGAGAGAGTGTTATTTTTTCAAATTCCAGTATAGTGACTTTGTTGAAGTTGATGTGGACGTCTGGTTTATGTAAGTTCAGTAGATTTCTGGGTTGTGTAGTAGCTATTGGTACATTTAGTTTTTTGTGTCATTTTTTTACTTGAAGAGTGGCAATTCTGTCTGTGAGTACTTTCTGTAAGTGAGTCTCACAGCATCTGGAAGAGCAGATCTGCTAAGGTACCCTATTCTGCCAACTTGAAACCAGTGGGACAGCCGTCAAAGCTGAACTCAATGTCATTGAGGCCGAGCTCGATGCCATCGATGCCTAGAGAACCTGTTGGTGTTAACCTCTGACACTCTTCCAAAACTTTGAATAATTGCTTGCACAATCAGCCTCTTGACTCTGCACCATGCCCTTGCTGAGCCCGTCAGTGGCTCAGTTCAACTGAATGATGCCGGAAACTGACTCAAACTGCCAAGGATGCTTGTGGTTTCATGCAGAAGGTATGTGATCAAGCAGTTCTTTCTGGACTGCCCCTTTGGACCAAGCCTGATTTGCATATGGTCTTTCCCCTCTTTTTAATGGCTTTGCAGGTGAATAATGATGCTCTGGAGGGTTGCCCAGAGCAATGTCGGAGGTTAAGATTAATTCTAAACCTTCCAGCCATCACCTATTTTGTTTTGCTCCAGTCACCCCGAGTGGGATGGGCGTTCCCAGATGTGGTTCCCCTTGCCTGATGGACCTAGTGACCCAAGCTACTCCTCAATGATGAGGCTCAACAAGGCTGAAACACGTCTGAGGATGATTGAGGATGGTCTTGTGCAGAAGGGATGTCACCCAGCAGTTCAGGCTGGACTTCCCCTGTTGGGGTGGGACAAAGCCTGATTTGCATATGGTCTTTCCCTTTTGAAATGGCTTGGAAGGTGAAAAACGACAGTCCGGAGGGTTGCCCTGAGCAATGCCAAAGGTTAAGATTAATTCTAAAGCTCATAGCCATCACCTCTTTTGTTTTACCTCAAACTGCTAGAGATTCACTTGCCATTTAGAAACAAAACAATGTTCTATTGACTAATATCTGCTCCCTTGGTTCATTTGGGCCCCAAGACTGGTTAGGACACATTTGCACCTTTTTCCTCCAGACATACCGCTTTTGGGCTTAATCATGTGCTTATCACCACTATATTCATACTCAGAGTGCTACATTCTTCTATCTGTTGCATCTTCTCTGTTCTTACCGTAAGGGGTGGTTTGTACAGTGTTTTCTAGATAGTTCTTTTGCAGAAGGTGTGTTTGATTAAAGTACATATATATTTCGAAGAAATTAAGAAGTTATTGCACTTCTCCCAAGAAGGGACGGCACTCTCCAAGTTGCGGTCGTGTGCCAGTTCAAAAAGTTCAAAAAGTTCCTTGAAGTCAGCCTATCACACAACAACGAATTTGTTCTTTATTTAGGCATCAGTGAAACAGATTCACCACGGTACAACACGTTTTGCAACGCTCCCGTTGCTTGATCATGTACAAAAGAACAGACATTAAAACCAACCATTAAATACAGGTACGTGCAAGAAAACTCAATGATTCCACTGAGTTTCTTTGCCCATTTTCACTTTCTACCTTAATAAGGTTCTATGATTCCCTTTATTGAATACATTTGGCCATTTTATAATGGCTTTTGTATTGACTTCACCATTGATTTAAAACATCATTAGAGTGTGTCTTGTGTTTATGTAGTTGTTTGTATATTCCATATGTTTTCAGGAATTAATATATCAAGGAAACTACTTAATCAATGTTATAAAGGACATATAAAGTGCTTAGTGCTTAAAAAAGAAATATGTATGGTAGTTTCATTTTTCGTATATATATTCAGTAAAAAAAACTTTGTTTAATGGACATTATGGTTAAGTTGCGCAACTAAAAACCTTTGAAATTCAGTGAAAAAACCTTGTTAAAGGGACATTATGGTTCCAAGTAAAACCAAAAAACCCATGAAATTCGCCAGGTATGGTAAGCTAAGCTACCATAACTCGCGCCACCACTGTGCACTGCTAAGAGTAACACCCAGGACACCAAAGATGACATCACCTTATTGGTAATGCTTACACTATGGTGATAGTTAATGTACCCCGTTGAGTATTTATTTGTCGGATGTGTGTGTTCCAAAGTCCATATTTCTCCTGACATCCTCCCACCTTGAATACTTTCTTTCTTTTCAGATTTCCTAGTCTGTGCACTTTGTCTGCAATTAGCATTGCTCTATTTTTCAAGTTGTCTCATCAATGTCCTTCCTTTTCTTCTGTATGTACACGTTGGTTCCTTCTTGCCTTTATTTTATGGCCATTCATTAGTGAATTCAAATGTGTACACGACAGCAAATTGCAATTGTTATCAATACCACGACAACATTTTACAATCTGTTTCTTTTTGATACTGCCCAGACCAGAGTGTACGGTTATTTATTTAGAATAAAAGTGTGCGGCTTGTACCAACATTGATTCTTCTGACTGCCTCTTCTGTGATGTTCATGCCGTTTTTAGACACGGAAGCAGTCATAAATAAGATAGAACGTTTTGTTTCTCAGATTGAAAAGTAAACATCATTTGTATGTGAACGTGTAATTAATTGTTGCAATGTTGTTACCAAAACTGGACAAATGTGCATATCAAAAATTCTAGGAAACCCTGGAATTAAACATACTTTATTATCTGTTATTTTTCTATGGAAAAGTTACTTGTTCTAGAAATTACTAGATTCAGAGCTACAGTGGATCATTGTATTTTGCAATGTCCCGCTAGTTTGACAAATCACATTGGGGTTTGTCGGTAAGCTGCAGGCGATCATACAGTGAGAATGCCGTCTTGTTAGTATTTTGGAAATCTGTTTAAATGTGTTCAAATGGACCTGTCTCTTCCCTCAGCTGGGCTTTTCCCACAGCAGGGTAGCAGGATCTGCAGGCCTAAGAGTGTTATGCCTTTCAGTGCAGGGCGTTTGAAAAGCATGAAGGCAACGCTTCTTGCCAGTGCTTCCCTTCTTTCTTCCAGGGCCTAAGCAGGAAGTAGCTTCAAAGCAAGTGCACTTTGCCGCCCTCGAGAGGTTACGCCCGAGTTTGAAGCACACCAGAATAGAGTGTTCTCTCCAAAAGAGGCTTAAATCTGTTTGGAAGCGGGTCATTGATTCTGTCAATAAAAAGGGCCCCTTTGACAAGCAACACAGCTGCCTGTTAAATTTGTTGAACTATATAAAGGGCTTGCTAGAAATCTGCTGAGAAAAGAAACCATTTGTAGAGATGGCAGGCAATGTCGACAATGTCGATGTTGCACTTCGTTCACTCTATAAAATAAGGGAGCGCACATATAAATGTGATACAAATACCCACACTCTTCTGATACGGAGGAAGGTGAAGCAAGCATAGATAAACTACCATGCTCTGCTCAACTGACAGGAGTGGAATGTTTCTTTTCAACTGCTCAATGATCAAAACTTTGTGCATGCGCAGTGTGGTTTACTGCTCACGCCAATTGGTGTTGGAGGAAATGCAAATACATGTGTTTAAGGATTCTCGCAGAGCCTAATGTTCTCATATTGATGGAACATCTTCTCTGAGACATAACAAATGCTGGTGACATGCACTATTCAAACATTGATATACAGCATTATTTTCACGGTAGCTGTGAAAAGACAACTACGGGAAGGAGACAGAGGGGACCGTGTTGAGCTACCTTCTCCACAACCCGATCACTGTGTAGTGTGTAAGGGTTCTGCCGGGCCATCTACCCTCACCAAATTCCTAGCTGTCCCTGAACTGAGATCTCTGAATGACAGCTTCTGATTTACTGGGAGCATTCTGTGATATAAATCAGACATCGGTTGAAAGGATCCGATCAGAGATGGGAGAGACAATTTCACAGTTTAACGAAGTACTTTTTGACACATTAGTTGGCATGTGACATAGGGCCATTTGCCTTATCGAGAAACCTCTAACAGATATATTCATTTTTAACCCATTGCGGCTCTGTCTCAAGACAATGGGCCTCGTTACAAGTGTGGCGGTGTGGGAAAAAAGTGCAGTAATCATGTTACCACCACTTTATTAGCACTGCCAAATTATAATTTTTGGCTGATTTAGCGCTGCCTGAATTACCATGCAATAAATCCACTGATTGTCAAAGGAAAGAAGGCAGAGTGAAATCCAGTTTGAAGCTGAAGGTAAATCCTCCACTTTATCTCTAAAAATCAGCAGATTTACAGCGCAGTAATTCCGCTAGCGGGAAATCCACCAAACATCTACATGGCATAATATGGACTCCAGAAAATGTCAAAATACTGACAAACTTGTATGAGGCCCAATACACTCTCTCTACAGTGTAGTGCTAGATCAAAGCTGAGTGATCGTGCAGAAGGTTTTGGCCAGTCCCAAAATATCCCTTCACAAACTGTTCTACATATGAGGCCCTCTATGCCATTCCCAAGCTTGCTCCATATGCTTGTCAACTGATTGTGAAATACAGTGTTTACTTAGGCTTATGTCTACTTGTATTGGCTTTATGATCACAACTTTGGTAGTGTAATGGTTTAGGCATTGAATTTGGATGATTGAGGAGCATGGTATCTCAATTAACATCTCTCCTTTAATGCTTCATTACTGGTCTAAAAAGGCAGTTAATAACCTACCAGAAATACAAAATACCACGATAATCTGATCATTTATACAATGTAACATTTTCCACCTTAAACAAATTGAAATTACTAGAACAAGCTACCACAGAAGTTCATCATGTGAACATGCTACTTCAGAAAAGCAATTGAGAGTCAGCATTCTTCTTTTGATTTTATGTTTTTTTTTAAGCATGAATCAGCCTCACAGCATTGGTAGATAGGGGTGTTGTTAAGTGTTTGTCAGTCGGCAGCAGGGGTGGACTGGGAGCCAAAAGAGGCCCTGAACATACTTTTCAAATCTGCCCCATATTATGCATTTTCTGTAAACCCATCCCTTTTCCTATGGGAACATTTGTAAGTGCCAAACAATAGAAGCCCAGGGTGCAGTGGCCTACCAGAATATCTCCAGAGTTCCCTACAGGCCAGTTCACTCCTGGTCAGCAGTCCTGTTCCTTTCTGCGCTACTTTCAGTATTTACAGTATCAGCGGCCCGCTATCTGCTCACATGGAAGGATTTGAACCAAAGCTGTTATGTGAAACCTGATAGTATGGAGAAGCCTGGTTTGTTATCATTACAGAATCATTACCCATTGTTAGAGAATCATTACCCATTTATGGATCCAGTTATCCATCATTGCATCCTGTTTAGTTATCCATGATTAATTCTGAATAGTAGTGACATCATTAGACTATCCACATTATTCTGCCACATTTATGTATGCATTCGCAATTTGCTTATAGAATGAGGCCTGTTATATTTGAAGTGCCATGTAGAGACACATGTTATATTTGTAAACACATGTAGAGATATATTGTTATGTATTATGTATACATTGTAGAGAGACACGTATGAGTGTGCACTTAGAATATGCATGAAGTCTGCATATAGATAGCGCTTGAGTTTGGGAGTGAATGTGCTAAGCACTATAGAGAATGCATTTAGCTGGCCCCTAAGCCATCCTGAATTGAGACACACAGAAGCGCTGGGGAGTGCGGAGAAGTTGTTATGAGTTAGTGAACAAGTATGCGTAAACAGTTGCTTGGCAGACAGATAACACGACTTTTGGTCCGAATGGAGGGAGGGATGGAGGGATGGCAAGGGAGGCCTTATCAGCCCTGGACTGGTGCTTCGCAGACAGAGAGACGGTGGGGGTAGGAAGCGCCATGGAGGGAGAGGAGCTTTGGCTCACAGAGACACGGAGATGAGAGAGGGATTTCAATGGAGAAATATGAGGATCTGGTGTTTTGTACCGCAGGCCGACAGAAGATATGGTATAGATATGTATACAATTTCACATTGACCAGAACACGCAGTGATTGACCAGAATATGGAGAGATTGAAAAGTAAAGTACATGCATCACAGACTTTTAGGCACTACTCACATTTAGAAATGTTGACAGACAGAAATAGAGGCATTTTTGCTTAGATGTAGATGGAGATGACTTGGAGAGAGACGTTTGGGTGGCATGAGATCGAGAGGTGAATTAAAGGAAGTTGTGATTGAGGGAGAAGTTTTTTTTGGTGCAGCAGAATCCAATGTCTTTGGGAGTTTGGAAGCATTGGGGAAGCATTCTGATGAGAGCTGATGCAGATCGATCTGGCAGGAGACAATTAGCAGGAAGACCAGACCACTGAGAGGCTTGTCCCTGATTGACTGGCTGGTTGAACAGTGGGATGCAGTGGGATGCTTCCACATGGCAAGAGGGGAGTATCAATCTGAATAAGACACGTGCATGGGAAATTAGAACAGACACTCACATAGAGCTTTGGCTGACATGATAGATGGGGTAATCAGACACGGTTTGTCTTAGAGACAGAGTGTGAAGTATGGTGTGGAATGGAGACGTCTGGTGTAGATTTGAGTTGCTAGTAGATTGCTTGCATTAGAAGCCTGTAAGGATTATAGTTATTGCATTGCATGATAGATTTGCACCAAAAGCATAAAAGGTGTAAATTCGAGATTTCCATTATAGTAGTGTTTGCATTGCTATGTATGAATAAAAGTGTTTCTATTGTTGAATCGATTCATGTGTTTTCTTTGTGTCTTATTTTAGTGTGTCCATAGGAGTAAGATATGAGTAATCTAGGGGTAACACAGTGCCCAAAGGCCATGAGATACAAGAGCACGGGGGGCATAGTGATCCACACCCCCCCAGAGGTAGATTTATTGCATTTTACACAGTTGCGCGATCATGCATGCAATAATCCCACTCTTACCTGGATGTATTTATACCAGAGACACACGTAGAGAAGTATGCAGCCAAGTGTTTGGCGTTTGGCAGTCTGCAAGCTCGGCACTCAACTCTGGTGAATGTATGAGTGTGAGCTAAATCACTTTTTACATTGTAATATCTACCTGTTTTGCTGCAGGAAACGTGAATGGTAATTTAAATGTCATATAATCTACATAGTAAAATAGCCATGAGTTCTGGCATTCCTTTGACACCAAATGTTGTTCCCTCATAAGGTGGAATTGATCAAGTGGGGCACTGGGTGCGCCGCAAAAACATGTTTGCTCCACCTCAGCGACCGTTAGGCTCTTGCTCCGGTGGAAACTGCCAAGGCAGGTCTGCACAAAGATGATGAATTCATTCATTAAAGACCGTGAGATGGATAGCCTCTGCACCGAGGATGTGCAACTACTGTCTGAGAGTGGCAAGCTCTGTAAGATGGTGTCACTGATGCAGGAGAATGTAGAGTTGAGGTATGCACTGCGTGACCACGGTAGTCAGGCCTGCATAATGTCCCCATTGCAGACCACTCCCATCAAAGAGCACTGGGTTCCTTTGGAAGGATGACTTTGGCAGGATATTCAGGAGCAGTACTGGCAGCAGCTAAAGAAACGTGCAGCACTGTGTCTAGTCCATCTAAGAAAGAACACCATGCCAGCACAGACTGAATGTATTATCCCTAGTTCAACAACAGCTGACGGACATAATAGCCTGGCTACTAAGAAACCCTGTAAGATATCTGAAAATCAGCCACTGAAATGTCATCCAAATCCTTTCTACATGAAGATGTGGCAGCCTAACGTCACACACGGAAACAAGAAACTGATTGAAAGCCTTTCCAAGTTGCATGTTCCTAACAACTCACCAAAAGATTTGAAAGGCCTGCATCTTCAGAGAATTGCAGAATATACATAGAGAATATGTATTGACATATGTTTACATGCAGTACAAGAAGTATTAACCTATTTACAGATGTAATTGTACTAATTATACAAGTGTTTTTTTTTAATTGATCTGGAAAGAAGGACTGATGCTTTGAAATTGACCCATATGAAGAACAACATAGCTATTTTGAGCCAAAAGCAATGTCTAATGCCAAGGGATGTACAGAGGATACATTGGCTATTTTAACATCTGAAATTGACTCACTGCTATGCTTGCTATGAGTTGCAGGAATAGGCAAACATGGTGTGCATAAGTTCAACTATTGCTAATAATTATTACATTATTGTAAGTTCCTGTATGGAGCGAACTAACCCAAATCTAGAAGACCTCAGTACTACACATGCTCTGATAATTAATGGACATAGCAATAGTAGTTTGAGTACATCTGCAACCTCACTTTGACGATTGACATTTAGCAAGGGTGTAAAATAATAATCAAATTGATGCAGGTAATAAGATCTCTGAGGGGTACTTTGCAGATCAGATTCCCCTTTCAAAGCTCCATGCCAAAAGCATAGTGTGTATCTGTGTCCTGCTGCACCTGCTCTACTAGTTGCACGGAGTAAGTTCAGGTCATAGGTGCCCTCTTGACAGCTGCAGTGACAGCCAAGTCTTGGCAGCAAAGGGTCTGCATTTAAGATATGCCCCTGCCCCAAAAACTGCATAACTCAGATAATTCTGTCTTGGTGACAAGTTAAAGTGTAAATAAAAGCAATACCTGAGTTAGGTTATAGTGGCCAGCATCTCTCCTAGTTATCCCAGCCACATAAAATTAATATCACACATGTGTCAGCCCTGTGGGTCCAGTTCAGTTGTTGAAGGATTATGTGTATTTGCTCCAGGTACTGTTCCCACTTCCCACTGGCAAGACTGCAGCCATGGGGATTCCATTTTAAGGGCAGGTAACGCCCTTTCCCCAGGGACAGCCACTCCACAGGAATCTGGCCTTAGTTAAAGAGCATTCCCTTTCACAAAGGGCTAGGCCACACACTAAGGTGCTACGTTGTCAAAGGCCCTTGATTTTATTGAGGAGGGATGTGGGCAGGGTTTGTGTAGCCAGGAAGACATCTGTACAGGTATGGGAAGATTCTGCCATCTTGGTGCTCTCTGCCTCTTGCTCTTTTTGTTGTCCCTTCCACTTCTTTACAACAAAGCACTTTCGGTGTGATGTCAAAAGGGCAAAGTCCTCTCATGCCAAGAGCAGGGATTGGACCTCTAAAAAACGCTAGCTGTAGTCAAATCACCTGTGGACTGTTACATTTAAAAGAAGGGCTCTCCTACCACTGCTTTGATTTAATCTGGAACAACACCTGAGAAGGGTTCATTTGACCTTTTTTTGTGAGACTTGCACTTTCAACAGCATTAAAACACTGAGGTGAAGAAGGAGCAGTCTAAGATAGAGAAGGGCTCTGAATTCTACCCACTCTCAGGGTACATTAGTGGTGACACATCCTGTGGACCAGTGATTGCCATTCGGCATCAGAATATCATAGGGCTGGGAGAGAGGACCCTGAAAGGACTCTCCCTGTTATTGAACACCTAAAGTGGGTCACACAGCATCTGGAAGAGCAGATCTGCTAAGGTACCCTATTCTGCCACCTTGTAACCAGTGTGACTGCCGTTAAAGCTGAACTCAACGTCATTGAAGCCGAGCTCGATGCCATCAATGCCTAGAGAACCTGTTGGTGCTAACCTCTGCCACTCTTCCGAAACTTTGAATAATTTGCTTGCACAATTAGCTTCGTGACGAAGCACCATGCCCTTGCTGAACCCGTCAGTGGTTCAACTGATCGATTGCGGGAACTGACTCAAACTGCTGGGGATGCTTTTGGTCTCATGAATAAGGTATGTGACCAAGCAGTTCTTCCAGGACTGCCCCTTTGGCCCAAGCCTGATTTGCATATGGTCTTTCCCCTTTTGTAATGGCTTGGCAGTTGAATAATGATGGTCTGGGCGGTTGCCCAGAGCAATGGTGGAGGTTGAGATTAATTCTAAGCCTTCCAGCCACCACCTATTTTGTTTTGCTGCAGTCATCCCAAGTGGGATGGGCATTCCCAGATGTGGTTCCCCTTGCCTGCTGAGTTTAGAGACCCAAGCTACTCCTCACTGATGAGGCTCAACAAGGCCGAAACACGTCTGAGGATTATTGTGGTCTTGTGCAGAAGGTATGTCACCAAGCAGTTCAGGATGGACTTCCCCTGTTGGGGTGGGACCAATCCTGATTTGCATATGGTCTTTCCCCTTTTGTAATGGCTTGAAAGGTGAAAAACAACAGTGTGGAGGGATGGCCAGAGCAATGCCAAAGGTTAAGATTCATTCTATATCTCACAGCCATCACCTCTTTGGTTTTGCCTCAAACTGCTGGAGATTCACTTGCCATTTAGAAACAAAACAAGATTCTATTGACCAATATCTGCTCCCGTGGTTCATTTCGGCCCCAAGGACCGGTTACGTCACATTTGCCCCTTTGTTCATCCAGATATATCGCTTTTGGGCTTAATCATTTACTTATCAGCACTAGATTCATGCTCAAAGTGCTACATTTGTCTCTATCTGTTGCATCTTCTCTGTTCTTTCCGTAAGGGGGGTTTTGTGCAGTGTTTTCTAGATAGTTCTGTTGTAGAAGGTGTGTTTGATTAAAGTATATCTATATATATATATATATATATATATATATATATATATATATATATATATATAAATATATATATATTCACTAAAAAAACATTATTAAAGGGACATTATGGTTAAGTTGTGCTACTAAAAACCTGTGAAATTCAGTAAAAAAATGTTGTTAAAGAAACGTTATGGTTCCAAGTAAAACCGGAAAACCCTTGAAATTCGCCAGTTATGGTAAGCTAAGCAACCATAATTCGCGTCACCACCGTGCACTGCTAAGACTAACACCCAGGACATCAAAGATGACATCACACATGTCATTCATGACATCACTGATGACATCACATGTCTAGTTCCCTCTTTTTTTGTTCACTGACATATCTAAGCCAGGCTTTCTTCACTGTCAGTCAGGAATTTAAAAAGTAAAAAGTGCCATATTTGTAGTCCTTACCCTTCTCATATGTTCTTACAATACTTTCATTAGGGTACAGTTACATCATATGATACATATACATAGGGGAAGAAGGAATCCTGAAACACAAGAATATTTTCTGAGCATAAAGTTAATTAGTTTGGTTATGAACACTTTCTGGTAATAATGCAGTTTTTTTTTGCTTACTTTACGTTCTCTGTATATGCTTCTATTTGTATGCATTGTGGTCTCTTTATGTTTTGCGTGTAATAGTACAATTATGAAGTAAGGGAAGCATTTGTAAATACTTGTGTTTCACAGTATGCAAAATTCTGTAATGGAAGCATTTATCAATTTAGTATCCAACATGGGAAGATTTTGAATATTGCACCTCTATGGCGCATGCTGCAGACAATGCCTACGTTTCTTCATGAGTTCTTTCATGTACTGAAAGAACTCAGTAGTGCAATGGAATGTTTTAGCAATGCATTGCTTAATGAACTATTTGGCACATGATAGTTCTTCAATGATCTCTGATACTTTTCTGCCAATATTATAATGACAATCCCTTGCGAAGCTCTGCATGAAAACCAAATTCACATATGATGTCACAGCCCAATTGTACTGAGAGTGATCAATAGTACATCTAAAGTGCTGATCTGTGATGATGATGGAGTTAGATGTAGAGTTCTTGGATGTGATTGGTGGATGATTGTGTGACTGCTTAACAGTAGCCAATAAAGAAATGGTGCAGAGAGTGAAGTGGAAAGGGTTGAAGGGCTGCCCCAGAGTTATACGCTCCGCAGACTCTGCGGCTGTCCGTGGACTGGGTGTGCCACATCTGAGGTTTCTCAGCAAATCCAGCATGGAAATGGGACTGTAGGGATCAGCCAATCAGATGTTGAGGTTGTGGTTTGTGTTGAAAGAGGCTGTGTGTAGTGAAGATGGCAGAGGTGGAGAAAGTCAGGGTGTTGGTGGTAGGAGATACGTTTGTGCATGGTTTGGAGCAGTATGCTAAATGCAGGAATGTGGCAAACATTTTTGATGTTAAAGGAGTGGACGTGGTATGCAGCACTGTGCCTGGTTTCAATGTGCAGGGAATTGAACAAGTTTGTGGAGATATGGGCAGGGTGAGCAGTCCACATGTAATTGTTTTGTACTGTGGTGCTTTGCATTTGGGCTATGTCAGTGCCCCAACTTTGTTGGCAGATTTGGAACACTTGTTTCAGGCAGTAATGAAAATATTTCCAAATGCCAAGGTTATTTTTTCTGGTTTAGTACCTAGTGCAATATGGGACAATAGTTCTGTTTTTTGTCCTCAGCAACATATTGCTAGGTGTGCAATCAACCTTTCATGCTTAGAGCTGGTATGTTCTTTTGTAATAATGAGAACATTGATTCTGGTAATGTTGTTTATTTTAAAGAAGATATCATGTTTTTATCTTTTATGGGAAATGCCATGCTGTTTTGGAACATAAGGGTTGCTTTGGAGAAGCTAATGTGAAGATTTTTTCTGTGAAATATACAAAATGCATTGCAACCTTTTTTGGAATTACAGCAATCCATTTTGCAGTAGGTGTTCACCATTTTTTGAAACACAAATAAACACCACAAAAACGCTCTTTTCAGAGCCACCACTTCCTCCCATAGAAAAGTGCAATGGTTCTGATTGGGTAGCACCCCCAAAAAATTAAATGTCCATGGACATCTGAAAAATACACAGGGCCCTGCACTATTTATTTGTCACTTCTGTTTTTGAACTGTGAAAGGTGGCTCTTTTTTGGGGGATTTTTGTAGTTTTATATTTTTTTGGTTTTTTAAACATGACACACAAAGAAAGCAGAGGAAAGGAGGTTAAGGAATGGACACCAACCACAGTGATAAGAAAGGGCAGGTGGAGAGAGGAAGATATAGGGTGGGTCTTATTAAGGTAGTGGGCAGTCCTTCTCGTGCTCCTTGACCGCAGTCTTAAAAGCACTCTGAAGGTTCTGCCCCCTGCAGAGTAATGCGTCGCAGTACATGCACAATATTGTGACCCTCGAAAGGTAAGGATCAACAGCATCATGAATGGCCTGCAAGTTAGCTGGAGGGATGCACTGTCCCACAGGAGTGTTTGTGGTGACAGGAGCGGAAACGGAGGATGCTGCAGAGGAACTCAACCTACTACATTTATTGTAAGGTACAACCTTATGAATAGCCCCACCGTGGAACGACTTTAGGTGTCACTTCATTGATGTAGTACCATAGCTATACAAACCAGGCTTTCCATGACTCAGCACCATGCAGCACTGAGTGCAGTTCACCTTGTTCGCATGGGCTTTTGGCTTTCCATCAAGAGTGGTAAATTACCGCCACACCCAAGACTCACGATGAGTGCTAGTAGTAGGGACTTCCACTACCTCATCCTCTTCATCCTCCTCTACATCCTCACGCCTGTCCCCTATGCAAGTTCTTGGGGAGGTGGTGTGGTGGAGGGGGTGGGGGTTGATGCTGAGGCAGAATCAACTGCATCAGGAACAGCCATGGATGCCATCAGGTTAGCTGAAGAAAAAGCAGCAAGAGCAGCAAAAGCAGCAAAACCAAGTTAATCTGCAGTAGGAGAAAGTCAGAATGAGGATGAGCTCTGGGGTGTGACCTTTTATAAGGGTGCAGGTGCGTGCTCCGCAGACACCCGCACTGTCCGTGGACAGGTTGAACACCAAGAAAGGGCTCAAAAAGTTCCAAAAAGTATGTAGATCGACAGGGACATTGTCTGGGACATGTGCAATGGTAAACTTTTACTGTAAAATACCTTGGATTGCTCAAAAAAGGACTTTTTAAATGTTCGGGTGCCCGGACAGTGTCCACAAATAAGAACACACGCTCAGCGTGGGTGCGGTCACATGATGACATTGTGGACACGTTCGCGAATGGGACGGCTGTCTGCAGGACTTCAAATGCGCAGGGAAGGGTGTGTGCATGCCTGTGGGTGTTCTAAGACAGTGTTCAGATCCCCTGACTAATAAAAAATTGCGACACATGTGCGGTAGACAGTTACGGACAGGCACAATGTTCGTAGGACCCAAGGGTGTGGTGTGCATGTGCGCGGGTATTCTACAAACAGTGTTGAAGTCCCTGAAAAAATAAATGTACATCAAAACTTTGCAGACTGGCGGACGGGATATGTGTTCTACGGATATAGGCATTCTGGTTGCGGACATTACGAACGGGGGGATGTTCTTAGGACACCCTAATTTGAATAGCTACAGACATGTGGATGGATTCGGAGTGCTGCAGACACCCTCATTTAACTGGGGACAGTACAAACAGGTCTAGTGTTCTTAGGACACCCCCATTTTGGTCAAGTGCGGATAGGCGGGCATCTTGTGTGTTCTAAGAACACCTGTATTTTAATTATGAACAGTACAAACAGGTATAATGTCCTTAGGACACCAACATTTTGGTTAATTGTGGACATAACAGACACCCGCGCTGTCTGCGGACACCCTAACTGCCTTTTTAAAAAATAAAAATAAGACACAAGCATATACTAAGAACACACTTACATTTCTTTTATTGTATAACAGTATAAAAGTTACGAAATATAGGGGGAAGCAGAAACTGAAACAAATACAGGGGAATTAGGGGTTTGGACTTGATGTATTGGAGGGGATGAAAGGATGGAAATGTCATTGTGACATTTTTCTTGGTGGGGACAGTTTGGGAATAGTTGGCTGGGATATCGAGAGGGGGAACAGGTACATGTGGGACAGTGATATTTAGGGGCTAATTCATAGAATTTGGTGCACCAGTGGCGCACGCTGCTGGCACACAGTGTGCGCGTGTGGAAGTATGCGCCAGCCGCATGCGCCAAAACCCATTTCAGCGCACAGGGTATTCATGGATTTCAACATACATAACCAGCTGTGGCGCAGAGTGGCGCAGCGACCCTGCAGCAGAGCCAGTTATGCCCCCCTACCCCGCCCCGTATGCCATGAACAGTGCACAAATCGTGTACATGGCGCACAGGCCAGTGAACCAGCATACAGCCCCCCAACCACAAAAACGCGTGTAAAACTCCCAGCGCACCCCTCAGAATACACGTACCCCTCTCACTCTAGCGAAATCGCATTTAAAACTCCCCGCGTACCCTTCAGAATACATGTACCCCTCTCACAGTAGCGAAATCGCGTGTAAAACTCCCTGCACACCCCTCACAATACACGTTCCCCTCTCGCGGTAGAGAAATCGTGTGTTAAACTCCCTCTGAACCCCGGTAGCCCATGTGTGTGGAATTAACCTCCCGCAGTACGCGGTGGCACCCAGGGACACGGGGTTGCGTGCACGGTTTTACAGCAGTTTTAGGGTGCCTGACTGTTGCGGGATACGAAAAACATGACACGAAAAACACATACGCGTGGGACACGCAGGCTACTATGACCTCAAAAACGGTACGCGATACACATGGGGGCCCACAGTGGGAAAAATAGCGTGCACGACTCACCGTCTGACTAGCGTAATAATGAAAAACATGGATAGCCAATACCCCCGCCTAAAGAAGAGATACGTCCATGATCCGGTGTGAAGTAGTGATGACGCACGAAACAACAGGAAGTAGCAACACACACGTCGGTCTCCACGAAAGGCACATACAGCGAACTGCTTGCCCCGCTCACCTTTAACCCGGGCTGAGGGAAACGGCTGCGCACGTCACGTCACTTACGTGCTTAAGCCCTTTCCTCAGATTACACGCATTAGACGGGGACGTGCAGTTTTTTCACGTGCTGATTCACTATGCACCCGTCACAAGTGAAACACCCACAGGCGTAACGTCACAAAGGGCCTTTCCTCAAATTACACGCTGACGTGCCATTTCTTCACGTGCCAAATCACTCTGTATAAAGCTTGCCACACGACAACACACGAAAGACCACGCTGCTGCCCAGAAGGCCATTTTCCTGCCCCCCAGGTCCCCGAGCAGCCTCCCACGGGCCATCTGCTGCTGCCTGCTGCCTGCTGCCACCGTGCCCTGCCATTTGGTGCCTGCACATCTGCCATCTGCAGGGTTCCAGTTGCAGTTACCACCCCTTCTGGAACAGAAGACTCCCGACTGGTGTTCCATCACTCCACAGCCCAGCCCCAGGACCCAGTTGCCCACCCACACCTGCCTTAGGGGTTGCCATGTCCGACACAACACCTTCCGGCACCAGTGCCAACCCCCAGCCAGAGAGGCAGAGGGCTGCCAGCTTCACTTCTGAAGAAGTTGGCATCCTGGTGGAGCAAGACCTGGGGCAGTATGATGCCACTTCACATCATTGCGCACCAACAAGGAAGGATGGAGGAAGATCCGGACGGACATAGTGGGTGCCATCAACGCGGAGGTGGTGGCACCCCACAACATGAAACACATCCAGAAGTGCTGGGAGGACTACAAGTCCAGGACCCTCAAGAAGGCCCGATGCCTCTTAGACACAGAGGATGCAGTGGGGCGCCGGGGCCAGTTTACCAACTAGCATATGTGGGTCCTGGTGCGCATTCGCCCAGTGCTTCGCCACCAGATCCTTAGGATACAGGACCATCTGGAGTTGAGCGGTAAGTGGTCATGCATTGCTGTGTGAAACAGGGTACGTTGCAGTGTGCTGGTAGTCAGCTACTTGCCTGTATGTGTGACATAGGCCATGTATGGATGTGTGTGTGCAGGGACATCATGGTGCTGCATATGAGACCAGTCATGCGTGAACTACATGGATGGTACATGTGTTACAATTCAACATGCGGAGCAACGTGCGGAATGCACACATGAATGCATGCCTGTCTCTGTTGTTGGACATGGATCGGGTGCTGCTGTCAAGGACATGTATGGTGTACATGTCTATGTATCTGAGTAGTGTGTGTGTGACTTGTAAATGCCATGGCTGCATGACACATGTCTGTGTCAATGTTCTGATTCACTGATGCAGCCTAGTCATTGTTGTCTCCACTGTGCCTGGGGTGTACGAGGCCAGATGGATGAAACTACGGTGATGTGTCTGCATGTGATCAGTATGACCCATGATGCATGTGAGTTTCTAACCACCATCATATGTTTCAACAGTTTCTTGGACATGTATGCAAATGTTCTTCGCATGCGCCATGCCTGTTTCTGCATGTGTGTTGCCTGAACTGACCCATGTGTTGTGGAGGGACATGATGGAAGTGATGTTTGACAGTGCCACTCATGTGCTATTGCTTCCTGTCTAGGGGACTATTGTACAGTACCCTGATGCTTGTGTTCTATGTCTCCCTCTACACAGCAGCGAGTGAAGAAGAGGGCGGAGACGGCGCTGTGGAGTAAAGCGGCCGGGAGGCCTCCACCGGCCAGCGACGCAAGGCCCAGTCACCCTCCCAGGAATTACCATCATCTGGGAGCGAGGGGACTGGTGCCGCGTCTGCCACTACGGCTGCAGTGGAAGGGGTGGGTGAGCCACCACAGGGGCTTGCAACAACGGAAGACAGAGTGGATCCATCCAGGTTGGTGGTTTGCACAGAGGAGGAGGAGGCCGCTACTGAGCCGCACATGGGGCCTGGTGGGGGTTGTACCACTGGTGCAAGTGGTGCAGTCCAGAGGCAGGGGCAGGAGGCAGCACAGGTCGCCGTGGCCAGATGCCACCAGGGCCCCCTGTGGACCTGCCCCGACCAACACAGCCATCTCGGTGGAGAACCCATCCCTGCCACAGTCAGAAGTCGGAGGTCCAGCAGGGGTGGACACCCTAGCAACTGGACCCCAGCAGATGGAGGATGTTCCGGCATCATCGGGCAGGGCACGTGCACGATGGTGCCGGTGGATTCCATCAGCCTGGATGCCGTCATGCTGGCAGAGGCAGTTGCGTCAGAGGCAGCCGCAGGCTCAACGTGGGAGGCATCATGGCTCGGGGCCATCAACATCAGAGGGGCAGGCTTCGGCCAGAGGGCAGGAGGACCCTGGAATGTGAGTGTCTTCTGCGTGGCAGCGGTTGGGCCAACGGATAGATGCAGAGCGGTGGTGGGCGGAGGAGGCACAGCTCACTATGGTCAGGACGTAGAACTCCATGCGCATGGCGCTGGGGCGGGCTGAGTGCCTCGAGGGAATTCCCAGGGAGTTGGAGGTGGACATGGCGTTATCCCTGCGAGACCTCTGGGCTAGGGAACAGGCCCGACTCCAGGACGTTGAACAGGAGTTCAATGATGCCCTGGCCCGGGAAATCAACTAGTGAGCCGTAAGACTTGCCCGCCGCCATTGTATATAGTTAATTAGTGTTAGGTTTCATTTATGTTTTTCTTTCATTTGGGGCCCCACCTTTTTGTAGATAGTTCTTTATTAGGTAGGGTTTTTTGTAGGTTTCCTTTCAATAGTTGGGCTTATGGACCCTGGATTTTTTCTTTGTATATAGTTGAAGACTGCATTTCCCATCATTTTTTTTTGTTCACCATGGAGCAATGGATTATTCTTATTTTTTTTCGTTGGATTTGGGGTGCATGAGCATTGCGTGACCCGTCACTTAATCACTGGGGTCACATACAGCCTTGCAGTTGCAGGGGTGCTGTTAATATCTTGTATCCCACCCCCTTCAATTGGCGTGTACACCTCCCATTGGCACTCCCATTGGGACTACTACATCTGTGCCGACACTACTCCATCTGTGCCATGGCTGGGAGGCCACGAAAGGTGAGGGGCACATCAGTTGGACGTACTCCCTGTGAGGGGCGTGGTCAGGGACGTGGGCAGGATGACCAGGGAGTAGGGGGACTCCAGGGTGTCCAGGGTGGCTGCAGAGGGGGAAGAGGCAGGGGTGTGCCAGCTCAGCACGATGTTGTGCCACGTGTTGGTGCAGTCATGCCACCACCCCCTGTGGCTCCGGGAGATGCAGTTCTTGCATCTGGCACTGGTGTCCATGTGACCCGGCAGTCTGTTTCATCGACTGCCACGGGCCCAAGGGTATTGGTAGCTGCAGATGCAGCTGTGGACACCACCACCCAGGCTCATGGTCTGCCAGTGCAGGCTGCGTTGGCCCTTGAAGAGTCCATGGAAGATTTCCAGGAGGTCAGGAGGCACACTGTAGGTGCACACAGGGCTGCCCTGACCGAGGCACATGTCCCTTGTGCAGTAATGTCATCTGCTGCCCTGACAGGCAGATACAGCTGACACCACCCCGGTTGTGAATCTACCAACCAGGACAGTCCCGGTCAATGACCCTGGCACAGTGGATGTTGCTGTGCAGGGTCCATTCCAGGGCACCCAGCAGCCACTGACGCAAGTCAGGGCTTCACTCCATGTTCCACCTGCCACTCCCTCGGCTCATTCCACCAGCGCCACTGCCCATACTGATCAGGACGCATTTGCCAGCCAGGGGTTCGGACCAGCATCCAAGCGGAGGAAGGTTACACCTGCACTAGAGGCTGGGACCCCAGACACAGCTATGGCCTAGGGCACATCGGGGAAGAACCCTTTCTGCAAGCAGGAACTGGACTTCCTCATGGACTACGTGTGGGAACACAACCGTGACATGCTAGTGGGGCTGAATTGTCAAACTACGACTGCCCATCGTAATACCCACTGGAAGCAAGTTGCAGATCATGTGAGTGTATTCGGCCATGAGGTGCGCACAGCACAAGAGTGCAAAAAGCATTGGAATGACCTCAAACGCAGCACTAAGGCAAAGCGTGCTTCTAATTACAACATGACTCTGGTGACTGGCAGTGGGCCACCACCTGAGGAGGAAGAACTCACTCTGCACGAGTCACTCGTTGCGGTGTTCATACCAACAGGAATGGTCGAAGGAGTGGGAGAGATGCAGGACTTTGAAGCCCGTCCAGTGAGTGTTGTCGCCTGTTCGTCTAGGACATGTGTGTTTTGCTTGTGTGATGTGCTGTGCTTGACTGTCACTGCATGTCAAGTGTACATGGTTCTCATGTGCAAGTCATGTAATGCTTCACTGTTGCATGCCTGCTGTGAAGGATAGTGGACATGTAGAGCAGACGGGGACTGTCCTCACCACCACATTTGCACCCTACTCACATGCTAATCACCCAGCTGCCCCTACAGTCCATGTTCCAGCTCAATGGCCCTTCTGCATGTAGCCTGGGATGTGTTTCCTCTCAGCACTGGGACTATGTCACTGCATGACTGATGTGTATGTGTCCCCTGCATGCATGCGGGTACTCTACGTAGGCGTGCTCCCTTGCTCCTCCACCACCCCTGCACCCAATTTCAACATTGCACATGTTGGCGTACTGCAATGGCCCATTCAAGACTCCTGTGTACAGGCAAACTTCCGCCAGCCAACCTGCCAGACACATGCAGTGGGGTACATCCTCTGCACTTCATGCAGGGTGTCTCACTTGAAAGGTGCAGATGGCAGATGCCCCACAGGGATATGAGTTCCCATTCATGCTCCATGTGTATTCCATGCATGCCCCTATGTGTCCTTGACTGGATGATTATTGTAGTACGTGTCCAGGATGACCTACATTTCTTTGCATTTGATCAGCCATTCCATGTCCACTCTGGCTCAGTTCTGCATCACACACATGTTTAGGGTGTCACAGTCTGTGCAGGGCACAGGCCTCCCCCCGTTTCAGGCCCACTGACTGTTCAACTGGTGTAGCAGCTTCTGCACACATGGCTGTACTACTGATGGGTCATCATGTGTCCTGCTTTCTGTACCATCATCATCTGCTGTGTTGTCAGTTGACTCAGATGATGCAATTGATGCTAGCCACCACTGTCTGCCAATACACAGGTCTCTGGTCGCCCTTTCGCTGCCATGCAATGCATCCCTGCATTTTTACTTAGGGGGGTTTTGCTTGTAGCCATGCAACACATTGCATGCACATTGCACGTGATGCCTGAACTTGCCCTTGCACTGCCTTCAAGTTAATTGGTACACATGATGATGTACTTGTTCATGTAGATGATGGATAATGTACACATGTTCTCATATTCTGCACTGCATCAACCCACTTCAGAGCTGTGTTACACTGTTCTACATGTCTACTCCTGATGCTATGTCAAAGTGACCCGGCATGCATGCCAGGTTCACATTTGTGTGTGACTTGTCTGCTTCATGTGTTGGCTGTCTGTGTGATATCTATGTGTGTGTGTATGTTATGTGCTTCTGACATGTGTACTAATGTATATTTTTCTCCACTTTCCAGATGAGGATGCAATGAGCCAGAGGATGGTGTTGTCATGCCAGACACAAGTTTGCTATCACACCAGCAACCCGGCACAAGTGGGGGTCGTGGGGTCGGAGACCACGAGAACCCACATGTGTTACAGACCATCTTGTCTGTGGCTGGCAATAAGTCAAGCCCGGATGAACACTCTGACGACAATGTCGAGTTAGATGTGCATTGGGTCCATTCGTCAGGGGTGTGTGATTCTGATGTGGACACTCCTCTGTCTGCGACACCTGCACTGAGGGGCCAGACAATGGTGGGACCTGCGCCTGTGGTGGATCGGGATGCAGGGTCACCCTGCACACCAGTTGCTGATGTGCCTGGGGCATCACGTTGACGGGGAAATGTAGTCCTGCAGCCGTGGGCGGTGCCAACCCAACAAGGACGTCGGCACCTTGGGCCCCGTAGGTGTCAAGCCCAGCAGCACGGTGGCCGCACGCCACTGGGGTATACTGAGTGGGAGCAAGCCATGGTTGCCAATTCAGAACACCAGGGGGCAGCAATTGATTACATCGCTGAGAGCATGGAGCGTGTTGCCCAATCCGTGCTACCACCTGCTAGGTAGGTGGAACTCCAGCAGCGGACGGCACAGTCCACGGCCCGCTCGCTCAGGCTGGGCATGGCGGCCTCAGACAGGGCACGCTGGGCTGAAATGATGTTTTTGCTTCAAGCAATTACTGCTCACGCAGAGGCACACATGGAGGCCCTGAGGGTTGAGTATGAATCCCTCGGATCCACTCTGGGTGTGCTCTCAATGTCCCAGAGGGAGCGGTCAGAGGAGAGGTTTGCGCAGCTTGAGCCTAACATCTCGGCTGAACTACATGCTTGCCGGGAGGTGCATCACTTGTCCAGCCAGGCCACGCAGGAAGAACTCCCTGTTACACGTGTTACCTTGCAAGAGGAAACACACGTATCACGGGAGGTTCTGCATGCTGACCTACGTCTCATCGCCGCACAGAACCAGGCTCACCCATCCGACAGACTTTCTGCCGACGAGGGGCAAGCTGTGCCAAGGCGTGGTCAGGCTCCTGTGCCACGTCTACCTTTTCAGGAAGAGGCTGACGCAGACAACAAGATATCTCCCAAACAGGTCGGGCTGTGCAGGCGTTGAGCCCATGGAGGTTTTTTTTTTTTTTTTCTCAACATCATCGCATGTGGGTGTTGAGATGCACCCGGTACCTCCCCCCTCCTGGGTGCCCTCTCCCCAGGTCATATGTGGCCATTTTTGATTTTTCATTTTAGTTTAGTTAGTTAAAATTGTTTTTGATAGTTTAATTAGGTAATGCAGGTTTTTTATAGTTAGTTTAATTAGTTAATATAGTTTAAAATTGCTTGTCTATTGTGCATTCATGTGACGGTTTGGTGCTTTGTGGCTTTTGAAAGCATCCACTGTCTGTTCCAGCTGGGCCCTTCAAGCTTGTCTTGTGTATGTGTTTGGGGTCCTGACTCACATAAGCCACTCCTGCTTCCCTTATCCATGGGCTCACAAGGATAGTTCAGTGTTACAGTCATTTACACAAGGGCTTTGGACTGTCATATCTGTGGCCTGTCTGCTGCTGTACTACTTGTGTTAACACCACTAGTGGGGATTGTGGGGGCTTTATCCATGGCATGTCTGTATTAGATTTGGGTGGGTTCATGATTGAAGTATCCATTAATTGATATACATTGCAATGTATGTTTCTTTTCTTTGCTGTACATGTGCTTGATGCACTTCATGCTGTAGACAGTGGCTGGCACCCTTTGCCTGTCAAAGTCACGCTGATGGTGGGAGGAATTCTGATGTAGGTCTCTGACATGTCTCAGTCACATAGATGTTCCAGCACTACAAGTTCTGACAAAATGGACTGCGTGCTAAAATTGGCTTACAAAAATATTATTTATTCAAAGTATTTCAACTAAAATTTAAACATAAAAAACTACCCTCACCTAACACAGTGCAGATTCTAACAATAGAAAAAACAGTTTCTAAAACATCGGCCTTAAATTATACACATACACAAGACACAGAAGATATCACATAACAAAACACAAAAATCTCAATGTGTCATTAAAATAACAATCCCAACATGTTTCTGTTCTTCACAAACCCTTTCGGGCGAACATTCTTCAGGGGATAATCTAAAACATCCACTATTCTCCTCAACACTGTGTTGAATGGGTAGTTTCAGGCACCCTCAAAGGGAAAAAGACCAACAGGGCCTGTAAAGGGAAGACAAAGGAAACAAATTAACTCAAATGAGAAGGGGTGTTACAAAATGTAAATAGGAGGCCAGCTCAAAAAATGTTGCCAACCTCACAAGGGTCCCAAACCAAATGGGCCACTAAGATTTACCTTTAATTGGTGAACCTTCAATGCGCGTCTGAAAATTACAAATTTGCTATTCTCTCGCCAATGGGAAACCAATACTTCAAAAGGCGTCACAGTCCGCTGAGGTATCGCAACACTTGAATGAGACAAATCAACACACATAGACCACATGCTCTGTTTCATCCAGAAGTCGCTAAAACACAAGCTATAACAAAATAGCAACAAAATATAGGCATAATTACCTCCACAAATGTAGGGATGCGTACTGCGGAATGCAATGCAGCAAAGAAAGCCCCCAAGACAGCATCAAAAGGACCAGATCCAAAAGATTCTATGGCTCATCACAGTATCAATCTGTAAAGCAAATATAATCGTAAACAAGCTGTGGTGCCTTACAATGTCAAAATGTCCACCTTATCCACCCGATGCATTATCAGGACTAAGGTTACCATAGTGAATAACTGGATGCCCCTCTCATGCCAAAGTGTATGCCAGCACAGCTCACGTGGCAGATATTACAAGGGCACAACTGAGTGATATGCGGACACCAGCACCACGTGTCAATACGGGTACAGGTGTAATTACACCACACCCCAGTGAAACAACAGTATGTGACGTCTGTAGCAACTAAATCACCTGACATTACAACCACTAAGGTGAGTCATAAGGTCTCTAGGCTAAAATACATGCCCACGCATAATAACGTGCGCATAGAGTACGCATGTCATACAGTCACTGACAAGCTTACCTGTAAAGCACGCTCACTCCGGCACAACACCAAAACGCTGGTAGAAAACCATTACCCGTCCATCCACGAGTCCATACAATCGCGGAAGCGTAACTAAAACCCAAACATAGGGAGTAAACACTGAAGAGGGACTAATCTCCTCAGCGGGGCACAGCGTTCGTGAAAAACGGGTGGCCATCTTAACAAGGACCCATAATCAATCCACACGCAAAGCGTGCAGCCGATGTTGAGGAGATTAATGGACCCAGATCTACAAAGCTGGACCGTTGTTAACAAATAGAAAGTGCAATATTGTGCGATTACAAAAAAGCAGCACAAAATATATTGGACCACATTTGCAAATACATGGTATTAAGAAGTATACATAAAATTGTAGTCAATACATTTTTTGTAATGTTTTACAATTTTTTACAATACCGTGCCAGCTCTAACACTTCATATTCAGCGTCGCACCCCCCCATGTATCACAATATTGAAGGGCACACTCAATTTTTGGAGGCAGAATATGTAGGCATAGTATAATCATACAACACTCATTCATATTTGACTAACCAAATGCCAATCAGAGGTTCCTAATTGAGGTGGTTGGGTGTGAGTAGAGAAAACAAATCATCTTACTCTTTATTGTATTATACAAATTGATATCCCTATTGGTGGAGTAAGATGTCAATATATAAATAGGGACTGTGTGTACCTATTTGAACATATGTCCCAGTCACAACCAGCATGAAGAGACACACACAGTGAACTTACCAGCGTTATATATATGTTCTGTGCCCTTTCTGCAGGAGAATAAGCCTCCAGACCACCTTTGCCAGCAGACATGGGGCATAGTACTACAGACAGCTGGCTACGTTTGGTGGGGCATACATGCGCATGTGTGCGCAAGCAGTGGCACAGGGCTTGTGCTCAGACGTCCAACAGAAGCAGACGTGTTCCCAGGAGATCCAAACAAGGTGAGCAGCACAAGGGGGCCACACCGCAGCCAAACGTCCACCAGGCCACTGGCACATGCATGCTAAGTAGCGCCACTGATGGGGAGCTTGGACAGATATTGTTGTTGAAGCGCACAGTAGAGCTAAGGTGGGTTGGGACACAAATGGCAAATTGCTTTCCAAGTTGTCAGGGGCACACGCAGGGGCTGTTGCACATATCCTCCGGTCCCCCCTGCTCCATAGAAGCAGAGTTATTAGCGCAGTAGCGTTCCTAGCCAGATACTTACACAGTGCACAGGGACACCCAGTGAGGCAGAGACTTGTGTGCAGTGCATATCATTGGCATGTGCATATTGACACGTGCACTACCTATTGAAATCTGTAGATGCCAGAACACAACTTGTACTGAAGTCGCACCTCGCTATATGCGTCTAGCTGTTCACCCAGGAACCATTGTATGATGTGTGATTCTTGACGCATTGGTCTTCCATTTCGTGTGCGCCCACGTGCGCCTGCCTTACTGCACTGACAGTGTATGAACCATCACAGTGGCAAGCTAACGTATGGGTACAAAGCTGCAGACAAGAGTGTTTGTTTGTGGAGGAGTTACTTACTTTGGGGCATGAATGATGTTGTGTGTCTGTGTTGTAAACACACACAGATTAGTAACTCACACTCTCTTTGCAGCATTGAACTGCTCCTGTTACCGGACCTGAGAGTGCGCAGGTAGGAGGCCAGCACTCACCCCAGAGATAAGTCTGTCTTTGGCTTGCATTTGACTCATTTGGTACAATGTGCATGATGAACATGTTTTGTCTGATTGAGTATGTGTTATTGTCTATAGTTGTTTTTTGTATTTTGCCTACTTTCCCTTGACAATCCTACTCCACTCTCCTGCCCCTCTTTACGGTTATCCTGAATACCAATGCCTGTCCGAACAACATATCCCTGACCCTCATTCCACGCCAGGGTCTCAGAGGCCTGTGTAAGTTTGACCTTGCAGGGGCCCAGACAACGTAGCTGTGACACTACCCATCAGTTGTTGCATTATCATTGTATATTATGTACCGAACATGGTACCCACCCTGTTGGAGCATTGTTGAACTGTGCTACCTTGGTTGTTCTATCATTGTGCTTGGACATGTGCTTGGACATTTTCTGCTACTTCAAGTCATCTACCGGAGACTCTTCCAGGGTTTTTTTTCTCTGGTTTGTGGGTTTGGCTCCTTGGAGTTCTCTGCGATTTGGTATTTTTACCAGTCAAGGTAAAGGATAACCATAAAGGTGGCCTCTGGGGGGGCTGGACCCTATTTACACGCAGCGTGGAACATGGAGACCAAGGGGTAGGGTGATCCTGTAGCCAGGTAGACTTGAAGGAAGAAGGTTACATACCCCAGACACAGTTGTTCAGTAGGTCATGGTGATGTGTAAATGAGGGAGGGCCTTTTGTTGTTGGACAGTTGGCTTGGGCTACAGTGTTTTGGGGACTCTGACATTGTAATTGTGGGGTACTATGTACATGATGTGTTCTTCTGGTCAATGCCTGTTTCTGTTGTCTTTACTTTTCAGGTGTCATGGGATTGGTGTGGATTGACATGCTGGGGTGTACACATGGTCAATGTTCACATGTGATGTGTACAGGACACTGAGAGTCACTTGATTTCACATGCATGTATTGAGTGCATGTCCCTACTGACAGACGCAGTTGCACAATGATCCACCACATGTACAACCACCCTTCCATGGCCACAGGTGCACACAGATTGCCTTCTGGGGCCCACTGTGTCCCTCCAGCGCATGATATTTGACCATTTGGGGATCCTGTACATGTGTCAATTCGTTATTTATTTAATTATTCCTTTTCATGTGATGCTCAAGGTGTATCTGCAACACAATGGCTGCTCACTGTTCTGTGTGCTGAGCAGTGTGTTGCAGGAGACACACACAGCACATGGGTTCTGGAGTAGGGATTTTGCCTTGCTCAATGTGCATGTGAACAGGCATTCAGTGTTATGTTCATGCTACAACTGGTGGAAAGCATTTATGTATGACTTTGTATGTGTGGGAGGTTGTTGGTCAGTCATTTCATCTGATTCCATGTCAGGCGTCATTGTCTCGAGCCAATTTCCATTTATCACATGTCACTTCGTATCTTATTGGTCATGTGTTGGGCTTTTGCTATTGCATGCCATGCCATGGTGTGGAAGACAAGGGTGATGTGGGTTGGGAGGGTTTGGGTGACTTACCAGGGATTGTCATGGCCTGTTTTGCGGGGGGGTGTGATACACACCTTGCATGTGTTCCTTTTTTTCACACAGGATTGGTTAGGTTTAAGTAGCTAGGCATGCACACAATGTAGCACTTCCATGGCAACATTCTCAGGGTGCTAAGGTTGTGACAGTTGACTGTCTCTTTGTCATCATTGATTGTCACCTGGTATGTTCCAGGCCTGTGTGCACTCCGCAGGGGTGTGAGTTTAGGTGAAAAATGTGGCCACAGGCTGGGTCCGGGCTGCCTCGCCACGTGCCCTATCCCCTCCCATGGGCAGCGCTTGTGCCTGTGGTTGGGGATGTGAGGGCACCACCATGTCCACCGGTACACCCTGCTGTGTTGCAACATTGTGAGGGACACATGATGCCACAATGAACCTGTACACTACTGGGGGTGCATATTGTAGCTGCCCGCCAGGGCGATAAAGGGAGCGGAAGCGTGACTTGAGCACTCTGAATGTGCGCTCCACTATGCTCCTGGTTGCAATATGGACAGCATTGTATCTTACCTTGGGTGGTGTGGTGGGGTTCCGGATTGGCGTCATCATGTGGTTGCTCAGAGGCTAGGCACTGTCCCCTGGGGAGGTGATAATGGTTGTGATTATTAGGGTTTCTGTATGTGTCTGTGTGTGACATGCATGCATGTGCACAGGCATTTGTACTCACCTAGGAGCCATGTGTCGCCATGCTGCCCAGCTGCCAGGGCCCGGCTCAGGGCAGACATTCTGTATATGAAACTGTCATGGGTGGAGCTAGGATAGTTTGCATAGACAGAGGTGATGATTCCCTTTGCATCGCATACGACCTGCACTTTGATGGAATGCCAGTGCTTGCGGTTTCGATAGATGTGCTCAGTGGCCCTAGGTGGATGTAGGGCCACATAGGTGCAATCAATGGCACCGAGCACTTTGGGGAAGTGTGCCAACCTGTAAAAGTCCTGGACCACGGCCTGCCTTTCTGCGGGTGCTCTGGGCATGTATATGTGCCTGCGGACTGAGGGGCGTGCAGTCATGATTGCCAACACCTGGTGTAGGCAGCGTGACTGCGTGGCCTGTGAGACCCCCCTCCACCATGGCAGTTGTCCGCTGAAATGACCCAGTGGCCAAAAAATGCAGGACATTGAGCACCTTCTCCAAGGGGTTCAATGATTGGGAGCACAGGGTGGGTGATGTGAGGTCATCTTCCCACTCCCTGACCAAGTCTAGGATGATACGAGGTGGAAACCTATACCTGCCATAGACCTGGTCGTCAGGCATCCCAAAAAGGCTAGTCTGGGGGTAATAAATGCGGACCCTGGATATTCTCCTCCTCCTGCGGTGTCCCACAATCAGTGCTACGACAAATGGGGCATTCATCATAGCTGTATATATGTGTTTATTGTTTGCGCCGGGACGCTTCCGCCTGCCTTCGTGTGGCGGACGTGTTGACGCCTCTGCGTGACTTTTAGCATGCGCGGGTTTCCTGTATTTGATTCCATGAATACGCGTTGTTCGCGTGCATGTGGGCGTTCCGTGTATTTCCCTGCAGTACTTCCCCAGTTACGCCTTCTTTTTCACACGTTGTTCCCCATTCCGCGTGTTACGCCCCTTGTCCCGCCCCTTTTTTGGTGTGTGCGCCGACGTGCGCTTTCCCTGTGCGCGTTGCGCACAGCATTCGGAATGTTGCAATGACGTGTGCGTCCATGTGCGCCCGTGAGCGCCACACACGGATTTGGCACACATACAGGGGAAAACACACGCAGGCCCTTCCTTGAATCGCACGCATGCACTTGCTTTTTCTCGCTTGTGCCAGCTTGCACCAGCTTGTGCAAAGATTTTCGGCGCACATTTGTTCCATGAATCGGCCCCCTAATGTTTTCTTTAATGTGGTCCTCACCAAACTCTTTTAACAGATTGACAATTTTCATTAACATATCCATTTTTAGTTCCATTCGTTTCAGAGGATCTTCTAATGTCTCTCCTGGTATAGTATATTTATTGTCTGTATGGTCTGTTAAAGAAAATGTGTTAAGTATACATAAAGTAATGGTTATTAATTGGCTTATATAGAGAAATATTGTGTCTACCATCAGTTTCACTGTCTTCACTCATTTCATCTTGTGGGTTTTTTTTTCCAGCCAATTCCAAAGTACTCAACATTTCTGTTTAAAAAAAATATATATATATGAGTTTTAGTGTACCTAATACAGAACATTTATAAATATATGAAATAAATTATTGTACTTACTAGTTTCTTACACATTTTTCGTGTTACTGCTGTGTAGGTATGCTCTTGCTTTTTGCTGTGCAGTATCTGGGAGGTAATTCTGTTGGAGGCATATTTATTAATTTTTGGTATATTCCATTATATTGCAAACGCTATTTCAGTTGATGCTTGGTGTCTTACATATACAGTTTCCACTTATTATTTATTTTTAAATGTTTGTGGTGTTTTTGAACATGTTCAGTGTTTTTATTGTATGATACAATAATGTAAGATACCCCCTGAGTTTTTGCATAGTGTTGGTGATGACCGCGTCCGTCTGCGGACATGCGCACGGTCCGCGGACATCAAAATCAGTAGCGAGGGCAGGGAGTTAAATATTTTCTATGTTATATGTAGGTAAGCTAAGGGAATCCTAGTAAACATTCATCAAAATTATATTATCTACATCTATATTCAGTAAAACAAACTTTGTTAAAGGGACGTTATGGTTAAGTTTCCCTACTAAAAACCTATGAAATTAATTGAAAATAACTTTGTTAAAGGGACGTCATGGTTAAGTTGTGCTACCAAAATCCTATGAAATTCAGTGAAAAAAACGTTGCTAAAGGGATATTATGGTTCCTGGAAAAACCGAAAAACCCTTGAAATTCGCCAGTTATGGTAAGCTAAGCAACCATAACTCGCGCCACCACCGTGCACTCCATAGTTTGGAGAAAAAATGTGTGGTGGACATGGTTGGCCTGGTAAGGCAATGGCTTCTGTGAACTTTGAGAAAAGCAATGCTCTGCTACTTTCCCCTACTCTTCCAGTTAGGAAATCACATATTTTTTGTAATGTTTCACAAAACAAGCAATACCACAAGCCAAAAACTGAGCCATGGTACACAGGTTTGTTATGCTTCCAGCACAAACAGTCGTATTTAGCATGCGTAATTAAAGAAAATACATGTGTTGAGGAAGGTCACACATACATTTTTTGAAAGAGCAGATGCAGACCTTTTGAATGGTAGGTGACTTGTGCAGGTTATAAAAGTGTATAGTGCCTAAAGCAGTGACTAAATGTAAGTCACAATACTTAAATAAAAGGGTTGTGTGACAAAGTGCAGCAGCAAATGGTTGAAAACGTTATGAAAACCACGCCAACACAACAAATGCCCTACCTTCCCGCATTCCCACAGATGTCCCGATGAGAACAGTACCTAACATGTGTGGGTTCACCTACCTGGGGGCAAAGGGAAAAGGCTAAACCACTGGTAACCCAAAGTCTTTTGGCAGAGCAGATTTTGCGGGATTTTGCCCATGTGGGCAACCTACAGATTTGGCCATAGGGTGTGGAGCCACCAAGGAAAACAAGGAACCCCATGCATTTCCGAAAATAAAACACCCATGGCAATCCACAGAGGTCTGACTTGCGTGAATCAGCCCACAATGTATTACCCACAATCCCTGGCAAAGTCTGAAATTTGGCAAAAAAAACACAATTTTCAGACATTTCCCTCAGCCCTCCCACTGAAACAGGGTGCCAACACCACATGTACTACCTTCCTGCATTCCCACAGGTGTCCCGACGAAAATGGTACCTCACCTCACATGTGTGGGTGCACCTTCCTGGGTGCAAAGGGAAAACGCTAAACCACTGGTAACCACAAGTCTTGCGGCAGTGCCGATTTTGAGGAATTTTGCTCTTGTGGACAACCTACATATCTGGGCCTGGGGTGTCACAGCCACCAAGGAAAACAGGGACCCCATGCATTTCTGAAAAGAAGACACCTGTGGGAATCCACAGAGGTCTGACTGGTGTGAATAAGCCCAGAAATTATTACCCACAATCCCTGGCAAAGTCTGAAATCTGGGGAAAAAAACCCTAAATTTTCAGACATTTCCCTCTGCTCACCCACCGAAACACACCGTCAACAACACATGGCCTACCTTCCCGCGTTCCCACAGGTGTCTCGATGAAAACAGTACCTCACATGTGTGGGTGCACCTGCCTGGGAGCAAAGGAAAAAAGCTAAACCACTAGTAACACCAAGTCTTTCGGCAGAGCAGATTTTGGGGAATTTTGCTCTTGTTGACAACCTACAGATTTGGGTCTGGGGTGTCGCAGCCAGCAAGGAAAACAGGAAACCCCATGCATTTCTGAAAATAAGACACCTGTGGGAATCCACAGAGGTCTGACTGGTGTGAATAAGCCCAGAAGTGACTACCCACAATCCCTGGCAAAGTCTGAAATTTGGGGAAAAAACACAATTTTCAGACATTTGCCTCTGCCCACCCACCAAAACACACCAGCAACAACACATGTCCTTCCTTCCCGCGTTTCCACCGGTGTCCCAACAAAAACGGTACCACATGTGTGGATGCACCTACCTGGCTGGAAAAGAAAAAGTGTTGACCATCCACAAGTTCTATTGCAGTCCCAAGGAGCCCCGGCAGGGTCCCCAACATTTCCTGGAGGGAGAAGCTGCAACGCCGGCCAGCTAGAGCTCCAGAATAGTAAGGGGTAATGTCCCTGGGCTTGGTGGGCTGTCTCCCATGTGGGGCGACCATCCCCAAGTGCAGCATCGGTTCCAGGGAGACCCGGCAGTGTACCCCTCCCTTCCCAGAGGTAAATTCTGTAACACATCCCAGCCAGATCTCCAGGATGGAGCCGCTGTAGAGTCTGCGTACAATACAAATGTCCGCAGACGGAAGGTATCATTGACAAAGCCAAGAAGCACAGGGAAGAACAGAAATTGTTCTACCCATCAAACACATATACATAAAGCAAAGTTACTTATATTTACTGCACCCAAATATACCTTTTGTACAAATGATGACTTGAAAATGTGCACATTATTTTTTATTTATAACACACAATATAATGGAATAGACCAACCATAAACCATAAACCATAAGTGTGTCCTTCATATTATCAATTCAATACAACTGTTCATATACTGACATACACTGAGCGCTTATTCGAAATCATTATCTCACCAAACAGTAAGTAAACTGTATTTATGTCTTTATTTTTAGCATTTATTATGTAAGTATGTAGTACAGACAGAACTGGAAAACACACTTGAGTGATTAGAGGAGAATTTCCCAAAAGAGGAAATGAGTGACAATAACATATCTAATGGTATACAATACATCTTTTAATATAAACAATTATTATATATGTACAAACCTCACTAAAATATATATTATTTTTCAGTACATAGTTTGTATGAGGAAACCACGGCCCAGTTTAATTATACACAATCACAAGAATCACAAAGAAAAACCCTGTCCCCAACTGTACATAATCAACTCATGAACTTGTCTGCAAAATTGTATCAAGTAATGATTTTAAAGAACTTTAACAATATGTGAAAAATCATTTGATTGAACATTTTACCTATCACTGTTCTTCTTGCACCTGCCCCCCAGCAATCATCCCCATCAAATTCTGAAAATTTCAATGAAAGACACTTTAATGAAACCTCACTCCCTCTGCCCCCTGATCATTATGTGCTCTGAATTTTCCTGGCATGTTCACACGCTGCCAGGTGAATCCCATGTAACATGTAACTGGATTTTGGAACAGCGCCCTGGTGCCTCATGGTTTGGGCGCTTTATAAAAGGAAAAATAAATAGATACATACATTATTGTACTGAAATTCCTAATTTTTTCATTTATGTTTCCCATTCCAATACGCCATCCCTTTCCTAAAAAAATATATTTTTTATACTATAAATGTGTTCTACATTGTTGTGTGACATTTCTTTTTAAAAGACCCATTATGAGTCAGCGGGCACTACGACTGTCTGGGGTGTCCACGCTCCAAATGGAGGTGCCCCTTTCAGGTGTGATGTCTGGACATGTCCAGTTTTGCATGAAGCACTTTTAATTAGTCTGCAGACACCACGCTTGTTCTACTGACACCAAGTAATGCACCCCGTGATTCCTGCCTGATGTGTGTCCCCGCGGATGGCCGTGGACGTCATCATGAGACTGCACCCGTGTAGTGTGACGGTGTGTCTGCAAACGGTGTCTGCAGCTGCAGCAAGTTTGAAAATGCATTTTCCAGCCAATCTAGGGTGTTTCAAGCTAAAATATTATCCTTCCACAGCTCCCAGACCCATTCTTGATTGATCTGGCAACTTTTAACAACTTTCAGAGGCCTAGTTTAGACTCGGTAGTCTGCAGACAGCACAACTATCTGTGGACAGTTCCTCTGGAGGGACCCAACCATTAGTTATAGTCATTATCAATCTGGTTGTCCTGGAGAGAGCATTTGGGAACACCTGATCTGCACATTTTTGAAAACCTGCTGCAATGGCATCTACTCTAGCCATCTCTGCTTCCCAACCACCGCCACCACCACCACCTCAAAAACCTGGAGGGCCTGGCCAGGGGAACAGGCGTAGAGATTCAGAAAACGAGGATCAAGAGTAAGAAGAGGATGAGGTGGAGGAAGTCCCTATTTGCAGTACTTGGAGTGAGTCCTGGGTGTGGCAATTTTGTACGACCATTGGAAATGTCCCAAAGGCTCGAGCAAGCAAGGTGAAGTACACTGAGTGCAAAGTTGTACTGAGTCAATGGAAAGTTGGCTTGTATTCCGACTGGACAACTTCCATGAGGCGCCGCTCAACACGTATTTCCTGTGAGGACCATTGTGACCACAGCATTAAACTAATCTACTTTACTTCAACTTACTTCAAATACAATCATTTATTTGCATGAAACAGAGGCACTCAATATTGGGTTTGCACCCCACTCATTTATGTGAGAAAATTGTAATTTTACAGAATTGAACAAGCATAATCTTCAAAGATAACAGCAGTGCCCACTCACCAACAATTATTCAAATCTAACCACCCGCATGCTCTGAGGCAGCGGATACCTTTCTCAGTTAAGAGTGGATTGACGTCCTCCACCCAATCACCTTCAACTGCTCATGTTAACATAAAGGATAGTCCAGAGGATCCCAGCAGTGGCTCCTCCTGCCATACAGAATGCTGTTGACTCTTACCTTTTAAGGGTCCCAGTCCTATGTTTGTACTGCGAAGCACCGATCTGTAGGGGGGACAGTTTCAGAGTGCTTTCGATGCCGCGGTCAAGCACCACAAGAAACACTGCCACCTACCAGTATGCAGTGATAAAATCACGGCAAAAATGTCACCTATACAATAAAAACATGTCAAAAATGCTGCGGTTTTCCCCGGTAAAGGTGTATATCATTATACAATTTAAGGGGAGTGGTGGTTGCAGGGGTGTGCCCCACTCCTCTTAATTTGTACAATGGACCCAGGGGTTGCGGGGGTGTCCCCCGCATCCTTTACATGGATTGCAGAGGCAAAACCACTGCATTTGTGCCGCAATATTTTGTAACCACAGCAATTTTTGCCACAGTTTTAACACATGGAACCCACCTACCTTGGTTAGGGCCCACACAACATCTTCCTCTGTCCCCCTGCCCCTTTGTCTCTGTAGTTGGTGCCCCTTCCTTCCCTCCCTTCCATCCCTCATGTTACCTTACCTCTCCTGGGGAAAAAAACACCAAAAACCAAAAACAATTCAAAAACAAAAAACACCCAAACAAAAAGGGTTCCTTTAGGAGCCACCTTTCCCAGTCAAAAAAAAGAAGTGAGAAAACAAAGTTACAGGCCCCTTTGCAGCCTGCATAGTCTGCGGATAGTGGAGTAGTCAGCAGACACCTACAAAATTGCAGGTGTGGGGATATGATAATCTTTTTAGTTGTTTTTCACACAAAAATGGTGGCTCTTAAAAGAACCTTTTTTGTTTTGTTGACTTTTACTTTTTTTTTTAAATACTAAACTAACAAAGATTCCACTAAACATAATTATTAGGTGTTCACAAAAACTGCTTCAATGCATTTGAAAAGTTTTCCAGCAAAATCGAGTTGCCCACATCAGTTAGATGCACTCCATGTCTCCGAAAAATGTTCACAATATCAAATTTATGAAACGATGTCATGCCACCATCTCTCAAAAAAGCACACACAGCTTTATTCTTGCTGAACCTTACTTTTCCCATTTGCAGACAAAATACATTTGAACACATCCACATTTGTCTCAATAATAAGAGAAAAAATATTTTAGAATTTGGAAACATTTCCATCAAATATCTAAATATCTCCTTCATTGGCTCTCTGCAAACCTCTAAAAACCTAACTCTTTCCATCAACCCGATTAAAACCATCTAGGGCCATGACACCCTGCAAGCTGTGGACAAATGTTCAAGGAGATACCGAGCAATGACACCACTGAAAGTGACTAATAAGTCACTAATAAGTCACTCTGAATGTAGCTATCACAAAACCGTAAGTGAATTCCGGAACAGTGGGATCATAAGAATAAAACCTCCACTCCAGACACCCAACTCTCCTATCACTATGCTCACTCTCTACTCTACACCAACACACGATAGAGTGCAGCTACACCCCTCGATCAATTTCAGCATAGCTACTCACATATGAACAATACTCCATGAACACTTCAACACCCTGCTAGAATGCAGCTATACCCCATGAAGAATCGGCATAGATGAACAGATAAGCGTCCTACACAGGACTAACACCGCCAGAATCTAGTCTCAAAGACCAACCTCCAGACTGCAAACATTCAACTGATCTCAATACTACCACACCTCATGTTAGGAGGCAACTACCATCAGACAATCACATGAGTTGCTCACATATTGAGTGCATCCATGCACCCTATGATACCCCACTCTCTCAACTGACCTGGACTAAAGTCCCTGAGGGCTTTCAACCCAGAAGCGCTTTGAGATCATAACAATGATACATAGAGTGCTATATAAATACCAAATAACATACACATTTCAAACTGAAATTCCAGTGACATACCCCAAACTGTTCCCTCCACAATGAAGAACAATGATGTCCAGATGTTTCAAGTCAACCATATTCTCACAAAACTGAAGCACATGCACCTACTTTATCCCTTGCAAGCCATACTGTGACCCAAACCACAGTGCTCAACATATACCTTCAGCCAATGGATCCAAGAGTCCCCCAACATCCATACACTCTGCCTCGTCAAATGCATAGCCATATCCATTGTCAGTGCTCTCAAAACTCATGCAAACAAAATTCCTGCTATGCTCTCTTCCTATACACCACACCCAGTAGATCTGATTGGTTATTCCCCACAGTCTCCTTTCCATGCCAGGCATCTTAAAAAGACCCAATGTACTGTGTTGTCCTTGGACATCGCAATCACACAAAGGTGTGTGGGCGGGGGAAATTAAAACTCAATTACAGTTATTCATTCTTTAGTGGGGGTCTGAAAAGAACCTTTTTGGGGGGTAATTAACCAACATCTGTTTTTTGCTTTTATGTACAGTAGAGCTATACTTTGTACATCCTCACTTACAACTTTCTTACAAGAACTTTGTCAGTGCATTCCTAACATTGTAAAGAAAAATTGCATTTCCGACATCAGTAAAATAAACTCCATTTTCACAAAGAAAATTGACACCATCAGACCTTACCTTCTCATTCTCAAAAGATGACATTCCTGCAGAATATAAAAAAGCAGATACAGCTTTATTGACAAGCAGCCTAGATTCGTCGATTTCTGGACTGAAAAAGTTTTAATATCTCCATGTTTTTCTCTTATTCATACCAAAGAAATATTATCTCTGCAGCAGGAAACAGTTCCATTAGGCTTTTCAATAAGTCCTACAGGGCAACCTGCAAATACATAGAAGTAACATGCCCCAAACTGTCCCCTCTACAATGTACAATTACAATGTCTGGACATTTAAAGTGAGCCATACTCTGACAAAATGAGAACAAGCTTGCCCAGTTTAAGCCACACACTGCATGCCACACAACCTCCACTTATGTCAATCTAATACTTCCAAAGATGCCATGATTTTCCATCATACACCTTAAATGACTGCATTGAAGAATCTCCAAAAATCCAAAAATCCACACACTCTGCTTCCTCAAAGCCACAGCCATAGCCATCTTCACTATACACAACAATAACAACACCTACTACTACTTCTTCATCTTCACTACAACCAGAACACCTCACTGGATCATCCACACAGTTCCCTTTCAATGCCAGGCATCCTTAAAAGAACTGGATGTGGCACATGCTGTCCATAGTATACTGCAGTGTCTATGGACACAGTAACACAGGGGCAGCCCTTCTAACCTTTCCACGTTCATGTGCTCAATGTTCCCTCATTGGCTGCTTTCAAAGAGTCACACATCCATCCACCAATCACACCCAACAACTCTACACCAAACCCTGTCATATAAGTTCAACCCTTCAGATGTATACTTGAACTTGGAGACTACGCATCTCCTTTTAATCACAACATCTGCATCACAAACTACTGTGAAACTCTCCATTTCTATTTCCAGATTGAACATCTGCATCTAACAATACATAATACAGGTATGCTTATAATTTTTAAAGTATTTTCTGCAACAATTTTACAAATGTATGCATAGAGGGTTGCTGCTACTGACACTGTGATAAGATTTTCAATATGCATATTCTCTTATTAACGACGCCAGATAAATTCATGGATTGCAGCATTCATCACCTGCTCACATGAAGCAGCAAATTCTTACAATGCTGTGCATTTAAACATGTTTATAGTTGCAAATTCATGAAAGTTAAACAATCCATATGTCCATTTATAGCAATACTGTATGCAATGTTTTTGTAACAGAAAGTAAAAGCAGATGCAAAACATTAGCAGCACATGTATAATGTCACTAGGTCTGTGCATGTTTAATTTGCTGACTGTACATGCATACTTGCTAACATAATCCATTCCAATCTGCAGGTGCTTATCCAGTCCTGTTTTTCCTTACAATCTGGAACTTCTAGTCCAAACTTTATTAATGGGAAAAGTGGAACTGCAAGTCCCACAAGGCAAACACAATAACTAGAACTACATAACCACCTAGAAAATGGAATAGATTATGTTGGCACGTATGCATGTACTGCCAACATAATAAACTTGCACATGCCAAGTGCTACACATCTTTTCCATCTGCTTTTATTTGTTTTTAAAAAATCGCTTCAGACAGTGCTCCTATACATGCACATAAGCAATTGTTAACTTTCATCAAAATGCTCCTAAAAAGATACATTTGTAAACGCTAAGCATTTTCAATTTTTCATAGAATATAAATATCACACTTTCGAACCTCACTTATTACATCCCTTGCACTACCACCATTCTCTATCTCCTAATGCATATGTGTATACCACCAAAGTATCTATATACAAACCTTCACCTTACATATAAAGTACTCTCCTTTTCCAACCATTACTACAATACCATACTTGCCAACATTCAAGTTTCAAAAATAATAATTCCCATAATAATGACATCACAGGAAAATACAAAACGTACATTGTTGGCACCATTGAAGCATTCTAAAATGCACAACCCATCAAACAGCAAACATGGTAAAATGTTCAAATGTTAAAAATGTATAATTCTGAATGATAACTAAACACCAAATTCGATTACCTAACTTCACAGAAGGTAATCACACAGAGCTGGAGGGTAACGTTTGCCACTGCTCTGTAGCAGCAGCCGAGGCAGTACATATGTATTGCACTGAATGACATGGTGACTGATACCCCCCTCAGTCTGATGGGCAGATGCTGTGTGGTGGTGTTACACTCTTCCACTTGCCTTCACTGGTGGTTAACCTAAGGGTTGTCCCAGCAAGAGTGCAGGACAGAGTCAAGTAGCTGTCATGTCAGTGGATTGGTCTGAGCCCAATCAAAGTAATCACCTATCAGCCCACTGTGCAGACAGACTAATTAATGTGATGCTTGCTTTGTCCTGGAACCTGCCTTAGAGTGACATAAATGACCTGCCACTGTTAAAAACAGTAGGATCTGTCACCAAAATCTGTAGGCGTAGATCTGCTTAAAAAGCAGTAGTTTACTGCCTAAATCTACAGGGTTGGCAAGTATGCAATACACCAAACAATGATGTAACAACAATCCACCATTCCATTACCACTAGGCCACACTTTCCCTATTCTTAAAAACATTGCACTGCATTACAAATACATTCCCCACAAACACAGCACTTCTTTCATTGAAACCAGCCGCACTAAAGTAACTTACACATGCACCTTTTTAGCACACCCATTTCTGCCCTATTCTTCTGAATCTCCCACACATCACTACTCTTACTTCACTGGTTCTGAGAACATACTTAACATACTTTAGTACAGCATCCATAACACAACTTTATTAACACTTTTTCCCAACAACTCCTCCGACTTTCATAACCAGCAACCACTCTTACTAAAAGTACTTCACCATTACTATATATACCTTCGGTAGCCGGGAGTCAGGTGGCAGTAATTTTCTTCAAGCAGACGGTTGGGGGCAGATCTATCTCCTCGGCTGGTGCCTCCCCCTTGAACAGCCTCCCCATCTCTCTCAAACTTGAGCAGAACCACCTCCAGTTCCGGAAGCAACTGAAGACTTTGCTATTCTCTTCTGCTTTCTCTCTTCCTCTCCCCTGTTGATACACCTGACTGCTCCGCGCACTGGTCACCTGGTCAACCTCTGAACTCAGGCCCAAGCTGCTGCATGTCCAGTTGCCAAGAGCCACCTGCTGGATGCACTTGTGAGTTCACTGCACTTCCCCATCCCCTCCCCTGGTACTTCTCCCCTTCCTTCTTCGCAGGGACATGTATGGTCTGTATGGTCTGAATGACTGAAGGCCTAGTAAGATTGTTATTTTTTCCTCCCTTGTCTCCCTCTCCGTGTCTTGTCACGCCTAGAAACATTTGTGTACAGGCACGGAACCAATGCCACATCATAACATATCAAATAACCACTCAATTATCCTGATGTCACTAAAGAAATTGAACATAGTTTTAAACATGAAACTAAAACACGCATCTGTAAAAATGATAAACCTCTGCTCCTGTATTCAAGTGTTGAAGCTGGTTCTGGTAAAACATTCTTAATAAAAATAATTAGCAAATGTCTACAAAACTTAAACATCAACATTTCGTCTGTTGTAACAGCCCCCACAGGTTTAGCTGCCTACAACATAGAAAGTGTAACTTTACACTGCCTACTCCTCCTCAAATTAGAACACCTAAATAAATTAGAATACTACAAATTATCAGCAGAGACTACTGAAGTATGCAGATTTTCTGAAACAAAGGAAAGTTCTCCTAATAGATGAGGTAAGCATGGTTTCCAACCTCATGTTGGCTTTAATTCACTTCAGAATGCAAGAAGTCCTAAAATACAACTAGGAAGAACTGTTTGCTGGAAAACATGTTATTGTTTTGGAAGACCTCCTATAGTTAACACCAGCTAGAGGTGAACCTATTTTCAAAACATTAGGACACAAACAATGCCGCAACACACTGAGCGGCATTGGCAATGTAAATCTCTGGCAACCGTTTCAGTAGAGAGAACTAACTCAAAACATGCATCAGTCTGCAGATCTCACCTATGCTAAGATTTTTTTTAAAACATTATAATTGGTCTGCTCATAAAAGGGGCTAAATCCATCTTAAATACTAGACTAATCCATGAGCTATATGGGAAAAACACATCTGCTCCTGATGTAATGGAAAACATAATTCAACACAATCTAAAATTCATGTCCTTAATGCCAACCCTTGCAAGCTGTAGTCAATTCAACAAAACAATGTTAAAAAAGGAAATGCATCCTATACTGCATATCAGCTCCACGCACAACTAGAGGTTCACGGCACAACACTGTCTATGTGTCAACAATGAACTGCATGGCTAAATACCTTAGAAAAATCTATCTCCAACACCGATGGATTGGAAAAAATATTAACTTTGTGCCTAAACAGCAGATTCATTCTAGAACTTAACCTTGATGTAGAACAAGGTTTAGTTAAGGATAAATTGGTACCGTTGTTGGCATCCAAACATATCCATATGACAACATTCAGTTTGACAAACTTGTAGAAGTGAAAACAATTGGCTGCACAATAGCATGTTTCCTTCTTTTCAAAGACATGTACCTGCGAGGAGAACAATTTTCTCTATCTCTTGCATATGCTGTCACTATTCACAAATGCCATGGTCTAACCCTAGATCATGCATTGATTGATATTGGCAGCACAGTCTTTAAGGAAGATATGTAGCACTTCCACATATGGATACACTCAATGGTCTATTCATAGTTAACTTTGATGAAAAACAAAGTCAACGCTGAAAGTCTTTGCATCCTAGAATACAAGAAGGCTGCATGCACTGTGCACCCCCATCTAAATATGAACTGTGTACCTCAAAAAAGGTTTAAAGAGATAAGTAGTGCAACAGAATCTACAAAAGATCTCCAAACAGTACTGCTAAATAAACAACAACCAACTTCTTCTTCATCAAATAATACAACCACAAAACTGTCTACTACAAATTCAATTACACATCCATCAGAAAAGGAAACGAGACATAACTCTACTACAAAAGAATTCTGCAGGAACATCAAACGATGCAAACACACAACTCTCTGGTCCATTTAAATTCAGCAATACAACTGGAGTAAATTGCTATGCAAATGTAACAATCACTCTTCTGTTCCTAATTGCCACCAATTGTTCACATCTACTTAATTGGCTCTGACCAGTTCTGCTTGCAAATGCTCGTCCTTCCTAGAAATGTCACAAATAATCCTACCAACACTTACAGTGTCTCAGGTATAAGGCGAGAATTGGACTACTTTGCAGGAATGCTAAAATGTACCATAAACACTCATGAAGATCCTCTATAATTCCTAATGCACTTACTGCAAGTATTGGAAACCAAAAGCATCCCTATAAATGAAATCTTCCAGATTTCATACATGTGGAAACATGCATGAACTCTCTGCAACCATGTTTCACAAGAGCACATCCCCAATGAACAATTTGAATATGTATCCATACCAAATTGTGAATCCATTCAATATCACCAGCTCCTGCATAATGCAAATCATGTCATATAATGCCATTTTTGCAATTCAGTCAATCGTGGCAGTATGCAAATCAACTCACATAGCCAATATGTCATACTAATGCTTCTTAGGTAAAATGCAGATGGTACCAAACATAACTGTAAGCTTGCTAGCTACACAAACGGGCGAGCATTTTGTGACAAGAAAACTTTCACAACAGTAGGTATAGTATACAACACAGGTGCCACAATCACTTCAGGGCAACATACTGCATAAGCCAAAAATAAGTGGTTGGTTCCAATGTAACAACATGTCCGATACTCCAAAACATAGGTTACCAGCATATCTAACACATGCCTACTTAATATTCCTTCAACCCTAACGTACTCACTTAACTGTAGCACAATAGACAGTTAGAATACACCAACAGGTGTCTAACTACATCTATAATACTACAATAATTCTTTCAATAGTCAAGATAGTTAGAATTCACCAACAGATATTTAACTAGTTAAAAAAGACCCTCTATTGCAGTACACTTGAAGTACATCATCATAATTCTTGTTACTACAAAACCTCTTCGAAAGTGTAATGTAGTTAGAATACACCAACAGGTATCTAACTACATTTCCTTAATAACAACACACTTCAGACAGACATGCTATTACACTTACAGTGACATAATTGTAGTCGTATTTCTTTTTTATCATCTATGGATTTTTTTTTCTCCCAATGACCCAATGTTTATTGAAGTCAATACAACAACAGTGTACCACACACCAATGTTGTACCAAACATAGTACATAGAATGTACTGTTTATGAAGGTCAGAAAAAGTAAATGTATATGTACAATTGTATGCTATTAAACCTTTTCAGTTATCCAGCTTAACAAATTATACTGTTCTTTTCTCACAGGAAATAAACCAGAGATTCTAGGTTGACTACTCTATACAACTAAGTAACTGTACCAACTGGGAACAAATACATACTCCATAACCACTATAATCAATTCTACTACAATCATAAATACCACATACGTTCTGCTCTCCCCACAGTATCTATAACTAATATACACATATTAGTATAATGGTTGAGGCCAGTGGCCAGATTCTAGAGGCTGTGGTCTAGGGCCATGCCCCCAAGAATCTGTCCACTGGCCACAACCACCACAATATAATTAAAGCATATAATAAGTACATACCGTACACCTGCAAATAAAAAAACTCACCCTGAACCCCCAGCCCTTGATTTGATGTACGCGGACTCCGAAATTTAACTCAGACTCGATGGCATAGGCAAACCCTATTCTCATCTATAAACACAGCTCCATATCAACTTCATTCTATTCCCCTACCCTTTCTATGCCCTCTTTCAGACATCAAATAACCTCAAATGTGTTTTCCAAGCTGCTTGTTCACAGCGCTTCCCGTGGACTACTGCGGTGTCCGTGGCTCGGGCGGCACCCTCCCTCACTTTTTTCACCTAGAAAAACAGCCCCATATCAACTCTCTTCCACTCCCCCAACCTTCCCAAGCACTATTTCTGCCGTCAAATAAGCCACAATGTGTTTTCCAAACTTTTTTCCCAGCGTGGTGTCCGCGGACACCGGCGCAGATTCAACATGGTGGCCATTTCCAAAAATGTGATGCTCCTCACGCTTTTCACCATCCAAACAACGGGTGCGTCTGATGTCCACAGACCTCACAACAGACCGTGGACCAATCGAAGGTTTGTCCATGGTCCGAACAGGGAAGTGAGTGAGCGGACAGAACCCATATATCACTCATTTTTGGCCATTTAAAAAATACTACTGGGTGGATTTACATCAAATTTACAAAAGCATGCTTTGAAGACCAAACCACTGCTCCTGCCACAAATATGGTCAAAATCAGTCCAGCGGTTTGGGATGTAGGCGTGAGCACACATTTTTTCCATTGCATCTACGGGAAAACCGTACTATTTGGGGACCCCCTATAGCTTTCGGCCCCTTGACAAAACCTCACCAAACTTCTGAAATCATTCTGACGGGGCCATATACCTTTATTTCAAAGTTTTGTGAGGATTCATACAGGAAGGACAAAGTTATAAACTGCCCAAAAAGTGATCGTTTTATGGCTTGAGCAAACTTACCCATAACTACAGAGCTGCTGCCGCAGGCCCTGTAATATGTTCAGTGAACAAACTTTTTTAAAGGGACATCATGGTTAAGTTGCACTAATAAAAACCTATGAAAGTCCATGAAAAAACTTTGTTCAAACGACTTTATGGTTACAAGTAAAACTGAAAACCTCCAGAAATTCACCAGTTATGGTAAGCTAAGCAACCATAACTCGTGCCACCACCGTGCACTGCTAACATTAAAACCCAGGACATCAAAGATAACATCACAAATGTCATTGAACATATCACTGATGACATTACATATTAAATTAATTGTGATAGAAATGTCTATAAGGGTTTGTGTTTACAATGTTGGTTGGAAGATGTCAAGGGGGATTAGGAAACCGATCCTGAAGTACTTCATGTATTAAAGAATGTGCTCATCTAAACACAATATTATATTGGAGTGTTGTTGTTAATGCAGGAATCTAATCATACATACACATAGGTAAAGGTAATGGGTGCAGCATGCACCATCGAAGTACATTGTGTTTAGTATGGCAATTTTGGCTACTAAAATAATTAACGCTACTTTTGAGTTTTTAGTAATGTTAAACATGGAATAAATAGTAATAATATAAAACCTACTTCATAATTTTGTTAGTACAAACAATTCATATGAAGACTGTAAGGAACTCATTGTGGCAACAGTAAAGACAGACACAAGTGATCAAAGTTCAAGGGTGTTTATTAAACTGTATAAGGGTTGAGAATAAACACCTAATCTAAACCTAAATCTAAGATGGGAGCAAGCTACGACCATCAAATAATAATAATACAGTCCTAGTGGTGTCTTCATCAAATAACAAGAGCCTATACTAAAAAGCCTATTGCCAATCCTTTACTGCTAAGTTACAAAATAATGTGGGATAATGTTCACAAGAAAAGAAAGAAGTTGTCACCAAATGATAAGTCAGGATGGTATGACTGAGGTCTGCATTCCCCATGTTTTTAGCACGGGACAAGAAAGGACGTCATTTAGGGGTCGCCAGAGGTCGCAACTGTGACCTCCGAGGTCTCCCTTGCGAACTCTAAAAAGATTTTTTTAAAAACGTTTTTTTTGGGGGGGGTTTTGGTAATGCAAGCTCCTGGGCTGTGGCCAGCACCATGTGGCACTTTACTTCTGGAATGGCCCCTTAAAAAACGAAAAATAAGAACAGGAGTGCCACAAGTCTAACACTTTCAGCACTGACCCTAAATAAGAAAGAATAGGAATACCAAATAATGTGTCTTTCTGGAATTCTATACAATAATTGCTAGACTGATTAAAGGTTCATTTCAGGCACATTTCAGGGGTGAGTCACTGATTTAGTCTGTTCTTACACGCCCCAACTCAGCCTTTCTTCCTTCTGAGATCAATAAATGAGTACCAACACAGGTTGGGTGATATTGGGTGAATTCTTTTTCTATACAAAGTGCTTCAGCGTAAGAGCTATATAATGACACATCATTATTATTTGGTCATGGACGTCTGCTTGCATTCACAGTATTTTGGTAACATGGCCTTATACACACTGATCTTAACAATACATATGGCAATCCATTCTTGTATGAAATGTACATCACATTATAGTGATATTGTAACCATATTTTTCGTAGTGTACAATGCTATGTGATGCCACTTCCTGTTTTGTCAATGGGTGAAAGGTTGTATTCCATCGCTTCCCGCGATATCACTTCGGGGTGGGGTCAAATGACATCAAATGACATTACTTCTGGTGATGTCATCAGGGGTCAAGGGTTGTGTGATGTCACTTCTGCTATCACTGGCGTTTTGGTGAAATGACGTCGCAGGGGACAAGGCAGTACTCTTGAGCACAGCACACTCCTGGTCCTCACCAGCATGAGGTTACAGTTTGTTTCAAAATATCAGGGTCTTCTGTTGCCAAGTCTCTTTCACACAAAGGGCCTGATTCATGGAAGTGTTTTATAATGGCGCAATCCCATAGTTACTTTACTTTACTTTAATGCATTTATATAGCACAGCCATAGACCTGAAGGCATGAGGGCACTACATGACATATATGACAAATAACAAAAAAGGAGTATCCAGAAGGCAACGTCACAGAAAATGATATCTTAGACACATCTCAGAGCCATTTAGTTGAGGAGATGGGTCTTCAGTCTTTTCTTGAATAATTCTAGGGAGTCAATGGATCTCATCTCTAAAGGAAGAGCGTTCCAAGCTCTTGGACCATTGGAAACAATAGGCTGAATTGGCTACTCTGACAGTGTGGTACTTTGGTTCAGACAGAAGGTACAGATTATTCAACTTTAATGTTCTCATGTTATTTCTTGTAGATAGGAGCTGTTGTAGATATCTCGGCATATTTCCGGATCTACACTTGTGTACGATAGTCAGAGTTCGGAAGAGAAATCTGGATGCCACTGGCAACCAGTGGAGCTCTCGCCTCGCCGTCGTAACATGATCTCTGTATTTAAGTTTCATGACGGCACTAATAGCCCCATTTTGACATATTTGCAGCCTGTTACAGTCTGACTTATTGAGTCCCATAAGGAGGCTAGAGCAGTAATCTATCTTTGAGCCTACTATTGCTCAAGCAATAGCCTCTGCATTATCCTGTGATATAAGAGGCCTTACATGTGCTGGGAGTTTAATATAATATGCGCATCACTTTTTTTAGAGGTTTAATGGATTCTTCTCCCAACTGGAAGTTATCATATTGTGGACCAAGTTTGTTAATGGTGTGTGGTGAACCTATAACAAGCAATTTGGTTTTTGATTTGTTCAGTGCTAACTTATTGTGGACCATCGCAGTTTCAATTAGAGTAAAAACTCTGTAAATGGCCATTTTGTCTACCCTGTGGAAGCCAGAGAGCGGGACGACACATTGAGTGTCATCCGCATCGTTGGAAAATATTATGTTCTCATGATCAAGCATTGCAAACAGGGGAGCCGTAAATATATTATAGAAACAGGGGGAGGTGCAAGCACCCTGGGGAACACCACAAGTTGTTACAATGGGCTCAGATTCAGCATTGCCGCAAAAGACTCTACTATCTCGATTATTGAGAAATGACAGTACCCATTTGCAGGCCAGTGGGGAGAAATTGGCTACTTCACACAACCTGGTGGCCATGATATCATGGTCCACCAGGTCGAAGGCCACGGAGAGATCAAGCAGCATGAGCAAGGATGCTTCCTTGTTATCCATACGGGCCATTAGTTTAGACTTGAGCTCAAGGAGCATGGTCTCACTGCCATAGCCGACCCAAAATCCGGACTGATGATCATTTAGGATAGAATACGTCTTTAAGTGGTCTGCAATTTGTATGTAGGCCACACAATCAAGAATTTTAATTAAAAACGCTATGATCATAATGGGTCCATAATTGTTTGGCATGTCGACTGAGAGCCCTGTTTTTTTCAAAATTGGCATAACCCATGACTTCTTAAATTCCTGAGGGACCATGTCGGTAGATAAAGAAGTATTGACAAATTGACAGATAGAGGTAATTACGGAGGGGGCACAGGTCTTAATTTTCATGGTAGTATGGATGTCATTTTTACTTCTTGTGGGCTTGAGTTTGTTAATACTAGTTTCTAGTTCCTTATCTGTTATAGGGGATACATCAAATGTTGGAATAGTCAGTGATCTTTATAGGAACAATCCACAGATATAGCCTTAGTGCATTTTAAGTTGTTGCTTTTCTCTAATATATTTTCCTTGATGGTATCTAGTTTTTTATGCATGGCTTGTTGCATAACATTGCACCAAGTGACATCATCCGAGATAGATCTATCTGGAGTGGTGTGGTTAGTTCTTTCTTGTTATTTCAAGATGCGAAAGAGCTCTTTTGTATTGTGCTGTGCATTTTGAATTCTGTCATTAAAAATAGGAAAATGTTCTGTGAATTAGGCTCAAAGTCTCTTGCCTCAGAGGACC